>NC_090444.1:1555064303-1556293053 GCF_031143425.1 Pleurodeles waltl
CCATGATTTAAGTTGAAGGATTCTTGCTTTCACAGGCTGTATAGTTTCACCTATATAAGTCCAATCGCACGGATGTTTAATACAGTACACAATGTTTTTTGTGTTGCACTTGGAAACTTTATCTTAATTGTGAATAGTGCAATTTATCTTCAAATTTTTTGTGTCTTGTGTGAATCTACAAGCTGTGCAGCTCCGACATAAGAAATGCCCTTTCAGTGGTGGAAGCTCCAAGTTGTTGTCTCATAGTGTTACCGTTCCTAAAGGCAAACACAGGATATGGGGGATCCTAAGTTAGATATAGTTGTCATCTGTTTCGTAATGATCCTCTGGATTTTTATTAGCCTTGGGATTGTATGTAAGGGCACAAGTCAATGGGTTTTCATCTGATTTATTATTGGCGGTTATAAGTGTTTCCCTTGGTGTAAACTATGCTCTTTTTTTAATGATGATTTAACCAGTTTTTGGGGGTATTCTCTAGAGATGTTTGTTCTTCAATATTTTACCATTAAAAAAATTAAACATCCTTATTTGTGCAATTTCTCCTAATTCTGAGAAACTGTATAAAAGGAAGGTTTTCCTTAAGAGTCCAAGAATGCTCACTAATGAAGTGCAACAATATGTTTTGATCCATGGGTTTTGTAGAAAGGCTACTAAATAGGGCGTTGTTACTTGCCCGCACATACAGATCTAGAAAATTCATTTTATCGACACTGAATGATAAAGTAAACTTCAGGTCTGGGGTCGGTGATTCAGTCATTCTTGAAAGCATTTTAGTGCTGCCTCACTGTAAGGAAATGCCTTCTTGGCATGGTTACCCCCTGACTTTTTGCCTTTGCTGATGCCAACTTATGATTTGAAAGTGTGCTGAGGCCTGCTAACCAGGCCCCAGCACCAGTGTTTTTTCCCTAACCTGTACTTTTGTTTCCACAATTGGCACACCCTGGCATCCAGGTAAGTCCCTTGTAACTGGTACCTCTGAGAGCAAGGGCCCTGATGCCAGGGAAGGTCTCTAAGTGCAGCATGTCTTATGCCACCCTGGGGACCCCTCACTCAGCACAGACACACTGCTTGCCAGCTTGTGTGTGCTAGTGGGGATAAAAAGACTAAGTCAACATGGCACTCCCCTCAGGGTGCCATGCCAACCTCACACTGCCTATAGGTATAGATAAGTCACCCCTCTAGCAGGCCTTACAGCCCTAAGGCAGGGTGCACTATACCATAGGTGAGGGCCTAAGTGCATGAGCACTATGCCCCTACAGTGTCTAAGCAAAACCTTAGACATTGTAAGTGCAGGGTAGCCATAAGAGTATATGGTCTGGGAGTCTGTCATGCACGAACTCCACAGCACCATAATGGCTACACTGAAAACTGTGAAGTTTGGTATCAAACTTCTCAGCACAATAAATGCACACTGATGCCAGTGTACATTTTATTGTAACATACACCCCAGAGGGCACCTTAGAGGTGCCCCCTGAAACCTTAACCGACTACCCGTGTAGGCTGACTAGTTTTAGCAGCCTGCCACACACCAGACATGTTGCTGGCCACATGGGGAGAGTGCCTTTGTCACTCTGTGGCTAGTAACAAAGCCTGTACTGGGTGGAGGTGTTTCTCACCTCCCCCTGCAGGAACTATAACACCTGGCGGTGAGCCTCAAAGACTCACCCCCTTTGTTACAGCACCCCAGGGCACTCCAGCTAGTGGAGTTGCCTGCCCCCTCCGGCCACAGCCCCACTTTTGGCAGCAAGGCCGGAGGAGATAATGAGAAAAACAAGGAGGAGTCACTGGCCAGTCAGGACAGCCCCTAAGGTGTCCTGAGCTGAGGTGACTCTGACTTTTAGAAATCCTCCATCTTGCAGATGGAGGATTCCCCCAATAGGATTAGGGATGTGCCCCCCTCCCCTCAGGGAGGAGGCACAAAGAGGTTGTAGCCACCCTCAGGGCTAGTAGCCATTGGCTACCAACCCCCCAGACCTAAACACACCCCTAAATCGAGTATTTAGGGGCTCCCAGAACACTGCAAGATAGATTCCTGCAACCTAAGAAGAAGAGGACTGCTGAACTGAAAAACCTGCAGAGAAGACGGAGACACCAACTGCTTTGGCCCCAGCTCTACCGGCCTGTCTCCCCACTTCTAAAGACACTGCTCCAGCGACGCGTTTGCAGGGTCCAGCAACCTCTGAAGCCTCAGAGGACTACCCTGCATCTAGAAGGACCAAGAACTCCAGAGGACAGCGGCTCTGTTCCCCAAAGACTGCAACTTTGCAACAAAGAAGCAACTTTGAAACAACACACGTTTCCCGCCGGAAGCGTGAGACTTTGCACTCTGCACCCGACGCCCCCGGCTCGACTTGTGGAGAACAAACACCACAGGGAGGACTCCCCGGCGACTATGAGACCGTGAGTAGCCAGAGTTGACCCCCCTGAGCCCCCACAGCGACGCCTGCAGAGGGAATCCCGAGGCTCCCCCTGACCGTGACTGCCTGCTTCAAAGACCCGACACCTGGTAAAGACTCTGCACCCGCAGCCCCCAGGACCTGAAGGATCCGACCTCCAGTGCAGGAGAGACCCCCAGGTGGCCCTCTCCCTTGCCCAGGTGGTGGCTACCCTGAGGAGCCCCCTCCCTTGCCTGCCTGCATCGCTGAAGAGACCCCTTGGTCTCCCATTGAATTCTATTGCGAACCCGATGCCTGTTTGCACACTGCACCCGGCCGCCCCTGTGCCGCGGAGGGTGTACTTTCTGTGCTGACTTGTGTCCCCCCCGGTTCCCTACAAAACCCCCCTGGTCTGCCCTCCGAAGACACGGGTACTTACCTGCTGGCAGACTGGAACCGGGGCACCCCCTTCTCCATTGAAGCCTATGCGTTTTGGGCACCACTTTGACCTCTGCACCTGACCGGACCTGAGCTGCTGGTGTGGTAACTTTGGGGTTGCTCTGAACCCCCAACCGTGGGCTACCTTGGACCCAAACTTGAACCCCGTAGGTGGTTTACTTACCTGCAAAAACTAACAAACACTTACCTCCCCCAGGAACTGTTGAAAATTGCAGTGTCTAGTTTTAAAATAGCTATATGTCATTTATGTAAAAACTGTATATGCTATTTTGCTAATTCAAAGTTCCTAAAGTTCCTAAGTGAAGTACCTTTCATTTAAAGCATTACTTGTAAATCTTGAACCTGTGGTTCTTAAAATAAACTAAGAAAATATATTTTTCTATACAAAAACCTATTGGCCTGGAATTGTCTCTGAGTATGTGTTCCTCATTTATTGCCTGTGTGTGTACAACAAATGCTTAACACTACCCTCTGATAAGCCTACTGCTCGACCACACTACCACAAAATAGAGCATTAGAATTATCTCTTTTTGCTACTATCTTACCTCTAAGGGGAACCCTTGGACTCTGTGCATGCTATTTCTTACTTTGAAATAGTACATACAGAGCCAACTTCCTACACTCACGAACTGACCAAACCAAAAAGATATAATCTAAGTATCTATACTACACTTTAATGTATTGTTGGTATACATTTTCTGTGTCATAAATCCATGTATCCTCTAAAAATGACATAAATACATTTTCTAGCTCTGGCACAAAACTGCAGCCCATTGCCACACCCTTAAACTGTAACTAATAATTCACCTTTAAAGGCAAAGTAGTTCTTATTGAGGCAATGGGTAGCTAAATTAATTAAAAGCTTGGTGGGCACGTTATGAGGACTAGTTCTGGTATCCAAGACTTCTTCAAGGATTGCAATTGCTTCATCCTGAGGGATGTTAGTATATAACACTTCTATGTCCAGCGTGACCAAAAAATCTGTAGAATTATTAAATGGAAGTCCCTCTATTTTGTTTATGATGTCCACGGAGTCTCTAACAGAGTCCCTCATTTTGTCTACAAAGGGTTTGAGGAGGACGTCAATATACTGGGCTAAAGGGTTTAAAATCGACCTACAATGTGATATAATTGGTCTTCAGGAAGGGCATTTATGTCTTTGTGGATTTTCGGCAGTATATATATTACAGGTGTTTGGACCTCTTTCTTATTTATAAATTCAAATTCCTTGGCACATATCCATCCCTCATCCAGTGCATTTTGTGTGATTTGTTTATTTTGATTTATTTCTTTTGTGGGATTGTCCAAAATGGAGTGGGAATATGTGGGATATTCAACTGCCTCATGATTTCCTACTCCCCGATACTTCTGGAATCTACAGGAATCCACAAAATTCCTACCACCCAGCATTGCCCACCTGTGTTGATAAAACTATTCCCCACTTGTGTGGCTGTGCCTTGTGCCAATGACAGGAATCGATCCAACCAAGATCAATAGGAATCTCCACACAAGGGCTCCCATTGTCCTTTTCTTGATCTGTTCCTATTGCAGCACCAGGCCTAGCCACATAAGTGGGTCAGCGGTTTTATCAACACAGGAAGGGCAAGCTGGGTGATAGGAATTTTGTGGATTCCTGAGGATTCCAGAAATTTCCATCACAGAACTGTAAGCAAAATGTGTTATTTCAGGCAAAGTTTGAGGTATGCAATGAATTGTGGGTAAAAAAACTCCAATGAGATCCACAGAAGTCACAATATCCTGGATTCCCCCAAGTTTCTGGTTTTCAGAAATGTACAGGTTGGCTAAGTTTCCATATGTGCTGGCTGAGCTATCGTCAAAAACCTAAAGCTATCTACATCGGAAAAAGAGGCACCATTTTTATTGAGAGAGTTAGGAAAATGGTTGGTGGAAGGAACTGTGAGGCTTTGTACAGATTCCAGGACTTTTCATCACAAAAATGTGAGGAGAATTAGTTTTTGTAGTCAACGTTTGAGGTTTGCAAAAATGTTCAGGTCGGCTATGTTTTCCTAGATGTAGGCTGAGCTGTGGTCAAAATCTAGAGCTACCCACATTGGAAAAAGAGGGTTGGTTTTCAGTGGAAAAATGTGCTGCGTCCATGTTGTGTTTTGGGCAGTTTCCTGATGCTGGCACTAGGCCTGCCCACACAAGTGAGGTATCATTTTTATTGGGGGGCTTAGGAGAATGCTGGGGGAAGGAAGTGTGTGGTTTTGTGCAGATTCCAGAACTACCCCTCTCAGAAATGTGAGGAAGGTGTATTTTTAGTCAACGTTTGAGGTTTGCAAGGGACTGTGGATAAAATCATGTAGTGAGAGCCATGCAAGTCAGCCCACCCTGGATACCCCTAGGTGTCTAGTGTAAAAAAAATGTATAGGTTGACTAGTTTTCCTTAGGTGCCAGCTGAGCTAGGGTCCAAAAAATAGAGCAATTTGCACAGGAAAAAAGAGGGTCAGTTTTCGGTTGAAAAATGTACTGCATCCATGTTGCATTTTGGTCCATTTCATGTCAAGGTTACTAGGCCTGCCCACACAAGTGAGGTACCATTTATATCGGGAGACTTGTAGGAGCATAAAATAGTGGAACATTTGTTATTACCAATTGAATTTCATTACATTTGTGCCTTTCAAATGTAAGCCAGTGTATAAGAAAGATGAACATTTTAAAAATATGCTACAAATCATATGATAGTTCGGGTACCCACAAATTCAGAGATATAGAAATAACCATTGCTCCTAAACTCTATCTCTTGTGCCTATTTCAGAAATATAGAAATTACCTCTATACCCATTTTTCACTTTGCCTATTTTGCTATAAGAATTGTTCTATACTTGGTTCTCAATGAAACCCCATTGTAGGGTACAGCTCAGTTGCTTGCTCTGGGTACCTTGGGTCCTTTGGGAACTTACAAACCCTATATATCCCCACAACCAGAAGGACCTAGCAGGTATAATGGTATGTTGGGTTTGTCAATTTGCAATTGTGACAAAAAGCTACAGATAAAAATGTTGTCACAAATGCCCATTTTTCCTAGTCATTTTCAATGTTTCTTTTATTCAATAGTTATTTTCCTTGGGAAAACCTTGAGGGATCAACACATATGTCCTCTTGCTGAATTCATTATTTTGTCTACTTTTCAGAAATGTATAGCTTTTTCTGGATCACTCATGAGTTTCACACTGGTTTAATTACAAACTAGAAATAGGTTGAGAGCACACAAAATAGGGAAAATGGGCTACCTCTTAGAAAAATTGTAAAACTGTGATACAAAATCTGGTTTTCTGATTCAGCTCAGAGTAATCGTGGAAACGATTACTGTGGGGATGACCCCACACCTGGGGGAGGATCTAATTCTTGGTACTGACTACGAGAACTTCACCCCTCTCTTAGAAAAGGCCTGCCACGAAACTATAGCCAATGCCTGGTGGACCGAGGCACCTTTTGGAACAACAGAGATAGACCTAAGACCAGTGAGGAAGAAAGTCAGCCAAAAGGAGAAGAGGGAGGAACGACAGGAATATCAAAACCAGCAACCTCCTGTAATCCCCGAATCCGTCCCACAGACGGGCGCGGTTCTAACCAGTGCAGGGACATTTAGACAAGCACAACGGAAAGACCCCTCCCTGAAAAACGCCTGGCACTATACCCGGACAGGCGATAGGTAGGTCCTACCTTTATTATTGAAAATAACTTACTGTACAGATGTACCCCTAACACAGCAGAAAGAGTCTCTCAACTGGTGGTTCCCCAAACGTACCGACAACAGATCCTATATTTAGCACATGGGGATAATGGGGAAGGACACATGGGGAGAGAAAAGACAGAGGCAGCGATATTACGACGGTTTTATTGGGCGGGGGTCCATGGAGATATTAGGAGACACTGCCATGAATGTCCGAAGTGTCAATTGATTAACCCATCTCCTCACGGACCAGCCCCTCTACAACCCTTCCCTATCATTGAAACCCCTTTTTCTCGGGTTGGACTAGACATTGTAGGGCCTTTAACCGCGTCGGTCAAAGGATGCCAGTACCTCCTAATCCTCGTAGACTACACAACCCGGTATCCCGAGGCCATACCCCTTTCCAGTATACACACAAAAACCATATCACAGGCCATGATCAAGTTTTTTTTCTGTGTAGGTTTTCCAAAGGAGATACTCACAGACCAGGGAACTCCATTTATGTCACGACTCATGGCCGAGATATGCCATTCTTTGGGGGTCAAACAGATAAGAACCTCGGTATACCATCCTCAAACAGACGGTTTAATAAGACCATCAAAACACTACTCTGAAAAATAATTTCTGATGCAGGCAAAGACTGGTAGAAGAAACTACCACTGGTTCTTTATGCCATACGAACACATGTCCAGGCCTCCACAGGACATACCCTGTTTGAGTTATTGTTTGGGAGACAACCCGTACACTATTAGAAATGTTGGCAGAGCAATGGGAGGAAACTGAGGTCGAGGTCAAAGATATCCTTACATACACGAGAGAGTTAAGGGAAAACCTACAGACAGTATGGGAGGAAACCCACACCGCGTTAAGAGAGGCCCAAAACAAACAGAAAAGATTATGGCCCTCATTCCTAAAGACCGCTGACGGCATTCAGACCTTCCCGCTGGGCCGGCGGGCGCTAACTATGTTAGCGCCCGCCGGCCCAGCGGGAAGGAGGGCTGCAACACAGGAGCCGGCTCCGAATGTAGCCGGCGGTGTTGCGGCCGTGAGACGGGTGCAGTTGCACCCGTCGCGCTTTTCACTGTCTGGTAGGCAGAGAGTGAAAAGCTGGCTGGGGCCCCCAGGGGCCCGAAGACACCCGTGCCCGCCAGCCTCTTCCTGGCGGTGACAACCGCCAGAAACAGGCTGGCGGGAAGGGGGTCAGAAACCCCATGGCTTTACTGCCGCGGTCAGAATGGGCAAGGAAGCACCGCCAGCCTGTTGGCGGTGCTTCCGTCATTCGTGGCCCTGGCGGTCATAGACCGCCAGGGTCAGAACGACCCCCTATATGACTCCAAAAGCTCTGTACAGAGTTTGAGGGTAGGTGAAAAGGCGTTGGTATTGCTGTCGACCTGGGACAACAAATTACTGGCCCGATGGCAGGGACCCTACGAAGTACTAGAACAAATCAATCCCACAACATATAAACTCGCAAGACCCCCGGGTACCGGCGTAGAACAAATATATCATATTAATCTTCTGAAGAAGTGGTGTGAGTCAGCTATACATTGGAAAAGAGTCTGAGGAAGACATACCCCTCCACCCTCTCCCAACTAGGTTACAAAATAACAGTCCTAACCCTCAGTTAAATATCTCTCTCTCTGAGGCTATACTTAAACAGCTTAGAACCCTTGTAAATGATAATCTAAATGTTTTTTCCAAAACTCCAGGACGAACGTCATTGGTCCAACACTCCATTCGCACCGACTCAAACAGGGTATCCAGACAACGACTGTAACGCATCCCTGAGGCCAGAAAACAGGTTATGGAGCAAGAAGTTGAAGCTATGTTACAAGCTGATATCATTGAACCATCTACCAGTCCTTGGTGTTCCCTGGTAGTATTGGTACCAAAGCCCGATGGAAGCACCAGATTCTGTGTTGACTTCAAACAAGTCAACGCCTTATCACAATTTGACTCTTACCCAATGCCACGCATAGACAAACTCCTAGATCGGTTAGGCCAAGCCCGACATATGTCCACCCTGGACTTAACAAAGGGATATTGGCAGATTCCGTTACGCCTTGAAAATAAGGAAAAAAACGCGTTTGCTATGCCCTTGGGCCTCTACCACTTCACGGTTCTTCCGTTTGGGCTCCATGGAGCTCCTGCCACCTTCCAACAACTGATCGATAAGATACTCAGACCACATCACCAGTATGCTGCAGCATATCTGGATGATATAGTGATCTATAGCGCCACTTGGGAGGAACATCTAGACCACCTGGATCACATATTACAAGCCCTGAGGGAAGCTAATCTCACAGCTAATCCCGAGAAATGTAAACTAGGCCACACCGTCATTAAGTACTTGGGTTATGTACTAGGAGAGGGGCAAGTAAAACCGCAGATAGAAAAAATCCAGGCAATAACCCAAATACCCCATCCTTGCACAAAGAAGGATGTGCAGGCCTTTTTAGGCCTTGTTGGATACTATTGTAGGTTTATACCACAATTTTCCACCATAGCTGGGCCCCTTATGGACTTATTCAGGAACACCTGTCCTAATAAATTACCTACCCTACCTGCTGCTGCAGTTAAGAGTTTTGAAATGCTGAAACACTACCTGACTTCCGGACCGATTCTCTGTTGTCCCGACTTCACCAAACCATTTGTAGTACAGACCGATGCCTCAGGTGTGGGACTAGGAGCGTTGCTCACAGAAGAGAAAGAAGATGGGGCCTTGCATCCCATTGTTTATATTAGTCATAAACTCCTTCCTCGGGAACAACATTACCCCACCCTGGAAAAAGAATGTTTAGCGATCAAATGAGCAGTGGAATCTCTACGATACTATTTGGCAGGACGAACATTCACCCTATTGACAGACCATGCTAACTTGGCTTGCCCAATACAAAGACACCAATGCCCGAGTGCTCCGATGGTTTCTCTCACTCCAGCCCTTTTCATTTCAGATTCGTCATTCACCTGGTGCCCTCATGACCAATGCCGATTACCCGTCCCGGTTTCTGGGTTCAGAGCGTCACTATCAGCCGCTCGCTAGGGGGAGTGTCTGTGACGGTCCGAGCAGTGCCGGCCCGTCCCTGGAGGCAGCATGTGCTGACACTGCCATAGAAGACCCGGAACTACAAGACAGAGGATCCAATCCGTCTTTGCTTGTGGAATTAAAGGGGGCGCGATGCCTGGACTTCCTGGGTTGGAAAACGCCGACGAAGGACGAGGATGGCACGCGGATGAAGTGGAGAACGCGGAGGATGCCGGATTAACAGAAAGGGATGACGAACAGCGGAAAAGACATCCGGTACAGCCCCAAGAGACAGGGGAAGGCAAGGATGCGACCGAAGCCCTGACAGCGGCGCAGGAGGCGCACAGCAAAGACTCCAGCCACGCTTCAGGAGAAGCGTGGCAACACCAGGTGCGTTCTGGAACGGCTTGGGAGGAAGAATTAAAGAAAAGGGGGTGCTGGGAGGACGAAGGAGACAAGTACAAGAAGGGGAATGGAGAGGACAACGAGGGGGAGTGGGACAAAACAAAAAGGGGCAGAGAGAGAAAGAGAAAGGGAGAGAGAGAAGGAGAGCGCGAGAAAGGGGCAAAAAGCTAAAAGAAGAGAGGAAGGAACCCTCAAAAGTAAGCTACGAGAAGGAAAAGAGAATAGATCAACAGGAAAAAGAAAACTGGAGAAAAGACAAAACAGGAGGCAATGAGGAACGACCCTTAAGGAGTATGTAGTTGATGGAGAGAAGGACAGGAATAGAGAAAACAAAGGAGAGGAAAACGTCAGACCACCAAGACAGAGCATAGGAAGAAGTAGTAAAACAAAGAATAAGAAAAAAAAGGAACTTACCATTGCTTTATCTTGTTCTTTCCCACATGCGCCTCCTTGGAGCCCTGGAAGAAAGAGACAAAGAAAAGGAGACTTAAAATTTCATGAAGGACCAACAAAGAGTGAACAGCAGAACTTATACAAAGGTCATGTCACGGCAGCAATAACTATATCAATAAAATTCACCTGAACTCCCATCTCACTACATTCGTGTCGTCACTGACCAACTTGGTCACAGGCACATAAACTGACTCTTTTCTCATTTTATCAGGAGCAAGTCAGCGATGCCTTTGCCACCGCCACCCTTGTTAATTCCGGCCATCAAATTGTAACTGAGGACTGATACTCTGATTAACCTCTGCCTATATGAATGTTTTTCTTTCTGACAACATTTCAATTCAACAGGTTTTATGGTAGTGTAGTAGGTTTAGTTTTTTTGGTGAGGGTGGTAATCTGCACAGTTGGTCAGAAAATATGCCCAAGGACAAGAAAAGGGGGCTCTTTGTGGTCTGAGGTCACTCACTATGAAAGTAAAATTCTTGCTGCAAAGACAGATTTTCTATCAAGCCTTCTGTATGTTGCTGTTGTCTTCTCAATTCCCTGAAATGGCCAAGCACTAATACAAAGGTGGGTTTTCCACTTCACTTGGGGAGGGAAGCAAGAACAAACTCCTTGCATTCCCATGCTCAACTCCAAACATTGGCCTCAGTTTTCAATCCTTGTTTATCTGTAATATGATAAAAGGGAGCATTTGTCAAGAAAAGAAAGAAAGGTAATCATCCTTTTTTGCCAGTCTATTGCTGTATTTTATGGGATGCCAGGCCTGGGCCAAGGTATTATCCAAAAGTGCATGTTATGGTAATTTAAATACAATACTTTGAACTAAAAAAACATGGAAATTCACCATTCATAGTTATTTTAAGTAACCATGGGCCAGATGTATCGAGCCTTTTTGCATTTGCAAACGGTGCAAATGCCCGTTTGCGAATGCAAAAATGCCTTTCAGTATTTATGAAATGCAAATTTAAGGAATCGCTAAAATAGCGATTCCTTAAATTTGCGAGCCTGTTTAGAGAATCGCAAATTTCGATTCTCTAAATAAGAAATCGCAAATAAGGAATCCTTAATTGCGATTTCTAAACCACATGTAACAAACTATTCCTTAATGCGAATTGGGCATGAAGGAATCGCTATTACCACCAAGTTGAACTTGGTGGTAACCATATGCAAATTTTAAAAATGCATTAAAAATGCATTTTTAAAATTGACATGTAATGCACACATGCCCCTTTGGCATGTGTGCGCCTTACATGTCCTTAAAAACGTCTTGGGGTGCAGCAGAGGGGGACTTAGGCCCCCAGCACCCTGTGGTTTGCATTTCCCAAATTTGCAAATTCCAGTTAGGAATTCACAATTTGGGAAATGCAAAAAATGTGCAAATATGGGCCTACAGACCCATTGGTGCGAATGGGGCCGGTATTGCAATTTGCGATTCGGTAATAGCATTTGCGATTTTTAAGAAATCAGTATTACCGAATCGCAAATATGATACATTGCATTTTGCGACTCAAAAATAGCGATTTCTTAAAAATCGACATTTCCGAATCGCAAATGCCTTTTTTGATGCATCTGGCTCCATAACCTGAACACAGTGCTGTTATCAATTATGTCATTTTACATGTCAACACTGATATAATCAAACATGTCATAGAACATGTACTGAGCTAAGTGGTATGTGAGGAACACCCTTTTTTTAAATGGTTGGGATTTTGTGGGAACCAGAGTCCTGATGGCTCACACAAGAGTCAAACAGGATCATGGAAACCCAAAACAAATTGTTCTTTTATATTTGGCTTTTAGGCCCCTCCTCCACAAAGTCCAGGGGGGACCTAACCTGCCATTTTATAACTCATTTTTGTTTATTTTGAGAACATGGGCACCAAGTCCCCAAGCCTTGAAATAGAGGCTTTATCATATCTTCACATGCACTGTCACAGCTCCTGCATGAAAGCAAACAGCTAACATGTGAGGATGGGCATCTTAGAAGATAGTAGGAGCCAGCCCTGGATGGTGACGGTCCTGGAGGGGGGCTGCGTGGCTCATCTCCTTTTTTTTGCACAGGCCTGCCCCAGGGAGGGGGTGGTCCCCAGGGCTGCATATAGCCCAGGATGGGGGCCGTGTGGGTCCCCTCCCAGTTTAAAAAATAGTATATGTCCGCAGGGAGATGGTGGTCTCTGTGGCATATAAATGGCCCAGGAGAAGGTCCATGTGATCCCACTCCCTTTTAAAAAAAAAAAGCCCTGGGGAGGTGGTGGTCCCCGGTGGGGTCTACACAGCACCTTCTGTATATTTTTGTATTGTAGCCCTGGTGAAGTGGTGATCCCTGGGGCTTATAAAAGCACTTAGAGGTGGGGTCACATGTACCCTCCTCCTAATTTGATATATTATTAATGCCCCTGGCCCACCCGGGGACTAAATTAAGAACAAGTGCGGGACGCCGCACTTGTTTTGTTTAATTTTCTGTGGATTCGCCAGTCCTCAACTAATTTTGCTGAAAATGTAAAACTAAAAATCTTTTTGGGCCTGACAGAGTCCTAGGGGGACTAAGGCTAGGGGGGTCAAGATATTCCTACTTTGCTCACTTTCTTTTTTTTACATTTTTTTGGGGACTTGGCTTCAGCCAAGTCCCAAAACGACTGCCAACACTTCTTGGTAAGTGTTGGCAGCCAATTAGATTTCAACGAGCTCTCCGGGTCCTGTGGAGCCTCCACATTCTGATACATCTATATTTATTTTCCCTTTATATCTCTAAAACTAGTGAGCAGATTTATACCAAATCATAAAAAGTATGCTTTCTGGACCACAAACTAGCTGTCTGCCAAAGTTGGTGTAATTCCGTCCAGCGGTTTGGCCTGTAGTCGTGTTCAAAATCCATATGGGAATTAACATGGGAAATGCACTCATTTGCCCCCCTTTTGTTTAGCCCCCACTTGATAAATTACCCTGAAACTTACCATGCACAATAAGACACAGTAGGACAGTTTTTCTGGAAGATTTCATGAAGATTTGTCAAACAACACTAAATTTATCGGCAAGTGAAAAACACTTTTTGAATGGAAACTAGGTCCTAAAAATAACTAACCACTGGCTACCGCCAGTGATTGCGTTTCTTGTTTTGGCAATAGCTTTGGCACCATTTGACAAATCTTCACAAAATAATAAAAGTGAGCAACCCACTCAATTAGAGGGATCACAAAATGCATTTTTTCCCATGCATTTTCTGATAGGGTCTTTAGACACGAATATAGCCCGAATGGCTGAAAGGAAATTAAACCATGGGGCATATTTCAGAGGCCCTAGCGCACCCCGGAGTGCCAATTTTAGTGGCGCTCCGGTGGCCCTATGCCCTGCCTCGTATTTACAAGGAGGCGTGAAGCCGCTATTTGTGGCTTAACGCCACCTTGTAAACACAGCCCCTTCACACGCAGCTCTTTGCGTGGAAGGGGCATGCAATGGGTGTTGCTGTGGATGTTCCACAGCAACCTCAATTGCATTTTGACACTGCCTTGGATTTACAAGATTTCATAAACCTGAGGCAGCACCAAAATCCAACACCACCCTGAGGGTGGCATTAGCAACGCGCAGCAAGGAGGAATACTTTCATTCCTCCTTGTTTTTTGCTTTTTCTATGCATGCTGCATTCTGCAGCAAGCATAGAAAGAGCAGAATACCAGACATGATTGTTTAAGTGCTGGAAGGTGTCCCTTCCTGCACATTAACAATCATTTCAAAATGACGCCTTGGCACTTCTGTGTGTGCTGCATTCTGCAGGAAGGGAAACGTTCCCACACATAAACAAACCCCTAAATGCAGACACGATGGTGCAAGGATGCCTGTGTTGGTGCAGGTAGCTTAATTTAGTGCTAGTGCAGGGGACAACACAGGGGTGTGCCGTATGCAATTAAATACGGCGCATCCTGCATTGTGAAAGTGACGGAGCGCGGCGCTGCCAATTTTGGCCGAGCATCGTGCTCCGTCATTTTCTTTTCAAATATGGGCCCAAATTTGGCAAGAAGCTAGATCTTGGTGCGCAGATCGTGCTTTTTGTTATTTGGTGTAAATTAATTCAGTAGTTTTGGAATTGTTAAAGGAAAAACAAATTTGTACATCTATGAATGTAGAGGCTCCATGGATCAGAGATCCCTTGTTGAGATCTGATTGGCTGCCATCACATCAACCAGGAAGTGTTGGCAACCATTTTTGGAATCCGATTCAGATGAGTCCCCAAAAAACAAATATTTAAAAGAAAAGAAGAGGGGGCAGGGTAGGAGTACCTTGACCCCCTAGCCCATGTGCTGGGGTCCACCAGGGACCCCACCTGGGAAAAAAACATTTTTTTTTAAAAAGTCACTGAAATTCACAGAGGATCCCCAAATCTGATGAAAAAAAAAAAAACAAGCGTAGTGTCTCGCGGTTGTACAGTATAGCACCCAGGTGGGCCAGGCCAAGGGCCATGCACCATTACTGAAAAAAAGGAGGGGGGATCATGGGGCCCCCTCCTAAGACTTTATTGAGGACCACTACCTCCCCGGAACTTTATTACTGTATTGGAAGGGGGCCACTCGGACCACCCTCGACAGGCTTAAAAGAGCTCTGGGGACCACCAGCTCCTTGGGGCTTTGTATAAGTACTAGAGGGGGGACGCATGGAGCTCCCTCCTGGTAATACTGAAACCCAGGAAGCCCCAACTCCCTGAAGTGTACTCCATAGTTTTGTAGAAGGACTGCATGGGCCCCCCTCCCAGGCCTTGTACGGCCCCAGGAGACCGCGACCTCCACAGGGAATAGCTAAATCATAGAGAGGGAGGGAGGCAACGTGGCCACCCTTCCTGTGCCATTATGGCTTAGAGGACCACCACCACCTCTCCATGGCAGGCCCTGTGATATTAAAGGAGGGGGGGGGCATGTGGCTCCCCTCTTAGAGCCATTAATGGCCATGGAACAGCCAACCCCCCGGGCTGGCTCCTGCTATCTTCTGTGGTGCCAACCCTTGGGATACGGCTGTTTGCTTTCACTTAGCTGGAGCTGTGAAAGCACCCACCAAGTGAGAGCAAACACTAACTCTGCTCTCAGCAAGCAAGAGCTGTAAAACTGCTCCCGCTTACTGGGAGCAGAGTTTTCATTTTTCTCAGCCTGCTGTCATGCGGGCAGGGAAGCAGGTGAAAGGATTGTTCCTGCATGCAGTGACCTGCATTTAAAGCAGCTCCCTGCATGTGGGAAAAATCCTAGCTCCCACAGGAGATGGGGAGCCAGATAGGACAGCTGGGACATTCAGGCTCCCCTGCGTTCTCCATCAATGCACCATGGACCTTTTAATAATTGCTGGACCCTTTGAGAAGAAGTCCCCCGAGCCAAAATCACCGAGGTAGGGGGGCTAAATGGCCCCTCCCTCTTTTAATAATAGGGATTGCCCTAGGGATGAGGTCCCCATAACCCAAATAGGCCCAGGGAGGGGACATCATGGTCCCCTTCCCTTTCAATAATTTGCCAGGCCCCAGGGGATGGGGTCCCTAGGACCAACATCAGCCTGGGGAAGGAGGCCTTTTGGGGGGGAGGGCCTGGGGGGGTGGGCCCGGGGGTGGTGGGCCCGGGGGTGGTGGGCCCGGGGGGGGAGTGGGCCCGTAGGCTTGCTCTCAGGCCATGCCCTGTGGCTAACCCCCACCCTGCACACGGCCGAAGGCCTTGCTTTGCACAGAGTTAGGTACTTGTAAGAGGTAGGACGCAGGGTTTGGCTGAAAACCAGGCTCTGTGGCCAACCCCCATGGAACACAGCTGAAGGCCATGTGTGGCACGGGACTGGGTGTTTATATGGCTGAAAACCATGCAAAATCATGTTTGAATTAATGTAAAGTAATTAAATATTGCTTGATGGTAAAAAAATAATAGAAATTCACTGAACAAAAACACAGGGTACAGGGACGTTATAGTTAGGAAACAGAATTAAAAAACAACATTGAAATTCACTTAAAAAACAAAGGTCATGGGCGTTATCGTAGCTGTTTCAACACAGTAACTAAACTGACTGTCATACTAGCTTTGATAATTTCATGGAGATTCGTCAAACAGTGCCTAAGTTACTGGCAAAAGAAAAAAATGCTTTACCTATGGAAGCTAGTTCCTAACTATACCTACCTACTGGCGACCACTAGTATGCTTTTATATATCCATATAGATCCACACACACACTGATGCACCCACTAAACCACATGCACTCTCACACCCAGACACACACCCTCAGAGCCACTCTCATCCCAGATACACCCTCTCACACCTATTCTCACACCCAGAGAGGCGGCAGCTAACTCCGATTGCACACGGCCAAAAGGCGATGCACAGCATGGGGTTGGATGGTTACTGGGGTTGGCCGCAGGGTCTGGCTGCACGTCAGGTCTTGCTGGCAACCTTCGCTGTGCACAGGTAAAGGCCAAGCACGGTGCAAGGTTGGGTGCTTATAAGGGGTCTATGGCCAGGCCCTGTGGCCAACCGCCACTGTCTACGATGTCTAACATCCCTGTAATCATTGTTTTTTAAGTGAATATATATATGTCAAAAAAATTCTATATAGTAACTGGCATGTGTTAAACAAAGATGAGTATTTGAAAGCATTGGTGCAGGTTAGACCGCAGCTATCTGGACATGGATATGAGAGGTAAAAATTGACTGACCAAAAACATCAAGGGCTTCAACAGATGTACATCACATAAAGCTTGTCGGTTTGGTTTAAACTGTAAAACGCTATCAGACTTTTGAAGGGTGAAATGTCTTGATTCAGGAAAAAATTACCTGTAGCTCAGACCATGTAGTTTACGTTCTTAAGGGTGAGTGTGATAAGCTATATGTAGGGCGCACTACCAAGAAACTGAAGATCAGAATCCTTCAACACTTAAGAGCTATTTTGAATAGTGACAAGAGTTATCCCGTGGCATCTCACTTTGAAAAATACCATGCTTGCTCCCTGGCTACTTTTAAATACTATGGGATTAAATACATCAAGGCCACCCGAGAGGGGGTGACATAGAGAAGACATTGTGAAGGGAGGAATCGAGGCTGATGTTGATGCTTGAGATGGAGGCTCCCTATGGACACAACTTGGACACTGAATTACATGTCCATTTGTGAAAATGGAAATTATTGCACTTTGATGCTTATTTGTACATTATTTCATATTTGCACTTGGAACAATCTATAAGAAAGCATATTTGCATTCTGAATAGGGTTGATTTCAGCTACAAATATATCCATGATTGGGGTGGCTTGAAATGTGAAATATCAATTTGAGGTATCAATTTTGTGGCCATACCTTATGATACTTTGGCATCTTGAATTTGATGAACATGGTTGATGCTTCTTTGCACATTATTGCGCATTTGCACTTAGAACTTTGCACACTATTGCGCATTTGCACTCATAACTTTTATACCTGATAGTATGCTTTTTCTTTTGGATATTATCATTTTGACCCATGGCTTGACCCTTGTTTGAGATTACTTGAATTGCAATATATGGACTTGATACATTACTTGTATATTACATATGGTGATGCCTTTGCATTTTAGATCTTGAGTTGATGCCTCTTTGTCTATCATTGTGTATTTGCACTCAAAACTCTGTACTTGACAGTACAGTATTTTAGATCTTGTGTTTTGCCTCTTTACTAATCATTGCGTATTTGTACTCAGTGGCCAAGGTGCACTTTGTACATGTCGGTACGTGTTGTACTTTGGCCAATAACCAATGTGAGCTATGACCCTGTCTATGATTGAGGTGCATTGGATTCTAACATAATAATAAGACATACAAATTGTATATAATATTCTGTGATACTTTTATACTTTAAATTAATGAATTAATATATGTGATTTTTATGATATATTTCCAGCATATGCTATTGAGGGGCCACTGAAACACAGAAAATACATTATTTGGGGTATAAGATCACTATAGGTAAATGTGTGAAATTCAATGACTGAGGCTTTTAAAAAGAATAATGAAAAGAAATGCTTAAAGTGTTATGGAACGTTTGGCTGAAGCTTTGAAAATAGAATGGCATAATGAAGTGATACATAGAGTACTGTCTAAATTGAGGATAATATGGAGTAAAAATGGATACCGTATTGTTCCATAACCTTTTAATAAGGTTACAACTCTACTGTTCTCAGGCCATTGAAATGGAAAAGGATCTTGTATTGATCAAAAGTAGCCTAACATGAATATAGGTGAGGCCCAGTTGAAGGCACGTATATATGATATGATTTGTGCCCTCGCCATACACAGTTGTCTCATCAATAATATTGTTGCAAATGTTGCAGTGATAATATGAAAGATGGGATGGAAGATGTCATAAATGAAATAATATGTGGAGTAATTAGCTATGCATGGCAAAGGCGCGAGTTATAGTTACCTTAGGGTGCAAGGTATAGTTACTTGAAAGAACTCTACCTATATCTGCTGAATTTCTATGGTTTTGAATGAGCAAATTCATAACCTAACTATCACATCCCTGTAATCTTTGTTTTTTTCAGTGAATTTCCATGTTTTTTAAACATATAATAATTTTCAGTATTATATGTTAATCCAACCACTGCTGAGCACGACCCTTGGCCGTGAATGGCAGAAGTTGGACACACCAGGCCTTAAGGCCAACCACCCTATAAGTGCCGAACATTCCAACATGCATGGTCTTCACCTGTGTGCAGTAGTGGTTGCCCGAAAGCGCTGACCCGCAGCCAGTCACTGTGGCCAACCCCCCTAACCACCCAACCCCATGCTGTGCACCGCCCTTTGGCTGTGCATGGCAGAAGTTGGCTGTGACTTCTCTGGGTGTGAGAATAGGTGTGAGAGGGTTATCTGTTGATGAGAGTGGCTGTCAGAGTGTCTGTCTGGGTGTTAGAGTGCATATATCAGTGTTTTAGAGGGTGGTCAGTATGTTTATGGGTCGGTGAGTGGGTGCATGAGGGTGTCAGGGAGTCTGTGGGTGGGTGGGTGACAGTCCGAGTGGGTGTGTGAGTGGGTGCATAATGCTCAGAGTGGGTCTGTGAGTGGGTGCATGAGGATCTGAATGTGCTGTGAGCAAGTGCATGAGGGTCTGATTGGGTCTGTAAGTAGGTGTGTGAGTGTCTGAGTGAGTCTGTGAGCGGGTGCATAAGCGGGTGTGTGTGAGTCAGAAAAATTGATTGAAAGAGAGAGAGAAAGAAAGTGAGAGGGAAAGACTTAGAGAGTTTTTTTAGTGTTTGTTGTGTGATATAATTAGAATTAGATATTTCTGTACAATTAAAAAAAAAATGCATCTGTCATTTTAAAAACTTTTTTTTAAAAGAAGGGAAATTAGTCCAGCTGGACTTGAATCCTCAATGTGAAGGTCTGTGGCCTTCACATTGAGCTATTGCTTTTATTTTTTTATTTTTTTCCATAACCATTTATGGGCTATCTTGGAGTGCAAGGGAGCCATCAGGGGCTCTCCCAATGGTTCCTAAATATTTATTTATTTTGTGTTAACAAAATGCCCTCTATGGGCTATCTGGCACCACGGGTAAGCCATAAGGCGTCCTTGTCAGTGCCATTACTTTAGCAAGCAAGGAGCTGCTTTAACAGCAGATCTGTGCTTGCTGAAGCACACCTTTCATCTCTGTTCCCTGCACACATGCAGGGAACAGAGATGAAAGGTCTGCTTTCAGACAGCGAGACCTGCTTTGCAGTTCCCACTGTCTGAAACTGGAGTGTTTGTTGTGGCTTGGCTGCAGCTTCAGAACTGCAGCCAAGCCACAGCAAACAGCTAACAGCAAACAGCTACGTCCTGGAGGTAGGCACCATGGAACATTTCAGGAGCCAGCCCCGGGGGTGGCAGTCCCCAGGCCCATTGGTGACTCCATGAGGGGGGCCATGCAGCTCCCCTTCAATGTTTAGGCCTGGGGAGGAGGTGGACTCCAGGGCTCGGGGCTCCCTGCGCAAACTTGTCTTTGTTTGTGAAGTCGCCACAGCCAGAGATAAACACATTTGGATTTCCCTCAATTTCTCAAAAACTCCTGAACGGAATTACACCAAATAAGCAAAAGCGTGATCTACGTACCAAAAGTTACCTTTCTGCCACATTTGGTGTAATTCCATACAGTGTTTTTTCCTGTAGTTGTATCTAAGGGTCCTATGGGAATTAACATTGGGAAATGCAACTTTTTTGACACCCCTTTTTTTCGGCCCCTCTCTTGACGGATCACCCCAAAACTTTCTGTGTGCAACAAGAATCACTGCAAAACATTTTTTTAGAATATTTATATACCTACTGTAGAATTTGTTAACTTAAGGATAATAGCTTCATTTTCCAGGATTTATAGTAGCTCTTAGCACAGCAATAGGATGCTCCTTGGAGTGACAGTTGTGCTTTACAAATACTCATCATTCATTCATATATATGGTATATCCAAGAGCCGTGAACAAGACTCAGGTGGAGTTGAAACGCGTTGGTGGTTGCTGTTTTCTAAAGTAAACCTGCCTGAAAGGATTTTTGGAGTGTGGTAAATGAATTCTTGGATAGACAATATTTTCGAGGGTGGTCTCCTTTGTTAGCAGCACCGGCAGCTGAGTGAGCCTTTGAGAAAATAACTCTGAACATTTGGTTAAAGTATATATATATATAAAAATATATATATGTATCTATTATGTACAGTATTATGTGATTAATGATGGGATTTACCACATCAATGTCTGAATGCAGTATGGCTGGGGGACAAGGGTCAAGTGAAGATACTGATTTACATGATAGTATAGACTGATGGGAGTGGGTTATGGAAATCGCCTTAAATTGAGTTAGCCTCTCCTTCGGGATAGTATTGAGACGCCAGTATATGGATCACTTAATGAGTCAATGCTTAGGGTAGAGCGAAAGTCTTGTTGAATCATGAATATCTTTTCTAAAAAAATGATATTGGATCACAAAGACTCTAGAAAGGGGGAATATCCCTAGCCAGTGCTTTTAGCTGCAGAAATGTTTTTGCAACAATAAATATGTTTTTTTAATCAAACCGGCCACTTCAATTTTTAAGTGGCCATTTAACTCAGCTAATGCTGAAGAAAACCCAGTTGCTGAGACTTTTGAATGGCAATTCTTGGAATGCATAGTTGGGGTTAATGAAAGAATTTAAAATCTATTTGTTCAATGCCTCAAGGTCCTCCCCAGATTTCGCAGTGAGAGTAGTTGATGCTATATCTCAGGTTCCTCCCTTTCTGATGCTTGTGCAGGTTGGAGTGCAGTGGAGTGTCATCAAGTAGAGTGTCGTAGAGTGGCATAGAGTGTAGCAGTGTTGTAGAGTGTTCTGGCATAGAGTGGAGTGTCGTAGAATAGAATGTTGTATAGTTCAGTGTTGTCAAGTGTGTTGTCAAGTGCAGTGTCATGCAGTAGAGTGTTGAAGAGTCTCGTACAGTGTTGTGTTGTACAATGGGGTATAATTATTTGTGAGAACCCAGTGCATGGTAGAATGCCAAGTTAAAGTGGCGTTGTCTGGTTAGCTAGCTAAAAAGAGTGTGTATCAAGATCCTCTACTTATGATAATTTGAAGGTCATGAATAAATTACAAATAAGAGCTATAACTATAACCTTAGAATAACCTTAGAATTCTTAACGTTTGTGTAGTTTAAACTTAGTTTATGCATGGAAAATACATCTTTCTAACTATATATAAGCTTTAACCGTTGTTTTTTTAATTAAATATCCATACAGACGGATAGATAGATAGATAGATAGATAGATAGATAGATAGATAGATAGATAGATAGATAGATAGATAGATAGATAGATCATATTTAAACATTTAACAACACATATAGGCTCATTTATTGCCTCAACCAATTGCTATTTTCAAATAATGTTACGTGGGCATATTAATGTTTGTGGGTTGGTAGTGGTGTCTGTTTTTAATTTGTTGCTGTCCAGCTCGGTTTGGTATTCAACTGCTGTGGTGGGGACTCTGGAGGTGGGGCAGGAAAAATGGAGCTGTGGCTTGGGCCTCATCTACCTCCCCAGAAAACACCAGCGTTAAATGATAGCCTAAAACAATGTAACACTGGTTTACTACTACTGAATGAAGTCGAAATTATATTTTACTGAACAGAGTTTGTCATTGCCGCTTTGTGGTTATTGTCAACCATTCAAACAAGTATCTCCAATAATATGAACATAATGATGGACTTGTAAACACACAGCATTAATCTATGTTCAATCGCTAGATGGCTTTCGGTTTCACAGTTAGAAGCGAGTGTTACTCTATTCAATAAAAATTCAAATAAAATAATTGCAGCCCATACTACGAATAGTCTTTCGTATACACATGTAATCGGAGAATACAATAGATTTTGCAAAAGGCATTTTTTTTAGGAATGGGATTTTTTTGTAACACCTTATTACATTGTGAAGGTCGTATATCATTATAAAGCTTGCAAATGCAAATTAGAAAAAATGCATAACTATTTTCAAGACCACCGAATAGACACGCAATAATTACAAGTGTATAGCATACGTACGTGCACGCATCATTTATATTTAAGACTTTTTTGAAACCATACATATTTTCCGCAGAACAGATGCTGTCAATTTAGTAATATATGCCATTCTTATTTGTTGTTTGGTCTAACCGGATTGGTGGGCATATTTTGAATTATTGATAGGATTTCATTGACTGCTGCTACCATCGACTTATTTCTGAGACTGAAATTAAAATCCGCATTACAACACTGGATTATTTTTAGATCAGGATGTAAACAATCAGTTATTCTGCTAATAAAAATGATTTCTGTAAAACCGATTCTAGGAAAATTAAGTAGACATCTGTTTTTTGCCCCTCGTCACCCGCTGAATCGTTCCCTCCGGAGCGAACCAATAGGTCATACAGTGGTTCTCCTGGATAGATTAATGCGCAGGGCTGGTAGAAATCAATACTGTGCCAGAGGCATATCACTTCTTTCTGGTTGTAGGAACTGTGAATGATGGGACAGGAAGGCCAGTCAAAATAAATGCAATTTTACATAATAACAATCATGACACCTAGTGCTGGTGGCACAGTTACCATAGGAACGCAGGAAAGTTTTTTTTTCTAATATCTCTGGTAGTTTTGTGCGGTTCTATTCTGTAAATCTGTTTTGTTATCTATACTATCAAACAAACCAAAAGTCGTGGGGTCCTCCTGTTAGTATATTGCTATTAAGGCCAATATATCGAGGGCCTTGCCATTAGAGCAGCTTTCAATCAACAAGATATTTTGCAGTGTAACTTCGTAGAACCTTTGCAAACCTAAACTTGCTCAAGGTGTTCTAAACCGAGGAGGCGGACTTGTTCATGAGTTCACTTTACTGATGTGAGCAGGGCAATGCTACTTTTTTCCATTCTGTCGACATCTTCATATTTTTTGGTTTTGTTCCTCTGCTTTGACGTTTGAGAATTAGGGGCCAGATGTACCAAGCTATTTTACGGTTGCAAACAACAAAATGTGCCTTTTGCAAATGCAAAATAGCTTTGCACCATGTGCCATCCCTATTTTGTGAGTCAGTAACCTGTTACCGACCTGCAAAATAGGAATTGTGATTCACTATTAGGAAGCAGCATGCCAAGGGGGGTCCCTTCATCATAGCGACTCTCAGGGCCATGTGCGATTGTTTTGCGACTGGGACCACCGCCTCCCTGGGGCATGGCCAAGTTATAGAAAAGGAGGGAGGCCACGTGGTCCCCCTCCTGGGCCATTAATGGCCCGGGGTACTACCACCACCTACCCAAGACAGGCCCTATGAGATCGAACGAGGGGGGCTGCTTGGCTCCACTCCTTGAGCCATTAATGGGCGTGGACACAGCCAACCCCCAGAGCTGGCTCCTGCTATCTCCTGAGGTGCTCACCCTTGGGATATAGCAGTTTGCTTTCGCTTGGTGGGAGCTGTGACAGCTCCCACCAAGGAAGAGCAGATACTAACTCTGCTCTCAGCGAGCAGGAGCTGGAAAACTTCTCCCACTCACTGGGTGCTGAGTTTTTTTTTTCTTCCCTGTCTGATGTCATGTGGGCAGGGAAACAGATGAAAGGATTGTTCCCACATGCATGGAACTGCATTTCTTGCAGATCCCTGCATGCGGGAACAATGCCGGCTCTGGCAGGAAGCAGGGAATCAGCTGGGACCGCTGGGGTATTCAGGCTCCCCCTGTGGTCTCCACCAATGCACAATAAGTGCCCTGGATGGGGCCAGGACAACCACGTACAAGAGGCTGAGCCCCAGGGGATGGGGTTCCCAAGGCCACAATAATCCACAGGAAGGGGACATGTGATCCTCTCCCCATTTTTATAATGTCCAGGCCCTGGGGGATGGAGTTCCTGGGGCTAAAATCAGCCATGTGGCCCCATTCCTCTTTCAACAATTGGCCGGGCCCAGGGGCATGGGATCCCCAAGACCCAAAGTGTCCCAGGGAGGGAGGGGCAGCATAGTCTCCCTCCCCTTCCAATAATTTGCCAGGTCTCAGGGGATGGGATCCCCGAGACCAAAATCGCCCCAGGAAGGAGGAGCTGTGTGACCCCTCTCCCCAGTATAATAATTGGCTGGGCCCTGGGGTATGGAGTCCCCAGGGCCAAAATTGGCCCAGGGAGGGGGTGGATTTGGGGGTTGGCTGCCAGACCTAGTCACAGGCCAGGTCCTGTGGCTAACCCCCCGCAAATGGCTGAAGGGTGTGCATTGCATGGAGTTAAGTGCTCATATGGGGGAGACGGCAACCCAGGCCCTGTGGCCAACCCTCAGGATGCATGGCTAAAGGCCATGCACGGCGCAGGTTTGGGTGTTTATAGGTCTGAAAGCCGTGCGCAAAGGTGGTTGGATTAACATAAAGTAATTAAATATAATGCAACAGTAAAAAAAAAAACATGGAAATTCACTGAAAAAAACAAAGGTTACTGGGCATTATAGTAAGGAAACAGAATTAAAAACAACATTGAAATTCATATAAAAACAGAGTTCACAGGGACGTTATAGTAGCTGTAGTCATGTTTAAATTCCCTATGGGAAATTGCATGGGGAAAAAAGCATTTTGGGACTCCCCCCTTTTTCTCAGTCCCCACTTGATGAATCACTTCAAAACTTGCAACACAGCAGCTGAACTGACTGTCATACTAGTTTCGAAAATTTCATGAAGATTCATGAAATGGCCCCAAAGTTATAGGCAAAAAAAAGATGCTTTAGCTATGGAAGCTAGGTCCTAAATATAAACTACCTCCAGGCAACTGCCAGTAAGTTTTGTATATATATATATATATATATATATATATATATATATATATATATATATATATATATATATATATATATATATAATATATATATATATATATTATAAATATATATATATATATATGTACCGCCACTACTATATATATATATATATATATATTACCAAGTGGCGGTCGCCACAAGGTAGTTATAGTTAGGACCATGATTCCATTGAAAAGGTGTTTTTTGACTTGCCTATATTGTTGCCATTGTTTGTTATTTCCCATATAAACTTTGGGTACAGCTACAGCCTGAACCACTGGACAGAATTGCACCAAATTCGGCAGAAAGCTAGCTGTTGGTATGCAGATAGTGCCTTTGGTGTAAATCAGTTCAGTAATTTGATAAATCTGAGGAAATCCAAATTTGTATATCTCTGGCAACAACAACTTGGTGAATAATGATGAGTTTGTGCAGGGAAATGCAGAGCTCTGATTGGCTGCCAACTCTTCAACCAGGATGTGTTGGAAGTCATTGTGGGACTCGGCTGAAGTGAAAAAAATTGAAAAAACAAGTGCAGTCTTCTGCATTTGTTTTTAAAGCCTCTGGGTGGGCCAGGTCCAGGGGGCATTGAAAATATAAGGAAGGAGGCACACAGGTCCTCCATCCAGGACTTATACTTGGCCTGGAGACTCCCACTTTCCTGGGGCTTTGTTGATATTGCATGCAGGGGGGCTGTGCAGCCACCCACAGCCCTAGGGACTGCCACCTCCCTGGGGCTTTATTTTATTTGTGGCTGGGGGCTGTTCACCCCACCCCGTGGCCCCCAGGACCACCACCTCCCCATGGCATTCCATTAATACAGGGCTGGGGGCCATGTGGCTCCCCTGCAGCCCTAGGGACCCCCCACCTCCCCAAGGCTTCTTTGTAATTGTGTGCGGGGGCTCCATGGCCTCCCACAGCCCTGGGGACCACCACCTCCTCAGGGAAAATTCCTAGGTGGAGGGGGGCTACGTGGCCCACCTTGATGAGCCATTGACAGCCCTAGGGACCGCCACCCCCCAGGGTCAGTTCCTGCTATGTCCCGGGGTGCCCGGGACATAGCCCTGTCAGCTCTCACCAAGCAAAAGCAAACAAAGTCTGCTTTCTACAATTGAGATATGGATGATAAGTATTTGTAGAGCACGACTGTCACTCCAAGGAGCATACTAGTGCTGTACTAAGAGCTACTATAAATACTGGAAAGAGAAGCTAGTGACCCTAAATTAACAAACTGCACCATGGGTCAGGGGTTTGGATGAGCCAAGTTTTTAATTATTTTTTAAAGTTTGCTTCAGATTTGATGAAACGCATACTGCATGGAAGCAGGTTACATGTTTGGAGCCTGCAAATGACTTTCCGCCTCAATATTTCAGTTGGATGGAGGAGTTTCAGAAGGTTCTCCAAGGATGATCTTAAAGTGTGTTGGGGCAAATAGTGGCAGAACCAGTAACTAAGGTATTTAGGTCTGGTGCTTTTAAATGCTCTATAAATGAGCAGAAGGTGTTTAAACAAGTTCCTTTTATGGATCAGAAGGCAGCGCAAAGTGTATAGTATCACTAACGCAGAACTCCGTCCAGGGAATCAATTTAGCTGCTGCATTCTGCACCATCTGTATTTTGTAGATGAGAGGTTTAGTACAGTCAGTACAGAGGCTATTGCACTAAACTAACCTTGAATAAATAAGGGTAAAGGCCACAGTTTTTCTGGCAGCTAAAGGGCAAAAGGTAAAATAATTTTCAAGGATTTTATGAGGCTGAAACACACACCTTCAACAGCCGAGACTTGAAGTAGGAAAGGTTGGTGTCAAATTTGACCCCAATACTTTTTGCACCACTTACAAGGACTGGGCGAGGAGCGGCTAACCTTGGCCACCACTGCATAGGGGAGAAACAATTAGTTTTACCAAACAAAAGTATTTCATTCTTTTCAGAATTACATTTGAGATGGTTATCCTGCATCGACAGAAAAATGTCAGTTAAGCAATTCTGAAAATGAGTTTCTGAATTTAATAAATTTTTGTCTAAAAACAAAATGAATAGAGTGTCATTGGCATATGACGTGGTGTCAATTCCATTTGAGGCAATTAGTGAAATAAGAGGGATCATATAAATGTTAAACAGGGCCAGGCTCAAAGAAGAGGAAAATAATGGTCCAAGCGATACAGTCTGTTTTCTGTTGGTCAGAAAAGATTTTAACCAGGTTACAGCATCATGGGATATTTTGACATTCCGGATCCATTGCAATAAGATGTCGTGCGAGATGGTATTATGTGACTGATAGATCTTTTGGTATCAGCACAACATTATTTTATGAATCTAAAGTCATTTTTAAAGTTTCTGAGATTTCAAGGAGTGCTGAGATTATCAGACATGCAGTAGATTGGAGCTTTCAAAAAAGGCTTGCGTTATTTTACTAAGCATAGGAAGGAGAGAAATAGGCCTTAAATCACAGAGTGGTCCGTTCCACCAACGATTTCTTTTGTAGAGCTTTAACAATCACCTATTTCCACTCAGAAGGAACTGAATTTTCTTTTAGTGAAGTATTTATCAAGTGATTAATGATGGGATTTACCACATCAATGGCTACATGCAGTATGGCTGGGGGACAAGGGTCAAGTGGTGATCCTAATTTATATGATATTTTTTGTGTTAGGGAAATCTCCTGAAATTAAGATAACACCTCCTTCTGGATAGTATTGCTGACCTAGGTATATGGATCACTTAATGGGTCAATGCCTAGGATAGAGCTAAAGCCTTATTGAATCATGGATATCTTATCCTAAAAAAAAATGGGATTCGATCACAAAGACCCTGGAAAGGGGGAATTTCCTTAGCCAGTGCTTTTGGTTTCAGAAATGTTTTTCAACATTAAAACTGTGTTTTGAATCAAACCAGGCCTCTTCAATTTTTCAGGTATAGTAGCTGTTTTTTTTGTTTCCTTTATCAATTTATGATACATTTTTTGGGCAGATCTTAATTGAACAAAGTCATCCTGCTTGTAGGTAGGACAGGTGCCATTGCCACTTTAATGATTTGCAGTGGCCCTTTAACTCGGCTAATGTTGGACAAAACTCAGACACTGAGACTTTTAAACAGTAATTCTTGGAATGCATAGATTGGGCTAATTCCAACACAGAATTTAAAATCCATATGTTAAATTACTCAGGGCCATATTTATACTCCGTTTGCGCCGAAATTGCGTCGTTTTTTTTGACGCAATTTCGACGCAAAACTAACGCCAACTAACGCCATATTTATACTATGGCGTTAGAGGCGAATAGCGCCAAAGTTCCCGGAATGTGCGTCATTTTTTAGCGTGAACCCCTTCCTTGCGTTAATGATATGCAAGGGAGGCGTTCCCGTCTAAAAAATGACTCCCAGGCCTTTACGTGGTATTTATACTCCCGGGCAAAAGAGACGCCCGGGAGTTGGCGTGGCAAAAAACGGCGCATTTGCGCCACTTTTTAACGCCTGCTCAGGGCAGGCGTTAAGGGGCCTGTGGGCTCAAAATGAGCCCACAGGTGCCCTCCCATGCCCCCAGGGACCCCCCCTGCCACCCTTGTCCACCCCAGGAGGACCCCCAAGGATGGAGGGACCCACCCCAGGGACATTCAGGTAAGTTCAGGTAAGTTTTATTTTTTATTTTTTATATTTTATTTTGGTGGCATAGGGGGGCCTTATTTGTGCCCCCCTACATGCCACTATGCCCAATGACCATGCCCAGGGGACAGAAGTCCCCTGGGCATGGCCATTGGGCAAGGGGGCATGACTCCTATCTTTACAATGATAGGAGTCATGTTGATGGGGGATGGGCGTCGTTAAAAAATGGCGCAAGTCGGGTTAAGACGATTTTTTCGACGTAACCTGACTTGCCCCATTTTAAGACGCCCATGCGCCATTTTCCCCCTACGCCGGCGCTGTCTGGTCTACGTGGTTTTTTCCCACGCAAACCAGGCAGCGCCGGACTGATTGCGCCGTCTAACGCCATTCCATAAATACGGCGCCCGCTTGGCGCTTCAGAATGGCGTTAGACGGCGCAAAACTTTTTGACGCTAAACTGCGTTAGCGCAGTTTAGCGTCAAAAAGTATAAATATGGGCCTCAAGGTCCTGCCCAAGTTTTCTAGTCAGAATAGGGCAGGCAGACTAACCCACAGAGATTGACCTCAGGAGGTCAATAGGCTCCTCACTGAGGACAGCGGGGCTGACTGAGGCAGTGGCAGATGTGCCTCCAGGGAAGGAGATGCCCACCTTTCTGTGTGAGCGGGCACAGGCAACTGGGTGGGAAGCTACAGGGAGGGCGGTGGTAGTAAAGGGGATGGCAGACAATGATGGTGCTGGTGTGGTCCCAGAAGGGTCTGCCACTGCCAGGAAGGGTTCACTGGAGGAGGATTCCGAGGATGATGGTGAAAATCCAGACTTCCCAATGGCACTCCCTTCCCCCTCTTTGCCACTGGGTCCCTCGCTTTTGGTGGTAGTAACACTTCAGGTCCCGTGGACTGCAGCGCCCCCACTCGCCTGTGCCCCTTCTCCTTTGTCTGCCAATGCTGATGCACACAAATAGAAAAAAGGCAGGTGGGAGAGAGATAGGGTGAGGGAGGGTATACACATACCTCACATACACCCTTGGAAGCAAGCACATCTGTCACTATGCATATCCTGCTTAGGCAATATCTGGTGCCAATACACATGTCCTACATCATGTCACAATATGTCACCAATACCCACCACTGTGTGCCAACCGTCATACACACATAAACATGCAAGTAAGTGTGCACCACTTGAGTCATCCACATGATCACCACCATAGTCATGTCTGCATGCACATCATGCCCTGGGTGAAGTACAAATGTATACCTGAATTCACATAAGACCTCTCTGTTCTTCTTTCTCCTATTGGAATTGCACCTGATTTAACCTAACATATCAGACCTGTATAATTACAACAGCTGATCAGGCCATATCCTTTGTGAGATATCCATGACAGTGAATACCACTACACTCACACCACACATCATCTGCCTGCCTGTCACATCACATGGCTGCCATAACACTCTGTACAATATTGGTAATTTCTCACTAATGACTGATTGAGCCACTACAAGTAGAACATCCATACAGGTGACATGTGATGGGTACATTGAAAGTCATGGGTACAGGCATGTGATTGGTTTAAACCAATCGCAGAGGAATATCTCCAGATAACAATTACATATCTACCTCTGCTAACGATGCATCTAAGTGCATCTACCATGGCCCATATTGCACATATAACACATCTGTACCAATTCACAGAGTGCAGTGTCACAACTGATGAACATCAGGAACACATATATGACATCATGGCCCACAGACAAAACCACCACCCATGCATTTCCACCAGTAGGAATACACAATATCAGAACACCGCCCTCAATCACACCATTCCTCATTAGTTAATACCTGTACCTAAGTCCTGATAACACACATCGCTGATGCTCAATACATGGTTGCAATATGCATAAATGGCCCAACAGCCCCGCATTGGCACTGACAACACACCACACTACTGCATCACGGCTATCTCAGCAGTGGAAATGCAACATATATCTCACATCACCATATCATTAGTGTTAGAAATTGGGTTTCTGGTTGGCTAGGGTAGGCACCTAAGCCAGGCAGAACCCACCCATTCTAGTCAGGGCAAGGGAGTTACACGTCCAAGATAACCCCTGCTCACCCCCTTGGTAGCTTGGCACGAGCAGTCAGGCCTAACCCGGAGGCAATGTGTAAAGCCTTTGCACAACACACACAACACACGTGACGCAAGATGTACACCACAAAGTAAACACAACACTGAGCTATGTAAAAATAAACTGTATTGCACAAAACATAATTAGACCAAACATTACATGTCAGTAATACCCTGGTACCTTAGCAGTTGTCAGAACGTTACACAAGTTACGAATTCTCTGCAAGAATAAGCAGTTGTCACATTAGAACACGTAAGTACTCAGGATTCTGCAACATAAGCAGTAGCCAGGAATCACAGTAAATAAAGTCACTTGTCATAGAAAATATCATAAAGGCCTATATCAGGAACATTATAAAATCATATGGCAAGTCATGAGAAAGTAAACATACATCAGCTTAGCATGCCCATAACAGGAACATATAGCCAGTATATATAATTAGAAAAATAACCCTAGAGCCTACCGCCCTCCCAGTGTCCCCAAAAGTACCTTATTTTGTGGAACAAGGCACTATAAGTGCCTGGAAGATGAGCATGAGGGCCCCTGGCGCTCCTCTGCGCAAAACGGGGGCCAGGTGTTGCTCCTGGGGGAGAGGGATGGTCTGCACGCTCTCTGGTATTTATCACAGATCGGGCCCCTCTGAGGACCCCGATCCTGGGGATTCCCTCCCGGGCCACTACGGCCCTCTGACCAAGGGGGGGGGGGAACAGAATGAACACCCCACCATGGGGGAAGAGAGAGAGATCTGGTGGCGTTGGGAGGGCCTCCGATGAGGCTTCCTCCCGCCCGCGATCTCTCTGGTGGAAAAAGTGCCCAGTTGCCAGGGCCCCTCCGTTGAGGACTCCTTCCCCGCTCCTCTACAGAGTGGGGCCTAGGGAGGCGGGGGGACTCTAATGAGGCTCCCACCCTGCTTCTACCCCGCTTCCGATTGCTGTGAACAAGTCCTCTTCAGCCCCTTTCCTGGGCCGCAGCGGTGAGCTCCACATTATTAGGAGCTGGTTAGTGCACCGGGGGTACTTCTTTGAGCACTGTGTCCCCGGGGGCATTAGCAAGAGCCCGTTGGCTCCAATGCTCATTTTCCACAGCGCGATGGGCAATCAAGACCCTGGGTCGCAGCGCTGAGGTTTCCAGCCCTGGTAAGTGTTTCCAAAGGTGCTATCTTCGCTCCAGGCAAGGGGGCTGCCCTAGGCTCCAGGAGGGGGCTCAGCTGTCACACTCTTCATGCTGTCGGCAGTTGCAGGAGTCAGGGGCCACAGCACCCTGCCCCTGGAGACAAGAAAAAGGGGGAAGCACAGGGCTAGCAACAGGCCAGCACCAGAAATGCAGATGATGGAAGTTCCTCCTAGTGACCAGGCAGGTCACAGGTCAGCACAGCAGCAGCAGTCCCAGGTGGGTCCCGGTGAGTCAATTCAGCAGCATCCTCTGTCTAGTTTCAAGTAAGTCTACTCAATTCTTCATGTCCCAAGAATGTCTAAATTGTGAGGAAAAGTCCCCTGTACTTATACTAAGTTTACAGTGTCTTTGTCAATAAGGAGGAGAGGGGGTTCCAACTAGTTACAACTGGTTCTGGGAGTGCCTCTTCTCTCCTCCAGCACAGACTCCAAACATCAAGGGAGGTAAACAACCCTATTGTGCGATGCCAGGGCACAGCCTTTACAAATGCAGGTGTGCCCCGTCTCTCCCTTCTCTCAGCCCAGGAAGACTATATAATATGTAGATGCACCTCTGTGACACCTCCACCCCTCCGTGTACAGGCTGTCTGAAAAGTATGCGCAAAGCCCCAACTGTCAGTCTGCCCAGACATGGATTGGAGTCAAGCTGCAAAAGCACCAGAGTTATAAGAACAGAGAAATGCACACTTTCTAGAAGTGCCATTTCTGTAATAGTAATAAAAAATACACCTACACCAGTAAGCAGCATTTCTCATCACTTTCACAACCACACCAAACATGCCTACGCTACCCCTCATAAATCAGACAATACCCCTTTACACATAAGGCAGGTCATTTCTAATGCAATCCTATGAGACTGTAGCATTCACAGCAGTGAGACATCAAGTTAGGCTGTTTGTCACTACCAGGACAGGCCACACAACCTGGCACATGTCCCGCCTTCTACATACATGGCACCCTGCCCAATAGGGCTAGCTAGGGCGCACCTTAGGGGTGACTTACATGTAGTAAAAAGGGAGATCGGGCCTGACAAGTACATTTAGATGCCAGGTTCCTGTGGCAGAAAACTGCGCACGCAGGCCCTGCGCTAGCAGGCCTGAGATAGGTTAGAAAGGCTACTTCAGTGGGTGGCGCAACCAGTGCTGCAGGCCCACTAGTAGCATTTAATTTACAAGCCCTGGGTATAGGGATACCACCTTACAAGGCACTTATAGGTACATTTAAAATGCCACTTAGGTATAAGCCAATCATACCAATTTTACAAGGGAGAGCACATGCACTTTAGCACTGATTAGCAGTGGAAAAGTACTCAGAGTCAGAACGTCAGCCAACAAAGGTCAGAAAAATAAGGAGGCAAAAGGCAAAAAGTCTAGGGAATGACCCTGTGAAAGGGCCAAGTCCAACAATTAGTAATACAATACCCAATCCTGTCCTAATCCCCCACTTCAGCTGGGCCAAGGCTAGCTAACATGTTCGCACTTCAGTCGATATGCCCCCAAGTAACAATTGGGACATAATGTAGGCAGATAATAAGTTGTGTAGCAATGTAACAGCTAGGGCATTGTCAAACTTGGATTTTACATTTTACATTGTGAATTAAGGGGTCTGTCTAGGCCCTTAACATCTCTAGTAGAACCCCATTGTGTTTAAGGTTTCATCCCCACAATACTAGCACTTAGAAATGCATAATGTTTGTAATCAGACCATTTCTAAGCTACATTACAAATTAGCCTCCCTTTCAAACTGTCACATATCCATTAGATAGCATATTACCAATATGTGGGGATACAACTGTCAAGTCATTAGTCCAGTCATACACAAGCCATAAATGTGTTGGAAATGTAATTGCTGACTCACATGGAATCTACACCATTACCAGTACCTAATGACTAAAGTCCCCATGGTGAAAGCAGAGTTACACTTTTGCATATACAGCTGGGCCATACAGATGGGAGTGGACTGACACCTTAAACCACAAATGCCCAAATGCCGAGGGATAGAGGAGGTAATACTCAATGGCTGGGTGGTACACAAGCTCACATTTATAGTAAAGGCAGCATGAGATCACACATGTGACAATCTGATTAGACCATCTCCACAATGCAAACATGGAGAATACTGGATATGGGAAAAGTACATTCACTGACAGAAAACCATCAAGGCACATCAACAAGTAATGCTCAGGCCTGGCGGTAATTACCCATTGCCCCTAAGTCTATTTTCATGCAGCATTGACTACATTTTCACCATAGCTACAGTGAGGCAGCTAATCCCATATACTCTATGCAAGTCCCAGGTTACAGTCAGTACTTAACCCCTTGTGGCTGCTGTACTGCCCTCAAATGCCCCTCCACCTCAGGGTAGGCCACCACCAATATGCAGGCCATTATAGGGGGTCAGAGTCCGACAGGCATTCCACGCTTATTGGGAGGACATTGTCAGCTGAGCCTCTGCGGTCTTCTGGGCTCAGCGGCTCAGGTCCTCCCACTGCTTGTGACAATGGGTGCTCTGCCAGCTGTGGATCCCCACGGTCTGCACTTCCTTGGCAATGGCACACCAGATCCTTTTCTTCTGATGGGCGTTCACCTGCATGGGTGACACAAACAAAAGGAGAAAGTAATGTACACTGGTACCATCCTAGCAGGAGAGGCCTAGACACTTCAGACTCACAAAGTGCCCACACATACCTATCCACAATACAAACACTCCTTCACATCATGCCCTCTGCTGCCATCTGTACTCCCTCACCGGTACTCTTACCACATACACCATCACACGTACCCCTATCACACATGACTTTGGCATTGGGCTCACCTGCCCCATATAGCTATTCATAGAGGGGTAGGACCCCGTCCACAAGCTTCTCCAGCTCTTCTGGTGTGAAGACTGGGGCACTATCACCTGGAGGACGTGGCATGATGGCTGCCAGAGTTAGAACACAGCAGCTCAGATTGTGGAGGTCTTACTGGTAAACATGTCAGGAGTCAAGTGAGAAAGGAGGCAGAAAATGACGGCCACTGCACACAGGACTGTCACCGCCGACAGTCATCACCATTAGCCCCAGTCCCCCATAGGCAGCAATGTTAACCAATGAGAAGTTGTACGGTGGTAGCTCCCACCTACCGCCAAGAAGACATACTGTCACGACTCACGTGCTGCTTGCGCCTGGAATTTGCAGATCTGGTGGCGTGGATCTTCAATGTTCGACTTTGGCCCAAAAAGGGGCGACTCTTTCTGGTAGCCACGGTGCTGTAGGCAATGGAGACGCCAAGAACAGACCGTGCCCTTCAGAAAATAGCGCCAGAGGGAAAAAAACCCTTAGAAAAAGGGGAAAAACCTCCAAACAGGAAGATTCCTGGAAAAAACAAGAACAAACAAACAGGAATCCAAAAGGAGCAAAAGTCAGGAAACACAGAATGCTGAAATCCAGAACCAAAAGGGGAGGAAATCAGGAGCGAAGACACTAACTGAGCAGAAAGTGTTGCAGCGCAAGGAAATGAAGAAAACACAGCCCTTATATTCCAAAAGACAGGAAGTGACCCACAGGAAGTAAAAGGACACCATATTAGACAGGGAGAGGTACATAGAACAAAACAGAATAGAAACCATAGAGAATAGGGAACAATGAATGCTGGGAAGAGAAAGGTAACCTGGGAAGGGAAGAAGACATAAAAAAAGTACAACAAAAAGACCCCAGAAAGAAGAAAAGAAAGAGGACAAGAAGGAAGAAAGAAGAACAGGTAAGGGGGGTCAGGAGACCCCAGCAAGGCGGTGGAAAACGACAGAGCGAGGCCCCATGCAATGCCTGGGGCCTCGAAAAGTGCATGAAAGGCTGGGGGCGCGCCGCGTTTTAGAAACGCGCTGTGCGGCCCCAGCCGAACGCCCGGCTTGTGCCGAACATTCGGCTCGTGCCGCACCACGCGGCGCGACAGTAGGTCCCCCTCCCGAAGGTCCAGGTTTGAGAGGAAATAAACGTGAAAGCGTTGAATCAGGCGAGGAGCGTGAACAGAAGATGCATCTTCCCAAGAGCATTCACTGAGAGGATAACCCTTCCAATGAATGAGATACTGAAGGCGTTTGTGAAAAAGACGAGAGTCACAAATTTCCTGTACTTCATATTCAGGAACATCATCCACGAGTACAGGAGGTGGACAAGGAAACTGACGTGAGTAAGGGTCAGGCACATAAGGTTTAAGCTGAGAAACATGAAAGACCGGATGAATCTTCCATGTATGAGGTAAGTGAAGACGGACAGTGACAGGATTGACCAACTGCAGAATACGGAAAGGCCCATAGTAACGAGGTGTGAACTTATTTTGAGAAAGACGTGAGGGTAAGAATTTGGAGGAGAGCCAGACTTTATCTTGCGGATGATAGTCTGGATTGGTAGCACGTCTCTTGTCTGCAGCCTTCTTCATATATCTCTTGGTATGTAACAAATTAGATCGAATTAGTCTATGGATTTGGAGAAGGCGTTTGGAGAAATAGGTAATAGCGGGTAGAGGAGAGTTGGATTGTGGAGAAGTAGGAAAAGAGGTAGGGTGAAAACCATATGAACAGAAAAAGGGAGTGACCTTGGAGGCACTATGGACTGAGTTATTGTAGGAAAATTCTGCTATAGAGAGGTAAGTGTTCCAGTTACTTTGGGTAGAATTGCAAAAGCATCGAAGATATTGCTCTAGTCCTTGGTTCAGACGCTCGGTCTGGCCGTTGGTCTGAGGATGGAATCCTGAAGACAGGGCTCTATTAATATTTAGTGTTTTACAAAAATGCCTCAAAAATCGGGAAATGTACTGAGGCTCTCTATCAGATATTATGGTATGTGGAAGTCCATGGAGACGGAAGATATGATCAATGAATATTTGACTTAGTTCTTGAGAAGTAGGTAGCCTTTTCAGGGCAGTGAAATGAGCCATCTTCGTGAAAGAATCCACCGTGACCATGATTACCCGGTTTCCTGCTGATGGTGGGAGTGAACACATAAAATCAGTAGAGATGGTATGCCATGGGGCCGGTGGAACAGGCAAAGGCTGTAGTAATCCTGCCGGTCTGGTATGGGGTATCTTGATTTGGGCACATATGGGACAGGCCTGAACGTATCTTTCCACATCCAGCTTCCAGGTAGGCCACCAGAAAAATCGTGAAAGAAGTTCTTGTGTGGCCTTGATGCCTCTATGACCAGCTACAGGTGAATCATGGCACATTTGTAATGCCTTTTCTTGCACCTTGTTAGTGGGGAGGAATATCAGGTTTTGATAATAAAAATATCCTTGTTTCTTATGTATTAATGGTCTTAGTTCTTCAATGTCGTGGTCCGATAGGTTGGCGTATTCCAGTTGTACTTCTTCCAGGAAAGACTGAGCCACTCCAATGATCTTACGGGGTTCCAGAAGATACTGAGATGAGGAAGGAGTACACTCTGGATATCGGCGAGACAGAGCATCAGCCAGAATGTTTTGAGATCCAGGAATATATGTGATAAAAAAATCGTACTGACTGAAGAAAAAGGCCCAGCGGGCCTGACGACTATTCTGGCATACAAAATTTCGTAAACATTGTAGGTTACGGTGGTCTGTCCTCACCTCAAATGGTTCCTTGGAACCCATCAGAAACTGTCTCCACTCAAGGCAGGCTGTTTTCAGAGCCAATAATTCCCTTTCCAGTACAGAATAGTGTTGTTCAGCTGTGGAAAGGATATGAGACAAGTAGAAAACAGGATGTTCAAGACCATCGTCCTCTTGTCGTTGGAGTAAGACAGCTCCGATGGCTCTCTCAGAAGCATCAGTTACGACTATAAATTGTTTGGTGGTATCTGGATGTCTCAAGATGGGGGCTTGGGTGAAGACTCTCTTTAATTCTTGAAAGGCTGCTTCAGCCGCCTCAGTCCAGACAAACCCTTTCTTTAAATTTTCCTTTTTTAAGGTGTGAGTTATGTGGCTAGTCAGTCTGGCAAAGTCTAGAATGAATTGTCGATAGAAGTTTGCTAACCCTAGGAAACATTATGTTTCTTTTATGGAAGAAGGAGAAGGCCACTCTAGGATAGCTTGTACCTTTTCTTGATCCATAGCTATGCCGGTGGGACTTAAATGATAGCCCAGATAATTGACTTCCGTCATGTCGAACTCACATTTTTCTGGTTTGCAAAATAGTTGATGAGCACGAAGTCTTTGAAGAACTTGTTTCACATGGGAAGAATGGAGTTCAGGATTTCTAGAATAAATAAGAATATCATCTAGGTAGATCACGACTGTCTGATTCAGAAGGTCTGAAAACACTGAGTCCATAAATCTCTGGAAGATTGCGGGGGCGTTAGTGAGACCAAACGGCATAACCCTATATTCAAAATGGCCAAAGGGAGTCCTGAAAGCTGTCTTCCATTCGTCGCCTTCTTTTATGCGTAAAAGGTGGTAAGCTCCTCGTAAATCTAATTTAGTAAAACGTTGAGCCCCTCTGATAGCTTCTAGTATGTCCCTGATGAGAGGCAAAGGATAACGATCTTTAATTGTTATTTTATTCAGACCTCGAAAATCCAGGCAAGGACGAAGATCCTTTGTCTTCTTGGGCACAAAAAAGAGAGGAGCCCCAGCCGGAGACGACGATGGAACAATAAGACCACTCTGTATATTTTCGTCCAGTTACTCTTTTAGAACTTCTCTTTCGGGTTCCGTGAGAGAGTACATCCTCCCAAAAGGAACAATTGTGCCAGGTTCCAATGGAATAGCACAATCATATTCTCGATGTGGAGGTAGCACAGGTTTCGACGGTTTTTGGAAAACATCCTGAAACTCCAAATAGTGGTCTGGGACCCCTTGGACCGTATTAATGGACATACCAGTGGCACCTTCAGTATCTAAGGATCTTTTCGGAGACCAATACTTGTCGGAAGTAAAACAGTTCTCATGACAAAATTGCGAAGACAAAGAAACTGTCCGGGTTACCCAATTTATATACGGGTTATGTCTGATGAACCACGGAATTCCAAGAATGATGGTATGGTTGGGGGACGTGATAAGATCGAAGGAAATGTGTTCTTGATGGTTTCCCACCTGTAGACTTAACATCAGGGTAGTGGTGTCTACAGGACCCGAGGATATCAAGGATCCATCCACGGTGTGTACCTGTTCGGGTACTTCTTTTGCTTGTGTAGGAACTTGGTGAGCAGCAGCCCACGTCTTGTCCATGTATATACCACTAGCACCACAATCTAGTAATGCCATAGTCTTTTCTTGACGACCGTCAGGAAGTTGTAACAGGACAGGAAAAATGAACAAGGCGGTTGTATTGTCATTAAAGGAGCTGATGGAAGGTATAGCTGTAGATCCCGTCCCCTCCCTTCTTACAGAGGACGGGAGGTGGCGTTTCCCGAAGGCCTGGGCGGACGTACCGGACAAGTACGAAGCATGTGACCAGCAGAACCACAGTACAGGCACAACCCTCTCTTGCGTCTGTCTTCTCGTTCACTAGCAGAGAGCGGACCTCGGGTAGTATCCACCTGCATGGGTTCCCCTTCGATGTCTCTAGCAGGAGTGCGAGGTTCCTCGGAACGCTGCAGGTTAGCTCGTGAGCTACTTGGCTGGGAAAACCCTCTACTCCTTTTCTTTTCCGATCTCCGTTACTGAAGACGATATTCGATGGACAGTGCTTGATCCATCAGGCCACGAAGCTCTTCTGCTCTGGTAGAATGTACTAGTTCATCCTTTATTTCTTCTTTGAGTCCTCTACGAAATAAAGTTACCAGAGTACGTTCCACCCAAGTGGTCTCTGCCGCCAGCTGACGAAAACGGGTTATATATTGCAGGACGTCTTGCGAGCCTTGTTGGATGTCACATAGGGCTTCTTCAGCAGAGGCTTCCAATCCAGGACGGCTAAACATCTGTTTGAAGCGACTCACAAAGGTGGAATAGTCCGACAATACAGGGTCGTTGGAGGACACCATCGGGGTTGCCCAGGCCAAGGCTGGACCGGATAAGGCACTGATAAGATAACCCACCTTGGTCCTGTCGTGGGAGAATTGGGTAGGTCGGAAGGCGAAGTACACTGTTAATGCATCCAGGAACACGCGAAGCTTGGTTGGTTCACCAGAGAAACAAGGGGTGGAAGCGGAGATAGTTGGAACATCACTGGTGCGGAGAGCCAAAGCCTGTCGTAACGCAGCATTTTCATTGCGTAGTTGTTGCAATTCCTGAGCTTGTTGCTGAATCGTGGTCAAAAGAGATTGTTCCGGATCTGCAGCAGCCGCCACTGAGTCATCCATGGTGTTTGAGGACGTCGGAATGGTTGGGCGCTGCAATCTGTCACGACTCACGTGCTGCTTGCGCCTGGAATTTGCAGATCTGGTGGCGTGGATCTTCAATGTTCGACTTTGGCCCAAAAAGGGGCGACTCTTTCTGGTAGCCACGGTGCTGTAGGCAATGGAGACGCCAAGAACAGACCGTGCCCTTCAGAAAATAGCGCCAGAGGGAAAAAAACCCTTAGAAAAAGGGGAAAAACCTCCAAACAGGAAGATTCCTGGAAAAAACAAGAACAAACAAACAGGAATCCAAAAGGAGCAAAAGTCAGGAAACACAGAATGCTGAAATCCAGAACCAAAAGGGGAGGAAATCAGGAGCGAAGACACTAACTGAGCAGAAAGTGTTGCAGCGCAAGGAAATGAAGAAAACACAGCCCTTATATACCAAAAGACAGGAAGTGACCCACAGGAAGTAAAAGGACACCATATTAGACAGGGAGAGGTACATAGAACAAAACAGAATAGAAACCATAGAGAAAAGGGAACAATGAATGCTGGGAAGAGAAAGGTAACCTGGGAAGGGAAGAAGACATAAAAAAAGTACAACAAAAAGACCCCAGAAAGAAGAAAAGAAAGACGACAAGAAGGAAGAAAGAAGAACAGGTAAGGGAGGTCAGGAGACCCCAGCAAGGCGGTGGAAAACGACAGAGCGAGGCCCCATGCAATGCCTGGGGCCTCGAAAAGTGCATGAAAGGCTGGGGGCGCGCCGCGTTTTAGAAACGCGCTGTGCGGCCCCAGCCGAACGCCCGGCTTGTGCCGAACATTCGGCTTGCGCCGCACCACGCGGCGCGACACATACACTAGCGGAGTTAGGTCACTTCCATCTGTCCAGTGCTGCAGGACAGACGGCTGCCATTTTGTGCACATCTCATTCATTGATGTTCCAATTTATGTGCGTCATGTGCATACTATGGCAAATTGGGGAGTATGCCCATGTTGTGCCATCATGGTAGTGCTGACATATATGACATGTCTCCTAAATGACTTACACGTTCAGCATTGTGCTACAAGGCTGATGTCCATAGCGCATCTGCAAGGCTGATGTCCAAAGCTCATCTGCATGACCATTTTTGTGTATGTCTGCAGTGCTACGGATGTCCAACAGTGTTAGGTGGGTGCTAATTTAGGAATGTTTAGCTGACATGTGTAAAGTCCTTTTCTCAATGTACATTCTCTCCTCTCTAACTAGATTTGATGCCATGAGGAGAATGAGACAACCACCAGTGTACTGTCCACTAGTTCACCTGGCATCCCTGGAGGACAGGCATATCATACTAATCTATCATCTGAATCATCAGACCATAATGGATCTATGTACACAGTTGGAGCCTGATCTGTTACCAGTCATGCACAATCCCTATTCCATCCCTCCCACAGTACAAGTCCTGTCAATGCTGCACTTTTTTGTCTTTCGGAATACAGTGGGTTTGGCTGCAGGGATGTCACAGCCACTGTTAAGTCTAGTGTTGAAGGATGTTCTGTGCGCATTGTTGAAACACATGGACAGCCACATCGGATTCCCCCAACATGCAGATTCGGCCCATGTGAAGGCAGACCTTTATGATATGGACACATCCCTCATGTGATAGGGGCCACTGATTGCTCCCATATAGCTCTGGTGCCTCCCAGTGCCAGTGAACAGGTGTATAGGAACAGGAAAAGCTACCACTCCCTTAATGTTCAGCTGGTGTGTCTGGAAGACAAGTACATCTCACAGGTCACAGCCAGGTTTCCTGGATCTGTCCATGACTCCTTCATTTTGAGGAACAGCAATGTCCCACACATGATGGGCCAACTACACACAGAGACGGCCTGGCTCCTTTACATGTATCCATGTGAATTTAGTTTATTGTAGTTGGATCTGTCATCATATTCTTCCCTGTTGCTGTACCTGTTATGTCAAAGGTCCTACATTTGTTCACACAGGCGACTCTGGCTAATCCCAACATTCCCTGGCTGCTGACACCAGTGAGGTACCCTGCCATGGATGGGAAAGGCTGTTTCAAGGAGTCCCACAGGAGGACGAGACATATGATAGAAAGGCCATTTGGCCTTCTGAAAGCTAGATTCAGGTGCCTGGACCTATCTGGTGGTACTCTCCTCCACTCACCCCAAAAGGTATGCCAGATAGTAGTAGGCTGCTGCATGCTCCAGAATCTAGCCCTGAGATGCCAGTTACCACTCTAGCTGATGAGGGTGAGGCAGCATGACCAGTGGCTGGTAATGCTGACATGGCACGTGATGAGGAGGCAGAGGAGGGAGGTACAGCCGACTCTAGGGCTGAGCTCATCAATCAGTACTTCCAGTGACATAGAGGTATGGTAATTTTGTTTTGGCAAGTGTTGAATGTCCACATGAAATGCTGACATTAGTCCTCCAGAGTTAACTCATCGGTGGTGGTGTGATGTGTTCCTATGTGTGTGCTGGGGGAGCAGACTGTTTGTACATCATGTGCACAGTAACATTTTCTCATATGTAACAAGTGTACCCACTGAAGTACCCTTGATTTTAATCTCCATTGTACAGATCAGTTATGAGCAATGTGTGCTGCATTCTCCCATAGTCATGTCATTCCACCTACTGACTGTGTTAATGATACATGTGCCTCTGCTACCTCTTTTATGGTCACTTGACATTGCTGAATGATTAGAGAATAGAGAGTGTACATGACAGATGTAAGCTACTGTGCTACATGATGAATATTCTGTGACTGGTGTTGTATAGGTTAACTCTGGGGGACCCCGGTTAGGTGGTAATGTACATTGGGGAAAACCTATATGCTGCATATGTGCTTTGTGTGGCTGCATGTCTTTCATCCTGATGGTATTCTCTGTAATTGTCTTTTTGCCGGTGTGCATGCTGACTATTCTTTTATTGTGTGATTGTGAACTGTCTGACGTGTCCAGCAACATATCTTTTGTAATGTCTCCACTGGGATACCTCCCTCTCCTGTCCATTACTCCTGACTGTTTGATATAAGTGTGCATAGCCATCTCACGTATGGCAATCATGACTTTTGTTGATGATGTGTTTCATTGGTATTTATTGTGCATATATTGAAATGAAGACAAACATATATGGTGCACAAATTGTCCAAGAGGTGATGAGTGGGGTCATGGAAGATGAAATCATCAGAGTAGGTGGTACAGCTTTTGGTTGCACCGGTCCAGTGTCCAATTGACCATGGGAAGATGGAGTTATGTCATTGAACAGTCAACAAGGTGTCTCAGTGGCACACAAGGGAGACAAATGAGGTGAGGGTCAGTTCCTGCAGTGGGTGTGGTCTTGCCATCTGCTGCAGCCGGATGTCTGGATGGATGTCTACGTTTGTGGGAGGTTCATCAGCTACAGAGGGAGGGGTGTCTGAGGCCTGTGATTCCTCTGGTAGGGCCTTTGTTCTTCTGGCTACCACTGATGTTGATGGGTCTGATGTTATGTTGTTAGCGGAAGGGCTTTGCTGGTGAATGGGGGAAGCACACACGGTAGCGTTGATATCCCTCAGCACCCCTCCAGTTTGAGGCCATGGGGGCATTGTAGGCCTGCCACTGTTGCATGACCTCCTGGTGGTATTCCCTCTGCAGTCTTTGGTTTTCCCCTAACCTGATTTGATCCGGCCCATCCTGTCTTGGGATTGTTTGTACGCTCCCAGGACTTGGGTGATGGGAGACTGGTCAGTAGATTCTCTTGGGGGCCCCACCCTTTGGCCCACAACTTCCCTCCCACGCCGTCTGCTCCCATGTGCCTGTGCCACTGGCACAGTGTGCCCAGTCCCAGTGTTTGCAGGACCTCTATTGTCTGGGATGTGAGGGTTGACTCAGGACCCTGTACCGTGGGGCACACAATAGATTGATGGTCCTTGGGACACAGGTTTGAGGATAAAGGGTAGGCTGTGATGCTGAGACCACAGATTTTGGGGGGATTGTTGTGGGCAGGGTGAGGCAGGGTGTGGTAGACTGACCAGGTGCCCCAGATGGGCCAGGTAGGTCGTCAGTGTCCGGACATCCAGCATGTTGTCCTCACTGGGGCCTTCGTCCTGTGGTGGGCTGGCAAGTCTCTGGTATCCTCTCCATGGTGGCACTGGCAGGGGTACCTGTGGATGGAATAAGAGAGGGAGTTACATATAGAAGATGTGTTTGGTTCACTCTATCTTATATGCATACAGTGGCTTGACATGATTCCCTGCAATGACAATGACAGATGTTGTGTGACATGTATGTGCTCATACTTCATTTAGGTAGGTGTCATTCAGGTTTAGTACATCTGACTGTGTGGATGGGTATTGGTACAGACTGATAGTTCATATGTCTGTTCTGCACTGTTAGCTGGTGACTATTCATCCCTGGTAGCTATGAGTGGTAGAAGGCTGGACGTAGCAGCATGGTGTCCCAGTGAGTGGAGGGTATGGGAGTCTGCAAGGTTTACTCAGCTGTTTGTGCATGCTGTGCATGTGCATGCAGTCTGCCATCTGTCATTCCAAACCATGGTGGCTGACTTTCTGGGATGTGGATCCTTATTGGTGGCCAATTGGATTAGTCACAGTGCTGCAGCTGTGTTTAGCCCTGTTTGGTATTATGTTGTTCCATTGCATTGCTGTCATTGCCATGTAGTGGTCCTCTGTCATAACATCTTGTTAGTGTAGCTAGTCCAATAGACATTATTCCAAAAAGACCGCCAAAGTCGTAATAAGGCCCAAAGTGTTTTCTTCAATTGTATGGGGCTACATGTGAGTATTTGGTGGGTCTATGGATTCCCCTTTGTCCCCTCTAGAGGGTTGCCCTCAGGAGGTGCAGTCACTGTGCAGCACCATTTTGTGGTGCAGTCAGTGCACCTCTTGACTGTGTCTACACCTCTGTGCCTGCATCTATAATATAGTGTGGACACAGCGGTCAAGTGTTTCCCTCACAGCTACATGGGACCATGCCCCTAAGCAAATGGGGAGACACCCATTGGGATAGTGCTGGTGCTACATGGGCAACAGTGCTATCTGTATTAAAGAAGGGGTCAGGCAAGCATTTCTTTACTACAAAGGGCCCCAGTGGTACAGTCAGAGAGCTTAAACATTTCTTTCCCCCCTGAGTCACTTTCTGTAATGTGGACCTGGACTCGTAATATGTAATGTATGCACTATTCCTCTTTGCGCCACTGCACACATTTAAACAGGGACCCCCCAATACATCCTCTAGAGGGGTGAACTCAAGGGTCACTCACTGTGCTCCACTTTTCAATAGCACACAGTGAATAAGCCACTTGACAGCCTTTTTGGGTCTGTGCCAATGTCAAAAAAGGTAAAAAGATCAAAATCAACTTTATTCGACATATACTGTCATAAAAGCACAAAAAATAAATACACAGAATAAAAGAACAATAAAAGCAACAATAAAATATCACATACAAAAATATGAATTACAATCAATTTAAGGAATCATCAACATATACTGTTTCCTTATATAAAGTGCACTTCTAATAAAATTCAAAATTGCACAGCTCAATTCTCTTGAGGCAAGTTTCTGTAGAAATCCCATAGCAGCCTGTTAATTATTAAAACCACCCTTTTGCAGAAGGGGTACTAAAAAAGCACTTCTGGGTGTTGAGTAGAAAGGACAAAAAAGAAAAAAATGTCAGGTACTTTGCTTCATGGTGTATTTACAATGACACAGGGAGAGGTCATGCATCCAAACACCCTGGTGAGAAATACAACTTTAAAATGTAAAATATTCAGCCTAAAATACATTAAAAGGTGAGGAGTGATTTGGATTAAAAAACCAGAGCAAATATGTCTCTATATAGTTTATTGTGAAAATGGGTATATAAGATTCCACTCATTTCAACCTTGATGCGTTTTGCTATCTTTCAATACTTGAAAATTCAGCATAACTTTTTTTTGCCAAAGCTTTAGCGTCAAGCCTCAGTGACCATGGATCTGTAAACATTTCAGAAAGACCTAATTTAACCAAAAGTGATTTTACCTAGTTAAGCCATGAAATTTTACCCATATATTGTAAGGATAGGCGATCTGAGATATGTTCTCTCACGAAATTCCCTTTTGGGCTCAACCAACAATTAACCCATAAAATAGCAATTTTGATGTGATCCTCCACAAAAAACTAAACCCAACTCTTCATGGGAAATTAAATTTGTAGTATTTTTGGGGAGAGACAACAGACAACACCAAAAAAAACATTTTCATCATGTGGCAGGAAGTCCATGTCCTGATGGCCCCATAAGTGGCAGCCAGAATGCATTTTGTTTTAAACAAAGTAAGCATTTCTGGCAGTGGTTTAAGTTTTAATCTCCTTGCAAAATGGAATATCACTTCTAAATTAATTGTCATTTGCTAGGATTTCATTGTAATATTGGCTTTTCAGGTGGAATTGGAGCTAAAAGTTATGCCTAAGTAATTAAAAACTTTAGCTCTTGTAAAATAGTACACCCCATCTTATGCACCCTTGTTTTTACATTTTTTGGGCCACAGGACATAACACATGATTTAGACTGGTTTATCTTTAAGTCCAGTGCCTCCACATATTCTGAAAATAGATTCATCAGCTCCTGCAAGGTATTTGGAGTCTGAGCTATTAAAACCGCATCATCTGCGTGTAAAAGGTTGGGGAGTGAAGTCCCACCAATTTAAGGTACGTCTGCTCCTGCATTTATGAGATGGTAAGTGACACTATTAATGTACATCAAAAATAGAAATGGGGCTAAAATACAGCTCTGTCTCACCCCTCTTAGTGATTTTATTTTAAATGTCAACTCTCCCAGCGGCTCAAAACGTACAGACACCCTCATATTATAATCGAGACGTTTTACCAGGGTGAGCAGGTCCGACTCCGCTTTCTTCATTATTGCCTAGAGTTTAGCCCTATTTACTAGATCTAATGCACTTGATAGATCTATAAAGGCCATATGGATAGATCCCTCTTTTGGATTTACATACTTACTGATAATAAGGTGGAGATTTAGAGTTTGTTCAATATTGCAGATCCTTGACCTGAATCCAAACTGGACAGTAGTTAGGACCTTATATTCCTCTGCCCAGGTTTATAAGCATCCAAAAGTTACTCTCCGAAAACCTTTGCTGTAGCATCCATCAGGGAGATTGGCCTATAGCAAGTTGTTGATGATTTATCACCTTTCTTAAAGATTGGCACTAAAATAGCAGATCTCCACGATTCTTAAAGACTAATGTGCTTCTAAAAACTTTATTTAAAATCAGACCCCATAATTTGATATCTGAATTATAGAGGTCTACTGTCACCCCATCTGGGACAGGGGCTTTACCCAGAGCAGAGTGATTTAAAGCCCTTACAACCTCCCCCACTTCTATAGGCATTAATAAAGTTACTGGCGGGGGTTCTGCACAGTCGGTTTCCAGTTGCATCCTTGTTTAGCTGGCTGGGTGCACTAAGTTGAAAAACTTCTGTGTACTGAGTTACCCATTCTACTTCAGAGATCCGGGCTTCTAGGTTGGGGGTATTTGTTTCTGGAAAAAAGGGTTGATTTATAACCTCCCAAAAACATCATGATTTTTTTTTAAAGCAGCAGCTGTAGACAAGTCTTCCCAGGCCTTTGCCCTAATCTCTTCCTTTTTTGCCTCCACAACATTCTTATATTCATATGTGGCTGTGTGTACCTCATAACAGCTCCATGGGATGGATTTTAAAGCATATATTAGGCGTTTGTGAGCTGCTGAACATGCCTTGTTAAACAAACAATGTACAGGAGTGGTCTGAGATGGTCTGTGGGCTGTCAAGCCCTTACTAATTGCTTCACATAACTGATTAAATCCCCACAATACAGTCGCATTGGATGACTCTTCCGATAGACAGATTTTTATGGGGACCATATTCTCCAGTACTATTTTATCTGAACAACTGACCAGGTTAACTTGTTCCCATTTAATCCTAATGTCTTTATTATTCTAAAGCTCCATTTTTTTCGGCTCCACGGGATTTGGGCGAGTATTTAATTTTAAAGTGGTACAAACGGGGTTGTGGTTGCTCAGGCAGCTAGCCACAATTCTGTACTTTGATGTCAGGTTAACTGTTTTTCCCAAGATAATTATAAAATCTGTAATGCTCCCAGTCAAACCCCCTTAAAGGTGGGAAAAGTATCACACAAATCATCCCGAGGCTTCTAATATCTGTAAATCTAATTTAAACAGTAGCATATTCAAAGCATCACCCAAAGTATTATGTTTAAAATGTACCCTGTTCATACCTTCATTTTCCCATGGCACACTGCATGACTCAGAATCAGCCCACAAAGTTCAATATAAAAATCCACCAGCTAGACCACAATTACTTTCGTATTCAAATTAAAAACTACTGTCAATAAATTAATCAAAGTCCTGGATGGCTCTTTACCCAAGCTTATTAAAACTATTATTATAAAGGTTAGCTAGCAAAATATCCCATTTGCCCCCTATGGATATCAAAGGCACCAAAAACTGTGCAGATGACCTTTCAACAGTTATTTTTACTTTGTCCAGTTTTACAAAAATAAAAGTAGAAAGGCCCCCACTTGGTCTGCCTGCTGATGAAGGGAGGACTGGTTGGAATGATGGAGAAAACCCCTCCAAATTAAAAGGTCATTTCATCCAGGACTTTTGAACACAGATCACATCAAAGGTAGACAAGAAACATAGGCACTCCTGATTGTCCAGTTTACAATGTGCTCCTTCAATATTCTATGTCATAATACTCAAAGCTCTTTGACTGACATCAGGTATTTGCAAAGGGTAGCAACCGACCTCACCTAAAATTGCAATATGTAAAATGTATGCCCCTTCTGACTGCTCAGATGAAATGGGGACCTCTGAAAGATTTAATATGGGAATAGAGGTTTTTTTGACTGACTCTCCTCTTGCTGGCAAAACAGTAAGTCAATCATCACTTTGGTCCAAAGAGGCAAGAGCCCTAAATCTATTTCCTGCCAGTACCTGTATAACTGTATTGCATCCAGTTACCTCCTGGGGGCGAAGATAAACAAATTGGTCTTCTCTCATGGCAAGATTTAAATGTCTCTAAAAAAGATTTTATGGATCTTCACCCTTCCTGCTCTGGCAGTTTCTAAAATATCCCCCACTAACTTGGGATTGTGAAAATGTATCACAATTGAGTCTCCTGAGATTTGATGTGATAATGGACCAATTCCTCCCACATGCCAAGCCAAAATAAACTCTTGCAGCAAAGCCCAATGGCCCATCAAGTTCTGGAATAACCAGTATATGACTTTATTTATTGGGGCTGATGTTGGCTCAACTGCACCAACTAACAAAGAAGAAACATTTGCCAAGACAACAATGTAAGGGCAGGCTGCGGGGGAAGGTGAATGACTGACAACTTTACTACTGTTGTTGCAGAACTTGTTGCTGGGACCTTCGGGCCAAGCTGTCACCTAGAACCAGTTATAGCCTGTCTAGACGGTTGTTGTTCCATCTTCTTTCTCCGCTGATTTTCAATAACATTTCCTGCTTGTAGGCTTTTGGCAACGCATTCTCCCTCATTTATAGGGCAATCAACAATTGAATATTTGGTGTGGTATTTACTACAATGCTGTTTTCTGGCCCTCCCCTTAGTGAATGGCCCGGGGCAATGTCAACAGATGATCCTGTGAAATGAGCCGTAAGAGTTTTTAGCTCTGACTCCAAAGCCGTAAGCTGGGCAAGGATTGGACACAGCTTTATGTCCAACAGATCATTAAGAAGACTGCTGATATTTGCCACACTGAGTCATTTTGGGAACTTTTTACATTAGGTTTCCATGTGGCCTCTTGCAGAACATGTGTGTTTTTAATTGTTTAAGAGTTTGTAGCCCCCCCTTCTATGCTTACTGCTGGGTTTTTCTCTGGTGAGAAAACAGGGGTGACCAACTCGTAATTTCAATTTGGGCTTCCAGGGACTCAAGATTTGTCCTCACGTCCACAGCTGTAGCCTCCTCATGTACCTGTGTTAGTGGGAGCAGGGATTGGTCAATTAAAGGCGTGGTAGAAACAAGATTTCTGCTCTGGAGATTATTAGTTTGGGGAATCCCTGATATCACAGGAGTCACAGGCAATGATGAAATCAGGTCCTACACTGTGAAGAAGTGCCTTCTTTCCACTAAATGTATTTAATTAGTTATCAAGTCTACTGCACTCACCAGGAAATTGTCTATCATAGACCACGCCTGTGGCTTGGGGCGTATTGAGTCCCCCTGAACTGGCGGGTTTCCTTTTCCCCATTTCCACTGGATTCTAGATGTCTACCAACAAACCACAGGACTAACAAAATCAAAACTATATATGAGGGAGACACAGAAATACGATAACCAGCCCAATAGATTGCACAGTATCTTGAATCTCTCCTTGTATCACTTAGAGGTAGTGCAGAAGATGATTTGTATCCACATAATAAAAGATGACTTTTCCACATGGTGAAGGAGGGGGCCCAGGCCAGCTTCTGTCGGGCTATGATGGAATAGGATGGGCTTATAGAAGCGGCATGGAGAGTATTACACAAAGCAGACCCTTCTCCTCGCACACAAGTCCTTGTGGGACAGCAAGTTCCCGGGTCAAGACACTGCTCCAAAGAGTCCCACACTGCTGTAGGTGGAGGGCGCTTATCCACGTGCTGTGTGGGGAGTATTCCTAGCAGCAGCCCCTCCTCCTCGCACACAAGTCCTTGTGGAACCACAAGTCCACAGCTCCAGACATTGTTCTAAAGCGTCCCACTCTGCGGTACGTGGATGCTGCTTATCAGCACGTGGCACAGGTAGTATTCCCAGCACCAACCCTTCCTTCTCGCACACAAGTCCTTATGAGACCGTGAGTCCCAGGCTCCAGAAACTGCTCCAAAGCATCTCATGCCACGGTATGTGGAGGGCACTTATCAGCACACAGCACAGGGAGTATTCCCAGCAGCAGCACCCGAGTCCCCGGCTCTAGACACTGCTCCAAAGAATTCCTAAGTCCATAATACATCATGAGTGCTGAGACCAACTGCTTCTCTCATTGGCATGGTGCCAAGCCTCCATGACAATGAGGAAACCGCCCCTTGAGATAGCATTCACTATATGTGTGCTGGTGCTATCTGTTCTACAGAAGGGGAACACAAGTGTCTGCAGCCCCTTATGTAACATAGTAGTGCCTTGGGGTAAAGAAAAACAGTATATACACCCATTAAGCTCGTGGTGCACGGTATGACATAAGGTCCCTCTAGCTGTATTACAAATAGGGTGGAAACAGGTAGTACTACTAATAATGCCCTGCCACCAAGGCAGACATGAACTCGCAATTGTCCTGGAGCGACTTCTTGATGGAGTTGCTCCATCTTTCACTATTTAAGTGAGAACTGTCTGAACTTTGAAGGTGGACAGAGATCTCTCTGGAAGCAACTTCATTGAGTTACTGACCCCTCCTGCAGGAGGATGTCTGGTGGTTCATTCAATCAATCAATCAATCAAACATTTATAGAGCACAGAAAATCACCCATGAGGGTCTTGAGGCGCTGGAGCTGCATACTGCTGCGTGGAGGAATGATCATTCGAACATACAGGTCTTTAGTTCTCTTCTGAATTGCTGGAGTGACAAGGTGATCCTGAGGGGCAGGGGAAGGTTGTTCCAGGCCTTGGCTGGCAAGTGCAAGAAGGAGTGCCCTCCTCTGTTGACAGATTAATGGGTGTCTACGAGTGAGAGGGAAGCTGATCATAGGTGTGTGGTGGGTTGGTGGTGGCGTTAACTTGATGTATGCTTGTCCTTCATTCAAATAACACTGGCGGAGGATGCAGAGGCAAATTGATTAATGATTTGTGGCTGTACACAGCATGGTTTGCAAGACCAGCACCCACAGTCTTTACAGCCAGTGTGCTACAGGTAGTTTATTGGTCCTTACAACCAGTGTGCTACAGGTAGTTTATTGGTCCTTTCACGGGTGTTCCACCCAGAGATGGATGGGAGCAAGGGGAGAGACCAGCCAGGGAAGGGGGTCATGGTGGGCATTCAACAAGGAGTTCTGTAACTTGAAGTACTGTAAGTTGTGGCATGATTTGCTCAAAATGTGCAACACGGACAGAGGTAGTGGATGTGATTCTCCACTAGTTATGGAGGGGGCTTTGTGCCCAGAGTGCTCCATCCTGCCAAGGCCTGAGGTAGTGGATGCCTTTCACCACTGGTTCTGGAGAGGGCTTTGGCCAGAGTGCTTCATCCTGCCAAGGACTGAGGTAGTGGATCTGATTCTCGACTGGTTCTGGAGGGGGCTTTGTGCCCAGAGTGCTTCATCATGCCAAGGACTGAGGTAGTGGATGCCTTTCTCCACTGGTTTCTGGAGGGGGATTTGTGCCCAGAGTGCTCCAAGTGCAGTGTGGCGGGTACAATTCCCTCACCTGGGTGTGTGTGCCACAAGATTGCCGAGGTAGAGGTAGCATGATACGCCATGGAGGCAGAGACATACCCCACACTGCTGCGGCTTCGCATTCCATATGCAGGTGGCAACTGTGATGACAGTAATGCTTCATGGAAGCTGCCCAGGGTCCTAGAACTCACCACCAGCCTCGGACGACTGACCACTGGGGATGGTAGGCATGTCTGCGGTGGTGCCACTGTCCAAGGACGTTGAGGGGCCACTGGCGGTGCTTGCGGCGGTATCAGTTGTGGCGGTGCTTGTGGCGGTGTCAGTCGTGGCGGTGCTGGCTACGGGGTCCGTCGTGGCGGTGCTGGCTGCGGGGTCTGTGGCGGTGGTGCTGGCTGCGGGATCTGTGGCGGTGGTGCTAGCTGCGGGGTCTGTGGTGGTGGTGCTGGCGGCAGGGTCTGTTGCGGCGGAGCTGGCGGCCGGGTCTGTGGCAGCGGTGCTAGCATGGGGTCTGTGGTGGCGGGGCATGTGTCAGCACCTGCTGAGGGAGAAAGCAGGATGTCTCCTGCAGCCTCGGACGCCTGCCCACCGGGAAAGAGGCTGGGGACTGTTGCAGCGGCTGTAGACATGCCGGAGGCGGTGCAGGTGTTGGTGCAGGTGACGGTGTAGATGGCGGTGTTTGCCGCTGTACAGGTTGGCATGGACGTGGACAGAAGGTGTGACACTGGTCCCTCAGTAGGTGCCACCATGCCCTCTCCTGCCCTGCCCTTCAGTTTTTTGTCCTTCCCAACCTTTGATGGTGGCGCAGTTGTCTTGCCACTGTCCCCTTTCGTTTTTGCTGTCCCCTTGGTGGCAGGTGTTTTCAGCTTCTCCCTCCGGGATGTGGGCACCTTTTTATTCTTGGCAGGTGGCGGAATGTCCTTGCCCTCGCTCCGTGGCACACTGGCAGCCCTGATGGTTGGCGCACTCCATAACCCCACAGTTGCTGGCACCACTGTGCCTGGGGATGTGGTGGCTGAGGTGCTGGGCTGGGACCTGGAAAGCCTGGCCCTAGGGGAAGGACGGGGAGAGGTGAAGGGAAGAGGTCAAGGTTTGACAGGAAACATTTTTTAGACACACTGGGACGGGTAGATGGAGGGGGTTTGGGAGTGGAGGAAGAGGTATTAGTTGTAGGAGGTGTACGTCTGCTGAATTTGGATGAAGCTGCATGGGCTGGAGGCTGTTGTGAGGTGGATGGCTGTTGGGTGGGTGTGTGCCTGCGTTTGTGTACTTTGGGGGAGGGCTCACTGACACACTGGGAGAGGACACTGGGGATGTGTGAATGGTAGTGGGGGTGGTGATTGCACGTGAGCGGTGTGTGATGATGGGCGTGCTGGTGATGGAGGTAGTGGATGAGGATGTAGTGCATGCAGGTGTGAGTGGTGACAATACTGGGAGGGAGGAGGGAGACGTGAAGGAGGGGGACACAGTGGAGGAAGTGGATTTTGGTATGTGTGCATAGGTATGATGCTTGTGTGAGTGGGATGTGTGGTGCTTATTTTTGCCTGAGCCACTCTTGCGTGTTGATGTGTGTGCATGCTGGTCTGATGGTGTGCTTGGGATAGGCTGAGATACAAGGGATTGGGTCTGGGTAGAGGAGGTTGGAGGGGGGAGGCTGGACACAGGGACAATGACTGCCATCAGTGCTGAGGCCAGAGCCTGAAATGCTCTCTGTTGGGCTGCCTTCCCAGAATGAATGCCCTCCAGGTCTGCATTTCTTTGTTGCAAATGCCTCTCAATACCCTGGATGGCATTCAGAATGGTAGACTGCCCAACAGTGAGAGATCTTAGGAGGTCAATAGCCTCCTCACTGAGGGCAGCAGGGCTGACTGGGGCAGGGCCTGAGGTGCCTGGGGCGAAGGAGGTGCCCACCCTCCTGGGTGAGCGGGCACGGGACACACCCTGAGGGGCTCATGGGAGGGCGGTGCTGGTAGGGGGGGTGGCGGCTGTACCTGTTGATGCGGTGGGCACAGAGGGGCCCGCCACCGCAAGGGAGCTCCCATCAGAGGAGGAGTCGCTGGTCTCTGCTTCTGTCCCCGCTGTGGAGCTCCCCTCGCCCTCTGTCCTACCTGTGGCTTCAGACCCCGTTGATTCTGCCTCCAGGGCCAAGTGGGATGCAGCTCCCGCCTGCTCCGGTGCCAATGCTCCTCCGCCTGATGATGCTATTGCACACAAGAACAGGGAGACCACAAAAAGGGGGGAGAGACAGAAGAAAGACATGTTCAGTGCATGCAACACCACTACCGTTGGCGGACACAACAGACACAGCAGCCCTCTGCACTATGCCTTGCACTTATAGTTCCTATATTAAACACACGCCCATGGGGTATGAGGCCTGAGCCCAATTGCTGCACACCTGGAAGTCACAGGAGCCTGACTAGGTGTAGATGGCTCTAACCACTAGTGGGGTTGGGGTGCCACATAGCCTGCCTCACAAGGGACCTTGCCTACCAATATCGCCCTGGCCAGGGGGAACCCACTGCCCACCTTTCCTGCCCAGACACTTCGTAATGCGCGCAAAGTCAGCTGAATGAGAGTGTACTCACCCCCTTGTGGCTGCTGTTATGCCCTCAAGCGCCCATCCAACTCCAGACACGCCACCGCCAGGATCCGGAACATCAGGGGGGTCATGGTGCGACGGGCATCCCTCCCACGTTGGGAGGCTATACCCAGCTGGGCCTCAGCCGTCTTCTTGCTCCAGCGGCGCAGGTCCTCCCTTCTTTTACGGCAGTGGGTGCTTCGTCTGTGGTGGACCCCCAGGGTCCGGACATTCTTGGCGATGGCACGCCAAATAGCCTTCTTCTGGTGGGCGCTGACCTAGAGGAATGGTACAGGGGGAAAGGAAATTCTTTACCCGTCCGGACCGTCATACTCATTAGCCCCCGTTCCCACCCTTGCCCTGACGCACATACACTCACCGTCCGCACATGCAGGCCTCAGCCCCCCCATGTATCTTCCAACCACACCACTCAAAAACAGGCATTGCCCATGCAGCATGCTCACAGTGTACTCACCTGTTTGTCTGGAGGACCGTACAGTTGCGTGTACTGGGGGAGGACCCCATCCACTAGTTTCTCCAACTCCTCTGAAGTGAAGGCAGTGGCCCTTTCCCCAGACACATGAGCCATCGTCGCTTCCAGATACAGGTCACAGCAGCACCTGCAGTGTAGGTCCTCTCCTGTTGAAGGTCAGGTATCAAGTAAGTGAACCGACAGAAAATGCCGGTCATGTTCGCGACGGTGCGTACCGTCACCACCGGCGTACATCGTCATTGGCTCCTCGGACCCATAGGGCCCAATGTTAACCAATGCAGAATTTCGCCGCGGCCTTCGACCGCCCACCACGACGGTGTACAACGCCGGCACAGTTAATTCATATCCCCTTGTCCCACCTTACAGGTCAGGCAGCCGCCATTTCAGGGGGCCACATGGCATTAATAGTAACTGCGTCACACCAATGTAGGCCTGGAATACACACAGTTACAGGCACATTGTGAATTAATAAATGTGTGCAAATTACATTTTGTAATACCTCAGTGTTGGCTGACTCTCTGCTCGCTGTTCTCCTCTATAGGGCACGTCTGCTGGGGCAGGTGATGAGATGGCGGCACCCTCCCGTGTACAGACTGCTGGTGGACCTGTCGACAATGGAAGAGAGACACATAATAGTCACAAACAGACTTGATCGTGCAACAATCCAGGAACTGTGTGCCCAGTTGGAGCCAGACCTGATGTCAGCTATCTGCCATCCTACAGGGATACCCCCTCTAGTGCAGGTCCTGTCAGTACTCCATTTCCTGGCAAGTGGTTCCTTTCAAACAACATTGGCCATTGCATCAGGGATGTCCCAGCCAATGTTCTCTAATGTGTTGATCAGAGTGTTGTCTGCCCCGCTGAAACACATGCGCAGCTACATCACTTTCCCTCAGGTGGAGGATTTGCCCACAGTGAAAGGTGACTTCTATGCCCTGGAACATCATTGGTGCCATTGATCAGACACATGTGGCATTGGTACCCCCCGCAGGAGTGAACAGGTGTACAGAAACCAGAAGAGCTACCATTCAATGAATGTGCAGATGGTGTGTTTGGCAGACCAGTACATCTCCCATGTGAATGCCAAGTTTCCTGGCTCAGTGCATGAAGCTTACATTTTGAGGAATAGCAGCATCCCTTATGTGATGGGGCAACTCCAGAGGCACCGTGTGTGGCTAATAGGTGAGGCCAAGGACCCTATACTGTGTGAATAGGTGTCTGGGTGTGGGGTTGTCCCTAAGGGTTAGTGTGTGTCTAACAGTTGTCCCTCGATATTTGCAGGTGACTCTGGTTACCCCAACCTGTCATGGCTACTGACCCCAGTGAGGAATCCCAGGACAAGGGCAGAGAAAGGCTACAATGAGGCACATGGGAGAACTAGGAGGGTGATCGATCGAACCTTCGGCCTCCTGAAGGCCAGATTCCAGTGCCTCCATATGACAGGTGGTTCCCTCTACTACTTCCAGTGAGTCACAGGTAAGAATATGTCACTGCCTCCCACATCTCATACAATTTCTGGAGCTAGCATAAGTCTGTCATTTTCACTCAGTGTATGGACCCTGACTTGTCACTTTGCCTTTCCATTTCACAGATGTGGGTCCCACTTTGTGTCCTCTGCTATATTTCCTTCAGGCCTACAGCTCGGTATGTGCACAAGTAAATTGACATTGCTATATTCCATGGTTATTGTAATTACACGTTTGTGAAAGCAGACTGACTCCAGATTGTTTTATGATTGAAGTGTGTTTATTTCTGTGCAAATAAGTGGAGGGGGTTGTAAAATGGGCTAGGGGGATGGTGGAGGAATGTTCATGGCAAAGTCCAGTCTATTTGTTTCACAGGTGCATTGTCCAAAGGGGCATAGGAAGTGAGGCAATGGCAGTTGAAGGATGGAAAGGGTGACAAAGTGGGACAAAAGGGTGACATTCAGGGGGGTCTCATTTCCTGGCGGGGGTCTTGGCAATGTTCTCTGTCTTGTTCCTGGACCTCAGGGACGTTTGCGGAGTGGTTCTCCATTTGCGGGGGTGGGGTGCTGGTGTCGTGTTCCTGTGGCGGTGCCTCCTGTCCACTAGTGCCGGTGGAGTTGGAGGGCTGTTCTAGGATAGTGTCAGGGGCCCCTTGTTGTGCCACTGTGTCCCTCCTGGTGTTGACAAAGTCTTGCATTACCCCTGCAATGGTGACCAGGGTGTTGTTAATGGACTTCAGGTCCTCCCAGATCCCCAGATAGTGTTCCTCCTGCAGCCACTGGGTCTCCTGAAACTTGGCCAGTACAGTGCTATCGTCTCCTGGGGAATGATGGTAAGCTCCCATGATGTTGGAGAGTGCCTCATGGAGAGTGGGTTCCTTGGGCCTGTCCTCCCCTGTCACACAGCAGTCCTTCCAGCTTCCCTGTTTTCCTGTGCCTCTGTCCCCTGAACTGTGTGCCCACTGCCAGTGCCCCCAGGTCCCTGATCGTCCTGTGTTAGTGGGGTTGCCTGGGTTCCCTGTAGTGGTGGACACACTGCTGATTGACGTGTCCTGGAGACAGAGGGATGGGCCCGTTGGGTGGGTGCTGTGGTGGTGTTACCTGAGACGGGAGGTTCTGTGGTGGCTTGTGCCAGTGTCAGGGGACACGACCTGATGGGCCGGTCTGGTCATCTTGATCCAGTTGTGCAGAGCTGCTGACATCATTGTGGGTCTTTTCTGTGGGGGGACTGGATATGTCTGGAGCCCCCTGTCCTGTGACGTTGGGTAGGGGTCCTGCAGGGGTGTAAAGGCATGATTATTGCATCTGTGTGTGCCATCATGTGCAATGGGTGAGTGACCCTGTACTCCAGTGCTTGCATTCTTGGCTTGGTCCTTGTGTGATAGTTGGTTTGGGGTCTGTGTGGGTATCTCTACTGGACATGCTTTGGTGAAGGGTGTCCATGCTTTGGTGTTGCATGCAGGGCTTGGCATTGGGGTAGCTGGGTTGTGATAGTGGGGCATATGTGAGGTGTTGGAGTGATGGGGGTGAGGGTGAGGGTGTGGGTATGTGATGGCATGCAGGTGGGGGATATGGTAATAAAGATTTTCCTTACTAGAGTCCAGTCCCCCTGCTACTCCTGCAAGGCCCTCCCGCTGCAGTATTGCCAAGACTTGCTCCTCCCATGTTGTTAGTTGTGGGGGAGGAGGTGTGGGTCCACCGCCAGTCCACTGTACAGCAATCTGGTGTCTGGAGACCACGGAACGCACCTTCCCCCGTAGGTCGTTCCACCTCTTCCTGATGTCATCCCGTGTTGTTGGATGCTGTCCCACTGCGTTGACCCTGTCGACAATTCTGCACCATAGCTACATCTTCCTTGCAATGGAGGTCTGCTGTCTGTGGCTCTACCCGGACGAGTTCCTCCACCATGACCCTGAGCTCCTCCTCAGAGAACCTGAGGTGTCATTGAGGTGCCATGATGTGGTGTGAGTGATGTGTGAGGTGGTGTGTGTTGTGATGTGTGAGGGGATGTGTTGGTGTGTGTTGTTTGAGGTGTGTGGATGTTGTGTATGTGATGGTGTTGTGTGTCTGTGGATGCTGGTGTTGTTTTAGGTAGTGTCTCTCTCTGGCGTGGTTTCAAAATTCTGGTAGAAAGGGTTTGTGGGTGATGTGGGTGTATGCTTTATATTGGATTGGGTGTGTGGGTGTGTATGTGTATCAGGTGTGTGTATTTCAAATTGTCCAATGTGGTTGTGATTTGTAAATGTGTGTGTGTGTGTATTTTGAGCGCGGCGCTGTGTACCGCCAATGGATTACTGCGGTTGAAAGACCGCTGCGTTGATTCGTGGGTCGTGATAGTGTGGGCGTAATCCTGTTGGCGTGACGGTGTTGGTTTTGTTATCGCCAGTTTATCACTGACCTTTGATGTGGCGGACTTGTGTGGGTGTCTGTATTATGGCGGATTCAGAGCTGTGGGTCGTAATACCTGTGGCAGAATTCCACGGCCGCAGCGGTATGTTGGTGGTCTTCTGCACGGCAGTAAGCGGCATTTACCGCCATGGTTGTAATGAGGGCCTATATTTCCTATGAACTGACCTTAGTATTGTATTCAACTGTTATGTGGCCATTGTCTTGATGACTATAGTGGGAGCAGGGGCACTAATGGCAATAAGTGACATAAAATCAGCATTAAGGCTGCTACCAGTATGCCCAGAAGATTTTGAACTATTAGCTATTCAGTATGATGGGCAATGGTATCTTGACAAAGCATTGCCAATGGCTTGTTTAATATCATGTGTATTATTTGAGACGTTTAGGCCCATGTTTAAACTTTTTTAGCGCTGCATTTGCGCTGTTTTTTGACGCAATAGTATTTTGAAAGTTTGCGCCGTTTTTGCATCAAAATTAGTGTGAAGACTGGTGTGGGCAGGCAGATTATTTTGAAGAAGACTAGGCTAGGGGCTGTCAGCTTGTGGAAACTGGCTAAAGCATCCATTTTTTTATTTCCCCTTGACTGACCTCATCCTGTGATACTGAGTGATGGACAGGCCTGACTAAAGTATGCAAAAAGTTGGATGACCTTTACTAAGTTAAGCCTGACAGACAGATTGTAATGCAAGACTTGCTTAAAAGAGACACCTCATGTGACATACATTGCTTCATTTGCCCAGCAACAAATATACATCTGGATGTCCACATAGGTCTGCAGAGGGGTTATGAAGAAACTGGTTTGGCGACACCTTGGAAAGTCCCAACTGTCTTAGTAATGTGAAGGTCATGCATGTGGTTATCTTGTATCACACTGCCATCATGAAATGTTGATTTACTGTGATTGGTTAGATGCCTAATATACGTGTAAAACCATGCATCTCACCAGCATCATATCCTGTACATGATAAAAAAATTACCTTTCTGTTGTTCTGATTTGATAATGTATTTTCATACCTTTGTGGTTTCATGTGTGTAACATTGTATTGGAGTTCCAACAAAAAAGGCAGATTGGCAGTGCTGCGGAGTCCTGGAAATAAGTGGGCCAACCTCCAGCCACTACAGCATAGAGACCAACTACTGACCGTATTACAAAGCCAAAGTCACAGTGGTGGGCACCCATGATGGTCATCCAATGGCAGTCCAAACCACAGCAGTTCGCAGTCACCAAAGTAATACACAAAGGCACATTGGATGGATTTGAAAACAAGAAATCTGACACACAATGCCATACTGGACACCCCTGCAAAGGACAATATAAAACACACCGACTCACATACCACAATCCTTTGCATCTACGGCGCAAAACACTGAAGCCAGAGCCAATAATACAACACAGCAGCACTTTTTCTCACCATCTCTTTTCACCCAGCACACACTTTTGTCCAGTCACACCCTTTTGCACTTCCTCTCTTTAGTAAGTCACAGTCATGTTTTTTCAAATTCCAACCTGTCACGTTCTAAAAGTCCACATTTTTCTGAAGATGAGTTGAGAGTCATGATGGATGAAATCATAAACGTAGAGCCACAACTGCTGTAGGCACCACCCTGTGCACAAAGGAGGACATTAGCAAGAAGTGGAATGACCTCAGGGGCAAGGTCCGTTACCTGGTATCCAGGCACCAGCTACAAGCAAAGAAGACAATCAGTGGCCCTCCCAGTGCCCCATTACATCTTTTCCATGGGCAGAGAAGAACTTGGTCATTCTGCATCCTGAGGGCTTGACTGGAATACGTGGGGGAGGGGAGTTTGGTAAGTCACAACACTAAAAATATCACCAAAATTCTATGTCATGCGTGCCCATAGATTACCTTTTGCCACTTTTACTGTCACTCCACTCACCAGCCCAGTGTTCACCTGTCCAAAGATCCCTTTTGGCAAATCTCAATTGAAGTGTACTCATCTGGGGTGATAACATTTGTATAGAGTGTGCAGTACAGGGAGTTACATGACTACAACTCCCAGGAGGCACTGTTACTGTCCACCAAACCACCAGCCCATTGTTTTTTTTATCAAATACCCTTGTTTGTTAACTCCCAATTAAAGTGTACTCACCTGGAAGGATAACATTTGTCAAGTGCATATGTAACAAAAGGGACTGGTATGATTACAAATCCCAGATGGCACTGTTTCAGAAGCTCCAAACACTTGAACAGTGGTCACCGGTCCAAAGAACACTGTCTGCCAGCTCTCAATTTATGTTTACTCAGCTGGGAGGGTACCAATTGGCAAATGTGGGAAGTAGAGGGTGTGAGATGACTAGTAAAGCCAGAAAGGTCCTGTGTCTGTTAAACTGACCATCACACCAGTGTTCTCTTGTCCAAATATCATTGTTTGTGAACTGTCAATTGAAGAGTACTCACCTTGGAGGAAAACATTTGTCAAGTGTTGGGAAGTAGAAAGTGTGACATGACTGCAACTCCCAGGAGGCACTGATACTATTACTCAAACCACCAGCACAGTGTTTCCTCCTCCAAAATACCCTTGTTTGTTAACTCACACATGACATGTACTAACCTGGGAGGATAACATTTGTATAGTGTGTGTAGCAGAGAGAGTGACATGAATGCAATTCCCAGGAGGCCCTGTTTCTGTAACTCCAACCACTAGCCTAGTGGTCACTTGCCCAAATACATGTTAGTGAACTCTCAGTTGAATTGTACTCACCTGAGGGGAGAACATTGGTCAATTGTGTGTACTAGAAATAGTGACATGACTGCAACTCACAGCAGGCACTGTTTCAGCAACCAAATAACAAGGGGGACTGGGAGATTATGAGGTGCAGTGTACAGTCTTCCTTAACAATCAGTTATACAAAAAAGAGTACACTGTTCCTATGAGGAGGTTTCACAGGTTCAAGAAAGAAGGTACTTCTTTTTTAGAAGCAAGAGCCCTCACACATCCAGTGGATGTCATGCTTCATCAAAGGGCCAGCTCCTCGTCAGGCCTGCGCTGCAATGCCTGATGGGCCCCACAAGGGGGCACTTTGCCGGAGATCTTTATAAATCAGAGGAAGTGCCATTAAAGTAGTAGGAGTATATTTTCACCTACCTTTGGTAGAAAGCTGGAGAAAAAGAAAGAAGTAAAATTGGTTCTGAAGTCCCTTAACAACGGGCAGAATGTATTCCTAGGTCAACTTTCTGAATGTTCCCATGATTTCCTTAGCAAACCAGGCAGCTGCACTGTCTGGAAGGCTACGACCTAAAAATGGGATCTACTCATAGCACTTTAGCAATATTATTGTCCTATACTATAGCATGGTAGATGGGTTTTTTCCATTGCAAACTGCAGCATCATTATGTTTTTTTAGCTGACCAAACTCCCTTCTGGAGCCAACAGGAGTATGACAAGCAATGTTTCTTGATGGCAGCACACACTCTCTTCCCAATCAAATACAGTTCCCAAGGTAATCAATGTGTGGCAGGAGACAACCCGCTCAGGTGTGCTTCTTACAGTTCTTTTTCATTTGATAACATAAGGTCAGGTGATTGCTACAATATGAAGCCAGACCCAAAAATTAAATCTCTAAATCTCAGAAGTTCTGAAACACATCCATTAACTATGGTGCTTTAAATAAAGTGCATCACAGCACTGTACAAGTATCTTAACTTTTCTAGCCTACCACATTGATTTACATCATAGGCTACCATGACATAACTCATTATCCAGAAGCAGTGCAGTGGTTTTATAACACTCTGAATTTTATTCAAAATCACATTGTTTTAATTTCTTTCCTTTCATGCATTTATTGACAATAATCTTGCACACTTGCTATCTGCACCCATTGTACCTTTGACTCAATTTTAAATCTTAGTAAATGAATGAGAGTGAATGCATGAAGCTAGGTTGTGCATAGTGCACAGTTCTGTTGGGAAACATATCCTTTCTAATGCAACACATATTTATGCAACAATCATTTTTTCCTAAATTAACATAGTCCCTCTTATGGTTTGTTCACTCCGTACATGTTTAGTGGACTCTGCTAAATGCATAATTTCATGGATACTAAACTGATGTACATTTGTGTCTAAATGTATAATCATTAATGTATAATCATTAAACTCAATATATATTCTTTCCAATAATTGTCAGTGTTTAAACAGCACATACATACACAAATAGTCACTGCTCAATCTTTATATGGTGAACAGCATGAACTTAAAATTTTCTTTTCTTTTGAAGAACAACACAGGGAAAGGTAGAAGGGAAAGCTGACTGGGGCCAAGATTCATGATGCCCGCCTTGCTTCAAAGGACCCTGGCCTATGACTTCAAGAGATGACCTACAGCTGAAGAGCAGACCGAACTCAAGAGACCGGAACATGAAACAGGAGATCTAAACAGGAAGATCTGACAATGGGCCTCAAGAGCGTAAGAACAGATAGTCTAGAAGAGTTCACATGAAAAAGGGCCCTCTATCCACAGTACCTGAAATGGAAGTATCATAAGACACCCTGATGCCTTTGAGGCCTTTGACTGTGCCTTAGCAGCATAGTCAACGGCATCAAAGGCTTGTGCTGTGTGCCTGCCACACCGGAATTACTTCCAATGCTCCAAATGATTTTAGACCCCCCGCTTCCCTCTCCATTGCTCAATCATTGGTCAGTCACAATTTCAGCAGTGCTGCACAGTTCACTAGAAAACAAATCATGAAAACAACTACTAACCTTCAACCTCCTGATCACAGAGGACTTTATCAAGGATGCAAAATCTTGTAGAACAGCATAATCCCTGGCAGACCCATGTTGTACTCATGTATGCAAGAATATGCTCATTAATAGCTCTGCAGCTAATCGAGTCAGAAGTAGCAACAACTCCTTGGATAAAGGTCTCTTCTCAAAATAACTCCCTAAAACAAAGAGTTCTTAAAACAAGGGGTCCTTCTAATACCAATAGCAAACTGTTTCTAGGCAAAGAGACTGAAAGATCAGCGTCAAGACAAATAGCTACATTCATGGGAGAAAGTCTCCTCATAGATGACCAAAACAGATTCAGCTATCACTGTGGCAAAAAACAACACTGACTTTCACAAGGGATGATTTAAACACTACAATGGATTCATATGGAGTACCGACATGCCTCGTACTTGACCCTTGTCTTGCCTTTGATTCTGTTCAACTCCACAGGGTCTTGCAATTGGACAAATCTTCTTCAAAAATAACCTTGTATCTGTAGTTAGCTAGACCTCTAACATTGAGGCTGACACCTCTCCCACAATACTCCCTTCAAGGCATCTTTTTTTGCCAGCTCATCAATACCAGCCAGGTGCCTTCCTGCATGGATGTGGATCAATATGCTAAAAACATGGACACTGCTAAATGTGATGTGCTAACATTAACTATTGGATTTTTTTGTTTAGCACAGATGTGTGGCAGTGCATTTACAGGCAACAATATTACCAACTCATTTGCACACAATTAACTCAGGAAGAAGGAATGGCATTTCTAATTAAACCTGTGACTTATCAGTCACATACCCCAAGTAAGTGTGTGGTAACATACTAAGTAGTCCTTAATTTGCAAAATAATAAATGCTGGGGCCCAAAGGTTTTCTCAGAAGCCCATGCCCAACAATTTCAAGTGTTGGGAGAGCTTAATACCAAGACTGCCTAGATGTGATTCTACTGTGTGCCACTTTCATCCACCACCAGGCACTCCCTACCCCTTTATCTCACTCTTGAAGTTTATTTTTCCTCTTTGCTTTCTCCCTTTGTTACAATTTTTCCATCTTTCTTTTCCTCCTTGCCTCCTTTTGTGTTTTTCTCTCTGGAACAAAGTCTAATGAGGAAACCCAAAAATGAGTGCAAGACTGTTCCACCTGCAACCACCAGCTCAAACTAGGCACTACTACTAAGCCTAATATTTTGACAACCATATATAAGGGCAGCCTGATCCATGACTGTTTTGCAACATTCACTAAGATAAATGTAATTGTACCTTCATTCAGTAATAGCACAGGAGCATTGTTCTGGACTTGAAATGACAAATATTTCACAAGCAAATTGTCCTGTCACAGAAGAGCTCAGTGAATTGACAAAAAGGATAACTTGACGAAAACATGTCTAATGTGCTTTGGATTAAAATTAGTAGACATTGTTTTTTTAGTTGTCAATGCACTTAATCTGCTTTTTAAAGGTCACTGGGAGTAGCCTAGGTACAGTGTCAAATCTACAAAAACATGTTTGTAATAATTTCAGGTTTCTCAAATATGTTTAAATTGCACATGTTATCATTTCTTTTTTACATATTGGCTATGAGACTAGCTCTGACCACACTTCTGGAAATGCTTGTCCTGTCCAATATCTTGGAAGTGCTAGCAGCCCCCACACCCCCGCCACAGAGTCTGTGTCTAGTTGTGCCCCTGGATAGAGTAGTATAGCATAGAGATGAGTAGGATCGATTGGATCTGCATACAGTACAAAAGCAAATCAAAGAGTGGAGTGGCGCACAGTGGAGTGGCATACAGTGGAATAGCATAGAGTGCAGTGGCATAGAGTGAAATGGTGTATAGTGGAATAGAGTACAGTGGAGAGTCAGAGAGTGGAGTGGCATATAGTGGAGTGTTAATGATAGGAGTAGCACACATTGGTGTGGCATGCAGTGGGATTATGTAGGGTAAAATGGGAGATTAGCATGGAGGGAGTGGCATACAGTGTATTGGTTTAGTTTGGAGTAGTTTCCATTGGAGTGACATACAGTGCAATTACATAAAATGAAATGCCATACGGTGAAGTGGCATAGAGTGCAACAGCATAGAGTAGCATACGGTGGAGTTGTATACAGTGGAGTGGCATGGACTGGAGTGGTATATAGTGGACTGTTGTAGAGAGGAGTGGAATAGAGTGGAATGGTATAGAATGGAATGGCATACAGTTGAATAGCGTATAGTGAAATGGCATAGAGTGGAGTACAGAACAATGGAGTGGCATGCAGTGGAATACTGCTCATGGAAAATGGCCCTCTCTGAAGGGTCAGCCAAAACTTTTTGCCTTCCTCTTTTTTTTCTGGCCTTGTTTTTGTTGGCTTTAGGGCCCTGTGCACTTTATCACTGCTAACCAGTGCTAATGTACTTGTGTTCTCTCTTTAAAATGATGTAAAATTGACTTATCCAATATTGGCATATTTAATTTATTTATTTATAGGTCTTCAGTAAGATGTAATATATGTGCCCAGGGCCTGTACATTAAATTCTACTAGAGGGCCTGTAGCATTGATTGTGCCACCCACTTAGGTAGGCCTTTAAACATGTCTCAGGCCTTCCACTCCAGGGCCTAAGTGTGCTGTTTGACTGCCATTAAAAACCTCTTGCCAAGCTTTAAACTCCCCTTTTATTATATATACGTCACCCCTAAGATAGGCCCTAGATATCCCATAGGGCAGGGTGCTGTGTAAGTAATAGGTAGGGTATGTACTTTTAAGGTTTGCATGTCATAGTAGTGAAAAACACCTATATTCACTTTTCACTGCTGTGAGGCCTACTCCTTTAATATGTTAACATTGGGAATTCCTTATTACACTTTAAAGCTGTAACTCCTGGTGGAGAAGGAGTAGCTATGTCATGTTTCATATCACTACAACAGTAATGATAAATCTCCTTTACTGGTAAAGTCGGATTTAACACTACTATTTTAGAAATGCCACATTTGGAAAATGGGCATTTCTCTGCTCTTACAGCTCTGTGTGCCTGCAGCTTGTCTCCAATACATGTCTGGGGTGGATGACAGCAATATTCCCTCTAGACAGCCACAAACACAGGAAGGTTAGGTGTGTCTGAGCACTTATCTGCATTATGATGGTTCTACCTGGACAGAAAGGGAAGAAGGGGCTGATCACTTGCCCCAGAATAGGTAATTGCTGTCCCCAAACAAAGGGCTGATCGTCTGGGTGGGTAAGAAAGTGCCTCTTTGTACTTCAAAGACCCTTCCTTGAAGTCACTCGAACTTCAAAGGCACAACTGGGTATGAGTACTGGGTCTCTGATCCCACCAAGTCCGACACGTCTGGTCCTACAACTTAACTCTGTAAGAGAAACTGCTGTGCTGCATCAAGGACTGTTAATCTGTTGGACCTTTGACCTGGAAGGACTGCTTTTCTGCTGACCTTACTGAGGGTGAGCTGGACTCTGCCTTGCAACTGAAGTTATCTCCAAGGGCTCCTGGCTTGCCACCTGTTGCTTGAGACTCAAGGATTCCAAAGTATCTACCCCTGCTCGTGTGCCTGTTTCACTGAACGTTGACCCAGATAATGGCACCAGAGAAATCTACACATCTTCCGTCTGCCTGGAGCAGAACTGGTGCATCAACCCTGTTGCAGGAGCAAAACCAGTGCATCATTTTGGGAGCCACTGCATTGCTTTGAGAGCCTGACACTTAGAACCGCGTGTCGCCATTGCAGCAGCTTGGAGTGATCCAGGCATCCCCTCAACTGCACATAGAAACCCAAAACATTGCACTTCAGATCCAATGCATCCTGGCCCTTCGTCTTTGGAAAGAATGCATCACCCCCACTGTGCAAAGAAAATCAATGCATCACCTTGACAATGGGCCCAGCATTGATGCATTGCTTGATGCATCACTTATCTGCACCCCGCATCACTCTGTTGCGACCAGGATCAAGGTACTCTGTTCACCGGGCCTGCATAGCTTTTTTTCCTGGCCTGCTCTCCATCGCCGTCAGCCTGAACTGTTGACTGTGCTTTGCTCCAGTGCGACCAGGTAACCCCATTGACACTTATTGCTTCTAAGAGCTAGAACTCTTTTTATTCTTTAAAAATTCATAACTTGACTACTACTCTTTATTATTCTGGTCTTGATTTATTTACAAAATTACTGTCTATTTTTCTTAACTAGAGTGGAGTCCTTTGTGGAGTTGTTATTGTGTTATTGTGTGTTGTGTTGCACAAATACTTTACACATTGCCTTTTTAGATAAGCATGACTGCTCTGTGCCAAGCTACCAGAGGGTGAGCACAGGTAATCGTTTAGTGTGTATCTGACTTACCCTGACTAGGATTGCGATTCCTGCTTGTACTGGGTGCATACTCTGACAGTCAGAAACCATATTTCTGACCGCCATAGTGTAAAGGGGGTTGGTGTAGAGTGGACTGACATATGGCTGTACATGAAATTTGACAGGAATGTGTAATACGGTGTGCAGAATAACGCATGACAGCATTTTGCTCTGGCTTGTGTTTTTCCATATTTACCAAGCAAAGCAAGGTTAAGCATGGTGGCCTTGTGTTGCTTTGCAAATCTGATCTAACTCAGTCAATCATAGTCTGTTTAGTTCAGATTCATGATCCATAAAACAAATACAACAAATAAAACATACAACCTTTACAAATAACTACAGTTTCACAAGTATTAGATTACTCACAAGATATTAAAGAGATCTGAAAGGAAAGAAACTAATTGGTACTACAGTATGATGGGCAAAATAGCAAAGTGCCTCCATGAAAAGTTGAGATGCACAATCTTTTAAAAAGGTTAATATTCAAATAAAATCAGGTCACACACAAAATACCAATAAAAAAGTTTGAAGATAAAGAAAATGAGACAAGAATTTTTTAAAAATAGCAAGTCAGCTAAGTGCAAGGCAATACTTTAAACAACTATAACAGGTAAGTAGTCATGAAGGAACCTAACTATATAAAATATGCAAGTGAAAACAAGTTTCAATAAGGATAAAACTATTTGTTAAAAAAGCACCCACCATAGTATCAAATGCTATTGGGGAAGCTGCCCACAACAATAGCATGGTATTTTTTGCATATGATCCCTGCAGCATTTAACAATTTAGCAACACTGATAACAACCACACAACTGGCATCAGAGCTCAAGACTCCTAGTGCAACCCCACATTGGCTGAAGCCTCCTAGAAGTTGGCATAGAGGTTGAATCCACTTCTTATGTAGTCTTATATATGCACTACAAAATAAATAAAGTGGTGCAAAGTTTCAGACTCCAACTTATATGATGGGCACAAAGTGCTCGAGAAACAGTTGTTTTCCCTGTTAGCAGTAAAAGTATAAATAGGCAAAGTCCTGTGTCTGAATTGTAAGGTCAACTGCTTGGGTAGAAGACCTGAGATAGTGCCAAAGGATACTTCTAGAAATCTATCAGTTAAGCTGACTGTCTTACAGCTCTTTAATTCCTCCCTCTATAAGTGCTCCCTTAAGGTTCCCATGATCAATTGCTTGGATATTGTACAGGCTTCGTATGGGGAATTCCAGAGGACATGAAGGTTTAGATTGGGTAGCTGTTTTTAATGTTGGATAGCCAATAAATTCTCAAATGACCCTGGGATTTTAATAATCCCTTTAGTTGGAGCCTATAGACCTCTAGTCCTCTGTGGACCAAAGTACAGCAAGGGTATCCACTTTGGTCTGTGGACCAAAGTACAGCAAGGGTATCCACTTCAGAGTAAAAGAGCTCAGATACACTCCATTGTCTAATAACAATCTAAGATGGGGAACACTGTGTTAGGTTTAGAAGGAACCTGAGGGACCTACTTTACATTGTAGTGAGTCTGTTGTCTTTTACATAACACCACAGTTATGAGCCTTAAACGGCCAAAAATGTAGCTTTAACAGTATAAATTTCAATAGCTGGAGAGAGGATTCCAGATTTAATTCTCTTTGCTAGTTAATGATGGTCCCTGTTTCCTACTATAGCTTTAGTATGCACTAACTTTGTGTGTCATCCAGCTGAGTTTGTTCGACAGGCTCACTCCCAATTAAACAAAATATAGCACTTGCTAAAGTAGCATGTTCTACATTTTAATGCTATTTCTCACAGCTTTATACAAGTTTAGCGCCATAAGCTTAGTTTTACTAACATTTAACTAAAGCCCTCTATCAGCAAAGAATACTAAAATGGTCTAGTAGAGCCAGAATCCCCAAGGGAGTTTTGGATATAAGAGTATTGTCTGCGAACAAAAGCATGAGAATTATAGTAGCACCTATTTTTAGAGCATCATTGGTGGGGAAATCTAAAAACTGGGCTACGTCATTAATGTATAGAGCAAAGAGGAGCAGGGCCAAGACACAGCCCTGTCGAACTCCCTTCTCAGTTTTAAAAGAATCAGATTACTATCCCTTGTTCCTATACCTTACATTTGCAAAGTTGGCTTTGTGGAATTTAATTAAGACCACCAGGATATTTTCTAGGACCCCTATAAGGTCCAACACCTCCCATAGATTATTGGGGGAAGCTAGTCAAATGGTGATTTTAAATCAACAAATACCACCTACAAGTGGCCCTTCCCCAGAGCAAAAGTTTTCCAATACATTGTACAAAAGTAAAACTATAGGCCTAATGTGTTGGTTTTTTATCACAATCCCACTTGGAGGTCTGTTAAAATATGATTTTCTGCAATGCACTCAGAAAGTTTCTCCAAAAGTTGCAAACAGAATAACCTCTGAAATCCATCAATTAGACTGATAAACCTATAGTTGCAAGGATCATCCCACTGGCTCTTCTTGTAGATAAGGACGATCTCTGCAGTCTGCCAACATTTTGGCATGGGACCTCCATCCAAGATTGTGCGGGAAAGGAGATTGAGATAAGGGCCTTATATGCATGGCTCAGCTGCATATAAATTGCCCCGGATACAACCCTGGACAGGAGACGTTCCTGGGGCTATAGTCTTTAAAGTCTTGAAGGATTCCTTGATAGTTAAGTTGAGGAGTACTAGTTGTTAATTTTGGTGTATGGGCCGCTAATGTGTAGCCTCACTTCAAATGGCTCCTCTTTCTGAGTAAAGCCTCTTAAAATGCTCAACTCACTTCTGTGGTTGGATATAGTAGACCATTGCTGAAACAGCGACATGGTTAACACATGCAATTATACCCCAGAAGATCTTGAAGTCACCTAGTTTAGCTGCATTCACCAGGTCATTCCAAATCTTGCTCTACCAATTTAGTTTAGTGCGGGCCAGCTCCTCCCTCCACTTTCTCCATGCCATGGGGATTTCTCAGAGATTTTTAGGTTTTAAGAACCTCACTAGCACAACCTTCGCAAAGTTTGCATTGGTTGTTAAACTACAAATATTGAGCAACCTTTCCTGTAGAGTTTCTAGGCTCTCTTGATAGCAAGTCTTCCATGGCAGAGAACAGTTCCTCATGGTGTGCAAGAATAAAATTGGGGTCTGCTTCTTGGGAAGCTGACCTTTTCATGATTTAGAGTGTGTCAGCTTCCTTGGACTTGACTTGTTTCATTAAATTGGGATGCCAAGATATTTACTCCCATTTTTTAGCCTTTTCATTATTTGGAAGTGTGACATCACCCAAGAATCTAATTTTAATAGCCTCAGGATCAGAAGTGATAAACCTTTTTAGATTAATTTTAAGAGCATTATGTTCGCTCTTCTCTCACTCTATGACTATCATCTCCCCCATAAATTACCACCACTGGAGAAATACTAATATATAATTGATTCTGCTAGAATGAATAAGCCTCTTAAAGGTATGAGCACTGCCTTGTTCATGCAAGGATCTGAGGATACAAGCTTTGAGGCTCAGACTCATGGTTAGGCCCAGAAGCTGATTAGATAGGACAGAGCGTCTTTTGACTGGGGAACGACCTAGCTGTGGAATACGCCATGCTGCATCTTCTTCATTAGTTACATCTGCTCTTGAATTTTTCAAGGGGTTTGAATGTTACATTTAAATCACCAGCTACTATTAGTGGGTTACCTGCTGGTGAATTACCTATAATATGCTTGTGTGTGGTGATAGTAGCAGATTCCTTGTTCTGTCCTCATATCCTGTGGTATACATTAAAGATATAAACATGCTAGTTGTCTTTGGAAAATGAAAGGCCAAGTAGGTCAGGTGAGTTTATACAAAACCTCGTAACTTTGCAATTTAAAGTGTTCTTCATCCATACAACTAAGCCACCAGAAGTGTGGCCTCTTCTTTATGTAGTAGCTAGACAGCATGAGTTTCTACAGCCAGTCTTAGAAAGTGGATTTGAACACCAGGGTGCTTGCAGAAGGCGAATGTCAAAGGAGTTTATAAAGGTTCCCCATGATGGATCAGAGAGTTTTGATTTCATGCCAGCAATGATCCATGAAAAGATATTCCAAGAATCATTAGAAGAGGGGGTAGTACCTAAATGGAGGAAATCAGAGGAAGAAAGCAAATCCCTACTTGTCTTTGATTGCAGAGAGCCCACAGGGAGCGCAGTTAAGGCTTCTTGGAAGAATGTCTGGGTGCTGGCTGTCGTGGAGAGAGTATTGTATTTTAAGCCAATTCCCACTGAAGTTGGACGGGGAAAGCAGACCTCCAATGCAACTAAATCATCTGCCATGTCCCGGGTAGAGAGAAAATTTTAATATAGTCAAGCCCCTCTCCAGGAGTGTTCCAACACTTAACCCTCACAATATGTTTGATACAATTCATGGACATTTATGGACAAAATGGAGACATGCAAGAACACGCAAGAGTAGGAGAGTACCAGAATAATATCTGGGCCTCAGATATATTTTGGACCACAGAATTCTGCAGTAACTTTGTGGTACATCGTGGTATATGGCAAAGACAAGGTAGTATATAATCGGCTAATGGATGTCTTTGCAAAATTAAAAGACAGACGTATTATTTTTACTACACTTTGCCTGTGTTCTATATGACCTTGGATATAGTTAAGTATTAAGATTTATTGTTGTTCCCTACCTATTACCACTTTTGAAAGTGGTAATATGTAGAAAATGTATTTTATTTTTTTACATATTTTTCATAAAGTTTACAGAGTTCCCACTCTCACCAAGCAAGTACTATGTTTTTTTAAAAAGATGAACTTTGAAAAAAAAAAAGGCAGTGGGGTAATTTTTTGGTACTACCATGGTACTCCATAGGCTTTTTTGTAAAAAATAAAATTTGTAAAAAAACAAAAAGTCACTGTAGTACACTAAACATATGGGCCCTCATTATGACCCTGACTATCTACTGATCGCCAGGGCCACGGTGGCTGTCTCACCACCAACAGGCTTGCGGTGAAGACCGCCACATTATGAGTGTGATGGGTTGGCATCTGCCCACTGGCCGCATCCCAGCTCAGACCGCCCGGGGGGTTGGACCCGCTGGGCTAGAGATGAGCATCTCTGACCTGGCGGTCCAATGAAGACCGCCGGCGGTATTTGGAGCCGGCTTCCCATCCAGGTTTCCGTGGCAGTAGCACCACCATGAAAATCCTGGCAGAAAAGCTACCGGTGACAGGGAATTTCTTCCCTGTCACCGGCAGATGACTCCACCCCCCATCAAGTACAATACCCCCAAACCCCCTTCCATACCAGAACCCCCCACACACCCTTCAGGTACAGTGCTCACCTCCCCCTCCTCCCAACCGCATACATGCACACGCACACAGACACCCACAAGCACCCCGCATACACTCATTCACCAACACTGACATACACCCATTCACTCACATGCATCCATACACGCATTCACTGCAACACTCATACACGCATTCATTTCAACATTCATACTTGCATTCAACCAGGCATGCACACTCCCATACAAACACCCATTAACACACACAGAGAAAAACACATTCACACATGCAGACAAATACCCACTCAAACACACACAACACCCTCCCACCAGTCCACTCCCCTCCCCTCCCCTGTTGGACACCTGACTTACCTTATTCACCGAGGAGGTTGTCCAGTTGGGAACGGGAAGAGGCGCTTCCACTGCTGGCAACGCCCCGCTATCAGGACACCACCTGGCTGTATTACAGGTTGTAATACGGCTGGTGGAGTCCTTTTGGCAGGGCGGGGCTGGTAGTGGAACTACCCATGCGTCTCCGCCCACTAGCATGACTACTGCAGGATTTCCACCCAAAATGTGGCAGAAATGCTGCAGTACTCGTAACATGGTAGGCAGAAGACCGCCAGCACTGTAGTACAGTGTATTATTATTTCTTTAAAAAAAATATTTATGTTTAAATACCACAGTAATCAATAATATTTATAAAGCGCGCTACTCACCCGTGAGGGTCTCAAGGCGCTAGGGGGTGGGGGTTACTGCTGCTCAAAGAGCCAGGTCTTGAGCTGCCTCCGGAAGGCGAGGTGGTCCTGGGTTGTCCTGAGGGTGGCGGGGAGGGAGTTCCATGTCTTGGCCGCCAGGTAGGACAAGGATTTCCCACCTGCCGTGGTGCGGCGGATGCGAGGGACGGCGGCAAGTGCGAGGCTGGTGGAGCGAAGTTGACGGGTGGGCGTGTAGAAACTGAGGCGACGGTTGAGGTATTCGGGTCCCTTGTTGGGGAGGGCTTTGTGTGCGTGGGTGAGGAGCCTGAAGGTGATCCTTTTGTTGACGGGTAGCCAGTGCAGGTGTCTCAGGTGGGCAGAGATGTGGCTGTGGCGGGGTATGTCGAGGATGAGGCGTGCGGAGGCGATTTGTATTCGCTGAAGACGTTTCTGGAGTTTTGCTGTGGTTCCTGCGTATAGGGTGTTTACTTAGTCCAGGCGGCGTGTGATGAGGGCGTGGGTCACAGTTTTTCTGGTGTCAGCGGGGATCCAGCGGAAGATCTTTCGGAGCATGCGGAGAGTGAGGAAGCAGGAAGACGAGACGGCGTTGACTTGTTTGGTCATGGTGAGAAGCGGGTCCAGGATGAATCCGAGGTTGCGTGCGTGGTCTGAGGGGGTTGGTGCGGTGCCCAGGGCCGTGGGCCACCAAGAATTGTTCCAGGCGTACGGGTTGTTTCCGAGGATGAGGACTTCTGTTTTGTCTGAGTTCAGCTTCAGGTGGCTTTGTTTCATCCATTCTGCGACGTCTTTCATTCCGTCCTGCAGGTTGGTCTTGGCGGTGGTAGGGTCCTGGTGAGGGAAAGAATCAGCTGGGTGTCGTCGGCGTAGGAGATGATGTTGATGTTGTGTTTGCGTGCGATGTCGGCGAGGGGTCCCATGTAGACATTGAAGAGAGTCGGGCTGAGCGAGGAGCCCTGTGGGACACCGCAGATGATCTCAGTGGGATCCGAGCGGAACGGCGGGAGGTAGACTCTTTGGGAGCGGTTAGAGAGAAAAGAGGCGATCCAGTCCAGGGCCTGTCCTTGGATGCCGGTGGAGCGGAGGTGGGATATTAGGGTGCGGTGGCGACAGTGTCGAAGGCAGCCTAGAGGTCGAGGAGGATGAGGGCGGCTGTTTCTTCGTTGTCCAGCAGAGTTCTGATGCCATCGGTGGCTGCGATGAGGGCGGTTTCTGTGCTGTGGTTGGCTCGGAATCCTGACTGGGAGGGGTCGAGCAGGTTGTTGTCTTCGAGGAATTTGTTCAGTTGCTTGTTGACGGTCTTCTCAGTGACTTTGGCCCGGAAGGGGAGGAGCGAGATGGGGTGGAAGTTCTTCAGGTCGATGGGGTCTGCCGTAGGTTTCTTCAGGAGAGCGTTGACTTCAGCATGTTTCCAGCTCTCGGGGAAGGTGGCAGAAGCAAACGAGCTGTTGATGATGGTCTGGAGATGGGGGGCGATGATGCCGTCGGCTTTGTTGAAAATGAAATGGGGCAAGGGTCCAAGGGGGCACCGGAGGGGATGGTGTTCATGGTAGTTTTGGTCTCTTCCGCGCTGATGTGTGTCCAGGCATTGAGGGTGATGGCTGGGGCTGTGGGTTCTGTGGTGGTTGGCTGGGTCTGTGGACCGAAGCTGTCATGTAGGTCGGTGATCTTTCGATCGAAGAAGGTAGCGAGGGAGTTGCAGAGTACTTGTGAGGGCGTGATGGAGTTGGAGCTGGTGTTGGGATTGGAGAGCTCTTTGACGATGTTGAAGAGTTCTTTGCTGTTGTGAGTGTTCTTGTCCAGTCTGCCTTTGAAGGATGTTCTTTTGGTGGCGCGGATGAGCTGATGGTGTTCGCGGGTGGCGATTTTGAGGGCAGACATGTTTTCTACAGTGTGGTCTTTGCGCTAGGTTTTCTCAAGGGTACGGCAGGTTTTTTTGGATTCCTTTAGGGCGTCTGTGAACCATTGAGGTTTCCTGGTGTTGGTCTGTCTTGGGAGGTGTCTGAGGGGTGCGAGGTTGTCAGCGCAGTTGGTGATCCATTGTGTGAGGCTGAGGGCTGCGTTGTTGGCGTCGGTGGTGATGGTAGGTTGGTTGTGGCTTAGAGTGGAGAGTAGCTGTTCAGTGGAGATTTTGTTCCAATGTCTGCGTGAGATGGGTTGTGTGCGAAGGTGGAGAGTCTTGCGTCTGAAGGTGAAGTGGACACATCTGTGGTCAGTCCAGTGTATTACGGAGGAGTGACTGAAGGATACGTGGTTGCTGGCGGAGAAGATGGGGTCGAGCGTGTGTCCGGCGATGTGGGTGGGGGTGTTCACCAGTTGCTTGAGAACGAGGTTGGCGAGGTTGTCGAGCAGGGTGGTGGTGTTGGTGTCGTTCTTCTGCTCCAGGTGGAAGTTGAGGTCTCCGAGGAGGATGTAGTCCGGCGAGGCTAGGGCGTGCGGGGAGAGGAAATCTGTGATGGATTCGCTGAAGAGGGCGTGTCGTCCAGGGGGTCTGTAGATGAGAGTTCCTCTGAGGGTGGTCCTGGGGTCGGTGTGGATCTGGAAGTGCATGTGTTTGGCAGCGAGGGGAATGTCTTCGGTGGAGGTGGTGACGTTGATGGAGTTATTGAATATGATGGTGATTCTTCCTCCGACTTGGTTGGTGCGGTCTCTCCTGGCGATCCTGTAGCCGTCGGGGATGGCTATGGCGATGTTGGGGGCCGAGGAGGCGTTCATCCAGGTCTCAGTGATGAAGGCGACGTCCAGTGCGGTAGAGTCCAGGAGATCCCATAGTTCAATGGCGTGCTTGTGGACGAAGCGTGCGTTGATGAGGATGCTTTTGAGGTGGTTATTGGCGCGTGGGCTGGCGGGCGGGGTGCAGTCACGGTGGAATGTATGCTTGCAGGTAAGGCATGCGAAGGGTCCATGAGTGCGTTTCGGGTTTGCTTGGAAGCAATTTGTAGAACGTCCCGGGTTGAGTGCGTGGAGGGAGGCGGGGTCGTAGCGGCGCTGCGGGGTTTGGGAGTGCTGGGGGCCAGGGGTCGTGGCGCTGGGCGCGGTCCAGGCACGGATGGGCGCAGATGGGCTTGCCTTTGCGCGGCCGCCATAAGAGGGAGGGGGAGGAGGGGTCAGCTGGGGGCGGGATGCGGGAGGGGGGCGATGAATGAGAGCAGGGGGGGGGGGTCGCACAGGTGGTGGCGGCGGGAAAGCAGAGGGGGGGGGAAGGGGGGTCAGATAGAAGGGAAAGAAGAGAAAGAAGGGAAAGTGTGAAAAAAGATGAAAAACCACAGGAGAAGGGGGCGAAAAACGAGGAGCAAGGGCAGGAGGAGAGCAGAGGAAAAGCGAAGAACAATGGACGAGGGAGAGAGCAGAGAGGGAAGAGGAAAAATGGACAAGGGAGAGCGTGGAGAAGGAAGAGGAAAAGTGGACGAGGGAGAGAGCGGAGAAGGAAGAGGAAAAGTGGACGAGGGAGAGAGCGGAGATTGAAGAGGAAAAATGGGCTACAGAGGACGTGCGGAAAACAAAGGAAAATGGACTACAGAAGAAGAGCAGAACACAAAGGAAAATGGACTACAGAAGAAGAGCAGAACACGAAGGAAAAAGGACTACAGAGGACGTGCGGAAAACGAAGGAAAATGGACTACAGAAGAGGAACAGAACACAAAGGAAAATGGACTACAGAAGAAGAGCAGAACACAAAGGAAAATGGACTACAGAAGAAGAGCAGAACTCGAAGGAAATGGACTACAGAAGAAGAGCAGAACACAAAGGAAATGGACTACAGAAGAAGAGCAGAACACAAAGGAAATGGACTACAGAAGAAGAGCAGAACATGAAGGAAAATTGACAGAGAGAGGACAGCAGAGGTACGAAGAGAATTAGGAAGAAAGAGAGCTCAGAAGACAGAGGTGAGTAACGAGGGGCTGGACAGGGGGGAGCGAAGGGAGTACTTATGGGTTGCTAGGAGGTGGCAGGAGCCTCGGCAGGTGGAGCTGCGGCGGCGGGGGAAGCGACCTACCCAAGGGTCAAGGGTCGCTCAGTACACCCATACTCTCTGATATTTCTTTAAATGTATTGATACCTATAAATTACATACTACTTATTACAACATTAATTTAAAAAAAACTAATACTTATTGATATCTAAGGCCCTAACCCTGAACACAGCCTAAGTGTGGTTAAAACAACCTGACTGCCTTTAACTTTTTCAAAGGCAGTCATAAGCAAATCATATAGGCCCTTATTATGACATTGGCAGTAAACTCCACTTACCGTCATGCTGACTGCCGCCAACATACGGCCGCCGCTGCGGATTAACCCCACCCATATTATGACCCACACATAGCAATCCGTCACTATACAGCCACACACACAAGTCCGCCAGCCCAAAGGTCAGTGATAAACTGCCGGTACCAAAGCTCACATCGTTACGCCAACAGAACTATGTCCACAGCATTATGACCCACGAATCACCACGGCGGGCATTCAATGGTGCTAAACCATTGGTGATACATACCACTGCACTCAAAATATACACACACATACAAAACAACACCACATTGGACAATTCAAACTATACACACCTGACACACATACACACACCACTATAAAACACTCACACACATTACCCACAACGCTTTACCATTGCAAACAAGTGCGACAAGAGAGATAGCAAAACCACAGACAAGACCACAGACACACACCACCATCACCTATACACAATCTACACACCTTACATCACACAGCACCCTGCACACCCTCACCCACACCACCCACAATACACCCATGACACCGCAACAACACCCCAGGTTCTCTGAGGAGGAGCTGAGGGTCATGGTGAAGGAAATCATCCGGATAGAGCCACAGCTATTCGGATCACAGATGCAGCAGACATCCATTGCAAGGAAGATGGAGCTATGGCAGTGAATCGTGGACAGGGTCAACGCCATGGGACAGGACCCCAGAACAAGGGATGACTTCAGTAAGAGATAGAATGACCTACAGGGGGAAGGTGCATTCCGTGGCAGCAAGACACCAAATAGCTGTACAAATGACTGGCGGTGGACCCCCACCTCCTTCCCTACAACTAACAACACAGGAGGAGCAAGTCTTGGCAGTCATGCATCCTGAGGGCCTGGCAGGAGTAGGAGGAGGACTGGACTATGGTAAGTCAAATCTCTGTTACTATTACCCCCCCTACCTGCATGCTATCACAAACCCCCACCCTTACCCTCACTCCCATCACTCCACCACCTCACACACACCCCACCATCACAACCCACTCACCCCAATACCAAGTCCTGCATGCAACACCAATGCATGGACACCCCTCACAGACCTGCATGGACACCCATCACTAAAGCATGCAAATTAGAGAGAATCACCTTTCCCACAAAATCACTACTCACACAAGGCATAGCTGACAGGGCAATAACAACCATACAGGACAACACACCCATGCACAAGATGACACACACAGAAACAATAACACTGCATTTACATCCCCACAGGACCCCCACCCAACGTCACCGGAGAGGAGGTGCCAGCAACTTCCAGTCCACCCCCAGAAGAGGCCCACAGTGATGACAGTAGCTCTGAATGCCTGGATCTGGATGACCAACCTGGCCCATTAGGGATGTCCGGACAGTCGGTAACCCAGGCACAGTCCCATACTACCACAGGGCCTCCCCCCTCAGGAAACACCACCACAGTACCCACCCACGTCAATCAGCAGTGTGTCCACCACTACAGAGACCCCAGGCCACCACACAAACACAGGACAATCAGGGACCTGGGTCAGTGGCAGTGGGCACACAGTTCAGGGGACAGAGGCACCCGACAACAGGGAAGCTGGGAGGAATGCTGTGTGACAGGGGGAGGACAGGCCCAAGGGAACCGACTCACCCGGAGGCACTCACCAACATCCTGGGAGCATACCACCATTCCCAGGAGACGATGGGCCAGCTACTGGACAAGTTGGAGGAGACCCTGCAGGAAGGACAGTACCTGGGAATCAGGGAAAACTTGAAGAACATTAACACCACTCTAGTCACCATTGCAGGGGTGCTGGCAGACATGGCCAACACCATGAGGGAGGCAGCGGCACACCGCCGGGCCCCTGAAACTAGCCAAACTGATCAACAGCCTTCCACCTCCGCTGCCGCTAGTGGACAGGAGGCCCAGCAAAAGGAACAACAGGCCAGCAGCACCCCCCCCCCCTGCAGAAGGAGAACCACCCCACAAAAGATCCTTGTGATCCAGGCAGAAGCCAGAGAACATTGCCAAGACCCCTGCCAGGAAATAAAACTCTCCTGAATGTCACCCTTGTGTCCCACTCTGTCACCCTGTCCACCTTGAACTGCCATTTCTCCCCTTCCTATGCCCCTTGGACAATGCACCTGTGATACAAATAGACTGGTCTCTCCTCCATCATCACCCCCACCCCATTGCACTTCCCCCTCTAATCATTAGCACTTAAATAAACACCATTTGAATAAATAAAAGTATAAAGTCTGTCAAATCATTTAACCATGTATTTGTTTAACAAGCTTGAAACACTGCAATATAACTGTTCAGTATTGTATACATAGGAATGACCTGTAGTTGGCTGCAGTCAACACACCAGGAGCGATAGTGGGACACATATCTGAAAATAGAGATGCCAAAGGGTACAGTAAGTGGCCATAGATGTTGGAAAATCAGCCTGCCGGTGACAATGTCAAATACACAGCACTTCTGTTGTCCTCATCCTCATCCTCTACCTCCTCATCTTCACTGTCCACAGGCAGAAAAGGCACCTGGAGATGTAAGGCAAGGTTGTGCAATACAGCATGCCACGATGATCTGGCACACCTTCTTGGGTGAGTACTACAGGGATCCACCTGTTAGATGGAGGCAACGAAACCTGGCCTTCAGGAGGCCGAATGTCCTTTCAATTATTCTTCTTGTTCGTCCATGTGCCTCATTGTAATGTTCCTCTGACCTTGTCCTGGGATTCCTCACAGGGGCTAGTAGCCATGAGAGGTTGGGGTAACCAGAGTCACCTGCAAATATATAGGGACAACTGTTAGACACACACTAACCCTTAGGGCCTACACCATACCCATACACCAACAAACTCTGATTGGGAACCAGGGCTCACCTATTAGCCATGCCCGGTGCCTTTGTAGTTGAGCCATCACATATGGGATGCTGCTATTCCTCAGGATAAAGGCATCATGCACAGACCCATTGACATGGGAGATGTACTGGTCTGCCAGGCACACTATATTCACATTCATGGAGTGAAAGCTCTTTCGATTTCTGAACACCTGTTTATTTCTTCGGGGGGGACAAATGCGATATGTGTTCCATCAATAGCCCCAATAATGTTGGTGATACGTCCCATAGCATAGAAATCAGCTTTGACTGTGGCCAAATTCTCCACCTGTGTGAAAACGATTTAGCTGCGCATGGGTTTAATCAGGGCAGACAATACTCTGATCAGCACCATTGGGAACATTGGCTGAGCCATTCCTGCTGCCAAGCTCACTGTCACTTGGAAAGAGCCACTTGCCAGAGGAAATGGAGCACAGATAGGACTTGCACAAGAGGGGGGATCCCGGTGGCCTGATGGACAGCAGATATCAGGTCAGGTTCCAATTGGGCACACAGCTCTGTGATTGTGGCCCTGTCCAGTCTATAGGTGAGGATAATGTGCCTGTCCTCCATTGTTGCCAAGTCCAGCAGGGGCCTGTACATGGGGGGATGTCTCTATCTCCTATTCATCCGCAGCGGTTGCAATCTAGGGGGCAAACGGTGAGTAGCTGGTCAGTATTCCAAATTTACAAACACTACTCTGCATTGCATATTGTGACTGTAACACAATATTGTTGTATAGGCCCAAATGGTGCTTATGTGTACTGTGACGCAGGTAGGTGCCATGGCCTGCCCCCCCCCAAAATCAAGTCTGCCTGTCCTTTATGGAGGGACATGTGGAAATGAGGTAATTCCACTGACGTTGTGCGCCGTTGCGGGAGGCGGTCGAAAACTGCAGTGCAACTCCTCATTGGATCCCATTTGGCCCTAAGGGTTACAATGGCCAATGGTGATGTACGCTGGCAGTGACTGTGCGCTCCGCTGCCATTTTCTATCTGTTCACCCACTTGCTACCTGACCTTCAACAGGAGAGGACCTACACTGCAAGTGCTGCTGTGACCTGTGTCTGGAACCGACCATGGCTCATGTCACTGGGGAAAAGGCCCCTGCCTTCACCACTGCTGAGTTGGAGAGACAGGTGGATGGGGTACTTCCCCAGTACCGAATGCTGTATGGGCCTCCAGACCAACAGGTGAGTACACTGTGAGCACGATGCACGGGGCATGACTGCATGGAGTGCTGTTTGTGAGGACCTCCTGTAGGGGGGGCTTGGGGGAGGGGCCCTGGCCTGCATGCTGCATGTATGGTGGGCAATGTCTGTGCGTAACGGGATGGGAGGGCTATGGTGGTACATGAGTGTAACAGGCCTGATGGTCTGACTGATACCCTTTGTTATGTGTATATTTCTGCAGGTCAGCGCCCATCAAAAAAGGGTATATGGCGTGCCATCGCCAAGGACATGCGGACCAGGGGGGTCTATGGCAGGCAGAGCACCCACTGTCGAAAATGGTGGGAGGACCTGAGACGCTGGGTAAGGAAGATGGCGGGGGCCCAGATGGGGATGGCTTCCCAAAGAGGAAGGGGTGCCTGTTGAACCCTGACCAGACTGATGGCCCGCATTCTGGCAGAGGCCTACCTGGAGCTGGATGGGCTCTTGAGGGAATTGCAGAATCCACAAGGGGGGTAAGTACAGATTCCCAATATACTACTTGCACGTGGTGGGGGATGTGGGCCTGTGGGTGCCTCTAGGCCAGGCTGGACATTGCAGGGTATGTCCCATGTTGGGCAGGGTATGATGTGAAAATCTGTAAACTTTGCACTTGTATAGTGCACTACTCACCTGTTAGGATCTCAAGGTGCTGTATGCATACTGCTGTGGAACCCTCCTGGCTTTATCCTGTGAGGTTCCAACTCCTGGACAGCCCCAGGTTCAAGCCAAGCATCCAAGTGCTGTGAGGGCTGCTGTGGAGATTAAGCAAGCTATTACCCAGAGATACAGAGTGGAACCCATTAATTAGATTAGGCACTGAGGTGAGAATTATCTGGTCCAAGGGAATTGAGCCCAAGATCCGCTGAGGTGGGAATTGAACCCTGGTCCTGGGCCAGATCTCTGCATCAGGGTCTGCTGCTCTAACCATTGTGCCACACTTGCCCACCTCCAATCAAGCTAGTAGGCATCCACTACTTAACAGGGGCCTGTGGGTCTCAGGTATGCTGTTATTGGCATTAGGTATTACTGTTCATGGCCTGGTGACTAACATTGTGACTGGTAATGCATTTCCTAATGTGTAGGGCTGTTCCCTATGTGTGTGTCGTGTATGCCAACGGTGGTGTTGGAGCAACCAGTGACCAAGTGTATCCTTCCCCCCTTTTTGTTTTGTCACCCTGTCCTTCTGTGCATTAGCATCATCTGGCGGAGGAGCTGAGGCACCGGGGACAGTGGGAGCTGCATCCCACATGGCTCAGGATGCCGAATTCACCAACGGTGAAGGCACCAGTGGGACGGAGGGCGAAGGGAGCACTACAGCGAGACAGGAGGGGACAGTGACACCTCCTCCGATGGAAGGTCCTTGGTGGTGGCAGACACCTCTGTGGCCAGCCAACTACAAGTACAGTGCCAGCCCCGTACCAGCACCGCCCTCCCAGCAGCCCCTCAGCGTGTTTCCCGTGCCCGCTCACCCAGGAGGGTGGGCATCTCCTTCATCCCAGGCACCTCAGGCCCTGCCCCAGTCAGCCCTGCTGCCCTCACTGAGGAGGCTAGTGACCGCCTGAGATCCCTCTAAGGAATCCCACAGTCTTTATTGATCCCTTTGATACAGAGTCTATCCTGCTGACTTGAAAGCTCTGAGGGACTGGTAGGTCTTTACAAGAGTCAGCACAGCACTTAGGAATTGAGACTGATATATTGTCATCCAATTTGGGAAGGGCACAAGCCATTTGAGTTGAATTAAGGAATCCCACAGTCTTTACTGATCCCTTAGATACAGGGTCTAGCCTGCTGACTTGAAAGCTCTGAGGGATTGGTAGATCTTTATAAGAGTCAGCACTGCACTTTGAATTCTGAGAAACTGACCTAGATGGACTGAAGCACGCATCAGAAAACAAGGGAATCCCTAGTGTGGCTTCTTGGACAGCGTCAGGGTTCTTTGTTAAGGCAGAGTCCTGGAAATGAACTTGGGATGCACTAGCATGAGGCAAGGAATTAACCCGTTTTTCTGGAGAATAAGTGTCTTGTGCAGAGGTAGCAAAAGCACTTTCACTGTTAGCAACATTCTCCCCTGTTTGAGGTAATAGAATCTCCAAAAACTCATTATTTCTTTGTAATTCTTCTACAGACAGGGATTGGGTGTCATAATCACAGATATGATATTAGTTGAACATTGATGGATCAGCAAGCAATGTAGTACTGAATTTGCAATCTTTGATTTTCTTGAACAAATCTATCCTTTAAACGAAGGTCTTTTTTAGAGGTTTTCAGAGAATGTATAGGTTTAGAAAGGGGTGTCTTAACATGATAGGAAAACATCTTAGGTCTGTGTGAGCCTTTACTTCCTGCTGAGATTGAAGTTTTTGGGTCGTGCATTCTGTCACGGTTTCGGGCGGGTCTGGTCAGGACGCTGGTTGGGACACCCCTTGAGATCACTGATTATCCTAAATGGGTAGTATACTGGGGCAGAAGAGCAGCTAATGGCGTACACAGAAAGTACAGCTATGGACAGGCACAGGAAACAGGAAAGTAAAAGCAGAACAACCCTTGTGTGAACAAACAGGAAACGGATTACTAATGGACAAACACACTGGGGTTGTACACAGAGTAAGGCGCAGAACCTCCCACAGTGACAGGGAATGTCAATGCCTCTGTGCAGTTTGCTCTTACAGATAGTCACCCTGCCAGCCCCATGGAAAGGAGGCAGCAGAAGTGATTCTGTCTCTGGACCCTAGAGCACAAGCACTTACATACACAAGACAAGCTCTTGTGGGTCCAGCTGGAAACACAGTGGCGATTCCTGGAAAAACAGCAATAGCACATTGTCACTGTTAGGCATGACAGACAACGTATAACATTGGACAAGGATGGGGGCTGGAATTGCCTCCTGAAATCCAGGAGCCAACCCTAACACAAAGGAGGACATTTATACACTGGTGAAGAGTGATAGAACACTTACCAGACACAAATACTGAGAGGAAACAGAAACAGAAGGAACAAACTAAGAGACAGAGGCAGGAACTGGGAACAGGCTCAGGCTGAAGCAAAGGCAGGACTAGGAATGGAAAACAGGGCGCAAACTTCTGGCTGGTACAAACAGAGACAGGAGGGGGAAACAGAGAGCAGGCTCTGGCTGGAACAAGCAAAGACAGGGCTGGAATACAGGAAGTAGGAATAAGCGGAAAACAGGACTGGGAAACAGAGAGCAGGTTCAGGCTGAAACAAAGCAGGAACAGGACAGACAAACAGGGAGCAGGCTCTGGAAGAAACAAACAGGTACAACGCTAAGAGATAGGAAGCAGACTCTGGCTGGAACAATCAGGAGCAGGGCAGAAAAACAGGAAGCAGGATCAAGCTGGAACAGAGCAGGAACAAAACTGGAACACCATCCGATAAGGGGTCTGTAACACAAAGGAATCAAACTCCAATGCATGACGAAGGATCTTGAGGAAATGGCTGCTTAGAAGCAGTTCCAAGCTGCAGAAAACCCCAGGTGGAATCACATGACTGGGCTGCACAGGAGAGGTCTCAGGTGTGTGTAGTTTCAGACACTCGCTAGTCCTGGAGGAGAGGATCCAGTGAAAAGGAGCAACTGGACTTCTCTCATAGAAAACAATGTAAAACAGAAGCCAGGCTCTCCTGACTACCAGGCTATGCATTATGGGATTTGCAGTCCCAGGAAGCAAATGTAATACTTCAAAAGTATACTATGGCAGAAAGAGAAACAAACGGGAGTCAGCAAGGGACTCTAGATAAGTGTTCAAGGTGAATCCCAGGCTTCTGACAGTCCGCTTACAGCGCCCCGTAGAAATGGGATGACAGAGTCGTAACAAGCCCCGCCACTGCCACCACTGAGCAGCTGTCAATGCCGGCAGGCAGTGTGTAGTCCTGCCTCCAGGGGCTGTAGTGTGTCCTGGACCCTGCAAATCCTGTAGGTGTGACGCCCAGGTGAGAGACTGTGACCTTGCACTCACCAAGATCTGCATCACAGGCCACAATGCCCCCTCCATAACCAGTAGAAGAAGCCATCCACTCACCCCATCCTTCCCAGGATAAGGCACACTGGGCACAATGCCCCCTCCAGAACCAGTAGAAGAAGCCACCCACTAGAGAGACTGTGGCATTGCACTCCCCAGGACCAAGCAGTGGGCAAACCACCCACTTGAGAGACTGTGGCCTTGCATTCCCCAGGACCAAGCAGTGGGCAAACCACTCACTTGAGAGACTGTGTCCTTGCACTCCCCAGGACGAAGCAGTGTGCAACCCACCCACTTGAGAGACTGTGGCCTTGTACTTCCTAGGACATCGCACAAAGCATGTAGCCCCCTCCGGGACCAATGGCGTTGTACCATCTTCCGGCTGAGGGGCCCCCCACTCCCATTCCCCCGGAGGTGCCTATGTATTTTTGACCTGATGCCCTTGCAGTGTTCTCTCCGTGTAGTTGCTGGAATTAGGTGGGGCCTTGGCCTATGTGATGTGGCCCTGTGGCCCACGGTCATTGAAGACTGAGCAGTGTCCCTCCATTTGTAAATATGTATATACGTTTGTATTTTGATGCACTTATTCATAGTATTTTATTGTATTACACTCAATTTCTTCCAATCACTTTGTCCTTGCATTATTCCTGAGGGGTACGGGATGTATATGTAATGTTACTGCATCTGCTTGTGTGTATGGTGTTGGGGGTGGGGGTGGGGGTGTTGCATGAGTGTGTTACTCTCTTTTTCCTCCCCCCTCCCTTGTGTGCTAGGCGGGAGTACTCACTGTGGTCGTCTTCGCCGGTGTTGCTGCTCATAATGCAGGAAAAGGTAGAGGATGTGGTACTGAAAATTCTGGACCCGTGTTATAAACATCGTCGTATCACAACGATTTTGGTATCAACAGACCGAGAATGATTAGAATAGTATGCACAAGCATTGTATTCATATTCGGGTAACGAAATCACCCGAATATCAGAGTTTCCGTCCTGAACCCTCGGGTTCCATTTAAATAACAGCCATTTTGTGATTGCCCTCACATAGGCCAATGACTAATGCCGAAAACGAGTCTGAAGGACACGTACATCTTTGCTGACTCCTCTGTGACCTGGGCAAGCTGACTCCACTGCCTGAAGCCAAACCTGTTCGGCCAGTTTCTTTCCCAGTGGCCGAATGAGATTAGTATCAAGACACAACACATCATAAAACCTTTGATCACACACAAACCATGCCTAATCTTACACGCACCTGTCCCTGTTTCTTTCTTTATGACTTGCTTTACAAGGAGGAGGTGCCTGTTTATATTGGGGGTCCGTTGATATCTGATGAAAGTACTGAGCCTTGCCGGGTAATTGATTGAGGGCTGGACAAACTGAAATATGGGCTTGTCATCATAACCCTGCTATTTCTTTGTAGTGAAAATATGTGAATGGTCAACTGTAAAATAAGGAATGTTTGCCCAAAGCATAATATTTTGTATAAAAGAGAAGGTTAGCTTTGCAAGAGCAGCAGTCTCCTGAGAATATACACTGTGTTGTACTTCTAGGATACCTGTTACTGGCTGCAGCTAATAAACAAGATCTTTGACTTCGCCAAGAAGACTCTGTGTTTCTGTAGTCTGAAACAGGAAGGACTCGAAGTCTTAGGGTGTGTTCCCTGGCACCACTGGGTTCTGAAAAACCCAGTACTTCAGTTGGCGCCCAACGTGGGGCGATTTCAGCGGTACCAGTCCAAGCCAGAGGTTTGTGAGGAGCTTCGTGTGAAAATTCTGGACGGAGGCCGCCACTTCATCGACCCCTGTATGTCGACGTGGTCCGAAAGTCTTTGCTGCGAGGTTCCCCGCTTCCCGACGGCTACGAAGGACTGCTGCCCTGACTATCGCCCTGTTTTGGACCCTTGATGATTTGGTAGAGCGAAACGATAAACGAGTCTTCTGGTGACGTCATTGATACCTCAGTTAAGTATAAGTGGAGCGTCTCCCAGTCCTTAGTTTGGTTCTTAGTTTGGTATCCCCTTGGGATCTTTGATTTGGAACTTGCAAGTACCAAAGCCGAGGGATTCGTGTATTCACGAGGCTATAGTATTCGATAATCCTTTGAAGTTTGAAGCTAGACTGGAGAGCGAAGATGCCTGGTCTTAGCAGACATGGAAATTTGTTTTGTCTTGGTTATAATAGGGATTCCCGATTGGAGGACTTGTGTCCGGTTCCTCCGATTGGAACTCCAACCTATGAACTATATGCGAAACATGACATAGGCACCCTCACAGATAATGAAATATGGATCCGATACACCAGGAAAGATGGTGTTTTAAAATGGCCCCAATATGGTAGTTTTGACACAGAGATTCTGGATAATCTGGAGGTTAAACTTTTTAAGAAGAAAGCCCGGCCGGTGATGTTTGACTCTTTCCGCCTATGGCGTAAGGAAGCCAAATAGAAGGAAATTAAATTAGCAAAGAGAAATAAGAGGGAAGAGGGTATCTCGATAATGCAAGCTGCCATGCAGTTTAAAGATGATGAAGAAGAACAGATGAATGAGCAGTTGCACAGGCAACGTAAATTGGTGATCGATAAATGTTATCCAGTTTTTCCGCTTCTTCAGCAAGATGCAGCAAAAGAACTTGAGAAAGATCCTTTAATGTCACACTTGTTGAGTTCGCCACCCCCTTATGCGCAGAATGCTACTGCACCCCCGCAACCTTTAGCTGTGCAACCTCCGGTTATTGTGCCTCAGGTTCTTCCACAGCCGCCAGCTCCTCTTCTGTTGGCTCCTACTACTGTGGCGCAGCCCCTTCAAGGGCCGCCGACTTCGCTACCTGCTCCATCTGTACCTCCTGCGACTTTATGTACTATATCGACTGCCTCTTCTGGTGTTCTTCCTGATACTGCCTCTGCGTCTGCTTCTGCGTCTGCCTTGCCTCCCTCTGTTTTTCCTCCTGTTCTTTCATCAACTTCTCCTTCTGTCCGACAGAGAATGACAGATACTGTTGCCAGCCTTATATTTCCTCTCTTTGGGTCGTCTGGTGTGACCCCAGATTCGGAGCGTAAACAGTCGCGTAGTCAACTGCCTAATTCTCAAGAGAGAGAAATGTTTGACCGTATGGCGCGTAAATGGGTTGTTTACCCTTTAAGATACGATGTAGAGTCTGTTATGGATGTCTTCCGTCAATGGGAAGCACCGAAACAAAGATACGTTTTTGAGAAAATGTTTGCATTCCTTTGTGAGGAATTGAAGGATAATGATTTGGAAACAAATCCGCCTGATTTGTGCCGTGTACGGTTTGAGTTTGAAAAAGGCACGATTGTGGGTCCCGATGTTGAGAAAGCAGTTGCAACGTTGTTGTCCTTTAGGAATAAGGATCCTTCTCAGTCATTGTTCCAACATGACTCCTCTGTTAAAAAAAAGGTGCGACAGTACCCAATGAGAGAAGTCTCTCCGGTATGGAAGGACGCCGTTGCGGCTGATGTTGCTAATCAATTTGATGCTGTCCCAGCTCATTTTCAGCATGTTTGGGTACATGTTCCGTGGAAGCGAGCTGAAGTTTTAGCCCTTAAGCAGACTTTGCCTGATCCCCGTAAAAACCCTGCAGGGTATTATAAGGAATTATCACAGACTGCAGACTCATGCATTATGAATTTAGCCGACATAGACATGTTATTTGGGAATGTTGTTCCACAGCCTTTGTGGGGATTGATTCGCCATACAGATCATGCACAAGAGTTAGGTGACTCATGGGCTAATATTAGTGGTGCAAATGATAGACAAGTTGGTGGTGCCAAGCCTGAGCCTTTGGTAGCAGAACTGCCTGATAGGATCATTACTTACATGAAGACTTTAATGTCTGCGATGCGTGTGAATTGGGATAAATTGTCTGCGTGTAAGCAGAAGAAAGATGAAACAGTGTCTGATTTCTTCACCAGGTTTGAGGAAACGTTTATCGACCACAGTGGTCAAGATATGAGTACAGAAGGTGGTCAACGGTTGTTCGTCGACAAGTTTGTGCACAATTTGCTTGCCGAGCTGTGTAAGAAATTGAAGGATTCAGAGAGTTCTTGGGCTGTTTCCTCTTCAGCACAAATATTGGCTACTGCACAGTACTACGAAAATAGGGATAAAGATGAGAAGGATAGAGCAGACAAGAAAACTAAAGAATTAAAGACGAAGGTTCTTTTACAACAGGCGTATCCGCCACGTGGTGGTCAGAGTAACTATCAGCAACCTCAACAGTTCCAGAGAAACTCGCAAAGGTTCGAGTTTTCTCAACCACGTGTTCCTATAGGTCCCAATCAGTGTTCATATTGTAAAGAAGAGGGTCATTTCAAGTATAGTTGTCCTATTTTGTTACAGGGTACGAATGGTGCTTCTGGCGCAAGAGGTCGAGGTGTTCAACAAGCTCCTAGAGGTAGAGGACGTGGAAGTTTTCTCCAGAACACGCGTTCCTTTCCGTCTCAAAACTCAATGAATAGTTTTGACCAGCAACATAACGCATCTGGTTGGACGGCTCAGTACCATGCTGACGACTACTATGCAGAAGATGAGAATCTGGAAGGTAATAATTGCTAGGACAGCCATAGACGAAGAGAGGGAATTTTTTTTAGTTCCAGTAGATCAGAATGGACCTTATGTTAAGGTGATTACCTCAGGTGTGTCGGAGCCTTTTCTGTTGGATACTGGTGCTACAAAGAGTTCTATTATGCACTCAAAACTCCCTGGCGCACCTTTGTCTGGCGAGATGAATGTTTCAGTAGGTTTTTCTGGCGTCCCGGTTAGGAACCCGATTTCTAGTCCTATGTCCCTTTCTGTTGGACCTTGTGAATTGGAAGCACCCCTTATTCTGACGACAGGTTGTGGTGAAAACTTGTTAGGAATGGATTTGTTGAAAAGATTGTATGCAACATTATATTGTTCTCCTTCGGGAGTACAACTTACACTGGGTAGGAAAATGGTCTCTCCAATGTATTTGTCGAAGGATAAACTTCCGACCGAATTGTCGCTTCTTCCTGATACCATTTGGGCTACTGGTCCTAATGACGTGGGTCTGTTGGAAATACCGCCTTATGTTGTTACATTGAAAGCCAATGTTAAATTACCACGCATTCAACAATACAAGATCTCTAGTGAAGGTGAAAAGGCGTTGCTAGCGATCATTTATGATTTAATTGAAAAAGATGTAATTGAAGAGACAAGAGGCAACGTTTGTAATAGTCCTGTTCTGCCTGTTTTGAAACGTACTGACCCCTCTAAGCCACCTGTTTACAGGCTCGTGATTGATCTTAGAGAGGTAAATAAAATAGTTGTGCCACAGTTTCCAGTTGTTCCTAATATGACTGCCCTAATAACTATGATTCCAGCTTCCGCCACCTGGTTTTCGGTGATTGACTTAAAGAATGCTTTCTTCAGCATCCCGATTGCAAAGGAGAGCAGGGATATTTTTGGCTTCAGTTTAGGAGGCCGAAGTTTCCGCTTCAAACGCGCTCCAAAAGGCTACTGTGAAAGTCCATCAATATATAGTCAGGCTTTAAAAACACAGCTTGATGCAATTGTTTTACCTGACGGCGCTACCCTTATTCAGTACGTCGATGATTTGCTAGTCCCTACAGAAACTGAAGAGATTTGTAAAGAAGCCACCTTGTCGTTGTTGCGTCATTTATCTGATTTACATCACAAAGTGTCCCTTTCAAAACTGCAATATTGTCGACAAGAAGTGACCTACTTAGGTTATCTCTTATCGAAGGAGGGAAGGAAACTGACCTCAGAAAGAATTCAGGCAATTGCAAAATTGAGTGTGCCAAGGACCCAGAGAGAAGTATGTGCTTTCTTGGGCATTACATCATACTGCAGACAATGGATACCAAATTTTTCTTTGCTGGCCAAACCTTTGGTAGCATTGACCTATAAAGATACACCCAACCCCGTTCCGTGGTCTGAGGATTGTCAGAAAAGTTTTTCCGAATTGCGTAATGCATTGTGTTCGGCTCCTGTGTTGGGTACCCCCGACTACAGTAAGCCCTTTACACTGTATGTCCATGAGAAAGAGGGTTGTGCATTGTCAGTGCTGACACAGTCTTTTGGAGACAAGCAGCGCCCATGCGCATATTTTTCGTCAACTTTGGATCCGGTAGCTAAAGCATTGCCGAGTTGCTTGAGAGCCACAGCGTCAGCAGCTGTTTCTATTCGACAGTCTGCTGGGTTAGTGATGAATAATATGTTGATTGTGATGGTTCCACATGCAGTGGACACGTTGTTAAACAGGACCAAGACACAGCATTTAACTAGTGCTCGATTGTCAGGTTACGAGTTGACACTGTTAGCAAGTCATGTGCACATAAAGAGGTGCAATACGTTGAATCCAGCCACGTTATTGCCGATTTCAGTAGAGACAGATGATGCGGAACAACATGATTGTTTTCTTAGGACAGAAGAAGAAACGAAAGGGAGAGTAGATCTTAAAGATACTCCTCTTGTAAAGTGTGATGGTACCTTATGGGTGGATGGTTCATGCTTCAAGCTTCCGAATGGTGATACGACTGCAGCATATGCTGTCACAACTTTGCATACGATTGTTGAAGCTGCACGTATACCACATAATTCAGCTCAAGCAGCAGAGCTGATTGCACTTACGAGAGCGTGTGTGTTATCGAAAGGAATGAAAGTGACCATATATACCGACAGCCAGTATGCGTTTGGTGTGGCCCATAGTTTTGGACGATTGTGGAAAGAACGTGGGTTCCTGACTTCGCATGGAGCTAAAATTCAGCATGGTCAGTTGGTGAATGAGCTTCTTGAGTCACTGACCTTGCCATTACAAGTTGCGATTGTGAAATGCAGTGCACACAAGAAGGTTACTGATGATGTCGGTGGTGGCAATGCATTGGCTGACGAAATCGCAAAAGAAACAGCAAAAGATGTGATGAATCGAATGTATGTTGCAGGCCCCACAAGATGGGTTGGTGACGGAATATGTGAAGATACGATAGAGGGTGTGAAGTCTCTTCAAGCTGAAGCTTCAGAGAAAGAGTTGAGTGTGTGGAAAGAAAGTACAGGTAAATTGGATGAAAATGGTTGTTGGGTTGACTTGTCAGAACATCAGCGATGGTTGTTACCCGATGCGTATGTGCTTGCAGTGGTGACAATGGCTCATGGAATGGCCCATATCAGTGTGAAAGGGATTTGTAAGTTGTTGGCTCCAGTATGGCAAAATGCTGGAATTCCTAAATGTGCAGAGAATGTGGTCAAGAATTGCATGGTGTGTCTGAAATACAATCCTGGTAGGGGAACCCCAACTCCAGCTGGTCATTTTGCACCTCCAACGTATCCGTTCGAGGTTTTGCAGCTAGATTTCATCCACATGGAAAGGTGCAACAATCTGAAATACATACTCGTTGTTGTTTGTGCTTTTTCAAGATGGGTAGAAGCATATCCCTTAAAAGACAACACTGCCTTATCCACAGCTAAAGCCCTTGCCAAAGAATTCTTCCCTAGGTTTGGAATGCCGAGAATGGTCTGGAGTGATAATGGGAGTGAATTTGTGGGTCGAGTGATGAAAAAAGTATGTGAGGGGCTAGGTATCCAGCAAAAATTCCACGCTGCAAATCACCCCCAATCAGCTGGACTAGTAGAGTGCTATAATGGCACGCTAAAACTGAAGTTGGCAAAGATACAAGCGAGCTCTGGTCTTAAATGGCCTGACGCTCTGCCTCTAGCACTCCTATCAACAAGAATGACTGTGCATTCGTGAGTGGGACTTAGTCCCTATGAAATTGTGTTCGGCCGCCCGGCCAACATATGCGGAGTGCCAAGACCAACAAAATTCAGTGAGATCGAACACCCTGTACTGCTTGATTATTTGTATGAATTGACGGCTAAATTGCGTGTTCTACACCAACAGGTTCACGATACTCTGCCTCAGGTCTCTGAAGCTCCAGGACATCTTATCGATCCTGGATTATGGGTGCTGGTCAAGAACTTCCAGCGGACAAAGAATGACCAGCCCTGTTTGACCGGCCCCCACCTCATCCTTCTCTCAACAAGATCAGCTGTTCGAGTGGAAGGGAAAAAGAACTGGATCCACGGCATACACTGCAAGAGGGTCCCTTTTCCTCTACCGTACGACCGGTGGGTCCAGGAGGGGATCGCTGACTCTGAGACTGAGACTGTGCCTCGTTTTTTGCCATTTAGCGATGCACGTGTAAAAGGAACAATTTCTGAACGAGAAAGTGACAATAATTTGCAAGAAGCTGTGCCACCGTCAATTCGATTGAACACTACAGAGCCTGAACTCTTGTTCCAGAACCAGACAGTACCTGGAAAAAGCCGTTATAATTTGAGCCCAAGAACTAAGGACAAATAATTTTTGTTCCCGTTCCTTTGCTATTTTTTTTTAAAGGTGCGGCTCTCTCATCTGAGAAACTTTCTTATTTTTGTTTTTTTCTTTTCGAACCGCCATCCGGGTTCAGCTGTAGGGTCGTGGTTGCCCTAGTCTTTGGAGTGCAGCTGAAGACGTTAGGTCGACAGTTCTGGTCGGTCTAAGGGAGTTGCCCTGGACTGACAGAAGCATTGCCTAGCATAGAACACCCTACCACCACGAGCAGCAATTAGAGAGGATGGAGTTTTTCAAGAATGAGAGACCTGCCAGACAGATGGACTTTAAAGCCAGAATGTGTATAATAATGACAAAGAAACGATTTTTGATATTATGTATTTTCATGTTGCTTAGTGTAATGACGTTTTTAATAGGATATGTTTTATTCTCTTTTCAAGTGACATTTGCACCCATTACACAGCCCATACCTCCTTCCACTGTTTCCTCGCATTCTTTTCACCCCCTGCCTGAACACGAGTCTGCCAGAAGATTAGAATTTGTCAACAATTCATTCATTCAGCTTCTACACCAACACCAATTAGTAGTGAACACAACTAACTGTTGGGTGTGTGGTCTTATGCCTCATACTACTGATAAAGGTATCCCTTATCTGGTCCTGCCTTTCAGCCATAATGGTTCTGTATGGGCATATAGAACGGTGTTCATATACGCGTATGAAGCCAACCCCCTACGTTCTGTGAAAGATAATCCTAAGAATAGTGCTCTAGCTAAGGGTATAGTAGATATGATTAGGGAAGATATTTCCTATGAGACTATCCCGAGAGATGAGACACTAGCATATATTGGATGGAACATAACAGGATATGGAGTTACTCTGAGTGGGAACCAGCGAGCAAAGAGATCCTCCCCGATTTGGATTGTACCCCATCAGGGTCACCTATGTCTGCAAGGTAATGGCAAGAATCCCAGAGCTCAGTTAGGGAAAAGTATCTGCACTGAAACATATGTTTTTGCGTCTCAGACTTCTCCTTCGTTCTTAGCAGCTAAGGGTACCTATTTCATCTGCCATAATAGAGCCTATACATGGTTGCCCCCTGACTTCTCAGGCACATGTTTTGTTTCGTTATTGTTACCTCCACCTACACAGCCGCGGCAGATTACCATAAGACAAGGATAGTTAGAGGTGTCATAAGTAAAGAAGACACTACAGGACAAGAATTTGGAGATTTCGTAAAGGGTATTCTGCCGTTTTGGGGTCCTATGGTTAACAGCAGGAACATAAGGCAATTGACAAAGGTGGTTGAATCCACGGTAGTTGAAACCGCCGGTGCCCTTGGTAATTTGACTGCTGAGCTCCAGTCGAATCGCCTTATGACTCTTCAGAACAGGGTCGCATTAGACGTCATACTTGCAGACCGAGGTGGGGTATGTAAAGTGATCCAATCAAGTTGCTGTGTTTTCATCCCAGATAACGCTCCGACAGTCTACCAGGCCATTTCCAAACTGCATAAGATCTCCGAGTCTATTCACGTGGATAAAGGAGATTGGTCATTGATGGGGTGGTTCTGGGAGCTGATATCCGCCTGGGGATGGAAGACTCTGGTAGTCATTGGGATGATCTTAGCCATTCTTTTCCTGTCCTGTCTGTGTGTACAGTGTGCTCCTGCAATATGTGGCCTCTGTGCTACATCGTGTGTAAGGAAACCTGTATCAAGGGACGAGCTAGGTAATAGGATGATGCTACAGCAACATCTCAACGACTTTATGAATATAGACCTGGACTCAGATTAGCGTGAGTATAGGTTATTGCCTATGTAAGGGCAAAAGGAGGGTCTGTGGTACTGAAAATTCTGGACCCGTGTTATAAACATCGTCGTATCACAACGATTTTGGTATCAGCAGACCGAGAATGATTAGAATAGTATGCACAAGCATTGTATTCATATTCGGGTAACGAAATCACCCGAATATCAGAGTTTCCGTCCTGAACCCTCGGGTTCCATTTAAACGACAGCCATTTTGTGATTGCCCTCACATAGGCCAATGACTAATGCCGAAAACGAGTCTGAAGGACACGTACATCTTTGCTGACTCCTCTGTGACCTGGGCAAGCTGACTCCACTGCCTGAAGCCAAACCTGTTCGGCCAGTTTCTTTCCCTGTGGTAGTATCAAGGCACAACACATCATAAAACCTTTCATCACACACAAACCATGCCTAATCTTACACACACCTGTCCCTGTTTCTTTCTTTATGACTTGCTTTACAAGGAGGAGGTGCCTGTTTATATTGGGGGTCCGTTGATATCTGATGAAAGCACTGAGCCTTGCCCGGTAATGATTGAGGGCTGGACAAACTGAAATATGGGCTTGTCATCATAACCCTGCTATTTCTTTGTAGTGAAAATATGTGAATGGTCAACTGTAAAATAAGGAATGTTTGCCCAAAGCATAATATTTTGTATAAAAGAGAAGGTTAGCTTTGCAAGAGCAGCAGTCTCCTGAGAATATACACTGTGTTGTACTTCTAGGATACCTGTTACTGGCTGCAGTCAATAAACAAGATCTTTGACTGCACCAAGAAGACTCTGTGTTTCTGTAGTCTGAAACAGGAAGGACTCGAAGTCTTAGGGTGTGTTCCCTGGCACCACTGGGTTCTGAAAAACCCAGTACTTCAGTTGGCGCCCAACGTGGGGCGATTTCAGCTGTACCAGTCCAAGCCAGAGGTTCGTGAGGAGCTTCGTGTGAAAATTCTGGACGGAGGCCGCCACTTCATCGACCCCTGTATGTCGACGTAGTCCGAAAGTCTTTGCTGCGAGGTTCCCCGCTTCCCGATGGCTACGAAGGACTGCTGCCCTGACTATCGCCCTGTTTTGGACCCTTGATGATTTGGTAGAGCGAAACGATAAACGAGTCTTCTGGTGACGTCATCGATACCTCAGTTAAGTATAAGTGGAGCGTCTCCCAGTCCTTAGTTTGGTTCTTAGTTTGGTATCCCCTTGGGATCTTTGATTTGGAACTTGCAAGTACCAAAGCCGAGGGATTCGTGTATTCACGAGGCTATAGTATTCGATAATCCTTTGAAGTTTGAAGCTAGACTGGAGAGCGAAGATGCCTGGTCTTAGCAGACATGGAAATTTGTTTTGTCTTGGTTATAATAGGGATTCCCGATTGGAGGACTCGTGTCCGGTTCCTCCGATTGGAACTCCAACCTATGAACTATATGCGAAACATGACATAGGCACCCTCACAGATAATGAAGTATGGATCCGATACACCAGGAAAGATGGTGTTTTAAAATGGCCCCAATATGGTAGTTTTGACACAGAGATTCTGGATAATCTGGAGGTTAAACTTTTTAAGAAGAAAGCCCGGCCGGTGATGTTTGACTCTTTCCGCCTATGGCGTAAGGAAGCCAAATAGAAGGAAATTAAATTAGCAAAGAGAAATAAGAGGGAAGAGGGTATCTCGATAATGCAAGCTGCCATGCAGTTTAAAGATGATGAAGAAGAACAGATGAATGAGCAGTTGCACAGGCATCGTAAATTGGTGATCGATAAATGTTATCCAGTTTTTCCGCTTCTTCAGCAAGATGCAGCAAAAGAACTTGAGAAAGATCCTTTAATGTCACACTTGTTGAGTTCGCCACCCCCTTATGCGCAGAATGCTACAGCACCCCCGCAACCTTTAGCTGTGCAACCTCCGGTTATTGTGCTTCAGGTTCTTCCACAGCCGCCAGCTCCTCTTCAGTTGGCTCCTACTACTATGGCGCAGCCCCTTCAAGGGCCGCCGACTTCGCTACCTGCTCCATCTGTACCTCCTGCGACTTTATGTACTATATCGACTGCCTCTTCTGGTGTTCTTCCTGATACTGTCTCTGCGTCTGCTTCTGCGTCTGCCTTGCCTCCCTCTGTTTTTCCTCCTGTTCTTTCATCAACTTCTCCTTCTGTCCGACAGAGAATGACAGATACTGTTGCCAGCCTTATATTTCCTCTCTTTGGGTCGTCTGGTGTGACCCCAGATTCGGAGCGTAAACAGTCGCGTAGTCAACTGCCTAATTCTCAAGAGAGAGAAATGTTTGACCGTATGGCGCGTAAATGGGTTGTTTACCCTTTAAGATACGATGTAGAGTCTGTTATGGATGTCTTCCGTCAATGGGAAGCACCGAAACAGATACGTTTTTGAGAAAATGTGTGCATTCCTTTGTGAGGAATTGAAGGATAATGATTTGGAAACAAATCCGCCTGATTTGTGCCGTGTACGGTTTGAGTTTGAAAAAGGCACGATTGTGGGTCCCGATGTTGAGAAAGCAGTTGCGACGTTGTTGTCCTTTAGGAATAAGGATCCTTCTCAGTCATTGTTCCAACATGACTCCTCTGTTAAAAAAAAGGTGCGACAGTACCCAATGAGAGAAGTCTCTCCGGTATGGAAGGACGCCGTTGCGGCTGATTTTGCTAATCAATTTGATGCTGTCCCAGCTCATTTTCAGCATGTTTGGGTACATGTTCCGTGGAAGCGAGCTGAAGTTTTAGCCCTTAAGCAGACTTTGCCTGATCCCCGTAAAAACCCTGCAGGGTATTATAAGGAATTATCACAGACTGCAGACTCATGCATTATGAATTTAGCCGACATAGACATGTTATTTGGGAATGTTGTTCCACAGCCTTTGTGGGGATTGATTCGCCATACAGATCATGCACAAGAGTTAGGTGACTCATGGGCTAATATTAGTGCTGCAAATGATAGACAAGTTGGTGGTGCCAAGCCTGAGCCTTTGGTAGCAGAACTGCCTGCTAGGATCATTACTTACATGAAGACTTTAATGCCTGCGATGCGTGTGAATTGGGATAAATTGTCTGCGTGTAAGCAGAAGAAAGATGAAACAGTGTCTGATTTCTTCACCAGGTTTGAGGAAACGTTTATCGACCACAGTGGTCAAGATATGAGTACAGAAGGTGGTCAACGGTTGTTCGTCGACAAGTTTGTGCACAATTTGCTTGCCGAGCTGTGTAAGAAATTGAAGGATTCAGAGAGTTCTTGGGCTGTTTCCTCTTCAGCACAAATATTGGCTACTGCACAGTACTACGAAAATAGGGATAAAGATGAGAAGGATAGAGCAGACAAGAAAACTAAAGAATTAAAGACGAAGGTTCTTTTACAACAGGCGTATCCGCCACGTGGTGGTCAGAGTAACTATCAGCAACCTCAACAGTTCCAGAGAAACTCGCAAAGGTTCGAGTTTTCTCAACCACGTGTTCCTATAGGTCCCAATCAGTGTTCATATTGTAAAGAAGAGGGTCATTTCAAGTATAGTTGTCCTATTTTGTTACAGGGTACGAATGGTGCTTCTGGCGCAAGAGGTCGAGGTGTTCAACAAGCTCCTAGAGGTAGAGGACGTGGAAGTTTTCCCCAGAACACGCGTTCCTTTCCGTCTCAAAACTCAATGAATAGTTTTGACAAGCAACATAACGCATCTGGTAGGACGGCTCAGTACCATGCTGACGACTACTATGCAGAAGATGAGAATCTGGAAGGTAATAATTGCTAGGACAGCCATAGACGAAGAGAGGGACTTTTTTTAGTTCCAGTAGATCAGAATGGACCTTATGTTAAGGTGATTACCTCAGGTGTGTCGGAGCCTTTTCTGTTGGATACTGGTGCTACAAAGAGTTCTATTATGCACTCAAAACTCCCTGGCGCACCTTTGTCTGGCGAGATGAATGTTTCAGTAGGTTTTTCTGGCGTCCCGGTTAGGAACCCGATTTCTAGTCCTATGTCCCTTTCTGTTGGACTTTGTGAATTGGAAGCACCTCTTATTCTGACGACAGGTTGTGGTGAAAACTTGTTAGGATTGGATTTGTTGAAAAGATTGTATAAACATTATATTGTTCTCCTTCGGGAGTACAACTTACACTGGGCAGGAAAATGGTCTCTCCAATGTATTTGTCGAAGGATAAACTTCCGACCGAATTGTCGTTTCTTCCTGATACCATTTGGGCTACTGGTCCTAATGACGTGGGTCTGTTGGAAATACCGCCTTATGTTGTGACATTGAAAGCCAATGTTAAATTACCACGCATTCAACAATACAAGATCTCTAGTGAAGGTGAAAAGGCGTTGCTAGCGATCATTTATGATTTAATTGAAAAAGATGTAATTGAAGAGACAAGAGGCAACGTTTGTAATAGTCCTGTTCTGCCTGTTTTGAAATGTACTGACCCCTCTAAGCCACCTGTTTACAGGCTCGTGATTGATCTTAGAGAGATAAATAAAATAGTTGTGCCACAGTTTCCAGTTGTTCCTAATATGACTGCCCTAATAACTATGATTCCAGCTTCCGCCACCTGGTTTTCGGTGATTGACTTAAAGAATGCTTTCTTCAGCATCCCGATTGCAAAGGAGAGCAGGGATATTTTTGGCTTCAGTTTAGGAGGCCGAAGTTTCAGCTTCAAACGCGCTCCACAAGGCTACTGTGAAAGTCCATCAATATATAGTCAGGCTTTAAAAACACAGCTTGATGCAATTGTTTTACCTGACGGCGCTACCCTTATTCAGTACGTCGATGATTTGCTAGTCCCTACAGATACTGAAGAGATTTGTAAAGAAGCCACCTTGTCGTTGTTGCGTCATTTATCTGATTTACATCACAAAGTGTCCCTTTCAAAACTGCAATATTGTCGACAAGAAGTGACCTACTTAGGTTATCTCTTATCGAAGGAGGGAAGGAAACTGACCTCAGAAAGAATTCAGGCAATTGCAAAATTGAGTGTGCCAAGGACCCAGAGAGAAGTAAGTTTTTCCGAATTGCGTAATGCATTGTGTTCGGCTCCTGTGTTGGGTACCCCCGACTACAGTAAGCCCTTTACACTGTATGTCCATGAGAAAGAGGGTTGTGCATTGTCAGTGCTGACACAGTCTTTTGGAGACAAGCAGCGCCCATGCGCATATTTTTCGTCAACTTTGGATCCGGTAGCTAAAGCATTGCTGAGTTGCTTGAGAGCCACAGCGTCAGCAGCTGTTTCTATTTGACAGTCTGCTGGGTTAGTGATGAATAATATGTTGATTGTGATGGTTCCACATGCAGTGGACACGTTGTTAAACAGGACCAAGACACAGCATTTAACTAGTGCTCGATTGTCAGGTTACGAGTTGACACTGTTAGCAAGTCATGTGCACATAAAGAGGTGCAATACGTTGAATCCAGCCACGTTATTGCCGATTTCAGTAGAGACAGATGATGCTGAACAACATGATTGTTTTCTTAGGACAGAAGAAGAAACGAAAGGGAGAGTAGATCTTAAAGATACTCCTCTTGTAAAGTGTGATGGTACCTTATGGGTGGATGGTTCATGCTTCAAGCTTCGGAATGGTGATACGACTGCAGCATATGCTGTCACAACTTTGCATACGATTGTTGAAGCTGCACGTATACCACATAATTCAGCTCAAGCAGCAGAGCTGATTGCACTTACAAGAGCGTGTGTGTTATCGAAAGGAATGAAAGTGACCATATATACCGACAGCCAGTATGCGTTTGGTGTGGCCCATAGTTTTGGACGATTGTGGAAAGAACGTGGGTTCCTGACTTCGCATGGAGCTAAAATTCAGCATGGTCAGTTGGTGAATGAGCTTCTTGAGTCACTGACCTTGCCATTACAAGTTGCGATTGTGAAATGCAGTGCACACAAGAAGGTTACTGATGATGTCGGTGGTGGCAATGCATTTGCTGACGAAATCGCAAAAGAAACAGCAAAAGATGTGATGAATCGAATGTATGTTGCAGGCCCCGCAAGATGGGTTGGTGACGGAATATGTGAAGATACGATAGAGGGTGTGAAGTCTCTTCAAGCTGAAGCTTCAGAGAAAGAGTTGAGTGTGTGGAAAGAAAGTACAGGTAAATTGGATGAAAATGGTTGTTGGGTTGACTTGTCAGAACATCAGCGATGGTTGTTACCCGATGCGTATGTGCTTGCAGTGGTGACAATGGCTCATGGAATGGCCCATATCAGTGTGAAAGGGATTTGTAAGTTGTTGGCTCCAGTATGGCAAAATGCTGGAATTCCTAAATGTGCAGAGAATGTGGTCAAGAATTGCATGGTGTGTCTGAAATACAATCCTGGTAGGGGAACCCCAACTCCAGCTGGTCATTTTGCACCTCCAACGTATCCGTTCGAGGTTTTGCAGCTAGATTTCATCCACATGGAAAGGTGCAACAATCTGAAATACGTACTCGTTGTTGTTTGTGCTTTTTCAAGATGGGTAGAAGCATATCCCTTAAAAGACAACACTGCCTTATCCACAGCTAAAGCCCTTGCCAAAGAATTCTTCCCTAGGTTTGGAATGCCGAGAATGGTCTGGAGTGATAATGGGAGTGAATTTGTGGGTCGAGTGATGAAAAAAGTATGTGAGGGGCTAGGTATCCAGCAAAAATTCCACGCTGCAAATCACCCCCAATCAGCTGGACTAGTAGAGTGCTATAATGGCACGCTAAAACTGAAGTTGGCAAAGATACAAGCGAGCTCTGGTCTTAAATGGCCTGACGCTCTGCCTCTAGCACTCCTATCAACAAGAATGACTGTGCATTCGCGAGTGGGACTTAGTCCCTATGAAATTGTGTTTGGCCGCCCGGCCAACATATGCGGAGTGCCAAGACCAACAAAATTCAGTGAGATCGAACACCCTGTACTGCTTGATTATTTGTATGAATTGACGGCTAAATTGCGTGTTCTACACCAACAGGTTCACGATACTCTGCCTCAGGTCTCTGAAGCTCCAGGACATCTTATCGATCCTGGATTATGGGTGCTGGTCAAGAACTTCCAGCGGACAAAGAATGACCAGCCCCGTTTGACCGGCCCCCACCTCATCCTTCTCTCAACAAGATCAGCTGTTCGAGTGGAAGGGAAAAAGAACTGGATCCACGGCATACACTGCAAGAGGGTCCCTTTTCCTCTACCGTACGACCGGTGGGTCCAGGAGGGGATCGCTGACTCTGAGACTGAGCCTGTGCCTCGTTTTTTGCCATTTAGCGATGCACGTGTAAAAGGAACAATTTCTGAACGAGAAAGTGACAATAATTTGCAAGAAGCTGTGCCACCGTCAATTCGATTGAACACTACAGAGCCTGAACTCTTGTTCCAGAACCAGACAGTACCTGGAAAAAGCTGTTATAATTTGAGCCCAAGAACTAAGGACAAATAATTTTTTTCCCGTTCCTTTGCTATTTTTTTTTAAAGGTGCGGCTCTCTCATCTGAGAAACTTTCTTATTTTTGTTTTTTTCTTTTCGAACCGCCATCCGGGTTCAGCTGTAGGGTCGTGGTTGCCCAAGTCTTTGGAGTGCAGCTGAAGACGTTAGGTCGACAGTTCTGGTCGGTCTAAGGGAGTTGCCCTGGACTGACAGAAGCATTCCCTAGCATAGAACACCCTACCACCACGAGCAGCAATTAGAGAGGATGGAGTTTTTCAAGAATGAGAGACCTGCCAGACAGATGGACTTTAAAGCAAGAATGTGTATAATAATGACAAAGAAACGATTTTTGATATTATGTATTTTCATGTTGCTTAGTGTAATGACGTTTTTATTAGGATATGTTTTATTCTCTTTTCAAGTGACATTTGCACCCATTACACAGCCCATACCTCCTTCCACTGTTTCCTCGCATTCTTTTCACCCCCTGCCTGAACACGAGTCTGCCAGAAGATTAGAATTTGTCAACAATTCATTCATTCAGCTTCTACACCAACACCAATTAGTAGTGAACACAACTAACTGTTGGGTGTGTGGTCTTATGCCTCATACTACTGATAAAGGTATCCCTTATCTGGTCCTGCCTTTCAGCCATAATGGTTCTGTATGGGCATATAGAACGGTGTTCATATACGCGTATGAAGCCAACCCCCTACGTTCTGTGAAAGATAATCCTAAGAATAGTGCTCTAGCTAAGGGTATAGTAGATATGATTAGGGAAGATATTTCCTATGAGACTATCCCGAGAGATGAGACACTAGCATATATTGGATGGAACATAACAGGATATGGAGTTACTCTGAGTGGGAACCAGCGAGCAAAGAGATCCTCCCCGATTTGGATTGTACCCCATCAGGGTCACCTATGTCTGCAAGGTAATGGCAAGAATCCCAGAGCTCAGTTAGAGAAAAGTATCTGCACTGAAACATATGTTTTTGCGTCTCAGACTTCTCCTTCGTTCTTAGCAGCTAAGGGTACCTATTTCATCTGCCATAATAGAGCCTATACATGGTTGCCCCCTGACTTCTCAGGCACATGTTTTGTTTCGTTCCTGTTACCTCCACCTACACAGCCGCAGCAGATTACCATAAGACAAGGATAGTTAGAGGTGTCATAAGTAAAGAAGACACTACAGGACAAGAATTTGGAGATTTCGTAAAGGGTATTCTGCCGTTTTGGGGTCCTATGGTTAACAGCAGGAACATAAGGCAATTGACAAAGGTGGTTGAATCCACGGTAGTTGAAACCGCCGGTGCCCTTGGTAATTTGACTGCTGAGCTCCAGTCGAATCGCCTTATGACTCTTCAGAACAGGGTCGCATTAGACGTCATACTTGCAGACCGAGGTGGGGTATGTAAAGTGATCCAATCAAGTTGCTGTGTTTTCATCCCAGATAACGCTCCGACAGTCTACCAGGCCATTTCCAAACTGCATAAGATCTCCGAGTCTATTCACGTGGATAAAGGAGATTGGTCATTGATGGGGTGGTTCTGGGAGCTGATATCCGCCTGGGGATGGAAGACTCTGGTAGTCATTGGGCTGATCTTAGCCATTCTTTTCCTGTCCTGTCTGTGTGTACAGTGTGCTCCTGCAATATGTGGCCTCTGTGCTACATTGTGTGTAAGGAAACCTGTATCAAGGGACGAGCTAGGTAATAGGATGATGCTACAGCAACATCTCAACGACTTTATGAATATAGACCTGGACTCAGATTAGCGTGAGTATAGGTTATTGCCTATGTAAGGGCAAAAGGAGGGTCTGTGGTACTGAAAATTCTGGACCCGTGTTATAAACATCGTCGTATCACAACGATTTTGGTATCAGCAGACCGAGAATGATTAGAATAGTATGCACAAGCATTGTATTCATATTCGGGTAACGAAATCACCCGAATATCAGAGTTTCCGTCCTGAACCCTCGGGTTCCATTTAAACGACAGCCATTTTGTGATTGCCCTCACAAAGGCCAATGACTAATGCCGAAAACGAGTCTGAAGGACACGTACATCTTTGCTGACTCCTCTGTGACCTGGGCAAGCTGACTCCACTGCCTGAAGCCAAACCTGTTCGGCCAGTTTCTTTCCCTGTGGCCGAATGAGATTAGTATCCAGGCACAACACATCATAAAACCTTTCATCACACACAAACCATGCCTAATCTTACACGCACCTGTCCCTGTTTCTTTCTTTATGACTTGCTTTACAAGGAGGAGGTGCCTGTTTATATTGGGGGTCCGTTGATATCTGATGAAAGCACTGAGCCTTGCCGGGTAATGATTGAGGGCTGGACAAACTGAAATATGGGCTTGTCATCATAACCCTGCTATTTCTTTGTAGTGAAAATATGTGAATGGTCAACTGTAAAATAAGGAATGTTTGCCCAAAGCATAATATTTTGTATAAAAGAGAAGGTTAGCTTTGCAAGAGCAGCAGTCTCCTGAGAATATACATCGTGTTGTACTTCTAGGATACCTGTTACTGGCTGCAGCCAATAAACAAGATCTTTGACTTCACCAAGAAGACTCTGTGTTTCTGTAGTCTGAAACAGGAAGGACTCGAAGTCTTAGGGTGTGTTCCCTGGCACCACTGGGTTCTGAAAAACCCAGTACTTCAGTTGGCGCCCAACGTGGGGCGATTTCAGCGGTACCAGTCCAAGCCAGAGGTTCGTGAGGAGCTTCGTGTGAAAATTCTGGAGGGAGGCCGCCACTTCATCGACCCCTGTATGTCGACGTGGTCCGAAAGTCTTTGCTGCGAGGTTCCCCGCTTCCCGACGGCTACTAAGGACTGCTGCCCTGACTATCGCCCTGTTTTGGACCCTTGATGATTTGGTAGAGCGAAACGATAAACGAGTCTTCTGGTGACGTCATCGATACCTCAGTTAAGTATAAGTGGAGCGTCTCCCAGTCCTTAGTTTGGTTCTTAGTTTGGTATCCCCTTGGGATCTTTGATTTGGAACTTGCAAGTACAAAAGCCGAGGGATTCGTGTATTCACGAGGCTATAGTATTCGATAATCCTTTGAAGTTTGAAGCTAGACTGGAGAGCGAAGATGCCTGGTCTTAGCAGACATGGAAATTTGTTTTGTCTTGGTTATAATAGGGATTCCCGATTGGAGGACTCGTGTCCGGTTCCTCCGATTGGAACTCCAACCTATGAACTATATGCGAAACATGACATAGGCACCCTCACAGATAATGAAGTATGGATCCGATACACCAGGAAAGATGGTGTTTTAAAATGGCCCCAATATGGTAGTTTTGACACAGAGATTCTGGATAATCTGGAGGTTAAACTTTTTAAGAAGAAAGCCCGGCCGGTGATGTTTGACTCTTTCCGCCTATGGCGTAAGGAAGCCAAATAGAAGGAAATTAAATTAGCAAAGAGAAATAAGAGGGAAGAGGGTATCTCGATAATGCAAGCTGCCATGCAGTTTAAAGATGATGAAGAAGAACAGATGAATGAGCAGTTGCACAGGCAACGTAAATTGGTGATCGATAAATGTTATCCAGTTTTTCCGCTTCTTCAGCAAGATGCAGCAAAAGAACTTGAGAAAGATCCTTTAATGTCACACTTGTTGAGTAGGCCACCCCCTTATGCGCAGAATGCTACAGCACCCCCGCAACCTTTAGCTGTGCAACCTCCGGTTATTGTGCCTCAGGTTCGTCCACAGCCGCCAGCTCCTCTTCAGTTGGCTCCTACTACTATGGCGCAGCCCCTTCAAGGGCCGCCGACTTCGCTACCTGCTCCATCTGTACCTCCTGCGACTTTATGTACTATATCGACTGCCTCTTTTGGTGTTCTTCCTGATACTGCCTCTGCGTCTGCTTCTGCGTCTGCCTTGCCTCCCTCTGTTTTTCCTCCTGTTCTTTCATCAACTTCTCCTTCTGTCCGACAGAGAATGACAGATACTGTTGCCAGCCTTATATTTCCTCTCTTTGGGTCGTCTGGTGTGACCCCAGATTCGGAGCGTAAACAGTCGCGTAGTCAACTGCCTAATTCTCAAGAGAGAGAAATGTTTGACCGTATGGCGCGTAAATGGGTTGTTTACCCTTTAAGATACGATGTAGAGTCTGTTATGGATGTCTTCCGTCAATGGGAAGCACCGAAACAAAGATACGTTTTTGAGAAAATGTGTGCATTCCTTTGTGAGGAATTGAAGGATAATGATTTGGAAACAAATCCGCCTGATTTGTGCCGTGTACGGTTTGAGTTTGAAAAAGGCACGATTGTGGGTCCCGATGTTGAGAAAGCAGTTGCGACGTTGTTGTCCTTTAGGAATAAGGATCCTTCTCAGTCATTGTTCCAACATGACTCCTCTGTTAAAAAAAAGGTGCGACAGTACCCAATGAGAGAAGTCTCTCCGGTATGGAAGGACGCCGTTGCGGCTGATGTTGCTAATCAATTTGATGCTGTCCCAGCTCATTTTCAGCATGTTTGGGTACATGTTCCGTGGAAGCGAGCTGAAGTTTTAGCCCTTAAGCAGACTTTGCCTGATCCCCGTAAAAACCCTGCAGGGTATTATAAGGAATTATCACAGACTGCAGACTCATGCATTATGAATTTAGCCGACATAGACATGTTATTTGGGAATGTTGTTCCACAGCCTTTGTGGGGATTGATTCGCCATACAGATCATGCACAAGAGTTAGGTGACTCATGGGCTAATATTAGTGCTGCAAATGATAGACAAGTTGGTGGTGCCAAGCCTGAGCCTTTGGTAGCAGAACTGCCTGCTAGGATCATTACTTACATGAAGACTTTAATGCCTGCGATGCGTGTGAATTGGGATAAATTGTCTGCGTGTAAGCAGAAGAAAGATGAAACAGTGTTTGATTTCTTCACCAGGTTTGAGGAAACGTTTATCGACCACAGTGGTCAAGATATGAGTACAGAAGGTGGTCAACGGTTGTTCGTCGACAAGTTTGTGCACAATTTGCTTGCCGAGCTGTGTAAGAAATTGAAGGATTCAGAGAGTTCTTGGGCTGTTTCCTCTTCAGCACAAATATTGGCTACTGCACAGTACTACGAAAATAGGGATAAAGATGAGAAGGATAGAGCAGACAAGAAAACTAAAGAATTAAAGACGAAGGTTCTTTTACAACAGGCGTATCCGCCACGTGGTGGTCAGAGTAACTATCAGCAACCTCAACAGTTCCAGAGAAACTCGCAAAGGTTCGAGTTTTCTCAACCACGTGTTCCTATAGGTCCCAATCAGTGTTCATATTGTAAAGAAGAGGGTCATTTCAAGTATAGTTGTCCTATTTTTTTACAGGGTACGAATGGTGCTTCTGGCGCAAGAGGTCGAGGTGTTCAACAAGCTCCTAGAGGTAGAGGACGTGGAAGTTTTCCCCAGAACACGCGTTCCTTTCCGTCTCAAAACTCAATGAATAGTTTTGACCAGCAACATAACGCATCTGGTAGGACTGCTCAGTACCATGCTGACGACTACTATGCAGAAGATGAGAATCTGGAAGGTAATAATTGCTAGGACAGCCATAGACGAAGAGAGGGAGTTTTTTTAGTTCCAGTAGATCAGAATGGACCTTATGTTAAGGTGATTACCTCAGGTGTGTCGGAGCCTTTTCTGTTGGATACTGGTGCTACAAAGAGTTCTATTATGCACTCAAAACTCCCTGGCGCACCTTTGTCTGGCGAGATGAATGTTTCAGTAGGTTTTTCTGGCGTCCCGGTTAGGAACCCGATTTCTAGTCCTATGTCCCTTTCTGTTGGACCTTGTGAATTGGAAGCACCCCTTATTCTGACTACAGGTTGTGGTGAAAACTTGTTAGGATTGGATTTGTTGAAAAGATTGTATGCAACATTATATTGTTCTCCTTCGGGAGTACAACTTACACTGGGTAGGAAAATGGTCTCTCCAATGTATTTGTCGAAGGATAAACTTCCGACCGAATTGTCGTTTCTTCCTGATACCATTTGGGCTACTGGTCCTAATGACGTGGGTCTGTTGGAAATACCGCCTTATGTTGTGACATTGAAAGCCAATGTTAAATTACCACGCATTCAACAATACAAGATCTCTAGTGAAGGTGAAAAGGCGTTGCTAGCGATCATTTATGATTTAATTGAAAAAGATGTAATTGAAGAGACAAGAGGCAACGTTTGTAATAGTCCTGTTCTGCCTGTTTTGAAACATACTGACCCCTCTAAGCCACCTGTTTACAGGCTCGTGATTGATCTTAGAGAGGTAAATAAAATAGTTGTGCCACAGTTTCCAGTTGTTCCTAATATCACTGCCCTATTAACTATGATTCCAGCTTCCGCCACCTGGTTTTCGGTGATTGACTTAAAGAATGCTTTCTTCAGCATCCCGATTGCAAAGGAGAGCAGGGATATTTTTGGCTTCAGTTTAGGAGGCCGAAGTTTCCGCTTCAAACGCGCTCCACAAGGCTACTGTGAAAGTCCATCAATATATAGTCAGGCTTTAAAAACACAGCTTGATGCAATTGTTTTACCTGACGGCGCTACCCTTATTCAGTACGTCGATGATTTGCAAGTCCCTACAGATACTGAAGAGATTTGTAAAGAAGCCAACTTGTCGTTGTTGCGTCATTTATCTGATTTACATCACAAAGTGTCCCTTTCAAAACTGCAATATTGTCGACAAGAAGTGACCTACTTAGGTTATCTCTTATCGAAGGAGGGAAGGAAACTGACCTCAGAAAGAATTCAGGCAATTGCAAAATTGAGTGTGCCAAGGACCCAGAGAGAAGTATGTGCTTTCTTGGGCATTACATCATACTGCAGACAATGGATACCAAATTTTTTTTTGCTGGCCAAACCTTTGGTAGCATTGACCTATAAAGATACACCCAACCCCGTTCCGTGGTCTGAGGATTGTCAGAAAAGTTTTTCCGAATTGCGTAATGCATTGTGTTCGGCTCCTGTGTTGGGTACCCCCGACTACAGTAAGCCCTTTACACTGTATGTCCATGAGAAAGAGGGTTGTGCATTGTCAGTGCTGACACAGTCTTTTGGAGACAAGCAGTGCCCATGCGCATATTTTTCGTCAACTTTGGATCCAGTAGCTAAAGCATTGCCGAGTTGCTTGAGAGCCACAGCGTCAGCAGCTGTTTCTATTCGACAGTCTGCTGGGTTAGTAATGAATAATATGTTGATTGTGATGGTTCCACATGCAGTGGACACGTTGTTAAACAGGACCAAGACACAGCATTTAACTAGTGCTCGATTGTCAGGTTACGAGTTGACACTGTTAGCAAGTCATGTGCACATAAAGAGGTGCAATAGGTTGAATCCAGCCACGTTATTGCCGATTTCAGTAGAGACAGATGATGCTGAACAACATGATTGTTTTCTTAGGACAGAAGAAGAAACGAAAGGGAGAGTAGATCTTAAAGATACTCCTCTTGTAAAGTGTGATGGTACCTTATGGGTGGATGGTTCATGCTTCAAGCTTCCGAATGGTGATACGACTGCAGCATATGCTGTCACAACTTTGCATACGATTGTTGAAGCTGCACGTATACCACATAATTCAGCTCAAGCAGCAGAGCTGATTGCACTTACGAGAGCGTGTGTGTTATCGAAAGGAATGAAAGTGACCATATATACCGACAGTCAGTATGCTTTTGGTGTGGCCCATAGTTTTGGACGATTGTGGAAAGAACGTGGGTTCCTGACTTCGCATGGAGCTAAAATTCAGCATGGTCAGTTGGTGAATGAGCTTCTTGAGTCACTGACCTTGCCATTACAAGTTGCGATTGTGAAATGCAGTGCACACAAGAAGGTTACTGATGATGTCGGTGGTGGCAATGCATTTGCTGACGAAATCGCAAAAGAAACAGCAAAAGATGTGATGAATCGAATGTATGTTGCAGGCCCCGCAAGATGGGTTGGTGACGGAATATGTGAAGATACGATAGAGGGTGTGAAGTCTCTTCAAGCTGAAGCTTCAGAGAAAGAGTTGAGTGTGTGGAAAGAAAGTACAGGTAAATTGGATGAAAATGGTTGTTGGGTTGACTTGTCAGAACATTAGCGATGGTTGTTACCCGATGCATATGTGCTTGCAGTGGTGACAATGGCTCATGGAATGGCCCATATCAGTGTGAAAGGGATTTGTAAGTTGTTGGCTCCAGTATGGCAAAATGCTGGAATTCCTAAATGTGCAGAGAATGTGGTCAAGAATTGCATGGTGTGTCTGAAATACAATCCTGGTAGGGGAACCCCAACTCCAGCTGGTCATTTTGCACCTCCAACGAATCCGTTCGAGGTTTTGCAGCTAGATTTCATCCACATGGAAAGGTGCAACAATCTGAAATACGTACTCGTTGTTGTTTGTGCTTTTTCAAGATGGGTAGAAGCATATCCCTTAAAAGACAACACTGCCTTATCCACAGCTAAAGCCCTTGCCAAAGAATTCTTCCCTAGGTTTGGAATGCCGAGAATGGTCTGGAGTGATAATGGGAGTGAATTTGTGGGTCGAGTGATGAAAAAAGTATGTGAGGGGCTAGGTATCCAGCAAAAATTCCACGCTGCAAATCACCCCCAATCAGCTGGACTAGTAGAGTGCTATAATGGCACGCTAAAACTGAAGTTGGCAAAGATACAAGCGAGCTCTGGTCTTAAATGGCCTGACGCTCTGCCTCTAGCACTCCTATCAACAAGAATGACTGTGCATTCGCGAGTGGGACTTAGTCCCTATGAAATTGTGTTTGGCCGCCCGGCCAACATATGCGGAGTGCCAAGACCAACAAAATTCAGTGAGATCGAACACCCTGTACTGCTTGATTATTTGTATGAATTGACGGCTAAATTGCGTGTTCTACACCAACAGGTTCACGATACTCTGCCTCAGGTCTCTGAAGCTCCAGGACATCTTATCGATCCTGGATTATGGGTGCTGGTCAAGAACTTCCAGCGGACAAAGAATGACCAGCCCCGTTTGACCGGCCCCCACCTCATCCTTCTCTCAACAAGATCAGCTGTTCGAGTGGAAGGGAAAAAGAACTGGATCCACGGCATACACTGCAAGAGGGTCCCTTTTCCTCTACCGTACGACCGGTGGGTCCAGGAGGGGATCGCTGACTCTGAGACTGAGACTGTGCCTCGTTTTTTGCCATTTAGCGATGCACGTGTAAAAGGAACAATTTCTGAACGAGAAAGTGACAATAATTTGCAAGAAGCTGTGCCACCGTCAATTCGATTGAACACTACAGAGCCTGAACTCTTGTTCCAGAACCAGACAGTACCTGGAAAAAGCCGTTATAATTTGAGCCCAAGAACTAAGGACAAATAATTTTTGTTCCCGTTCCTTTGCTATTTTTTTTTAAAGGTGCGGCTCTCTCATCTGAGAAACTTTCTTATTTTTGTTTTTTTCTTTTCGAACCGCCATCCGGGTTCAGCTGTAGGGTCGTGGTTGCCCTAGTCTTTGGAGTGCAGCTGAAGACGTTAGGTCGACAGTTCTGGTCGGTCTAAGGGAGTTGCCCTGGACTGACAGAAGCATTCCCTAGCATAGAACACCCTACCACCACGAGCAGCAATTAGAGAGGATGGAGTTTTTCAAGAATGAGAGACCTGCCAGACAGATGGACTTTAAAGCCAGAATGTGTATAATAATGACAAAGAAACGATTTTTGATATTATGTATTTTCATGTTGCTTAGTGTAATGACGTTTTTAATAGGATATGTTTTATTCTCTTTTCAAGTGACATTTGCACCCATTACACAGCCCATACCTCCTTCCACTGTTTCCTCGCATTCTTTTCACCCCCTGCCTGAACACGAGTCTGCCAGAAGATTAGAATTTGTCAACAATTCATTCATTCAGCTTCTACACCAACACCAATTAGTAGTGAACACAACTAACTGTTGGGTGTGTGGTCTTATGCCTCATACTACTGATAAAGGTATCCCTTATCTGGTCCTGCCTTTCAGCCATAATGGTTCTGTATGGGCATATAGAACGGTGTTCATATACGCGTATGAAGCCAACCCCCTACGTTCTGTGAAAGATAATCCTAAGAATAGTGCTCTAGCTAAGGGTATAGTAGATATGATTAGGGAAGATATTTCCTATGAGACTATCCCGAGAGATGAGACACTAGCATATATTGGATGGAACATAACAGGATATGGAGTTACTCTGAGTGGGAACCAGCGAGCAAAGAGATCCTCCCCGATTTGGATTGTACCCCATCAGGGTCACCTATGTCTGCAAGGTAATGGCAAGAATCCCAGAGCTCAGTTAGGGAAAAGTATCTGCACTGAAACATATGTTTTTGCGTCTCAGACTTCTCCTTCGTTCTTAGCAGCTAAGGGTACCTATTTCATCTGCCATAATAGAGCCTATACATGGTTGCCCCCTGACTTCTCAGGCACATGTTTTGTTTCGTTATTGTTACCTCCACCTACACAGCCGCGGCAGATTACCATAAGACAAGGATAGTTAGAGGTGTCATAAGTAAAGAAGACACTACAGGACAAGAATTTGGAGATTTCGTAAAGGGTATTCTGCCGTTTTGGGGTCCTATGGTTAACAGCAGGAACATAAGGCAATTGACAAAGGTGGTTGAATCCACGGTAGTTGAAACCGCCGGTGCCCTTGGTAATTTGACTGCTGAGCTCCAGTCGAATCGCCTTATGACTCTTCAGAACAGGGTCGCATTAGACGTCATACTTGCAGACCGAGGTGGGGTATGTAAAGTGATCCAATCAAGTTGCTGTGTTTTCATCCCAGATAACGCTCCGACAGTCTACCAGGCCATTTCCAAACTGCATAAGATCTCCGAGTCTATTCACGTGGATAAAGGAGATTGGTCATTGATGGGGTGGTTCTGGGAGCTGATATCCGCCTGGGGATGGAAGACTCTGGTAGTCATTGGGATGATCTTAGCCATTCTTTTCCTGTCCTGTCTGTGTGTACAGTGTGCTCCTGCAATATGTGGCCTCTGTGCTACATCGTGTGTAAGGAAACCTGTATCAAGGGACGAGCTAGGTAATAGGATGATGCTACAGCAACATCTCAACGACTTTATGAATATAGACCTGGACTCAGATTAGCGTGAGTATAGGTTATTGCCTATGTAAGGGCAAAAGGAGGGTCTGTGGTACTGAAAATTCTGGACCCGTGTTATAAACATCGTCGTATCACAACGATTTTGGTATCAGCAGACCGAGAATGATTAGAATAGTATGCACAAGCATTGTATTCATATTCGGGTAACGAAATCACCCGAATATCAGAGTTTCCGTCCTGAACCCTCGGGTTCCATTTAAACGACAGCCATTTTGTGATTGCCCTCACATAGGCCAATGACTAATGCCGAAAACGAGTCTGAAGGACACGTACATCTTTGCTGACTCCTCTGTGACCTGGGCAAGCTGACTCCACTGCCTGAAGCCAAACCTGTTCGGCCAGTTTCTTTCCCTGTGGCCGAATGAGATTAGTATCAAGGCACAACACATCATAAAACCTTTCATCACACACAAACCATGCCTAATCTTACACGCACCTGTCCCTGTTTCTTTCTTTATGACTTGCTTTACAAGGAGGAGGTGCCTGTTTATATTGGGGGTCTGTTGATATCTGATGAAAGCACTGAGCCTTGCCGGGTAATGATTGAGGGCTGGACAAACTGAAATATGGGCTTGTCATCATAACCCTGCTATTTCTTTGTAGTGAAAATATGTGAATGGTCAACTGTAAAATAAGGAATGTTTGCCCAAAGCATAATATTTTGTATAAAAGAGAAGGTTAGCTTTGCAAGAGCAGCAGTCTCCTGAGAATATACACTGTGTTGTACTTCTAGGATACCTGTTACTGGCTGCAGCCAATAAACAAGATCTTTGACTGCACCAAGAAGACTCTGTGTTTCTGTAGTCTGAAACAGGAAGGACTCGAAGTCTTAGGGTGTGTTCCCTGGCACCACTGGGTTCTGAAAAACCCAGTACTTCAGTTGGCGCCCAACGTGGGGCGATTTCAGCGGTACCAGTCCAAGCCAGAGGTTCGTGAGGAGCTTCGTGTGAAAATTCTGGAGGGAGGCCGCCACTTCATCGACCCCTGTATGTCGACGTGGTCCGAAAGTCTTTGCTGCGAGGTTCCCCGCTTCCCGACGGCTACTAAGGACTGCTGCCCTGACTATCGCCCTGTTTTGGACCCTTGATGATTTGGTAGAGCGAAACGATAAACGAGTCTTCTGGTGACGTCATCGATACCTCAGTTAAGTATAAGTGGAGCGTCTCCCAGTCCTTAGTTTGGTTCTTAGTTTGGTATCCCCTTGGGATCTTTGATTTGGAACTTGCAAGTACCAAAGCCGAGGGATTCGTGTATTCACGCGGCTATAGTATTCGATAATCCTTTGAAGTTTGAAGCTAGACTGGAGAGCGAAGATGCCTGGTCTTAGCAGACATGGAAATTTGTTTTGTCTTGGTTATAATAGGGATTCCCGATTGGAGGACTCGTGTCCGGTTCCTCCGATTGGAACTCCAACCTATGAACTATATGTGAAACATGACATAGGCACCCTCACAGATAATGAAGTATGGATCCGATACACCAGGAAAGATGGTGTTTTAAAATGGCCCCAATATGGTAGTTTTGACACAGAGATTCTGGATAATCTGGAGGTTAAACTTTTTAAGAAGAAAGCCCGGCCGGTGATGTTTGACTCTTTCCGCCTATGGCGTAAGGAAGCCAAATAGAAGGAAATTAAATTAGCAAAGAGAAATAAGAGGGAAGAGGGTATCTCGATAATGCAAGCTGCCATGCAGTTTAAAGATGATGAAGAAGAACAGATGAATGAGCAGTTGCACAGGCAACGTAAATTGGTGATCGATAAATGTTATCCAGTTTTTCCGCTTCTTCAGCAAGATGCAGCAAAAGAACTTGAGAAAGATCCTTTAATGTCACACTTGTTGAGTTCGCCACCCCCTTATGCGCAGAATGCTACAGCACCCCCGCAACCTTTAGCTGTGCAACCTCCGGTTATTGTGCTTCAGGTTCTTCCACAGCCGCCAGCTCCTCTTCAATTGGCTCCTACTACTATGGCGCAGCCCCTTCAAGGGCCGCCGACTTCGCTACCTGCTCCATCTGTACCTCCTGCGACTTTATGTACTATATCGACTGCCTCTTCTGGTGTTCTTCCTGATACTGCCTCTGCGTCTGCTTCTGCGTCTGCCTTGCCTCCCTCTGTTTTTCCTCCTGTTCTTTCATCAACTTCTCCTTCTGTCCGACAGAGAATGACAGATACTGTTGCCAGCCTTATATTTCCTCTCTTTGGGTCGTCTGGTGTGACCCCAGATTCGGAGCGTAAACAGTCGCGTAGTCAACTGCCTAATTCTCAAGAGAGAGAAATGTTTGACCGTATGGCGCGTAAATGGGTTGTTTACCCTTTAAGATACGATGTAGAGTCTGTTATGGATGTCTTCCGTCAATGGGAAGCACCGAAACAAAGATACGTTTTTGAGAAAATGTGTGCATTCCTTTGTGAGGAATTGAAGGATAATGATTTGGAAACAAATCCGCCTGATTTGTGCCGTGTACGGTTTGAGTTTGAAAAAGGCACGATTGTGGGTCCCGATGTTGAGAAAGCAGTTGCGACGTTGTTGTCCTTTAGGAATAAGGATCCTTCTCAGTCATTGTTCCAACATGACTCCTCTGTTAAAAAAAAGGTGCGACAGTACCCAATGAGAGAAGTCTCTCCGGTATGGAAGGACGCCGTTGCGGCTGATTTTGCTAATCAATTTGATGCTGTCCCAGCTCATTTTCAGCATGTTTGGGTACATGTTCCGTGGAAGCGAGCTGAAGTTTTAGCCCTTAAGCAGACTTTGCCTGATCCCCGTAAAAACCCTGCAGGGTATTATAAGGAATTATCACAGACTGCAGACTCATGCATTATGAATTTAGCCGACATAGACATGTTATTTGGGAATGTTGTTCCACAGCCTTTGTGGGGATTGATTCGCCATACAGATCATGCACAAGAGTTAGGTGACTCATGGGCTAATATTAGTGCTGCAAATGATAGACAAGTTGGTGGTGCCAAGCCTGAGCCTTTGGTAGCAGAACTGCCTGCTAGGATCATTACTTACATGAAGACTTTAATGCCTGCGATGCGTGTGAATTGGGATAAATTGTCTGCGTGTAAGCAGAAGAAAGATGAAACAGTGTCTGATTTCAACACCAGGTTTGAGGAAACGTTTATCGACCACAGTGGTCAAGATATGAGTACAGAAGGTGGTCAACGGTTGTTCGTCGACAAGTTTGTGCACAATTTGCTTGCCGAGCTGTGTAAGAAATTGAAGGATTCAGAGAGTTCTTGGGCTGTTTCCTCTTCAGCACAAATATTGGCTACTGCACAGTACTACGAAAATAGGGATAAAGATGAGAAGGATAGAGCAGACAAGAAAACTAAAGAATTAAAGACGAAGGTTCTTTTACAACAGGCGTATCCGCCACGTGGTGGTCAGAGTAACTATCAGCAACCTCAACAGTTCCAGAGAAACTCGCAAAGGTTCGAGTTTTCTCAACCACGTGTTCCTATAGGTCCCAATCAGTGTTCATATTGTAAAGAAGAGGGTCATTTCAAGTATAGTTGTCCTATTTTGTTACAGGGTACGAATGGTGCTTCTGGCGCAAGAGGTCGAGGTGTTCAACAAGCTCCTAGAGGTAGAGGACGTGGAAGTTTTCCCCAGAACACGCGTTCCTTTCCGTCTCAAAACTCAATGAATAGTTTTGACCAGCAACATAACGCATCTGGTAGGACGGCTCAGTACCATGCTGACGACTACTATGCAGAAGATGAGAATCTGGAAGGTAATAATTGCTAGGACAGCCATAGACGAAGAGAGGGAGTTTTTTTAGTTCCAGTAGATCAGAATGGACCTTATGTTAAGGTGATTACCTCAGGTGTGTCGGAGCCTTTTCTGTTGGATACTGGTGCTACAAAGAGTTCTATTATGCACTCAAAACTCCCTGGCGCACCTTTGTCTGGCGAGATGAATGTTTCAGTAGGTTTTTCTGGCGTCCCGGTTAGGAACCCGATTTCTAGTCCTATGTCCCTTTCTGTTGGACTTTGTGAATTGGAAGCACCTCTTATTCTGACGACAGGTTGTGGTGAAAACTTGTTAGGATTGGATTTGTTGAAAAGATTGTATAAACATTATATTGTTCTCCTTCGGGAGTACAACTTACACTGGGCAGGAAAATGGTCTCTCCAATGTATTTGTCGAAGGATAAACTTCCGACCGAATTGTCGTTTCTTCCTGATACCATTTGGGCTACTGGTCCTAATGACGTGGGTCTGTTGGAAATACCGCCTTATGTTGTGACATTGAAAGCCAATGTTAAATTACCACGCATTCAACAATACAAGATCTCTAGTGAAGGTGAAAAGGCGTTGCTAGCGATCATTTATGATTTAATTGAAAAAGATGTAATTGAAGAGACAAGAGGCAACATTTGTAATAGTCCTGTTCTGCCTGTTTTGAAACGTACTGACCCCTCTAAGCCACCTGTTTACAGGCTCGTGATTGATCTTAGAGAGGTAAATAAAATAGTTGTGCCACAGTTTCCAGTTGTTCCTAATATCACTGCCCTAATAACTATGATTCCAGCTTCCGCCACCTGGTTTTCGGTGATTGACTTAAAGAATGCTTTCTTCAGCATCCCGATTGCAAAGGGGAGCAGGGATATTTTTGGCTTCAGTTTAGGAGGCCGAAGTTTCCGCTTCAAACGCGCTCCACAAGGCTACTGTGAAAGTCCATCAATATATAGTCAGGCTTTAAAAACACAGCTTGATGCAATTGTTTTACCTGACAGCGCTACCCTTATTCAGTACGTCGATGATTTGCTAGTCCCTACAGATACTGAAGAGATTTGTAAAGAAGCCACCTTGTCGTTGTTGCGTCATTTATCTGATTTACATCACAAAGTGTCCCTTTCAAAACTGCAATATTGTCGACAAGAAGTGACCTACTTAGGTTATCTCTTATCGAAGGAGGGAAGGAAACTGACCTCAGAAAGAATTCAGGCAATTGCAAAATTGAGTGTGCCAAGGACCCAGAGAGAAGTATGTGCTTTCTTGGGCATTACATCATACTGCAGACAATGGATACCAAATTTTTCTTTGCTGGCCAAACCTTTGGTAGCATTGACCTATAAAGATACACCCAACCCCGTTCCGTGGTCTGAGGATTGTCAGAAAAGTTTTTCCGAATTGCGTAATGCATTGTGTTCGGCTCCTGTGTTGGGTACCCCCGACTACAGTAAGCCCTTTACACTGTATGTCCATGAGAAAGAGGGTTGTGCATTGTCAGTGCTGACACAGTCTTTTGGAGACAAGCAGCGCCCATGCGCATATTTTTCGTCAACTTTGGATCCGGTAGCTAAAGCATTGCTGAGTTGCTTGAGAGCCACAGCGTCAGCAGCTGTTTCTATTTGACAGTCTGCTGGGTTAGTGATGAATAATATGTTGATTGTGATGGTTCCACATGCAGTGGACACGTTGTTAAACAGGACCAAGACACAGCATTTAACTAGTGCTCGATTGTCAGGTTACGAGTTGACACTGTTAGCAAGTCATGTGCACATAAAGAGGTGCAATACGTTGAATCCAGCCACGTTATTGCCGATTTCAGTAGAGACAGATGATGCTGAACAACATGATTGTTTTCTTAGGACAGAAGAAGAAACGAAAGGGAGAGTAGATCTTAAAGATACTCCTCTTGTAAAGTGTGATGGTACCTTATGGGTGGATGGTTCATGGTTCAAGCTTCGGAATGGTGATACGACTGCAGCATATGCTGTCACAACTTTGCATATGATTGTTGAAGCTGCACGTATACCACATAATTCAGCTCAAGCAGCAGAGCTGATTGCACTTACAAGAGCGTGTGTGTTATCGAAAGGAATGAAAGTGACCATATATACCGACAGCCAGTATGCTTTTGGTGTGGCCCATAGTTTTGGACGATTGTGGAAAGAACGTGGGTTCCTGACTTCGCATGGAGCTAAAATTCAGCATGGTCAGTTGGTGAATGAGCTTCTTGAGTCACTGACCTTGCCATTACAAGTTGCGATTGTGAAATGCAGTGCACACAAGAAGGTTACTGATGATGTCGGTGGTGGCAATGCATTTGCTGACGAAATCGCAAAAGAAACAGCAAAAGATGTGATGAATCGAATGTATGTTGCAGGCCCCGCAAGATGGGTTGGTGACGGAATATGTGAAGAAACGATAGAGGGTGTGAAGTCTCTTCAAGCTGAAGCTTCAGAGAAAGAGTTGAGTGTGTGGAAAGAAAGTACAGGTAAATTGGATGAAAATGGTTGTTGGGTTGACTTGTCAGAACATCAGCGATGGTTGTTACCCGATGCGTATGTGCTTGCAGTGGTGACAATGGCTCATGGAATGGCCCATATCAGTGTGAAAGGGATTTGTAAGTTGTTGGCTCCAGTATGGCAAAATGCTGGAATTCCTAAATGTGCAGAGAATGTGGTCAAGAATTGCATGGTGTGTCTGAAATACAATCCTGGTAGGGGAACCCCAACTCCAGCTGGTCATTTTGCACCTCCAACGTATCCGTTCCAGGTTTTGCAGCTAGATTTCATCCACATGGAAAGGTGCAACAATCTGAAATACGTACTCGTTGTTGTTTGTGCTTTTTCAAGATGGGTAGAAGCATATCCCTTAAAAGACAACACTGCCTTATCCACAGCTAAAGCCCTTGCCAAAGAATTCTTCCCCAGGTTTGGAATGCCGAGAATGGTCTGGAGTGATAATGGGAGTGAATTTGTGGGTCGAGTGATGAAAAAAGTATGTGAGGGGCTAGGTATCCAGCAAAAATTCCACGCTGCAAATCACCCCCAATCAGCTGGACTAGTAGAGTGCTATAATGGCACGCTAAAACTGAAGTTGGCAAAGATACAAGCGAGCTCTGGTCTTAAATGGCCTGACGCTCTGCCTCTAGCACTCCTATCAACAAGAATGACTGTGCATTCGCGAGTGGGACTTAGTCCCTATGAAATTGTGTTTGGCCGCCCGGCCAACATATGCGGAGTGCCAAGACCAACAAAATTCAGTGAGATCGAACACCCTGTACTGCTTTATTATTTGTATGAATTGACGGCTAAATTGCGTGTTCTACACCAACAGGTTCACCATACTCTGCCTCAGGTCTCTGAAGCTCCAGGACATCTTATCGATCCTGGATTATGGGTGCTGGTCAAGAACTTCCAGCGGACAAAGAATGACCAGCCCCGTTTGACCGGCCCCCACCTCATCCTTCTCTCAACAAGATCAGCTGTTCGAGTGGAAGGGAAAAAGAACTGGATCCACGGCATACACTGCAAGAGGGTCCCTTTTCCTCTACCGTACGACCGGTGGGTCCAGGAGGGGATCGCTGACTCTGAGACTGAGACTGTGCCTCGTTTTTTGCCATTTAGCGATGCACGTGTAAAAGGAACAATTTCTGAACGAGAAAGTGACAATAATTTGCAAGAAGCTGTGCCACCGTCAATTCGATTGAACACTACAGAGCCTGAACTCTTGTTCCAGAACCAGACAGTACCTGGAAAAAGCTGTTATAATTTGAGCCCAAGAACTAAGGACAAATAAATTTTTTCCCGTTCCTTTGCTATTTTTTTTTAAAGGTGCGGCTCTCTCATCTGAGAAACTTTCTTATTTTTGTTTTTTTCTTTTCGAACCGCCATCCGGGTTCAGCTGTAGGGTCGTGGTTGCCCAAGTCTTTGGAGTGCAGCTGAAGACGTTAGGTCGACAGTTCTGGTCGGTCTAAGGGAGTTGCCCTGGACTGACAGAAGCATTCCCTAGCATAGAACACCCTACCACCACGAGCAGCAATTAGAGAGGATGGAGTTTTTCAAGAATGAGAGACCTGCCAGACAGATGGACTTTAAAGCAAGAATGTGTATAATAATGACAAAGAAACGATTTTTGATATTATGTATTTTCATGTTGCTTAGTGTAATGACGTTTTTAATAGGAAATGTTTTATTCTCTTTTCAAGTGACATTTGCACCCATTACACAGCCCATACCTCCTTCCACTGTTTCCTCGCATTCTTTTCACCCCCTGCCTGAACACGAGTCTGCCAGAAGATTAGAATTTGTCAACAATTCATTCATTCAGCTTCTACACCAACACCAATTAGTAGTGAACACAACTAACTGTTGGGTGTGTGGTCTTATGCCTCATACTACTGATAAAGGTATCTCTTATCTGGTCCTGCCTTTCAGCCATAATGGTTCTGTATGGGCATATAGAACGGTGTTCATATACGCGTATGAAGCCAACCCCCTACGTTCTGTGAAAGATAATCCTAAGAATAGTGCTCTAGCTAAGGGTATAGTAGATATGATTAGGGAAGATATTTCCTATGAGACTATCCCGAGAGATGAGACACTAGCATATATTGGATGGAACATAACAGGATATGGAGTTACTCTGAGTGGGAACCAGCGAGCAAAGAGATCCTCCCCGATTTGGATTGTACCCCATCAGGGTCACCTATGTCTGCAAGGTAATGGCAAGAATCCCAGAGCTCAGTTAGAGAAAAGTATCTGCACTGAAACATATGTTTTTGCGTCTCAGACTTCTCCTTCGTTCTTAGCAGCTAAGGGTACCTATTTCATCTGCCATAATAGAGCCTATACATGGTTGCCCCCTGACTTCTCAGGCACATGTTTTGTTTCGTTCCTGTTACCTCCACCTACACAGCCGCAGCAGATTACCATAAGACAAGGATAGTTAGAGGTGTCATAAGTAAAGAAGACACTACAGGACAAGAATTTGGAGATTTCGTAAAGGGTATTCTGCCGTTTTGGGGTCCTATGGTTAACAGCAGGAACATAAGGCAATTGACAAAGGTGGTTGAATCCACGGTAGTTGAAACCGCCGGTGCCCTTGGTAATTTGACTGCTGAGCTCCAGTCGAATCGCCTTATGACTCTTCAGAACAGGGTCGCATTAGACGTCATACTTGCAGACCGAGGTGGGGTATGTAAAGTGATCCAATCAAGTTGCTGTGTTTTCATCCCAGATAACGCTCCGACAGTCTACCAGGCCATTTCCAAACTGCATAAGATCTCCGAGTCTATTGACGTGGATAAAGGAGATTGGTCATTGATGGGGTGGTTCTGGGAGCTGATATCCGCCTGGGGATGGAAGACTCTGGTAGTCATTGGGATGATCTTAGCCATTCTTTTCCTGTCCTGTCTGTGTGTACAGTGTGCTCCTGCAATATGTGGCCTCTGTGCTACATTGTGTGTAAGGAAACCTGTATCAAGGGACGAGCTAGGTAATAGGATGATGCTACAGCAACATCTCAACGACTTTATGAATATAGACCTGGACTCAGATTAGCGTGAGTATAGGTTATTGCCTATGTAAGGGCAAAAGGAGGGTCTGTGGTACTGAAAATTCTGGACCCGTGTTATAAACATCGTCGTATCACAACGATTTTGGTATCAGCAGACCGAGAATGATTAGAATAGTATGCACAAGCATTGTATTCATATTCGGGTAACGAAATCACCCGAATATCAGAGTTTCCGTCCTGAACCCTCGGGTTCCATTTAAACGACAGCCATTTTGTGATTGCCCTCACATAGGCCAATGACTAATGCCGAAAACGAGTCTGAAGGACACGTACATCTTTGCTGACTCCTCTGTGACCTGGGCAAGCTGACTCCACTGCCTGAAGCCAAACCTGTTCGGCCAGTTTCTTTCCCTGTGGCCGAATGAGATTAGTATCCAGGCACAACACATCATAAAACCTTTCATCACACACAAACCATGCCTAATCTTACACGCACCTGTCCCTGTTTCTTTCTTTATGACTTGCTTTACAAGGAGGAGGTGCCTGTTTATATTGGGGGTCTGTTGATATCTGATGAAAGCACTGAGCCTTGCCGGGTAATGATTGAGGGCTGGACAAACTGAAATATGGGCTTGTCATCATAACCCTGCTATTTCTTTGTAGTGAAAATATGTGAATGGTCAACTGTAAAATAAGGAATGTTTGCCCAAAGCATAATATTTTGTATAAAAGAGAAGGTTAGCTTTGCAAGAGCAGCAGTCTCCTGAGAATATACACCGTGTTGTACTTCTAGGATACCTGTTACTGGCTGCAGCCAATAAACAAGATCTTTGACTTCACCAAGAAGACTCTGTGTTTCTGTAGTCTGAAACAGGAAGGACTCGAAGTCTTAGGGTGTGTTCCCTGGCACCACTGGGTTCTGAAAAAACCAGTACTTCAGTTGGCGCCCAACGTGGGGCGATTTCAGCGGTACCAGTCCAAGCCAGAGGTTCGTGAGGAGCTTCGTGTGAAAATTCTGGAGGGAGGCCGCCACTTCATCGACCCCTGTATGTCGACGTGGTCCGAAAGTCTTTGCTGCGAGGTTCCCCGCTTCCCGACGGCTACTAAGGACTGCTGCCCTGACTATCGCCCTGTTTTGGACCCTTGATGATTTGGTAGAGCGAAACGATAAACGAGTCTTCTGGTGACGTCATCGATACCTCAATTAAGTATAAGTGGAGCGTCTCCCAGTCCTTAGTTTGGTTCTTAGTTTGGTATCCCCTTGGGATCTTTGATTTGGAACTTGCAAGTACCAAAGCCGAGGGATTCGTGTATTCACGAGGCTATAGTATTCGATAATCCTTTGAAGTTTGAAGCTAGACTGGAGAGCGAAGATGCCTGGTCTTAGCAGACATGGAAATTTGTTTTGTCTTGGTTATAATAGGGATTCCCGATTGGAGGACTCGTGTCCGGTTCCTCCGATTGGAACTCCAACCTATGAACTATATGCGAAACATGACATAGGCACCCTCACAGATAATGAAGTATGGATCCGATACACCAGGAAAGATGGTGTTTTAAAATGGCCCCAATATGGTAGTTTTGACACAGAGATTCTGGATAATCTGGAGGTTAAACTTTTTAAGAAGAAAGCCCGGCCGGTGATGTTTGACTCTTTCCGCCTATGGCGTAAGGAAGCCAAATAGAAGGAAATTAAATTAGCAAAGAGAAATAAGAGGGAAGAGGGTATCTCGATAATGCAAGCTGCCATGCAGTTTAAAGATGATGAAGAAGAACAGATGAATGAGCAGTTGCACAGGCAATGTAAATTGGTGATCGATAAATGTTATCCATTTTTTCCGCTTCTTCAGCAAGATGCAGCAAAAGAACTTGAGAAAGATGCTTTAATGTCACACTTGTTGAGTTCGCCACCCCCTTATGCGCAGAATGCTACAGCACCCCCGCAACCTTTAGCTGTGCAACCTCCGGTTATTGTGCCTCAGGTTCGTCCACAGCCGCCAGCTCCTCTTCAGTTGGCTCCTACTACTATGGCGCAGCCCCTTCAAGGGCCGCCGACTTCGCTACCTGCTCCATCTGTACCTCCTGCGACTTTATGTACTATATCGACTGCCTCTTCTGGTGTTCTTCCTGATACTGCCTCTGCGTCTGCTTCTGCGTCTGCGTCTGCCTTGCCTCCCTCTGTTTTTCCTCCTGTTCTTTCATCAACTTCTCCTTCTGTCCGACAGAGAATGACAGATACTGTTGCCAGCCTTATATTTCCTCTCTTTGGGTCGTCTGGTGTGACCCCAGATTCGGAGCGTAGACAGTCGCGTAGTCAACTGCCTAATTCTCAAGAGAGAGAAATGTTTGACCGTATGGCGCGTAAATGGGTTGTTTACCCTTTAAGATACGATGTAGAGTCTGTTATGGATGTCTTCCGTCAATGGGAAGCACCGAAACAAAGATACGTTTTTGAGAAAATGTGTGCATTCCTTTGTGAGGAATTGAAGGATAATGATTTGGAAACAAATCCGCCTGATTTGTGCCGTGTACGGTTTGAGTTTGAAAAAGGCACGATTGTGGGTCCCGATGTTGAGAAAGCAGTTGCGACGTTGTTGTCCTTTAGGAATAAGGATCCTTCTCAGTCATTGTTCCAACATGACTCCTCTGTTAAAAAAAAGGTGCGACAGTACCCAATGAGAGAAGTCTCTCCGGTATGGAAGGACGCCGTTGCGGCTGATGTTGCTAATCAATTTGATGCTGTCCCAGCTCATTTTCAGCATGTTTGGGTACATGGTCCGTGGAAGCGAGCTGAAGTTTTAGCCCTTAAGCAGACTTTGCCTGATCCCCGTAAAAACCCTGCAGGGTATTATAAGGAATTATCACAGACTGCAGACTCATGCATTATGAATTTAGCCGACATAGACATGTTATTTGGGAATGTTGTTCCACAGCCTTTGTGGGGATTGATTCGCCATACAGATCATGCACAAGAGTTAGGTGACTCATGGGCTAATATTAGTGCTGCAAATGATAGACAAGTTGGTGGTGCCAAGCCTGAGCCTTTGGTAGCAGAACTGCCTGCTAGGATCATTACTTACATGAAGACTTTAATGCCTGCGATGCGTGTGAATTGGGATAAATTGTCTGCGTGTAAGCAGAAGAAAGATGAAACAGTGTCTGATTTCTTCACCAGGTTTGAGGAAACGTTTATCGACCACAGTGGTCAAGATATGAGTACAGAAGGTGGTCAACGGTTGTTCGTCGACAAGTTTGTGCACAATTTGCTTGCCGAGCTGTGTAAGAAATTGAAGGATTCAGAGAGTTCTTGGGCTGTTTCCTCTTCAGCACAAATATTGGCTACTGCACAGTGCTACGAAAATAGGGATAAAGATGAGAAGGATAGAGCAGACAAGAAAACTAAAGAATTAAAGACAAAGGTTCTTTTACAACAGGCGTATCCGCCACGTGGTGGTCAGAGTAACTATCAGCAACCTCAACAGTTCCAGAGAAACTCGCAAAGGTTCGAGTTTTCTCAACCACGTGTTCCTATAGGTCCCAATCAGTGTTCATATTGTAAAGAAGAGGGTAATTTCAAGTATAGTTGTCCTATTTTGTTACAGGGTACGAATGGTGCTTCTGGCTCAAGAGGTCGAGGTGTTCAACAAGCTCCTAGAGGTAGAGGACGTGGAAGTTTTCCCCAGAACACGCGTTCCTTTCCGTCTCAAAACTCAATGAATAGTTTTGACCAGCAACATAACGCATCTGGTAGGACTGCTCAGTACCATGCTGACGACTACTATGCAGAAGATGAGAATCTGGAAGGTAATAATTGCTAGGACAGCCATAGACGAAGAGAGGGAGTTTTTTTAGTTCCAGTAGATCAGAATGGACCTTATGTTAAGGTGATTACCTCAGGTGTGTCGGAGCCTTTTCTGTTGGATACTGGTGCTACAAAGAGTTCTATTATGCACTCAAAACTCCCTGGCGCACCTTTGTCTGGCGAGATGAATGTTTCAGTAGGTTTTTCTGGCGTCCCGGTTAGGAACCCGATTTCTAGTCCTATGTCCCTTTCTGTTGGACCTTGTGAATTGGAAGCACCCCTTATTCTGACGACAGGTTGTGGTGAAAACTTGTTAGGATTGGATTTGTTGAAAAGATTGTATGCAACATTATATTGTTCTCCTTCGGGAGTACAACTTACACTGGGTAGGAAAATGGTCTCTCCAATGTATTTGTCGAAGGATAAACTTCCGACCGAATTGTCGTTTCTTCCTGATACCATTTGGGCTACTGGTACTAATGACGTGGGTCTGTTGGAAATACCGCCTTATGTTGTGACATTGAAAGCCAATGTTAAATTACCACGCATTCAACAATACAAGATCTCTAGTGAAGGTGAAAAGGCGTTGCTAGCGATCATTTATGATTTAATTGAAAAAGATGTAATTGAAGAGACAAGAGGCAACGTTTGTAATAGTCCTGTTCTGCCTGTTTTGAAACATACTGACCCCTCTAAGCCACCTGTTTACAGGCTCGTGATTGATCTTAGAGAGGTAAATAAAATAGTTGTGCCACAGTTTCCAGTTGTTCCTAATATCACTGCCCTATTAACTATGATTCCAGCTGCCGCCACCTGGTTTTCGGTGATTGACTTAAAGAATGCTTTCTTCAGCATCCCGATTGCAAAGGAGAGCAGGGATATTTTTGGCTTCAGTTTAGGAGGCCGAAGTTTCCGCTTCAAACGCGCTCCACAAGGCTACTGTGAAAGTCCATCAATATATAGTCAGGCTTTAAAAACACAGCTTGATGCAATTGTTTTACCTGACGGCGCTACCCTTATTCAGTACGTCGATGATTTGCTAGTCCCTACAGATACTGAAGAGATTTGTAAAGAAGCCAACTTGTCGTTGTTGCGTCATTTATCTGATTTACATCACAAAGTGTCCCTTTCAAAACTGCAATATTGTCGACAAGAAGTGACCTACTTAGGTTATCTCTTATCGAAGGAGGGAAGGAAACTGACCTCAGAAAGAATTCAGGCAATTGCAAAATTGAGTGTGCCAAGGACCCAGAGAGAAGTATGTGCTTTCTTGGGCATTACATCATACTGCAGACAATGGATACCAAATTTTTTTTTGCTGGCCAAACCTTTGGTAGCATTGACCTATAAAGATACACCCAACCCCGTTCCGTGGTCTGAGGATTGTCAGAAAAGTTTTTCCGAATTGCGTAATGCATTGTGTTCGGCTCCTGTGTTGGGTACCCCCGACTACAGTAAGCCCTTTACACTGTATGTCCATGAGAAAGAGGGTTGTGCATTGTCAGTGCTGACACAGTCTTTTGGAGACAAGCAGTGCCCATGCGCATATTTTTCGTCAACTTTGGATCCAGTAGCTAAAGCATTGCCGAGTTGCTTGAGAGCCACAGCGTCAGCAGCTGTTTCTATTCGACAGTCTGCTGGGTTAGTGATGAATAATATGTTGATTGTGATGGTTCCACATGCAGTGGACACGTTGTTAAACAGGACCAAGACACAGCATTTAACTAGTGCTCGATTGTCAGGTTACGAGTTGACACTGTTAGCAAGTCATGTGCACATAAAGAGGTGCAATAGCTTGAATCCAGCCACGTTATTGCCGATTTCAGTAGAGACAGATGATGCTGAACAACATGATTGTTTTCTTAGGACAGAAGAAGAAACGAAAGGGAGAGTAGATCTTAAAGATACTCCTCTTGTAAAGTGTGATGGTACCTTATGGGTGGATGGTTCATGCTTCAAGCTTCCGAATGGTGATACGACTGCAGCATATGCTGTCACAACTTTGCATACGATTGTTGAAGCTGCACGTATACCACATAATTCAGCTCAAGCAGCAGAGCAGATTGCACTTACGAGAGCGTGTGTGTTATCGAAAGGAATGAAAGTGACCATATATACCGACAGCCAGTATGCGTTTGGTGTGGCCCATAGTTTTGGACGATTGTGGAAAGAACGTGGGTTCCTGACTTCGCATGGAGCTAAAATTCAGCATGGTCAGTTGGTGAATGAGCTTCTTGAGTCACTGACCTTGCCATTACAAGTTGCGATTGTGAAATGCAGTGCACACAAGAAGGTTACTGATGATGTCGGTGGTGGCAATGCATTTGCTGACGAAATCGCAAAAGAAACAGCAAAAGATGTGATGAATCGAATGTATGTTGCAGGCCCCGCAAGATGGGTTGGTGACGGAATATGTGAAGATACGATAGAGGGTGTGAAGTCTCTTCAAGCTGAAGCTTCAGAGAAAGAGTTGAGTGTGTGGAAAGAAAGTACAGGTAAATTGGATGAAAATGGTTGTTGGGTTGACTTGTCAGAACATCAGCGATGGTTGTTACCCGATGCGTATGTGCTTGCAGTGGTGACAATGGCTCATGGAATGGCCCATATCAGTGTGAAAGGGATTTGTAAGTTGTTGGCTCCAGTATGGCAAAATGCTGGAATTCCTAAATGTGCAGAGAATGTGGTCAAGAATTGCATGGTGTGTCTGAAATACAATCCTGGTAGGGGAACCCCAACTCCAGCTGGTCATTTTGCACCTCCAACGTATCCGTTCGAGGTTTTGCAGCTAGATTTCATCCACATGGAAAGGTGCAACAATCTGAAATACGTACTCGTTGTTGTTTGTGCTTTTTCAAGATGGGTAGAAGCATATCCCTTAAAAGACAACACTGCCTTATCCACAGCTAAAGCCCTTGCCAAAGAATTCTTCCCTAGGTTTGGAATGCCGAGAATGGTCTGGAGTGATAATGGGAGTGAATTTGTGGGTCGAGTGATGAAAAAAGTATGTGAGGGGCTAGGTATCCAGCAAAAATTCCACGCTGCAAATCACCCCCAATCAGCTGGACTAGTAGAGTGCTATAATGGCACGCTAAAACTGAAGTTGGCAAAGATACAAGCGAGCTCTGGTCTTAAATGGCCTGACGCTCTGCCTCTAGCACTCCTATCAACAAGAATGACTGTGCATTCGCGAGTGGGACTTAGTCCCTATGAAATTGTGTTCGGCCGCCCGGCCAACATATGCGGAGTGCCAAGACCAACAAAATTCAGTGAGATCGAACACCCTGTACTGCTTGATTATTTGTATGAATTGACGGCTAAATTGCGTGTTCTACACCAACAGGTTCACGATACTCTGCCTCAGGTCTCTAAAGCTCCAGGACATCTTATCGATCCTGGATTATGGGTGCTGGTCAAGAACTTCCAGCGGACAAAGAATGACCAGCCCCGTTTGACCGGCCCCCACCTCATCCTTCTCTCAACAAGATCAGCTGTTCGAGTGGAAGGGAAAAACAACTGGATCCACGGCATACACTGCAAGAGGGTCCCTTTTCCTCTACCATACGACCGGTGGGTCCAGGAGGGGATCGCTGACTCTGAGACTGAGACTGTGCCTCGTTTTTTGCCATTTAGCGATGCACGTGTAAAAGGAACAATTTCTGAACGAGAAAGTGACAATAATTTGCAAGAAGCTGTGCCACCGTCAATTCGATTGAACACTACAGAGCCTGAACTCTTGTTCCAGAACCAGACAGTACCTGGAAAAAGCCGTTATAATTTGAGCCCAAGAACTAAGGACAAATAATTTTTTTCCCGTTCCTTTGCTATTTTTTTTTAAAGGTGCGGCTCTCTCATCTGAGAAACTTTCTTATTTTTGTTTTTTTCTTTTCGAACCGCCATCCGGGTTCAGCTGTACGGTCGTGGTTGCCCAAGTCTTTGGAGTGCAGCTGAAGACGTTAGGTCGACAGTTCTGGTCGGTCTAAGGGAGTTGCCCTGGACTGACAGAAGCATTCCCTAGCATAGAACACCCTACCACCACGAGCAGCAATTAGAGAGGATGGAGTTTTTCAAGAATGAGAGACCTGCCAGACAGATGGACTTTAAAGCCAGAATGTGTATAATAATGACAAAGAAACGATTTTTGATATTATGTATTTTCATGTTGCTTAGTGTAATGACGTTTTTAATAGGATATGTTTTATTCTCTTTTCAAGTGACATTTGCACCCATTACACAGCACATACCTCCTTCCACTGTTTCCTCGCATTCTTTTCACCCCCTGCCTGAACACGAGTCTGCCAGAAGATTAGAATTTGTCAATAATTCATTCATTCAGCTTCTACACCAACACCAATTAGTAGTGAACACAACTAACTGTTGGGTGTGTGGTCTTATGCCTCATACTACTGATAAAGGTATCCCTTATCTGGTCCTGCCTTTCAGCCATAATGGTTCTGTATGGGCATATAGAACGGTGTTCATATACGTGTATGAAGCCAACCCCCTACGTTCTGTGAAAGATAATCCTAAGAATAGTGCTCTAGCTAAGGGTATAGTAGATATGATTAGGGAAGATATTTCCTATGAGACTATCCCGAGAGATGAGACACTAGCATATATTGGATGGAACATAACAGGATATGGAGTTACTCTGAGTGGGAACCAGCGAGCAAAGAGATCCTCCCCGATTTGGATTGTACCCCTTCAGGGTCACCTATGTCTGCAAGGTAATGGCAAGAATCCCAGAGCTCAGTTAGGGAAAAGTATCTGCACTGAAACATATGTTTTTGCGTCTCAGACTTCTCCTTCGTTCTTAGCAGCTAAGGGTACCTATTTCATCTGCCATAATAGAGCCTATACATGGTTGCCCCCTGACTTCTCAGGCACATGTTTTGTTTCGTTCCTGTTACCTCCACCTACACAGCCGCGGCAGATTACCATAAGACAAGGATAGTTAGAGGTGTCATAAGTAAAGAAGACACTACAGGACAAGAATTTGGAGATTTCGTAAAGGGTATTCTGCCGTTTTGGGGTCCTATGGTTAACAGCAGGAACATAAGGCAATTGACAAAGGTGGTTGAATCCATGGTAGTTGAAACCGCCGGTGCCCTTGGTAATTTGACTGCTGAGCTCCAGTCGAATCGCCTTATGACTCTTCAGAACAGGGTCGCATTAGACGTCATACTTGCAGACCGAGGTGGGGTATGTAAAGTGATCCAATCAAGTTGCTGTGTTTTCATCCCAGATAACGCTCCGACAGTCTACCAGGCCATTTCCAAACTGCATAAGATCTCCGAGTCTATTGACGTGGATAAAGGAGATTGGTCATTGATGGGGTGGTTCTGGGAGCTGATATCCGCCTGGGGATGGAAGACTCTGGTAGTCATTGGGATGATCTTAGCCATTCTTTTCCTGTCCTGTCTGTGTGTACAGTGTGCTCCTGCAATATGTGGCCTCTGTGCTACATTGTGTGTAAGGAAACCTGTATCAAGGGACGAGCTAGGTAATAGGATGATGCTACAGCAACATCTCAACGACTTTATGAATATAGACCTGGACTCAGATTAGCGTGAGTATAGGTTATTGCCTATGTAAGGGCAAAAGGAGGGTCTGTGGTACTGAAAATTCTGGACCCGTGTTATAAACATCGTCGTATCACAACGATTTTGGTATCAGCAGACCGAGAATGATTAGAATAGTATGCACAAGCATTGTATTCATATTCGGGTAACGAAATCACCCGAATATCAGAGTTTCCGTCCTGAACCCTCGGGTTCCATTTAAACTACAGCCATTTTGTGATTGCCCTCACATAGGCCAATGACTAATGCCAAAAACGAGTCTGAAGGACACGTACATCTTTGCTGACTCCTCTGTGACCTGGGCAAGCTGACTCCACTGCCTGAAGCCAAACCTGTTCGGCCAGTTTCTTTCCCTGTGGCCGAATGAGATTAGTATCAAGGCACAACACATCATAAAACCTTTCATCACACACAAACCATGCCTAATCTTACACGCACCTGTCCCTGTTTCTTTCTTTATGACTTGCTTTACAAGGAGGAGGTGCCTGTTTATATTGGGGGTCCGTTGATATCTGATGAAAGCACTGAGCCTTGCCGGGTAATGATTGAGGGCTGGACAAACTGAAATATGGGCTTGTCATCATAACCCTGCTATTTCTTTGTAGTGAAAATATGTGAATGGTCAACTGTAAAATAAGGAATGTTTGCCCAAAGCATAATATTTTGTATAAAAGAGAAGGTTAGCTTTGCAAGAGCAGCAGTCTCCTGAGAATATACACCATGTTGTACTTCTAGGATACCTGTTACTGGCTGCAGCCAATAAACAAGATCTTTGACTTCACCAAGAAGACTCTGTGTTTCTGTAGTCTGAAACAGGAAGGACTCGAAGTCTTAGGGTGTGTTCCCTGGCACCACTGGGTTCTGAAAAACCCAGTACTTCAGTTGGCGCCCAACGTGGGGCGATTTCAGCTGTACCAGTCCAAGCCAGAGGTTCGTGAGGAGCTTCGTGTGAAAATTCTGGAGGGAGGCCGCCACTTCATCGACCCCTGTATGTCGACGTGGTCCGAAAGTCTTTGCTGCGAGGTTCCCCGCTTCCCGACGGCTACGAAGGACTGCTGCCCTGACTATCGCCCTGTTTTGGACCCTTGATGATTTGGTAGAGCGAAACGATAAACGAGTCTTCTGGTGACGTCATCGATACCTCAGTTAAGTATAAGTGGAGCGTCTCCCAGTCCTTAGTTTGGTTCTTAGTTTGGTATCCCCTTGGGATCTTTGATTTGGAACTTGCAAGTACCAAAGCCGAGGGATTCGTGTATTCACGAGGCTATAGTATTCGATAATCCTTTGAAGTTTGAAGCTAGACTGGAGAGCGAAGATGCCTGGTCTTAGCAGACATGGAAATTTGTTTTGTCTTGGTTATAATAGGGATTCCCGATTGGAGGACTCGTGTCCGGTTCCTCCGATTGGAACTCCAACCTATGAACTATATGCGAAACATGACATAGGCACCCTCACAGATAATGAAGTATGGATCCGATACACCAGGAAAGATGGTGTTTTAAAATGGCCCCAATATGGTAGTTTTGACACAGAGATTCTGGATAATCTGGAGGTTAAACTTTTTAAGAAGAAAGCCCGGCCGGTGATGTTTGACTCTTTCCGCCTATGGCGTAAGGAAGCCAAATAGAAGGAAATTAAATTAGCAAAGAGAAATAAGAGGGAAGAGGGTATCTCGATAATGCAAGCTGCCATGCAGTTTAAAGATGATGAAGAAGAACAGATGAATGAGCAGTTGCACAGGCAACGTAAATTGGTGATCGATAAATGTTATCCAGTTTTTCCGCTTCTTCAGCAAGATGTAGCAAAAGAACTTGAGAAAGATCCTTTAATGTCACACTTGTTGAGTTCGCCACCCCCTTATGCGCAGAATGCTACAGCACCCCCGCAACCTTTAGCTGTGCAACCTCCGGTTATTGTGCCTCAGGTTCTTCCACAGCCGCCAGCTCCTCTTCAGTTGGCTCCTACTACTATGGCACAGCCCCTTCAAGGGCCGTCGACTTCGCTACCTGCTCCATCTGTACCTCCTGCGACTTTATGTACTATATCGACTGCCTCTTCTGGTGTTCTTCCTGATACTGCCTCTGCGTCTGCTTCTGCGTCTGCCTTGCCTCCCTCTGTTTTTCCTCCTGTTCTTTCATCAACTTCTCCTTCTGTCCGACAGAGAATGACAGATACTGTTGCCAGCCTTATATTTCCTCTCTTTGGGTCGTCTGGTGTGACCCCAGATTCGGAGCGTAAACAGTTGCGTAGTCAACTGCCTAATTCTCAAGAGAGAGAAATGTTTGACCGTATGGCGCGTAAATGGGTTGTTTACCCTTTAAGATACGATGTAGAGTCTGTTATGGATGTCTTCCGTCAATGGGAAGCACCGAAACAAAGATACGTTTTTGAGAAAATGTGTGCATTCCTTTGTGAGGAATTGAAGGATAATGATTTGGAAACAAATCCGCCTGATTTGTGCTGTGTACGGTTTGAGTTTGAAAAAGGCACGATTGTGGGTCCCGATGTTGAGAAAGCAGTTGCGACGTTGTTGTCCTTTAGGAATAAGGATCCTTCTCAGTCATTGTTCCAACATGACTCCTCTGTTAAAAAAAAGGTGCAACAGTACCCAATGAGAGAAGTCTCTCCGGTATGGAAGGACGCCGTTGCGGCTGATGTTGCTAATCAATTTGATGCTGTCCCAGCTCATTTGCAGCATGTTTGGGTACATGTTCCGTGGAAGCGAGCTGAAGTTTTAGCCCTTAAGCAGACTTTGCCTGATCCCCGTAAAAACCCTGCAGGGTATTATAAGGAATTATCACAGACTGCATACTCATGCATTATGAATTTAGCCGACATAGACATGTTATTTGGGAATGTTGTTCCACAGCCTTTGTGGGGATTGATTCGCCATACAGATCATGCACAAGAGTTAGGTGACTCATGGGCTAATATCAGTGCTGCAAATGATAGACAAGTTGGTGGTGCCAAGCCTGAGCCTTTGGTAGCAGAACTGCCTGCTAGGATCATTACTTACATGAAGACTTTAATGCCTGCGATGCGTGTGAATTGGGATAAATTGTCTGCGTGTAAGCAGAAGAAAGATGAAACAGTGTCTGATTTCTTCACCAGGTTTGAGGAAACGTTTATCGACCACAGTGGTCAAGATATGAGTACAGAAGGTGGTCAACGGTTGTTCGTCGACAAGTTTGTGCACAATTTGCTTGCCGAGCTGTGTAAGAAATTGAAGGATTCAGAGAGTTCTTGGGCTGTTTCCTCTTCAGCACAAATATTGGCTACTGCACAGTACTACGAAAATAGGGATAAAGATGAGAAGGATAGAGCAGACAAGAAAACTAAAGAATTAAAGACGAAGGTTCTTTTACAACAGGCGTATCCGCCACGTGGTGGTCAGAGTAACTATCAGCAACCTCAACAGTTCCAGAGAAACTCGCAAAGGTTCGAGTTTTCTCAACCACGTGTTCCTATAGGTCCCAATCAGTGTTCATATTGTAAAGAAGAGGGTCATTTCAAGTATAGTTGTCCTATTTTGTTACAGGGTACGAATGGTGCTTCTGGCGCAATAGGTCGAGGTGTTCAACAAGCTCCTAGAGGTAGAGGACGTGGAAGTTTTCCCCAGAACACGCGTTCCTTTCCGTCTCAAAACTCAATGAATAGTTTTGACCAGCAACATAACGCATCTGGTAGGACGGCTCAGTACCATGCTGACGACTACTATGCAGAAGATGAAAATCTGGAAGGTAATAATTGCTAGGACAGCCATAGACGAAGAGAGGGAGTTTTTTTAGTTCCAGTAGATCAGAATGGACCTTATGTTAAGGTGATTACCTCAGGTGTGTCAGAGCCTTTTCTGTTGGATACTGGTGCTACAAAGAGTTCTATTATGCACTCAAAACTCCCTGGCGCACCTTTGTCTGGCGAGATGAATGTTTCAGTAGGTTTTTCTGGCGTCCCGGTTAGGAACCCGATTTCTAGTCCTATCACCCTTTCTGTTGGACCTTGTGAATTGGAAGCACCCCTTATTCTGACGACAGGTTGTGGTGAAAACTTGTTAGGATTGGATTTGTTGAAAAGATTGTATGCAACATTATATTGTTCTCCTTCGGGAGTACAACTTACACTGGGTAGGAAAATGGTCTCTCCAATGTATTTGTCGAAGGATAAACTTCCGACCGAATTGTCGTTTCTTCCTGATACCATTTGGGCTACTGGTCCTAATGACGTGGGTCTGTTGGAAATACCGCCTTATGTTGTGACATTGAAAGCCAATGTTAAATTACCACGCATTCAACAATACAAGATCTCTAGTGAAGGTGAAAAGGCATTGCTAGCGATCATTTATGATTTAATTGAAAAAGATGTAATTGAAGAGACAAGAGGCAACGTTTGTAATAGTCCTGTTCTGCCTGTTTTGAAACGTACTGACCCCTCTAAGCCACCTGTTTACAGGCTTGTGATTGATCTTAGATAGGTAAATAAAATAGTTGTGCCACAGTTTCCAGTTTTTCCTAATATCACTGCCCTATTAACTATGATTCCAGCTTCCGCCACCTGGTTTTCGGTGATTGACTTAAAGAATGCTTTCTTCAGCATCCCGATTGCAAAGGAGAGCAGGGATATTTTTGGCTTCAGTTTAGGAGGCCGAAGTTTCCGCTTCAAACGCGCTCCACAAGGCTACTGTGAAAGTCCATCAATATATAGTCAGGCTTTAAAAACACAGCTTGATGCAATTGTTTTACCTGACGGCGCTACCCTTATTCAGTACGTCGATGATTTGCTAGTCCCTACAGATACTGAAGAGATTTGTAAAGAAGCCACCTTGTCGTTGTTGCGTCATTTATCTGATTTACATCACAAAGTGTCCTTTTCAAAACTGCAATATTGTCGACAAGAAGTGACCTACTTAGGTTATCTCTTATCGAAGGAGGGAAGGAAACTGACCTCAGAAAGAATTCAGGCAATTGCAAAATTGAGTGTGCCAAGGACCCAGAGAGAAGTATGTGCTTTCTTGGGCATTACATCATACTGCAGACAATGGATACCAAATTTTTCTTTGCTGGCCAAACCTTTGGTAGCATTGACCTATAAAGATACACCCAACCCCGTTCCGTGGTCTGAGGATTGTCAGAAAAGTTTTTCCGAATTGCGTAATGCATTGTGTTTGGCTCCTGTGTTGGGTACCCCCGACTACAGTAAGCCCTTTACACTGTATGTCCATGAGAAAGAGGGTTGTGCATTGTCAGTGCTGACACAGTCTTTTGGAGACAAGCAGCGCCCATGCGCATATTTTTCGTCAACTTTGGATCCGGTAGCTAAAGCATTGCCGAGTTGCTTGAGAGCCACAGCGTCAGCAGCTGTTTCTATTCGACAGTCTGCTGGGTTAGTGATGAATAATATGTTGATTGTGATGGTTCCACATGCAGTGGACACGTTGTTAAACAGGACCAAGACACAGCATTTAACTAGTGCTCGATTGTCAGGTTACGAGTTGACACTGTTAGCAAGTCATGTGCACATAAAGAGGTGCAATACGTTGAATCCAGCCACGTTATTGCCGATTTCAGTAGAGACAGATGATGCTGAACAACATGATTGTTTTCTTAGGACAGAAGAAGAAACAAAAGGGAGAGTAGATCTTAAAGATATTCCTCTTGTAAAGTGTGATGGTACCTTATGGGTGGATGGTTCATGCTTCAAGCTTCCGAATGGTGATACGACTGCAGCATATGCTGTCACAACTTTGCATACGATTGTTGAAGCTGCACGTATACCACATAATTCAGCTCAAGCAGCAGAGCTGATTGCACTTACGAGAGCGTGTGTGTTGTCGAAAGGAATGAAAGTGACCATATATACCGACAGCCAGTATGCGTTTGGTGTGGCCCATAGTTTTGGACGATTGTGGAAAGAACGTGGGTTCCTGACTTCGCATGGAGCTAAAATTCAGCATGGTCAGTTGGTGAATGAGCTTCTTGAGTCACTGACCTTGCCATTACAAGTTGCGATTGTGAAATGCAGTGCACACAAGAAGGTTACTGATGATGTCGGTGGTGGCAATGCATTTGCTGACGAAATCGCAAAAGAAACAGCAAAAGATGTGATGAATCGAATGTATGTTGCAGGCCCCGCAAGATGGGTTGGTGACGGAATATGTGAAGATACGATAGAGGGTGTGAAGTCTCTTCAAGCTGAAGCTTCAGAGAAAGAGTTGAGTGTGTGGAAAGAAAGTACAGGTAAATTGGATGAAAATGGTTGTTGGGTTGACTTGTCAGAACATCAGCGATGGTTGTTACCCGATGCGTATGTGCTTGCAGTGGTGACAATGGCTCATGGAATGGCCCATATCAGTGTGAAAGGGATTTGTAAGTTGTTGGCTCCAGTATGGCAAAATGCTGGAATTCCTAAATGTGCAGAGAATGTGGTCAAGAATTGCATGGTGTGTCTGAAATACAATCCTGGTAGGGGAACCCCAACTCCAGCTGGTCATTTTGCACCTCCAACGTATCCGTTCGAGGTTTTGCAGCTAGATTTCATCCACATGGAAAGGTGCAACAATCTGAAATACGTACTCGTTGTTGTTTGTGCTTTTTCAAGATGGGTAGAAGCATATCCCTTAAAAGACAACACTGCCTTATCCACAGCTAAAGCCCTTGCCAAAGAATTCTTCCCTAGGTTTGGAATGCCGAGAATGGTCTGGAGTGATAATGGGAGTGAATTTGTGGGTCGAGTGATGAAAAAAGTATGTGAGGGGCTAGGTATCCAGCAAAAATTCCACGCTGCAAATCACCCCCAATCCGCTGGACTAGTAGAGTGCTATAATGGCACGCTAAAACAGAAGTTGGCAAAGATACAAGCGAGCTCTGGTCTTAAATGGCCTGACGCTCTGCCTCTAGCACTCCTATCAACAAGAATGACTGTGCATTCGCGAGTGGGACTTAGTCCCTATGAAATTGTGTTCGGCCGCCCGGCCAACATATGCGGAGTGCCAAGACCAACAAAATTCAGTGAGATCGAACACCCTGTACTGCTTGATTATTTGTATGAATTGACGGCTAAATTGCGTGTTCTACACCAACAGGTTCACGATACTCTGCCTCAGGTCTCTGAAGCTCCAGGACATCTTATCGATCCTGGATTATGGGTGCTGGTCAAGAACTTCCAGCGGACAAAGAATGACCAGCCCCGTTTGACCGGCCCCCACCTCATCCTTCTCTCAACAAGATCAGCTGTTCGAGTGGAAGGGAAAAACAACTGGATCCACGGCATACACTGCAAGAGGGTCCCTTTTCCTCTACCGTACGACCGGTGGGTCCAGGAGGGGATCGCTGACTCTGAGACTGAGACTGTGCCTCGTTTTTTGCCATTTAGCGATGCACGTGTAAAAGGAACAATTTCTGAACGAGAAAGTGACAATAATTTGCAAGAAGCTGTGCCACCGTCAATTCGATTGAACACTACAGAGCCTGAACTCTTGTTCCAGAACCAGACAGTACCTGGAAAAAGCCGTTATAATTTGAGCCCAAGAACTAAGGACAAATAATTTTTTCCCCGTTCCTTTGCTATTTTTTTTTAAAGGTGCGGCTCTCTCATCTGAGAAACTTTCTTATTTTTGTTTTTTTCTTTTCGCACCGGCATCCGGGTTCAGCTGTAGGGTCGTGGTTGCCCAAGTCTTTGGAGTGCAGCTGAAGACGTTAGGTCGACAGGTCTGGTCGGTCTAAGGGAGTTGCCCTGGACTGACAGAAGCATTCCCTAGCATAGAACACCCTACCACCACGAGCAGCAATTAGAGAGGATGGAGTTTTTCAAGAATGAGAGACCTGCCAGACAGATGGACTTTAAAGGCAGAATGTGTATAATAATGACAAAGAAACGATTTTTGATATTATGTATTTTCATGTTGCTTAGTGTAATGACGTTTTTAATAGGATATGTTTTATTCTCTTTTCAAGTGACATTTGAACCCATTACACAGCCCATACCTCCTTCCACTGTTTCCTCGCATTCTTTTCACCCCCTGCCTGAACACGAGTCTGCCAGAAGATTAGAATTTGTCAACAATTCATTCATTCAGCTTCTACACCAACACCAATTAGTAGTGAACACAACTAACTGTTGGGTGTGTGGTCTTATGCCTCATACTACTGATAAAGGTATCCCTTATCTGGTCCTGCCTTTCAGCCATAATGGTTCTGTATGGGCATATAGAACGGTGTTCATATACGCGTATGAAGCCAACCCCCTACGTTCTGTGAAAGATAATCCTAAGAATAGTGCTCTAGCTAAGGGTATAGTAGATATGATTAGGGAAGATATTTCCTATGAGACTATCCCGAGAGATGAGACACTAGCATATATTGGATGGAACATAATAGGATATGGAGTTACTCTGAGTGGGAACCAGCGAGCAAAGAGATCCTCCCCGATTTGGATTGTACCCCATCAGGGTCACCTATGTCTGCAAGGTAATGGCAAGAATCCCAGAGCTCAGTTAGGGAAAAGTATCTGCACTGAAACATATGTTTTTGCGTCTCAGACTTCTCCTTCGTTCTTAGCAGCTAAGGGTACCTATTTCATCTGCCATAATAGAGCCTATACATGGTTGCCCCCTGACTTCTCAGGCACATGTTTTGTTTCGTTCCTGTTACCTCCACCTACACAGCCGCGGCAGATTACCATAAGACAAGGATAGTTAGAGGTGTCATAAGTAAAGAAGACACTACAGGACAAGAATTTGGAGATTTCGTAAAGGGTATTCTGCCGTTTTGGGGTCCTATGGTTAACAGCAGGAACATAAGGCAATTGACAAAGGTGGTTGAATCCACGGTAGTTGAAACCGCCGGTGCCCTTGGTAATTTGACTGCTGAGCTCCAGTCGAATCGCCTTATGACTCTTCAGAACAGGGTCGCATTAGACGTCATACTTGCAGACCGAGGTGGGGTATGTAAAGTGATCCAATCAAGTTGCTGTGTTTTCATCCCAGATAACGCTCCGACAGTCTACCAGGCCATTTCCAAACTGCATAAGATCTCTGAGTCTATTCACGTGGATAAAGGAGATTGGTCATTGATGGGGTGGTTCTGGGAGCTGATATCCGCCTGGGGATGGAAGACTCTGGTAGTCATTGGGATGATCTTAGCCATTCTTTTCCTGTCCTGTCTGTGTGTACAGTGTGCTCCTGCAATATGTGGCCTCTGTGCTACATCGTGTGTAAGGAAACCTGTATCAAGGGACGAGCTAGGTAATAGGATGATGCTACAGCAACATCTCAACGACTTTATGAATATAGACCTGGTCTCAGATTAGCGTGAGTATAGGTTATTGCCTATGTAAAGGCAAAAGGAGGATCTGTGGTACTGAAAATTCTGGACCCGTGTTATAAACATCGTCGTATCACAACGATTTTGGTATCAGCAGACCGAGAATGATTAGAATAGTATGCACAAGCATTGTATTCATATTCGGGTAACAAAATCACCCGAATATCAGAGTTTCCGTCCTGAACCCTCGGGTTCCATTTAAACGACAGCCATTTTGTGATTGCCCTCACATAGGCCAATGACTAATGCCGAAAACGAGTCTGAAGGACACGTACATCTTTGCTGACTCCTCTGTGACCTGGGCAAGCTGACTCCACTGCCTGAAGCCAAACCTGTTCGGCCAGTTTCTTTCCCTGTGGCCGAATGAGATTAGTATCAAGGCACAACACATCATAAAACCTTTCATCACACACAAACCATGCCTAATCTTACACGCACCTGTCCCTGTTTCTTTCTTTATGACTTGCTTTACAAGGAGGAGGTGCCTGTTTATATTGGGGGTCCGTTGATATCTGATGAAAGCACTGAGACTTGCCGGGTAATGATTGAGGGCTGGACAAACTGAAATATGGGCTTGTCATCATAACCCTGCTATTTCTTTGTAGTGAAAATATGTGAATGGTCAACTGTAAAATAAGGAATGTTTGCCCAAAGCATAATATTTTGTATAAAAGAGAAGGTTAGCTTTGCAAGAGCAGCAGTCTCCTGAGAATATACACTGTGTTGTACTTCTAGGATACCTGTTACTGGCTGCAGCCAATAAACAAGATCTTTGACTTCACCAAGAAGACTCTGTGTTTCTGTAGTCTGAAACAGGAAGGACTCGAAGTCTTAGGGTGTGTTCCCTGGCACCACTGGGTTCTGAAAAACCCAGTACTTCAAGGAGCATCGGAAAAATGTGCAACTCGGGCTCCATGATGTCGTGGTTGTTCCCTGAGTCTCCAGAGGAAAGTCTTTTGACTTCTGTGTTCTGTTTCCGCCGTGCTTTTGATGTCATTGGTACCGCCCCGGAAAAGGTGGTGGATAGGCCTGTCTTCATACAGTGGACGGTACACTGTCTTCCTCCTGGCTGTTGGCGGTTACCGTCGTGGTGCTTGTTGATACCGCCGTGACGGTCGGTGTGTTAAAGTGGCTGTCTGTCTGAGCGGTTTCCACCATGGTCATGATTCAATTTTTTTACTGCCAGCCTTTTGGCGGTATTACCGCTGCTTTATCACCAACCGCCAGGGTTGTAATGGTGCCATAAAAATTTTGTGACAATAGATATTGCTAAGTTAAAATACCTTATGACTTTAAAAATATTTACCTAACATGCCTGCAATACCAAAAAGGATCTTCTGCACACCATAACCTATAATCCTGCCAAATTTCAGGTAAATCCACCTTGGTGTTTGACCGCCACACGTGAGTACAACGTTCATGGAAAATGAGTTGGTGCCAAAATGTGTTTTGGGACCCCCCCCCCCCCCTTTTTTCTTTGCACCACCCTTGGTGAATCTCTTCAAAACTTTCCATCATCCACCAACGTAGAAAAAGTTATAGGTCTGGAACGTTTTGTGGCCATTCTTCAAATGGGTGCAAAGATATTAGCAAGCTAAAATTGGAGTATCTGAGGAATTCCTATCTCTGGGAATTATAACTATCACTGCAGATTGGCTACCGCAAGACAGTAAAATGCACCTTTAGTCTATACCCATAACTAGAGACTCAAGCCACACCAAGTTATTAGCACCTTGATTGTTAGAAGATCTTCTACAATTGAAAAATGAGAAAATAAAGTGGAAGAAGAATACCATAAACTCAAGCTTGGAATTATCTCACTGCTCTCCTTCAAAATGAAAATAGGATAGGTTTAGAATTGCACTTCTTTTAAACAGTATCCGTAGAGCACAGACAACTAAATGCTTCACAATGCACTGAAATTAAATACTAATAAGACACATAAATACAGATAAGATGAAGGCACTCGTCTTTCACAGTGATAAAAGAATCTGGTCCAGTGATTGTTGGGCAACTTACCTTGGCCACTCACCATCCATAACCCACAAAAGTGATCACGACCTATAGATCTCTGTACACACATTAGATTATAGTGGTTTCAGCACCAAACAAAAGGGGGGGGTGGGGTGGTCTCTGGGTGGGGGATGTGGGCCTGTGGGTGCCCCTAGGCCAGGCCGCACATTGCAGGGTATGTCCCATGTTGGACAGGGTATGATGTGAAAAACTGTAAACTTTGCACTTGTATAGTGCACTACTCAGCTGTTAGGGTCTCAAGGTGCTGTATGCATACTGCTGTGGAACCCTCCTGGCTTCATCCTGTGAGGTTCCCACTCCTGGACAGCCCCAGGGTCAAGCCAACCATCCAAGTGCTGTGAGGGCTGTTGTGGAGATTAAGCAAGTTATTACCCAGAGTGGGACCCATTAATTAAATTAGGCACTGAGGTGAGAATCATCTGGTCCAAGGGAATTGAGCCCAAGACACACTGAGGTGGGAATTGAACCGTGGTCCTGGGCCAGATCTCTGCATCAGGGTCTGCTGCTCTAACCATTGTGCCACACTTCTCCACCTCCAACCAAGCTACTAGGCATCCACTACTTAACAGGCGCCTGTGGGTCTCAGGTATGCTGTTATTGGCATTAGGTATTACTGTTCATGGCCTGGTGACTAGCATTGTGACTGGTAATGCATTCCCTAATGTGTAGGGCTGTTCCCTATGTGTGTGTGCGTCGTGTATGCCAACGGTGGTGTTGGAGCAGCCAGTGACCAAGTGTATACTTCCCCTCTTTTTGTTTTGTCACCCTGTCCTTCTGTGCATTAGCATCATCTGGCGGAGGAGCTAAGGCACCGGGGACAGTGGGAGCTGCATCTCACATGGCTCAGGATGACGAATTCACCAACGGTGAAGGCACCAGTGGGGCGGAGGGTGAGGGGAGCACCACAGCGAGACAGGAGGGGACAGTGACACCTCCTCCGATGGAAGCTCCTTGGTGGTGGCAGACACCTCTGTGGCCAGCCAACTACAAGTACAGCTGCGAGCCCCGTACCAGCACCGCCCTCCCAGCAGCCCCTCAGCGTGTTTCCCGTGCCCGCTCACCCAGGAGGGTGGGCATCTCCTTCGTCCCAGGCACCTCAGGCCCTGCCCAAGTCAGCCCTGCTGCCCTCACTGAGGAGGCTAGTGACCGCCTGAGATCCCTCTAAGGAATCCCACAGTCTTTATTGATCCCTTTGATAGAGTCTATCCTGCTGACTTGAAAGCTCTGAGGGACTGGTAGGTCTTTACAAGAGTCAGCACAGCACTTAGGAATTGAGACTGATATACTGTCATCCAATTTGGGAAGTGCACAAGCCATTTGAGTTGAATTAAGGAATCCCACAGTCTTTACTGATCCCTTAGATACAGGGTCTAGCCTGCTGACTTGAAAGCTCTGAGGGACTGGTAGATCTTTATAAGAGTCAGCACTGCACTTTGAATTCTTAGAAACTGACCTAGATGGACTGAAGCACGCATCAGAAAACAAGGGAATCCCTAGTGTAGCTTCTTGGACAGTGTCAGGGTTCTTTGTTAAGGCAGAGTCCTGGAAATGAACTTGGGATGCACTAGCATGAGGCAAGGAATTAACCAGTTTTTCTGGAGAGTAAGTGTCTTGTGCAGAGGTAGCAAAATCACTTTCACTGTTAGGAACATTCTCCCCTGTTTGAGGTAATAGAATCTCCAAAAACTCATTATTTCTTTGTAATTCTTCTACAGACAGGGATTGGGAGTCATAATCACAGATATGATATTAGTTGAACATTGATGGATCAGCAAGCAATGTAGTACTGAATTTGCAATCTTTGATTTTCTTTAACAAGTCTATCCTTTAAACGAAGGTCTTTTTTAGAGGTTTTCAGAGAATGTATAGGTTTAGAAAGGGGTGTCTTAACATGATAGGAAAATATCTTAGGTCTGTGTGAGCCTTTACTGCCTGGGGAGATGGAAGTTTTTGGGTCGTGCATTCTGTCACGGTTTCGGGCGGGTCTGGTCAGGACGCTGGTTGGGACACTCCTTGAGATCACCGGTACTATACTGGGGCAGAAGAGCAGCTAATGGCGTACACAGAAAAGAAAGCTATGGACAGGCACAGGAAACAGGAAAGTAAAAGCAGAACAACCCTTGTGTGAACAAACAGGAAACGGATTACTAATGAACAAACACGCTGGGGTTGTACACAGAGTAAGGCGCAGAACCTCCCACAGTGACAGGGAATGTCAATGCCTCTGTGCAGTTTGCTCTTACAGATAGTCACCCTGCCAGCCCCATAGAAAGGAGGCAGCAGAAGTGATTCTGTCTCTGGACTCTAGAGCACGAACAAGGATAGTACTTACATACACAAGACAAGCTCTTGTGGGTCTAGCTGGAAACACAGTGGTGATTCCTGGAAAAACAGCAGTAGCACATTGTCACTTTTAGGCATGAAAGACAACGTATAACACTGGACAAGGATGGGGGCTGGAATTGCCTCCTGAAATCCAGGAGCCAACCCTAATACAAAGGATGACATTTATACACTGGTGAAGAGTGATAGAACACTTACCAGACACAAAAACTGAGAGGAAACAGAAACAGAAGGAACAAACTAAGAGACAGAGGCAGGAACTGGGAACAGGCTCAGGCTGAAGCAAAGGCAGAACTAGGAATGGAAAACAGGGCGCAAACCTCTGGCTGGAACAAACAGAGACAGAAGGGGGAAACAGAAAGCAGGCTCTGGCTGGAACAAGCAAGGACAGGGCTGGAATACAGGAAGTAGGAATAAGCAGGAACAGGACAGACAAACAGCGAGCAGGCTCTGGAAGAAACAAACAGGTACAACGCTAAGAGATAGGAAGCAGACTCTGGCTGGAACAATCAGGAGCAGGGCAGAAAAACAGGAAGCAGGATCAAGCTGGAACAGAGCAGGAACAAAACTAGAACACCATCCGATAAGGGGTCTTTTACACAAAGGAATCAAACTCCAATGCATGATGAAGGATCTTGAGGAAATGGCTGCTTAGAAGCAGTTCCAAGCTGCAGAAAACCCCAGGTGGAATCACATGACTGGGCTGCACAGGAGAGGTCTCAGGTGTGTGTAGTTTCAGACACTCGCAAGTCCTGGAGGAGAGGATCCAGTGAAAAGGAGCAACTGGACTTCTCCCATAGAAAACAATGTAAAACAGAAGCCAGGCTCTCCTGACTACCAGGCTGTGCATCATGGGATTTGCAGTCCCAGGAAGCAAATGTAATACTTCAAATGTATACTATGGCAGAAAGAGAAACAAACGGGAGTCAACAAGGGACTCTAGATGAGTGTTCAAGGTGAATCCCAGGCTTCTGACAGTCCCCTTACAGCGCCCCCTAGAAATGGGATGACAGAGTCGTAACAAGCCCCACCATTGCCACCACTGAGCAGCTGTCACCGCCGGCGGGCAGTGTGTGGTCCTGCCTCCAGGGGCTCTAGTGCGTCCTGGACCCTGCAACTCCTGTAGGTGTGAAGCCCAGGTGAGAGACTGTGACCTTGCACTCACCAAGATCTGCATCACAGGCCACAATGCCCCCTCCAGAACCAGTAGAAGAAGCCATCCACTCACCCCATCCTTCCCAGGATGAAGCACACTGGGCACAATGCCCCCTCCAGAACCTGTAGAAGAAGCCACCCACTAGAGAGACTGTGGCTTGCACTCCCCAGGACCAAGCAGTGGGCAAACCACCCACTTGAGAGACTGTGGCCTTGCATTCCCCAGGACCAAGCAGTGGGCAAACCACTCACTTGAGAGACTGTGTCCTTGCACTCCCCAGGACCAAGCAGTGTGCAACCCACCCACTTGAGAGACTGTGGCTTTGCACTCCCTAGGACATCGCACAAAGCATGTAGCCCCCTCCGGGACCAATGGCGTTGTACCATCTTCCGGCTGAGGTGCCCCCTCTCCCATTCCCCAAGAGGCGCCTATGTATTTTTGACCTGATGCCCTTGCAGTGTTCTCTCCGTGTAGTTGCTGGAGTTAGGTGGGGCCTTGGCCTATGTGATGTGGGCTTGTGGCCCACGGACATTGAGGACTGAGCAGTGTCCCTCCATTTGTAAATATGTATATACGTTTGTATTTTGATGCACTTATTCATAGTATTTTATTGTATTACACTCACTTTCTTCCAATCATTTTGTCCTTGCATTATTCCTGAGGGGTACGGGATGTATATGTAATGTTACTGCATCTGGTTGTGTGTATGGTGTTGGGAGTGGGGGTGTTGCGTGTGTGTGTTACTCTCTTTTTCCTCCCCCCTCCCTTGTATTCTAGGCGGGAGTACTCACTGTGGTCGTCTTTGCCGGTATTGCTGCTCATAATGCAGGAAAAGGTAGAGGAGCATCGGAAAAATGTGCAACTCGGGCTCCATGATGTCGTGGTTGTTCCCTGAGTCTCCAGAGTTCAGTCTTTTGACTTCTGTGTTCTGTTTCCGCCGTGCTTTTGATGTCATTGGTACCGCCCCGGAAAAGGTGGTGGATAGGCCTGTCTTCATACAGTGGACGGTACATTGTCTTCCTCCTGGCTGTTGGCGGTTACCGCCGTGGTGCTTGTTGATACCGCCGTGGCGGTCGGTGTGTTAAAGTGGCTGTCTGTCTGAGCGGTTTCCGCCATGGTCATAATTCCATTTTTTTACCGCCAGCCTGTTGGCGGTATTACCGCTGCTTTATCACCGACCGCCAGGGTTGTAATGAGGGCCATAATGCCTTGTGCTTCTGCACTTTTGCAAAATTTTTTGACAATAGATATTGCTAAGTTAAAATACCTTATAACTTTAAAAATATTTACCTAACATGCCTGCAATACCAAAAATGATCTTTTGCACACCATAACCTATAATCCTGCCAAATTTCAGGTAAATCCACCTTGGTGTTTGACCGCCACACGTGAGTGCAACGTTCATGGAAAATGAGTTGGTGCCAAAATGTGTTTTGGGCCCCCCCCCTTTTTTTCTTTGCACCACCCTTGGTGAATCTCTTCAAAACTTTCCATCATCCGCCAATGTAGAAAAAGTTATAGGTCTGGAACGTTTTGTGGCCATTCTTCAAATGGGCGCAAAGATATTAGCGAGCAAAAATTGGAGTATCTGAGGAATTCCTATCTCTGGGAATTATAACTATCACCACAGATTGGCTACCGCAAGACAGTAAAATGCACCTTTAGTCTATACCCATAACTAGAGACTCAAGACACACCAAGCTGTTGGCCCCTTGTTGTTAGAAGATCTTCTACAATTGAAAAATGAGAAAATAAAGTGGAAGAAGAATACCATAAACTCAAGCTTGGAATTATCTCACTGCTCTCCTTCAAAATGAAAATAGGCTAGGTTTAGAATTGCACTTCTTTTAAACAGTATCCGTAGAGCACAGACAACTAAATGCTTCACAATGCACTGAAATTAAATGCTGATAAGACACATAAATACAGATAAGATGAAGGCACTCGTCGTTCACAGTGATAAAACAATCTGGTCCAGTGATTGTTGGGCAACTTACCTTGGCCACTCACCATCCATAACCCACAAAAGTGATCATGACCTATAGATCTCTGTACACATTAGATTATAGTGGTTTCAGCACTAAACAAAAAGGGGTGGTGAGGTGGTCACCGGATGGGGGATGGGGGCCTGTGGGTGCCCTAGGCTAGGCCGGACATTGCAGGGTATGTCCCATGTTGGGCAGGGTATGATGTGAAAAACTGTAAACTTTGCACTTGTATAGTGCACTACTCACCTGTTAGGGTCTCAAGGTGCTGTATGCAAACTGCTGTGGAACCCTCCTGGCTTTATCCTCTGAGGTTCCCACTCCTGGACAGCCCCAGGGTCAAGCCAAGCACCCAAGTGCTGTGAAGGCTGTTGTGGAGATTAAGCAAGCTATTACCCAGAGTTACACAGTGGGACCCAGTAATTAGATTGGGCACGGAGGTGAGAATTATCTGGTCCAAGTGAATTGAGCCCAAGACCTGCTGAGGTGGGAATTGAACCCTGGTCCTGGGCCAAATCTCTGCATCAGGGTCTGCTGCTCTAACCATTGTGCCACACTTCTCCACCTCCCACCTAAGTTAGTAGGCATCCACTACTTAACAGGGGCCTGTGGGTCTCAGGTATGCTGTTATTGGCATTAGGTATTACTGTTCATGGCCTGGTGACTAGCATTGTGACTGGTAATGCATTCCCTAATGTGTAGGGCTGTTCCCTATGTGTGTGTGCGTCGTGTATGCCAACAGTGGTGTTGGAGCAGCCAGTGACCAAGTGTATCCTTCCCCCCTTTTTGTTTTGTCACCCTGTCCTTCTGTGGATTAGCATCATCTGGCGGAGGAGCTGAGGCACCGGGGACAGTGGGAGCTGCATCCCACATGGCTCAAGATGCCAAATTCACCAACGGTGAAGGCAACAGTGGGACGGAGGGCGAGGGGAGCACCACAGCGAGACAGGAGGGGACAGTGACACCTCCTCCGATGGAAGCTCCTTGGTGGTGGCAGACACCTCTGTGGCCAGCCAACTACAAGTACAGCCGCCAGCCCCGTACCAGCACCGCCCTCCCAGCAGCCCCTCAGTGTGTTTCCCGTGCCCGCTCACCCAGGAGGGTGGGCATCTCCTTCATCCCAGGCAACTCAGGCCCTGTCCCAGTCAGCCCTGCTGCCCTCACTGAGGAGGCTAGTGACCGCCTGAGATCCCTCTAAGGAATCCCACAGTCTTTATTGATCCCTTTGATACAGAGTGTATCCTGCTGACTTGAAAGCTCTGAGGGACTGGTAGGTCTTTACAAGAGTCAGCACAGCACTTAGGAATTGAGACTGATATACTGTCATCCAATTTGGGAAGGGCACAAGCCATTTGAGTTGAATTAAGGAATCCCACAGTCTTTACTGATCCCTTAGATACAGGGTCTAGCCTGCTGACTTGAAAGCTCTGAGGGATTGGTAGATCTTTATAAGAGTCAGCACTGCACTTTGAATTCTGAGAAACTGACCTAGATGGACTGAAGCACACATCAGAAAACAAGGGAATCCCTAGTGTGGCTTCTTGGACAGTGTCAGGGTTCTTTGTTAAGGCAGAGTCCTGGAAATGAACATGGGATTCACTAGCATGAGGCAAGGAATTAACCAGTTTTTCTGGAGAGTAAGGGGGTCATTCTGACCTCGGCGGTAAAAGGCGCCTACCGCCGGTCAGAAATCCTCCATAATCCCGCCGCGGTCGCGGAAACCCGCCACGGTCATTCTGACCCGCAGAAGGCAAACCTCCGAAAATCCGACCGCCACAACAGACCGCCAGACCAGCGGTCGGCGGAAAGGTGGAGGTGACCAAACCTCCACCGCCACGCCAACAGAAATACGCCCATCCCATTACGACCCACGAATCCACGCGGCGGTCATTCAAACGCGGTATTCCATTGGCGGGACACACCGGCGCGGTCAGAATACACACCAACGAACAAAACTCACCCACATTGGACGATTTGAATCCCACACACCTGATACACATACACACACCACTCCCACACACACAATACAATATAAAACACCCACCCACATCACCCACAAACCCCTACGCTTACAAAATCGTAAAGAAGGCAAGAGCGAGACACCAGCATCCAAAACATAACAGCCACAGCCACTCAACACCATCACCCACACACTATCCACACACAAAACAACACACACCACCACACTCAACTCACTTAAATACACATACTCCACCCCACACATCATGCACACCACCCCATGGCACCCCAAAGACAACCCCGCTTCACAGACGAAGAACTCAGGGTTATGGTGGAGGAAATCGTTCGTGTAGAGCCCCAGCTGTTCGGCACACAGGTCCAATACACCAGCATTGCCCGGAGGACGGAGCTATGGCAGAGGATTGTCGACAGGGTGAACGCAGTGGGACAGCACCCCAGAAATCGGGAAGACATCAGGAAGCGATGGAACGACCTACGGGGGAAGGTGCGTTCCATGGTATCCAGGCACAACATCGCCGTGCAGAAGACTGGCGGAGGACCCCCACCTCAACCCCCACAATTCACATCATGGGAGGAGGAAGTCTTGAACATCCTGCATCCTGACGGCCTCGCAGGAGTCGGCGGAGGAATGGATACTGGTAAGTTGAAGCTTCAATACTGCTTCCCCCCCACCTGCATGCCAAATCAGACCCCAACCCTCACCCCCATCCTCGAACCCCACCCTCACCCCCACCCCCATCCTCACCCCCACCCTCACCCCCACCACCATCCTCACCCCCACCCTCACCCCCACCACCATCCTCACCCCCACCACCATCCTCACCCCCACCCCCAGCACACCTATTCCCCGCCAATGTCTCACCATCACAACCCACACATCCCAAAACCTAGGCCTGCATGCGTCCACTAAGCATGGACACCCATCACCAAAGCATGCCCAATGCATATACACATCCCCCCCACAAGCCACCCTCACCAAAGCCCCCACACACGAATGCCAGCACTTGGGGACACGGGAACCCACAGATACACCCATATGCCACACATTGAAACTATAACCATACCTCTATACCCCTGCAGGACCCGACCGTCAACACACCGCGGCGGAGGGGCCAGAATTCTCCACACCCCCCACCCAAGAGGCCGTCAGCGATGACAGCAGCTCTGTCGATCTGGACACCGATGACCAGCCCGGACCATCGGGGACCTCTGGACAGTCGGTTCCCCTCACACAGGCACAGGCCACTATAGACCCTAACCCCTCTGGGAACACCAGCACAGCTCCCACCCAGCGGGCCCATGCCTCTGTCTCCAGGGCGCATCAATCTGCGGTGTGTCTACCACTACAGGGCACCCAGGATAACCCACCACCCCAACAACAACAGGGACCTGGGGGCAGTGGTAGTGGGCACACCGGCCAGGGGGCAGAGGCCCAGGGAAACAGGGCAACTCGGCGGGCAGCTGTGCGACAGGGGGGGGAGGAGAGGCCCAGGGAACCCACTCTCCACGAGGTCCTCACCACCATCATGGGAGCATACAACCGCTCCCAGGAGACGATGGCGACGGTACTGGCCCGGTTCCAGGAGATCCAGGTGCTGCAGGAGGAACACTATCGGGGGTACAGGGAGGACATCCGAGCCATCAACACCACCCTGGTTACCATGGTAGGGCTGCTGCAGGACCTCGTAAACAGCAGGGCGGACACTGAACAACACCCAAGGGCCCCTGCCACTAGCCGGGACCAAGAACAGCCATCCACCTCCGCCGGCGCTAGTGGACAGGAGGCCCCCGCACAGCAGCAGCCCACCAGACCCCCACCTCCTGCAGGAGAAGAACCACCCCGCAAGAGGGCCCTGAGATCTCGCAAGACAGAGTAGGATGTCAAGACCCCCGCCAGCAATGGATACCACCTGATGTCATCCCACTGTCCCACATTGTCACCCTGTCCATCCTCGAACTGCCCATGCTCCATCTCTCCACAGGCCTCTGGACAATGCACCTGTGTGACTGTTACTCTGGACTCTGACATGGACATTCCTTCACCATAGCCCCCACCCACTTGAAACCACCCATCCCATTTTGAGCACTTCAATAAACACCTATTTTGCACCAAAATATCAGGAGTCTGGCTGTGATTTCAATAGATTGTAATTGACATGACAGTGCAAATATGTCCTTGTACATGGTGAAGTCAACAAACAGCTGCCACAAAGCTGTAGTCCATGGGGAAACGAAGCACAGGACTCGTAGTGGGGACCCCAGATCTGAAATAGGGAGGGAAAAGCCAAAACTCAGTCATCATACACTGGGGCAAATAGACAGGCAGCAGAGATGCTGCAGAGTAGTTAACTTTTACTAAATTATCTTTGAAATGTTACCTGTGTCCTATTGGAAGTTCTGTTCAATGATTCTGTCCCTGTTGTCTGTTTCAGCCCCGTCGTCTTCCTCCTCGTCACTCTCCTCAGGTTCCACCGCTGCCACAACACCACCGTCTCGACCATCCTCCTGCAGGAAAGGCACCTGGCGGCGCAAAGCCAGGTTGTGAAGCATGCAGCAGGCCACGATGATGTGACACACCTTCTTAGGTGAGTACATTAGGGATCCACCGGTCATATGCAGGCAGCGAAACCTGGCCTTTAGGAGGCCAAAGGTGCGTTCGATCACCCTCCTAGTACGCCCATGGGCCTCATTGTACCGTTCCTCTGCCCTGGTCCGGGGATTCCTTACTGGGGTCAGTAGCCACGACAGGTTGGGGTACCCAGAGTCCCCCACTAGCCATACACGGTGTCTCTCTAGCTGTTCCATCACGTAAGGGATGCTGCTATTCCTGAGGATGTAGGCGTCATGCACTGACCCTGGGAATTTGGCATTTACATGCGAGATGTACTGGTCAGCCAAACACACCACCTGGATGTTCATTGAATGGTAACTTTTTCTGTTCCTGTACACCTGCTCCCTGTCTCTTGGGGGAACCAAAGCCACATGGGTCCCATCAATGGCACCAATTACGTTGGGAATATGTCCAAGGGCGTAGAAATCACCCTTCACTGTAGCCAGTTCGCCCACCTCAGGGAAAATGATGTAGTTCCTCACGGATTTCATCAGGGCAGACAACACTCTGGATAACACCTTTGAAAACATGGGCTGAGACATCCCAGAAGCAATTCCCACGGTTGTCTGAAATGACCCACTTGCCAAGAAATGGAGTACTGACATGACCTGCACCAGAGGGGGAATCCCTGTGGGTTGGCGGATGGGGGACATCAGGTCGGGCTCCAGCCGGGCACACAGTTCATGGATAGTGGCACGGTTAAGACGGTAGGTCAGGATAATGTGGCGTTCTTCCATTGTCGACAGGTCCACCAGCGGTCGGTACACGGGAGGATTCATCCGTCTCCTCGCCCAACCCAGCGGACGGTGCCTAGGAAGGACAACATGGAGCACACAGTCAGGCAACCCACAGGTACGTACTCACAGCTAGCACAGTATACGATTCTCTATGCAGTGAATGGCGTGTATGAGTGGCTATGCAAGGCCTAGGCCTGTGTGACGCAGTTGAAATTGAGCCATGTGGGCCCTGGAAATGGCGGCTGCCTGACCTGTGAAGTGTGACAATGGGATGTGAGGTCAATGCGCTGGCGTGGCACACCGCGGCGGGCGGCGGGCCAAGACCGCGGCGCGAAGCCGCATTGGTTAACATTGAAGCCTATGGGTTTCAGGAGCCAATGGCGAAGGGCGCCGGTGGTGGCGGGACGCACCGCCGCGGTACGCACCGCCGCGGACGTCACCGCCATTTTCTATCTACTTATCCACTTGCGACTTGAACTTTCACAGGAGAGGACCTATACTGCAAGTGTTGCTGTGACCTCGGTCTGGAAGGGACAATGGCTGCTGCGACTGGGGAAAGGGCCCCTGCCTTCACTGGAGAGGAGTTGGAGAAACTTGTGGATGGGGACCTCCCCCAGTATGCGCTACTCTACGGTCCTCCAGACCAACAAGTGAGTTTAATTCTATCTGGATTTGGGGCCACTGGCTGGCTTGGGGGCCTGGCGGGGATGGGGGGCATGTTGGGGCTGGCGGGGGCCTGGCGGGGATGGGGTGCATGTTGGGGCTGGCGGGGGCCTGGCGGGGATGGGGGGCATGTTGGGCATGGCGGGGGGCCTGGCGGGGGGCCTGGCGGGGATGGGGGGCATGTTGGGCATGGCGGGGGCCTGGCGGGGATGGGGTGCATGTTGGGCATGGCGGGGGGCCTGGCGGGGGGCCTGGCGGGGATGGGGGGCATGTTGGGGCTGGCGGGGGGCCTGGCGGGGATGGGGTGCATGTTGGGCATGGCGGGGGGCCTGGCGGGGGGCCTGGCGGGGATGGGGGGCATGTTGGGCATGGCGGGGGGCCTGGCGGGGGGCCTGGCGGGGATGGGGGGCATGTTGGGCATGGCGGGGGGCCTGGCGGGGGGCCTGGCGGGGGGCCTGGCGGGGATGGGGGGCATGTTGGGCATGGCGGGGGGCCTGGCGGGGATGGGGGGCGTTGGGCCACTGGAAAGGAAAATGCTGAGTAACTTGAACGTGGTATTTCTCCCTCCCTGTACGTGTCACATAGGTCCGCGCCCATGAGAAGATCGGGATTTGGCGTGCCATCGCCAAGGAAGTCCGGGGCCTGGGGGTCCACCATCGACGGGGCACCCACTGCCGCAAGAGGCGGGAGGACATCCGCCGCGGGACCAAGAAGACCGCCGAGTCTCTGCTGGGGATGGCCTCCCAACGTAGGCGGGGTGCCTGCCGTCAACTGAGCCCCCTGATGTTCCGGATCCTGGCGGTGGCCTACCCTGATTTGGATGGGCGCGTGAGGGCAGCACAGCAGACACAAGGGGGTGAGTACAAGCATCATCTACTCTGTTGTCGTGCAGTGGAGGTGTCTGGGTGGGGGAGGAGGGCTGTGGGTCCCCCTAGGCCAGGGCGATATCTGTAGGCTGGGCACCCCCGTAAGCCCCTGTGTCCCCAGCCACCACCCTCAGTAGTGTGTCAGTACAGCCATCCCTGGGCCGTGTCATCCATGGGTGCAGTTGACAACTCTAGGCGTGTAGGGCATGTTCCACGGAATGCGTAGCGGACCCCAAGTGCGCAACTTAGTGCAGGGGGCATCTGTGTCTGTCATGTCCGCTAACTGTACCGGAGATCCATGTACTCAATATCCCTTTATTTCTCTCTCCCCCCCCCTTTTTGTTTGTCTTTCTGTGCTTGTGTGCATCAGCATCATCAGGCGGAGGAGAAGTGGCATCGGGGCAGGAGGGAGCTGCATCTCACATGGCCCAGGAGGGCCATGCCACAGAGTCAGACTGGACCAGTGAGACGGAGGGCGAGGGGAGCTCCACGACGGGGACGACTGGAGCCTGCAGCGACACGGACACGTCCTCGGAAGGGGGCTCCCTTGCGGGGGTGGCACCATCCGTGCCCCCCGCCATTACAGGTACAGCCGCCACCCAGCGCACCATCTCCGCCCTCCCAGCAGCCCCTCCGCGTTCGCCCCGTGCCCGCTCTGCCAGGAAGCCGGGCATCTCCTTCGCCCCAGGCACCTCAGGCCCTGCCCCTGTTACCCCCGCTGCCCTCAGTGAGGAGGTCATTGACCTCCTCCGAACGCTCATTGTTGGGCAGACTACCCTTTTGAATGCCATCCAGGGGGTGGAGAGGGAGGTTCATCGCAGCAATGCGTACCTGGAAGGCATTCATTCGGGTCAGGCTGCCCATCAGCGATCGTTCCAGGCTCTGGCCTCAGCACTGACGGCAGCCATTGTCCCTGTCTGCCTCTACTAACTCCCTCCTCCCAGTCTCCTGTTCCTCTGCCTGTCCCACCCACACCATCAGACCAGCCTGCACACACCTCAACACCCAAGAGAAGCTCATCCAAACATAAGCACCACAGATCACCCAGACATTCACACACGCAACATTCCGATGCAGACATGCCAACAGTCACTACCACCTCTGTGACCCCCACCTCCTCGTCTCCCTCCTCCCTCCCTGTGACGTCTACACTCACACCTCCATTCACCTCACCATCAGCCAGTGTTTCCATCACCAGCACACCCTCCACTCCAGTCCGCACACGTGCAGTCACCATCCCCACTGCCATTTACACGTCCCCTGTGTCCTCTCCCACTGTGTCTGTCACCCCCTCTTCCACACCACACAAACGCAGCCACCCACCCACCCAACAGCCATCCACCTCACGACAGCCTATCCCTCCTGCACCTGCACCCAAAGACAGCAAACATGACTCACCTACAACCACATCCTCTCCCTCCACTCCCATTCCCACTGTACCTACCACTCTCCATTGTCCCAAGAAGCTCTTCCTCGCCACTACTAACTTCTTTCCTGACCCTGAGCCCCCCCCTCCTTCTCGTCGGGGTAAGAAGAGCACCTCAGCCACCACCAGCCCTGCAGCCCCCTTGACAAGGGTGCAGGGGTATTGGAGCCTGCCAGCCCGCATGTCTGGATCTTCGCCCAGCAGCAAGGGGACAGCCAGCCCACCCCCTGGGAAGAGGAGCAGAAGGCGGAAGGGGCGCCGCAGGAGCCCGCCTTCTACATCCCCCCCGGACACCACCCAGAGACAGTCACCAGCCACAGCTCCAAAGGGAGGCAAGGGCCACAGGCCGACGACTAAGGAGGGCAAGGGCAGCAAGTTGGAGAGGTCAGGCAGCAGGCCTGCTGCCCAGGAGGAGCCCACAACCCCCATAGCCGCTGCCCCGGGAGGAACCGGCACAGCTGCCCCGGGAGAGCCCACCACCCCCATAGCCGCTGCCCAGGGAGGACCCAGCCCAGCTGGCCAGGAGGGCCCCACCACCCACAGCCCAGGTGGGCAGTGAAGGAGCACCATCCCCGCTGCCCAGGAGGGCACCACCAGGCAATTAGCAGTTGGCCATAGACCGTCCGCCGTCTCAAGAACCGCTGAACTGGGCCCCGCCGTCTCAAGAACCGCTGAACTGGGCCCCGCCGTCTCAAGAACCGCTGAACTGGGCCCTTCAAGGCAAGAACCGCTGAACTGGGCCCCGCCGTCTCAAGAACCGCTGAACTGGGCCCCGCCGTCTCAAGAACCGCTGAACTGGGCCCTTCAAGGCAAGAACCGCTGAACTGGGCCCTGCCGTCTCAAGAACCGCTGAACTGGGCCCCGCCGTCTCAAGAACCGCTGAACTGGGCCCTTCAAGGCAAGAACCGCTGAACTGGGCCCCGCCGTCTCAAGAACCGCTGAACTGGGCCCCGCCGTCTCAAGAACCGCTGAACTGGGCCCCGCCGTCTCAAGAACCGCTGAACTGGGCCCCGCCGTCTCAAGAACCGCTGAACTGGGCCCTTCAAGGCAAGAACCGCTGAACTGGGCCCCGCCGTCTCAAGAACCGCTGAACTGGGCCCCGCCGTCTCAAGAACCGCTGAACTGGGCCCTTCAAGGCAAGAACCGCTGAACTGGGCCCCGCCGTCTCAAGAACCGCTGAACTGGGCCCCGCCGTCTCAAGAACCGCTGAACTGGGCCCTTCAAGGCAAGAACCGCTGAACTGGGCCCCGCCGTCTCAAGAACCGCTGAACTGGGCCCCGCCGTCTCAAGAACCGCTGAACTGGGCCCCGTCGTCTCAAGAACCGCTGAACTGGGCCCCGCCGTCTCAAGAACCGCTGAACTGGGCCCCGCCATCTCAAGAACCGCTGAACTGGGCCCTTCAAGGCAAGAACCGCTGAACTGGGCCCCGCCGTCTCAAGAACCGCTGAACTGGGCCCCGCCGTCTCAAGAACCGCTGAACTGGGCCCTTCAAGGCAAGAACCGCTGAACTGGGCCCCGCCGTCTCAAGAACCGCTGAACTGGGCCCTTCAAGGCAAGAACCGCTGAACTGGGCCCCGCCGTCTCAAGAACCGCTGAACTGGGCCCCGCCGTCTCAAGAACCGCTGAACTGGGCCCCGCCGTCTCAAGAACCGCTGAACTGGGCCCCGCCGTCTCAAGAACCGCTGAACTGGGCCCCGCCGTCTCAAGAACCGCTGAACTGGGCCCTTCAAGGCAAGAACCGCTGAACTGGGCCCCGCCGTCTCAAGAACCGCTGAACTGGGCCCCGCCGTCTCAAGAACCGCTGAACTGGGCCCTTCAGGGCAAGAACCGCTGGCCCTTTGGCAGACGTGGCAGGGCAGGATCTATCTCGGGCAGGGCTGCAGGATGTCCTCTGGCCAACTTGCCTCCTCCAGTGGCAGTGGGGTCTGTTATGGACTGTATGGACTGTGGCTTTGCTCTCCCCAGGATGGCCCAGTGGGCAGGCCACCCACTGTATGGACTGTATGGACTGTGGCTTTGCTCTCCCCAGGATGGCCCAGTGGGCAGGCCACCCACTGTATGGACTGTATGGACTGTGGCTTTGCTCTCCCCAGGATGGCCCAGTGGGCAGGCCACCCACTGTATGGACTGTATGGACTGTGGCTTTGCTCTCCCCAGGATGGCCCAGTGGGCAGGCCACCCACTGTATGGACTGTATGGACTGTGGCTTTGCTCTCCCCAGGATGGCCCAGTGGGCAGGCCACCCACTGTATGGACTGTATGGACTGTGGCTTTGCTCTCCCCAGGATGGCCCAGTGGGCAGGCCACCCACTGTATGGACTGTATGGACTGTGGCTTTGCTCTCCCCAGGATGGCCCAGTGGGCAGGCCACCCACTGTATGGACTGTATGGACTGTGGCTTTGCACTCCCCAGGATGGGCCAGTGGTCATGGAGTCCCCTCGTGGATCTGGCGTCGTGTACTCAAGTGGCTGAGGTGCCCCCCCTTCCCTTCCCCCTGAGGTGCCTGTCCTATTTTCTTTCTGATGCCCCTGCAGTGTTCTCTCCGTGGAGTTCTTGTCGTGGGACTGGGCCTTGCCCCTTTGCACAGGACCCCTGTGATCCACGGACAGTGGTTGGACTACATTTAGTAGCTGTATATATTTTGTACATAGTTTATTTATTTATTTGGATTACTGGTGTCCATATTTCAATATATCTGGCCGTTTATGATCTCTTCTTTTGGTCTTTGCATTATTTCGGAGGGGGGTGGTTTGTGGGTTGTGACAGTGATCTGTGGGAATGCATTGATGTGTGTGTTGTAGTGGGTGTGGGTGGGTGGGTGTGTGCCGGTAATCTTTTCCCTCCCCTGTGTCGTAGGTGCAGTACTCACCGATGTCTTCCGCGCCGCCGGGCGTGCTCCTGGTATATGAGGAGGAATAGGAGTGCGGGGATGACCTGTAACTCTGGCTCCATACTGCCGGAATCTCGCGTGGAGTGCGTAGAGGTGAGCGTTTTCCCGTTCGTAGTCTGTTTCCGCCGTGTTCTTATCGGCGGTGCTCCCGCCCCGGAAAAGGTGGCAGATTGGTGGGTCGTAATAGGGTGGGCGGTACTTTGTCTGCCGCCGGGCTGTTGGCGGGAACCGCCGCGCTGTTTGTTTGTACCGCTGTGGCGGTCGGAGTGTTAAGTTGGCGGGCTGTGTTGGCGGTTCCCGCCAGGGTCAGAATGCCATTTTTAATACCGCTGGTCTGTTCGCGGTCCGACCGCCGCCTCTCCGCCGACCGCCAGGGTCAGAATGAGGGCCTAAGTGTCTTGTGCAGAGGTAGCAAAAGCACTTTCACTGTTAGGAACATTCTCCCCTGTTTGAGGTAATAGAATCTCCAAAAACTCATTATTTCTTTGTAATTCTTCTACAGACAGGGATTGGGTGTCATAATCACAGATATGATATTAGTTGAACATTGATGGATCAGCAAGCAATGTAGTACTGAATTTGCAATCTTTGATTTTCTTTAACAAGTCTATCCTTTAAACGAAGGTCTTTTTTAGAGGTTTTCAGAGAATGTATAGGTTTAGAAAGGGGTGTCTTAACATGATAGGAAAACATCTTAGGTCTGTGTGAGCCTTTACCGCCTGGGGAGATTGAAGTTTTTGGGTCGTGCATTCTGTCACGGTTTCGGGCGGGTCTGGTCAGGACGCTGGTTGGGACACCCCTTGAGATCACCGATTATCCCATTTAGGGGCAGAAGAGCAGCTAATGGCGTACACAGAAAGTACAGCTATGGACAGGCACAGGAAACAGGAAAGTAAAAGCAGAACAACCCTTGTGTGAACAAACAGGAAACGGATTACTAATGGACAAACACACTGGGGTTGTACACAGAGTAAGGCGCAGAACCTCCCACAGTGACAGGGAATGTCAATGCCTCTGTGCAGTTTGCTCTTACAGATAGTCACCCTGCCAGCCCCATGGAAAGGAGGCAGCAGAAGTGATTCTGTCTCTGGACCCTAGAGCACAAGCACTTACATACACAAGACAAGCTCTTGTGGGTCCAGCTGGAAACACAGTGGCGATTCCTGGAAAAACAGCAATAGCACATTGTCACTGTTAGGCATGACAGACAACGTATAACATTGGACAAGGATGGGGGCTGGAATTGCCTCCTGAAATCCAGGAGCCAACCCTAACACAAAGGAGGACATTTATACACTGGTGAAGAGTGATAGAACACTTACCAGACACAAATACTGAGAGGAAACAGAAACAGAAGGAACAAACTAAGAGACAGAGGCAGGAACTGGGAACAGGCTCAGGCTGAAGCAAAGGCAGGACTAGGAATGGAAAACAGGGCGCAAACTTCTGGCTGGTACAAACAGAGACAGGAGGGGGAAACAGAGAGCAGGCTCTGGCTGGAACAAGCAAAGACAGGGCTGGAATACAGGAAGTAGGAATAAGCGGAAAACAGGACTGGGAAACAGAGAGCAGGTTCAGGCTGAAACAAAGCAGGAACAGGACAGACAAACAGGGAGCAGGCTCTGGAAGTAACAAACAGGTACAACGCTAAGAGATAGGAAGCAGACTCTGGCTGGAACAATCAGGAGCAGGGCAGAAAAACAGGAAGCAGGATCAAGCTGGAACAGAGCAGGAACAAAACTGGAACACCATCCGATAAGGGGTCTGTAACACAAAGGAATCAAACTCCAATGCATGACGAAGGATCTTGAGGAAATGGCTGCTTAGAAGCAGTTCCAAGCTGCAGAAAACCCCAGGTGGAATCACATGACTGGGCTGCACAGGAGAGGTCTCAGGTGTGTGTAGTTTCAGACACTCGCTAGTCCTGGAGGAGAGGATCCAGTGAAAAGGAGCAACTGGACTTCTCTCATAGAAAACAATGTAAAACAGAAGCCAGGCTCTCCTGACTACCAGGCTATGCATTATGGAATTTGCAGTCCCAGGAAGCAAATGTAATACTTCAAAAGTATACTATGGCAGAAAGAGAAACAAACGGGAGTCAGCAAGGGACTCTAGATAAGTGTTCAAGGTTAATCCCAGGCTTCTGACAGTCCGCTTACAGCGCCCCGTAGAAATGGGATGACAGAGTCGTAACAAGCCCCGCCACTGCCACCACTGAGCAGCTGTCAATGCCGGCAGGCAGTGTGTAGTCCTGCCTCCAGGGGCTGTAGTGTGTCCTGGACCCTGCAAATCCTGTAGGTGTGACGCCCAGGTGAGAGACTGTGACCTTGCACTCACCAAGATCTGCATCACAGGCCACAATGCCCCCTCCAGAACCAGTAGAAGAAGCCATCCACTTACCCCATCCTTCCCAGGATGAAGCACACTGGGCACAATGCCCCCTCCAGAACCAGTAGAAGAAGCCACCCACTATAGAGACTGTGGCCTTGCACTCCCCAGGACCAAGCAGTGGGCAAACCACCCACTTGAGAAACTGTGGCCTTGCATTCCGAAGGACCAAGCAGTGGGCAAACCACTCACTTGAGAGACTGTGTCCTTGCACTCCCCAGGACCAAGCAGTGTGCAACCCACCCACTTGAGAGACTGTGGCCTTGCACTCCCTAGGACATCACACAAAGCATGTAGCCCCCTTCGGGACCAGTGGCGTTGTACCATCTTCCGGCTGAGGTGCCCCCCACTCCAATTCCCCCGGAGGCGCCTATGTATTTTTGACCTGATGCCCTTGCAGTGTTCTCTCCGTGTAGTTGCTGGAGTTAGGTGGGGCCTTGGCCTATGTGATGTGGCCCTGTGGCCCACGGACATTGAGGACTGGGCAGTGTCCCTCCATTTGTAAATATGTATATACGTTTGTATTTTGATGCACTTATTCATAGTATTTTATTGTATTACACTCACTTTCTTCCAATCATTTTGACCTTGCATTATTTCTGAGGGGTACGGGATGTATATGTAATGTTACTGCATCTGGTTGTGTGTATGGTGTTGGGGGTGGGGGTGTTGCGTGTGTGCGTTACTCTCTTTTTCCTCTCCCCTCCCTTGTGTTCTAGGCGGGAGTACTCACTGTGGTCGTCTTCGCCGGTATTGCTGCTCATAATGCAGGAAAAGGTAGAGGAGCATCGGAAAAATGTGCAACTCGGGCTCCATGATGTCCTGGTTGTTCCCTGAGTCTCCAGAGTTCAGTCTTTTGACTTCTGTGTTCTGTTTCCGCCGTGCTTTTGATGTCATTGGTACCGCCCCGGAAAAGGTGGTGGTTAGGCCTGTCTTCATACAGTGGACGGTACATTGTCTTCCTCCTGGCTGTTGGCGGTTACCGCCGTGGTGCTTGTTGATACAGCCATGGCGGTCGGTGTGTTAAAGTGGCTGTCTGTCTGAGCGGTTTCCGCCATGGTCATAATTCCATTTTTTTACCGCCAGCCTGTTGGCGGTATTACCGCTGCTTTATCACCGACCGCCAGGGTTGTAATGAGGGCCATAATGCCTTGTGCTTCTGCACTTTTGCAAAATTTTGTGACAATAGATATTGCTAAGTTAAAATACATTATAACTTTAAAAATATTTACCTAACATGCCTGCAATACCAAAAAGGATCTTCTGCACACCATTACCTATAATCCTGCCAAATTTCAGGTAAATCCACCTTGGTGTTTGACCGCCACACGTGAGTACAACGTTCATGGAAAATGCGTTGGTGCCAAAATGTGTTTTGGGACCCCCCCTTTTTTCTTTGCACCACCCTTGGTGAATCACTTCAAAACTTTCCATCATCCGCCAATGTAGAAAAAGTTATAGGTCTGGAACTTTTTGTGGCCATTCTTCAAATGGGCGCAAAGATATTAGCGAGCAAAAATTGAAGTATCTGAGGAATTCCTATCTCTGGGAATTATAACTATCACTACAGATTGGCTACCGCAAGACAGTAAAATGCACCTTTAGTCTATACCCATAACTAGAGACTCAAGACACACCAAGCTATTGGCACCTTGATCATTAGAAGATCTTCTACAATTGAAAAATGAGAAAATAAAGTGGAAGAAGAATACCATCAACTCAAGCTTGGAATTATCTCACTGCTCTCCTTCAAAATGAAAATAGGCTAGGTTTAGAATTGCACTTCTTTTAAACAGTATCCGTAGAGCACAGACAACTAAATGCTTCACAATGCACTGAAATTAAATACTGATAAGACACATAAATACAGATAAGATGAAGGCACTCGTCTTTCACAGTGATAAAACAATCTGGTCCAGTGATTGTTGGGCAACTTACCTTGGCCACTCACCATCCATAACCCACAAAAGTGATCACGACCTATAGATCTCTGTACACACATTAGATTATAGTGGTTTCAGCACCAAACAAAAAGTCAGGGTACCATTTATACAAGCAGTTGAGCACTCAGGGTGAGGATACATGCTTGTTTTCTCTGCAGTGGGCATTCCTGTCTCAATACAGGTTTTCACAGGGATAGGAATTCTACATTCTGCACAGAATTAGAACTAGGCATAGGTGGAACTTCTGGAGTTTCACTTCACAGAATTCCACGGAGTTACATGAAAACTCTGTGAGATTTTATGAAATTCAGCGAAAAGGTGGAAATAAGCACATTGTGCTGCTTGTACTGATGTTAAGTGCTGGAAGCTCATTCTTCACAGAAAAATCTGTGTGAATGCCACCACACAGTATGCCAGAGGGTGTTGTTGTTCGAGATGATTTTGCTGCCACTCAAGTAGATTTTCTGCTTGAGAGGTAGCTTTTTCACCACAAATGGTTGACACCACACATGATGATTCATGGTGAGCAAATCTAATCGGGTGCCCTGATCGCACCAGAAATTCACGCTAGGAGACAAGAATTCTCACTCACACTCACCAACTTACCATTGGTGAGTGAGAAAACACTGCCACAGAGTGGTTGGCGGAATTTGGATGGAACTCCGCGTTACAAGCATAACGCAGAGTGGCCAAAAGTCTGCCAATTGCACCAGCAGAGCGTAATTTACCTTCCACTCCTAATTAGAATGCAGATGTGAAAAGATCACACATATCACTTTCATTTTCCTGTTCAGTGTTGATAAGGTTTTAAAACATTTGACTGATACAGAAAGTGTAACACAAATTCATAACTGACAGATCATTACTTTTGAATTTTTTTTACTGTGCCTTTTACAAACAGAAACACAGAAATTATGTACACTATTGACATATATGTAAAAGCAACACAAAGGAACATTAGATACAATCAGCTACTGGTTAGATATGTGAAAACAGTAAAAATATGTAGTCATATAAATATCCACCTACAATATTCTTACTGTCAACTATCAGGAATAAATTGCTCTAACCCTGCACTTTAGCATGAATATTGAAACGTTCAAAGACACGATTAACAGGGCTAAAACTGACGGTCTCAAGGTGGGGAGTCAATATAAGGACATGTCCATATTCAAATATACTCTGTATCACATGGTGCAAAAGGAGGAGGAAGTCTTTCATAATTTTGTAATTTCTCATGTTTCACATTTCACAACAAATCATTACATTCCAAAAATGTTTCTCATATCTTTTGCAGTACTTTTATTAAATCATGGAATAGTCATGTGAAACAGAAAAAGCAGGTTCATGCCTAAAGTAGGGTCCATGGTAAACAATTATCAAAGGTGGGTGGGACTTCAGAGAGGCAATCAGACTAGACTCATATCTAAAATAAGAATTCCCAAGTGCCTGACATAAGACACCCAAAAAAGATTAGAATGCCCAAATGAGAATGGCAAGGATCAGGTTTATCACTGAGATAGTTAAAGATCTAGGACATAATTTAGAGTTTGGTAGTTGGAGTATTTCTTTGTGTAAATTTGACTCCTCAAAAGAGGGAATAGAGGCTGCTACAACAGGATTTTTTAATATAAAGTTACAACTAGTAACTTTTCACACAAAAGAGGAGGTCTCTAACACTGGGATGGAGCTCTCTAAAATAATGTTAACAATTACTTTCACACTATTGCAAATAATTCACAAGTAGTATTAAAATGTAAACTGACATAAAAAAATTAATTTTAACTCTGAACTAAAAAAAATATTACAGCACAATAAGTCATTAAATTAAGTTGCTAATGGTCAATGTAGTTATTAAAAAGTTAAAATACATCAATTACATTTAAAAGTGTTTGTTATTTTTTTTAACAAATTACACCTTCATATCATATTTTATATCTAATTATAAAGGTAGTGTTAATGTTATTAAACTTTGTATTTAATTATTTTGAAACACAAATGTAAACATTAATTTATTTCACTTTAAAAATAATTTTAAATTATATGTAACTTTTTACACCTAAATATGCATCTGTGTGTGAGTGTGTGTGTGAGTGTGTGTAGGTGTGTGTGTGTGTGTGTGTGTATGTGTGTGTGTTGCTCAAATGTGAATTTACCTTAAAAAACAGAAGACAAGTGGTGTTTGGCAAAACAGAAACAGTTCATTTAATTAAACATTACAGCTGGGAGAGCAGTTACAGAACCACAGTCTGAGGAGTGTCTCTCAATGTGCATCAGTGTGGGGTGGAGTTTTGTACATTTCTCTTAATGCCATAAAATAATAAAAAACATTCCTTTCTTGGTTAAGAATGCAAACAGTTGTGGGCTTGGACCTTGCATGGACACAATGTGGGTAGCAAGTATGTGCCCAGATATCCAGCCTGAGGGGCACGTGGTCACTGTGTGTTGCTGTGCATGCTGTGTTCTGATGGTATAACTGTTCCTAACTATGGGCCTCATTACGACTTTGGCAGTCTTAGGACCGCCATGTTGGAGGTGGCAGTCATACCTCCAACAGGCTGGCGCAGAAGACCGCCAAATTATGACTGTGGCGGTATTCCCAACAGAATACAGCCAAAGCACTGCCGGCACCACCACTGTGGTATGGCCGCCACAGATGACAGTAGCCACCTGCAAGTCAGACAGAGACCATGTTTCCGCTGGACAGATTATGAGGTTGCACACTGGCAAGATCTCCGCCGCAGTCGCACCACCATGGAAACCCAGGCCAACTATCTGACCTGAACATCACCATCCTATCAGTACAGCTATAACATAAACTATACTTGCACAAGATGATTTGTCAGCATATAAAATGTGTCCCTTTAAAGAGTATCACTGTTAAACAACAATCCATCAATGGGAATTAGTGTTGACTTTGATATCACATTCATACATACTTCCAATCTACACTTCACTTGCTCAGTCCATTACCAGATGTCATGTCCTATTAAAGTTACCTCATTACATTCCAATTACAACACTGCATGTTGCTTGGCAATCACTTTCATAACTTATAACAGTGTCTATACCATTCACAAAGGCAAAAAACACAGATGCTCCTGCTCCGTTTGGCATATAATAGAGTTCAAATCATTTTAACAACACATGTATATATGTTTTTGCAAAGGTTAATGCATACTTTGTGGACCTACTCATCTCAGTCATTTTCACATAGTAAACAAAGCAATAGGGGCCTACTCAGCACATAGGATTTACCCACAGACAACCCCAGGGACCATACCAACACATTCAATACAATGGACACCTGTCATGTGCATGAAGGCCACATTCAGTTCTACTAATCCTGATGATTAGCGACCTCAAATGAACAATATCAAAATGCCAACATCACTATCAGCACTGCAGACGTTACATAAAGTTACACTGACATAAACAACTTCTTAAGTGACCACGATTGAGACATACACCTAGAGACCAGAAAATTGATTGATAACATATACCATTCCACCAAAATATGAATGTCAACTACAACACCAGCAACACAATGAAGTCAGTGTAAATTGAGCTAGCCATACTAACATCCATCTAAACAGATTCAGAATAGCTAAAGTAAGTATGCCAAACATGGATCACAAATCTTGAAAATTGCAGGAATTAGCAATGTACACATCATTTTAGCAAGACGCAGCGTATATTGTACCATACAGGAAATGTGAATAGCAGGCTAGCAACTTACCTTCACAATACCATGTACATGGTACAAATAGTCTGAACTCACATTTCAATATGTCTTGCACAAGGAATGTAGAAATACTAGCCTGCTTTTCATCATGTAGGATGTCCACCCTGATTATACATCACATTTTCCAATGTACATTCCACACTTAACAATGGGGACAGCTCCTCACACCTCTGAGTAAGTGTAGCACATATACCATGTGAAATTTCAGATTGCGATCACACCCTCACATGAACTTCACATCTAGTTCACAGCTTTCGAATACTTGGCCTGTTTCTCATCTATCAGACCCTATGTTGCACATAGCGCTAAATCCAGTGGAATAGGAAAGGACAGAGACCAAACACCTGGGCACCTTACCAACAGAATATATGGAGTATATGGTTACGTATAGAACAGTATAGTGGTACTCTTATGATACAGTCACATGTGCATAACCATATGCTTCAATACAATATGGTTAACATTGGTGAGTTTTATGTCCCTATACACAATAGAATATCCACACCTGCATAATAATGTTATGACCTGTACATCTAGGTGTACCCTAGGGGACCCTTTGCCTTTAGCACTTACCACATTAGCACAGCTTAAATACTCACACATTATACACTGAACTGGCAGAGGAATGTGCATGTGTGTATTCAGTACGTATCCCCGTGTGGATGCTGTGCTGCCCTGAAACACCCATCCACCTCAGGGTAGGCTACTGCCAAAATGTGGGCCATTAGGTGAGTCAAGGACTGATGGGCACCCCTCCCTTTTTGGGAGGACATCCCCAGCTGGGCCTCTGAGGTCTTCCGGGCCCAGCGTCTCAGGTCCTCCCACTGCTTCCTACAGTGGGTGCTCTGCAGTGGTGGACCCCCATAATCCGCACTTGCTTGGCAATTGCACATCAGATTCCCTTCTTTTGATGGGCGTTGACCTGCATGGATGACACAGACAAAAGGAGAAAGTTATATCCACATGCACCATCCCAACACAAGTGGTCAGAACACTTCAGTCACAGCAAGTAGGCAAACATTCCCTTCCTCTTGGTCCAAACTCATTCATAATTTACCATCTGCAGCCAGCCCATGTGTGAAGTGGAGTCTCCCATACAACATGCATGATCAGTACCTGGTATTGACTAGACACATATGACCAGGCCACATGATTATCCAGAACATGGTATGTCTCTATAAATATTTCTCACACCATTATTGTTGCACATGTTGCAATCTATGTTCTGTATAATGGAAGTTAGATTACACACCATCTATCATGTATCACTACTGTATATCTGCCTACGTACATGTACACATTTCCATACACCCAGGCATGATTGCCCAATCCCTCACTACCTCACAGGTCATGTACACCATCATACATTCCACTCACTTTTCACACATTGGTATACCATCGGACTGACCTGCTGTCCATATAGGGGTAGGACCTCATCCACGAGCTTGTCCAGCTCCTCAGGAGTTAAGGCTGGGGCCCTATCACTTGCAGCCCGTAGCATAAAAGCTCCCAGAGGCAGTACACATCAGCTCAGGTAGTAGAGGTCTTGATCGCATTAGTGTCAAGAGTCAAGTGAGTAATACTGCAGAAGATGGCGGTGATGTCCACCACATACATGACTGTGACCCAGGTCCGCCAAAGGCAGCAATGTGTTTCAATGGCAATGTGCACCACAGTTGTGACCACCTACCGCTATGACTAATTCCGCTTGCGGAGTTAAGTCACATCCTCATGTTTAGTACAGTAGGTCAGGCATCTGCCATTTCAAGGCAATTACAAGTATGGGGCAGTAATGGAAGGTGCGTCATATGTGATTATCAATATAGTGGGAACAATATTTTAAGTGCTGCCTTCATGTTTAGTAGTCTCATTGTGCATGTGAGTAGTAAAAACTGTGTAACAGAGTGGGTGATAAATGAAAATGATTACCTATTCTCAACATCCTATGTTCGACGTCAATGAAGTACAGGTGCCACAAATATGTTTCTCATGTAAATCTTGTAGGACTATCAAGCAATAGCAGTCACAGCTATCTATATCCATGTAAAGTACATCAGAGGGTTTATGGAATCCGAATCAAGGAGACTGTCACAGGATGCATAGCATTATGCTGCACATCAAATGTTGTACGTTGCATCTGACATAATATGGAGATATGTGTGACTTAGATATGAACAGATTCATTATGCGTACATTGTGCATTCAACTACATTCTATTGCCTTGGCATGTGGAGAGGCGGACAACCTCCAGTGTACCGACAACTGATAGACCTGCACACCATGGAGGAGAGACACATTATACAGGTATATCGCCTGAATAGGCAGACTGTCATGGATCTCTGTGATCAGTTGGAGCCAGATGTGATGCCTGCCATTCGCAATTCCAATAGCATACTACCCATTGTTCAAGTCATGTCAATGCTACACATCCTGACCACTGGGTCCTTTTAGAATACAGTGGCCCTAACTGCAGGGATGTCTTAGCCCATGTTCAGTCTGGTTTTGAAGGCTGCATTGTCTGCATTGTTGAAAAACCTGGACAGGTACATCAGGTTTCCCCAACATGCGGATTTGGCCTATTTGAAGACAGAGTATTATACTCTGTGATACATTCCACATGTGATTGGCCCCCATGTATTTGGGAACAGGAACAATTACCACTTTATCAACGCCCAAGTGGTGTGTTTGGCAGACAAGTACATTTCACAAGTATGTACCAAGTATTCTGGATTAGTGCATGATCCTTTCATCATGTGGAAAAGCAATATCCCACTGCTGATTACACAACTCTACACAGAGAGGGCCTGGCTGGTTGGTAAGTCACATATGATAGTTGTGTCTGCAAAGTTTTACTCCTGCTAACACAAATGTGCATGTCCAAGAAATATGTTTATGTTGTTACAACTATTCCTTATAGGTAACTCTGGCTATTAAAACCATTTTTGGTTATAGACACCAGTGAGGTACCCAAAAATGCCAGGGGAAGTCTTTTTCAATGAGGCCCATGGAAGGACAAGGTATGTTGTGGAGTGGATTTTGGGCTCCTGAAGGCAAGATTTCACAGTCTGGACAAATCTGGAGGAACCCATCCCTACTCACCTTACAAGGTATGTCAAATTATCGTTGACTACTGCATGCTCCATAACCTTGCCCTAAGACATCAGATACCATTCATACCAGATGAGGGGGAGCCAGCAGTACATGTAGGTGGGAATGCAGATTTGCCAAGTGAGGATGAGACTGATGAAGATGAAGCTGGAAACATCAGGGAAGATCTCATTAATCAGTACTTCAACTGACTAAAGGTATGTGATGTGTTGTCAATAGTGAGATTCCATTGTGTAATCTATAAATGATGGCTGGCTGTCACCTCCTATTTCCCATCATCTGTGAGGTCTAAGCTAGCTCCAATGACAATGACTCGGATATGCATGCAGATTGCATACAGTATCATGATTTGTTACTGCACAAGCTAAGTCACTTGTAACAATGACTTGTCAGAAATGTTGTATGTATGTTGACAATTATGTCCTATCCCTTATCTTTGACAATTACTGATTTGCAGATTCTCATTTTGGCTCTTCTTCATTGGCAAGTCACAGACAGTGTCAGAGGCAAATGGGATTTGCAGGCAGACATGAAAGGTTGACATGGATTAAACCAGGTACTGATTAGTATGAGTATGTGGAGTGTTACCCATATGGCCAGACTGTCAGGACACTGGTATGGAAGTGTGTTTTCCTACCAAGAAGACCTACCAAGAAGACCTGCTAACTACTAGAGGTAGTCAAATAGTAGCATGTGTGTGTCCATATGTGTCTGAGACATGTGAAAATGTTGAACCAGAGCCTCTAGCATCATAATTGTTTCTGTTGTATGTGACCTACCTTGCATATATCTGTCAGTGTGTTACTACTTTGTAGACCAATGTGCATGTCTCTGACGACTAAAATAGGTGAGTGGCAAACCTACAGGTATCTGACCATGATAAGTGAAAGATTCCTGGACTGGGACATCAGTACTGATCTCTGTCTGAATCATGGGGTATGATTATTAGGAAGCGATGGTATAGGTATGTGATGAGGCTTTACCTGGTGAAACAAAGGACCAATCTGTATGCCTCCTTGCCTGAGGGAAGACTAGCATGTCCGTAACTTCAGTTTCATTGGGTTAGTAGTGTATGATACCCATGCTGACATTCCCAAGTCACCAGCAGTACTACTCTATCTGTTGGTTGCAAATCCACAAAGAAATGTGTGGAGATGTACAATACAGCTGTTTTGGCTTATGTTCGTATTACAGTCCCAATGTTATGGGTCTTCCGTTGATACTTTACACGTGTGATCTCCATAACAAAGGTTGTATAATACAAAGGGACATACTGGTACAAGAGTTGTCATACATTACAGTTGTACATGATTCATACATGAGACTTGCACAGGGCCTGTGTTTAAGTGGTATTTATTTGAAAATGGAATACAATATGTGTGAATTTAAACAGAAATAATAGAAAAGTAAACAGTAAATGGTTCAGTCATGGTGGATGACATCATCAGGGTAGGTGCTACACCATTTGGGAACACATGTCCAGTGTACTTGCATCCTAGGAAAATGGAGTTAGGTTTCAGAACAGACAACGAGGTGTATGTGTGGCACACAAGGGGCAACAATCAGGAGAGGTTCACTTTCTGGCAGTGCGTTTGGTCTTGGCATCTGCTCCTCCTGGATGTCTGTGTGGAGGTTCACGTTTGTGGGGCGGTTCCTCTGCTACAGAGGGTAGGATGTCTGAGGCAGCTGCAGATGTTGAAGGGCCTGAAGTCCCATTAATAGTGGAAGAGGCCTGATGTTCTGTGGCAGACCTACTTAGGGTAGTGTTGATGGCCATCCGCACCCCAGCAATTTAAGTCAGGATGGCATTTTGTGCTGCCACTGCTGCATGGCTACCTGGTGGTTGTTCCTCTGCAGCTGTTTAATTTCCCCCATCATGGTGAATACCTGGCCCATCATACCTCGGGAACTCTGGTAGGCTCTCAAGACTCGGGAGATGGTTTCCTGGTCAGTATTGCCACTTTCAGACCCCATCCTCTGGCCCACACCATCCCTCCCATGCATCCTACCCTCACATGCCTGTGCCCCTGGCACAGTGTGCCCACTCCCAGTGGTGGTAGGTCTATTATTGTCAGGTGTGACAAGAGGAGGCTCAGGTACCTGATTGGGGGCACACAATTGAAGAAACTGTCCTTGAGACACTGGCTTGGGGATGAATAGTTGCCTGTGATTTAGATGCAACAGGGCTGGGAGGAGTCAGTGTGGACAGGGTGAGGCTGACCGTTGTTTGCTGACCAGGTGTCCCTGATGGGCCAGCTTCATCGTCATTGTCCAAAGATCCAGGGGTGTTGTCCTCACTGGGGCCTTCATCCAGAGGGTTTGTGGCAGTCTCTGGTATCCTCTCCATGGTGGCAATGGCAAGGTTACCTGTGGGAGAAGTACAACATGAGCTCCTGATCTTTCAATACCATACACCATGCTCAAAGATGTTAAGCTATGTAAGTAAATATTTGACTGCTGATAGCCTCTTATGTTGTCTGACTATTGACATGGGTGATATCCTTTTTGTGCCTAGTGAAGTGTATGGCATGATACATGGCACAAAAAGCTGCACAATGCACAATAGTGTCAGAGTAGGGACACAGTATGGGAGTAGGAAATTAATGTTGACCTCTATCTGATTGTCCTGCATGTGCATAGAATTGGAGTCCCCCCCCAGGTGAGTAAATTTCCATTTCATGAATTTTCTATTTAAGGGCAGTTTGATTGGGCACTCAGCTGACACCGTGTTTGCTTGTAATGGTAGTAGGAGTGGGCCATTTCATTGCTGTCATTGACATACACTGTTCACAGTAGAACATTCATGATGGGTTACATTGGTTGTTATTTTCACATGCATGACATCTCACATATGGTGCACTGTTCTGGTTTTCTTTATGGTGGAATATTGCCGTCTGGGAATTGTAGTGATACCAGTTCCCAGGACCTAACATCCCATTCCCAAAGACTGTGGAACCAGTTGAGTTCAGTGGACATGTGGCATGCCACAGAGTGGTATTTGTACATTTGGCACAGGGGGGTGGTGGGTAATTTGGTAATGGAGGTGGGGTGAGGTGGTGATGGAGCATGCAAGACAATACATTTTGGTGACATGTATGTCATGGGGACTTACCAGACTCCATTCCCCCAGGTATTCCAGTCAGGCCCTCAGGATGCAGTATGTCAAAGACCTTCTTCTCCCAAGATGTGAAAGTAGGGGGAGGAGGTGGGAGTCTACCGCCAGTTTTGAGTACCGGCAGCTGGTGCCTGGATGCCATGGAACTAACCTTACCCCTGAGGTCGTTCCACCTCTTCCTGATGTCCTCCCTTGTGTGTGGATAGCTGCCTACAGAATTCACCTTATCGACTATCCTTTGCCACAACTTTTTCTGCCTATTGATGTTTGCTGGACCTGTGCTCCGAACAGGTGTGGCTCTACCCTGATTATTTCGTCCACTATGACTCTCAACTCATCATCTGTAAAATGTGGGTGTTTTTGTGGGGACATGGAAGTAGTGGTGTAGACAGTGAGGTTGTGTTAAAATAGTAAGGGTTGAATAAAACATCATTGATGAGGTGTAGGTGTTGTGATGTGAGTGCGTGCAGTTGTGTGTGATTGTAAATTATGTGTTGTGTACTTTGTGCAAGTGTGGGATGTATGCGTGGTGAAATGTGTATGGGTGCCAAAAGTATCTATCGATAATTCTGTGATAGTTATTTCTCCTCTGTAGCTGTGAGTGGCGTTCTCTTTGTAGAGGATTGTGGGTTGTGTTATATAGTGGAGTGTGTTGGTGTCAATTATGTGGATGTGTTTCAGGTGGTATATTCTAACTATTCAATGTGATGTGTTGTTTAGTGCGATGTGAGTTCAGATCGTCGTGGTTCGCACCGCCAATGGATTTCCACCATTAAAGAAGCACTGTTGTGATTTGTGGATCATAATCAGATGGGAGGATTTTTGTCGGGCTGACGGTGCTAGTGGTCTGATCACCTTTTTTCTATCTGCCAGTGTCCTAGTAGTTTCGGGCATGGTTTCCTTGCCTTGGAAACATAAGGAATACAATGTGAGTTTCCCTACAAATAGAGGTTGCCCCTTCCCTTCTATCCACATATACCTATCTATCTCAGTGTCCCAGATTTCCTGACACAGGGTATCTATGTTGTTATTTAACCCTCCCCTATGAGACCCATTCCCCTTCATATCATCAAGGTGGATGGCCCCACACTGAAGCTCCAGTTCTGGGATCCACTTGATGTTAATGAAGACAGCCCCATATGTACTTAGGGACACCCTGGTACCACAGATGAAAGCTGGAGCAGATGTGTTTGTGCACTGGTTATGCAGTTTGGCTGCCTCCAAGAATCTTTTTTCGGGAACGTCTCAGGCCCAAACAGCACCCTCTCGTATGGTGCCCTTCCTACACATCCTATCTACCTCAGTTTGGATATTACTAGGCTTGGTGAGAAGGTACAATGCTGTGGGATTGGTCTCATAGCAGGTCAGATTTACTACTACACTGTGGGGCTGTATTCTCTTAGGTAGTATCTTCACCCTCATCCTACATAGGTAAAGGTGGATGTTGGACCTGGCCCTTTTACAGGGTAATTTTCCAGACTTTTGCCTTTGCCTCCTTATTTTTCTGACCTTTGTTGGTTGACGTTATGACTCTGAGCACTTTTTCACTGCTAACCGTTGCTAAAGTGCATGTGCTCTCCCTTGTAAAATTGGTATGATTGGCTTATAACTAATTGACATATTTAATTTACCTATAAGTCCCTTGTAAAGTGGTATTCTAATACCCAGGGCCTGTAAATTAAATGCTACTAGTGGGCTTGCGCCACCCACTGAAGTAGCCTTTCAAACCTAGCTCAGGCCTGCTAGCGCCGGGCCTGTGTGCGCAGTTTTCTGACACATGGACCTGCCATCTAAATGTACTTGCCAGGCCCAGAACTCCCCTTTTACTACTGTAAGTCACCCCTAAGGTACACCCTAGCTAGCCCTATGGGCAGGGTGCCATGTAAATAGATGGCAGGGCATGTGCCACGTTGCGTGGCCTCTCCTGGTAGTGACAAACAGCCTAACTTGGTGTCTCACTGCTGTGAGTGCTGCCTTCTCATAGGATTGCATTAGAAATGCCCTGCCTTATGTATAAGGGTTATTGTCTGATTTATGAGGGGTAGTTTAGGCATGTTTGATATGATTGTAATGGTGTTAAGAAATGCTGCTTACTGGTGTAGGTGTATTTTTTATTACTATTACAGAAATGCCACTTCTAGAAAGTGAGCATTTCTCTGTGCTCATGGTGTTTTTGAAGCTTGACTCCAATCCACGTCTGGGCAGACTGACAGTTGGGGCTTTATGCATACTTTTCAGACAGCCTGTACACATAGGGTGGAGGTGTCACAGAGGTGCGTCTACATATTGTATAGCCTTCCTGGGCTGAGAGAAGTGAGAGGTGGGGCACACCTGCATTTGTAAAGGCTTTGCCCTGGCCTCGCACAATAGGGTTGTTTACCCCCACTGATGTTTGGAGCCTGTGCTGGAGGAGAGAAGGGGCACTCTCAGAACCAGTTGTAACTGGTTGGAACCCTGTCTCCTCCTCATTGACAAAGACACTGCAAAGTTAGTATAAGTACAGGGGAATTTTCCAAACAATTTAGACACTCTTGGAACTCCAGTAACCTACTAGAAACTGGAAACTGGACACAGGACGCTGCTGAATGGACTCACCAGAACCCACCTTGGACTGCTGCTGCTGTGCTGACCTGTGACCTGCCTGGTCACTAGGAGGAACTGCCACCATCTGTATCCCTTGTGCTGGCCTGTAGCTGGGCCCATCAGCCCTGTGCTTCTTTTTGTTTTCACTTGTGTCCAGGGGAGGGTGCCGTGGCCCCTGACCCCTGCAACGATCCCCATCACGAGAGGTGCATCATCATGTGCTAGGACGCTTTAGCGATGAGTGTAGCGCTTTTGCGGGCCCTTGGCGCTCATAGGCGCCTTTCTGCGAAGGAAATCACCAGCGCAACCCGGGCTGATAATGTTGTCTTAGCGCTTTGTAAAGCGCTACCTGGCTGCCAAGTTCACCACCACAACCTGGGCTGATAATATTGACTTAGCACTTTGAAAAGTGCTTACTGGCTGCCCACATTACCACCGCAGCCTGGATGCCGAGGAATCACCGCAGCGACCCAGCTTTTGGGGTATTTCAGCGCGCCAGAGCTGCGCTGTCCTCGGTGCCCCCGGGGAACCTCAAAGCAAAGGAATAGGAGCGAGCACGCTCCTATCGTGCCCCCGGCACGAGCTCACTCTAAGGAGCACCCCTGGGGCATAAGCAGGAACCTGCTTTGAGTGCCTTCACGCTGCATTGTGCTGGACCGGCTCACTGTGAAACTTCCACAACAGGCGAGGGGACGGAAGCCTCATCATAGGCTCCCCCCACCCCACCGGGCCCTCTGTATCTTTTGGGGCTCTGTTGCCCCCCCCACTCTTGAGGAAGGGCCAGTCGAGGCCCAGGGAGAGGCCCCACCAGAGGACGCGGCCCCCGGAAGGTCCAACTCCTGAGTTGAAAGAGCGGGTGGGGTGAAAGCCTCATCGGAGGCTCCCCGCGCCGCAGAGGAACTTCACTTGGGGCATTTTTGGTGCCCGCCTTGTTACGGGGCCAGTGGAGGCCCGGGGGAGCCCTCCAGAGATCACAGGCCCCAGGAGGGGCCCATTCAGTGCATCAGTGAGGGTGCCGACCGCCCCTCTCTCCTAGGAGCCAAGTGTGGCCCCTGTTGAGCTCATAGGAGTGCTGGGGGCTCCTACATAAATCTTCCAGACACTAGGAGTGCCTTGTTCTACAGATTAAGGTACTTTCTGGGACACTGGGAGGGTGGTAGGTTCCAGGTTTAGGTTCTAATGATATGTATTGGTTATATGTTCCTCTTATGGGCATGCTAGGATGATGTATGTTTACTTTCTCATGACTTGCCATATAATTTTATAATGTTTCTGATATAGGCCTTTATGATATTGTCTATGACAAGTGCATTTATTTACTGTGATTCCTGACTAATGCTTATGTTGCAGAATCCTGAGTACTTATGTGTTCCATTGTGACAACTGCTTATTCTTGCAGACTATTAGTAACTTGTGTAACATTCTGACAACTGCTAAGGTAGCAGGGTTTTACTGTCGTGTAATGTTTGGTCTAATTATGTTTTGTGCAATACAGTTTATGTTTGCATAGCTGAGTGTTGTGTTTACTTTGTGGTGTACATCTTGCATCACATGTGTTGTGTGTGTTATGCAAATGCTTTACACATTGCCTCCGAGTTAGGCCTGACTGCTCGTGCCAAGCTACCAAAGGGGTGAGCAGGGGTTATCTTGGACATGTAACTCCCTTGCCCTGACTAGAGTGGGTGGGTTCTGCCTGGCTTAGATACCAACCAGAAACTCAATTTCTACCAGTGGAGACAACATTTTGCTATTTCAGGGGCTACCTCCTGGGATAAGTAAAGCCTATTTGCGCCTACTGCATGTGGCATCAGTGAACAGACGTAACATGACCTGGTTGAAATCTTGGATCTCACATCGGTCATGTGATGATACCATGTGTTATGTAAAAGGGCGGTGTATAGCTTATGTGGAATGCCAGTGTTGGGTACTGTTTAATTATAGGTGATGTGGAAGAGGTTCCTACACAAGTGCAATTTTATTTTCTGAATAGACTCCATCAGATCAGGCCGCTCGTTAGAAATGCATGGATGCAGTACCACCCCTAGTAAACAAAGGTGTATAAATATATAAAAATACATAACATAGAACACTGTAGGTCTTGAGATGATTCCAGCAGAAATGTCCATCCTGGTGATGGGAGATTCTTGGTTGTAAACAGTTCAACAGTTCAAAAACTTTTTTGGAGCAGGGTGTGGTTTGGGATCCCTTTGAGGTATTGATGTGGAAAGTTATTGGTGCGGGTTGTAGCTCTTGATCTTTTTTTGGGTATTGATGAGGACATTTTTTGGAGCAGTTTGTGACTCTTGATCCTGCTAGGGGTACTGGTGAAGCCGCTGAGAAACTGTTAGTCCACTGTAGAAGTGGTGAACTTAGCAGCTTGACTGCAGATCTGTTGGAAAAGAACTAGGGCCCATATTTATACTTTTTTAGCGCCGCATTTGCGCCATTTTTTGACACAAATGCAGTGCAAACTTGCAAAAAACAATTGTATTTTGTAAATTTGCGCCGTTTTTGCATCAAAAAGCGGCGCAAATACGGCGCTAAAAAAGTATATATATGGGCCTAGGTTTGGTTGTTATGAAAGAAAATATTGCATCCTTCCATGTCGCCAATTATTTCTTAGGAATTCCTGCATTTTTTGTGTGACTTTAGTAAGGCACCGGAAGGTGGCCCCACTCGGGATACCCTACAGAGGAGATTGGCTCTTCCTTGAGGTTTTGCTGATCCTCTCTGAATGGCCATAGGGCACTGGGCACTTTTCCACTGTAGGTCCCAGGGGAAAATGTGCACATGCCCTCTATACATAAGTTAGGAAGGTGCACCTGCTAGTAGGTGCACACTTGCACCTTGGTGTTTTTATGTATATATTGAGCCTGGCCTGGCTTGCCTATATGTGCGCACTTGCACATTGATGTTTTCATAGGTATGGTGAGTCTGGCACAACTTGCCAGTGGATGCACACTTGCACATTAGGATTTTTATATATGTACTGAGCCTGTCACAATAGGCCTCCATGGGCACATTTGCACCCTTGTGGTGTTCTCAAAGCTTCTGACCAGCCTGCCCCTGCAGGCCTGTGCGTGCACCAGAGTACATGTGCCCATTGAGTGACAAATGCCCATGTGTGTTTTCACTACCATTGAGAGCTGTTCTTCCCATAGGTTAATATGAGGGAAAGTTTATAATGAATTCTATCTGCAATAGTGGATTGCAGTGGAGCAGCCTCATCATGTTTACTATCACTAGATTTCTATAGACAAACCCTTTACAATGGTAAAGGTGGTTTTGTCAGTAATACCTTGGAAATGCCCCTTCTACACAATTCCATGTTTTTAAATCCCTTTTGTGTGCCTTTTCAATTCAAGCTTCATTTCACTGCTGACTGGGGTAAACACATCTGTGCATTCCCCAGCAACAGCTATAAAACGTAGAGAACAGCATCAACAGACCTCTGTCATCTGCAGGCCTGGCTGGGTAGATAGGAGGGACAGTTTTTGACACTTGGCCTCTCAATGTCAGATCATGGCACCACTAAAGCTAATGATCTACATTCCAGTGCCACAAGGCAGGCAGGACTGAAATTTAGGAGAGGCCTATGTGGTTCAAAGGGGACCACTTTGAACCACCCCCAACTTCAAAGGCTGACTTCTGTATAACTATAGAAGGTACACTTCAGCAATTCAGAGATACACCTGCAGGAGCGCATGGGGGAGTCCCTGTACTGCATGATGCACACTACCAGATGATTTTGTTGTGCACAGGAGTATTTACTCTCATGGGAAGGAATTGTGCACTCTTCCTGTATCTTGGCTGGCCTGGGCACACTGCCTGCTGCAGTGTAACACTCTGAAGTTTGCTCTCCAAGGGCTTGTTGGCTTGCCTCCTGTTCTGCGAGGAGGTCTCAGGGACATCAAAGACATCCTGCAAGGGGCCTACGCCAACTGCTGTGCATTCTGGAGAGCAGTGCCATCCTGCATGTTTACGTCATCTGCTGGATTCATCCTGGTAGCAGCGGTGTGAGAGTTGATCTAAGTATTGGACCTGGAGACCAGATTGGCCTGGTGCAGAGCCAGAAAAGTATAGCCAACATTCAAGGAGTGTATCCCTTCATTGTGGGACCATCTTCCAGCATTAGGGTGCTGGAAGTGAATGTGTGCGTTTGCATGTAGATGAACGTGACTGAAATCCTTGGCACAACATAGTGGTACAGAGTTAGTCTGTGGGAGCGAGTATCTGGGGTTGATTTCACTGCACGCCCGCTTAGCCATGAACGTTGTTCACTATTGTGGTTGGCGTTTACATTCACTGGTGCAGCCTTGCAACTATTTTAAAAGTGCTATAGTTCTTTTGATGTATACATTGCGGCTATCATTGGGAACCTAGATGCATGCTACAACAGTTTTGTTTTTCAGTTTCAAACTTCTTTGTTTTTCAGTGCCAGCCCCTTTCTGAGCATATTGTAAATATAGGAAACTGGGGGCCTATATCGGTCCATGGTTGTCCTGTCTCCCTTCCCTACAGTTCTCTCATCCTATATAAAAAAATCCTGTCCTTTCTCCTGTCACTACCATTGTCTGATCCTGTCTAGAAAATCATCCTATTTAGAAAATCGGCTATGGTCTTCCCAGGTCTACCATTAACCCTTCTACATCTGGGCAGTCAGGGAAGGTTTCTCTCTGGGCCATCTACATTAGGTGCCTGTATGAACAGAATGCAGTCCTGTCATGTTCTGTGTTTGTCAGTATGATTGCTGGGATGCGGCAAACACTCTGTTAGCCTGTTCTCTGATAATACTTCTTAGCAGACTTTTAACATTGCTTATCGCTAGGGTTATCCCTGCGGTGTTCTTCGCAAAGCATGATATCCATTTCCCCACCACATCCAACAGCTGCAGCTTGGCTCTCAGCCCTTCCTTATCAATCTGAACCCATGGCATATAGATGGTCCCTGATATGCCCTTCTGCAGTAGCGGGCACCTTCTCGTTATTGGAGGCTCCACTGGTTTCTACTCAACGTAGCGTTCCCATCTCCTTAGACAATCCTGCATATATGGAAAGTTCCACCTGGGATATCCCCCTTTGTGCTTGATGCACTCTTCAGCAACAGCTACATCCTCTGGTTTGAAGTATCCGTCCTCCAGCCAGGGTCTATCATACTGGTCATTTCTTTTGGTCTAGTGGGCTAGCAGGTGACAGAACATTTACACAAATATTTCACCTTCCTCACGAGTTACTATCTCTCTTGTGGTTAGTTTATCTGTCCTGTGCGTTCAGGTGGAGCAGCATATGTCTTTGTCGCTGCTGTTCTCATTCACACATAAAGGTGCCATCTTGGTTCTCATACATCTGAGTTGAGTTTGAACCAGCCTACCTTGGTCTCCAATTCCTGTTCAGCCCCTCCACTTTGTCGGTGCTCGGTTGAGACTCAGACCCCAGTCAAAAGCCTCCCCGCTAGTTCTACGTGCTCTCCTCAGATGGTGGGCATGCTGCTCCACTCTCTTGTTGGGCTTCCAGGGCACTCTCTCTCTCTCTATTTCTTTCCTTAGTTTGTGCCTTTTCTCCAAATCCCACCTAGATTGCCTCCTTTGCTCTGAGCTTTGCTCTGTTCTTCTTAGTCTGGACCTGCCCTCAAAATCACTTCCTGCTACCTCCTAGACTACCTGAGCTTACCCTGTGGCTCCCTCCTTATCATTGGATCCTGGAGGACTTGGTTTCATCACCTCCATTAGAACTGCTATGAATCTCCCTGTCATTCTGGTATGTTCCCTGGAACCAGTAGGAGTGCTTGTTCTCAATGCCACTGAGGTTCAGTGGTGTGAAAGTGACAGAAAGGGGGTCAAACTTTGGGGAGCTCTAGTGCTGGACGGGGGTGGTGCTGGGATTGCCTGGGCTTATTGGTCTGCTAGTCTGTCATGTTGAGACCTAACAGCGTTTTGTTCAGTAGGGGCGCCTTGGGATCCCTCTACCAGAGGATTGGTGTAACCTAATACAGGAATAGCAGGCATCGGGGAGAGCACCTTATACCTGCATATGGTGGGGAAGGTGCGGACGCCTTGCTTGCTGACTGTGGGTTAGTGTTATCGACCTGGGCCTATAATTCTAGTAATGCTTCTCTTTTGTCCTGCGCATTTTGTTTGTATATGTGTCCTTGTGTGTTCGATTAGGTTAGCATTGAAGGTTTCCTCCTTTGGCCAGGGTAACACTTGTGCCTTGGTGTGTGTGTATAACATTCATGGCAAAACTTGTCAAATTCTTTAGCCTGTGTGAAGAATCTGGTTTGCATAGGCTTTGGGGACGATTCCATGATACATCTGGGTAGTTTTAGGGGAAGTTACACTTCTCGCTTTTATGATTTTAGGGGATCTTTAAGTTATTTGCGTCTAACTTTTTATGATTTTAGGGAATCTTAAGCTTTACTCTGGTAGTAGGGAGATATAAACACAGGGATTACTAGATCTCATCTGGTAGTGAGGAAATATATACACAGGGATTGCTACATCTAATGAGCTTAACATTATTTATAGATGCATCAAAATAAACATTTAACAATCACAAATAACAATGCATATGAAGGATCACAACGTGGAAGATAGTGCAGTTGTTAATTCAGACTTATGAAATTTGGCACCAAAATAGTGAGCTTTACTTTGGTATCAAATAGCAGTTTGTGAGAATTAGAAATGTCTTCATAGCACATTAAATTATCAACAAAACACAATACAGTTACATCAACTTACCAGCACCACAATATAAAAACAACACCATTTCAACTGGCACAAAGAAAAACTGCCAAAGCATCAAGTGGTGACTTTGTTAAAACTAGCTTAGCCTGCTCCTAGCGCATGTTATCCTGTGACTAGGGGAAGCCATGCACAGTACTTCGGCCTAAGTGAGCCTGATAATCTTGTCAAAATAACAATTACTGCAAAGAAAAAAAGGATAAGTTCAATAACCATTGGCCTTTTCTGGCCAAACACAAGCTACGCCTAATCTTCTGGATCCAAATTGTTTCTTTTCCCTAACATCCAATTACACCCTATATCACACCCAGGGATTATGCAGACTCCATATCACACCCAGGGCCTATGCGTACCATCTGTGTCACGCCCAATGGTCCAAACGAAAGGCATCTTTCAAAACCGAGGTGCTCACTCTATATCACACCCAGGGCCTATTTGTACCATCTGTGTTACACCCGGCTGTCAACATTCACCATGCCTAACGCGCTGACTATGAAAAAAGTGGCTTCCATGGGGTTACATTTTCCCTAGTTTGCTATATGCCAAATGCTGAACTAAGGCTCTGAAGTTATCCCTAACCCTTCTGACGGGTGGCTTCAGGATGGACCTCCACCCTGCGGATTCATCAGCACTTCTAACCAATTGAGGCATCTGTTCACCTTTCTTGTTGCTCAAATGTGAGTTCATCCGGGAGGGATCTCCTTCCATCGGCTGTCAACATTCACCATGCCTAACGCGCTGACTATGAAAAAAGTGGCTTCCATGGGGTTACATTTTCCCTAGTTTGCTATATGCCAAATGCTGAACTAAGGCTCTGAAGTTATCCCTAACCCTTCTGACGGGTGGCTTCAGGATGGACCTCCACCCTGCGGATTCATCAGCACTTCTAACGAATTGAGGCATCTGTTCACCTTTCTTGTTGCTCAAATGTGAGTTCATCCGGGAGGGATCTCCTTCCATCGGTTGCAGTTGGGGGCGAGGAACCAATCAGCTTCTGACTTGCTCACTAAAATATTGCTTGAATTTGAATTTACCTTTAAAAAACAGAAGACACAAGGTGTCTGGCAAAACAGGAACAGTTTGTTTATCTAAACCTTATGGCTGGGAGAGCAGTTACAGAACTGGGGTCTGAGGACTGTCTCTCAATGTGCATCACTTTGGAGTGGAGTTTTATACATTTCTATGAGTGTCATAAATAATTAAAACATCTGTTTCTTGGTTAAGAATGCAAACAGTTGTGATGGGTCCTGATAGCAAATACAGGTAGGCCTCCACCTTGCATGGACACAATGTGGGCCAGAGAGTATGCCCCTCATTACAACCCTGGCGGTCGGTGTTAAAGCGGCGGTAATACCACCAACAGGCCGGCGGTAAAATAAATGGGATCACGACCACGACAGAAACCGCCAACATAGACAACCACTTTAACACTCCAACCGCCAGGGCGGCAGCAACAAACACCTCAGCGGTCACTGCCAACAGACAGGTGGAAGACAATGTACCACCCACACTATTATGACAGGACAATCCACCAGCTTTTCCATGGTGGTATCAACAACATCAAAAGCATGGCAGAAACAGTACACCGAAGGGGAACCACTCACATTTCGACACTCAACGAAGAACCAGGACCCCATGGAGCCCAAACTGCAGGTCCTCCCCATGTTGGTGTATCTATTAATACACTAGGAATTTTAAAGAAGGCGACGACGACGTGAGTACCGCACCTAGCACACAGAGGAGGGGCGAGGAAAAAGAGAGTGACACACACACGCAACAGCCCCACCCTCCACCCTTACCCACAACACCATGCACACTAGCACATGCAACAACATTACATTTACACCCCGTAACCCCCTGGAAGAACGCAAGGACAAAAGGAAATGAGTTTAACCAAAGATATATTGGAACATTCAGATATAGCAATAGAATTCAATAGAATTTAACATAATCAGCATATACAAATATTTAAATAATGTACAGAAGGCCGTACACTGTCCTTTGTAAATGTCCGTGGACCAGTGGTCCCAAAAATCATGAGGGAAGCACACACATGACACCTGCCTCAAAATGGAGAGAACACTGCAGGGGCATCAGGTCGAAAAAACACAGGCACCTCAGGAGGAGAGGGAGGGGGGCACCTCAGCCGGAAGATGGTCCTACGCCACTGCTCCTCGAGGGGGCTCCATGTCCACAGCGATGTCCTGGGGAGTGCAAGTCCACAGTCTCTCAAGTGGGTGCTTTGCCCACTGCTTGGTCCTGGGAGTGCAAGGCCACAGTCTCTCAAGTGGGTGCTTTGCCCACTGCTTGGTCCTGGGTTCTGGAGGGGGCATTGTGCCCAGTTTGCTTCATCCTGCCAAGGATTTGGGGGGTGGATGCATCTCTCCACTGGTTCTGCAGGGGGCATAATGCCCAGTTTGCTTCATCCTGCCAAGGACTGGGGGAGTGGATGCTCATCTCCACTGGTTCTGGAGGGGGAATTGTGCCCAGTGATGCTGCACCTGTGGTGTGGCAGTTCTCATTCTCTCACCTGGGTGTCTGCGGACCGAGATTTTCAGGGAACAGGTAGCATGATACTCCATAGAGGCAGAGCCACACTCCATCCTGTGGTGACCTAGGCTACAAACTGCTGGTAGTGCCAGTGCTGGTGCCTCATGTGGTGTGTCCAGGGTCCAGGATGTCACCTGCAGCCTCGGATGGCTGTCCACTGGGGATGCTGCTGCCGTCCGATGTAGTGGCACCGGCTGGGCACGTGGCGGTGCAGATGGCGGTGCAGGTGGCAGTGGCTGCGGCGATGCTTCCGGTGCTGGGTCCAGGATGTCACCTGCAGCCTCGGATGGCTGTCCACTGGGGATGCTGCTGCCGTCCGATGTAGTGGCACCGGCTGGGCACGTGGCGGTGCAGATGGCGGTGCAGGTGGCAGTGGCTGCGGAGATGCTTCCGGTGCTGGCCGTGGTGCAGATGTCTGTAGTGCTGGAGGGAGACACCAGACCATCTCCGGCAGCCTCGGACGGCTGATCACTGCGGAGGATGCTGCTGACTGACGTTGTGGCAGTGGCGGTGTAGGTGGCGGTGCAGGTGATGGTCATTGCGGCGGTGATGACCATGGTACAGGTCGCTGGCATGTCTGGGAAAATGGTGGTCACCAGCCCCTCACCTGGAGGCTTCATTCCCTGGTGTGACTTGGCCTTGTTCTTGTGTCCCTTCCCCATCTTGGTAGTCGCTGCTGGGACCCTGGCGCTGTCCTCTTTGTGTTTGGATGAGGCCTTGCTGGGTGGGTTTTGCGACGTTCCCCTGCTGCATGCCGGCCCCTTCTTGATCTTGGCAGGTGGCGGTATCGGGTGGTCCTTCCCATCTGTAGGTGGCACACTGACAGCTTTGACAGGTACCCTCGTCGATCCTCCCGGACTTGCAGAGACCACAGCGGATGCTGATTTGGTGGCTGAGGTGCTGGGATTGGATCTAGACATCCTGGCCCTAGGGGAAAAATAGGGGTGGGAGGTGTAGGGAAGAGGTTGATGTTAGCAATGAAAAGTTTTGTGGACACACTGGGACGGGAAGATGGAGGGGGTCTGGGAGTGGAGGAAGAGGTAGTGGTTGTAGGAGGTGTACGTCTGCTGAGCTTGGGTGAAGGTGCATGGGCTGGAGGCTGTTGTGAGGTGGATGGCTGTTGAGTGGGTGTGTGCCTGCATTTGTGTACTTTGGGAGGAGGGCTCACAGAAACACTGGGAGAGGACCAAAATACAAAAATTGGTACACTGTTCCAGGACACAGGAGATGTGTGAACGGTTGTGGGGGTGGTGATTGCTCGTGAGCGGTGTGTTGTGATGGGCGTGCTGGTGATGGAGGCAGTGGCTGATGATGTAGTGCATGCAGGTGTGAGTGGAGACGATACTGGAAGGGAGGTGGAGGACAAGGAGGAAGGGGAATCAGTGGAAGCAGTGGATGTTGGTATGTGTGCATGGGTATGGTGCTTGTGTGAGTGCCTGTGTGATGATGTGTGGTGCTTATGTTTTCCTGAGCCACTTTTGTGTGTTGATGTGGTTGCATGCTGGTCTGAAGGTGTGCTTGGGATAGGCTGAAGTGGAGGGGATTGGGTCTGGGTAGTGGAAGTTGGAGGGGGGAAGCTGGACACAGGGACAATATCTGCCATCAATGCTGAAGCCAGAGCCTGAAATGCTCTCTGTTGGGCCGCCACACCAGAATGAATGCCCTACAGGTATGCATTTGTTTGTTCCAAATGCCTCTCGGCACCCTGGATGGCATTCAGAATGGTTGACTGCCCAACAGTGAGGGATCTCAGGGTGTCAATAGCCTCCTCACTCAGGGCAGCTGGGCTGAGTTGGGCAGGGTCTGATGTTCCTGGGGCGAAGGAGATGCCCACCCTCCTGGGTGAGCGGGCACAGGAAACATGCTGGGGGGCTGCTGGGTGGGCGGTGCTGGTAGGGGGGGTGGCGGCTGTACCTGTTGTTGGGGTGGGCACAGACGTGTCCGCCACCACCAGGGAGCTTCCATCAGAGGAAGAGTCGATGTCACTAGTATCTCCTCCTGTCTCCGTCGTGGAGCTCCCCTCGCCCTCCGTCCCACTGGTGCCTTCTCCCTCCCTGGATTCACCCTCATGAGCCATGTGGGATGCATCTCCCTCCATCGCCGGTGCCTCTGCTCCTCCGCCAGATGATTCTAGTGCACACAAGGACAGGGTGACAAAACAAAAAGGGGGGAAAGACAGAGGACACACATAGTCAATGTCAGCAACATCACTACCGTTGGCGTACACAACACACACTAAGCTGCCCTATGCACTAGGCCTTGCCCAAACACTCACTAAGGTAGTCACCAGGCCATGGGGTACAATGCCTACCGCCAGCACCTGCACACCTGACACCCACAGGACCCTGCACACTAGTAGTTGCCCACTTGTACCATTGGGGCAGGGGTGCTTCAGAGCCTGCAAGCAAGAGACCTACCCTGGCATGATTGCCCTGGCCTAGGAGCACCCACAGCCCACATCCCCCACCCAGCTAGTTCCTAAAGCATGCAAAGTCAGCTTTCTGAAACTGTACTCACCCCCTTGAGGCTGCTGTGATGCCCTCAAGCACCCATCCAAATCCGGATAGGCCACCGCCAGGATGCGGAACATCAGGGGGTTCATGGTGCGACGGGCAACCCTTCCACGTTGGGAGGCCAGCCCCAGCTGGACCTCTGCCATCTCTTGGTCCAGCGGCGCAGGTCCTCCCATCTCTTGCGGCAGTGGGTGCTTCGCCTGTGATAGATCCCCAGGGTCTGCACATCCTTGGCGATGGCACGGCATATACCCTTTTTCAGGTGGGGGCTGACCTAGAGGGTAAAGAGAGTGGAAAACTGTAATTACTCACCCGTCTGGACAATCATACCCATTGCCCATCAGTTCCCAGCCATGCCCTGACGCACATACACTGACCACTTCACATGCAGCACCCAGGCCACCCCCAACATGTGGCTTAAATCCACACCACTCCAAACGGCATTGCCCACGCATCATGCTCACAGTGTACTCACCTGTTTGTCTAGAGGACCCCATCCACCAGTTTCTCTAACTCATCTGCAGTGAAGGCAGGGGCCCTTTCCCCAGACACTGTAGCCATTGAAACTTCCAGACTCAGGTCACAGCAGCACTTGCAGTGTAGGTCCTCTCCTATTGATGGTCAGGTATCAAGTGAGTGAATGGGTAGAAAATGGCGGTTACGTCTGTGACGGTGTGTACCGTCACCGCCGGCGTAAATCGCCAGTGGCTCCGAGGACCCATAGGGCCCAATGATAACCAATGCAGAGTTGCAAGGCGGTCTTCGACCGCTTACCGTGACGCTGCACAATGCCAGCGCAGTTACCTCATTTCCCCTTGTCCCTCCTCACAAGTCAGGCAGCTGCCATTTCAGGGGGGCACATGGCATGGCACGTAGCTGCGTCACAGCACATATTGGCACATATACCGACTCCCGATTTAACACACGCCTTCTGTAACATTATTTCGGACACAGTTGTGCCCTCTATGTGGCATATGATGTTCTGCTTACCGTTCTCCTTCATAGGCTACAACCGCTGAGGCAGATGATGAGATGGCGCCATCCTCCGGTGTACAGACCGCTGGTGGACCTGTCGACAATGGAGGACAGACACATTATAATCACATACAGACTTGATCGTGCCTCAATCCAAGAACTGTGTCAGCTATCCGCCAGCCAACAGGAATACCCCCTCTAGTGCAGGTCCTGTCAGTGCTCCATTTCCTGGCAAGTGGCCCCTTCCAAACTACAGTGGCCATGGCATCAGGGATGTCTCAGCCAATGTTCTCAAATGTGTTGAGCAGGGTGTTGTCTGCCCTGCTGAAACATATGTGCAGCTACATCGTGTTCCCCCAGGTGGAGGATTTGGCCACAGTGAACGCTGACTTCTATGCCCTGAGACATATCCCCAACATCATTGGTGCCATTGATGGGATACATATGGCATTTGTCCCCCCTCGTAGAAATGAACAGGTGTACAGAAATAGAAAAAGCTACAATGTGATGAATGTGCAAATGGTGTGTTTGGCGGACCGGTAGATCTCCCATGTGAATGCCAAGTATCCTGGCTCTGTGCATGACGCCTATATCTTTCGCAATAGCAGTATCCCTTATGTGATGGACCAATTCCAGAAGCACCGGGTGTGGCTATTAAGTGAGCCCAAGGTCCCCACACAGTATGAGTAGGTGCCTGGGTATGGGGTTGTCCCTAAGGGTTAGTGTGTGTCTCACTATTGTCCCTCAATATTTGCAGGTGACTCTGGTTACCCAACTTCTCATGGCTACTGACCCCAATGAGGAATCCCAGGACAAGGGCAGAGGAACGTTACAATGAGGCACATGGGTGAACTAGGCAGATTATTGAGAGGACATTCGGCCTCCTGAAAGCCAGATTCTGGTGCCTCCATCTGACAAATGGCTCCCTGTACTACTCACCCAAGAAGGTGTGCCAGATCATCGTGGCATGCTGTATGTTGCACAACCTGGCGTTGAGACACCAGGCGCCTTTTCTGCTGGAGGATGAGCCTGGTGATAGCCTTGTGGCATCGGTGGAACCTGTGGACAGTGAGGAAGAGGAGGCAGGGGAAGAAGATGTTGACAACAGAACAAACATTATCCTGCAATACTTCCAGTGACACACAGGTAAGACACTGTAACTCCTCTTGACATTTCGGTTTATTTGAGGACATTGTACATGGCAGCCTCTTAACCTCTGTCTATGGACACTGACTGTTCCCTTTGGATTTCCTTTTTTCAGATCTGTGTACCCCATTCTGGCTTCTGCTACATGTACTGCTGCCCACCAAAGGTCATCATGTAGTATATTTCACAGTACATATATGTTGCAATGCTTTGATCATGTTGTAATAATACATTTGTGAATAATTAGACTGACTCCAGATTGGTAAATGTTTCAAGGGTATTTATTTAGTTGCTAATAAGTATAGGGGTATGTGCAAGGGGCTGGGGTGATGGTGGAGGAAGGTCCATGGTAGAGTCTAGTCTCATGGCATCACAGGTGCATTGTCCAATGGGGCATAGGAAGTGGAGCAATGGCAGTTCAAGGTGGACAGGGTAACAGAGTAGGACAGTAGGGTGACAATCAAGAGGGTCCTATTTCCTGGCAGGGGTCTTGGCAATGTTCTCTTTCTTCTGCCTGGATCGTAGGGACCATTTGCGAGGTAGTTCTCCTTCTGCAGGGGGTGGGGTGTTGGTGGCCTGATGTTCATGTGGCAGTGCCTCCTGTCCACTAGCGCTGTTGGAGGTGGAAGGCTGTTCCTCAGTTTGTCTAGTGTCAGGGGCCCTTTGTTGAGCCACTGCCTCCCTCATGGTCTTGCCCATATCAGCCAGCACCCCTGCAATGGTGACCAGGATGGTGTAGATTTTTATGAGGTCCTCCCTGATCCCCATGTACTGTCCCTCCTGCAGCCGCTGGGTCTCCCACAACTTGGCCAGTACAGTGCTCATGGTCTCCTGGGAATGGTGGTATGCTCCCATGATGTTTGAGAGTGCCTTGTGGAGGGTCGGTTCCCTGGGCCTGTCTTCCCCCTGTCACACAGCACTCCTCCCAGTTTCCCTGTTGTCCTGTGCATCTGTCCCCTGAACTGTGTGCCCACTGCCACTGACCCCAGGTCCCTGATCATCCTTTGTTTGTGGGGTTGCCTGGGGTCCCTCTAGTGGTGGACACACTGCTGATTGACGTGTCCTGGGGACAGTGGCATAGGCTCGCTGGGTGGGTGTTGTGGTGGTGTTTCCTGAGGTGGGAAGCTCTGTGGTGGGTTGGGACTGTGGCAGGGGAACCGACTGTTCAGAGGTCACAGATCGGCCAGGTTGGTCATCCTGATCCAGGCGTGCAGAGCGGCTGTCATCACTGTGGGCCTCTTCTGTGGGGGGACTGGATGTAGCTGGCACCTCCTGTCCGGTGACATTGGGTAAGGGTCCTGTTGGGATGCAAATGCATTGTTATTGTATCTGTGCATGCCATTTTGTGCTATGGGTGTGTTTCCCTCATAGAATTGTGCTTTCCCTGTCACCTTGGACTTCTGTGATGGCTGATTGTGTGGGCTGGGTGAGTCTCTCTACTGGGAATGCTGTGATGATGTGTGTCCATGCAGGTCTGTGATGGGGGTCCATGCATTGTTGTTGCATGCAGGGCTTGGTATTGGGATGGGTGGGTTGCGATAGTGGGGTATATGTGAGGTGTTGGAGTGATGAATGTGAGGGTAGGGGTAGGGGTTAGTGATGGCATGCAGGTAGGGTGGGGGGATACAGTAGTAAAGATTTGACTTACCAGAGTCCAGTTCTCCTGCTACTCCTGCAAGGCCCTCAGGATGCATGATAGCCAAGACTTTCTCCTCCCATGTTGTTAGTTGTGGGAGAGGAGGTGGGGGTCCACCGCCAGTCCTCTGTACAGCAATCTGGTGTCTTGAGACCACGGAATGCACCTTCCCCTGTCGCGTAGGCTCTCATTATCCTAATGAGACTACTGGATTTTTGGGCGGCAAGATCGTTCACAGTATGGGGGGCTAAGTCTGACCCACGGCGACCCTTGTCACCCCAAATCCGGGGTAAGCTCCGGCTAACTAGCAGTGCCTTATCTTTTCCAAAGGGAAGAGACAATTGGGCAGCCGAGCGCATGACATCTTAGTGGTTTCCCAGGGAAGTCGTGGTCACTCAGGTCACAACCAGTTCTCTCATACACAGTGCGGTCTCATATATAAATGACAAAGGCAGTTTGAGTTTTAAAGATTGGTTTAAGAAAACGACTGCATTTTAGATAACAAGGCGTGAGCCGCAATAACCAGAACCATACAACACAGTAGGATTGAAATAGTAACGAGGAGAGTGAAACATAAGAATAATGCTATCATATTGCAACTAGGTTACGTTCTCTTTCTAGGTTATATTTTGAGCACAGCATGTTAAGCTCTAAGCCTGCCTTTCAGGTTCCCCCGGAAGGACATCAACCCTCATACCTGAGCAAAAGACTGTGATCTGCATCTGCATCTGCAACAGGGCAGTCAGCATCTAGTTGTGGGTCCCTGTTCGGAATCTCCCTCTTACGTGTACCAGGACTAGAAAGTGTTTTTATAACTAACACGTCGGTGTTCTAAAAAACGTCCCTATGTAAGAATGTGTACTGTCTACGAACCCTAAAGACTAAACTTCTACCACGTCTATCGGCAATGTACCAGACTGTATCCTTGACTGAAGCACAGAGCGAGTAAGAATGTATTGTTTGAGAACTTCAGTGCTGAAGTAAGCTAAACAGTGTGATAGAAGAAAATAAAACAAGACCGTGAAACTGGTTATTGTAAAATAACAGTGCAAGGCTAAATAAAATGCATCTAGGGCAAAGTGCACAAAGGCCTAATACTTTAAGTAAATCGCATAAAACTACATTAAAAATTGCTACACTACACCCCCGTAGGTCATTCCACCTCTTCCTGATGTCATCCATGGTTCTTGGATGCTGTCCCACAGTGTTGACCCTGTTGATGATTCTCCGCCATAGCTCCTTCTTCGTTGCAATGGAGGTCTGCTGTACCTGTGATCCAAATAGCTGTGGCTCTACCGGATGATTTCCTCCACCATGACCCTTAGCTCCACCTCAGAAAACCTGGGGTGTCTTTGTGGTGCCATGATGTGGTCTGAGTGATATGTGTAAGGTGATGTGTGGGGTGATGTGTTGTGATGTATTATGTGATGTGCGTGGATGGTGTATGAGTGATAGTGTTCTGTCCCTCTGAGTGTATGTGTGCTCTTTGCTTGTCTCTCTGTGCTTGTTCTATTTTTTTGGTTGTAAGGGGTTGTGGGTAATGTGGGTGCATGTTTTATAGTGTTGTGGGTGTGGTGTGTGTATGTGTATCTGCGGGATCTCATCTAACTTTCCTGTTTGGGCATTTGTCTGTGGGCTACATGCAACCCCACCTGAGACTTGTCAGTCAGTAACCTCTGGCCTAGGTCTCAGAGCCTGCCTGACCACGTATCTCCTTTCCGGGGTTGATGTAGAGTTCCCGACAGGAAAAATGAATAGAAGTGATGCAGCTTCATTCTTATATGTGAATTTATTGTTGTGTGCATCGACATTGACTATTCCATTATTAACATGTGTATTTAATTTAAGAATACAGATATTTTATTTTATTTAACATTATTTCCTATGGGGTGTTATTATAAGTGCTTGCCTCCATTATTTGGGCGTGTGTTGCTGTACCTGGGAGTGACTGTGTGGTGATGGTCTTATTCCAAGGCTGGTCTGGAGTACCTTTGCAACTGTTTTGGGACATTTTTGGCTGAAGTAGTTTTACCGTTACAGTTTGTGAACAGTTTTGGGCTTAGTCCTTCAAACAGCAATGGGTTTACACTTTTGTAGGTGGGTGTTTGAATTTGCATGCCCATCCCTAACTCCTACTTCACCCCTCTTTAAATGCCTCATGATTCCTCCTTAATCCAATGTAATTTACTAGCAGATAGCCACCATTTTCCAGTCACTTGCCTTGGGTTTGCCTACTTTTAGTACAACACATGCTTACATGTGTGAGGATCTCTGCAACTGAGTTGGAAAAACTCTACATAGAAAAGACAGGAGAGGAGAAGATCTCAGCACATAGGTTCGCAAGCAGTAGTAGTTCAAATAAACATTCTACAAAGTCCAGTTTGCAAACAGACTCCACAAAGGGGCCCTTAGTGATCAATTTAGTATTATGGGATTGGACCAGGCAGGCAATGGGTGGTAAATAGTGTGCTTCAAGCAAGGTTTCTACAAAGGATTTATAACAGGTTGTGGAGGGTAGGGCAGAAGGGATTGTATTGATCCAGGAAGTGTAAGACTAAGAGGGAGTGAACAACAGGTAATCCCTGGGATCAGGATGCTGCTAACATCATCACTCTAATATCGCCAACCAGATTATCATCTCAACATTACCTATTTAACAGTTGCTATCCTCATCATCACTCTGTTCTTTCCACTTTATTTAGCATTCATCAACATTTATAACCCATTGTCATCTCCCCACTTGATATAGCATTCCAAAGATAGAAATTCTTAGGTACTAAAGCTCCCATAAAGAAACCTTTCTACTGCCACTACAATAGAGCACTGTACACTGGTAGTTCAAGGCGTAGTGGTGGGTAATATATGGGGTAAGCAAAAAACAGGATAGAGCGACACAATGTCGGTTATAAGAAAATGCCATCACCAGGCAAAGTAGCCTACGTAGAATAATTTAAAATTTATTGAATTATATATTAGTAAAAATTATTGTTACAATAATTTATATGTTGAACAAATTGTGTTACAATATTTTGTAGTTAAATAATTAATACATTTTATGTTTAGATATTTTAACACTAAATTATAATTCTTTCTACTTTAACTACAAATAATTGAAATTAATTTAACATTAATTTTCATGGGGTTTCATTTTTTTTAAGTCCTTACCTCTGTTATTTTCTTTAGGAGGGTAATGCAGTAGAAATGGTTGTACTTACTTCACCCCTGAGCCACAGCAACTTACTGCAGTTCTGTGTCCCTTTTTGTCTACAGTAACTTTAGTAGTAGAATTTATGAATATCAATAGGCTTTCTCTTTTGTAGGTAGGTGCATGTCCATCCCTAAACCCCTTGATTGCTCTCCTTGAACCCCTCCTTACTCCTTCCTAAACACCTCAATTTAGTAGTAAGTATGCCTGTTTTTTCCAACCACTCCCTTTGGTCTTGCTGATATTTGCTACTAAGTAGTAAACTTACATGTGTGAGGACCTTCCCGTAAAAACAATAGGAGAGGATGATGTGGATACTTACACTTGCAGGTTTGCAAATAGCATGTTGTAGTACATTTAGCAGTACCATTATAATACTACTAAATGTATTATGTTATGCAGTTTGTAAATGGGTCCCCAAATATCTTACTGGCATTGAATAACTTCATCCTAAAATCATAAGTTTAGTTTCACCAAAGCAGAGGTTCTTAAAGATCAAAAGCTGCGGTCCTGTGGCTATGGCCAGCTTGCAAATACATACTTTTCTAGCTAGGTGTAAATCCAAAAGAAGAACTACTTACCTTGACTAAGAAGGATTTAATTAGTTTATGCTAATGTTCCTAGTATGAATTCTGCCTGAATTAGCAGGGCAAATGTTTCCATTAGCAAACATCAGGAACGGGGAGAAAAGCTGTTAAAGTAGCATCTCTGTAGTGAAAAGGTGTTAATGGCCTCACTGGTGAACTGGAATGAGACCTCCCTTGATTTCCATATAAAATTACATGAGGGTCAGCCCTCTCTTTTAAAAACACACAAGTAATGTGTTTTTCTTCTTGGAGAGAAATTATAGGTTTCTGGGGGAAGATTTAGCTTTTGGATGTTAACTTCTCAGTTTTAGCAGTATTTCACCATTTAAAATTGTATTCCTTCTGGAATCAACAGTCATATTTGGAGGCTTAGAAAGCATACCCAACAGAACTTTAGAGATGACATAGTGTGACAGCAGAGGTATGTTTTTATGGGAAAGTATATAGGCATTGGGTCATTTTGCAGCACAAATGTCATAGGATAGATTTTCTGAACATCACTTGTTCACAGTTATGAAATTTATACAAAAGTTGCACTGGACTTCCCTATTCCCCTGTTCAGAAAATACTTGAGCAGCTATTCAAACCTTACCAATTTCCAGAACTGATCACAAGAAATATGGTGATCAAGCCTGATTGGAACATTTGTTTGGCTTATACTCTTGGAAACTGAAGCTTATAGAGGCAACTGCTGGCCTGCTATGAATACCCAGGTAACTGGAGGAGCTGGAACCTTGATGGGGACCATGCCCAGATGGGTCGGGTGCCCTGGACTAGTGGTGGTCTCATGTACAACCATCTATGTAAGAGTGCAGGAGCATTGAAACTATTTCCTTAAGATTCAGAAATGAAAGCAATTTAGAATGGCTGTATAATTACCACAAAAGTATATTTGGGATAATTGTTGGGTCTTGTGCTGCCAATGTGGTAGCACTGCATGTGGGTGCTGGGAGGGAAAATATTCATTTTCTCATGTGTATATGCTGTTGATTTCGTATTAACACTGTTGTGACTCAAGCTATAAGTGATATTGTTTAATGTTATTTCTGCCCAAATTTACATAATGATCATGGAGTGTTATTTCATATGTTTCGTGAATATAAACCTTATTTACATACACCTCATGTGATGTCTCGGTTGCGATGCTCAGTGTACTTATTGTACAGACGTGCTGTGCTGAGGCTTAACACATTGCCTCTGTGATAAGCCTGACTGCTTTGTGCCAAGCTATCTAAGAGTGTGTGCAGGTTATACAGTGACAGTAATTACCCACCCCTGACGGGAGTGGTAGGTTGTTCCTGGCTAGGGCATTGCCTCAGCCAACCAGTATGTCCCCCCTCTAACAGTTGGCATCACCAACCCTCTAGTACACTGGTTTGTGCCTGGAGGTGTCATCGGTGTGGGAGGTTTTTTCAACCTACACTTGTGCGGGGGATATATAAAGAGGAGGTGTGTCATACTGAACATTGGTTGGCAATTGCAACATGCCTGAGGTCACATGCATACCCATCTAGTCCTTTCATGTGGCCTTGCAATGTGACTCTCCCCAGTGGTGCGAGGTGTCTTGCCTAGAAATTATTTCTCTAAGTGTCGTTTTGAGCTTGTTTTTATTGGTCACTGGGTGCTTCCTTAGACCTTCACATGAACTGTTGTTTTAATTGTCATGAACCTGAGGGGGTCAGAGAGTTGTTTCACAGCCCCCATGTAACTTTGATATTGCAGTGTCTGAGATTGAGACTAAGGCCCTCATTATGACATTGGCGGTAAGTGCTGCTTACCGTCATGCTGACTACCGCCAACATACCGTGACCGCGGCAGTATACTGCTACGAGTATTATGACCCACACATACAAATCCGCCACTATACAGACACACACAGAGCCTGCCAGCCAAAAGGTCAGTGATAAAATGGCAGTAGATAGAGCTATGGTGGAGAGTCGTCGACAGGGCCAACGCTGTGGGACAGCACCCAAGGGGCATCAGGAAGAGGTGGAATGACGTGCGGGGGAAGGTGCGTTCTGTGGTTGCAAGACACCAGATAGCTGTACAGAGGTCTGGTGGTGGACCCCCACCTCCTCCCCCACAACTAATAACATGGGAGGAGCAAGTCTTGGCAATCATGCATCCTGAGGGCCTGGCAGGAGTAGCAGGAGGACTGGACTCTGGTAAGTCAAATCTTTACTACTTTATCCCCCCCACCTGAATGCAATCATAAATTCCTACCCCTACCCTCTCCCCCATCACTCCACCACCTCACATATACCCCACCATCACAACCCACCCATCCCAATACCAAGCCCGCATGCTACACCAATGCATGGACCCCCATCACAGACCTTCATGGACACCCATCACCACAGCATGCACACTAGTGACAATCACTTAGCCAACCAAATCACAACTCCCACAACCCAAAGCTGGCTTGGTAATAACAACCATAAAGGGAAACATACCCATGCACAAGATATCACACGCAGAAACAATAACACTGCATTTACATCCCCACAGGACCCCACACAATGTCACCGGAGAGGAGGTACCAGCAACATCCAGTCCAGCCGCAGAAGAGGCCCACAGTGATGACAGCAGCTCTGCACGCCTGGATCAGGATGACCAACTTAGCCCATCAGGGACCTCTGGACAGTCGGATACCAAGGCACAGTCCCATCCCACCACAGAGCCTCCCCCTTCAGGAAACACCACCACAGCACCCACCCAGCAGGCCCATCCCTCTGTCCCCAGGACACGTCAGTCAGCAGTGTGTCCACCACTACAGGGATCCCAGGCAACCCCACAAACTCAGGACAATCAGGGATCTGGGGGTCAGTGGCAGTGGGCACACGGTTCAGGGGACAGAGGCACAGGACAACAGGGAAGCTGGGAGGACCTCTGTGCGACAGGGGGAGGACAGGCTCTGGGAACCGACTCTCCATGAGGCACTCACCAACATCCTAGAAGCATACCACCACTCCCAGGAGACCATGGACCAGATACTGGCAAAGCTGCAGGAGACCCAGTGGCTGCAGGAGGGACAGTGCCAGGGGATCAGGGAGGACCTGAGAGACACCCACAGCACCCTGGTCACCATTGCAGGGGTGCTGGCAGACATGGCCAACACCATGAGGGAGGCAATGGCACACCAACAGGCCCCTGACACTAGCCACACCGAAGAACAGCCCTCCACCTCCGCTGAAGCTAGTGGACAGGAGGCCCCACCACAGGAACAACAGGCCACCAGCACCCCACCCCCTGCAGAAGGAGAACCACCATGCGAAAGGTCCCTGCGATCCAGGCAGAAGACAGAGAACATTGCCAAGACCCCCGCCAGGAAATAAGACTCTCCTGAATGTCACCCTTGTGTCCTACTCTGTCACCTTGTCCACCTTGAACTGTCATTGCTCCACCTACTATGCCCCCTTGGACAATGCACCTGTGATACCAATAGACTGGAACATTATCCTGGACATTCCTCCACCATCAGTTCAGCCCATTGCAATACCCCGTACACTTATTATCACAGAAAGAAATACCCTTGGAACTAATTCAAGTATGGAGTCTGTCAATTGATTGAACCATGTATTAGTTTAACAAGCTTTAAACATTGCAATTCAAATGTACAGTGACATATACATAGGTATGACCTGTAGTGGGCAGCAGTAAACACACCAGGAGCCAGAGTGAGGCACAGATATCTGAAAATAGAGATGCCAAAGGGTACAGTAAATGGCCATAGAATTTGAAAAATCAGTCTGCCATGTACAATGTCCAACACAAAACTGTGAAGTTACAGTGTCTTACCTGTGTGTCACTGGAAGTACTTTTGAATTATAGTAGTTCTGTTGTCCACATCCTCTTCCTCTGCCTCCTCTTCGTCATTGCCCACAGGCTCCACAGGCTCCACTGCTGCCACACAACCATCTCCAGCCTCATCCCCCTGCAGAAAAGGCACCTGGTGTCTCAAGACCAGGTTGTGCAACATGCAACATGCAATGATGATCTGGCATACCTTCTTGGGTGAGGCACCGGAATCTGGCCTTCAGGAGGCCAAAGGTGTGCTCAATGATCCTCCTTGTTCGCCCATGTGCCTCATTGTAACGTTCCTCTGCCCTTGTCCTGGCATTCCTCACTGGGGTTAGTAGCCATGAAAGGTTGGGGTGACCAGAGTCACCTGCAAATATTGAGGGATACCTAGTAGTCAGACACTCACCCTTAGGGCCAACCCCACATATATATGCCAACATACTTTGAGTGGGGACCATGGGCTCACCTATTAGCCACACCCAGTGCCTCTGGAGTTGAGACATCACATATGGGATGCTGCCATTCCTCAAGATAAAGGCATCATGCACAGAGCCAGGATACTTTGTATTGACATGGGAGATTTACTGGTCCGCCAAACACACCAACTGCACATTCAGAGAGTGAAAGCTCTTTCGATTTCTAAACACCTGTTCATTTCTCCGGGGGGGCAAAGGCCATATATGCACCATCAATAGCACAAATGATGTTGGGGATATGTCCAATTGCATAAAAGTCAGCCTTCACTGTGGTCAAATCCTCCACCTGGGGGAATACGATGTAGCTGCGCATGTGTTTCATCAGGTCAGACAACACTCTGGTCAGCACGCTTGAGAACATAGGCTGTAACATCCCTGATGCCATGGCCACTGTCGCTTGGAAGGAACCACTTGCCAAAAAATGGGGCACTGACAGGACCTGCACTAGAGGGGGGAATACCTGTGGGGTGGTGGATAGCTGAAATCAGGTCTGGCTCCAATTGGGCACACAGCTCTTGGATTGTGGTCCTTTCAAGTCTCTAGGTTAGGATAATGTGCCTGTCCTCCTTTGTCGCCAGGTCCTCCAGGGCTCTCTACACGGGGTATGTCTCCACCTCCTATTCATCCTTAGTGGTTGAACTCTAGGGAGAAAAATGGTGAGCAGATGGTCATGTTCAAATATATACTCAGAATAATATGCTTTTTTTTTTTTTTACATAAACAGTATGTGAACGTGTAGGTCCGTGGTTGTGCCTATGTCTGCTGTGATGCAGTTAGGTGCCATGGCCTGTGCCCCGCCAAATGGCGGCTGCCTGACCTGTGAGGAGGAACAAGTGGAAATTAGGTAATTATGCTGGGGTTGTGCGCCATTGTGACCGCCGTGCAAAACCGCATTGGTTATCATTGGGGCCTACGGGTTCCAGGAGCCAATGGTGATGTACGCCGGTGGTGATGGTATGCACAGCTGTGGGCTTGACCACCATTTTCTATCTGTTCACTCACTTGCTACCTGACCTTCAACAGGAGAGGACCTACACTGCAAGTGCTGCTGTGACCTGTGTCTGGAAGAGACCATGGCTCGAGTGTCTGGGGAAACGGCCCCTGCCTTCACTTCTGAGGAGTTGGAGAGACTAGTGGATGGGGTTCTACCCCAGTACCCTTTACTTTATGGTCCTCCAGACAAACAGGTGAGTACATTGTGAGCACGATGCGTGGGGCATGAATGTATGGAGTACGGTGTATGTAAGCCTCGTGTAGAGGGGGGGCTGAGGGGTCCTGGGCAGAGTGTTGCATGTTTGGTGGGCAATGTCTGTGCATAAGGAGATGGGAGGGATTTGGTGGGCGATGAGTGCAACAGTCCGAACGGTATGACTAATACCTTTTCCTATGTATCTCTTTCTGCAGTTCAGCTCCCATCAGAAAAAGGGTATTTGGCATGCCATCGCCAAGGAAGTGTGGACCCTGGGGGTCTTTGACAGGCGGAGCACCCACTGCTGCAAACGGTGGGAGGACCTGCGCTGCTGGGCAAGGAAGACGGCAGAGGCCCAGCTGGGGCTGGCCACCCAACGAGGAAGGGGTGCCCGTCATACCCTGACCCCCTGATGTTCTGCATCCTGGTGGTGGCCTATCTGGAGTTGGATATCACAGTGGCCACAAGGGGGTGAGTACAGATTCAGAATCATGACTATGCACGCGTTAAGGTGTTACCTGGGTGGGGGATGTGGGCTGTGTGTGCCCCTCATGCCAGGGCAAACATGGCAGGGTAAGTTCAATGATGGGCAAGCTCAGATGCACTCCAACTCCAATTAAGTTAGTGGACATCTACTACTGGGCTGGGTCCTGTGGGTTTTAGGTGTGCAGCTAATGGTGTTAGGCATTGTACCCCATGGCCTAGTGACTAACATTGCAACTGGTAGTGCATGGCTTAGTGCATAGAGCTGTTCCCTGTGAGTTGTGTATTCCAACGGTAGTGTTGTTGCTGGCATTGACCAAGTGTATCCTCTGTCTCTTCCCCCCCCTGTCCTTGTGTGCATCAGCATCAGCTGGCGGAGGAGCAGAGGCACCGGCGATGGAGGGAGCTGCATCCCACATGGGCCTGGAGGCCGAATCTACCGACGAAGAGGGCACCAGTGGGACGGAGGGTGAGGGGAGCACCACGACATAGACAGGAGGGGGCAGTACCAACAGCGACTCCTCCTCCGATGGAAGCTCCCTGACGGTGGCAGACACCTCTCTGCCCACCCCAACTACAGGTACAGCCGCCACCCCCGTACCAGCACCGCCCTCCCAGCAGCTCCTCAGCGTCTTGCCCGTGCCCGCTCACCCAGGAGGGTCGGCATCTCCTTCGCCCCAGGCACCTCAGGCCCTGCCCCAGTCAGCCCTGCTGCCCTCAGTGAGGAGGCTATTGACCTCCTGAGATCCCTCTCTGTTGGGCAGTCAACCATACTGAATGCCATCCAGGGTCTTGCAGGGCATTTGCAACAAACAAATGCATACTTGGAGGGCATTTACTCTGGCGTGGTGGCCCAACAGAGAGCATTCCATGCTCTGGCCTCCTCCCTGATGGCATCCATTGTCCCTGTCTCTAGCCTCCCTCCTCCAACTTCCTCTACCCAGTCCCAAACCTCTCAACTCCAGCCTATCCCAAGCACACCTTCAGACCAGCATGCACCCAAATCATCACACAGAACTGGCTCAGGCAAACACAAGCACCACACTTCATCCCACAGGCACTCATACAAGCACCATCCAGATGCAGACACACCAACATCCACTGCTTTACTGTGTCCCCCTCCTCCTCCTCATCCACCTCCCTCCCAGTAGTGTTTCCACTCACACCTGAATGCACTACATCCTCATCCACTACCTCCATCACCACTACACCTTTCACAACACGACCCTCACTGGCAGTCACCACCACCACATCCATGCACACGTTCCCTGTGTCCTCTCCCACTGTATCTGTGAACCCTCCTCCCAAATTCTACAAATGCAAGCTCTCAGACACCCAACAGTCATCCACCTCACAACAGCATCCAGCCCAAGCACTGACACCCAAACACAGTAGACATCTCCTAGATCCAATCCCTCTTCCTCCACTTCCTAAGCTTCACCCTCTTCCCTCCCCAGTGTCCCTAAGAAGCTTTTCCTCGCCACCCTTGACCTATTCCTTGTCCCTCCCCCCATCCTTCACTTTGGGCCAAGGTGGCCAGAACCCTACCCAGCACCTTAGCCACACAGGTGGTGAGAGGCTCCAAGGAGGCACCCATCAGCACAGCCTGTGTGCCTGTACCACCTGTCAACAGCAAGAATTGGCCACCACCTAGTAAGGGCAAGAAGGGGACACCAGCCAGCAAGGGGAAGGAGGCACCACCAGCCAGCAAGGGCAGGAAGGGAACACCAACTGGCAAAAGCAAGGAGGCACCACCATCTGCCAAGGGCAGGAATGGGCAAACAACACCAGCCATGGCACTTCAGCCATCCAAGGCTGAAGTGGAAGGAAAGGGCTGGTGCCACCACTGACAGTACCGCCACCTGCACTGCCTTTAGCACCGCCGCAAGCACCGCCACCTGCACTGCCACAAGCACCACTGCCAGCGGCAGCAGCCCCAGTGGGCAGCCGTCCAAGGCTGCAGGAGAAGGGATCGGGCCTCCCCCCACCACTGACAGCACTGCCACCTGCACCGTCGCCAGCACCGCCACCTGCAAAGCCGCAAGCACAGCCACCCGCACCGCCGCAAGCACCACTGCCAGCAGCAGCAGCCCCAGTGGACAGCCGTCTGAGGCTGCAGGGGAAGGGCTGGGGCCTCCCCCCACCACTGACAGCACCGCCACCTGCACTGCCGCCAGCACCGCCACCTGCACCACCACCTGCCCTGCCACCTTCACCACTGCCACCAGCAGCAGCCCCATTGGGCAGTAGTCCGAGGCTGCAGGTGAAGGCCTGGAGTCTACCAGCACCACTGCCACCTTCACCGCAGCCAGCACCACCATCTGCACCGCGGGCAGCACAGCCACCTGCACCGCCGCAAACACCACTGCCAGCAACAGCAGCCCCAGTGGGCAGCCATCCAAGGCTGCAGGGGAAGGGCTGGAGTCTCCCCCCACCACTGACAGCACCACCGCCTGCACCGCGAACTGCCATCAAATGAGCAGCCGCTACCGCCGGCAAGCAGTGTGTAATTGTAACTATATGGGCTGCAGTGCGTCCTGGCCCCTGCAACACCTGTAGGTGTGACACCCAGGTGAGAGACTGTGACCTTGCACCATCCAGGATGAAGCACACTGGGCACAAAACCCCTTCCAGAACCATTGGAAGACGGCATCCACTCACTCTATCCTTGGCAGGATGAAGAACACTGGGCACAAGACCCCTCTAGAACCAGTGGAAGAAGGCATCCACTCACCCCTTCCTTGGCAGGATGAAGCACACTGGGCACAAGACCCCCTCCAGAACCAGTGGAAGAAGGCATCCACTTACCCCATCCTTGGCAGGATGAAGCACACTGGGCACACGACCACCTCCAGAACCAGTTGAAGAAGGCATCCACTAGAGAGACTGTGGCCTTGCACTCCCCAGGACCAAGCAGTGGGCAAACCATACACTTGAGAGACTGTGGCCTTGCACTCCCCAGGACCAAGCAGTGGGCAAACCACCCACTTGAAAGACTGTGGCTTTGTACTCTCCAGGACCAAGCAGTGGGCAAACCACCCACTTGAGGGAGTGTGGCCTTGCACTCCCCAAGACCAAGCAGTGGGCAAACCATACACTTGAGAGACTGTGGCCTTGCACTTCCCAGGACCAAGCAGTGGGCAAACCACCCACTTGAAAGACTGTGGCTTTGTACTCTCCAGGACCAAGCAGTGGGCAAACCACCCACTTGAGAGACTGTGGCTTTGCACTCCCCAGGACCAAGCAGTGGGTAAACCACCCATTTGAGAGACTGTGGCTTTGTACTCCCCAGGACATCGCAGAGGGCATGTAGCCACCACCTGGAGCAATGGCATTGTACCATCTTCCGGCTGAGGTGCACCCCCATTCCCTGTCCCCCTGAGGTGCCTGTGTGTTTTCGACCTGATGCCCCTGCAGTGTTCTCTCGGTATTGAGGCAGGAGTCAAGTGTGGCCTTGGCCTATGTGTTACGGCCCCGCGGGCCACGGACATTTTGGAGTGGGTATTGTCCCTCCATTTGTATATATTGTACATACTGTTTATTGCTTTAAGGACATATTTATCCATAATTGTACTATTACACTCAACTTAATCAATAGGTTTTGTCCTTAAGTTATTCCTAAGAGTTACGGGGTGTATATGTAATGTTGTTGCAGCTGTTTGTGTGTATGGTCTTGGGGGTGGGGGTGTTGCGTGTTGCGTGTGTGTGTCACTCTCTTTTTCCTCCCTCCTCCCTTGTGTGCTAGTTGCAGTACTCACCGTGGTCGTCTTCGCTGACGTTCGTGTTCCTGGTGTAGGAGGAGGTATACCAGCATGGGGAAGATCTGCAGCTCGGGATCCATGGTGTCGTGGATCTTCCTTGAGTGTCAAGAGGTGAGTCATTTCCCTTCTGTGAACTGTTTCCGCCGTGCTTTTGATGGCATTGTTACCGCCCTGGAAAAGGTGGCGGATTGGCCTCTCATAATAGGGTGGGCAGTACATTGTCTTCCACCTGGCTGTTGACGGTTACCGCCGCAGTGCTTGTTGCTACCGCCGTGGTGGTCAGAGTATTAAAGTGGCTGTCTGTGTTGGCGGTTTCCACCATGGTCATAATTCCATTTTTTTTACCGTCAGCCTGTTGGCGGTATTACCGCCGCTTTATCACCGACTGCCAGGGTTGTGATGAGGGCCTACGGCTCCTTACAGACGGTGTGTGCAAGCTCTTGTGTGTGTTGGCTAATTTCTAGGCCTGATATGGGGGTTTGAACATATTTCTGCGTTTCACTCTGCTCTGAGTTGTGATGGATCTTTTCAGACTCCCTTCCCCAGCAAACCCCTCTCTCTCGGACCACATCTTTCCCAGACTTCGGAAATTTTGAGGGAAAAGGAGAAGGCAAAATATTGCTGTAGAAACAGTCCGGTGTAAGGCCAAAAACTTGTCAAAAGTAAACCAAATTGTAACAAAGGATTGCAAAGATTAGTTGCTCTGGTGAACCCCCTCTACTGACTCGGCACCATGCGGTACTTCACAATCTGCCAAGTTTTTTGCATGTGTCATTGGAAATTATGGGGTCTCCATTATTACAAGCACACAGGAAACCTGGCTGAAGGACGGCTTCATTTTGGAAATAAAAGAGGGCCTCCATTTGACTGGAGGCCGCTAGTATTCCAGGGGTTGTGTTGCTTTTTGGACTACATGACAAAGGCATTCCAGTCCCGGCTGGATACCCGAGAATGGGGACCTTTTGACTTGGTAATTCGAACCTGTCCCATTAGATTTGTGGGTGTGGGGACCTGGGTGCTTGCTTTTAAATTGCTGGTCAGGGTACCACCCTGCCCCTCTCACCAGACTGTCATCCATCTGGGGTGTGGCCAACTGACCCCACACAGGGGGATCAGCAGCAGAGTGGAGCCCAGACTCCCACAGGCACCTGGAATGGTGGACTCTAGTTATGATACCCGATCGACAACCGCGCAGCAACCCTGAGCTTCCGTATTGCAAGTAAATTTTTGAATCGCTAATGTTGTCTCATTGGTCCTCCTTTTGAGTCTTGGGTATAGTGAATTTTGAGGTGTGTGTGAAATTGAAGCTTTGCATTGGAGTTTTAACTTACTGGACATCTGGATTCAGAGGTTGTGTGAAGGCATTGTTTCTCCAAACAATTCCCCCTCCTTTCCGTGGTTGTGGTCATGGTCCTTGTGGGGCTGGGTTCCCTGTCTGTGGTTCCTAATGTCAAGTGTTGGTCCGACTACCTGAGCCCTTTTGTGGTGGTGTGACAGTGGACTGGAACTGACTATAGGGAGCATTCAGGATTTCCTGATCTCGGTTTTGTGGACAGAAATTTTGTAGGGACTAGCCCGGGATCATTGACTTCTGCTTATGATTTGTCCTTAGCCAGCATCTGTCGGAAATGCAGCCCATTATGTGGCAATAGTAACATTCTGTAGGCTGCCAACCTCCCTGATTTCTATCATTGCAGCTGGGTTGAAACCCTCCAGGGTTTTGTGGTGAAGCTCCCTTCAGGACTGATGCCATTTGCATGCTTGTGGCCAATGTGGCCCCCTCGAGGGTGGTCTTCCTCAGTTTGTGTTGGACCAAGTTAGCAGTGTCTCTCTGGGCTTGCAGCTATCTTTTACCCTGTCCTTTTCTTGTTTCAGTTTGTGAAAATGCAATATGTGAGCTTGTATTTCTTGCCAGGGTTTGGTGTCTAACTCCACTACACTGTCCAAACTGCTTAATTTTTTCAGTGGGAAGCCCCTTTTTGAACATATTGTAAAAAATATATGGACTGGGGACCCATCTCGGTCCATGGCTGTCCTGCCTTCTTTCCCTACCGTTCTCTCATCCTATCTTGAAACTCATGCCCTATTTCCTGTCACTACCATTCTCTTATCCTATCTAGAAAATCAGCTTTGGGCTTCCCAGGTCTGCCATTAACCCTCCTACTTCTATGCAGTCAGGTAACATTTCTCTCAGGGCCGCCTATATTTGGTGCCTATATGAATTGAATGCAGTCCCGTCATGCTCTGTGTTTTTCAGTACGATTGCTGGGATGCAGGCCCGGGCAAACACCGTGTTATTCTGTTCTCTGATAATACTTCTTAACAGACTTTTAACATCGCCTATCACTAGAGTTATCCCTTCTGTGTTCTCAAAGCATTAGATCCATTTCCCAGCAATATCCAACAACAGTGGCAGCTTTGCTCTCAGCCCTTCCTTATCCATCAGAGCCCATGGCACGTAGATGGTCCTTGACATTTCTGTTCTGCAGTAGAGGGCACATTCTCATTTTAGGCATCTCCATTGGTTTCTCCTCAATATAGTGTTCCCATCTCATTAGACAATCCATTATGTAATAGAGGTTCCACCTGGGATCTCCCCCTCTGTGCCTGATGTACTCCTCAGCAACAGCTAAGTCCTCTGATAGGAAGGATCCCTACCCATCCAGGCTCCAATATACTGGTCACTTCCTTCGGTCCAGTGGGCTAGCAGGTGACAAAATGGATGCACAAATATTGCACCTTCCTCTCAAGCTATTATCTCTCTTGGGGTTAGTTTATCTGTCCTGCTTGTTCAGGAGGAGCAGCGGACATCTTTGTCACTGCCCTCCTCATGCACACATAAATGTGCCATCTAAGTTCTCCTACATCTGAGTTGAGTTTGCACCAGTTTACCTTGGTCTCTAATTTACTGGTCAGCCCTCTCCTTTGTTGGCACTTGAGTGAGGCGCAGACGCCAGTCAAAACCCTCCCTGCTAATTCTACCATGGATTTTCCTTAGCCGGGGCTCTCCTCAGGTGGAGGAAGTGCTACTCTACTACCTCGTTGGGCTTCCAGGTCGGTCTCTCTCTTTCTATCCTTAGTTCATGCCTTTCCCCCAAATTCCACCTAGAATGCCTCCTTCTCTCTGAGCTATGCGCTTTTGTTCTTAGTCTGGACCTGCCCTCAAACGCACTTCCTGCTACCTCCACGACTACCTGAACATACTCTGTGGCGCCCTCCCCATCATTGGATCCTGGAGGACTGGGACCCCTTTTCTCACCTCCACTAGTTCTCTTGCTGTTCAGAACTGCTATGAATCTTCCTGTCACTCAGGTGTGTTCCCTGGAACCAGTGGGAGTGCGTGTTCTCAATGCCACTGAAGTTCGGTGGCTTGAAAGTGATGGAAATGGGTTCAAACTTTGGGGAGCTCTAGTGTTGGACTGCGGTGGTGCTGGGATTGCCTGGACTTGTTGGTCTGCTAGCCTGTCACGCTGAGACCTAACAGCTTGTTGCTCGGTAGGGGCCCCTGGGGCTCCCTCAACCGGCAGATTGGTGTAACCTAATGGAGAGATAGCAGGCACTGGGGAGAGCACCTCTTACCTGCATATGGTGGGGGAAGTACGGACGCCTTGCTTGCTGACTGTCGGTTAGTATTATCGACCTGGGCCTCCTCGAAGATGGCCCATGATTCTAGTAATGCTTCTCTTTTGTCCTTCTTTTGCCCTATGTATTTTGTCTCTATGTATTTTCTTGTGTGTTCAATTAAGTTAGTGTTGAAGGTTTCCTCCTTTGGCCAGGGTAAAAACCTATGCCTTGTTGTATGTGTCATTCATGCAAAACTTGTCAAGAACTTTATCCTGTGTGGGGAACTTCATTTGCATATGCTTTACTGGTGGTTCAATGATAAATCTAGGTCGTTTTTAGGGGACAGTTCTACTTCTAGCTTTCATGATTTATGGGGATCTATAAGTTATACATGTCTAACTTTTTCTGGTTTTATGGAATTTTAAGTTTTACTCTGGTTGTAGGGAGATATACACGGGGATTACTAGATCTAATCTGGAACCGGGGAAATATATACACAGGGATCGATTTGTGAGAATTAGCAACATCTTCATAGCTCATCAAATCATCAACAAAACACAATACTCAGGATAAAATGCAGCTACATCAATTTACCAGCTCCACTTTATCTAAACAACACCATTTCAACTGGCACAAAGAAAAACTGACAAAGCATCATGTGGTGACTTTTTAAAAAATACCTTAGCCTGCTCCTAGTGCATGTTTTCCTATGACCAGGGTGTCGCGTAGGCTCTCATTATCCTAATGAGACTACTGGATTCGGGCAGCAGAATCACTTGCACTGTGGGGGACTGAGTCTGAACCCACTACAGGTGACACCTGTCGGCCTAATCCAGGTTTTGTTCTGGCTAACTAGCAGTGCCTTATCTCCACCCAAGAGCAGGGCTGATTGGGCAACAGAGCGCATGACACAATTGACTCCTCAGGGAAATCGTGGTCACTCAGATCTCATCCATTTCTCTCAGTTACATTAGTCTCACACATGCAAGGACAATCAGAGGCAGAATACAGTTCAATAAGGTTTTATTAATGTAACTGCATCTTAGATAATAAAGCATGTATTGCAAATACTAGGACGATGAAGCATGACAGGATTCAAATTGTGACAAGGAGAGTGAAACATAAAAATAACGCTATCATGTTGTCACTAAGATCTTTAAAAATAGCTCCTACCTACGCTATGTTAGAGCACAGCATGTTAAGCTCTAATTCTGCCCTTCAGGTTCCCCTGGGAAGACATCATCCCTCATACCTGAGCAAGAGGCCTGTAGTCTATATAAGCAGCTGCAGTGAAGCACTCAGCAATCAGCATACAGTCATGGTCGTCTGGCTGGAATCTCCCTCTAACGTACATGGGTCAAAGTAGTGTTTTTATACTAAAACAGCTCATGTTCCAAGAAAGGATCCCCACGCAAGAGTGTGTATGTTTCTGTGAACACTAGAGACAAAGCGTACCACTTTTGTCGGCAACATATCTTACTGCGGCCTGAGAAAAGTACAGAGTGAAAGAAATGTCTTGTTTAAGAAAGCAGTTCAGTCCTAGGCAAAGGACAGCTAGATGGAGAAAATAAAACAAGACTGCAAATGTGGCTATTGTTAAAATAATACAAACAAAGCTGAATAAAATATATCTAAGTTAAAGTGCACAGCAGCAGGCCTAGTTTGCTAAGATAATGTGTATGAAGCTATAACTAAAATTGTTTTAAAACAAGGGGAAGCGCTGCACTGTACTCAGGACTAAGTGAGCCTGAAAATCTTGTCAAAATACCAACAATTTATGCAGAGCCCAGCAGTCCAAGCAAAAAGTAAAGAAAACAAACACTATTCACTGTTCCTAGCACACTGACTATGGAAAAAAGTTACTTATGTGGGTTACATTTCTCCTAGTTTACTGTAAATCAAATGCTGGACTAAGGCTATGATGTAGTCTCTAATTCTTCTGATGGTAGCTTCAGGATGGACCTCCACACCACTAATTCAGTAGAAATTCCAATCAATTGCGGCATCTGCTCACCTTACTTCTTTCACAAATGTGAACCTATCCGTGATGGATCCTCTTCCTTTCGTCGTAGTCGGGTCCGAGGAATAAATCAGCTCCTGACTGGCTCACCAAAATATTGCTTGGTTGTGAATTTATCTTAAAAACAGAAGACAAGTGGTGTTTGGCAAAACAGGAATAGTTTGTTTAATTAAACATAACCCTGGGAGACCAGTACTGGACAGGGGGCTGAGAACTGTCTCTCAATGTACATCAGTTTGGAGTAGAATTTTATACATTTACCTGAGTGTCATAAATAATTAAAACCATCCTTTTATTGGTTAAGAATGTGAACAGTTGTCATGGAGTCATAAATGAGGTCCTGATAGGAAATACAGTTGGGCTTCGACCTTGTCTTGACACAATGTGGGGAAGCGAGTATGGGCCAGATGTAGCAAGATATGCTTTTGCGATTCTGAAATTGCAAGTCGGTGCGACTCGCAATTTCCGAGTCGCAAAAGCATATGCAGAATGGTGTCTCAGACACCTTCTGCGAATCGCTGTGTGGTCGCAAAGACCCACCTCATTAATATTAATGAGGTGGGTCGCATTTTGCGACCCCATAGCGATTCCCTGCACTCAATGGGATGGTGGCCTGCTGAAGACAGCAGACCTCCATGTCTGTGACTGCTTTTTCAATAAAGCAGTTTTATTTTTTTCATTTTGCAGCCCGTTTTCCTTGAAGGAAAACGAGTTGCAAAATGAAAAAAATTACGAAACCATTTGGTTTCGTTTTTTCAGTGTAGGCAGTGGTCCATTGGACCACTGCCTGCTCTGAAAAAACCTTTATGCCCACATTCACAAAGGGGAAGGGGTCCCATCGGGACCCCTTCCCTTTTGCGAATGAGTTACCACCAGTGTGACACTGGTAGTAACTGCGAATTGCTTTGCGACCGCATTCGCGGTCACAAAGGAATTCTGCATTGCGATGCGAGTCGCAAATAGGAAGGGAACACCCCTTCCTATTTGCGAGTCGCATTCACAAATTGCGAGTCGGTACCGACTCGCAATTTGTGATTGAGCATCGCGTTAGGCTGTTTGCATGGCGCAAACTGCGATTTTTGCAGTTTGCACCATGCAAACGGCTTCCTACATCTGGCCCCAAGTGTCTAGCTATTAGGCCTGAAGGGCACATGGTCGCTGTGTGTTGCTGTGTGTGCTGTGTTCTGATTGGTTCAGTGTTCCTAACTATGTGTGGCATCAAACGTTATGGTGTTTTGGGGAATACACTCACCCCTCTGGTGATGTGTGTTTTTTTGGGGGGCCAACCTCCTGGGATCATTGTGGTTTTGCTGTGCCTATCTGTGGGATCTGATCTAACTTTCCTGTTTGGGCATTTGTCTGCAGGCTAGATAACTCCATTATTTTCTATGGCATGTGATGCAGTAGCTGTGAGTGGCCACTTGCCCTGGATTTGCCTCATTTACTTCAACACACGCTTATGTGTGTGAGGACCTCATCAACTCAGTTAGAGGAACTCTACATAGAAAAGGCAGGAGAGGAGGAGCTCTTGGCACATAGGTTTGCGAGTAATAGAAGTATAAGTAAACTTGCTATAAAGTACAGTTTGTAAAGAGACTCCACGGAGAGGTCTATAGTGATCAATTTAGCAATATGGGATTGGACCAGGGAGGCAATGGGTGGTAAATAGTGTGCTTCAAGCAAACTTTCTACAAATAATTTATAACAGCTTGTGGAGGCTAGGGGAAAAGGAATTGCATTGACCCAGGTTGTGTAGGACTAGGAGGGAGTGAATAACAGGTAATCCCTGGGATCAGCAATAAAGGGAAACACAGTAAGGGACACAGACATTTTAGGATGTTAGGAGTTTGGAGATATACATACATGAAATCCCTTTCCTGTGTTTTGTCCAGATTTATGATTCTACTTTGATGTTTTATTGTGTGGATCCAGCTGAGTCCCAAAACAATGCAAAAAAATGGTCAGAGTACAAATACCGTACCCCTAGCCTTTGTCCCGGAGGTATGCAGAGTTTTTTAAAAATATGGAGGAAGGTGCACAGGGCCACCCTCCTAGGGCTCACTAATGCCCCAGGGACCACCATCTCCCCGGAGCTAAAGCCAAGATTTATCAGGGGCTGGGGCTATTAATAAAAATAATATAGGGGGGCTGTGCGGACTGTCCCATGTCCCAGGGACCACCACCCCCCTAGCCAAATTACTATTTGAAAAAGAAGGAAGGAGCTGCACTGCCCCCTTCCTGGGCCATACATGACCATAGGGGTCCCCACTGCCGAAGGGCCTGAGGTGGTTGGATTAACATAAAGTAATTAAAATTACTTTACAGTAAAAATACCATAGAAATTCACTGAAAAAACAAAGGTTACCGGTACATTGTAGTTAGGAAATACAATAAAAAAAAGCTATAGAAATTCACTTAAAAACCAAAGGTTACGGGGACGTTATAGTTAGGCTCACATTTCAACTCATGCCCTCAGGTAACTATTACTATTGCTCCCGTCATGCACAGTTTTCTCATCAATAATTTGACTGCTAATGTTACATTGATATTTTTAATGCTGTTATAAAAAATGTCATGAGTGCTGTAATATCTGGGGTAATTAGCAGCGCATGGTGAGGGCGTGAGCTAGCTTAGGTAGCCGAGGGCATGAGTTATAGTTACTTGAAATAAGAATAACTATAACAGCTGCATTATCATGGTTTTGTTCATTTGAAATGCGAGCATATGTATACAAACACACACACATATACATGTGTATATGTGTGTGTGTATTTTTTATGGGAATTAATATTTTTAATTAAGAGTTTATTCATTCCTTTTTACATTCATGGGGTTACTTATATATGTAATGAGTTTGAAGTAAAGTATTTTCCCTACTTTTGCTTAGAGTACAGAAGGAATAGTAAATTAAGGTCTTCTCAGTTCAACACTTTTCCCACTATTGTGCTGTTTGGAGTGGGAATAGTACATTTCATCCCTCCAAAATCAAACAATGTCCTTACTGTTGCAAAGACTGGAGTGTGAATACTAAATTCTACCCTTCAAAGTCCAACACTTTCCCTACTGTGGCACTGACTAGAATGGGAATATTAAATGTCACAACTCTGAAATCCAACGTTTCACCTACTGTTGCAGAGACTGGAGTGAGGACAGTAAATTTTGCCCCTCCAAAGTCCAACACTTTCCCTACTGTTGAACAGGCTTGAGTGGCAATAGTACATTTCACACTACTGAAGTCCAACGCTTTCCCTACTGTTGCACTGATTGGAGCAGGAATAATTAATTTAACTCCTGCAAAGTCCAACAATTTTCCTACTGTTGCATAAAGTAGAATAGGCATTGCATATTTATTATTCTTAGCCTCTAATAGATGATATTGGCTGAATTACATACTATAGCATTCTTTTATTATTTGATAAATAATTTTTACTATTTGTTTTTATTTTAAAATTTATTTTATTGTTTTTGTAAATGTGGTTTTGGCTTTTTTGATTTTATATATTTTAATATTTTAATATATTTAAATATTTCATATATTGTCCACATTAATTATTTTAATTCTTCTTATTCAGTTGTTTACATTTCTAAAATGTATTGTGTAATCCTCATGTTGAGGAAACCCGATGTAGCTGTTCAGGTGTTTTAACATTGCTGAGAGTACATCCTTCAATAAAAGACTGAACATAGCCTGGGACATCCCAGCAGATATGGCCACTGTATTTTTGGATGGACCCTGTGGCCAGGAACTGAAACACTACCATGACTTGTGTAATTGGTGTTATGCTATTTGGATGACGAATGGCAGGCATCAGATCTGGCTTCAACTGATGACAGAGATCCACGATTGTTTGCCGATTCAGATGGTAGATCTGGAAAATGTGTCTTTCTTTCAAGGCCTGATGGTCTGGCAGTGGATGGTAGATAGGAGGAGGTCTGATCCTTCCCCTCCCTGGGTACCTATTAGGACAAATAGTGAGTTTAACCATCATTCTATTTGCCCCTTGCAACATACATTAGGCATGTCAGTGAGAAATTGTGTCAAGTTATGTCATAAGTTGAGGACATGATACACAGTGCACATCATAACTGTCAATGACACAGAAACAACATGTTTCCCCATTGCTTTGCTACAAGTGTGTACATATCAACTATCTGGACAGTAAGAGTTTGCGCATAATACTTGCCACTCAGACTGTAACTTGATGTCCCCATACTTAAATTATCAGGGGTGCCGCAAACAAAGTTTCCATATGTGTCAGGCAATGTGCAAAAATGGTGTCCAACTAGAGGACAGGATAAGCACTTATCATTGGTATTAACAACTTTTTTGGAGTTGTGAGAAAATTTTATTAGCCATATAATGCATTTCATGCCTCTAAAATGGCGGCTGCCTGACTTGCTACACTGAACATTAGGAACTATCTGCGACCACCAGCCAAAGTCGTCATGTGGGTAGGCGGTTGCTGCAACAGACACAGCCACAGGCTAACGTTGTTGCCAATGGCGGTTGCAGGTCAATGGCTGTGTCCGTCAGTGGTGACTGCCATGTACGTGGCGGACGTGACTGCCATGTTCTGAAGTATGCCTCACTTGGCTCCTGACACTGCTGCCAGCAAGACCTCCATCACCTGAGCTGCTGTGTTGGGACCAATCATGTTATGTCCAACAGGTGATAGGGCCCCTGTTTTCTTCCCAGAAGAGCTGGAGCAGCTAGTGGAGGAGGTTTTACCTCTGTATGGATGCATCAGAGGAGCAGGTAATTACCTCATGTCTAGTTTTGTTCACTGTACTTCATCATATTTCCCTCCTCACCGGCTATAATGGGCCCATGTGTGCCAGGATAAAAAGTCAGGGCCATGGAAGTTGAGTTGGTATGGCATCAATGCGAGAGTCAATGTTCATGTAAATGTGTTCATTGCCAAATGTTCGGTCCTTAGACTTTGGTGTGTGTGTCTGTTTTCAGAGTTCTCAGTTGTACCTTATGTTGAATGCACAAAACTAGATGAGGTGACATCACAGCCATCCCCATACATCACTTGACATATGGATGTTGTCAATATGAGACATTTATATGACAGCATGAGCTGTGTATGCATGTTGCATTTGCCAGATGTATGTTAAGTGAGCTATGTGTATGTGGCATGTGAGATTTCAAACAACATCTGGCCTTAATAAACTGTTTTCTGAAGGCATATCCTTGCTTAATCTGTTCTTCAGGTTACCATCTACACAGCACTTGCCAATATGTTATAGGCTAGATGATGTACTATCATGCATGGAAATGAAGGGAATGGAGCGCCATGTAGGTTATGTCTGCTCAGCCTGCAAAGACCAGGGCCTTTCAAATGTGTCTCCCGGTATGGGTCCAAGTCTAGGTTGGTGTTGAATCTTTTTGACTATGCAATTGTGACACTGTGCACACTCTCTGTATCCAGGTATGCCCTGTCATGCGAACCAATCTAGGCTCTGTTAATAAATACAGCTGATTTAGGTTCTTTTCCTGATGAGTGTGTAAATGGTTTTAGTAGGGAGTCAATGACCTGTGTATTATGTGCACTTGACATCACTGTCAATGTGTATCTCTGACCCCTAACCCCTGACAGTTCTCTTACTCCAACAGCCCTTTTGACAGCATCACACTAGTCATAGTTGTCCTGTTCAGGCTTATTGCATAAATGATAGTCCCATAGTTCAGGCAGTGTGATGAATCTTGGGAACCCATGATATGCGACTCATTGGTTTGGTCACATGGCAGATAATCAGCAATGCATGCCTTTGTTTAATACCTTCTCTGTAGGATGGATACATATGTCCAGGAACATGTTCTGTGGCACAGGTATATGATGCAGAACCCAAACCCCCGAGGTGGCATGAGTATGCATTTGTCAGTCCACATGTCTACACATGGACAGGTTGGACACCTTTTATACCCACCATGCCAGACCCTTCATTGTTACCCATGTGTAATGTTTGAGTTTGTAATCTGGCAGTAGCCTTTAGAACTGTATACAGGGGATCATTCTCACAGAGTGTGAGTGTATTAATGATGTCATGCCTAACAAGTGTACCATTCAGAAGCCACAGAGGTATGATGTGTCCCATGGTTCCCCAGCTCTCAGCCAGATTGCTAGAGCATGTACCACAAGATGTCAATTGGCCTACCTAGTCAGTGGAGGGTCTGAGCAGGGTGGTGGATAGGTCTGCAGACTGGGACGTATTTGTAGTCATGTGCCTGTACTCATGGGCTGCCATGTGGCACACTTTGGTAGTTTGACCAAAAAAGAATGTTCATAGCTTTGTGGTCTGACATGTGTATGACCAAGCCATTTGGATGGGACTTGTGGACACATTTTCCTTTTTTTTGTCTTTTTCACCAGTGCAGGTCAATGCTTATCAGAAGAAAGGGATTTGGAAAGCCATTGCCAAGAAGGTGTAGACCCTGGGGGTCCACAGCCCGCAGAGCGCCCACTGCAGAAAGAATTGGGAGGGCCTGAGATGCTGGGCCCGGAAGATCGGGGAGGTCCAGCTGAGGCTGTCCTCCTAACGTGGGCTATGTGCCCGTCGGACAATGACCCCCTTAATGGCCTGCATTCTGATGGTGGCCTAGCTGGAGCTGGATGGGTGTTTGAGGGCAGCACAGCAGCCACAAAGGGGTGAGTAGACAGCAAATTCCTGCCCGTCCCTTTGTCATGTGATTAAGGATGGTACTGACTGCTCACCCTGACGATTAGGGCTGAGCCATTTATCAGACAGTCGATGGGAGATTATTTGTGTTGACATTTCATGTGTATGAAACTGGTCTACCTTGCCTTCTGGACCTGGGACCTGTTACAAACCTGCCACAGACATGAGTGTGTCAGCATTGTGTATTGGTTGACAGATTCCGTCATGCATCGTAGTAGGTCATTTGTCATGTAGGACTGCAATAGCAATGATGGACATAGCATTGTTGCCCAGATGGTGGAACCACTCTGTGTTCATCTAAGCCCTTGATGTTGCATCTTGTGGAAAAGTGCACTGCACATGTTTAGGGATTGAGGATTGTTCCCTGACTGTTGTCATGCATCAAGGAGTGACTTCCACTCAAGTTGACATAACATGAGTTTGGGTTGAGTCATTCATCCACAGACAGATACCAGGGTTGGCATGTCTTAGATGTAGATAGTGATGTTGCTTTTCATTGGACAACAGGTCGGGGTCCTTCCATTTTTCCTTGTAAGTTCTGTGTCTCTCCAACATGCAAGGTACATAGGTGTACCACAGACACACTCAGATGATGTCATTGTAATGCGTGTCAGACATTAGTGGTAACTATCCTGGGGCTCACTGATTCATTGTTGTGTGTATTCTGGAGACATCTCACCTTGACACATTGGATCTGACGTCAATGTTGATCCTTACAATGACACATCTGAGGCCTATTAGAGGACATTGATACTACCTCCTTGACTCTATTAGGACAGGTGTCACTTTTTGAGGTGTACATTGTTGAAATGTGTCCATTGTGACATGGGTATTTCCATGTCAACTACCCCAGGATGTTTCACTTTTGAATCTGCGATATCTGGATTTTATTGGCATCATCTCAAATTGATTGTACCTCATTCATGTGCAAAATAGATGTGTGCATAAACGTGTGTGTGAAATATGGAAAGTTACTTTATCAAGTGATTGAATTGTTGGCTACAAGTGAACTGTGGTCTGCTGCATGTGGCACAGCTCTGAGGATGAAGAGGTCACCTAGGTGTTGTATAGTCATTGTGGTTGCCAGACTTCAGCCATACACTTGTAGTTGTCTGGGATCCTGATTAGCCTGTGGGTAACTTTGGTAAGTCCAGATGGCATGCATGCATATGGTATAGCACATGAAAGTGCCACTTTGATGAAATAATTATTTGGAACCTACTTGACATGTTGGTATTGTTTGACAGTCAGAGTTGCGATAAAGGTATTATCATGTATATGTTATGACCCTATTTCTCATTCTTTTTTCGGCATCAGCACAGGCAGGAAAGGAGATGGGGCACAGCTGAGTGGGGAAGCATCTGGCCATAGGACCTTGGGTCAAGATACTACTGACACAGAGGGATCCAGTGGCCTGGAGAGCGAGGGGAGTGCCATGAGGGAGACATGATCAACATCCTCTTCATCAGATTCCTCCTTCCTAATCCAAATCCCCCCTTGCCCTACCTATCCAAAGCACACAAACAGATCCTCATGCATTCACCTCAACAGTCAAACATTGTGCACACAAATACAAGCACCACAAGACACACCAGCACGCACACAAACAACATTCACCCACAGACACAGCAACACTCACAACTGGCCCCTCCACCCCCTCCACCCCTGCATCATACTCATACCATCAAGCCTATCTACAGACACCACTGCAACAGTCTCTGACACAGCCACCACACACATCCTGCCCACAGACACCACCCAAGCAGAACCTCAGACATCCAATACAAAAACTACACCCGCAGACACCGCAACTATTGACACACCTAGATCCACCACATCCACCATACCTGCAGTCACCACCCCAACGGATAAAGCATCCTCCAGCACCTCCACCCCCTAAACCCAAGGCACAGGAACGCCCTCACTCACTCACCCAACAGCCACCCACCATACACAAGCATAACTCGCAGAAGCATTCACCCAAGACATCAACAACTAACCAGCCTACAACCACTCCCTCAACCTCCAAATCCCAGCCCCCTTCTGTTGACTGTCCACGTGTTTCCAAAAAACTCTTCCTGTGTGACCTTGGCCTTACCTGTGTTCTCCCCCTCACAACCACACCCAGAAGGACCCCACCTAGCTCCCAGTCTGCCATTTCCACCTCCAAGATCACCCCTGCCCCCCTGGAAATAGCCATTCCTTCCTCCCAAAAAGAAGCCTACCCCTCCCAAGAGGAAGACTACCCCTCCACAGCCCACCCCCTCCAAAATCTGACCCAGCCCCCATAATCCCTGAGGTGTCTGCCTGCCCCCTTGATGCCCCTTCCTGTGGAAGATGCATGGCAGTCAGGAGTCAAGTTGGGGCACAACAGTGTGCCATTATTGGCAAAATAAATGGACTTGCCAATGGCCTTTGGACAATGTTAATTTTTCACATTGATAAACCCAACAGTTGTTTTGCTTCGGGTACACATTAGTCCTGTAATTCCTTTTCTAACTTTCTGTTAGTGACTTTGGTTATGTGCATGCAGTTGTATGTGTTTGAGCCTGCTTGCTGCACCAGTTGCTGTTGTTTGCAGTATGTGTGTAGTGCTGTTGTCCTCCAGGAAAAGGGTATATGTTGTGTGTATATGTATGTGTGTGTGTGAAGACAATGGTGGTGTCATGGCATTGTGCACTGATTGGTGTCGTATTTCTTATTTTGATTTTCAATGTACGCATGTATGGTGTGAGGCTTGCCCACCTGATCTGGCCGATACATTTATGAGATGTGCATCATCTTGAGTTTTGTATGTGCAGACATGGAGTGTGATGAATTGTGCTAGCTGTGTTTACATTTGCCTGTGCAAGTGTCCATTCTGGTGTGTGTACCTTTCAAATGGTTCCTGTAGAGGTATGCCTCATGTAGTGAGAGTTATGTGTGCTTTGTTGACTTTCCCTTCCCCATTGTTTAGATGTGCTTGACAATTGGTTTTGGTATTTTTTTGTCCCTGAGACCCACGTGGGACCATTTCCTGTGGAGATGTTGTTTGATGGTCCTGTTCAAAATGTTAGATCTCCCAGTGCAGTCTCCATCCCTTTGTGTCCCAGATGGCCCATCCCAATTGGGTAGGTATAGTTGTTATGTTGTTTTTGGTGTATTTGTCTGTCTGTGTGTTATGGATGCCATTATGCTTCCATTGTGCAGTGATGTGTGTGATGTGTGTGTCCATTGCAGGGCTGTTTACTGGTGGTGTTGTTTGTGTTGCATGCCACATCTACAGGTATGTGTGTTGTATGTGTGGGTAGTCCCTGACCAGTGTGGAATGTGGTTGTGTGAGCTGTGATTGTTTATGTGCTGTAGGTGTGTTGTTGTTGTTGCTGTGTGTGCAATGTTGTGTAGCCTCCAGTGTCCCTGTTCTGTGTAGTGTTGCAGTGCAGTGTGGGTGTGTTGGCTAAGATATGCGTGGTGTGTGTTTATGTGTCCGTGTTGATGTATGTCAGCGAGTGTTTGTTGTATGAGACGTGTGCCTGCTGCCCGTGGCGTACAACTCCATGATGTGTTTTCCGGTGCTACAAGCTGTTTTTAAAGGTTGATGATACTGGTAAGTGTGTGTATTTCATGGTTGAGGGCATCCACATCGATTCTGATTTTGTGGTCTCTCGACGAGCAGCAGCATCAGCATGATTTTTGCGAATGGCTCCATGGTGGCCCAGACATGTAAAGCTGCTCCGTGTGTGTAAAGCTGCCTGCAGGTGAGTGTCTCCCTTGCCAAGTGCCGGTGGACCACTGTTGGCCATCTGTTTGTATGACTGCCAAACTCATAATATATTGCTCCACTCTACCAGACTGTTGGCGGTTGGATCACCACCACCAACATGGTGGTCACCAGACCCCCAAATTCTTAATGATGCCCTGTGTCCTCCAAAGAGTACTTCAAGGCCATTATTGTATTCCATTCATGGTATGAAAAAAAGGCTACCTACTTTCATTTCTTTTTCAGAACAGGACTTCTCCATTATATGAATTGGATCATGAGGAAAACAATTGAAATGGAAGATGAAAGACTGCAACTTTTAGGGCAAGGAATAATTGGAGAGCTGCCTTCATCATCTTCTGGATAACACAATGGTGACTGCATGTTCAGATGCATGTCAGTAGCACCACTGTCAGGAGTAAAACACTTACTATTCCAAGATACAATAGCTACTAATCAGCAACATCAACAGCATCACTTCAACCAATGTTTTGATTTTTGCCTGTTTCAGGACCCAAATTAAGCTGCAGGACATTCAGAAAAAGCATATGGCAGCAACTACCACAATCGAAAAGATGTTATAAGACTATTTGTATGACCAAACAGAATTTAACACAGCTCAACAATGGTCAGAACCCAGTAGCTGGCAATAACATATTTTGCATGTTCAGTAGACAGTCAGTGTAGCTAGACCAATTATCAGAGTCAGAAAGATCAGTTCTCTCTTCGAAATGTGAGGAGGCTGGTGATCAACATGATCAACATGAAGAACCATTTCATTCCCCAAGAATGACTTCAGGCTTCTGAAGACACAACAGTGGATAAAGATGATTTCTTGGAAATCTCAAGTCTGCAAAAAAAGTGAAAAATAAACCTTTTTATTTTTATATTTAGTGTGACACAAAATGTAAATAATCTTAAATGGGCTAGTGTGCAAGACAGAGACAAATAATCAAGGAGGAAACAGTCATTTTAGCAGGATGACTTAGGGCCTGATGATTATCTTGAAAGACGTGGTTTCTCCGTCACAAGCGTGTCAGATATCTGATCCACCATATTACAATTCCATGTTTTCCTATGGAGATCGTAATATGGCAGACGGAATACCTGTCACGTTTGTGGTGGAGTATTCCATCAGCCAAGATTGTAATCAGACCTTCAATGATGAAAAAGAAAGACAACTAATTTGACTTTATACTGAACCAGAGAAATTTCAATGAAGAAAGACCTCCAAGTCCGCAATGGATGCTTCCATTTCTTGAAAAACAAGATGCCTCCAATGCCTGCATTTAATTTCCATATTCAGCTATCAGTGAAGATTCTAAGTACTTGACTGCTTATGTGTGTGGCTTCCACAAGAAAAGTGGCTGATACACAGATGCCACACTGGTTTGGAATACGTGACTTGCATAAATGAATGAATGACAAAAAAGATTGGTGTGACAGGTGCAAGAAAGTTAAGCAAACTTGGTATTGTTTTAATGTTTTGATGTTAATTCTGAGTGCACTCATCATATCTCTATGAGTGATACTTGATTGGCATTTGCATGCCATTTCTAGATTGTTCCAAGATTTCTGATTTTAACTCTATTTCTCTTTTCTTATCTTTCTCTTGCTTAACAGGTTTGTCACTTTTTGAGAGAAAAATTCTGCAGGTCCCATCTCTAACATTCAAGAGAAAGACCCATCTCTGTATACTTATATTGGAAAATACTCAATGATATGACTCAGGGACAAAGCACACAATTTTTGCTTACATAAAGTTTGAAAGATCTGGAAGAAGAGCAGGATGACAACAATTTAGGAATGAAGACTTTGAAAATTGGTTCATGTGAGGCTGGAGTTGAGAGACAGGAGCTGGGTTTTCCAGACTAGACCGAGATGGTCAGCCATTCATACTGCAGTAGGATCACATCTAGCTAAACTTAAGCAGCTGGGTGGCTGAAGCAAGTTGACTCACAAGCTGGGTAGCTGTAGTAAGTTGACTCACAACTTCTTAGTTGTATGGTTCCCTCTCACTTAGTTCATTCATCATTGTTTTGTTCTACCTTGTTCTCTGAGGTTTCTTTTTGTTCTTCCTTAGTATACTCTGACGATATGCCCTGCATTGACTTTTATCTGGTGTATGACATTGGACATGACAACTACTTCTCATCATCTCCTGGTGCTCCTGAGCTCAGGGAAGATATCTGGGAATTTCTTGGGTTTGTTAGCAACGTTCTCTTACAGAGCATCAGGTAAGAGCATGTGAGGATGAGAGGATGTGGCTTAAAGGCCAGAACTGCTGTCAGTGAAGTTAAGGAACTAGGTTTGTGACTTGGCTTCAGCGCAATATCCTGTGATTCTGAGTAAATCAGTTAGGGCCTGATTATGACCTTGGCGGATGGGATCTTCCATCACAAATGTGACGGAAATCCCATCCACTGCATTACAAGTTCCATTATCTATGGAATTTGTAATACAGTGGAGACGATATCCATCATATTTGTGATGGAGTCTCTCATCCGGCAAGGTGAAAATCAGGCTCTTAATCTTCCTGTACCTAAAAATGGATGTGTGTTTGTGAACTGTAACTGGTTCTCTTGTAAAGTGCTCTAACACCTTTGGGTCGAGTTTGCTTTATATAAAACTGCAAAAATAAAGAAGAGCAAGCATTTGGGGATTTTTTTCATTAATATACTGGTACGTTTAATTATCGTCTGCCTCAATTTTATATTCAGACTTGCTGTACAAGTGGTGTGTGTGTGGTTTCTTTGAGATCTCCCAGAGAGTGTGCCAGTCCGAGTCATTTAAAATGCCTGAGAGTTTTAACTTCCATCCAGAGTGTTTTCTCATTTCCTGTTCTCAATCCCCATTTTTCACCTCTCTTGAATAGTAGATTAGAGGGTCCTTTGTCTCTGCTTAATGTTCTTAATAGGTATAGAGTCGTGGACTATCCTGAGAATTTCCTCCTCCCACATTGCTCCTACAAGGTGTTGGCACTCTCAGAGGCATACTCCTGTGGATTATGAAGAGGTGCTTTATTTAGAATAATCTATCTCTTGGCTTAACTGACGAATTTAAATGATTGATATTGTGGACATGATTGACATAGGTCATTTTAACTTTTTTTATTATTCATGTGGTCGCTCATTCAAGATGCATGCAGCTAGTTTTCGTGGATTGATAGAAGATAAGTCCTATTTATTGGCACTCCCACTAATGCTACTCATATTAAGTCCTTGTGGACCATGTTTACCTCACCTCTCAAATATTGCCCTTTTCTTTTCTCATTCAAGGAGTCTTCTCTTCTACAAAGAATCTCCATAGTCCTCCTGCTCTGTGGAGCAGCCTGTTTCCAAGATGGACAATGACAGAATGCAGTTGCACCATATTTATGAAGTATCAATTTTAAATATTATACATATTTATGAACTGTGATTGTCTTCCCTATTTTGCATTTCATTCCAGGCACCTAACATGGGTGTCAGTGGGATTGCTGGATGCTAAATATTGTTTGAGTAGGCTAACTTAACTGTCATCTCCCTCCTGTGCCACATGTACTGTGCCCTTAGGAGCAGTTGAATTCCCTCTCTCGCTTTCACTTCCTCAGTCTGTTGTGTGGCCATTTTGGCTATAATTTTATGCACGTTATTTTTGCATATTAGGCATGTCGCTGTGCACTTTAACCTAGACATATTTTATTCAGCTTTGTTTTATTATTTTAACATTAGCCACATTTGCAGTCTTGTTTTATTTTCTCTATCTAACTGTTCTTTGCCTAGGTCAGCACTGCATTCTTAAACTAGACATTTCTTTCACTCTGTGCTTTTTTCAAGGCTGCAGTAAGATAGGTTGCTAGCAAAAGTGGTACGCTTTGTCTCCAATGTTCACAGAAACATACACACTCTTACATGGGGATCTTTTCTTGGAACATCAGATGTTTCATTATAAAAACACTACTTTGACCCATGTACGTTAGAGGGAGATTCAAGCCAGATGACCACGACTGTATGCTTATAACCGATTGCTTCACTACAGCTGCTTATGTAGACTACAGGTCTCTTGCTCAGGTATGAGGGATGATGTCTTCCCCGGGGGAACCTGAAAGCCAGAATTAGAGCTTAACATGCTGTGCTCTAACATATCTTAGGTAGGAACTATCCCTACAAACCTTAGTGACAGTATGGTAGCATTAATCTTGTGTTTTACTCTCCTTGTCACAATGTTAATCTTATTGTGCTTCATCGTCCTAGTTATTGCAACACCTGCTTTATTATCTGAGATGCAGTTAGTTCAATAACACCTTATTGATTTTTTCTCTGCCTCTGATTGTCCTTGCATATCTGAGACTAATGTAACTGAGACAAACGGATGAGATCTGAGTGACCACGATTCCCCTGAGGAGTCATGTATGTCATGCGCCTGGTTGCCCCAATCCAATCATCCCTGCTCTTGGGTGGAGATGAGGCACTGCTAGTTAGCCAGAACAAACCCAGATTAGGCTGACTGGCGTCACCTGGTGAGGGATCAGACTCAGTCCCTCACAGCACAGGTGATTCTGACGCCCAAATCCAGTAGTCTCATTAGGATAATGAGAACCTATGCGAGAAGTCTCTCTCCCTCTCTTTCTATCTCTCATTCTCTTCCTCTTTCTTTCTCCCAATTTTCCTTAATTCTCCCTAACAATCCATTGGTTGACTTCTAATCATCTTCCCCCAGATGTGACATATATTCTGCTCTAATTTACTTTTACCATCAAAATATCTCACACTTGTTGGGACTGATATATTGTAAGCAATTCTAACCTGTCCTGAGTGGAGGAAAACAAATTGTATAGCTGTTCTCCACATCAATTTATTATGCACAGGAGACATCCTGGTGCAGAAACAAAAGTGGAATAAGGCTACGCAGTGCACACATTTTATAATATATGCCCCACACAGAATCTAGTTGCTGAAGAAACCACTTATTGATTCCTGTCTGTATGCAGATTTACAACATAATTATCCTTAATTTGTCTATAAAACACATGACTTTAGTTTATGTAAAAAACTTCTTCTGTATTTGAAAAATAGATAACAGTTGAATTAGTAAAATGGCTCTGTTTAATGTGATGATTTCTGTTTGCCTCTATTTTGGGTTCACTACTGATTCTCTCTTCTTCCATGTTTCACAATTATTTTTAATGATTCACCTGATTCACACAAAATGAGAAACCTTTGCCCGGAATTACTAACACTTTTATGATGGGTTTGCATTACTTATGTGAAGAATATTCACTTTCCAACACAAATCGGGATTTGCATTGTAAAGTTGTCAATTCAATTAAATTCAGCTTTATTTCAGTAGAAAATACCATAAAAGCACATCATACACAAAAACTACTAATAAAAAGATTTAAAAAGAACAATCATCAGATCCTCTACGCAATAAAATAACTCATCCAAATTCATAAGATGCATCATGCGCAAAATCTAAAATAAAGCTAAAAAATTGATATATACAAAGCCACAATGATTCAATATTAAGACACAGTTGCAAGAACGATCCCTCATAAGAAGCAGCGAGTGGCTTGCCATCAATGTTGTGCCTCACTTTCCAAAATCAATGTGTGGCAAAGCATGACTAGTGACTACATTCTCCCTTTTAGGAACCGCTCTTTGGTCAAACCACAGTTCTAAACTTATGGAATGTAAATTATAAATTAGGACTCAAAGATTTGGCCCTAATGTGCCAGATTGCCTCCAAGAACCTTGCCAATGCACATGCCACAGTCCCGTACGGGCTCGTTTTGCACATACCAAGGGCCATGTGCCGATCCCTGAGACCCAAGGATTTGCAGAGTGGTCTAATCCAACAAGCCCTCTGCTTAGAGTATGCAGGACACTGAATTAGAATATGGGCAATGCACTCTTTAGTCTTACATCCCACCGGGCAAGAATTTATTTTACTATCAGTTTGCTTCCATCTGTAAGTGAGAACACGAAATGGTAAGGATCCAATTACGAATCTGATATAAAGTGCACGTGCTGAGGGTGATATAATCATGTCCAGATAGTGCTCAAATTCACAATGACACTTAGCTGATAAAAAAACTATCCATCATACAGGCGGAAAGGAAACAGTGCTAACTCTGCTACTTGCAAGCTTAACCAATATGCATCCTTTAGGATCTGCACAGCATTCTATGGGAGATGAGAAGGATCTGACCAATGGAGGCCCAAACCAAGTTTAATGAAAGTATTTTTAACGTAACTACACTACGCAATTTTTTCAATTGATGGGGCAACTAACAATGCTCTTAGCCATGTATGGATCTAAGGTATCTATAGACCAAATCCTGATCCAGTACTGCAATGGCCTCAGAGCAGCTATACCTGCGATGGAAGGTCCATTTGAATAGGCAATGTGGGGGAGCTCAAAGGGATTTTTAACAAGGCCTTTTAAAAAAAAATCTCCCTCTCTCTAGATCTTTCAAGCTACCATATCCCCATAGCTCTGCACCATATAAGGCCCCCTATGGCTTGACTTTTATATATTTCCATCACAAATGTGATGGAAAATCTGGGGGTTCTACCAGCAAATCTCAAGTTAATCCCTGCCTTTTGTTTCAGAGCCATAGTACACCTCAACAATTGAGCTGGCCATTTGTGCGAGTCCTCCAACTTGACTCCAAGTAGTCAAAGTTCGGAACTCTTCCTAGGGTTTTGCCATCCAGCAATATCTTTTTGTAAAGTTGTCAAAAGTAACTCAATGTAGCCCTGTGTGCTTCTTTGCACTATTTTGTGTCAAAGTGGAATTCCATTGGTGGCACATGGGCTTTTCTATGCAACACCCATGTATTGTGACAGAATTCTGTGTCCCATAATTTTTGCAGATAGAGGTTTTTGGCAAAGATGTATGCCTTCTATAGGCAGCAGTAATGGACGAGAAATGTTTTAATTTCTCCATAGTTTGCAAATTGTGCATGTGTGCTGTACTGTGCAGCATCTTCTAAGGTCACCAGTTTGTAGAAGGCAACTCAAATGACCTCAGTTTTTTCGAGGCATGGCTGACCAGCTATATCATGTTAAACCTTTTCCTGAAGGTTGTCCTCCTGTCTTCTAGTGAAAGCACGACATGGTCTAAAGAGAGAAGAAAAAGGCATGAACTGTAGTCATCACTGTGAGCATTTTTTTAAATATAGTCTGTAACACAATGTAGACGTTCTCTCTGGCCACTGGAATTACGTGATTCTAACTCCCAGATTTTTTTGCATATAATTACTGGTACTTGCTATTAATTAATCCACAGTCGCCTGCGGGTGCGTTATTAAAAAAGGGTTTTGCTCCAATGGAATCGAAAATGTTTAAAAAATTGAATTTGGGTTGAGATGACACTTTTAAAAGATACCATTAAAGTGTGTAGAAAAAAGTGACCTAACTGAAAAATATACCCTTACAAAAAAATGTGGCACATTAGGAAGCTGAATTTATTGGACTTTCACACAACATAATTAATCGAGCTAACATTATTTTTGGACTACTATTACCATGTAATATTAATAATCCCAATGCCATAGTTTTCTCCTATCCAACGTCCAACCCATGCTGCATCCTGATCCCAATTCACTTTTGCTACAACAAATATGGTTCCTGGGTGAGGAAGAGTAACTGTTACTGTGTTAGGTAAAACTGATTGCGCCACTAATTCAAATTCACATTTAGATTGATTAATGTTTGATTAACTACAATCAATACATGAGATAAAAAATAGCTGTGTGCCCAGACTAATTATACTCAGCAGGCTGTACCTCTTGATGGGTTAGCGACCTGCCGCCAACATGATGTGGTGCTGCACATAAAGTACGAGTGCCCCCACCTCCTTGCCATCAAATATATTGCTGGGTGTGACCCCTACGGAGCTCTGTTGTGATTCGGACCATCGGTCTACCTCTGCATGACTATAGGGTGGGGGATGATACTAAACAAACAAAAGGTCATAGACTGGAAAATAAAATATAAGCACAGGGACAGGGAAACAAGACAGAAAATGAAAATAACATAGATAAATAGGAAAGATGAGTATGAAAAGGGTCAAACTAGTCTAGGTTGGTAGGGGCAGGCAGGAGCCAGGTATAGTTTCACATCTGTTGAAATGGGTGTGTGTTTGCATAATGTCACTTGGGATTTCACGCTATTTTGTAGCAAAAAAATGCATCATTGCATCGGTGATGGAAGTGAGGTACTTGAACGGCATTTCTCATGGGAGAGTTTAATTTTTAGGCATGTTTAGTAATTTCTGAAAAGAAAATTAATTTTGCCAAGAAGGATGGACCATACTGAAAAGAATTGTTCCTAAAACTGAACAAGATTCTGAGGCCATCAGAAAAAAAGAGGGAGGTTTCTGGGTGTTTCATATAGATAGGTACAATAATGGCCTCAATGAGGAAATGCCTTGGCAATTTGCTATCTAAGGTTTATGGGTCACTGATGCATTGGCACCATACCAAGTATAGATAGATATGGATTCTGGTTAGCTTTTTACACCAAAGGGGTTCTTATTTTTGGGTTTTATCTATTGGTTAATTTAACTACATAATCCTAGGAGAAACCACCTAGATTATGAAATTCTGTTTGGTTCCATGTTAAAATGGCTGCCATAGAAATGCTTTTCATAACTCGCAGCATCTAAGCAGTTTTCATTTCTAATCTGTATGCCTCTGAGTTTTCGATTTATTCTTGGCATGCTCCCATCAGGCCTCTTATGATATTCTGAATATATGCTTAATGCTACTGGTGATTTAATCTCGTCATTATACTCATGCTGCATTATTGATGTAATAATACTTATATACATGCGGTTTTCTTTGTTTAAGCTGCTGTTTTGCCATTGAGGCATTTATACCGCTGTCTGTCGAGCATATGAACGCAATTTCAGGCGAAATCGTTTCAATTATGGAACTCTGTTGAGTCACGTTCTAAGATGGCCATCACAGAAATGTCCTTTTCTCATTATATTATTAGTCCCTCTTTCATTTTATTGGTTGCACTACTTAAGAGCACTTGAGCTTATCACTTTAACACAGAATAAAAATTTGATAGTATTCACGGCAAGAATTTTTGATTCTATTAAGGACAAGGAGGCGTACTTGGTGATATCCTTAACAGACTTGTCGCCATAGAGATGACCTTCCGCAAGGGGACCCACGTCCGCCGTTGCCAGCTCAGTCAAGGTGACATCCATTCTCATGAGAAGAGACTTCCGTCTTTCCGTTGATATGGCGCAGTTAGCGTTGCCTAACAAGGAAATCGCCAGCTGCGTCCACTCTGCTAGGACATGCAGATTAACTGGAGCGTCAGTTTCCTTAGTCTTTAGCACCATCTTCAATATTTTCACCAAAGGGCCTGAAAGGTCCAATAGTTTGTCTTGGCATGATCGCCAGGCTGCTCTATCAATGTCTTTTTTGGGGTCCTTGGCGAACTTCTTGAGGAAAGTGAGCATACTAAGGTCAATCTGCGGCGTCTCCAACACTTTGTTAGGAATTTCGGGCCTAGGACACTTGGCCCGCAGTCTACTGCGTACTCCTTGTCAAAACTCTTTCTTAATTTATCATGCAAATAATCCGCCACGGCTCCCGAAGGGGCCCAATCCGCCGACCGTGGATGAACTATATCCTCCGGGTTAAACTGAAATGGATTGGGAGGAGACCAGAACCTCTCCTTCGCCTAGGAAGAACTCAATTTCATTGCCTCTTGCATTTACTTATGGAGCCGCTGGAACGAGAAGAGTCACAAGCGGCTGAGTCTGAGACAGATGAAATTTCAACCTCAAGAGAGAACTCTTTAGACGTAGAAGCAAGGGAACAATACACATGATCTGATGCAGAAGACTGAGTCAAAGCTGACATGGCTCTATCATGAGGCCACGAAGGGGCCTGAGATTTTGGCTTAGTCGCAACAGAAGGACCCTCTTCTGTCAACTTGTCTTCCGGTAAGGGAAACAACCCCTGTTTCTTTACAATACCCTCAAACTGCTGTGTGAGAGGCTTCAAGGCTGCCAACACAGCCTGATTGATTTTCTGTGGTACAGATACTGTTAACGCCCTGTTGAGAGACTTCTGGACTGAGGCATTGATAACCTCAGACACAACGTCTCCCAATTGATGACCGAGGGCCTCCTCGTAATCTTGCCCATACTCCTCCTCCTCAAAGGGCATCCACTCGGTCATTGTGAATATACTATGCTGATCAAACAGCTATGAGCGTAACCCCAGCTCGACCACTGGCATAAAAAGGGGGAGCCACCCCAGGTGCAAAGAGAAAAGTTCCTAAACTGCGACTCCTCAGCCAAAGCTGTTGAAAATATTATTGCAGCCCCCTTATATAGATGATGAGGGCATCAGGGAGAACCTCTATAAATGCCAGACAGATGGTAAATAGAGCGTGCACACCGCTCCACAGCAGGGCTTTCTCCGTTATTACAGCCAGAGCTCGGCATCTACTCCAATGACAGGAACGTGAGGAATGCAAAAAATGCACGATTCCGACATCCTGTCAACGGTCAGGAGGAGGAGAAACTGACAAAGGAATGCACGTAGCCCAAACCTATAAAAAACAGCTAATTGGGCAATGCGCACCTTCTATGCGCTCCACGCCTGGCTGTACAAGGGAGAGGCACCAGGCAAGCACTGTGAGCACCGTACTCCACTGGGCAGAAGCCCCAAGGGCCAGTGGCTCACAAGCAAGATTAAGGAACTTACCTGCAAGACCGGCAGGCGAGGATGTGTTGATCGGACACTGCAACCCCGCCCATCGGCAGAGAACGCTAAGAATTGCCGAATATATGCAACGAAGATCGCTGCGGCAACACCACGTGCCGCCCAAGCAACCCAGCCAAAGACCACCACTAGAGCACAAATGACATAAGCACGTATTGGCAAATCACCCAAGCGACAACACCAAACATCAACATGAGAGTACTTATCTTGCTCACGAGCAGCAAAGAAAGAGGAGTTCTGATGATCTTATGTACTCTAATAGGGTCTAGGTATATGTGCTTGGTGGACATGTTGACTAAAGCATGCTGGGAAATGTAGTTTCAAGTTTTCTGTGTATGGATTGGCTGCTGTAAATTTGAGTAGTAAAGAAAGAGAAGCATAATCAGAGCCTCCCGTCCTGCCATAGAATTGCGAAAGCTCTGCATTGACTGCTTGTACAACCGAGAGATCCTGCCAGAATTCCACAAGTCCTGGTAAGTAGAAACAGAAATGCAGCGCTATTGGCATTGGCAAACGTGAGGCTGTTGTATTACTTTCCTCAGCTGAGATTTACAGGTGGGCTGGACTTTTACAGTGACCATTTAAATAAGTACTAGCCTTTTATGTAGTTACCTGTCCTTAATGAGCACTCGCATACACAGCATATCTATGCGAGACAACAATATTTTTATTTACATAATTCTTCATGCTGAGGCATACTTTACTTTTTTTGTTTTACATTCCTTTGACTCATATACATTATTCTATACATATCTTTTGTTATAAAGCGTCATCATCCAAAGTATATATTTTAGGATAAAGCTTATTTTCTAGGTGGCCTATCTAGTACCTGCAACGCAATTATTATGGCTCTTATTGCTCTTTAGATATTCTCTGCCATACTGAGGAGTTTTCAATTAGTTCTGTTTCTTTATCCTGTTAAACCATCAGGTATGAGGAAGCCCATCATATTTTTCAGACGTATGGGTGAAATTCATTCGCTGTCTGTTTTTTAGTTTCACTATTTTTATTTTTATTTTATTCTCGTTAGACACTTCATTATTTTTCGGGTGTCTTACTCGCATGCCGGTAGCTAAAGCTACTTTTTCACTGATCACTTTTAGGTGTTTTTCATTAGCAGATATATATATATATGTATATATATACAAAAAAATAATAAATTAAGTTTATTTTAAGGTCTTTTAGCTAGTTGGCAGTATCATGCTTATTTGTTTATCTGTTTTTCTGGGAACCATAGAAATTGTGTTTATGTTTTCATCTAGATTGCTCTGAAGGTCCACTAGCCTATTTTACATTAATTTCCCTGAAGAAAGTAGCTGTTGAATAATTAAAATACGTTTTCTTGTCCACCGAAACGCACGTCGGCAAAGTATTGTCAATTGGCCCAGGATTATTAGCAAAGTATTGCCAATTGGCACAGAACTGTTGAACTATCTATCATACAACAAAAATAAATGGATCTTACAAATACAGTAGAACATAGCTAATGACGACTTTTAATGGACATCAAGACTCAAAAAAAGGAGTGGATTACTAAAGAATAGTGTGATTCCTCTGATTATTTAAAGGACAGAATTACAGTCAATTCAAATTATGTCTCTTGTTAAAACCAGCAAACGATGAAGAAATGTGACAATTAATATAAGCTGGGTCATTTCATATAAAAATATATAAGAAAGAAAATAGAAAATAGAATTCAAAAATACGAGTGCAATTTTTTAATTCTATTTCTGAGTGAAAATTTTTGACATGAATTATTTCAATGATTGCTAAAATGTAGTTTATGTTAATTTCTAATCCATATTTAGACTGTTAGTATATTTTGTTTGTCCTGTCCTTAGTTATTGTTTATTATTTTTTTTATGCTAAAAACCTCTTTAGAGTTAGATGTGTAATTTATTGGTCTGCGTGAATGTTTTAATGAGTGATTGTTTTTCTTTGGATTTTCAGCTGTTAGTGTTACAAATTGTAGTTTTCTTCACTTTTTCTTTTCAATACTTTATAAACAATGAGATTGTTTCCGGATATATGGGCAATAGATTTATGTAACTTTATTCATATTTAAATGTTTTAAGAGTTATATGTGGGTCCCAGAACATTGTATATGAATTTAGATATGAGATATATGTATTTGCATTAAGTAGACTTGCTAGTTACTTTAGATTGATTTTCCCTGGTTGCGCTCTCCTTATCTGTTCAGGGGCCGTTACGTACTTTTGGAGATGCACCAGCTGGAGTTGATTTTGATTTAGGGAAGCTGGAAAGTTACACAGTTACCAAACTGAAACAGTTCTGTAAGGAACTTGCCTGTCCCATTAAGATCTCCACCACAAAGGAGGAGCTGCAGAAGGCACTGAGGGCTAGGTGACAGCCAAGGAGGCTGGGGGGCACACGGAGGAGAAGGAGGGTGAGGAGGTGCAGAGTATTTACAATGTGGTAGTGGATGTAACTGTTATGCCTGGGGGAAGGGTCTTTAGGGCAGGCAGCAGTGTGTCATCCAAGGGTCTGACTTCTGAAGAGTTACAGGACAGACAGGCAGAGAGGGTTCACTAGTTAGAGAAGTTTAGGAAGAAAATGGAGAGGGAAATGAAGGAGAGGAGGCTGGTCATGGAAGAGAAGAAGATGCTCCTGGCTCGTGAGCTTAGTTTGAGGGAACTAAATCAGGTCTAGTAGAGATGGTGGCAGCAGTACCACAGCACAGCCTGAGTGGAGGGTGCACATTCCTAAAGAACTATTTAAGGATTACAAGAGGGAGGATGATATATACTTGTGGTTTAATGGGTATGAGTTAGCTCTCCACAGGAACATGGTCCCTGAAGAACGTTGGTGGGGGCGGGTCTGTGAAAGTGCTTTGAGGTAGGGGGAGGGATACTCTGTCATCCTTAGGGCATCCTCAGGGGCTCACTTACTCTATCATGAAGGACGCCCTACTCACAAGGTATGGTCTTACCCTTGAACAGTACAAGGACAAGTTTAGGTCCTACAAAAAGAAGGAATCCCAAACATGGTTGGAATGTGTTGACTCTTTTTGCAGGTGAATGTATGGTTGGGTGAAGGGCAGCAAGGTAACAATTTATGAGGGACTTTACAACTTGATTGCTTGGGAGCACTTGTACAGTCTTTGTTTCCCAGAGCTGCTCCAGCACCTGATTGACAGCAAGCTGACTGACCCCCAGGAAGCTTGCGCAGGAAGCGGACCATTGGGAGAGAACCAGGGTCCCGTTCAGAAGAATAAGGGAGTTAAGGGCAAACAGGGGGAGTTCTCTAAAGGGCCCCAACCGAGTTCCCAGGGTAAAGATTCCCAGCCCCCTGTTTAAAATAAGCCCCGGTTTTCTAAAGGGAAACCTGCACATGCAGGGTCCCTGCAATTGTTATGCATTTGACCAGGTGGGTCATGTGAGGGGGATCCTAAATGTCCCAAGTGGACACTGGCACCCACTGGGGTTCATGCACAGGGTTTGCCCAGTGTAGTGCTTGGGGAGGAGTTGGTTCCAGGTGGGTGGGAGCCAGCTGAGATGACCCTTGTCTCACTAGGGTACAGTGAGATGGTCCAGAAAACCCTTGTGCCTGAGAACACTAAGAAGTACAGGCAGTGGGTGACCATCAATGGACAGAGAGTGGAGGCTCTGAGACACACAGGAGCCAGTGTGACTACTGTGAGAAGTCACCTGGTGCCTGAGGAGCAGATACATCCCCATGTTCTTCACCAAATAGTTGCGGTAGACAACTCAGAGCAGAGTGGCGCAGGTTCCCTTTGAATGGGTCTGGTTCAGGTGACTTGAGAGTAGCTGTGAGTCCAACCATGCCTGTATATTATATGCTTGGCAATGACCTGGAGGATTCCCCTTGGAAGGAGGTGGAACACAGGTCTCACTTGGAGATGTTAGCTCTGCCTGGCTGGGTGTGTGTGTGTCCACCCGGTCGATGACAGCCCATCAGGTTGATCATGAGACCCTGGAGCCTGAAAGAGTTGCCCAGGTGTCTGCCAGAAGGAGGAAGGGCAAGGGGCACTGGAAACTGGCCCCAGAAGTTCCCACAGTCTGGGAGGAGGCTGAACCTGAGGGAGATGCCCCGGAGCCTACAGGGAAACAGGTGGCTGAGCTGGGGGAGGTCTCTGAGCTGACTCAGTGGCAGCAGCAAGGGGGACCCACCAGGGAAGCATTCTGTGAGGCACAGAAGACATGCCTTACTCTGGAGGGTTTGCGGCAGCAGGTTGCAGACCAGACGTCTGGCATGGAGTCTGGTTCACACCTGATTTATTGGGAGGGTGGCCTCCTATATAGTGGGCCTAAGGTTGCTGAGTCTGGGTCAGCCCGGGTGCTGTTGGTATCCCAGTGCTTCAGAGCCTTCCTAGTGGGTTTGGCTCATGATATGGCTTTAGCTGGACATTTGGGGCAGGACAAGTCTTGGTCACCCACTTCTACTGGCCCCAAATGTGCAAGCACTCAGATGCACACTGTAGGTATTGCCCAACTTGTCAGGCAAGTGGCAGGAGTGGAGGGATATGTAAGGCTCCCCTCCAACCTTTTCCTGTGGTCAGCACCCCCTTTGAAAGGGTTGGTATTGACATTGTGGGGTCTCTGGATCCCAAGGCAGCCATGGGCAACAGGTTCATCCTGGTGTTGGTGGACCATGCCACCCATACCTAGGAGGTCAATTACCTCCCCTGTGGTGGGACGTGCACTGATGGGGGTTTTTACCCCATGGGGTTCCCCAAGGAGGTGGTATCTGATAGGGGTACCAACTTAATATCAACCTACATGAAGTATCTGCGGAAGGAGTGTGGGGTGACATATAAGTGTACCACTCCTTAAGTTCACCACTCCTTGCAACCCCAAAGTAATGGTATGGTTGAGAGATTCAACCACACCTTGAATGGCATGATCATGGGCCTGTCGGAGCCCTTGAGGCATAAGTGGGGCGTCCTCTTGCCATGCCTTCTGTTAGCCTAAAGGGAGGTGCCTCAAGAGGGACTTGGTTTTAGTCCCTTTGAATTGTTGTATGGACACTCTGTGAGAGGACCTCTGAGTCTGGTTAGGAAAGGCCTCTAGTAATCGCCCCAGGATGTATTTAGCTACATGCTGGCTTTTAGGAACCAGACAGCCCACTTCAGGAAGCTCGCTGCGGAGAAGCTGGAAGCAAGCCAGGAAGACATGAAACGCTGGTATGACCAGAATGCCATTATGGTTGAGTTTCAGCCTGGCCAGAAAGTATGGGTGATGGCTCCAGTGGAGCCTTGGGCTCTCCAGGACAAGTGGACTGACCCTTTTGAGGTGGTGGAGTGCAAGAGTGATGTCACCTACCTGGTGAACTTGTGGACTGCCAGGAACCCTTTGAGGGTCTGACATGTGAACCACCTCAAGCCTCACTTTGAGAGGGCTGAGTTGACAATGCTCCTAGTGACAGATGATGGGGTGGAGTAAGAGAGTGAGCATAATCCTGACCTCCTGTCTGCTAAGGAGAAAGATGGGTCTTTGGAGGGTGCAAACTTCTCCCCCTTCCTGACCCCAGAACAACAGAGGGACTGTCACCAGGCGTTGGGGCAGTTTGCCTCACTGTTTTCCATAGTCCCAGGGGTCACTCATTTGTGTACACATGATGTGGATACTGGGGACAGTCATCCTGTAAAACATAAAGTTTTCAGAGTGACTGACGAGGTCAGGGCTAACATCAAGGATGAGGTGTCCAAGATGTTAGCATTAGGGGTTATTGAGTTTTCCAGTAGCTCTTGGGCCAGCCCTGTGGTTTTGGTCCCAAAGGCTGGTGCTCCTGGTGCCACTCCAGAACTCAGGTTCTGTGTGGATTACAGTGGACTCAATGCACTTATGAAGACGAATGTGAACCCCCTCCCTGGAACTGATGAGCTCATTGATCGGTTAGGTGCAGCCAAATATCTCAGCACTTTTGACTTAACGTCTGGATATTGGCAGATTGCTCTGACTGAGGGAGCCAAGGACAGGTCTGCATTTTCCACCCGAAATGGGCACTACCAGTGTAGGTTGATGCCCTTCGGGATGAAGAATGTCCCTGCCACCTTTCAGAGACCGGTTAACCAGGTGTTGGCTGGACTGGATTATTTCAGTGCAGCCTACCTGGATAACACTGCTGTATTTAGCTCCAGCTGGGAGGAACACTTACAGCACCTCTTTAAAGTGTTGGAAGCTCTGCAGAAGGCAGGCCTCACTATTAAGGCAAGTAAGTGCCAAATAAGGCAGGGTTCTGTGGTGTACTTGGGACTCCAGGTGGGGAGTGGCCAGGTGGCACCCCTACAGTCAAAGATTGACACCATTCTGGCTTGGGAGCCCCCCAAGACCCAGACGGAGGTGAGAGCCTTTTTAGGTCTCGCAGGCTATCATAGGAGGTTTCTCCAGGGGTATGGCACTATTGTTGCTCCCTTGACTGAGTTAACTTCTAAGAAGCAGACAAAGAAGGTGATCTAGACTGAATCTTGCCAGACAGCTTTTGATGCCCTAAAGGCGGCCATGTGCACAGCACCTGTGCTGAGGACACCTGACTTCTCTAAAGAATTTGTTGTGCAGATGGATGCTCCAGAGCAGGGTGTGGGAGCAGTGTTATTACAGCTAAATGAAGAGGGCCTACATCAACCTGTAGCCTTCATTAGTAGGAGGTTACTTCCCAGGGAAAGTAGGTGGAGTGCAAATGAGCATGAAGATTTTTCTGTGGTCTGGGTGCTGCATAAGCTAGGACCCTACTTGATTGGGATTCACTTCTGGGTTCCCAGGCCCCTCAGATGGTTAATGCAGGTTGGGTAGTTCTCCTCACTTTCAGCTGGGGGACACTTGTTAGACCTGGCATCCTTGGTGTGGTCTCCCCTAACTTTTTGCCTCTGCTTCCCAGGTTGTCGACTGTGTGCTGGACTCTGTTTTTGTTGTTTTTGTTACTCTGGACACTTTACCACTGCTGAACAGTGCTAAACTGCAAGTGCTCCCTATGTGAAATTGTATGTGTATTTGGCTTTTCCCTGATTGGCATGTTTGATTTACTAGTAGGTCCCTAGTAAAGTGCACTAGAGGTGTCTAGGGCCTGTCAATCAAATGCTACGAGTGGGCCTGCAGCACTTACTGTGCCACCCGCATGAGTAGCCCTGTAAACATTGCTCAGACCTGCCACTGCAGTGTCTGTGGGTGCAGCTTTAATCTTTCAATTCGACCTGGCAAGTGTACCCACTTGCCAGGCCCAAACCTTCCCTTTTCAAACATGTAAGCCATCCCTAAGGTAGGCCCTAGGTAGCGCCATTGGCAGGGTGCAGTGTATGTTAAAAGTGGGACATGTACTGATGTGCTTTACATGTCCTAACAGTGAAATACTGCCAAATTCGTTTTTCACTGTTGCAAGGCCTATCTCGCTCATAGGTTAACATAGCGGCTGCCTTTAAATAGCCTTAAAGTGCAGATTCCCTTTGACACCAGATAGAAATATGGAGTTTCGGGTCTTTGATCTCACAATTTAAAAATATGTCTGTTGGTGAAGTTGATTTTTAGATGGACAAACGTATCCTGAATAAGATCTTAAATTTCGAATAAGAATGGTCATGCCCAGTTTTGAAAAGAGCCATTCAAAATGCAATAACTACTAAGATCTTCATGGTTTTCAAACGTAGGCTCTAAGCTTGGCCTTTGACAGGATTACTTCAATTCTGTCAGCACTGTCATTCTGTGCACAAGCAGGTCCTCACACATGCTTATAACACTATTTCAAGTAGAGGGAGTGTGCACATTCAATCACAATAGATCCACACATATTTGGAAGGGCCGCACACTTGAATGGTGTCTGGCGGCTCACTTTACTGATGAATACCCTGTTAAAATCTGTGTTTGATACCCCCAGTCTCAGGATAAAATGCTCGTTCCAGGGCCACACATCCACCCATCTTTCTAATGTCAATAAAATGATCTGTGTAACAAACAACTAATGTTTGTCTGTAGCTCCAACTCCATCTGTCCATCTGCTTTGTTAACAAAATCTCAGCCAGCTGAAGCTACCAAAATATTGCGTTCGTCGAAATGATAAGGAGAAATTCTCAAGCCTTTACAGACCGTGACCTAACTTGTTAGATGCCTTTACATATTCCATTCCCCATGTTCTGTATATATATAATATACTCCCAATATTTATTTGTATGTTTTTTCAGTGTGCATCGATTGCATTCAAGTACAATTAAATCAGCTGTTTTTATACGAATATAACAAGAATATAACAGTTTTAAGTAAAGTTCCATTTAAAAGAAAAGCGCCTTCTTGCGTTTAGAAAATACAAAGTGCGTTTTATGTTGACTTGTTTAGCATTGCGCTGTAATCTAAGCATCCCTTGATGGCAATCTGTTCTGTAAATCGCATTAAATTATAGCGGTTCATTATACCAACAGCAGGCTTCTTCCAGTGCTGTAAAATAGACCGAGAAGGACTGCTTTGTATTCTCATGGATTGGAACGTATAGTGGCCCACTGTGCTCAACTGACCTGGAAACATACATTTTCTCTCACTATGATATGGATGAGTACATTATTGTTCCATTGAAGAAAAACTCTTCATTATCAAGAGGGCAGCAAATTCCAATTGATTGCAAAGACACAGAAGTGGCGAGAAAGTAGCTCGACCCCCGCTGTTAAACTTGACTGAGAAACCATTTATTTCTTCTGCAGATGCCTTCTCACTCAAGTAGTTATAAAGTAAACAGCTGTCTTGTGAATTGTTTTTCGACTGTGCAAGCAAAGTAGTTTACACTCATAAATAGGCAGGATGTAAAAGTAATGGAAAGAAGAGTCAGGGAAATATCTCATGTTCTCAATGCCACAAACTTAATGGTCATTAAATAATTAACTTCCAATAGATTAGACATATAAAAGGTACTGTATATGGCTCTAAGAATATAATGTATTGTCCTCTCATTCTAGGTGTAAGATCGTGAAATTGAGGTACAGATGTAAAACTTTAACAGATGGTAAGGAAAAAAGATACAAACATAGTCTACACTTTTATGTAACTACGTCTGGAAGGAGTTCCAAGTACATAATTCACAGATGGTTTTCTTGCAGCCAGGCCTTGCAGCCAACCCTTATAATCACTCAACCTTGTGCCACACACGTTCTTTGGCCATGAACAGCGCGGCTGGCCACAGGGCCTGTCTCTTTCAGTGGATTTGTGAGTGGGTATGTGAGTGTCTGAGTGGGTCTGAAAGTGGGTGTGTGAGTCTGAGGGGCTGTGTGAGTGGGCGCATGAGTCTCTGAGTGCATGTATGACCAAATTAATTTGTGTATGAATGAGTCTGTGGTTTTTCTTTGAAATTTTTCCATGTTTGCGAATGATTCGTGATCATTTGTGAATTGTTGCGAATATCACACATGTTAACATAAAAATATTTTAAACCCATAATTTGTATCTAAACAACACACCTATATCACACTCCTAGGATCAGGGTACCTTCAACCTGACCCCTTATGTCACTTTTAATTTAGATTTTTAGCCCCGGGGACCGTGTCAATGAGATAAAATGGTGGCCACAACTATCTAGTCAGGTTGTGGTCCAACAATTGCAACACTTCTTTTCATACGCATATTCGTGTAAAATTCACCAATTTCGCCAATTATTCGCAAACTATCCGCAAAGTCATCGCAGCCAGAGATATACACATTTATTTACCCTTTATTATCTAAACTACTGCACAGATTTACACCAAATAAGCGAAAGTGTGAGCTGCGTACTGAAAGCTAGCTTTCTGACAAATGTGGTGTAATTCTGTCCAGGAATTCGGCCTGTAGACGTGTCTAAAGGTCCTTTGGAAATTAACATGGGATACACAAGTTTTTTCACCCCCCCTTTTCCTCTACCCCCACTTGACGGATCACCTTGAAACTGCCCATGTACCACAAGAATCACCTCAACACTTTTTTTGGAAAAGGTTGTGAAGATTCGTCAAACGGTGCCAAAAATATAGGCAAGTCAAAAAATAATTTTTCTATGGAAACATGGTCCTAGCTGTAACTACCTAATGGCTTAGTGGTGACCGCCACTAGGCAATATATATATATATATATATATATATATATATACACATGCTGGAAAGTGGATTATTGATAAGGGCAGGTAAGTACCTGCACTTAGCATTAGGCCACCAACCTCCACTTAGGTCCAGTTAGGTCGCAAATTAAACCCAGCTCTCTGGGATTGGTCAGCTTAGAGTGCACTAGATGCTGGCATAACCTTACTTGGATACAATTGGTCAAGACGTGCTCTCTCATGATCAAATTGTATCACCCCTCATAAGTATTTACTTTGTTACCATGTATCCAGCCCTCTAGTGCCTTAAGTGAGCTGTCTACAAAGTCAACCCAAGACTGGGTATTGATCTTCTGGGTGTCCCTGAACTTCATACTGTACTGCTTTGGGGTCTTGGCTAAGCACCTCTTAAGGTTAGAAACCTATCCCTCCCAGAGTTGGCGACCAGCTCCCATAGAAGTGAACCCCTGTATTGAGGCTTAACCCTTCTCATCTGGAAGGCCCTCTCAAGGCCCCCAGACATTTATCTATATCATCCCCCTCTACATACACTGGAACCACCCCCTTGTGTAGTCTGGGACAAAAAACCCCACCCATGGACATCTCAGCATCTCTGTCACTGCTACCATCTCTCTGTTCAATTCTTGCCCACTTCTCCTTCTCTAGGGCCAACCTTTCTGCCTCCAGAGCTATGAGGGCTACCTGGGCCTCAAGTTCCCTTTCCCTGAGGTCCAGATCTGCTTCTTCTTGGTCTAATGCCAGTGACCCTCCCCTCCCACTAGCTCTGGGTGGGGGCCTAGCTGCTGAGATTACAGTGAGGCAATCATCTTCCTCCTCGTGGAGGTTGGAGAGGACATCTTCCCTCTCCCTTCCTACCTCTGAAGCTTTTCCTGTCTCTTTCTGCGCTGCCCAGTCTTCAAGGGAGTTGACCATCACAGCCTTCCTAAGGTTGTTAGCAGCAGGTAATCTCCTCTTTCTGCACAATACCCTAAGCTCAGCTGCATTAAGTGTGGGGAGGCTAGCCAGATTAAGCGCCATGGTCTCCCTTAAGTTTTGTGTCACTTAAAAAAAACTTTGGCACCAATTGATCAGAACAATTTAGAAAAAAATCAAAAATGAAGTAATTAAAAAATTAGTCCAAATTTGAAAAATCAAAAATACTTTTGCACTAGGTCAATTTAGAGGATTTTTAACTTATTTCACTTAAAACTGTAGTGTGACTTTAAACACAAGTACTGGATCCCACAACGGCGCACCAAAAATGTTGGAAAGTGGATTATTGGTAAGGGCAGGTAAGTACCTGCACTTAGCAATAGGTCACCAACCTCCAATTAGGTCCAGTTAAATCTCAATAAATTAAACCCAGCTCAACCCTTAGTAGCTTGGCAACGAGCGAGAAGGCTTACCTTAGGAGACAAATGTGTAAAGCATTTCAAAATCACAAAACAGTAAATAAGTAAAACACAAAATACAATATAAATCCAACAGCAATTTATACAAATAGAGTATATTTGTAAAATGACACCAAAACCAATAGAATCGGATAAGGGAAACCGGAGATATGATTTTTTAAAGAATTAGGCCCTCATTCCGAGTTTGACGATAACCTGACCGCCATGCCGGTGGTGGTGTAATGGCACCATCATGGTGTTGGGGAAGACTTCCATCTAACGAGTAAGGCGGTGAACCCAACACAACACAGACAACTCACCGCCAGCACCGCCGACAAGCAGCATCCATTGATCAAGCATCTCAACTTGACAACCACAGCAATGTGTGCAGTTATATTCAACAACAAAATATTAAAATAAACTATATAAAATATCTGCCAATGGCAAGTCCAATGTCGAGAAATTCAGGACACATTGTCCAAAAATCATGGCCCCATCTTGACTCCTGATAGCAAATAGGCCTACACAACATAGGGGCATCAATGGGACAGGCAGGCACCTCAATGGTGTGGGGCTGGTGGGGTGGCTTGAATGTGGAAGGGGCATGTTTTGGTTTGGGCTTGGGAGGGGTGATTTGGCACTGGGAGGGGTGGATTTCTTGCTGGGTGGAGGAGCATGGAAAACATCAGAGGGGGCACCCGAGGAATGGGAGGTAGAAGGGCCTGAGAGGGGCAGGGGGACACGGAGTTTACGGGGAACACGGGGTGGAAAAGGACTAGGGAAGATGTCAAAGGCGGCAAGGAATACTTTCTTAGGTACATTGGGATGGTCATACGATTGAGGGTTGGGAGTGGAGGTAGAGGGAGTGCTGGTCTGACGTGTTGGTGTGCTGTAGGTGGATGCTAGTATATGCAATGTGTGCATGTGTGTGGTGGGTGAATGTTGGGTGGGTGAGTGGGTGCATGTGCCTTCATTGGGAGGAGGGAGTAGAGATGCAGGGAGAGGGAATGGGAGATGTTTGAGTGAATGTTGCAGTGGTGTGTGCAAGTGAGGTGGATGTGCTGCAGATGGCAGTGATGGTAGTCGTGGTGAGTGAGGATGTGGTGTGTGGGGTGTGTGCCTGTGAGCCTGCTGTTGTGGTGATTGCGGGTATGACAGGAGTGTTAGCAGGACAAGTGTGTGATGATGCGGTGCTGGCAGGTGTGAGTGGAGATGTGACTGTAAGGGAGGAGGCGGAGGGGGAAGTGTCTGTTGTTGTGTCTGTAGATGTGTGTTGTGTGTGTGCATTCCTGTGTGAACGTTTGTAATGCCTATGACTGTCTTTGCGCACCTTGTCTGTTGCAGTGGGTGTATGCTTGTCTGTAGGTGTGCTTCGGACGGGTGTAGGGAGAGAAGTTGTGGATTGGGAACAGGTAGCTGGAGGGGCGACGGAAGATGTAGAGACCCTGACTGTGATCAATAAGGTGGCCAGAGCCTGAACCATTCTCTGTAGGTCAGACAAGGCACCGTGAAGGCTTTCCAGGAGCGCATTGGACTGCTGCATCTGGAATGCCAGTCCCTGGATGACATTCATGATGGCTGTCTGGCCCACAGAGATCGACCTCAGGAGGTTAAGAGCCTCCAAATTGAGGACAGCAGGGCTGACTGGGGCAGGGGTAGGGGCAGAGGTGCCTGTGGTGAAGTAGACGCCCACCCTCCTGGGTGAGCGGGCACAGGCCACTGGGTGGGGCGCTACAGGGAGGACGGTGCTGGCAAGGGGGGTAGTGGACAAGGATGGAAATGGGGGACATGATGTAAATAATACCAATACAGCTGTAACCTTTGGGGACACACAACATACACGGACCATGCACACTGCCAATATCCCACACATATCATGTGCATGCAAAACACCTGATCAGTCACGACATGTCAATATGCACACATATATATCGTCAAACACCACCCGGCATGTGGGACTAAGGACGTTGTACTGACCTGTTGCTCTGGAGCGCCGTACAACCACCCATACAGTGGTAGGACCCCTTCCACCAGTTTCTCCTGTTCCTCTATAGTGAAGGCTGGGGCCCTATCCCCTGCAGTGCATGCCATCCTTGCTCCCAGATACAGTACATAGAAGGACATGAAGTGGAGGTCTGCCTTGCCCGAAAGCCAGAAGTCAAGTGAGATGGCCCATACAAAATGGCAGTTTCACTCACAGAGGTCATGACCATCCCCAACGGCAGTGATAGTCATTGGCCCCATTCTCCCATAGACATCAATGTTAACCAATGAGGAGCTGCACAGCGGTTCAGACTGTCTTCCGCCATGACGACTTTCGTCAACAGAACGAGGTCACTTTCAGCTGTCCAATGCGTGCTGGACAGGCGGATGTCAAATCAGTCTGTAACATGACTGTCCTAGGTTCACACTGCGTATTTACCTGCATGTCATCACAAATAGATACATTAGGTCACACATTGTGGATAATGAAACATGTAGTGTGTCTGGAGACACAACCACACTTGTCACTACAGTTGTCAGCATATATGATCCGTATAGTGGAACACATGGAAGGTGTACGTGTACGTGTCCTGTATATGTCCATTGTCAAAAGGGATTGTGTGCCATCATCTGGTTAGGAATGGAGTGTGGGGTTATGTGTCTTCCCACAACATGACAGCCAACGTGCATGAACAAAACTTTGTGACTGTCGTATGTCATACTTGGTGCCCTACATTCTGAGGGGTTCCCAGATTATTGTTTGTGTCCCCACACAAATATCACCACAAAGGGAGTGATGAGGAATGCACCAGTTTACTGGCCACTCATAGATCTTGATACCGTGGAAGAGCGCCACATCATCCTGACCTATTTATTGAACCTCTTGTGCATCAGAGAACTGGTCCCCCAGTTGAAGCCAGACCTCCTGCTGGGTTTGCGGAATCCCCATGCCATTCCTCCAACAGTACAGGTGTTGTCAGTCCTGCATTTTCTGGCAAGTTGTTCTTTTCAGATTACAGTGGGACTGGCTGCAGGGTTTTCACAGCCCCAGTTCATTAAGGTGTTACAGGATGTTCTGGATGTCCTACTCAAGCATGTGCACAGGTACATTAGGTTCCCACAATGTCCTGAATTGCTCACTGTAAAAGCAGCCTTCTACAACATATCAAATGTCCCACATGTAATTGGGGCTATTTATGGGACTCACATTGCCTTGGTTCCTCTGAAGACCAATGAACAGTTCTACAGAAACTGGAAGAGTACATATTTGCTCAATGTACAAGGGGTGTGTCTTGCAGATGAATACATAACACATGTAAACGCAAAATTCACAGAATCAGTACATTATTCCTATATCATGAGGAACAGCAGTGTACCTGCAATGATGTCACATCTACAGGAGGAAGGGCCTGGCTCATAGCTATGTGTACTGCTCTCCATGTCAGACGCTTGTACCCCTCCAAACACAGTCAGCACTCTGCCTGGCATTGTTACCTATAGTCATGTTCCTTTTTCCACACAGGTGACTCCGGATACCCCAACCTACCCTGGCTCCTGACACCTGTGAAACATCCAAATACAGGAGAAGAGAACAGGTATAATGAGGCACATAGCCAGGTGAGGCGAGTGATTAAGCGGACTTTCGGTCTCTTGAAAGATTTAGTTGCCTCCATGTGTCCGGTGGTGCCCTACAGTACCGACCAGGGAAAGTCTGCAAGATCATTGTTGCATGCTGCATGCTCCATAATCTGGCCCTCAGAAAGCACATCCCACTGTTGGAGGAGGGGGACATTGATACTGGAGCAGTGTTTGGGAGCGGTGACTCTGATGGGGAGGCAGACGAGGATGAGACACATGGCAATAGGACTGACATAATTCGTCAATACTTTCAATGATGAACTGGTATGTGTGAAATGTATGTCATCTGCACATGTAAGCTGTATAGCTGAAGCCAGTCTGTAGCCAGTATTTGTATGCATCATGGTTTGTGTGGGTACTACAGCATTCCCTGAGCGGTAGGTGAGTTGCCATGAGGGGTAGTGGAAATGCACTGCTGCTAAGGACATGTGTGGAATGCTCCTCACCCATACTCACAAGGCACTGCACAACACCGGGCCAGAATACCTCAACAGACGGCTCTCCTTCTACACCCCAACCCGACAGCTTCACTCCGCCGACCTTGCCTTCAACACCATCCCAAGTATCCACAGATCGACCGCCGGTGGCAGAGTGTCTTCCCACCTTGCAGCCAAAACATGAAACACTCTTCCCACCCACCTGCGTCAGACACAGGACCTACTTACCTTCAGGAGACATCTCAAGACATGGCTGTTCGAGCAGTAGCAGCCCCCCCTGCTCCCCTCAGTGCCTTGAGACCCTCGTGGGTGAGTAGTGCACTTTACAAATATTCTGATTGATTGATTGAATGCTGGTGCCATTGCGGTACAGCCTCATAGTTGCACCAGCGGTTTATTACCTCAGTCTGCCTGTTTGGGGAAATGTTAGGGGGACTTATCAATCTTGTCCTGCTGTGTAGGCATGTCATGCTGCATTGTCAGCTGCTGTGTGGCAGGTACCTGTTCCTGACTACTCAGGGAGGTGAACAATCGAGGATGTTACCTATGTGACATCTTTTCTGTCCCACATTTGTGTGAGTGCCTATGCAGGCCCTTACATATGTGGTATCATAGCTGCTGGGCCAGTCATTCTGTGTATGTGTTCAGATGCAGTGGATGTATGAGTTGGTTAACATGCCTTACAACATTGTGCCTGATTCCATTTCAATTTCCCTCTTCAGGTCACATCTCTGTCTGTAAGCTGATTACTGTATTGTATGTTGCCATCGTTGACACTGAATATCATTTCAGTTTGGATGTACTTACACACCTGTTGGGGTGTCCCACTACACCTGTCACTTCAACATTGTTGTGGTGCCGAAATGTGTATATAATTACTGCTTGGAAACTGGATTGCAATTATATACAATGAGGAGATGTGCACCATGACTTGTGTACATTTCTGTTTATTAAGTGTATGACATCACAGTCCAGATGTGTGGGGTAATGGTTAGGTGCTGATCAGAGTGGGTGGTATAGCTGTTTGTCTCACAGGTCCTGTATCCTTTTGCCAGGTATGATGTAAACATGGTTTTTGACAGCCAACAGGGAGTAACAGTGGCACACAAAGGTGACAGTTCAGAAGACCGACCACTCATGCCTGATTGTCCAGGTTTGTCATCCATATCCAGACTTCCAGGGGAGTCCTCCCCTATTGGAACTGCTTCTAGTCCTCGGCCTTCTGCCACTGGGCCCCTTTGCTGTGTGGCAGTACTTGGGAGACCTCTGTAATGAGATGTATTGTGTCAAATGATGGTATTGTAGCAGTGACACACATGGTTGTATGCCATCATTGACTGGATTTGCAGGGCAGTAATGACATTGACAGTTATCAGTCCACTGCTTGTGTTAGCATCAGTTGAATGGTGCAATGGGCCTATTTTAGATAATAGTTAATGTTTGTCATGCTACTGTCATAGCCATGTATTGATGTGCATTCCTTATACTTATTGGTGATGGGGAGTGATATGGTTTAACGTGCAATTGCATAGATGTGAAGAGGATGTAGCAGTTATGCAAGGGTAGGGAGTGTTGCATTGTGGTAGTTGTGGTACTTTATGCAGTGTGGGGAATCCATGCGCGAGGTGGGCCTGTGAGGGAATGGTATCAGTAGGGGGCTGTGGCATGCAAGGGTGGGTATTGGGTCCATGGTGGACTTGTGCACGTTAGGGTTGTTTGATGGGGTGAAAGGGTGGTAGGGGTACATGCTGTGCACAGGAACATGTTGGCCGGGGAGTACAGTTGACTTACCAGTGTCTAGTCCACTAGGTATTCTTGTCAGCCCTTTATGATGTAGAATGGCCAGGACCTTCTCCTCCCACAGTGACATTTCAGGGGGGGGTCCCACCACCAGTCCTCATGACTGTGATTTGGTGCCTGGAAGTCATGGCCCGTACCTTCCCCCGTAGGTCGTTCCACCTCTTCCTAATATCCTCCCTTGTGCGTGGATGGTTCCCCACTGCATTCGCCCTGATGACTATCCTCTGCTATAAGTCGTTCTTCTGGGCTATGGATGTCTGCTGGACCTGTGCTCCAAACACTCTACTCTGATGATTTCATCAACCATTAACCTCAGCTCCTCATCTGTGAATCATGTTTTTTTTTGTGGTGCCATGGTGGTTGTATTGTGGGTTTATGTTGTGCAGGGATGCTGGGTGTGCTGTTCGTTGGTGTGAGTTTGGGTAGTGGTATGTGCATGGGCTCTGTGTGTTTGTGTGCAGTGGTGGGTTGCATGATGTGTATTTAGTGTTGATGGTGCCTGTGATATCTAGGTGCAGTGCCTCCTTTCAGTGTGCTCTTGCCTCGCTCTGTCAGAGTTTCTGTTTGCAAAGGGTTCTGGGTATGTGTGGGGGTGTGTTTTGTAGTGCTGTGGACAGGTGTGTGTATGTGTCTCAGGTGTTGGGTTATGGTAATGTCCAATGTGGCGCAGTGTTCTGGTGGTGGTGCCTTTTTTCCCGCTGTGGTTTGGACCGCCCATTGATTGCCGCTGTTTTGGGACCGCAGTGCTGATTTGTGAATTGTTATTTGGCGGGCAGGATGTTCTCAACGTGGCAGCGCTGGTGGTGCAGCCGCCTCCTTCACTTCATCGTTTCAGTGTCTTTTGGGTGTATATTTGGGTGGTGTTATGTGGGTGACTCATAATTCGGCAGTCTTCACACTGCCATCACTGGCGGTCTTTCGGCGGCCGCTTGCACAGCGGTCTTTGGTAATGACTGCCAAACTCGAAATAACCACCTTAGTGTTTTTTAGCACCTAGAAACAAAAAGCACCAATCTGGTCATCTGATCGCACCTCGACTGGGTCAAAGTTTACGTTTAAGGCCGACTGCGATGGAGCCCTGCTCAGCTACAGCAAGCGGGAGGCCTCATTCAAAAGTTTACCTTCAGACTTAGTCGTTTTCTTGAAGATTTTCTTCAGCAGGATAAGGTCGCCAATCCAATCCTACCTCCTTGGAGCCCTTCCTCTGATACGTATCACAGGAGCACTCGTGAAGATTTCTACGTTCAAACTTAGACTATTGTTTGTAGATGAAAATCCTTTGACTGGGCCGAACCTGAATCTTGATCCGAGGTCCCTGGAGCCCTTTTCGGATCCACTGCTCAGAAGGTCCCAGTCAACTTTCTACGTTTGGACTTAGCCAATTTTTCAGAGATTTTCTTCAGCGGGACGAACCTGCAAGTCAGGCCGGGTTGCAGTTGAGGCAAGCCAGCTAGAGTTGCAGCAGCCGGTCGGTCCCTCTATTTAACGTATTCCCAAAAATTCTCCAATCTTCTCCAAACTTCTGGATCTTCTTCCAGAAGGTCTTTTAAGGTACTTTGGGAGTCCACAGCTAACCCCAAAGTTCCAGAAGCTCTGAGTTGCTCCTCAAGGGTGCGGACTACAACTCCCAGGATGTACCTGGCTCAAACTCCAAAACGACCACTGGACAGTAGTCAGCTGGATAGTTTCATCAGGATTTGATGCAGGGGACTCTGGATAGCAATTCTTCACCTGTAGCAAACAGGGAGTCCCTCCTTAAACCAGTTGAATCCAGACAAAGGGCCATATTTATACTTTTTGACGCAAAACTGCGCCGGCGCAGTTTTGCGTCAAAACAATTACTGCCGGCTAACGCCATTTTGTTGTGCCGTGCGGGCGTCATATTTATACTTTGACGCACGGCGGCGCAAACAACAGGTGGGAGTCATTATTTTTTACGCACACCGCGGTGTCAAGTCGGAAAGGAAAACGACGTTAACGCGGCGGAAATGACTGTGGGATCGATTTACGACACCGCAACCCGGATATGCGCCGGTTTTTGACGCAATAGCGTCAAAAAAACCTGCAAACACTGCCAGTTCACCAGAGGAGAGCCAAAATGGATCCCAGATGACACTACAGACCCCAGGAAGATGACAGCAGACCAGGAACCAGCCAGGAGGATCCGTACAGGAACCAGGACCTTTATAGAAAGAAAAGAAAGTGTCGCTTCAGTGCAGAGGAGCAGGAAATCCTGGTTAAAGAGGTGACAGAACACCAGCACCAACTGTTTATCACCCCACAGTTGCCAATCAGTAGGAGAGAGGCTATATGGCAACAAATTGTTGACAAGATTAACAGTGTGGCAGAAGTACGCAGAACAGTCACCAAGTGCACGAAACGCTGGCATGACTGCAAACGCAGGACCAAGGAAAAGATGGCCAGGAACAGGAAGGCAGCACTGCAGACTGGAGAGGGGAGTCCAGCACACCAGGAGGCCCTGGACCACATGGAGGAGATGGTCGCAGCCGTCATCCCTGAGGAGATCGTCACAGGGATTCAAGGACAGGACAGCGCAGATTACCACGAGACAACGCACATGCAGGGTAATTCGCATGGGGAATTATAATGCAGGACTGTCAACTGTGAGCGGGGGGGAATACCTACTACACATTGCATGTAAGTCATCATATACATGGAGTGGCATGGGTAAAGGGGCACGGCAGGGGGGCATGGCCTGCACAAACATAAGCTGGGGCACACCATTACACTACACCAACAACAGTCCCATGGGGGCATGCTGTCATGCCAACGATGGAGCAAAGGGAAAGCCACGACAGGAGGGAAGGCCACTACGTCAAACTTACATCCTGGCACTCATCAGCCAACATATCTCCTACATTAACTAGGGCCCTATTAGCAATCCTCTAGCCAAACTGACAACTGCAATGTAACTGCAACAACAGTTGCCACAACCACCTCTGATCTGTGTGCAGCTCAAGTAGCCAATGGCAGTAACCTCCCCATGGAACATACATACCTAAATTAGGGGGTGAGGATGACATCTGCAACAATCTCCAGAAACAAGACAAAGGCCCCAGTATACTCAAATGTCAATGCCCATAGTTGTCACACACATCAGCCAATGTAAACAACAAAAGAGTGACACAGCACTAAGGACACACCCATGCTCCATATGTCAGGGTCCATCCTGTGCCTGGCTAACAAGGCAACATCACAAATGTCATACTGCTCAGACAACAGCATTGAGGAGGGGACACATGTAACTGGTCACTGAAATACACCTGCACAGTCAGAGAAAGAAATAAGAAACTGATACGACTATCAGGGTAATCCAATGTAACACACATTACCCAACATCAGCAGGACACATCAACAATGTCAACATCCATATCACATCATAACTTTGCCATGCATAGGATATGCTACATGTCAATTATAATTAAGTCGATGTGAAAGATCAGGGATTGGGGCAGGTCCTGACAGTTAAGTGTGCTGCTTGGGCCATCAGAGCACCCACAGCCAGTGAAAGGTCTCACCATGAGAATGGATATACACGGATGGTCGAGTAGGACAAAAAGGTGGCTATTCTCTATTTGGCATAAAGCAACACCTAGAGGCAATGAGACTGACAAGTCTGATAACTCAATAACATACATGTAACACACAGGTGGGCCATAGGCCTGAAACAATGCCCATCTGAAGGACTGCAGATATTAATACAAAACAAGATCACAAAGTGAATTCATCAAAAGTCAGGCAAGTCACGTCAAAATTGTCACAACACAGACACACTAATTGTACCCTGTTTCATTGCAGAGGAAGATGGATCTCCTGCCGATATGCCTGTCCCAGATTTCCCTGATGACATGGATGACGAGCCCATAAACATTCCCCAGGAGACCATCCAAAAGGTCCTTGAAACCCTCCAGACCCCACCTTCAGTCACAAGGAGGAGCACAGAACAAGCAGCCATCGCAGAGGATCCACCCACCACCCCAATTGTAAAACCTGCCAGCTCCAATACAGCTGAGGACTCAGACGACACTGGAACCAGATTTGAGAGAACTGTAGTTGGAGTACAGCGGGAGCTGGCCAAGGAGGTGCAGGTGGGGATGCAAACTATGGCAGCCAGCCTTGAGGGGGTGCGCTCGTGCATGATGTCATCTGCAGATCAGGCAGCAGCTATGCAAGCCCTAACATCCATACTGCAAGGACTACAAGAAACTGTCAAGGAATTCACCACTGCAGTAAGGGAGTTGCCACAACACCTCGCACCCCAAACCTTCCACTGCATGCACGAATGCAATCATGACTCCCTCAGGGCCGACCTGGCTGCCTACCATCGTGATGTGGCTGCTATTCTCAGGAACCAGCAGATCCTCCTTGCTGCAGTACTGCCCTTAAGACCTTCACAGGGAGCAGCGACCGGGATGTCTGACTCCACGTCTTCTAACACTGAGGTGTGTGTTGCCCCTTCACAACCAACAACAACAAGGACAAAACAGGCAACACACACATCAGAAGAAGAAGACATGGAACAGATCACATTCACATGGAAGAGTACCCGGAAGCACTAGTTCCTGCACCATGGCCTACTTTTACCAAGGTCCTACGTTTTGTCAAATGCCAGTCTTACAACAACTCTACTCAATGACTGTTCTGCTAACCACTGTATATCATGTCAGCATGCCCAGTTAATGTCTCTCTCCTACTAATCGGCAAATCCTGTCCCTCTGCACTGTCTGTAACATCACCCCAGCATGTCAGTAGCATTACCTACACCCCTTCTGTAGGATCACAATGTAAGATTTCACTAGAACGGACTCATCAAACATGGACAATGTACATATTGCACTGCAGCACTTTTCAATAAATAGCACTTGCACAACAAATATGTCTCTGTGTAATTTGACACATCAACTGTGCAGTAGATAACACAAATGTGACTGTGTTCCAATCATGTAGCTTGTCAATACAACTGTCCTGACATCATGTAGTTAGATACACCTGTACAGTGCCCTGAATTGCATCATAGCCTGCCCATCCTGAGGAGAATAACTGATGAAGTGAGAAACCACACATCATCATGCTGTGTTGGACAGAATAATGCTTCCTCAAGGGATATCAAAGTCAACTAATAGTGGCTGATAAATGTGGTCACCATGCAATACTAACACATAGAACTGTGCAGTCTAATCTGAGCAAACACTACAAAACACAGCATGAATCAATCTTTCTGAGTTAACATCCAAATAGGTAATCATGCTGAATATTGACACAAATGATCTATGTCAGTTATGAAGACAAGAAGACAAGAGTGTTAACAAGAACTCATCTTAGAAGGTGTCCCTGAACATCACACTGCAGTCAGACCTAAACCTGTCCCCACAATACCAAGTCTGGAAGCACACTTTGTGACGTAGAAAACATACTCATCAATAAAAATCCTTTGTGATCCGCTGGGTCGACTGTTGGTGCTGGTGCCGTTTGTGTCCCGGCCGAGGTGCTCTGTGGCCATGTGGAGCCTAGCCCACTGGACTGTCCTGCAGCTGTCACACTGCTGGGGCCTGGGTGTGCTGCAGATGTAGGGACAACTGTCCCCGCTGTGGGTGGGGCCACCTGGGGAGAACCAGTGGTTGTGGTGGTGCTGGCTGTAGTGGGCAACCTTGGGCCACCCTGTGGTGAAGCCCACCATGCTCCGGAGGCCTGATCGGACTGGTATGTACGGGCCATCCTTCGGAACCCCCGACTGCACCTGCAGGATGTGTCTGTATCTCATGGCCTGCCTCTCAAATTCATGCTTCTGGGCGGGTGTCATGTTTGCAGCTGTGAAGACAAAGGGCAACTATTTACCATAGGAACTGCATTGTGTGAAATAGCACAAGTGGTCAATCTGACAATACATCTACTGTACTTGTAACAGCTCATATCACCATACAGATCATTGAAAGTCTCAGAGGAAGTACATTGAAAGCCTGCCTACAAAGGTCATCTCACACATAGCACATCCAAAACCTACATGATGGGTAACTGTAGGAAAGTACCATCTTGCCTGGCATGTTACCCCCATATTTCACTGTATATATGTTGTTTTAGTTGTATGTGTCACTGGGACCCTGCCAGCCAGGGCCCCAGTGCTCATAAGTGTGCCCTGTATGTGTTTCCTGTGTTATGACTAACTGTCTCACTGAGGCTCTGCTAATCAGAACCTCAGTGGTTATGCTCTCTCATTTCTTTCAAATTGTCACTAACAGGCTAGTGACCAATTTTACCAATTTACATTGGCATACTGGAACACCCTTATAATTCCCTAGTATATGGTACTGAGGTACCCAGGGTATTGGAGTTCCAGGAGATCCCTATGGGCTGCAGCATTTATTTTGCCACCCATAGGGAGCTCTGACAATTCTTACACAGGCCTGCCACTGCAGCCTGAGTGAAATAACATCCACGTTATTTCACAGCCATTTTACACTGCACTTAAGTAACTTATAAGTCACCTATACCTGGTAAAGGTTGGGTGCTAAGTTACTTAGTGTGTGGGCACCCTGGCACTAGCCAAGGTGCCCCCACATGGTTTAGGGCCAATTCCCCGGACTTTGTGAGTGCGGGGACACCATTACACGCGTGCACTACATATAGGTCACTACCTTTGTGTAGCTTCACAATGGTAACTCCGAATATGGCCATGTAACATGTCTAAGATCATGGAATTGCCCCCTCTATGCCATCCTGGCATTGTTGGTACAATCCCATGATCCCACGGGTCTGTAGCACAGACCTGGGTACTGCCAAACTGCCTTTTCAGGGGTTTCACTGCAGCTGCTGCTGCTGCCAACCCCTCAGACAGGTTTCTGCCCTCCTGGGGTCCAGCCAGGCTTGGCCCAGGAAGGCAGAACAAAGGCCTTCCTCAGAGACAGGGTGTAACACCCTCTCCCTTTGGAAAAAGGTGTTCAGGCAGGGGAGGAATAGCCTCCCCCAGCCTCTGGAAATGCTTTCATGGACACAGATGGTGCCCATTTCTGCATAAGCCAGTCTACACCGGTTCAGGGACCCCTCAGCCCTGCTCTGGCGCTAAACTGGACAAAGGAAAGGGGAGTGACCACTCCCCTGACCTGCACCTCCCCTGGGAAGTGCCCAGAGCTCCTCCAGTGTGCTCCAGACCTCTGCCATCTTGGAAACAGAGGTGCTGCTGGCACACTGGACTGCTCTTAGTGGCCAGGGCCAGCAGGTGACGTCAGAGACTCCTTCTGATAGGCTCCTTCAGGTGTTGCTAGCCTATCTTCTCTCCTAAGTAGCCAAACCCTCTTTTCTGGCTATTTATGGTCTCTGCTTTGAGGATTTCCTTAGATAACGAATGCAAGAGCTCATCAGAGTTCCTCTGCATCTCTCTCTTCACCTTCTGCCAAGGAATCGACTGCTGACCGTGCTGGAAGCCTGCAAAACTGCAACAAAGTAGCGAAGACGACTACTGCAACTCTGTAACGCTGATCCTGCCGCCTTCTCGACTGCTTTCCTGGTGGTGCATGCTGTGGGGGTAGTCTGCCTCCTCTCTGCACTAGAAGCTCCGAAGAAATCTCCCGTGGGTCGACGGAATCGTCCCCCTGCAACCGCAGGCACCAAAGAACTGCATCACCGGTCCCCTTGGTCTCCTCTCAGCACGACGAGCGAGGTCCCTTGAATCCAGCAAATCCCACAGTCCAGTGACTCTTCAGTCCAAGTTTGGTGGAGGTAAGTCCTTGCCTCCCCACGCCAGACTGCATTGCTGGGAACCGCGTCTTTTGCAGCTACTCCGGCCTCTGTGCACTTCCGGCGGAAATCCTTTCTGCACAGCCAAGCCTGGGTCCACAGCACTCTAACCTGCATTGCACGACCTCCTGAGTTGTCCTCCGGCGGCGTGGGACTCCTTTGTGCAACTTCGGGTGAGCACCATTTCACTCCTCTTCGTAGTGCCTGTTCCGGCACTTCTGCGGGTGCTGTCTGCTTTTGATAGGGCTCTTTGTCTTACTGGGTGCTCCCTCTGTCCCCTGACACAATTGGCGACATCCTGGTCCCTCCTGGGCCACAGCAGCATCCAAAAACCCTAACCGCACGACTTGCAGCTAGCAAGGCTTGTTTGCGGTCTTTCTTCAGGAAAACACTTTTGCACGACTCTCCACGGCGTGGGATATCCATCCTCCAAAGGGGAAGTTTCTCACCCTTGCAGTTCCTGCAGAATCCTCAGCTTCTACTGTCCAGTAGCAGCTTCTTTGCACCCACAGCTGGCATTTCCTGGGCATCTTCCCACTCTCGACTTGGTCGTGACTTTTGGACTTGGTCCCCTCATCTGGAAATCCATCATTGTTGCATTGCTGGTTTTGGTCTTTCCTGCAGAATTCCCCTATCACGACTTCTGTGCTCTTTGGGGAACTTTAGTGCACTTTGCACTCACTTTTCAGGGTCTTGGGGTGGGCTATTTTTCTAACCCTCATTGTTTTCTTACAGTCCCAGCGACCCTCTACAAGGTCACATAGGTTTGGGGTCCATTCATGGTTCGCATTCCACTTTTGGAGTATATGGTTTGTGTTGCCCCTATCCCTATGTGTCCCCATTGCATCCTATTGTAACTATACATTGTTTGCACTGTTTTCTAATACTATACTGCATATTTTTGGTATTGTGTACATATATCTTGTGTATATTTGCTATCCTCATACTGAGGGTACTCACTGAGATACTTTGGCATATTGTCATAAAAATAAAGTACCTTTATTTTTAGTATATCTGTGTATTGTGTTTTCTTATGATATTGTGCATATGACACTAGTGGTACTGTAGGAGCTTCACTCGTCTCCTAGTTCAGCCTAAGCTGCTCTGCTAAGCTACCATTATCTATCAGCCTATGCTGCTAGACACCCTATACACTAATAAGGGATACCTGGGCCTGGTGCAAGGTGTGAGTACCCCTTGGTACTCACTACAAGCCAGTCCAGCCTCCTACAGTAACAACTGGCAATAACTTGTCATCAAAGTACTGACAGTTGTCAGCTAACAATCATGCTGCACATCCTCCGCCTATTGCCTGGACTACATATGTCAGTGTATGTGATGATAATCACAAACCACAAGGTCTGCTATTTGTAATAGGATTTGCTAGTACAGTACTCATGTGCCATACCTGAGTGTGTACACTAGGTTCAAAACAAACTTTCAAATAGTCACAAGTATGTGTAACATACTGGTTGCTTCAGTCCTAGGTACCCTATTCACAAACACATGCCTGTGTTTGGGGGGACAACAAACACTTCCAAACTACATGCACACCCAGGAGTGTATAGAAAGCTCAACATGTGTTTGGCTCTACACACACACCACCAGTAAGGGATATCAACAAATTGTAGTCAGCTAAACCTTGTCCTATCCAAGGCCCACACATGTCAGAATGTACTGACCTAGGTCAACATCACATACTTCCAGTGAGGCATAATTTTCAACAGACACAGAGTAGCAAGAACACCCATGATCATGAATAGCATGCACACCTAGGCCTTTGCACTCTAGTTCCACACACTTGTAGTACAACATGTGGAAGTACATGCTCCCAGAAGGTTCAACCTACAGTGTACTCAGTACATCGGTTAATAGGGAAGCAGCAGTCTTCAGAAAAGCCATTTGCAGAAGCTATCTGGGAGAATGTGAGTCTGACATGCAGACTCAGTCAGAGACGAGTCCCAGTGCAACTCTTATTGTAACTAGTGTATTCCACATGACTCACCCCAGTTCTCATAGCGGGCCCTACAGGAATGGCCTACAAACACTAGATCAGACAAATGGATAAGCATTGGTCAACTCAAAATTTTCTAAGAACTGAAATCCCACTAATGGAACAAGACTAATGATTGGGCAGCGCATCACACCTTGCAATGTGTTCAACACACATGAGTCCATCACACATCACCAGGAAACACAAAACATAACACACATGTCAACACTCACTGTAGGTATCGGGTTCCTCAAAACGAGCCACCTCTCCCACTGTGTATGGTGCAGGCCCACCTGTAGAGCATGGAAGGAAGAATATGCTCAGAATCAGTGCACTGACAAACAATTTCAATTACAAAAACAATGTGTAAGCTGACATGAGTAATGAAACACTTTCAGACATGCTCCTACTGCATGGAATATTTCACGGCCAACATTTACACAGGATGGGTCTCCTGCTACAGTTACACACACTTCTACACACATGCAGTGGCCCTGACTGTCATGTGGTGGCAAACATGCACCACCATTAGTGAGCAGCAACAATATTGGTGTGTATTTGTCTCATCATTTGCATCCAAGAGAGACATCCAAAGGCTGGTTACTTGAGGACTGCATGACCTGTCAAACAGCCTATGTGGTCATGACACATTTGTGACAGATAGGTACATTGTACAGAGGGGCAGGGACTTTGGCAATACCTCATGTTGTTAAAGTTTCATAAATTGATGTGTCCCAACAATGGTGATTGGAACCAAACATAGATGTTTGTACCCTAGTCCATACCTTTGGACTGCCATCCCTAATCAGATTCTGGCACAAGAAACAAAAAATACCTGTCTAAGATGGTAGCTGAGGGCACCTGACTCCTTTCCAAAAATGGTTCATGTTCAGATCTGGCATGTATCAATAAAATATGAAGGAGCACAGTAATCCCTTACAGGCATAGCACTTCCGTGAACACTTTCCTTACACACTCACCAGACACACATGAGACATATGTCTGGGCCACATTGCTATCATCAATTGACGTGAAGGCAGCACTCATTTTCAGCATCATGTAGGGTTTCCAATGTCAGTCTAGCTATAGCGTCAACATATGTAGGTATGATGTTAGTACATCCATACTTCACTGGCAATTGTGACCTGTAGAGTCATGATTGCCTCAATAATGTTTCGCTTGTCTGACACAAAGGCGGCACTAAATTACATTCAGCAACAAGCAACCTGTAAGTTTGCAGAACATGAGCTGCCTGACTGCTAGCATTTGTCATCCTTCACAGAGTGCATCAATTACCCTGTATGTTTCCTCAGCATTACACACAGTCAGCAACTTATCTGGCAGATTGTGTACCAATCATCTTATGTCACTACACAGCTTTTAATTGTGCACATTTACATGATCAGTACTCACCAACATGGCCACCAATCATGATTCCCAGGTGGTCCAGCAGATCTTGCTCCCTGGAGATCAGGTCAGCCCTGCGGTGCTTCAGCTGGTGGTCATTGCGTTGGCTCCCATACAGACGCACCAAGTGATGGCGCACCTTCCCCCACCGGACTTTTCGGGCCTCAGTGTGATACCCCTGTATCACCTTACCCCAGCCTCGAGCATCAGTGGGAGGAAATGGCACACCAGCCATATGAACCCCCCCAATTCCTCCTCACCCACCCTGGAAAGACGTGGCCTACCCGGCATTGCTGCACAGAAAAGGGGAAAATGTAGTGGGAAAAAAAGAAGAAAGGGGAAAATGGGGAAAGTAGAAGTAAGGAAATACAAAGTAAACTTAACAAATAGAAGAGCCCAACTATCCCCTATATAACAGTACCCACAACAGACTCCCACAGACAATAAATACAACACTGGACTGGACAAATGTGAACAACACACACTCAGACAGTATTCTACAACAATATTTAAATGACAAAACAACAAGTAAGATGGCACTCTGGACACAAAAGCACAAAATCACAGGACAACACTCTGCACACAGCCCCACAATCTAGAATAATCACAGACTGCAAAGTGAAAGTGAAAGTACACCCACTGTACAGAATCTGTAAACAGGATATCCTATTACATCACATCCTGCACAACATGGGTGCTGTTTTTTTCCATTATGCGTCATATTTTCACGCATACAGCTTGTGCGTCATATTTTTTGACGCACAGGAGTGCAAATAATGCTGCATCCAAATATTTTTAATAATTGGTAAATAATATTTGGATGCGGCATCATTTTCACTTCCACTATGTATTTTTTAAGTCCAAATGAGTCATGCAAATTTGATTTACCTAACGGTGCTAAATGCTAAATACTGGGCTTAGCGAAAGCAAATGTGCCTTACAGGATGTATGGAAGGCATTCACAGTGCAATAGTAATGATTGGCCAAAATGGAGATTACTCATAATTGCGCACACATGTAGATAATTGCTAATTGCGACTCTCCAAATATGAAAGAGCTAACAGGATGTCGTTATTAGCTAATTTGTGAGCACATGTATCAAGCTTTTTAGCCTCTGAGGAAAGAGAGGTTTTGAACAGCAAGTGTGGTCAACATGTGGTCACCGGGAATCTTTAGGGTGACCCACGGACAGGTGCCAGTCAGGCTGACAGGATGCAGGGTCAATCAGGATCCAGCTCTTTCACAATTGACATGATCAGTGGTCTGACTAAGACTGGTCGGAGGGAGCAGTAGACAGTTGACATGTCAAACTGTGTATGTCCTGTGTTGTTTTGAAGGTGACACATGAACCCAGATACAGTGTTACACGGCTACATTAGTAGCAATGCTTAGCGGTGTAATTGCCAAAATGACAACATCTATGCTGTAGGAGGCATCAGCAGGGACGGTGCATGTAAATTTGGGTGATGTGCATGGAGGTGATCACTGGTGTGGCCTCCATCAGTGTCTCACAAGTCCTGTCGGATGAGATTTGCTTTCAAATGGCCTACAGTACCTTTCACACGGGAAGCAATCGACAGGTGATACCAGGCCTTATAAACTCCAAACCAGTGTATTATTTGAGCTGACGTCCATGCAGTCAGATAGTACTATGACAATGGTATACCATAGGAAAGGGTGTGGCACACTGCATGACTCTTGTTAGTGTGTGTATGTGTAGATGAGGGAATATCAGGGTACACATATTTGTATTCCAGGGACCTCTTCAGACAGGTGGGGTGTGACCAGGCGCATGGGTGTGTCAGGTTTTTAGAAAAGGGCTGACATGTAGATGGGATGTGATGTGCTGGATGCTTGTCATATGTGTGGCACTTGTGCTGTGTATGTTCTGCTTATCTGTAACTCTAGTGACAAATAGTCTTTGCAAAGATTGTATGTAGTTGGACTTACTGCTGTCAAGAGTCTGGTCATACATTCCTGTTCCTGAAGCAAAAGCATGTCAACTGCCTGATGTATGAGGCCTGTTTTCCCCTAGTTGAGTGATGGTGTTTTAGTTGTGTGCCATATGCTGCGATGAACCATGTTTCCAACATGTATGTGTGTAATAGGTGTGGTCCTCAGCTATTGCCCTTCAAAGGTGAACTGTACAGGATGTCAGTCATTTACATTGTGTGTGTATGTGACGGTTCTATGATAGGCATCACATTTGTAGTGGGATTTTCTGTGTCCTGATTGTTATATCATCAATGCTCCATGAGGCAACACTCTTCTTCTGATAGTTAGAGCTAAAGGTGTGCAGAAATGATTAGCCAGACCATGATGTGGTGTTTCTTATCAGTGTTTATTTACAATAGTTCATTAAGTGGTGATGGTGATAATATTTAAAAGAAATTGTTCACAATGTGTTGGCTCCTACGCACTCCAGCAGCCGTGTTTGGTTGTCCCCCCTCATGTTGCAGGGCAGAATCCTCCTCTTCCTCATCTTCAGGCATATATGGGTCTGGTTCCAGGAGGGGAATGTTCCTTCTCATGCAAATGTTGTGCAGGATGGAACATGTTAGTATGATCTTACAGACCATCTCAGGGGAATATAGTAGGCTACCACCAGTGATGTGGAGGCAGCGGAACCTTGACTTGAGGATGCCGAAGGTCCGCTCGACAATGCTGCGTGTCCTCCTATGGGCCTCGTTGTATGCACGCTCTGCAGCTGTACTCGGGTTGCCAAATGGTGTCATTATCCATGGCTGGATGCCATACCCCTGATCAGCTGCAAGAGAAAAAGAATGGGATCATGTTGATGTAGCTGGCACTATTGAAAAGACCTTTAATGGCAGCAGTTGTCTTGTGTTGTCTGTGACTCTTTTGTGTACTAATGTGACATCCTATACTTGTAGGCTATACCATCTGCATTGTGTTGTTTCCTTGGCTGAGCAAGTGTTTGTCTGCTAACCGTTTGTCAGCAGTATGTTTTGGGATTTTCAGTACAGTGTGCCCTCTCTAGCATTGTGACTTGTGATACAGGTGTCCGTGTGTCTTCACTGGGGGTGAGATGATAGTTCCATGCAGAGTTAAAATTGAAAGTGTTGTTTACACGTTCATATCAAAGTACCCTGGACATCCCATACCTTTAGATTTATGCAATGTATTAATGTAAAGGTCATTGGGACACTTACAATTTGCAAGGTGACATTTTGGCAACCACACTCATTAATGTCTTAACATTGGGCTGTACTGTAAATTCCGATGTGTGACAGGTTCAATGGTGACTTAAGAAACATGGCTAGTGATGTCAGGACCTCAGTGTGTTCCTGTTGACATGTTGCTGTTGTGGTGTATGTGTTGTGTGTCCTAGAGGGTTGCTGTGCAGTGTATATATAAGTAGGTTTTTGTACTTACCAACAAGTAGTCCATTGCCATACCATACATCCTGGAAGTGTTGATTGATGGTGCAGTGACGGAAGATGAATGAGTCATGTACACTCCCAGGATATTTAGCCACGATGTTGGTGAACATTCCTTGGTGATCGACAATGGCCTGCACGTTGATTGAATGTGTGTGCTTCCTGTTGCGGTAGAGGTGTTCAGTTGCAGCAGGTGGCACAAGGCGTACATGTGTGCAGTCGATTGCACCAAGGACGTGTGGGAAGCCATTGATTGCGTAGAACCCCTGTTTAGTTTCCTGCTGCTTCTGCAGTGTGTTAGGGAAGCAGATGTGGCGGGGTGTCAGTCGAATGATGGCATCCAGTACTTTGGGAAAAAATGCGGAGAATGATGGTTGTGATATTCCACCTACCATGGCACCAGTTGTTTGAAAAGAGCCACTTGCCAGCATGTGTAGTACGGCAAGCAGCTTTGTTTCTGTTGGGATGGTGCGGGGTGTCACCAAAGTGGGGGCCAACTGCTGTTCAATGTTTCGCAGCAGCTGCTGAATGGCCTGCCAGTTCAACCGGTACCTCTGTATGATGTTGTGTTCCCTGAGCCCCTGAAGGGTTGTTCTTGGGCGGAATATCCTCTACTGCCGTCTGCGCTGCCTTTGTGGTCGCTGCTGGTGTTGTGGTAGCTGCTGTTGTTGCTGCTGGGCTCTGCGTCTGCGTGCACGCTGGCTTAGAATCACCTCCATGGCTCCCAATTGCTGCTCTGCTGTTTGTTCTGTGTGTTCTGATTAAATACAGGTGTGTTTGCCCCATTTTAACGCATGCCCTGACCCAGGCGTTAATTTTTTACGCAAATCGGCTGTGCGTCATTTTCTGGCCCCGCCTCCCGGCCGTGCGTCATTTTTGCCCGAAAGCATAAACACGACGCACGGCCGTTTAAGCCATTTTTTGGACGGGAACGCCTACCTTTGCATATAATTAACGCAAGGCGGGTTGCCGCATCCAAAAAATGACGCACACAGGCGGAATTTTGTCGTCCGCAGACTCGGGAGTCAAAGTTTAAATACGGGGCAACGTTTGCGCTGATTGTGCGTCAAAATTTTTGACGCACAATCGGCTCAGACGGAGTATAAATATGCCCCAAAGTCCTTCTCGTGGTGAAGCCCAAGTGTGCAGCTGGTGCAGTCTGTCAGAGTACAGTGTCCAGGTGCAGGACAGGGGTCCAGCAGGACAGTCCTTTTTCTTCTGATGTTCTTCCCTGTAGGGATATGGTAGGGATCTGAGGAGTGGGTGCAGCTTTGCTATATTTATCCTTGCTTCTAGGTGAAAAACAGGGGGTCCTGGTACTCCAATCAGATACAGGGTCCTTCATCTTGTGATGACCACTTCCTGGGAGGTGTGGCAAAAATCAATTCCAGGAAGCAACATTGTTCAAAAATCCATCATGGTCTAAACAGATTTTTGTAAATTACACCTGGATGAGCTCAGCCTCTGGTGGGGCTAAAAATCCTAAACACATCCCTCTCCTGTCCTCTCCTAATCGAATCAAGAGGGCACCTAATTGTCTGGGGTTGCAAGATGTGAGGGAGGTGCTGGGGTGCTCTAAATGTCCTTCCCTGCCTTTGAAGACCAGTTTGGCAGCCCTTCCCCTTCCTGCTTCCCCATCTGCTGAGGCAGTTCTCCTCCCCCGGCACATCCTTTGTGTTCAGGCCAGGCCACTTCACACCTTATCAAAGGTGAGGCTGGCCAATCAGAGAAGGGCACTACAGAGCTGAAGTTGGCAACTTTTGTAGGTAGAGTTTAAAACTCTTTACCTGAACTAATTATATTAAATCCAACAATTGTAAGTTGTGGGATTTACTATATCAATTAATTTGATACCAAACTTGAGGTATCTGACACTTAAGGGAACTTTGTTAATTAAAATAAAGTCTTCCCATTCTAGCCTACAGAGGCCATTCAGTACAGTGAGGGAACAACAAATTTGGCTATTTTATCTCACCAGGGATTATAAAACATTTTTATAAGGTTCCTATTTATAGTTACATGGCACCGAACCCTAGGGGGACATAGGGAACACCTTAGGGGTGACATATGTAAAAATAAGATAGTTTAAGACTTTAGAAGTACTTTTAATTCTGAAGTTATACTTGCATAAAACTTTAATTTAAAAGCAGCCTGCAAGGCAGGTCTGCCTTTAGAATGACCCTCGGCACCTCAGCAGTGTACATATGGGTGCACTACCTACGCTGGGGTCCCTAAACCTACATGCCCAATTATATACTAGGGACTTATAGGTAGGTTGACATGGGCAATTATAATTAGCTTAATTTGCATACTTACTTTATACAGAGCACAGGCCCTGGGACTGGTTAGCAGTACCAAGTGCATCATCAGCATCAGAGTCAGGAAAACACCAGCAAGAAGTGAAAAACGGGGGCAAAATGTTAGGGGCCTCTGCAATCAGCCCTGTTCTCTCACAATACATATATATACATATATATATATCCTAGTTGCGGTCGCCTCTAGGTAGTTTTAGGTATTATTGCATTTCTATACAAAAAGCGTTTTTTTACTTGCCTATATCTTTGGTATCGCTTCATGAATCTTCACTAAACTTTCCCAAAAAATTTGCCAGTTCTGTCTTCTGCTGCCTGGAAAGTTTTGCGGTAATCCGTCCTGGGGGGGTGGCGAAGGAAAAAGTGGGGTCACAAAACACATTTAGCCAATTCATTTTTCTAAAGGGTTTTTGAACAGTAATAGCGCAAAAACCTCTGAATGGAATTTCACAAAATTTGGTAGGAAGGTAAGACCTGGTCGAGAAAATTTGCTTTTTTTGTTTTGGTGTTATTCCGTTAAGTAGTTATTAAGAACTTAAGGGGAAAACAAATTTGTTTATCTATGGATGCGAAGGATTCGCAACCTGTAACGGTCTTGTGCTGAGATCTGATTGGCTGATAACACTTCAACAAAAGAAGCTGTTGAAGTATTGTCAGCCATCTTGGGACTGAGTACCAAAACAAAAGTTAAAAAAAACAAAAGGGGCCAGGGTACGAACACCGTGACCCCTTAGCTCTGGTGCTGGGGTCCCAAAGCCCCTCCAGGGCTAAAAAAAAAAAATGTGTTGATTTTATGAGCAGAGATGCAGTGGATCTGCGAAACTGCTCCGTAAGATTACAAGAAAAATGAAGCGTGGGGTCCCGGGCTTTGTCAGTTTAATGCCGCCGGGTGGGCCAAGTCCTGGGGATTTAAAAAAAAAGTAAAGTGGGGTGGCTCCTGGCATCCTCATGCTGCCCCGGGGACATCCATCTCCCCAAGATTTATCTTGTAATTAAAACAGGCAGCCCTGGGACCCTCCTCCTGCACCAGGGACCACCACCCCTGGGGCAACAGTTTAAAAAAATAAAGGGGGACCCTAAAGGACCCCTGCAACCTGGGGCCCACCACCCCTGGGTCTAAGATCTAAATGGAGGGGGCTGCCCGGCCCACCTCGAGGAGACTATCATGCTCCTGGGGCCACCATCCCGAGTTTTACAACTATACAACACTGAGAATCCAAAGTCTCACATTTTATGTGGTGCAAAGGTGACAGATTGATCAGGAGTCATTGATTATTTATATTCATGTTTTCCTTGCTATATCACCCTTTTCTCTTCTGTAACTATGTTAATAAATGTTTGCTTAATTGCATTTTTGTAGATCAGTACTGACATTAGAAAATGGTCTTCAATAATAATGTTTCAAATCAAAGTATGTGTAGGCAACATAAACAGTTTCACAGTGATGGAGCAGGGATCCATGAATCTCAAATGGCGTTATAATCTTTATACAAACCCTGTCATTAGTCATATAGGCCTTTGTTTGCCAACAAGGAGAGTGCATAAAGAGCTATCATTTGCATTACTTTCCATATACAATGATGACCTATTGAGATTTCACAGGAAAAGACAAACAAAAGAGGAATGCATTAAAAAGGATACATTAACAAATCAATTTAACTTGAAATCCTTACTTCTCAAATTGCTTAATTTTAATTGTTATTTTTGCTCATTTAAATTCTCTAAAAGTTGATATTTAAAAGTAAGGTAAAAAATAATATTAGTTACAATCACAAACAGAATGCAGAATTTTTAACAATTGTAGTCCATAAATGAATCATCCAAACTAAATTAAGGAAGAGAAGTCAAAAAGGGCCTTTAGACAATAAGGTAAGGTGTAAGCTTCAAGCCAAAGATAGTAGCAGGGCTGAGAACAATATTCTCAGTTTGAAGTCAGCAACCATGTTTGGGGTCTGCTTCTCATAACTAGTCTGAGGAACACATGGTATAATAATTCAACAAAACTCTACTTGCAACATTTCAGCTGCCTCCCACTCTCAGGAACTAATCATTCTCCTCCAAAAGGTGGCAGCAGGTAAACTCACTTATTTCTCATGTTTTCACAATGGTCCATGTATGGCTACAACCTTGAGTTGTTACACTGGGCAAAATATCTGGTGCAGAGAGCTATTCCACAAGTCACACTTCCTAGCATCTTCTTCTCTTCCCAGGGTGGACGTCACTATCAGTTGTCTAATAGTTAGCAAATGCCTCTGGTTAGAGATTTTAGTAGAAATGAAAATCCATTTAATTAAATAACACATATAAGTGAAGACTGGTTCTAACCAGAAGCCGCATTTAAACATGCACTTTACTTTCTAAACTTTGCATATTTGCTTGGCTTGCTTATTTTGCTAGCATTGACAAATTCCAACAAACTTTAACTCAGCAGAAATGTTTCCATTGTAACGTTTGCATGGCTTATGCATGATGCAAACTTCCTATGGTAACAAGGAAAGTTGTATTATTTAATTTTTTCTAACCGCCTAACCCGCATTGGAATTTCAAAACTTGCTAAAGTAACCTGAAACTTGCTTCTTTATGAATAGGGTTTATTGTGGAGATGTATAGGAGAGGCATGATCTAATTTAATCGTACAAAACATTTATGAGAGTATTTTTTTTCTCAGAGACCAAGATGAGTGGGAAATTTGTCAGATATTGCAACTTGTGAAGAAATGTTATTAATTGCATCATGTAATATTACTGTCTTTGTTAAAGATTTCTATCCCAATGGAAGCTGACCTCTTCGTCTTAATTCAGCGTATTTGAATCGATGGTCTAATATCTGAGATTAAATTATGTACTTATTGTGTATCTTTTTGAATTCATGCATAAAAGTGTCCCAGGGAAGGAACATTTAGGCTTGGCTGTAGATTTGGTTTGACCACTTGCTTTCAGACTCAGACTTTCTCTCTCTGAGCTCTTGTGACAGACAGATTTGCTTTCTCCCTCGACTATTCTGGACCAGGCATTTGTTGTAGTATTCTTTATGAGTACTGATAGCTTCACAGACCAATCTACTTCTTAAAATCTGTTCCGTATGCTATTCATTGACTAAAGCATATTACTTTGACTGATTTATAATACTAAAGTAGAGATAGATTGCAAGACACTCTTTATGCAATGTTCTGTAAATCGGAATTGACTAATAAAGAAAGATTTAAAACTTATGATAACAAAAAATCCCCAAAAAAATCAAATAATTAAAACCCTCATTATTGACTCCTGAAGGGATATTAAACATATTGTATATGAAAATTACAGCTTGCACCTACAACCCATACCCAAGATCACCTCTTGGGCATCTAAGAGGTGCAGAGTATTTTATCATTTTAGGATTCTCCTCTCTCCCAAAATGTTGGTAGCAGAGGATGGTTAATATGGTTAGGGAAACATTCTGCAATAATTTAAAGTACCCAAATTTAAATAAAAGGCTAAGTGCCTAGAACACAACAGTGAAGGCTCATGAGGGGCAGTTTCTGAAACAGGTGCAGATTGCGGTTCAAGAATTGGTGAAATCGCAGGGTGTGAGTGTCAGTAGGGTTGATGTGTTGAAATTGTGCATATTGTGATTTGTAGTGAAAATGTTTTCACAATGTTTTGATTTGCAGTTGCTATGGTTTATGTTTCTGTGCTTTGTCACAGAGATATAGAGGCCATCGGACTAAGAAGGAGACTAAGATTCTAGGATAGAAATAAAGATATATAGAGAAATATAAAGGATTCTTGTCTGGTAGGAGACATTGTGAGGCATTGTCAACTTTGCCTCCAGATAATCTGTTGTGATTGTATTCATTTTAATTGATACTTGTAAAACCTGATGTACAAAGGTGACACAACACTGATTAGGTGATTTACCGCAGGTCGAGAACTCCTTTTTAAGAGCGAAAAAATGTTTTGATAGAAAATCAGAAGGTGTAAAACCTAGTCAGATTATTTATTCATACTATTGGGTTTCTTTAGAAGAAGCAGGCAAAGATTGATGTCTTTTTATGTTACTTAGTTATTAGATTTGTTTATCTTTCATTGGAAGAGAGAATTTAAATGAGGGTGAACCGCTGCAAAGAGTGAGTTGTTGAGTCATATTGTGTTGTGCCGGTATTGGCCAGTTGGTGTATTTTCATGCTGTGATTGGTTGAATCTAAGCAAAAGTTGTGAAGGCATTGGTTGACTGTATTACTGAGCTGCTTTGTGATTTGAGAAAGCGGGTTCGTGTTCTGACATATACAATTACAAAACATTTGAGACGCTGAAATTCCAATTATTTAATTACTAAATAAAAATTTGAAATAAAGCTTTTCAAAACTTTGAGAAGTCTAATGAGAGGTGATGTAATGGTTCCAGTTAGGGAGGGTGAAGAAACATCTCCTAAGGGTATGCTTATATATTATATGATGCTTGAAGAAGGGTTACATACTTGTGTTTGGCTTTATTATTGGAGCAAGATCACTTAAAAAGAAGGGTCATTGGGTTTTCTTAGTTGGGGGACATTTAGGGATCATTGTCAGAATGTGAGAAGTATTCCTAGAATTTCACAATTTGAAGCACTTAGTGCATAGGTGGAAATGGTACGAATTAAGGACAGAAAAAGATTGAAAAAAATGAGTAAGAGAGCAATGAGAAGCTATGCAGATGTAGTTTGGGATGAACAAGCAATAGTATAAAGGCTTGAGTATAGTGGAAGGTGCTAGATTATATACTACACTTGCGAAAGAACAGAGCACAAAAACTAAAGATTCTGAAAAGCCTGGAAGGAAATAGATTAAAGGAGATAAAGCAGTTAAAATGAAAACACATTTTTATTCTGATTCGGGTGATGGTATATTTGATGAACCTTTGGCTACATGTCCGCCACCATATGTGGTCCAATGCCAAATGATGGAGCTCAGTTATTAAATAATGTCACCATAGTTACATCTCCAACCAATCCAAATGTCTCACAAGCTACTAGCCCGATGCAAGCAATACAGCCTGCAAATATACAAGATGAATTGACTTAGCCAATACTACCACATCTAGTCATAACTCAACCAATCGTTGCACAGCCTGTTGTTACACAACCTGTAACTAAGCAAGCAGTTGCAAGTGCCCAAGCACCAATGAGTACTTCGCAAATGGTTACCCAAATAGATGCTTGTAGGAAAGTACAAACTTTCTAGGCATGTTACCCCCATTTTTACCTGTATGTCAGTATGTTTTTGCCTGTCTCACTTGGATCCTGCTGGTCAAGACCGCAGTGCTCATAGTTTATGGCCTAATGTGTGTGCTGTGTATAGTGCTTAACTGTGTCACTGAGGCTCTGCTAATCATAACCTCAGTGATTATGCTCTCTCTGCTTTTAAATTTGTCACTATAGGCTAGTGACTTCATTTACCAATTTCAATTGGTACACTGGACCCCCCCTTATAAGTCCCTAGTATATGGTACCTAGGTACCCAGGGCTTTGGGTTCCGGGAGATCCTTATGGTCTACAGCATTTCTTTTGCCACCCATAAGGAGCTCAGACAAACCCTTTCACAGGACTGCCACTGCAACCTGCGTGAAATAGTGCACACATTATTTCCCAGCCATTTTCACTGCACTTAAGTAACTTATAATTCACTTATATATCAAACCTTCATTTAATAAAGGCTAGGTGCAAAGTTACTAACCATGAGGGCACCCTTGCACTAGCAAAGGTGCCCCCACATAGTTCAGGGCAAATTCCTGTGACTTTGTGAGTGCGTGGACGCCATTACACGTGTGCACTACATATAGGTCAATACCTATATGTAGCTTCACAATGGTAACTCCGAATATGGTCATGTAAGGTGTCTAAGATCATGGAATTGTTCCCCCATTCCAAATATGGTATTGGGGAGCCAATTCCATGCATCCCGGGGGCTTCACCATGGACCCCCAGTACTGCCAAACCAGCTCGGTGAGGCTTGCAATGCAGCTACAGCTGCTGCCACCTCACAGACAGGGTTCTGCCCTCCTGCCATCTGAGCAGCTCAGTCCCAGGAAGGCAGGACAAAGCATTTCCTTTGGGAGGAGGGTGTTACACCCTCTCCCTTTGGAAATAGGTGTTAAAGGCTTGGGAGGTGTAGCCGCCCCCAGCCTCTGGAAATGCTTTGAATGGCACAGATGGTGCCCTCCTTTCATAAGCCAGTCTACACCAGTTCAGGGACCCCTAGTCCCTGCCCTGGCACGAGGGACCCTTCACCTCTTTATTACCACCCCAGGGGTGGGGTCCAGAGCTCCGCCAGTGGGTCCCAGACCTCAGCCATCTTGTTTTCCAATGTGTGGGGATACTCTGGAGGCCTCTGAGTGGCCAGTGCCAGCAGGTGACGTCAGAGACCCCTCCTGGTAGGTCCATACCTGATAAGGTAGCCAATCCCCCTTTCAGGGCTATTTAGAGTCTCTCCTGTGGGTTCTCTTCAGATTCTACTTGCAAGTTTCCAGCAGGAATCCTCTGCAACTACTACTTCATCCTCTGACCTCGGTTCAACCGCAGACTGCTCCAGGAACCGCTGTAACAGCAACAAAGTATCCAGAAGGGCTACTTTTCCTCTGCAACTTCAGCTCCAGCCAGCAACTGCAACCGTTTCCACAGTGTGCACGCTCTGGGGACTCCCTTTCTTCACCCTGCACCAGAAGGACCAAAGAATTCTCCCATGGAGTGACAGAGTCACTCCACTGGTCAAGCAGGCACCTTCTAAGTCAACAACTGGTTCTCTTGGACTTCTCTCCTGGCAACGAGCATGCTCCTTTGACCACAGAGGTTGGACCCCTTCAACACAGACTTTCCTGAGGTCCTTCTGTCCCAACTTGGAGGACGTAAAACCTTGCCTTCCCTGAGAATGACAGTAACCTAGTGCACTGCGTCTTCTTCACCTCCTGAGGCCTCTGTGCACTAATTGCAAAATTCCTTCATGCACAGCCTGGCCCAGCCCCCCGCACTCAATCCTGCAATGCTCAACTCGCTGAGTTGACCTCCGGCGGCATGGGACCCTCCTTTGCAGTGCTGCACCAACCACACTTTGCACCTCCTTTGTCCCCGTGTCCTGGGACTCCTGTGGGGTCTGTCCGATCTTCCAAAGGCTCCCTGAAGTGCTGAGAGCCCCCTCTTTCTCCTCACACAGAGTTGAGGCGCCCAGGTCCCTCCTGGGACCAGGCAGTGCCACTTTGACGCAAAACGCAACTTTGCCAGAACCAAGGCTTGTTGGATGAATCCAGCACCAAAACTCTCCTGCATCCAACTTTTCATCGTGGGACATCCAGTGCATCATGCAGGAACCCGCTGACATCTTCCTTGGGTGCATTTCTGCAGTCTTCGTACAATGGGGGACTCTTCCTTTGCACCCTCTTCTGGGTTGGCAGGGGCTTCTGTCCTTCATGGAACTTCTTTCGACTTCGGGACTTGGTCTACTTCCTTTGCAGGTCTTTAGGTCCAGGAATCCACCATTTGTTGTTCGCAGTCTTGCTTTGTTCCTGCAATAACTCTAATCACAACTTGTAGTGTGTCCTAAGAAAACTTGCAGTACTTTACTCCTACTATCCTGGGCTCTGGGGTGGGGTAATTTACTTACCTTTGCTGTATTCTTACTCTCCCAGCAATTCTCTACATACTACACTTGTCTGGGGGGAATTCATGATTCGCATTCCACTTTCTTAGTGTATGGTTTGTGTTGCCCCTAGACCTAGTTTCTCCCATTGTATTCTATAGCATTTCCTATTGTTTGCACTATCCTATGTCTAATTACTTACCTTATTTTGGTGTCTAGTGTATATACTGTGTATAATTCTTACCTCCAGAAGGAGTATTGCCTCTAAGATATTTTTGGCCTTGTGTCACCCAAATAAACTACCTTTATTTTTTATAACACTGAGTATTGTCTTTACTTGTGTATAAGTACTGTGTAACTAAGGGCCATATGTACGAACACTTTTTCCCATAGACACAGAATGGGTAAAAACCTTTGCTACATCTGGCCCTATAAGTGGTATTGCAGGAGCTTTGCATGTCTCCTAGTTCAGCCTAAGCTGCTCTGCTATAGCTACGTCTTTCAGCCTAAGCTGCTAGAACACTACTACATTTCACTAATAAGGGATAGCTGGACCTGGTGTAAGGTGTAAGTACCCAAGGTACCCACTGCAAACCAGGCCAGCCTCCTACAATGCTCCAATTACTGTGATTAGAACTCCAGCACAGATTACTGAAAAGATTATACCGCAAACAGTGCCTGCACAGATTATTCATATAGTGGTTCAGCAACCAAATAGGAGTATACCAGTAAATGTGTTCATTTTGACATCACTGAATTCACATATTGTTGTATGGACACCACCACTAACAGTTAAGCACTAGGAGAGGGAAGGTGATTTGTGTTTATGACACAAACTGTGCCAGATGAATGTAATTCTGAAGGCAGTTCATTTCCTCCTTTGTTTGAAGAAGCTGCCGGGCATTGTGTGAAAGTTAGATACAGAAAGACTGAGCACTAGTTGTAGTTCAGAAACCAGCCCAGCTCCTGAAAGGAAGAGACCTTTAAATATACCCAAATTAAAAGTAGAATTAGGAGAAATTGTTAGAGGATGCTTGGCTATTGATCATATAAATCAATATCATGAAAAATAATTGATTTATTTGTACAAATAAATTTTGAGAAAAGCTGCAACTGTTCATAACAGATCAACTGAATTGGCAAATAAATATGAGGTTGATATTTCTAAAATTGCACCATTGGAGTGAAGTTTCAGGATGCAATTAGATGATGAATGAATCGAAAACATTTGTTCTCGAGGAATGCCAATCTATCTCACTGAATTAATAAAATGCTTATGCAAATGGAGTGAATTTGACACATATGAAAATAAATGGTCACAGAAACATGAAAAGAAAAAGAAACAGGCAGGGAGGCTGAGGAGAAAAGAAAACAAACCTTATGTTCAGAAAAGAAAGAGACAACTGCAGCCTTTCCTTTAAGTGAGATACCAGTTTGAGACTAAGTACATGGAGACCTTGCATAATTTCTGAACAATTTTCCAAAGTTAAGAGAAAGCCCAATGCAGTGTATGCACAAGCTGAGAGATTTATTTAGATCTCAAAGGTGTTCTGGGTAGATTTAAATATGTTTTTTGATATTGTCTTTCAGAGTGATTTGTGGGCAGAATGTACAGTTGCTGCTCAGTGGCCAGGTGCAGAACCAGCGAGAGATCCTGTTGTAAATGCACCTTTGCCTGTAGTGATGACTAAGTATAATGAGGTGATTACATTTTTAAAAGGTTCCACCTAAGGTTTGAATTATTTACACTTGAACCGAAGGCTACCGGAAGTTAAGGAAATGGTGCATGAATTCTATAAAAGATTGATGAAGGCACTTCATCAGCATACAGAAAAAACACATCTCGATCCTATAGAAATGGGATTTTTCATTACCCAGTTTGTGCTTGGTTCGAGATCTGAGATTTCCCAAAACATACAACAGAATGTGATTTGTTGGCAGATGAAGTCTTTGGAGGAGATTTTGAAATATGTACAGTAGTGAAGTGATAAACAGGAGATTAATCAGAGTGAGCCTAATGTTGGCACAGACAAAGTTTGTGCAACAAGGTCTTCAGAATCAAACATTTGTTGGAAATGGTGGTGCAGTTCAAGATGTTAATAGAATCAAGCAGGTGGACTTCCAACAGGAATGTAATGTGTGCAGGGAGGAATTATGGTGTCTCAAGTAAGCGGGAGAGGTGCTCCTATTAATCCGAGTACAGGTGTTGATGTTGTGACGCTGAAGATTATACCTTGTCACCTGGGTAACAGGGTAGGGAATTGGAAGCGTGAGTGTAGGCTCAATCCAGAAAGAGCTATCAATAATCAGATGCAGGAAGTAAATCAAATTATGAATGCTTCTATGTGCAAACAGAAGTGTGAATGCAAAATCAAACTCAAATGGTACCCATGCCACAAGCATCTATGGTACAACCAAATATAAACAGTTCAGGATTAAGGGGCTGATTTAGAGTTTGACAGAGGGGGTTGCTCTGTCCCAAATGTGATGCATATCCCATCCACGTTATTATGATCCCATTATACCCTATGGGGATTGCAATATGGCTGACAGGATATCCATCTAGTTTGTGACGGAGTAACCCGTCCACCAAACTCTAAATCAGGCCCTAAACCAAAACTAGTTACTTTAAATGAATCGAAATGTGATGCACGTTCAAAATCAGAATGCAGTCCAGCAGATTCCCACATTTGATTAAATTTAGATGTTAGGATCAGGCAGGTCACAATGACGGTGCCTGAGAGGGGGGGTAGACCATTTGTAGAAGGTGAGGTAAATGGCCATCATGTGTCATTTCTGATTGACACAGGAGATACCCCTTCCACTGTGAGAACAGCAGAAGTAACATCCTACCCTCACAGGAAAAGAGGTCCAAGTTATGGGACTTACAAAAAGACAAATGATTAATCCAATTACAAAAGAAGTACCTGTAAAAATAGAATCTTTTGAAGAAAATCATCTGTTTGTGGGGTGAGATTTAAGTCCTGTTAACCTGCTAGGGAGAGATTCATTATGCAAGTTAAAATGTATCATCTATTGTACACCACAAGGTGTGGAATCCCAGATTCAGGATGAGGACATAGATTTTAAAATTGTTTAGCAAGAGGCAGTAGGGACCTGCCCAGTGTTAACGACAAAAGATTTACCTGTGGACTTAATTGAGAGAGTGAATCCAGAAGCATGTGATTTCTCAGGAAAGGATATTGGGCTAATAAAAGGAGTTCAATCAGTAAAATTACATGTCAAACCAGATGTAGTTTTCCCTAGAAGACCACCTCACCACATGACATCTGCAGTGATAGAAGGAGTAATGACCTTGATGAATGATATGTTGGAAAAAGGGCATTTTGAGAGAAATAATTGGGAGTTCATAGACTCACCAATTATGGAATTGTGAAAGCCCAACAGAAAATCCAGGATAGTGAAGGTTTCAAGAAATGTGAATAATATTGTAATCTCATGTTGTTCTGTGGTACTGAATCCAGCCATCATACTTTATCATATTCCATGCATAGCTGAATGTTTTTCTGTGATTGATCTCTGTCAGGTTTTCTTCTCAATTCCATTGCACAAAGGGAGTCAGTTCTTATTTTCCTTTGTGTTCCAAGAGAAATTATTAACATGGAGTTGTGTCCCACAACGGTACATTGAGAGTGTCACAATGTTCCACCAGATCTGGAAAAAGATTCTAGAAACATTGAGTTTGTCCTGAAGTTCAGTCTTGCTGATACCTGTTAGGCGATTGTCTGCACTTAATAAATGTCTGTTACAATTATTTTTATTTACTCATCACACCAAGAACAAAAGAATCTTGCAAAGTTGACACCACTGCATTGGTGACTCAGTTGGCAGAAAATTAACATAAAGGCCCTTATTATGACATTGGGCATAAGTACCCCTTACCACCATGCTGACGGCCGCCAACATAGAGCAGACGCCGCGGATCACCGCTACCCATATTATGACACACATACATAACAATCTGTTACTATACTGCCCAAAGGTTGCTGATGAACTGGCAGTAGCAAAACCCACATTGTTACGCCAACAGAACTACTCCCACAACATTATGACCCACGAATCACCACGTCGGACATCCAATGGCAGTAAACCATTGGAGGTACATACTGCCTTCGCTCAAAATACACACACACATACAAAACAACATTACATTGGTCAATTCAAACTACACACACCTGACACCCATTCACACACCACACTCACACCACTATATAATACACCCACATCACCCACATCCCTTTACAAATACAAACAAGTGCCACAAGAGAGATAGCAAGACCACAGACAAGACCACAGCCACACACCACCATCACCTATACACCATCCACGCACCTTACATCACACACCCCAACACATCACCCTACACACCCTCATCCACACCACTCACACTACACCCATGGTACCACAATGATACCCCAGGTTCTCAGAGGAGGAGCTAAGGGTCAGGAAATCATCCAGGTAGAGCCACAGCTATTTGGATCACAGATGCAGCAGACATCCATTGCAAGGATGATGGAGCTATGGTGGCGAATCGTGGACAGGGTCAACGCCATGGGACTGCACCCCAGAACAGGGGATGACATCAGGAAAAGGTGGAACGACCTTCGGGGGAAGGTGCGTTCCCTGGCAGCAAGTCACCAACTAGCTGTACAGAGGACTGGCGTGGATCCCCACCTCCTCCCCCATAACTAACCATATGGGAGGAACAAGCCTTGGCAATCATGCATCCTGAGGGGCTGGCAGGAGTAGAAGGAGGACTGGACTCTGGTAAGTCAAATCTCTATTACTATCACCCCCCCTACATGCATACATCACAAACCCCTACCCTTACCCTCACTCCCATCACTCCACCACCTCCCACACACCCCACCATCACAACCCACCCATCCCAATGCCAAGCCCTGCATTCAAAACCAATGCATGGACACCCATCATAGACCTGCATGGACACCTATCACTAAAGCTTGCGCACTAGAGGGAAACAGCTAGCCCACCAACTAACAACTCACATAAGGCAAAGCTGCCAGGGCAAAAACAACCTTAGAGGGCAACACACCCATGCACAAGATGTCACACGCAGAAACAACAACACTGCATTTCCATCCCCACAGGTCCCCCACCCAACATCACCGGAGAGGAGCTGCCAGCAACATCCAGTTCCCCCAGAAGAGGCCCACAGTGATGACAGCAGCTCTGGATGCCTGGATCTGGATGACCAACCTGGCCCATCAGGGATCTCTGGACAGTCAGTTGCCCAGACACAGTCCCATACCACCACAGAGCCTCCCCCTCAAGAAACACCAGCACAGTACCCATCCAGCGGGCCCATACCTCTGTCCCCAGGACACATCAATCAGCAGTGTGTCCACCACTACACGGACCCCAGGCCAACCCACAAACAGAGGACGATCAGGGACCTGGGGTCAGTGGGCACCCGGTTTAGGGGACAGAGGCATAGGACAACAGGGAGGCTGGATGGCCTGCTGTGCTACAGGGGGAGGACAGGCACAGGGAACTGACTCTCCAGGAGTCACTCACCAAGATCCTGGGAGCATACCACCATTCCCAGGAGATGATGGGCCAGATACTGGACAAAATGCAGGAGAGCCAGCGGCTGCAGGAGGGACAGTACCTGGTGATCAGGGAGGACTTGAAGGACATAAACTCCACCCTGGTCACCATTGCAGGGGTGCTGGCAGACATGGCCAACACTATGAGGGAGGCAGTGGCACACCACCGGGCCCCTGCCACTAGCCAAACTGCTGAACAGCCCTCCACCTCCGCTGCCGCTAGTGGACAGGAGGCCCCGCCACAGGACCAACAGGCCACCAGCACCCCTCCCTCTGCCGAAGGAGAACCACACCACAAACGTTCCCTGCAATCCAGGCAGAAGCCAGAGACTATTGCCAAGACCCCCGCCAGGAAATCAGACTCCCCTGAATGTCACCCTTGTGTCACACCCTGTCACCCTGTCCACCTTGAACTGCCATTGCTCCCCTTCGTATGCCCCCTTGGACAATGCACCTGTGATCCACATAGACTGGACTCTATTCTGGACTTTCCTCCACCATCAACCCAGCCAATTGCACATCCCCCTCTACTTATTAGCACTTAAATAAACACCCTTTGAAAAAAATACAAGTATGGAGTACGTCAAATGATTTAACTATGCATTTGTTTAACAAGGTATAAACACTGCAATACAACTGTACAGTAATGTATACATAAGAATGACCTGCAGTCAACATACCAGGAGCGATAGTGGGGCACAAGTATCTGCAAATAGAAATGCCAAAGGATACAGTGAGTGGGCATAGAAGTGGGAAAATCAGCCTGCCAGTGACAATGTCAAACACAAAACTGCCAATTAAAAGTGAAGTTACACTGTCTTACCTGTGTGTCATTGGAAGTATTGACAAATTATTGCACTTCTGTTGTCCTCATCCTCATCCTCTGCCTCCTCATCTTCACTGTCCACAGGGTCCACTGCTGCCACATGCCCATCTCCAGCCTCATCCTCCTGCAGAAAAGGCACCTGGCGACGTTAGGCAAGGTTGTTCAACATACAGCATGCCACGATGATCTGACAGACCTTCTTGGGTGAGTAGCACAGGAAACCACCTGTGAGATGGAGGCAACGAAACCTACTCTTCAGGAGGCTGAATGTCCTCTCTGTAATTCTTCTTGTTCGCCCATGTGCCTCATTGTAATGTTCCTCTGCCCTTGTCAATCAATCAATCAATCAATCAAGAGATTTAAAAAGCGCGCTACTCACCCATCAGGGTCTCAAGGTGCTGGGGGGGGGAGCTACTGATCGAATAGCCATGTTTTGAGGTGTTTCCTGAATGTCAGAAGGTCCTGGGTCTGGCGTAGGTGGAGCAGTAGGGAGTTCCAGGTCTTGGCGGCGAGTTGAGAGAAGGATCTTCCTCCGGCAGTGGTGTGGTGGATGCGGGGGACGGAGACGAGGGCGAGGCTGGCAGAGCGGGGATGGCGGGTGGGAGTGTGGAAGGTGAGTCTGTCATTGAGGTAGGCCGGATCAGTGTTGTGGAGGGCTTTGTGTGCGTGGGTGAGGAGTTTGAAAGTGATCCTCTTTGTTACGGGTAGCCAGTGTAGGTCTCTGAGGGGGGCGGAGATGTGGTTGCAGCGTGGGACGTCGAGAACGAGGCGGGAGGATGCATTTTGGATTCGTTGCATTTTAGTTTGGAGTTTGGCCGTAGTTCCCGCGTAGAGTGCATTTCCGTAGTCTAATTGGCTGCTGACAAGAGCATGAGTGACTGTTTTTCTGGTTTCAACAGGAATCCATTTGAAAACCTTGGGGAGCATGCGAAGGGTGTTGTAGCAGGAAGAGGAGATGGCGTTGACCTGCTGAGTCATGCTGAGTGCTGAGTCCAGGATGAATCCTAGGTTGCATGCTTGAGTGGTGGGTGCGGTTCCTAGGGAGGTTGGCCACCAGGAGTCGTTCCAAGCTGAGAGGTCATTGCCAAAGATGGGGATCTCTGTTTTGTCAGTGTTTAACTTGAGACGGCTTGATTCCATCCAGCTGGAGATGGCGTGAAGTCCATTGTGGAGGTTGTTTTTTGCGGTTGTAGAGTCTTTCGTGAGGGAGAGGATCAGCTGGGTGTCGTCTGCGTATGATACTATGTTGATGTGGTGGGTTCGTGCGATGCTGGTGAGTGGGGCCATGTAGACGTTGAAGAGCGTTGGGCTGAGGGAGTATCCTTGGGGGACGCCACAGATGGTCTTGGAGGCTTCGGACAGAAAAGGCGGAAGGCGAACTCTCTGGGTTCTGCCGGAGAGGAATGAAGAGATCCAGTCGAGAGCCTTGCCACGGATCCCGGCATTGTGGAGGTGTGTGCGAAGGGTGTGGTGACAAACTGTGTCGAAGGCTGCGGAGAGGTCCAGGAGGATGAGCGCAGCGGTTTCGCCTTCGTCGAGCATGGTCCTGATGTCATCTGTAGCAGCGATGAGTGCAGTCTGAGTGCTGTAGTTCTTGCGGAATCCGGATTGGGAGGTGTCGAGCGCCTTGTTGTCTTCCAGGAAGCGGGATAGTTGGCTGTTCACGATTTTCTCGATGACCTTTGCTGGGAAGGGGAGGAGGGAGATGGGCGGTAATTCTTGGGGTCATCTGGGTCCGCCTTGAGTTTCTTCAACAGGGCGTTGACATCTGCGTGTTTCCAGGTCCCCGGGAAGGTGGTAGTCTCAAAGGAGCTGTTGATGATGGCGCGGAGGTGGGGGGCAATATTATTGCTGGCTTCATTGAATATATGGTGTGGGCAAGGGTCCGAGGGGGAGCCGGAGTGGATGGAGGCCATGGTGTTGACGGTGTCTTCATTGTTGACGTGGGTCCAGGTGCATGGGAGGTTGGAGTTGCTTGGTGCGCTGTGGTCGTGGGTGGCTGTGGTTGGCTGGTGGGTCTGGGGGTTGAACTGTTGTGGATGTCTTCAATCTTTTGACGGAAATAAGTGGCAAGGGAGTTGCAGAGCTCCTGAGATGGCAGGGGTTCTTTGGAGCAGGGCCTGGGGTTGGAGAGCTCTTTGATGATGCTGAAGAGCTCTTTTGCTGTTGTGAGCGTTGGTGTTTATGCAGCTTAGGTAGTAGGTTATTTTGGGGGTGTGGATGGCAGTCTTCTGCATTCCTGTTTGGAGGCCTGTAGGTCGGGGGTGAACCAGCTAGCTTTGGTGCTGCAGTGGGTGTCTAAGGGTTGTTTGAGCAGTGAGAGGGTGTTGGCGCAGTCATATATCCATTGATGCAGGTTGGCAGCGGCTGTGTTGGGGTCCGGGGACCCAGGAGGTGGGGCCTGGGTGAGGGTGGAGATCAGCTGTTCTGTCGAGATTTTGCTCCAGTAGCGGCAGGGGGGTTGTGTAGGGTGGTGGTGAGTTACTGGCTTCTGGAAGGAGAAATAGATGCAGCGATGGTCGGTCCAGTGGAGTTTGGTGGTGTGGCTGAAGGAGATATGGCTGCTGGCTGAGAAGATGGGGTCAAGTGTGTGGCCTGAGGTGTGAGTGGGTGACGAGAAGAGTTGTTTGAAGCCGAGGTTGTCAAGGGTGTCGAGCAGGTTGGTGGTGTTGATATTGTTGGTGTTTTCTAAGTGAAAGTTCAGGTCGCCGAGGAGGATGTAGTCTGTTGAGGCGAGGGCTTGGGCGCTGATAATGTCTGCAATGGCATCGCAGAAGTGAAGACAGGGGCCCAGGGGTCTGTAGACCAGTGTTCCTCTGAGGGTGCTGTTGGCGCTAACGTGAATTTTGAAATGGAGGTACTCGGCAGGGTTTAGGGTGTCGTGGGTGCTGGTTGAGACTCTGATGGTGCTTTTATGGACTATGGCGATTCCTCCTCCTGGTTTGTTGGTGCGGTCTCTTCTTGTGATTTTGTATCCTTCAGGGATGGCTATGGCTAAGTCGGGTTCTGAGGCCGAGTTCATCCAGGTTTCAGTGAGGAATGCGACGTCAGGTGATGATGAGGTCAGTAGGTCCCAGAGTTCGATTGCTTGTTTGTGGACTGAGCGGGTGTTGAGGAGAATGAAGATGAGGTGGTTGTCGGCGGGTCTGTTGCGGTGCTTGGTAGTTAGGGTGCAGGTAAAGCTGCAGGCTCTGCAGGAGAAGGGTCCCTTGGGTGCTTTGGAGTGGACTGGAAGCAGATGGAGGAGCGTCCAGGATTGAGGGCGTGGAGGTCACTGGCTGTGTAGCAGCGTCTGGTGGTGCGGGGCCCCAGGGGGACTGGCGCTGGGCGCGGTCCAGGCGCAGAAGGGCGCAGATGGACTTGCCTCTGGTACGCCTCCAGCGCGCCAGCGGCGCGGCCGCGCAGAGGCCGCCATTAAGAAGGGGAGGTGGGAGGGAGGAGCAGCTGGGAGGAGGGAGGGAAGAGCGAATGGGGGCACGAGGGGGGCAGGGCTGCAGGGACGCAGCGACGGGAGGCAGAGAGGCAGAAACGGCTCATGAGACCGGAAAACAGAGCACAAGGGGCACAGAGCACAAGGGGCAAAAAACTGCACATATGAAGTACAAGCAAAGAATGGTTGGAAGGGCGCAGATGGACTTACCTCTGGTACGCCTCCAGCGCCCCAGCGGCACGGCCACGCAGAGGCTGCCATTAAGAAGGGGAGGTGGGAGGGAGGAGCAGCTGGGAGGCGGGAGGGAAAAGCGAATGGGGGCACGAGGGGGGCAGGGCCGCAGGGACGCAGCGACGGGAGGCAGAGAGGCCGAAATGACTCAGGAGACTGGAAAACAGAGCACAAGGGGCACAGAGCACAAGGGGCAAAAAACGGCACATATGAAGTACAAGCAAAGAAAATAAGGCACAATAAAGTAAAAGCACAGAAAATAAGGCACAATTCTAGGAACGCTTACCAGAGCAGCCCACTAGACCCCAGGGATGAGGCGCAGGCGGGTGCCTGCGGGTGCCTGCGGGTGCTGGAGGGCTTCAACCATGCGACAGCAGCGTGGGCAGGGTGCAGGACACATACCCAACTTGGTGGAGCTGCGTGCGTGGGGAGCGAGCTCTAGACCCTAAAAGCAGGTCAGAGGTCACTCACTGAGACGCGCAGTGGCCACCATTAAGAAGGGGAGGTGGGAGGGAGGAGCAGCTGGGAGGTGGGAGGGAAGAGCAAATGGGGGCCCGAGGGTGGCGGGCTGCAGGGACGCAGCGGCGGGAGGCAGAGAGACAAAAACAGCTCAGGAGAGCCGAAAACGGAGCTCAAGGGGCACAGAGCACAGGGGCAAAAAACAGCACCGATGAAGTACAAGCAAAGGAAATAAGGCACAATAAAGTAAAAACACAGAAAATAAGGCACAATTCTAGGAACGCTTACCAGAGCAGCCCACTAGACCCCAGGGATGAGGCGCAGGCGGGTGCCTGCGGGTGCTGGAGGGCTTCAACCATGCGACAGCAGCGTGGGCAGGGTGAAGGACACGGGCCCAACTTGGTGGAGGTGCGTGCGTGGGGAGCGAGCTCTAGACCCTAAAAGCAGGTCAGAGGTCACTCACTGAGACGCGCAGTGGCCACCATTAAGAAGGGGAGGTGGGAGGGAGGAGCAGCTGGGAGGTGGGAGGGAAGAGAAATGGGGGCCCGAGGTTGGCGGGCTGCCGGGACGCAGCGGCGGGAGGCAGAGAGGCAAAAACAGCTCAGGAGAGCCGAAAACGGAGCTCAAGGGGCACAGAGCACAGGGGCAAAAAACAGCACCGATGAAGTACAAGCAAAGGAAATAAGGCACAATAAAGTAAAAACACAGAAAATAAGGCACAATTCTAGGAACGCTTACCAGAGCAGCCCACTAGACCCCAGGGATGAGGCGCAGGCGGGTGCCTGCGGGTGGTGGAGGTCCTCCAACACGTGACAACAGCGTGGGTGGGGTGAAGGACACATGCACAACTTGGTGGAGCTGCGCGTGTGGGGAGCGAGCTCTAGACCCTAAAAGCAGGTCAGAGGTCACTGACCTGGCAGTCCTCACAGGGGTCAGTGCCATGAGAGGTTGAGGTAACCAGTGTCACCTGAAAATATTGAGGAACACCTGTTAGACATACACTAACCCTTAGGGCCCACACCATACCCATACACCAACATCCACTGGCTGGGAACCAGGGCTCACCTATTACCCACACCCGGTTCCTCTGGAGTTGAACCATCACATATGGGATGCTGCTATTCTTCAGGATAAAGGCATCATGCACAGACCCAGGATACTTTGCATTGACATGGGAGATGAACTGGTCCAGGCACATTATCTGCACATTCAATGAGTGAAAGTTCTTTCATTTCTGAACACCTGTTCATTTTTCCGGGGGCGGAGGCAAATGCAATATGTGTACCATCAATTGTCCCAATAATGTTGGGCATATGTCCCATTGCATAGAAATCAGCTTTCACTGTGGCCAAATCCTCTACCTTGGGCAAAACTATGTAGCTGTTCATATGTTTAATCAGGGCAGACCACACTCTGGTCAGCACTATTGAGAACATTGGCTGTGACATTCCTGTTGCCAAGCCCACTGTCACTTGGAAGGAGCCAGTTGCCAGGAAATGGAGCACAGCTAGAACTTGCACAAGAGGGGGGATCCCGGTGGGGTGACGCAAAGCAGATATCAGGTCAGGCTCCAGTTGGGAACACAGCTCTGTGATTGTGGCCCTGTCTAGTCTATAGGTGAGGATAATGTGTCTGTCCTCCATTGTTGCCAAGTCCACCAGGGGTCTGTACAAGGGGATGTCTCAATCTCCTATTTATCCACAGCGGTTACAATCTATGGGGTAAAAAGTTGAGCAGCTGGTCAGTATCTCATATTTCCAAACACCACACTTCATTGCATGTTGTGATTGTAACATTATATTGTTGGATAGGTCCAAATGGTGCTTATGTTTACTGTGACGCAGTTAGGTGCCATGGCCTGCACCCCCGCCCTGAAATGGCATCTGCCTGTCCTGTATGGAGGGACAGATGGAAATGAGGTAATTCTGCTGACATTGTGCGCCGTTTCAGGAGGTGGCCGAGGACCGCAGTGCAACTCCTCATTGGTTATCATTGGGCCCTATTGATTACAGTGGCCAATGGTGATGTACGCCAGCGGTGACGGTACGCACCGCTGCGGATGTGACTGCCATTTTCTATCTGTTCACTCACTTGCTACCTGATCTTCAACAGGAGAGGACCTACACTGCATGTGTTGCTGTGACCTGTGTCTGGACTCAACCATGGCTCGTGTGACTGGGGAAAGGGTCTCCGCCTTCAACTCCGCAGGGTTGGAGAGACTGGTGGATGGGGTCCTACCCCAGTACCGAATGATGTATGGGCCTTCAGACCAAAAGGTGAGTAACACTGTGAGCACGATGTATGGGGCATGAATGCTGCAATTGGCATTAGGTGTCCATGTCCATGGGCTGCTGACTAGCATTGTGACTGGTAGTGCATTGCCTAGTGTGTAGGACTGTTCCCTAAGTGTGTGTGTGTGTTGTGTACGCCAACGGTGGTGTTGTTGGCACAATTGACCAAGTGTACCCTGTGTCTCTCCCCCCGTTTTGTTTTGTCACCCTGTCCTTATGTGCATTAGCATCATCAGGCGGAGGAGCAGATGCACTGGCGACGAAGGGAGCTGCATCCCACAAGGCCCAGGAGTCCGAATCCACCGACGGTGAGGGCACCAGTGGGATGGAGGGCGAGGGGAGCACCATGGTGAAGACTGGAGTAGACAGGTCAGACAGTGATACCTCCTCTGATGGAAGCTCCCTGGTGGTGGCAGACACCTCTGTGCCCACCCCAACTGCAGGTACAGCTGCCACCCCCGTACCAGCACCCTCCCAGTAGCCCCTCAGTGAGTTTCCCGTGCCCACTCACCCAGGAGGGTGGGCATCTCCTTCGCCCCAGGCACCTCAGGCCCTGCCACAGTTAGCCCTGCTGCCCTGAGTGAGGAGGCTATTTACCTCCTGCAATCCATCTCTGTTGGGCAGTCAACCATTGTGAATGCCATCCAGGGGCTGGCAGCCAAATGCAACAGACCAATGCATTTCTGGAGGGAATTCACACTGGCATGGCGGCCCAACAGAGATCAATCCAGGCTTCGGCCTCCTCTCTGATGGCAGCCATTGTCCCTGTTTCTAGCCTCCCCCCTCCAACTTCCTCTACCCAATCCCATTCCCCTCAACCCCAACCTATCCCAAGCACACAGGCAGACCAGCATGCACACAAGACAACACAAAGGAGTGGTTCAGGCAAACACAAGCACCACACATTATCCCACATGCTCTCACAAAAACACCATTCAGATGGAGACATACCAACATACACTGCCTCCATGGTGTCCCCCTCCTTCTTGTCGTCCACCTTCCTCCCAGTTGCATCTACACTCACACCTGCATGCACTACATCCTCATCCACTCCCACCATCACCATCACACCTATCACTACACGCCCCTCACTGGAAGTCATCACCCCCACATCCATGCACACGTCCCCTGTGTCCTCTCCCACTGTGTCTTTCCCCCCTTCTCCGAAAAGTACACAAACGCAGGCACTCAGACACCCAACAGCCATCCACCTCACAAAAGCATCCAGCCCATGCACCCAAAATCAGCAGACACCTCCTACAACCACTTCCGCTTCCTCCACTCCCAAACCTTCACCCTTTTTCCGCCCCAATGTCCCTAAGAAGCTTTTCCTCTCTATCGTTGACCTCTTCCCTACCACTCCCCCCATCCTTCACGTCGGGCCAGGGTGGTCAGAACCCAGACGAGCACCTCAGCCACCCAGTCCATGGCCACAGTGGTGTCGACAGCTACTGCAGGTGGGAGAGGATACCAGGCACCAGGCAGACACACGGAAAAGGTGCCTGCACCATGTGCTGCAAGGAAGGCTAAGGAGGCATCCCCAGCTGTGTCAGGGAAGGGCAGGGAGCGATCCCCAGCTTCTGACAGGAAGGACACGGGGCCTGCACCAGCAGACAGGAAGGACAGGAGGCCTTGTGCTGGGAGTCATTCGGAGCCCCCACCACCAACCATGGTGGTTCAGCTGTCCGATGCTGCTGGGGAAGGACTGGAGCCTCCCCCCACCACTAGCAGCACTGCCACCAGCACCACTGCTAGCAGCAGCATCCCCGGTGGGCTGCCGTCCGAGGCTGCAGGGGAAGGGCTGGAGCCTCCCCCCACTACTGCCAGCACCGGCACCATCACCACTGCCAGCTGCTGCAGCCCCAGTGGGCAGCCGTCCGAGGCTGCAGGGGAAGGGCTGGAGCCTCCCCCCACCACTGCCAGCACCTCCACCAGCACCACTGCCAGCAGCTGCAGCCCCAGTGGGCAGCCGTCAGAGGCTGCTGGAGAAGGGCTGGAGCCTCCCCCCACCACTGCCAGCACCGCCACCAGCACCACTGCCACCACTTAGCAGCCGTCACCGCCGGCGGATAGTGTGTAGTCCTGCATCCATGGGCTGTTGTGCGGCCTGGCCCCTGCAAATCCTGTGGGTCTGACACCCATGTGAGAGACTGTGACCTTGCACTCCCCAAGATCTGCATCACAGGGCACAATGCCCCCTCCAGAACCAGTGGAAGAAACCAGACACTCAGCCCATCCTCCACAGGATGAAGCTCACTGGGCACAATGCCCCCTCCAGAACCAATAGGGAAGCCATCCACTCACCCCATCCTCCACAGGATGAATCTCAGTGGGCACAATGCCCCCTCCAGAACCAGTGGAGAAGCCATCCACTCACCCCATCCTCCACAGGATGAAGCTCACTGGGCACAATACCCCCTCCAGAACCAGTGGAAAAGCCATCCACTCACCCCATCCTCCACAGGATGAAGCCCACTGGGCACAATGCCCCCTTCAGAGCCAGTGGAGGAAGCCATCCACTCACCCCATGATCCACAGGATGATGCTCACTGGGCACAATGCCCCCTCCACAACCAGTGGGGAAGCAATCCACTCACCCCATCCTCCACAGGATGGAGCTCACTGGGCACAATGCCCCCTCCTTGCACTCCCCAGGAGCAAGCAGTGAGCAAACCACCTATTGAGAGACTGTGGCCTTGCATGCCCCAGGACCAAGCAGTGGGCAAACCACCCACTTGAGAGACTGTGGCCTTGCACTCCCCAGGACCAAGCAGTGGGCAAACCACCCACTAGAGAGACTGTGGCCTTGCACTCCATAGGACAGCGCACAGGGCATGTTGCCCCCTCCAGGACCAGTGGTGTTGTACCATCATCTGGCTGAGGTAATCCCCCATTCCCCGTCCCCCTGAGGTGCCTGTGTATTTTTTACCTGATGCCCCTGCAGTGTTCTCTCCATGTGTTGCAGGAGTGAGGTGGGGCCTGGGCCTATGAGTTGTGGCCCTGTGGCCCACGGACATTGAAGACTGGGCAGTGTCACTACATTTGTAAATATGTATATACGTTTGGATTTTGACGCATTTATTCATTGTATTTTATCATATTACCCTCACTTTCTTGAAATCATTTTTTCCTTGCATTATTCCTGAGGGATACGGGGTAGATATGTTATGTTGTTGCTTCTGGTTGTGTGTACGGTGTTGGGGTTGGAGGTGTGTGTGTTGCGTGTGTCACTCTATTCCCCCCCCCCTTGTGTGCTAGGCAGAGGTACTCATTGTGGTCGTCTTCGCTGGTGTTGGTGTTCATAATGTAGCAGAAGGTAGACGAGCATGGGGAAAATTTGCAACTCCGGCTCCATGGCGTCGTGGTTGTTCCCTGAGTCTCCACAGGTGAGTCCTTTGATGTCTGAGTTCTGTTTCCGCCAGGCTTTTGATGTCCCAGAAAAGGTGGCAGATAGGCCAGTCATAAAAGAATGGGCGGTACACTGTCTTCCACCTGGCTGTTGGTGGTTACCGCCGTGGTGTTTGTGGATTTCGCTGTGGCGGTCGGTGTGTTAAAGTGGTTGTCTGTCTGAGCGGTTTCCGCCATGGTCATGATTCCATTTTTGTTACCGCCAGCCTGTTGGCTGTATTACGGCTGCTTTATCACCAACCGCCAGGGTTGTAATGAGGGCCAAACTGTCAATAAACAAATAGCAGTATTGTCAAAAAGAAGTCCAGTATTTGGGGCATATTGTTGAAAAAGAAACAAGAAAAGTGTCAAGAGAAAGAGTAAAAACTATCATGAAAATGAGTCCACCTAAAATGCAGAGACAAGTCAGGATGTTTTTGGTAATGGTTAGCTACCATAAACAGTTGGTACCTAACTTTCCCTGGTGGCATATCCTGTGTTGTGATCAACATACAAAGATGTACCAGGTCTGATTCCATGGGACAACAAATGCATGAAAGCGTTCCTAGAGTTGAGAGAAAGTCTCTGTTGTGCCCCAGCTGTGGGAATGCTAGATTACACAAATATTTTATTATTATTCTTTTTCATCATACGTTTTTACACTGAGAGGAAGGGCTACACTCTCTTAGTGCCAACCCAAATTCACAGAGATGCCAAAAAGCCTGTGCATATTTCTCCATAACTCTTGATCCTGTAGTTACTGCTTTGTTTGGTTGCCTTAAAGGGGTAGCTGCAGTGACTGTAAGCCTTGAAAATGTGAGAACATTGTTAGGGAAATACTTTAATTGTCATGGTCCCTCACTCAGTTGAAGTATTGCTCACTAGATCTAAAACATGGGACCTCACTAACAGAAGACTAGCCCTTAATTAGTAACATATTCTGGTGGGAAACAATGTTGTGCAGAGAAGATGTCAAGTACAGAATCCAAGCACATTGTTACCTATTCCCAAAGGAGAGAAATCTGATTATTTTTAACATGATTGCCTTGATAGTATGGACCTATGCACTCAACCAGATATAAAAGATGAGCCTTTAATAAGTCCAGGTTACATTCTATTTGCAGGCAGCTCATGTTTGAAAACAAATGAAAATTCATTGAGAACAGCTTATGAAGTCTGCACAATTCTGAAAGTGATAGAAGATTCATGGCTTCAAGGAGTTTCTTCTCAGAACCTCTCACAATTCCCCCTATCAGAGCTTGCAGCTTGACAGCACATATGAGAGTGACTATATTTATAGTTAGTCACTACGAATTTGATATTGTCCATGATTGTAGGCAATTGTGGTCATAGAGAGGGTTTGTGACCTCTTTTATTTCACCCTTAAGAAATGGGAAACAGGTCAGAAACCATTGGAAGCTCTACAACTCCCCACTGAAATTGCAGGTTGAAGTGTGCCACACACAGGAGTGACAATTGTTATGTCACAGTCAGCAACAGGTATGCTGATGTAGTGGCATGCTATTTTGCAATTGTGGCCTGCACATTTAACATCTCCTTTACAATTGAAAAGGCAGGAGAAAATATATTTTTCATTACGTTGAAAATGCTTAACAATTGGAATGAATTGAGACAAGAGCCAGAAAATTCACCAGAGCTATAAAAACAGGATTGGATTACAGTAGGGTGTGGAAAAGACAAGTACAATGTTTTGGTTCCAGTGTCTGGAAGACCTGTATTGCCAGAGAATCTGCTAGCTACAATGACAAGACATTTCCATGACCCAACTCACCTAGGTAGAGCTGTCATGATTCACATCTTCATGAAATTCTGGCAGAATCCCAGATTCATAGCTCAAGCAGAAGAATTGTGTCATCAATGGGTGACATGTCAGCAAATTAATGAACACAAATAAAGACATGTTACATTGAGTCATGTGGGAAGATCAGGAGGTCCTATCAACATTGTTAGAAATGGGGTCTTTGGTTGGCAGTCAGGTTACCCCCTGTCCAAGCAAGGACCCTCACTCTAGTCAGGGTAAGTCACACACAATCCAAATTATCCTGTGCCAACCCTCTGGTAGCTTGGCACTGAGCAGTCAGGCTTAACTTAGAAGGCAATGTGTAAAGTATTTGTGCAATAAATCATACAATAACACAATAGAGCACCACAAAAATACACCACACAGTGTTTGGAAAAATATATAATATTTATCTGGATATTTGCAGGTCAAAACGATAAAATATGCAATGAGAAATTGTAGAGACATCACTGAAAAGTGATATGAAGTGTCTTAAGTCTTTAAAAAGAAAACAAAGTCTCTTTCAAGCACAAAGTACCTGGTTTGGAGTGAAAAATCTCCGCAGAGGGCCGCAGAGGAGGAGATGCATGGAAAATGGTGTGTGCGTCCGTTTCGCCGCTTCACACACGGACTTGTGTCATTATTTTTCACGCGGGAAAGATGTTGCATCAATTTCTGGCACACGGAGAGTCTCATCTGTGGGTCGCGGGGTTTTCAGACGCCCCGGGGTCTGTGCGTGGAATCCTGGGCTTGTTGTCCGGCTGCGCATCGTTCCGGTGGGCTGTGCGTGGAATTTTCTCCCTCACGGCAGGCGCTGCGTCGATCTCCTCTCTGGAAGTAGGGCGGCGTTGTCCAGGCGGGCCATGCGTCGAAGTTCCAGTCACACCGCAGGTGCCTCATCGATCTTTTCCTTGCGAAGTCGAGCGGTGGCGTCCCGGGTCGGCGCGCGGTTAATTTTTCACCACGGAGCAAGCTGTGCGTCTAATTTTTCACCGCACAAGGAGTCAGGTTGAAAGAAAGAAGTCTTTTTGGTCCTGAGACTTCAGGGAACAGGAGGCAAGCTCTATCCAAGCCCTTGGAGAGCACTTCTGCAGCAAGGCAAGAGTTCAGCAAGGCAGCAGGGCAACAGCAAGGCAGCAGTCCTCTGTAGAAAGCAGTCAGGTGAGTCCTTTGGGCAGCCAGGCAGTTCTTCTTGGTAGGATGCAGGTTCTGGTTCAGGTTTCTTCTCCAACAAGTGTCTGAGGTGGTAGGGCAGAGGCCCTGTTTTATACCCAAATGTGCCTTTGAAGTGGGGGAGACTTCAAAGAGTGGCTTAGAAGTGCACCAGGTCCCCTTTCAGTTCAATCCTGCCTGCCAGGGTCCCAGTAGGGGGTGTGGCAGTCCTTTGCGTGAGGGCAGGCACTCCACCCTCCCAGTCCAGGAAGACCCATTCAAAATGCAGATGTATGCAAGTGAGGCTGAGTACCCTGTATTTGGGGTGTGTCTGAGTGAATGCACAAGGAGCTGTCAACTAAACCCAGCCAGACGTGGATTGTAAGGCACAGAAAGATTTAAGTGCAAAGAAATGCTCACTTTCTAAAAGTGGCATTTCTAGAATAGTAATATAAAATCCAACTTCACCAGTCAGCAGGATTTTGTATTACCATTCTGGCCGTACTAAATATGACCTTCCTACTCCTTTCAGATCAGCAGCTACCACTTCAATAATATATGAGGGCAGCCCCAATGTTAGCCTATAAAGGGAGCAGGCCTCACAGTAGTGTAAAAACGAATTTAGGAGTTTTACACTACCAGGACATGTAAACTACACAGGTACATGTCCTTCCTTTTACCCACACAGTACCCTGTAGGGAAATGGACACCCTCAAGAGTTTTGGATTCTCACCCCTCATCTGCATGAGCCATCTGAGGGGCCTGTGGTCTGTCTGAACCCGGAAGTGAGTCCCAAACAGGTATGGTCTCAGCTTCTTCAGTGCCCAGACCACAGCAAAAGCTTCTCTCTCAATAGCACTCCACCTCTGTTCCCGTGGTAATAGCCTTCTGCTAATAAAGACTACTGGTTGGTCTGAGCCCTCCTCATTCAGCTGCACTAGAACAGCCCCTATGCCATGCTCTGAAGCATCTGTCTGCACAATAAATTCCTGGGAATAGTCAGGGGCCTTGAGCACGGGGGCCGTGCACATGGCTTCCTTCAGAGAATCAAAGGCTTTCTGACAAGCCTCTGTCCAATTCACCAACCTAGGTTGTTTCTTGAAAGTGAGTTCACAATGGTCCCTTAGCCCTTGACGAATCTGCGGAAGTATCCAGTGAGGCCTAAAAAGGCTCTCACCTCAGTCTGTGTTCTAGGTGGTTGTCAGGCCTTGATAGTTTCAATCTTGGCCTGGAGTGGCTGCACCTTGCCACCACCTACTAGGTGTCCCAAGTACACCACGGAACCCTGCCGAATCTGGCACTTTCTAGCCTTGATGGTTAGGCCTGCCTGTCGCAGAGCCTGAAACACCTCCTTGAGGTGGAGCAGGTGTTCCTCCCAGCTGGAACTGTAGACAGCTATGTCGTCCAGGTAGGCTGCACAGTAGGCATCCTTGCCAGCCAGGACCCCGTTAACCAAACGTTGGAAGGTAGCGGGGCATTTTTCAACCCAAATGGCATCACCCGGAACTGGTGATTTATCAAAAGTCCCTGGCTTTTTCCCAAATCTGGAAGAGGAATAGTTGCCACCCCCTCCCTGGGAATTCTTTTGGTGGCCTTTTGAGAGTTCCTTATCTGTAAGTTTATCTCCCCCCTCTTTCTTTTGTTGGGAACCCTGACCACCTTTGTAGGTGTCCCCCCCCAAGATACCTTTCTGGACACTCTGGTGCTAACCCAGAGGTCCGCCTCCTCAGCAAGCTTCCTGGGATCAGTCAGCTTACTATCCACCAAGTGCTGGCGCAACTCTGTAAAAGAAATACTGAGCATATGCTCTCCCAGAATCAAGTCATATAACCCTTTGTAATCATCTGCTTTGCTGCCCCGCATCCAACCGTTCAGTGCCTTATTGGAGAAATCAAAACAATCAACCCAGGTTTGTGTGGAAAGTTTGGTACTGTCCCTAAACCTCTGACGGTATCTCTCAGGGTTAGTCTAAACTTGGCCAGTAAAGCAGTCTTCATGACAGGATAGTTATAATGATCACGTGGGTCTAGTATACGGAGTGTGTCCCTTCCCTCTCGGGGTACATAAAACCACTAGCCCGCCCCCCATTGCCCTTCAGGAACCCCATGAGCCCTTAGTGCAACTCCATAGGCAGCCAGCCACTTGTCAATATCATCTCCCATCACAAAACTGGGCACCACACTTTTGGCTATACAAACCTTTTTCTCTCCGACAGGTCCTGTATGTATGCTGCCACCATCACTGCTGGACTCAGACTGCCTTGCCTTGAGATCCAGCTCCTTGAGACTCAGTTCATGAGCCAACAAAAGTTTATTTTCAGCCAAGGCTGTCACGGTGAAGGTACTCCTCAGACTCGGTGTGATGCAAACAAGGTCCACCTCCCGACACCACCAAGTCACCGATAAAAAACCACAGTGCATTGGAGTAATCAGGCGAGGGAAGGAAGGGGAAGGATCAGCAGGGACGGGATAACTGTAAAGAAAAATACACAGTGTTAATTATCACATTGTCTGTCTATTCTCATAAGGTCTCACTAAAACCAAAACGACCTGGCCTGCCCATAACTCATAAGGGCAGAACTAGTCCAAAGCCTGACTATATTCCATCAGTATCACCAATGGATGCCCCAAGCCAACTACGGCCACTAATAATCACTTAAGGGTCTCACCGCCCCTCCTCCTAAACAATACTACAGTACGTATAAAGAAACAAACATGAGGAGAAGGAATAAGGTGAAGAAAATCTATTTTGCACTTCTTCCTATGATTCAGTTAACACACTGAGCCTTTTGTTAATGTCACGTATATTTGAAGAAGTAACTCGTTCATATCTCATTGAATATTGACAAGAATCATTTGTCCCGGCTGTTTGGAATCCTGCAAACAGTAAATCTCATTCTGAATTGCTGCCAAAAAAAAGCCAAAAGATTATGTCTCATAAGATCGCCGTTCCTTGATTATGGTATATCAAAAGGTAAGGTGCTCCAGTATATGACAGTCACTCACAACCTGGCCATAAGGAATGCAGAAATAAAGAAAGGCGATAGCCTCCGGCAAGTAGCACAGCTTGCCGCTTACCACCTCCTTAGTACTTGGATCTTGAACGGAGGAGCAGCTAGGAACTCCTTCTGCCGGTAAAATGTCAGTTTCCAGGAGGGGGCCCTGATGAATCTCATTCCTCTTTTCCGGACGCCGATGATTCCCCCCTTGGGAACGCCGTCCGCTCCGACCTCGTTGAGGCTCCGACCTGCCTCATTAGCACAGAATAACGCACACCCTTTCCGGGGTGTGCTGACTCTTACGCGATCTCTACCGCGCTGGGCTTCATGGGAGGTGTAGTCCCTAATGACTACAATCTCCCGATCGGCCCTGTAGGCGCCGGCTAGCACCTGACAGTACGCCCACCTCCAAAGCGCCTCCTAGGGCCAGGTTTAGTGGGATTACAAGCATGAAACCGTTGCACCGCCCTAGGGGCATGGACATTGCCTTCCGGCTCCCAAGAATCCTCCTCGGCCTCATACCCCTTCCACGAAACCAAGTACCATAACTTACCCCCCCGTAGTTTGGAATCCAACACTTTGCGCACCTCATACTCCAGCTGCCCGTCTCTAACCACCGGAGGCACCGCCCGCCGGGTCGCTGACAGAGCTGGCTTCAAAAGGCTGCAATGAAACACCGGATGGATTCTTAAGGAAGCAGGTAAGTTGAGACGGTAAGCCACAGGGTTTATCTTGCGTACCACCTCATAAGGACCAATGTAACGAGGATGAAAGATGCTACGCATCTTAAAGCGTATATACTTGGTGGAAAGCCACACTCGATCCCCTGGCTGATACACCGGCCCCTCACGCCGATGTACATCACCCCATTTCTTATACTGTTCCTTGGCTTTATCCAAATTAAGTCGTATTTTTTTTTTGCATGGATTGTAGGTTCTTAACCATAGCATGGACAGTAGGTTGATCCGTGACATCCCGAGGTATGATTATGGGCAACATCTCCGCGTGGAACCCTGTGTTAGCACGAAAAGGAGACTCCCTTATCGAGCTATGCCAAGCATTGTTGTACGATAGTTCGGCCAGCCATAGCAATGACACCCACGATTCCTGGGCGTCCTTTGCATAGCACCTCAGATATTTCTTCAGGGTTTGGTTGAGGCGCTCCGTCTGGCCATCGGTTTGTGGGTGGAAACTGGTGGATAGGGCGGATTCAATGCGCAGAACCTTGCACCACATGCGCCAAAACCTAGCAATGAACTGGGGGCCTCTGTCTGAAATAATGTTCTTGGTAAACCATGTAACCGCACCACTTGAGACAGAATTAGATGGGCGGTCTGACTTGCTGTAGGTAGGTTTCTACAAGGGAGAAAGTGACCCATCTTGGTAAGACTATCGATTACCACCATGATAGCATTGTACCCCTGATCCATTGGCAATCCTACCACAAAATCCACGCTGATGGTTTGCCATGGTTTTTCCGGAGTGGGCAAAGGCATCAGCTTGCCCTGGCTCTTCGCGTTTTCTCCCTTGGATCGAGCACATATCTCACACCGAGCCACCCATGTCGCAACGTCCTTAGCCCAACCTTTCCACCTGAAATGTCGTTGAACTATTTGCGCAGTTTTGGTGTACCCCGGATGACCAGCTGTTACCGCATCATGACACCAATTGAAGGCTTGCATTCGAAGTTCATGTGTTGGTAAATACAAACGATTACCTTGCAACGGTATTCCATGCTTAAGGGTACGGTCCTGACTTACTTCGGCCCACTCCTTCCACTGAGCAGCAGACTTATGCTTAGAGACCTTTTCTAGGAAGTGAGAGATATGAAGGGCACAAAGCACTTTTTTTTCCGGTTGGATGATTGCTTCATCAGGTCTTGAAGCGATGTTCCTCGCGTCACTTTGTCTAGACAGTGAATCTGCCTTCCGATTGTCGACCCCAGGACGGAAGGTTACTACAAACTCATATTCTGAAAAGAACAGCATCCACCTCATTTGCCGCTGGGTAAGCTGTCTAGCCTCCTTCATATACTGCAAGTTTCGGTGATCAGTATATACCGTGACCGGGTGTTGGGCCCCCCAGAGATAGTGTCTCCATTCCTGAAATGCCTTTTTTATGGCTAGTAGTTCTTTTTCTGCCACCGTATAGTTGAGTTCCGCAGCAGATAGCTTCTTAGATAAAAACGCAACCGGATGAAGCTGTCCCGAGGTCTTGTTTCTTTGGGATAACACAGCCCCAATGGCTATATCCGAGGCATCTGCTTCGACTATAAAAGGTACTTCTGGCTGTGGATGCTGAAGTATAGGCGCTGAGCAGAAGGCCTGTTTTAAGAAGCAGAAGGCCTCCTCTGCCTCCTCTGACCAAACAAAAGACACACCCTTTCTTAGCAACCTTGTTATAGGTGACACAATGTGGGAAAAATGACAGATGAATCTTCTGTAGTAATTGGAAAACCCCAGGAAGCATTGCACGTCTCTCACACTAGTGGGCACTGGCCACTCTTGAACCGCCTGTATTTTTCTTGTCGACATGCAGAACCCTTCCGGGCTTAAATCCACCCCCAAGAACTCAACCTTCTGTACATGGAACTCGCATTTGCTCAGTTTGCAATAAAGATGGTGCTGTTGCAATGCTTGGAGTACTAGGGAAACATGTTCCATGTGCCGCTCTAGGGAGGTAGAATACACCAATATGTCATCTATATAAACGATCACAAAGTGGTCTACGTATTCTTTGAGAACATCGTTCAGAAAGTACTGGAAAGCCGCCGGGGCGTTACACAACCCGAACGGCATTACCAAGTATTCAAACAGGCCATAACGGGTCTTGAACGCCGTCTTCCACTCATCCCCTTCACGGATTCTGACCAGATGGTAAGCCCCCTTCAGATCCAACCTTGTATAGATAGTTGCCTCTTTCACCTGTTCCAATAACACAGGAATGAGGGGAAGAGGGTATCTATTCCTTATCGTGTTCTTGTTCAGCATTCGATAATCGATGCAGGTTCTCAACTCTTTATTCGCTTTAGCTATGAAAAAGAGTGGAGAAGCTGCCGGAGAACAAGATGGTCTAATGAACCCGATTTCCAGGAAGCGGTCCAGATATCTTCGCAAATGTTTGGTTTCTGGGTCTGATAGAGCATATACCCTACAAGAAGGAAGGAGTGCTCCCGGAATCAGATCTATCTTGCAATCGTATATACGATGGGGTGGCAATGTCTCCGCCTGACCTTCGTCGAACAAATCCTTGAACTTGGCGTAAACAGAGGGCAATATCACAGCTTTCTCCACCACTGTGGCCAACTGTAACCCTTGAGCCAACGCTAACGCGGGGGGGTTATCATATAAGAAACAGACTTTCTCACTCCTCAAGGACTGAAAACTAACCGTCTTGGTTTGCCAATCGATAACAGGATTGCTTTTTCTTAGCCAGGGCATTCCCAAAATTATTTCATACTGAGGAGCCTCTATTATATCTAGCCTGATAATTTCTCTGCGTGCCGGAGATACTCCATTGAAAACCAACCCCACATCCTCAGTTTGTTCAGTAAGGGGTCCAGACTTCAGTGGTGTACCGTCAACTGCCAACACTATTTCGGGGTTCTTTCTTGGAATTCTCGGAAGTCCCAGTCTCTTAACCACCCCCTCATCTATGAAATTTCCCGTGGCTCCTGAGTCTATCATTGCCCACACAGGATGGGTTCGATCTTGGGACACCAGCTCTACGGATAACAAAAGGTGTGACGCCTTTTCTTCTTGTGGCAAGAGGGTTAAAGAAGTCAACCGGAACCCCGATAGGGGTTCTATAAAGGGCAAATCCTCTTTCTCTGATATCTTCCCTGATGTCACCGCTGCCTTTTGAGTGGGGGAGTAGGAGAACCTTTTTCTTGGTTTTTGGGGACACTCTCTCACATAATGACCCTTCCTGCCGCAATACATGCACAACCCCTGTACCCTCCTACTCTCCTTTTCGGCCCTTGACAGAGGTGCCCTAACGGCTCCCACTTCCATAGGTTCCCCGCATAAATCATGGGAATTAGGAACTGGTCGCCCCTCCCTTTCTGGAATGCCCGGCCGCCTATCACCCGCTCTACGCTCTCCCCTTCTCTCTGCTAGCCGATGATTCAATCTCAAGGTAAGATTCACAAGTTCAGTACACGTGGAAGGCTGTGGATCTATTTGGGCTAGGATATCCTTCATGTCGTCTCTTAATCCTTGATAATAGAGAGACATTCTCTTCTCCTCTGGCCACTCTGATTCCGCCACCAGTCTATTGAAGGTCGTAAGATAAGTAACCAGGTCAGACCTCCCCTGTCTCAGCTCCAGCAATTCTCTATCAGCACTAAAGGTGGTTGTTCTGTGATCAAACACCTTTTCAAAGGCCGACCGAAAGGCATTCCAATCCGATAATAAGGGGTCATCGTTTCTAACTAACGGCACTGCCCAGTTAGCTGCATCTCCCGAGAGATAAGAAATAGCGAACATTACCCTGGAAAGGTTAGAGGGAAAAGACGCCGGTCTACAAGAGAATTGAAGAGACAACTGCGTTAAAAAAGCCTGAACTTTCCTGGGGTCCCCTGAAAACCGTTCCGGACTGGCCAAAGGGATTGGAGGGGAGACGTTCACGGTTACCTGCGGTGTAGATGCTGAGGCATCGAAGGGATTCCTAGTAAGCCTTTCTACCTTGTCCCTTAGGGCCGCTGCCTCCACCCTAGAATTTGCCAACTCTTGCTGCACTACCACTAACGCCTGTAATACATCATCCATAGATGCCATCTTTGCATTACACCGAGCAGGAGGAGTATTATTCGTGGGTGCGTTATTCTGTCACGGTGAAGGTACTCCTCAGACTCGGTGTGATGCAAACAAGGTCCACCTCCCGACACCACCAAGTCACCGATAAAAAACCACAGTGCATTGGAGTAATCAGGCGAGGGAAGGAAGGGGAAGGATCAGCAGGGACGGGATAACTGTAAAGAAAAATACACAGTGTTAATTATCACATTGTCTGTCTATTCTCATAAGGTCTCACTAAAACCAAAACGACCTGGCCTGCCCATAACTCATAAGGGCAGAACTAGTCCAAAGCCTGACTATGTTCCATCAGTATCACCAATGGATGCCCCAAGCCAACTACGGCCAATAATAATCACTTAAGGGTCTCACCGCCCCTCCTCCTAAACAATACTACAGTACGTATAAAGAAACAAACATGAGGAGAAGGAATAAGGTGAAGAAAATCTATTTTGCACTTCTTCCTATGATTCAGTTAACACACTGAGCCTTTTGTTAATGTCACGTATATTTGAAGAAGTAACTCGTTCATATCTCATTGAATATTGACAAGAATCATTTGTCCCGGCTGTTTGGAATCCTGCAAACAGTAAATCTCATTCTGAATTGCTGCCAAAAAAAAGCCAAAAGATTATGTCTCATAAGATCGCCGTTCCTTGATTATGGTATATCAAAAGGTAAGGTGCTCCAGTATATGACAGTCACTCACAACCTGGCCATAAGGAATGCAGAAATAAAGAAAGGCGATAGCCTCCGGCAAGTAGCACAGCTTGCCGCTTACCACCTCCTTAGTACTTGGATCTTGAACGGAGGAGCAGCTAGGAACTCCTTCTGCCGGTAAAATGTCAGTTTCCAGGAGGGGGCCCTGATGAATCTCATTCCTCTTTTCCGGCCGCCGATGATTCCCCCCTTGGGAACGCCGTCCGCTCCGACCTCGTTGAGGCTCCGACCTGCCTCATTAGCACAGAATAACGCACACCCTTTCCGGGGTGTGCTGACTCTTACGCGATCTCTACCGCGCTGGGCTTCATGGGAGGTGTAGTCCCTAATGACTACAATCTCCCGATCGGCCCTGTAGGCGCCGGCTAGCACCTGACAAAGGCTCTCTCAGCTGCAGCTTCAGCTTGCTTGGCTTCTCTCTCTGCTCTCTTTTCTTCCTGTTGAGCCTCAATTTTCAGTCTTGCCATTTGCAATTGGAACTCCCTCTCCTCTCTCCTTTCCTCTGCGGTCAGGCCTTGATCAGAGACACTGCTCCCTGGTCTGGAAGGGGGCACAATTGCAGTGGTAAAATTACCCACTGATGGCAAAAAATCCTCTGGGGGGCCATCTTTTGGCTCCTCCTCCTCCTCAGCATCCTCTTCTAAATGGGCTTCTGCCCAGACCCTCAGCGCCACTTGAAAGTCCTCCTTTCTGGAGGCCCCTTGGGTGGGTACACTCATCTCCCTGCAGAACATTTTTAGCTGTTTGACAGTATATGTCTCCACCAGGTTTAGGTCAAAATCTCCTGCTTGAGACCCAGCCAGAGACATGTTGAGTGAGGATTTAGGTTTTGAAAATTGTCAGGAAAAACGAATTTGCAAAAAGAGATAAAAATCAAGTTGACCTTCAACTATGGGTAGCTAGTGAAATACTTAGCTACTATAGGTCACTGCACAAATACAAGTCCTATCCTCACCGCTGATCACCATTGTTAGAAATGGGGTCTTTGGTTGGCAGTCAGGTTACCCCCTGTCCAAGCAAGGACCATCACTCTAGTCAGGGTAAGTCACACACAATCCAAATTATCCTGTGCCCACTCTCTGGTAGCTTGGCACTGAGCAGTCAGGCTTAACTTAGAAGGCAATGTGTAAGGTATTTGTGCAATAAATCATACAATACCACAATATAGCACCACAAAAATACACCACACAGTGTTTGGAAAAATATACAATATTTATCTGGATATTTGCAGGTCAAAAGATGCAATAAGAAATAGTAGAGATATCACTGAAAAGTGATATGAAGTGTCTTAAGTCTTTAAAAAGCAAACAAAGGGGCTCATTACAACATTGGCGGTAAAAGCCGCTTACCGCCGTGTAGAAGACCGCCAACACACCGCTGTGGCCGCGGAAATCTGCCACAGCTATTATGACCCACATCCCGCAATCCGACAAAATTCAGACATCCACACAAGTCCACCACACCAAAGGTCAGTGATAAACTGGCGAAAACAAAACCTCCACCGTCCCGCCAACAGAAATACGCCCATGCTCTCACGACCCACGAATCCACGCGGCGGTCTTTCAACCGCGGTATTCCATTGGCGGTACACACCGCCGCGCTCAAAATACACACACATCTCCAAAACACAGCCACATTGGACAATTTGAAAAAAACACACCTGAGTCACATACACACACCACTCCCACACACTCAATACTATATAAAACACACACCCACATCACCCACAAACCCCTACGACAACAATTGAGAACGAAGCACAGAGAGAGACACCACCATCCACAAACTAGCAGCCAGAGACACTCAACACCATCACTCACACAACTTCCACGCACAAAACACCACACACCACTACATATCACCACACTTATCACAACATACACCACCCCACACATCACCTACAACACCCCATGGCACGGCAAAGACACCCCAGGTTCTCTGAGGAGGAGCTCAGGGTCATGGTGGAGGAAATCGTACAGGTAGAGCCACAGCTATTTGGCTCACAGGTGCAGCACACCTCCATAGCTAGGAAGATGGAGCTATGGCGAAGAATAGTCGACAGGGTCAACGCAGTGGGACAGCACCCAAGAAATAGGGACGACATCAGGAAGAGGTGGAACGACCTACGGGGGAAGGTGCGTTCCGTGGTCTCCAGACACAACATCGCGGTACAGCGGACTGGCGGCGGACCCCCACCTCCTCCCCCACAACTAACAACATGGGAGGAGCAGGTCTTGACTATTCTGCATCCTGAGGACCTCGCAGGAGTCGGTGGAGGAATGGACTCTGGTAAGCCAAATCTGAACTATCATATCCCCCACACTACCAGGCATGCTGTCACTTACCTCCACCCTCGCCCACACCCCTATCACTCCAACTCCTCACAAATGTACCAATATCACAAACCACACATCCCAACACCAAGCCCTGCATGCAAAAACAAAGCATGGACACCCATCACTAAAGCATGCCCACTGCACATACCCATAACACCCCCCACAACCATCATCACACAAGCCTACACACAGGAATGCTAGCACTGGGGTACAGGGTCACCCACCCATTGCACACCATGAAACACACAGATGCAATAATCATGCCTTTCCACCCCTGCAGGACCACTACCCAATCTCACCAGACAGGAGGGTCCAGATATCTCCACCCCACCCACAGAAGAGGCCCACAGTGATGACAGCTGCTCTGTCGACCTGGATCTAGATGATCAGCCCGGACCATCGTGGGCCTCGGGACAGTCGGTTGCCCTCACACAGGCACAGCCCAGCACAGACCTTCCACCCTCTGGTAACGCCAGCACAGCACCCACCCAGCAGGCCCATACCTCCGTACCCAGGACACGTCAATCAGCTGTGTGTCCACCACTACAGGGAATCCAGGAGAACCCACCACCCCAACAACAACAGGGACCTGGGGGCAGTGGTAGAGGGCACACGGTCCAGGGGACGGAGGCACAGGAACACAGGGGAACTGGGAGGGCTGCTGTGCGACAGGGGGCGGACAGGCCTAGGGAACCCACTCTCCACGAGGCCCTCTCCTCCATTATGGGAGCATACCACCACTCCCAAGAGACGATGGCAACGGTACTGGCCAAGTTTCAGGAGACCCAGCGCATGCAGGAGGAACAGTATTTGGGCTTCAGGGAGGAACTCAGAACCATCAGCACCACCCTGGGCACCATCGTAGGGGTGCTGAAGGAGATACTGAACACCAGGAGGGACACTGTGGCACTCCAAGGGGCCCCTGACACTAGCCTGGATGATGAACTGCCCACCACCTCCGCCGGTGCTAGTGGACAGGAGGCACCGCCACAGGACCACCACACCAGCACCCCCTGGAGACGGAGAACCACCCCGCAAGCGGTCCCTGAGAACCAGGAACAAGACAGAGCACGATGCCAAGACCCCCGCCAAGAAATAAGACCACCCTGATTGTCATCCTACTGTCCCACTTTGTAACCCTGTCCATATTGGAACTGCCCCAGCTCCACTTCCCATATGGACAATGCACCTGTGAGACTAATAGACTGGACTCTGCCATGGACATTCCTCCACCATCACCCCTCACCATTTTACAACCCCCGTCCAATATTTAGCACTGCAATAAACACCCTTGAAGCACAAAACAACCTGGAGTCAGTCTGTGATTTTGAAAATGTGTATTAGCAATGACAGTGTCAAAATGCGTTCTCAAATGTAATGTCAACATACCTATGTCACACATCTCAAGTCCATGAGGAATCTAAGCAGATGACACACGTTGGAAACCACACCTGTGAAACCGTAATGGAAATGTACAACTCAGTTACCATATACTGGTTGAAATCGACAGACAGAATAGAGGTAGAAGTGTGAAAGTACTTGTAGTAGGAAGGAATGTATTCTCACCTGTGTGTCACTGGAAATATTACTGGATAACTGAGTCCCTGTTGTCAATGTCTTCTTCCTCTGCTTCCTCCTCATCACTGTCCACAGGCTCCACAGCTGCCACAACACCGTCATCTGTACCATTCCTCTCCTGGAGAAACAGAGTAGAAGGTTCTCCCTTTATAAGTCACCTGTAAGCTCCGCCCGCTGAGCCACGCCCCGTCCACCCTCGTAGTAGGCAAAGGAATTCCCGCCTTTTACCAGGATGATGGACAGCTTTCCAAAACGACCCCACTGCGTTTACCGCCGATTTCAGGTGGTGCGTTGTTGATGCGCAGAAGCACGAGGACATCTCCACAAAGATGCACTAGTAACAATAACATTGCCAAAGGCATACAAGGTTGCTGGAGATGTTTCCCCCATGACCCATCACGTAGCCGTAGTGTACAATATAAACAGGGTGTATAAAACATGCTAGGTAACGCTTACTGACTTACTCGTAGAAAATACTCCGGTTGGGTATGCCATGATGCTCATTTTACAGAAACTAAACCTCAACAAGAAGCACTTACAAATATAAACGTAGCAGGTGTCCCAGTTGAAGCTCAGCTTCTGGAAAGGACAAGCCATCCTAACTCTTGGGCTTGGCAAAGATAAAGCAAGTCTGCGTGCTCAGAGATCCCATAGCAGAAAAAGATTTAGAATCCTTCCTGGAGGTGAATTGATGATGTACTGGAGCGTAATCTGTATCTGACTTGAATAGCAGGTTCTATCTTCCTCTCCTGGAGACACAGAGTAGAAGGTTCTCCCTTTATAAGTCACCTGTAAGCTCCGCCCGGTGAGCCACGCCCCGTCCACCCTCGTAGTAGGCAAAGGAATTCCCGCCTTTTTACCAGGATGATGGACAGCTTTCCGAAACGACCCCACTGCGTTTACCTATGATTCAGGTGGTGCGTTGTTGATGCGCAATGCCACGAGGACATCCCCACAAAGACGCACTAGTAACAATCACATCGCCAAAGGCACACAAGGTTGCTGGAGACGTTTCCCCCGTGGTCCATCACGTAGCCTTAGTGTACAATATAAACAGGGCGTATAAAACATGCTAGGTATCACTTACTGACCTACTCGTAGAAAATACTCCGATTGGGTAGGCCATGATGCTCATTTTACAGAAACTAAACCTCAGTGTGTGAGCTGAATCAATACCACCGGCAATCTGAGAAGAAGCAGAGGCAAGTGGCATAAGTGACACAGAAGAAGATAGAAAAGATCTAGAGTTGCTTGTCAAATATGTTTTTCACCTGAATGCCCATTTTATGTGAGACAAGTTTGAATATTTCAATGTCTGATCTACTTGATTGGAGTGAAGAACTGTCAGATCCTCTGTCACAATTCACTCCCTGCACTCTTGTGCCCATCACTAGAGGGCCGAATTGTGGGACTTTCCAATGCTCTAATAATGATCTAGACATTCCCTTGCATGCATATCCTGACTTCCTGCCATTTGGACACAATTTTCAAGTTACCATCCAGTCCCAATCCATGACGGGTTTTGTGGAAGCCATAACCTAGAATTTCCTGCTCACTGCTTCATCTTCTCCCCTGCAGGCCAAAGATGGGTGGATGAATTCAGCACACCTGTGGCTGGCTGCTGCTAGCCTCCTCACACCTGATGCATTAGATTACTGTGAGCCCTTTTAAGTCTCAGCTCCCTTCAGCCCAGTGTTAGACATTGTAGCTGTTTTCTGGTGAGACGGACCCTTGTTTCCTGACATTTCTGAGCAATAGGTTGCTGGTTCCAGTTCCAGAGCCTTAGTTATTCCTCCCTTCCTATTCAGCTATTCCTGAGCTTTTCTCATTTCCTTAGTTCCTGAGCCACAGCTATTCTTAATTCCTGTTCCTGAGCTGTCGTTATTGCTTGTTCCTGAGCTGTCGTTATTCCTTGTTCCTGCACTGTAGCAAGTGCCTAATTTGAGCTGGTGGTTTCCAGTGTGGGGCACCGGCTCTTAGCTTTTGGCATCAGGCAATTACTGTGAGCAAAAGACACATATGAGAAAGACGTAGGAAGAGAAAAACAAAAAAGCATCACAAAGGGAGGAAGCAGAAAGCTAGATGAGTGAACTAAGGGTGCAGGGAGTGACTGTACAGGGATTTAGGAGGCCCAAGATGACTGTAGGATTACGCTGCCTCAGTATTCTGTGCTTGCACATTTAATTGGAGCAGCCACGATTTTCAAAGGAGAGCTTTGGCCACCTACACACTTTTATTTACCAATTAAGTACTGACTGTAGTTATCCTTGTTCCTATTCTTGATCAGTAGCAAATCCTTGTTCCTGAACTAGCACTCCCCACAGTGCTACTTTGTCTTCTGAGACAAAGCAAATTCCTGTTCCTGAATTAGCACTCCCTGCAGAGCTGCTTGACTTCGGAGCCACACTATTCCTTGTTCTTTGAACTATTTTTGCCTGCTGGGTTTCCTTGTTTCCTTGATTCCTGCACCAGCCCTTCTTGTGCTCCATTGAAGCCTCTCTTCTTCTGTATTTTCCTTTTCCCAGTCCTTGCCTTTCTTTCCATTTCTTTGTTCTAGTTCCTAGTTTGCTGTTGTTTCTGCTGTCTTGCTTCTAGTTTCCTTTTATGTTTGATACTTGCTTACTACCAAGTGTACCATTTGCTTTCCAATTGTTCCTGTTAAGCACTCCTCCTTGCTAGCTCCTTGACTATTGTGGTTTTAATTCGTTCTACACCATTACTGTTAGCACTGTGCATGTACCAGTTTGATTGCCAGGACCTGTGGGCTCAGCTGACAACCTAGGTGGTGTTTCTTGTCCACTGTGATTATTGCCTTTCAGTTACTTTTATAACATCACCATAGGGGACTGCTCCACAGATCCTGGCTTTGTACGTATATCTAGTATCTAATATATGGGTTTGAGCAGTCAGAATCTAACAGCAATTTTGGGTGAGGAACTTACTGAGCTTCAGTCCTACCATGTGGAGATCCTAAGTGCTTTACTCTACATTCCTTTTATTGTTAATGTTGTATAGCTAGATATGTCTTGCATGTTTGTCTTGGGGTGTTAGTCTGGGTGACGCATTACCTCTTGAATGCATGTTCTTGCTGAGCCTTATCTCCCTCATTCCCTTGAATAGAGATTCTCTTTTGGAACCCCTCTATCCTCTGACTCCGTGTGACCTTGGGCAGCTCTGTATCCAGTATTCTGCCTACTTGTCTTCCGTGCCATCAGTCCTATTGAGCACCCCCAACAGATCCTGACAGCCTCATTGAAAGCTTGTGAAAAAAAATAACTGACTTGCAATTTGGAGAACTGAAACTCAATCAACTGAAGATAATATTGTTATCTATTGTTATATATTATTGTTATAATATTTTTGGTGGGGAAAAGAATAATATTAGTTTTACACTATATACCCGACACAGGGAAAACTGTAGTAGAATATGTGAATGCAACATTTAAACCAAATATAGATGAAGATGAGCAGAAGGCATCATTTGTAGATTACATGAATGAAGACTAGTCAATGAATGTCTATAGTAGATGAATTCAAGAATACACTAATGTCATTGAAGTTAAGAACTGGTATGTTTGTGAACACATCCCATCCTATGTAGCTGAACAGGTTTACTATCATCATATTCCACTTTCTAATGCTATCTCCTGTAGTATATTTCTTAGTCTAGTATATAGGCAATGGCTTTTTGAATACTATTACTCAAACATTGACATGGTACGTTCTTATGTTCCACTAATGAACAGTATCAATTTACACCCACAAGCTAAAGAAATGGAGACTGAATGGCACTAATTTAGGCCATTTCTTCCTGTATAAGCACATTAGAAAAAAACATCATGCTTAATGAATTCACAAGAAAAAGCTTTTGCTTTAATGCTAGACGAAAGAAATGCGCAATTTGCAAAAAGTGTGAAGAAGAGAGGGGATGTTCAGAAGGATGCATAGAGAAAATAAGAGTTTGAATTTAGAGAGAAAATATCTGCAGCTAAGCTTAAACTATATAAAAGTCACAAAGGGAAAATATGTGTGTTTAAGTAAAGAATTAGCAGAAGAAATACAACAGTGGGAGATAGTAATTGTGAACATGTGTTTGAGTTGTTTGTACGAACATGGCAAATTCTTCAGGAAGGTTGCCCTACAATTCCTGGGGTACACAGCATATATGTCTAAAATGCATATTTTAGATGCCTGCTTACTGAGAAGGTATTTGTTATTTAGGCGTACTTTTCCAGAAGATGTATCACATGCAGAGCTTAGATGAAGTAACAATGACACCACCGCACAAAGGATAAACACAGTGTTAATGAAGGGACACAGTTAGTGGGGGATACGTAGAGCAATCATACCTACTGTAAGAGTAGTCTTGAATGATGTGACAATCAGAAAACTTACAACAGTTGTTGATAGATCAGCAACTAGTATCTCTGGAGCTTTTCTGGTCGAAAACACTGATCTGGCATCAGTTAGATCTGCGTTTTTTTCAATACAGCTATGCATTATATATTTTGCTAGCTGAGAAGGGTGGAGTCTGCAAGATGCTGAACGTTGAGAATTGTTGAACATACATACCTGACGAGAGTAGAAAGATTCTAGAATATGCAAAGAATATTTTTGATTTAAACTTGGGGCCTGATTTATGAAAAGTTAGCGCCACCTTTGCGTCATTTTTTAATGCAAAATTGGTACAAACGTACAAAATATAATTGATCTTTATAGGAAAGGAGTCACTGCAATAGCTAGGTGGCTTAAGGCAATAAGAGGAGGAATTCCTAAAACAAGGTTAGTTCTTGTGTTAATAGTAGTAGCTTGCTTACTTTCTCCATTTTCTCCATTAGCAATATACAAAGCAATAAAAAGTACATTGATAAATAAAAGAACTAGAGATATGAATAAAAGAATGAAGAGAGATTTAGAACTGAGTGAGATAATAAATGAAGAATATAAGAGACTGAAAAAAAGACAAAAAGATGAAAGTGAACTCTGACATGGAAATTTGTCAAAACATTTCTGATGGTTCCAAACAATTAAAGGTGGGTTGTTAGAGATTTTAGTAGAAATAAATTCCATTTAATTAAATACCACTTATGATTGAAAATTTTGACTAACCAGAAGCTACATTTAAATGTGCACTTTCCTTTCTAAACTTGGCATGACCCGTCTTTGCTTGTGTTGCTTGATTTGCTAACATTTACAAATTAAAACTACCTCTAACACAGCAGAAATGTTTGTATTATAACTTTTGCATGTCCTATGCATGATGAAAACTCCCTATGATAATAAAGAAAGGTATATTGTTTTATTCTTTTTAACTGCCTGACCTGAATTGGAATTACAAAAATAGCTAAAATAATCTGAAACATACTTTTTTATTAATAGAATTTAGTGTGGAGATGTATGGGAAAGGCATGATCTAAAAACATGTACATGTGTGTCTTTTCTTTCAGAGACCAAGACTAGTGGCAAATTTGTCAGATATAACAAGTTGTGTAGAAATGATGGTAATTGTATTTTGTAGTAGTACTGTATTTGCTAAACTTTGCCATCCAAACGGAGCTAACCTCATTGTCTGAATTTCAGCGTATTTAATTGCCTGTGTAATATCTGAGATCAAGCTATGTCCTAAACTGTATGTATTTTTGTATTCATGTACACAAGTGACCCAGGGAAAGAACAGATAGGCTTGGCTGGAGAGTTGGCTTTACAACTTGCTCTCAGACTCACACTCTCTCTCTGAGCTCTTGACCCAGACATATTTGTTTTCTGCCTAGACTATTCTCTACCAGATGTTTGTGACAGTTTTCTTTAAGAGTAATAATAGTTTTGCAGACCAGACTGCTTCTTGAAATCTGTTCTTTTTGCTAATCATTGATTAAAATATTTTACTTTTATTGATTTAGAATACTTAGGTAGGGATAGATTGCGAACACTCTTTATACAATGTTCTGTAAATTACAATTGACTAATAAAGATTTAAAACATAAGAAGAAATGAAATATTAAAACAAATTCAATTAAAACTCTCAATATTGACTCCTGAAGGAATATTAAACATATTGCTTTATGAAAATTGCAGCTTGCACCTACAACCCACAGCCAAAAACCCCTCTTGTGCATCTAGGAGGTAAAGAGTATTTTTTGATTTTAAAGGATTCTCCACTCTCCCAAAAAGTTACTATCACAGCAAATGCCTATTCAATACCTAATAGAATGCTTCTGAAAAAAACATCTGCATTGGAAGAAAAAAAAGGAAAATATCTCATACAAAACATTTGCGAAAATATGTGAGCAGGCCACTTCATCAAAATGTAAAGTTGACGTTTGAAATGACATTACTATTAAATCAACTTAGTTCATTGCAACATGTTCACTCGAGTGTTTACTTTTATAAGGTAAGTGTGGTTGCCTACTACAAATTATAAGATTGATAGGCACATGTTATTAAATATAAAAAATTGCCCTTTGTTAATGAATGTGTTTAATTTTGCAGAAGAAAAAGTACACTCCATCAACAGAGACCCATCTTCACGGGTCGCAGTGCACACAATACATTAATCTACTCTTCAGAGCAGTAGTCACATTGAGTAGTTCATTGCCTGCTATGCAACACATTATAGACCTGATTTAGAGTTTAATGGAGGGGTTTACTCCATCACAATGTAACGGATATCCTGTCCGCTGTATTATGATCCAATTATAGGGTATAGGGATCGTAATTCCACAGATAGGATATCCATCAAGTTTGTGACGGAGTAACCCATCCACTGAACGTTAAATCAGGCCATTTGTTCGTCTCCTAAATAAAAGTGTTGCTTGCAACTTTTTATACTTATGTGTTATGATGAGGACTTTGAGGGAAATGTATAGACCCTAAATATTTCATATTCTCCCTGCCATACATCATATGAGCCCTGTGTTGTGTTAATGGACTCCACGTGTGGTGATGAGCAATCTTCTCAAGGGACAGGTTTTCCCCTCATAAACACCGCCATGAGGACTTGCTCCATTTAGCTCCTGTGTGGAAAAGCTGTGGAAATCGTGGAATAAGAGGACAGGACATCCACTAACCACTTTATTACAAGTACAGGACCTATGCTACTCTTCGCTCCCGACTAATTTAAGATTTCACGAGAATGTTATTGTTTACTATTGTGGATCACAATTTTTAAAGCAAATGAGCTCAAGTGCTCTGTACCATCTCTTTTCCATGTTCAGAGGTCTCAGTATGTGAGAGAAGATCTGTGTCCTCAACAGAAGCCAAGTGCCATCAGGTCTCAGTGATGTAGTAACAATGTTATGTGATCTGCACATGCACGCTGTGCAACACCACTTAACAATAAATAGGTATCTCCATTTACTTACAACTGCTAACAGGAACACAGTGCGAGAAAGTTTCCCAGAAGAGCAGTGAATGTAAGGATTACTTACCCTAGGTGCAGAACTATTTATGCTTTGTATCACTTTCCAATGGTATATTGGAATGTGCAGCAAAGTGAACATAATATATTTTGGTTGCAAAAGGAGAGAGTGCCACAGATGTGTGCTGTCCTTTTATGACTTTCAAATATATCTAGAAAGTGATAGTCAGAGGTACGACATGGATATATTGTTATCGTAATTGACTATGTTACCTTGTTCATTTTGTTTGTTATTTTAACGTTACTTTGGATTATCTTAATTTGTTTTTCGGGTATTAACTTGTCTTCAATATCATATACCCCGTTCTCCTGCAATGGCGGAACCCAGTATGGTGAAACCCACTTCATTCTTTTGGGAAAATGGAGAACCAATAGTGCCTTGGAAAAGATGGAAAAAATGGTTGCTCCATATTTGGTTGCAACTGGGGAGAGACATTTTCAGCGGCAAGGAAGCACATTGTTTCACTTCATAACTGGAATTAAAATGGCAGAAACAAAAAATGTAAAAGTTCTGATGAGATTCTTGTAGGTATGCCAGAAGGAAGGAGAACCAGGAGACATTTATGAAATGTCTGGAAGGATGTCTAGATTTTAGTACAAATACAAATGCAGTTTTGCAAAGAGCCACATGTTATGCCCAACAGCAAGGAAAGGAGGAGAGAACTGGAAATTATATTTGCATGAACACATGAATTTTGTTTTTAAAATACTGTGTTAGCAATAAGGGACTAACTTGTGTGGTACACAAACAAGATGAAAATACAAGAAAAGACAGTAACAAACAATCCAAGCTTGAAAGGGGCCTCTTCTATTTTTAAGGTGATGAAGCACATATAAATGTGGGTAAGTAAGAAAAGGAATGTAAAACTAGTGTAGGTGAGATAGCAGGGTGAAAGAGAGGGGTCACCAAGAAGGTGTGAAAGGGAAGATTTTTGAGACATGACCAAAGAAATAGATGCCTGGTGAATTCAGGTGTTACAAGTATGGCAGCGCCTAATCAGGGTTTGAGTAGTCCAAACTGCTTTGCGAGGCATTTACATGTTGTGAGTATGGGAAGAAAGGCCACCATACCAGAATCTGCAAAGGCTCTGAGGAGCGAGAAAAGAGTAAAGGGAGTACATCAAGTACTGACAAGGTGCATGAAAGCACAAGGGAAAATCTTTTACAAGTCACAGGGATGAAAAATGGAATTAATGAGTGGGAATCAGGAGCAATCAGAATGCTTCCATATAAAACATTGGCTTGTGACCAGAAAGCTGATGTTTTGCCAGACTCTAGATCTCAGTATACCCTAGCTGGTGATTGGAATTAGGTTAGAATCTTTGACACTGATGGAGTTATTCTGAAAGAGGCTGACATAAATCCTGAGGGCTACCGAGATGTCACTATGATTGATAGGGTATGTACCCATGAGGAAAACGTTTGGAGATATGGAGACAAATAGTAAAGTCTGCATAGTCAAAAGTGGAAAAAATCTTCTGGGATGATGTCTCCAATGTGAATAGTTATCACTGTAAGCCCTAATGCACCTGACCAAGTGATAATGGTTGTCTACATAATTGCAAATTAATATATATATATAGCAATTTACAGATGTTTGGAAAAAACTAGGGTTACAACAAGAATCTGAGCACAGGATTGTCCTAAAGAAACAGAACTAAACCTGTAGTTCACAAAGTCTGAAAAGATTTTCTGGTAGTTGAACTGCTAAAACAAGAACTAGAATGATTAAAAGGGCTAGGTTTCACTGCGGGGATTGACAGTTGTTCTGGAACTTAAGGGCAAAGGAAAGACATCAACATAATTGTAGATCTTTGCAACTTCAATAACAATATTTGGGTATATAAGCAGATATTCTGGAAGAGGTGTGCATGTTAAGGAGAGCACAGGTCTTTACTGTGATGGATCTGTCTACTCCATACCACCAAGTAGTGTTAAGTGAGGAATCGAAATATTTGAAATCTTTTGTAATTCTTTTATGGTTATTTCGCTTTGTTAGGATACCAGTTGGATTTACTTCAGTGGCTGCCTTTTTCAAATCTGTAATGAGAAAGGTCTTGCAGGGTGCCATACAGATTTGTTTTGCCTGAAGGACATCCTCGGCCTGTACTACCTATAGGGTTAAATTCCCCTGTTTGCACTACAGCGCACCTTATAGCAGGTTGCCAGGTGCAAACAGGGAAAGTGCACCCTATTAGCCAGAATGTACTGTCCTCAGGGCAGCCGCAAGCTCACCTGCCCCCAGGGCAGTGCATTCAAGAGAAATACAGGGCAGCTGTTTAAAAGCTGCTCCATGTTTCTCTATGCAGGCAGTAATTCACCTGCATTTTTTAGAGAGATTAGAGATCTGCTTGTAGGCAGGTGCAGTGAGTGATTGTACCCGCCAGCAAGGGGATCTCTGGGGGTTACATGGGACCAATTTTTATCCCTGCAGAGGGCTGCCTTTAGAAGGCGCACTGAAATGTCACCACTTTTTTGCGGTGCACTTTCAGTGCACCTTCTAAAGGCATGTTATCAGTTATACGGGTGGTGCAAGGGCAAATAGATTCCCTCATTTGCATGGGGCCACACCCCCGGCAATGGAGGGAATGCCCTCTAATGTTAGCAGATGTGTTATATATGCACCAGCACTATCTGTATTACAGAAGGGGCCACACAAGCATCTGTAAGTGCCCCAGTGGACCCACAAAGTGGGTGCAAATGTCAGTTGCACCACTGGGGCACTTCTGCAATATAGCCTCTGGTGTACAGAGAGTTTGAGCAGGATAGAACCTTGTAGGAAGTTAGAGCACATTTTGCTCAGATTGCTCTGATTGTGGAACAGTGGTTTTACTGTAAAGAGATAAAAGTACCAATTTAGGGTGGGGACAGTAACATACTTAGGACATACTATTTTTGGAAAGGGTATAAGTCCCAAAAGATGATCCAACTGAATCTTTTCTTATAGCACAAATTCCAGGCAACTGGGAGAGGCTATGGTTGTTCTTGGAATTGGTGAATTATCACTATGTAATCATAAAAAAATACTTCTTCGGCTAACCCCATGAGACTTCTCATGGAGAAAGATGAAATGTTAATTTGAATGAGCGAATGTACGTAGTCATTTAAACAATTAAATTGCAGTGAGGCAAAATGCGCACCTTTGAGCATTTTGATGCATTGAATGGACTATTTTGATAACAGGTACCAGGTTGAAAGCCTCTAGCACAGTTTTAGCCCAGCTAGATGATGGTGAGGAGAGACTTTAAATGAAATGTGTTACTCAGTGACAGAGAGTGTACCCCTAGCATGCACATTGGACTATACAGTGTTTTAAGTTATATCTATGGCAGTTGCAATTCATCATTAGAATCCATTAGTGTACATGTTTTCTTGTTATGTAAGCAAACAAGCCATGTCTAGAATAAGTGGATGGATTGAAGGAGTCAGGGAATTCGTCTTTGAAGTGAGGTATTTGGCAGGTCCCAAGAATGGCGCTATTGATTGTCTATCCAGACTACTATTGTCTAGTAAGATGAGAGGAGAGCAAGCCCTGTCAGTGTTGTGGGTAAAATCAGTTATGGTAAAGGAAGTGGAGTGGAATGAAGATGAAACAAGTGACTCACCATCTGTGAAGATTAAGAAATATGGGATGAGGGGCAGGCAACATGATAAGAAATTGGCTTTTACTGAAAGACAGTTTAGATCTGTCAGACAGGAGTTGTTAGTGGTGGAAGATAAGTGGTGCTTGAAGGTGGGAGGGAAATGTTTGTGAACATAGTACGGGGGCCATCCTAGGAGAAGTTTGTCAAAAGCAAAGTTAAGAAACCAAAACTGTCTGCCTGCCGTGGAATAGAAGGTGAAAGCTTTGGTAAAAGAGTGTCTGATATATGCTCATGTGACAATACTAAGACGGATAAGTACTCTTATCACCTGTGCCAAATCTGGGGATGGGTATCAGTCTTTTGCAGCTGTCTAAGAGATTTGTTGTGGTTTCAATTAAATTTACCGCCAGGTGGGTCTCAACTAAATGTGTGATTTCTAACAACCCAAACTGCGACCGAGTTGCCAAAAGTCAAATTTACCTTGGAATGTGTCCCCAAAGTTATTGTGAATGCAGTGAGGTATAGCTTATCTTAGAAGACATGTGTAAATTCCTAGACAGTTTATCAATTTCCATCAGTGTATTATACTAAACTTATCTCAAACCACTGAGTTAGCAGATGCTATGAACCGTTTGGTAAAACATGTTGTACAGAGAGCATTACAGCATAGACTGTCATTGGTAGAGGTTCGGAAGCAGATTTTGCAGGCTTATAGAACTACACGATGGAGTGCCACAGGGGGTTCATCCATTGAATGTTTGAGAGGGAGCAAGGCATTCTCCAAAATGGTTCTGAGGTGACTGCCTTCAGGAAGAAAAAGAGGTATTCTGTAGTTGCCAAGAGTAATGTGACAGTGCTGGAGCATCAAGAGAGATACACAATTGATATGATCATTCTTGCAAGACGAAGGGATAAATTTGGACTACAGGAGATGTAGTGTTAGTAAAAAAAGGAATGCTGGTGAAGAAAGGGGGTCTGTATACCTAGGCTCATATGAAATAATGATTTAAAAAGGAACGAAGTGGTTCTATATGGGATGTATGATGGAGCATTGCATGCACTTACAACGCATGCCTTTACAACTTTAACCCACTTAATACTTACGTATACTTACCTTTAAAACCTTTACCACGCATACACCTTCACCCTTCATGCCTTTACAATGAAATTCGTTGTAAAGGCATGCGTGGTAAAGGTATGTTCGTAGTAAAGACAGGCATGGTAAAGCCATGCGTGGTAAACGCATATTCGATGTAAAGGCATTGTGGTAAATGCATCTCGTTGCATTTACCGCATTGTAAGTGAGGTTTCCCTTCTATATGCAACAATGTTTGGAGCATGTCATATATGTCATATTTAATAACAGCCATGTTTGAAGAAAAGTTTGATGACTTGCGGATTAGACCTATTCGTGCTGGCCAAGGAATTTTGGTGGATCCCTATCATACTCAGTCTAAGAGAGTAAAGAATGATAGACTTTGGAAGTAAATAAAATGTTCTGCCTCCTTTTTGATATTGTGGTAATGTATGAACTTTAAGTACAGTTAGATTTTCACTTTTGCTAGCTTACTATTCTAATCCATGCACTCATGCTTATATTCCGCATAATACCATATTTTAATCATGTACATGTCCAAAGTCTCATACTTATGTTTATTTTCTTTCCCTTTTTTCACTGTGCCCCTTAGCTTTTATGATGTTGCTGTCATGTGCCATGTCATGGTTTTACTTGCATTTCATTGGGTGGAAAGGGTGTATTGTGACTAAGGGTACGGTTTAAAAGTTGGCAGAGAGGGAATCCTGTTGCAATGGTGATGGCGTCCCCTCCCCACTAAAAAAATTGGTCTGCCCACCTGATTGTGATTCAGATGGACCATAATTTGATGATGCCAGAGACTTTTCCATCTCCAATTCCGTTGTTAAACTTTTCTGACAGACCAACAGTGTAAGGGCAGTCAGAGATTTGTATATGTGTCTGCCCACCTAATTTAGATGGATGGACATATAGCCATTTTTCGATGCTAGTCATTGCAAAGAAAAACTTGGCAGTTAGGGACACTGAAAAGTGCTCAATGCCCCTCACCACTGAGGAAGTTCCCATGGTGAGGAGGGCATTGTTTTTATTGATGTACATTTTTCAAAAAGAAAATCCTGCTTTGGGATTTTTTTTTAAGTAAAATAAATTGTAACTTTGCTGGATGGAGCCATCCAGCAAGGTTACAGTGCTTTGGCAGGAACGGCTTTGACAGCGGTTCCAGTCAATGTTTGGAATGTCTACTAGTCTGATAGAGATTTCAAAATTTGGGATGGGGCACCTCCAACATGGTGGAGGATGAGCCATCAACCAAGATCAAAATAGGGCTTTAAGTGCAATGTATAGAAACTACTTATGTCATTCTCTTGAGAATTGTTAATAACCTTCCAGATCAGTTGGATTAGGAGACAAGGGTGTGCAGTACTTACCTTAACTCATTATGATAGTCTGCCTCATTGAATAAACTGGTGACAACCCATGGATTCTGGTGTCCCCTGTGTTGTTAGACACTTACATTGCTAGCATTCTAGAATATTCATTGTCATCCATTTAATGAGGATTATACTCAAATCACCACATATGCTCCCATTTATTATATGCTGTGGAAACCAGAGTACTGGCAGCATTTAGTTTGTGATTTTGCAATTGACCCTAAAGCCATACATAATTGGATATCAAATCATTTTTGACCTGTGCTATTACATGTTCTTGGCGGTAAGTACGTTTGTGCCTGGTGTAAATAACTTTTACAACGATATAATGAAAGCAGATTTGTTAAGTTGATAATATGTGACAAGAATATTTGTAAATGTTTATTGTGTAGCAGTTTATTACATTGGTGGTGTGCGATGTTTGCTATACTGCTATGTTTGTGATGTATATTTGCATTTTATTTCTATTATTTTCTACTGTAGTTACTGTGTTGCTGTAGGGCATTCTGTTTCGACTGTTTTATCATGCCATGCTGCAGGCAAGAGCACTTTGGTTCATTTGCCATGATCTATGATGGTCAAATATTGTAGCTCTAGCACTTTAACTATTTAAGAATCCACTCTGTCCAAAACTGTAACAGAGAAACTTAAATTCCATTGCTCACATTATTTTATAAACTTTGATGGGTTCCAGTTTGTCACCAGTTATCAATAGGCACAGGAACACCTCCATGATCCCTGGAGCTTAATAAAGTCACTGTGTCTAATGTGTCCTCTGCCAAACATGAATAAAACCAAAAGACTTCTATTTAAGTAATGTTTCATGTCATGCATGAGTACTAGAACTGTGCTGCTGTATTGTTGTTATCACTCCACTTTGGCATGTAGTGAATCTAAAAAGGGGTGATAGTGGTGAGTGGCAACAAAATGCAAGCATAAAATATAGGGGGAGATTTATGAAAAGTGGAGCTGCACCTAGTTCAGCGCCACTTTTCTTGCACCCCTTAGCACCCTCCTAATGCCACCATGTGTGCACCGCATTTAATATACGGCGCACAATGGCAGCAGTTAGGGAACTAGCGGCATGATTTTTTATGCTAGTTCAGCGCTTTGCAGGATTAGCATGAAACATTTTTAAGCTAATCCTGCAAAACACCCAAAAGTCTATTGAAAACAATTGGAGCCTCCTTTTAACGTCTGATCTGAGCAGGCGTTAAAAATGCAGATAAAAATGGCACAAAGAAATCTCTTAGATTTCTTTTCACCATTTTGTTCACCTCCCCTAACATGGGAACACCCCCCTTGCATACCCTATGGCTGGCGCAGGCATAATGTGGGGCAAGGGGTTACAAAGTGGTGCAATGCAAGCATTGTGCCACTTTGTAAATATGGTTCAGCTGAGAAAAAAAGATTTAAAAAGGAAAAGGGGCCAGGATAGATACACCTTGATCCCTTAGCTCTGATGTTGGGGTCCCAGAGGGACCTCCCAGAGCAAGAAAGCATTAAAAACAAAATCAGTAAGAGTTGCAGCAGATTTCCCAAAAATGTTATGAAAAAACAAGTTTGGGCTCCCACGCGTGTTTAAATGTAGCACCAGGTTAGACCAGGGTTTTAACATTTTAAATGTGGGGAGGGGATCCTCTTGAGCTCCCACAGCCCCTGGGACCACACCTCTCCAGGGCTAATATCTCACTAAATGAGGGGGCCTCCCCAGGGCTTTAATCATAATTAGGGGGGTCTGTGTCCCCCCAGCACTGCCAGGGACCACTGAATATCTGGGGATAAGGATACTCAAAACACCACAGGCTGTGTTAGGTGGACACCGGGTTGAAAGTGGTCAACCTTCGGTCAGGCTGTCCCACCCACCTGGCGGTACAGGTGGTGAACTGGCTGTGATGCAGCCGGTTCACTAGCGCTGTCATAATTTGGCAGTCCTGCACTGCCATGCTGTCAGTGGTCTGACAGCAGGCATGGCGGGGCAAGACCGCCAAGGTCAAAATGACCACTTATGTCTTCTTTTTTTTTAAAGTCCTACACAATTAGGTTGATGCAATATGTCACACACAAGACCCTGAAATATCCACAATCTGCCATGGCCTTGACTACATAGCTGCCATTGTTTGCGGATGGCAACAAATCCTATTCTGAGACTACAGAGTCTAAGGCAGTCAAACACCTTGCTGTTAAAGACTTCCAAGATTTTTACAGCTGTGTGGAATTTCTCCATTGCTACTGCTGCATGCCAGCAGACACAATTAAAACTTTCTTCAGCCGTGAGACCTACAGATAGCTATTTCAGAACTCCCACAAAAGAGATCTAATGTGCAGTGATAAATATGTAATCAGTGGCTTGACAACTGGTCAACAAGTCTGTCGTCAGATGGATAGTCTGTATAGCTTGGCCAACCAATTGCAGCATAACATGATGGGGTGCTGGAACAGCATCTCTGGCAAAATAGGTCTGGCTGGCACACTGCAGGGGACATGGTTGCTTTGTATAAAGCTGGTATCCTCTTCTTCCTCATTATCTTCTTCTATCACCATTGTCAGAGCTGCTTCCCCTCTCTCATCATCACCATCAGCTACCTTTTCAAGGTCTTCCACCCACTGCATTGCATAAAGTTTTTTATATGGACACTTGGATCCTCATTATGACATTGGCGGTAAATCCCGCCTACCGCCACAGTGACAGCCGCCAACATACCACTGTGATGGCAGATATCTGTTCACCATATTATGACACACACACACCAAACCGACAGTATACAGCCACATACACAAATCCACCAGCCCACAGGTCAGTGGTAAATTGTCAGTACCAACACTCATACCGTTACGCCAACAAAACAACTCCCACCACATCATGACCCACGAATCACCACAGCGGACACTCAACAGCGGTAAACCATTGGTGGTACACCGCTGCACTTAGAATGGACACCCAAATAATAAACTACACAACATTGGCCAATTAAAAAAAACACACTACTGACACCCATACACACACCACACCCACCCACTCACACCACTATAAAACACATACCCACATTACCCATAACCCCTTACGAATATAAATCATTGCCACCAGACAGACATCAAGACCATTGCGACACCTACACACACACCCATACATCCCTCACATTCTCGACTACGCACACCCAATCACACCACCCAACACCCACACACTTACACACACCACACAACACCCATGGTCCCACAAAGGCACCTCTGTTTCACAGATGAGGAGTTGCGGTCATGGTGGAGGAAATAGTCAGGGTAGAGCCACAGCTGTTTGGAACACAGGTACAGCAGATATCCATTGCAAGGAAGATGGAGCAATGGTGGAGAATTGTGGACAGGGTGAACGGCGTGGGACAGCATCCAAGAAAAAGGGATGACATCAGGAAGAGGTGGAATGACCTACGGGGAAGGTACGTTCCGTGGCAGCAAGGAACCAGCTCACCATACAGAGGACTGGCGGTGGACCCCCACCTCCTCCCCCACAGCTCACAGCATGGGAGGAGGATGTCTTGGCATTACTGCATTCAGAGGGACTCACTGAGTAGCCTTAGGACTGGACACTGGTAAGTCAACATTTATCAATTATTCCCACCATACCTGCATGCCATCCCAAACCCTCACACTCACTCCCATCACTCCACTCCATCCAACACACTGCACCAACGCAGATGACTAACCCCAATGCCAAGCCCTGCATGCCATACCAATGCATGGACAGCCCTCCCAGCCCTGCATGTACACCTATCACCAAAGCATGCACAGCATAGGGGTACGAACAATCCCACAATACATCAACATACACATTCAAAGGTGACAGGGCAACAGCAATGATAGAGAGGAAGATAGGGATGTACAATATGTCACAGGCATGAAGCATAATACATCACTTACATCCCCAAACGTGGCCCAGCCAATGTCAGCGTAGAGCAATTGCCACAACTATCCAGTCTCCCAACAGAAGATGCCCCCAGTGATGACAGTAACTCTAGACTTCAGGATATGGATCAACAACCTGGCCCATCAGGAACCACTGGTCATTCGGTCACCCCATCCCACACACAGTCCAGCACACTGCCTCCCCATCAGTATCCAACACCACAGCACCCACCCAGCGTCCCCACACCTCTGTCCCCAGGACATGTCAATCAGCAGTATGCCCACCTCTACAGGACACCCCAGTCCACACCTTGCCCCCAACACAATCAGGGACCTGGGGTCAGTGGCAGTGGGCACACCGTTCAGAGGCACAGGGCAACAGGGACACTGGGAGGACCGCCATGCCTCAGGGGGAGGACATGCCCAGGGAACTGGCTCTCCAGGAGGCACTCATTAATGTCCTGGGGGCCTACCAACATTCCCATGACACAATGGCCAGATCCTGAACAACATGCAGGAGAACAAGCGGATGCAGGAGGAACACCATCAGGAGATCAGGGAGGACTTGCAGGCCCTTAACACCACCATGATCTCCATAACAGGGGTGCTGGCAGATATGGTCAACATCATGAGGGAATGGACTGCACAGCAGTGGGCCCCTACCACTAGCCAGTCTATTGACCAGCCCACCACATCTGCTGCAGCTAGTGGACAGGAGGCCCTGCCACAGGACCCACAGGCCACCAGCACCCCTCCCCTGCAGAAGGTGAACCACCCCGCAAATGTTCCCTGCAACCCAGACAGAGGCCAGAGACACTTGCCAAGACCAAGACCACCACCAGGAAATGAGACTCTCCTGATTGTCCCCCTTGTGTCCCACCCTGTCACCGTGTCCATTTTGAACTGCCTTTGCTCCCCTTCCTATGGCCCCTTGGACACGGGACCTGTGCTACAAACAGATTGGAACAGTACCCTGGGATTTCCTCCACCATGCCCCCTTCCATTGAACTTTTCAGCCACGTATTTGCACTACAATAAACATAATTGAACACAATTTGAGTGACACTGTTTTATGTGTTGAAAATGTGCATTTGAGGGAACAGTCACGTCTAGTGCAAATGATCAGAACACTGTGATAGCATACAGATAGTGGCCTGTAACTGTTTGTAGTGATCACATCAGGACATTGTTGTCATATCAGCAACATCTGGAAAATGAGAAGCCATAGGTGAGTTGGGATGCAAAGGAAGTGAATGCCATCATGCTACAGCCACACAGAAAACATCAATAGTCAGGGTATTGGTCAGTTCCACTGTCTCACCTGTATGTCATTGGAAGTATTGACGTATAACTAATGTTCTGTTGTCCTCATCCTCATCCTCTGCCTTCTCATCCTCACTGTCCTAAGGGTCCACTGCTGCCACTGGGGCATCTCCAGTCCCCTCCTCCTGCAGAAAAGGCTCATGTTGTCTGAGGGCCAGGTTGTGCAACATACAGCATGCCACTACTATCTGGCAGACCTTTCTGGGTGAGTAGCACAGGGATCCACCTCAGATGGAGGCACCTGAGCCTGGCCTTCAGGAGGCCGAAGGTCCGCTTGATTATTCTTCTAGTTCGCCCATGTGCCTCATTATAACGGTTGTCAGCCCCTGTCCTGTCATTCCTCACAGGGGTCAGGAGCCATGATAGGCTTGGGTAGCCAGAGTCACCTGCAAGTATTGAGTGACAACATTAAGCCTTAAGCAATCCTATGGGGATAACACCTGAAGGAATACACTGACATTTAGTGGGTGGGGGCTCTGGCTCACCTATTAGCCACACCCTGTGCCTCTGTAGTTGGGCCATCACATTCAGGACGCTGACATTCCTCAGGACAAATGCATCATGCACCGAACCAGGATACTTGGCAGTGACGTGGGAGATGTACGGGCCCACCAGGCACACCATTTTCACATTCAGTGAGTGGAAACTCTTACAATTCCTGAACACTTGTTCATTCTGGGGGGGGGGGCAAACGCAACATGTGTAGCATCAATCGGCCCAATAATGTTGGGGATTTACCCCATTGCATAGAATCCTGCCTTCACAGTGGCCAAATCTTCTACCTCGAGGAACGTAATGTAGCTGCACATGCGTTTCACCAGGGCAGACAAAACCCTTGCCAACACGATTGAAAACATTGGCTGTGACATTCCCGCTGCCAAGCCCACTGTCACTTGGAAAGAACCAGTCACCAGGAAATGGAGCACTGATAGCACTTACACAAGAGGGGGATCCCAGTGGGATGACAGATAGCTGATATCAGGTCAGGCTCCAATTGGGCACAAAGCTCTGTGATTGTGGCCCAGTCCAGTCTATAAGTCAGTATAATGTGCCTGTCCTCCAGTGTAGCTAAGTCCACATGGGGTCTGTACATGGGAGTTCATCTTCTCCACCCATTCATCCGCAGCGGTGGGTACCTAAGGGACACAAGAATTAGTGGGCAGTCACAATTTGAACAATGTAACCACCGCCTCAGTGTACATAGTGCATTTATCTGATGGGACAGTGGGAACGGCAAGGTATGTGAAAATGTAGGCAGTGACGCAGTCAAGGTTAATCTAACCATGAAATGGCGACCGCCTGTCCTGTATTAAGGGACAGGTGGAAGTGAGGTAACTCTGCCGACGTTGGGCGTTCTGGCGGAAGGCTGTCTTGCACCGCTGTGAAATTCCTGTTGGATAATATGGGGCTCTATGGCCAATGGTGATCTGAGCCAATGCTGACTGTGTACACTGCCACGGACATGACCGCCATTTTCTATCTGATTCCTCACTTGTTTCCTCCCCTTCAACAGGAGAGCACCTACACTGTGTGTGCTGCTGGGACTTGGGTCTGGAACCTACCATGGCACGTGTGACTGGGAAAAGGGCCCATGCCTTCAATGCAGAGGAGCTGGAGTGGTTGGGGAATGGGGCCCTACCCCAGTACGGACTGCTGTATGGGCCTCCAGACCAACAGGTGAGTACACCTTGGGCATGATGCATGTGGGAAGGATGCATGAAGATGTGTGTGCAAGCATCGTGTCATCAGGGGGGATGTCATGTGGTGGTGTAAAAGGTGTGCACCGGGCGATGTATGTGCCAATGGTGATGGAAACAGGACTGGTGGGCCATATGCGCGACAGGCTGGATTGTATGTGTAATGGTGTCCTCCCGTCTGTATCGCCTCTGCAGGTCAGCGCCCATCGAAAGAAGGGATTACGGCGTGCTATCACCAAGGACGTGCGGCCCCTGTGGGTCTATGGTAGGCAGAGCACCGACTGTAAGAGGACCTGCGACGCTGGGCACGGAAGACCACAGAGGCCCAGCTTGGAATGGCCTCCCAATGAGGAAGGGGTGCCCGTCGCAACCTGACCCCCCTGATGGCCTGCATACTGTTTGTGGCCCACCCAGAGCTAGATGGGCGCTTGAGGGCATCACAGCCGCCACAAGGGGGTGAGTACAGTGGCCATTACAACAATAATTTGTAGGTGGCATGGGATCTGGGTGGTGGGTATCAGTTAGTGGGTGCTCCTTAATGCCAGGCCAGACATTGCAGCGTGATCCAGCTCAAGGGTAATGGTTGAAATGGAAAACAAGGTAACCTACCAAGGTTGCATTCCATGTCAGACAGGGCTTAGTGGGTCCTAGGAGGGGTGCACTTTGTGGTGGTTGGCCCTCGTCTTGCTGTGGCATATAGCTAATTATTTGGCAGTTCAATGCATAGTGCTAAATCCTGATCCCTGTGTGTGACAATACAATGTATGCCTTCTGTGGTGTTGGTGCAGTAACTGACCTAGTGCCCCCTTTCTCTCTCCCCCTTTTTTCTTCTGTCATCCTGTCCATGTGTGCACTAGCATCATCTGGTGGAGGAGCAGGGGCACCAGTGACAGAGAGAGCTGAGTCTCCAGGACCCAGGAGGCAGAGTCCACCGATGACGAGGGAACCAGTGGGATGGAGGGCAAGGGGAGCACCATGGCGGAGACAAGAGGTAAAAACAGTGACTCAGATACCTCTTCCAATGGAAGCTCTCTGGTGGTGGCGGACACCTCTGTGACCACCCCAGCTGGAGGTATAGCTGCCACCCCCATACAAGCACTGCCCTCCCAGTAGCCCTTTAGCGAGTTGCCCGTGCCTGATCACCCAGGAGGGTGGGTATCTCCTTCACCCCAGGAACCTCAGGCCCTGCCCCAGTTAGCCCTGCTGCCCTGAGTGAGGAGGCTATTGACCTTCTGAGATTCATCTCTGTAGGGCAGTCAAGCACTGTGAATCCCATCCAGGGGCTGGCATCCCTGATGCAGCAATGCAATGCATTCCTGGAGAGCATCCAAAGTGAATTGGCGGCCCAACAGAGATCGATTCAGGGTCTGTCCTCCTCTCTGATGGCAGGCATTGTCCTTGGTCCTACCATCCCCCCTCCAACTACCACTTCCCAGTCCCAGTCTCCTCAACCCCAACCCATCCCATGCACACATACAAACGAGCATGCACATAAGACATCACACAAGAGTAGCACAGTCAACCACAGGCACCACACTTCACTCCCATCCCTCCTCCCTCTTCCCACCACACTGTCCCTAAGAAGCTTTTCCTTGCCCAACTTGACCTCTTCCCCCCTCCCTCATCCTGTCTGTAAGAGTAGGTTCCCAACAACCCAGCCCAGCACCACAGCCAAACAGTCCACGCGGACAGTGGAGGCACCTCCTAGTCGTGGAGGCAAGACAGTGATGGATGCCACTCCACCAGCCAGGAAGGGTAAGGATCCCACACCCCCTGCCATGAAGGGGAAGAAGCCCTCAACTCCTGCCATGAAAGGGAAGAGGCCCTCGACTCCTGCCATAAAGGGGAAGGTGGCCTGACCTCCTGCCATGAAGAGGAAGAAGCCCTTGACTCCAGTAGAGGCTGGCAGGGTGACACCACCACCACCAGTGGTCACGGAGCCCTCACCTCCAGCTGAGGCAGTGCAGCCCTCACCTCCAGCAGAGGCTACCCAGGAGGCACCTTCACCTGCTGACACAGTGCAGACCTCACGTCCAGATGAGACAGTGTAGCCCTCACCTCAGCAGAGGGCATGTAGGCCACCCTTCTGGGACTGCTGTACAAGGAGCCCCCTCCAGAACCAGTGGGCAAGTCACCCACCTGAGAGACTGTGACCTTGCACTCACCAGCACAGAGAAATGGGCCAGGAGCCCCCTCCAGAACCAGTGGGCAAGTCACCCACACGAGAGACTGTGACCTTGCACTCCCCAGAACAGAGAAATGGGCATTGAGCCCCCTCCAGAAGCAGTGAGCAAGTCACCCACCTGAGAGACTGTGACCTTCCACTCCCCAGGACAGAGAAATGGGCATGAAGCCCCCTCCAGAAGTAGTGGGCAAGTCACCCACCTGAGAGACTGTGGCCTTGCACTCCCCAGCACAGAGAAATAGGCATGGAGCCCCCTCCAGAACCATTGGACCAGTTCCCAATTTGGCTAAGGGGTCCCCACTCCCATCACCCTGAGGTGCCCGCCCACTTGCAAAATTATGCCCCTGCAGAATTCTGTGCGGGTGTCAGGAAACAAGTTGGGCCTTGGACTGTGCCCTGTGGCCATGTGGTCCCTTTGTACTTTGGACTGGGCAGTGGCCCTTTATGGACATTTGTAGATATCTCTTTTTTATCCAATTGGTTCATTTGGTAGCTCCTCCCATTCAATACATTCTCATTACTGTCTTCTTGTTGTCCTTGCATTATTAAGCTGTGTGTTGTGTTCTGTCTGCAGCTGGTTCTGTGTATGGTGTGTGTGTGAATGGTGTGGGTCGTGCGTGTGTCACTCTCATTTTCCTCCCTCCCTCCTTTGTGTGCTAGGCGCTGTACTCACCGTCATCGTCATAGTCGGCGTTGGTGTTCCAGGTGGAGCATGGCCTAGAAAAGCATTGGGAAGACTTGCATTTCTGGTTCCATGGCGGCTTTGTCCTTCTCTGTGTCTCTGATGGTGTGTCTTTCGTCTTCTGTGCAGTTTTTCCCCCAGGCTTTTGATGGCGTTGGTTCCGTCCCGGAAATCGTGGAGGTGTAATGTGTTGCGATATGGTGGGTGGTACTTTATCTCCCAGCTGGCTGTCGAATGCGTCCGCCGTGGTGCGTGGTGTTAATGCCCTGGCGGATGGTGTGGTACATTGGCTGTCTATGGGAGTTATCACTGCCATGGTCATAATTCAGCGGTAATTACCGGACTGTTGGTGGTATTTCCGCCACTTTATCACTCACCGCCAATGTCATGATGACCACCTTGGTCTCCAGTACCATAGTGTAAACCTGGCTGACCTTGACAAACACTTGAGTGGCAAATGGAGCATATTGCAATTTGTCCTTCTGCTTGCTAATTGTAAAGAAGTCCCAAACTGTGTAGGAGACCTTATTTAGTGTGCCACTGTCAATGCCTAAACTAAAGAACTGGAGATAGGTGGGTGTGTTGTTTGCCTTCAGCAGTGCGTACTTTGACTGAGGTAGCGGTGGATGTATGTCTCAGCAGGGGCCTTACAAATGTGGGAGTCGACGGTGGTGGTGGTGGAACCAGTGCCATATATCTTTGAGCAGGTTGAATTGAAGGGTTCATCTCGGTATCCTCTGAGCCACCCTCCACAATGACAATCACTGGCTCATCCTTCTCCATAATTTTAAGGCATTCAAGAACTTTCCTTACCCCTTGTCTCTCTGGACAGGTCTCAGACTCTGCCAGGGTCCAAATCATGTCCAGATCATCGGAAGGGGGGCTTGGAGAAGATGGTAGAACATCCTTTCTTTTTCTTGCCGAAGATCATCAAGCCAATGGTTCAAGAGTTATTTCTTGCACAACAAGAAGCTCAATCTTCTTTTCTGTTCCCACTTCAGGAAGAACAGTTGCTGGCTGCAGCTCCTGTTGTCCATTGTGGTCAGTTTCTTGCGGCGATTAGGTACTTTGCAGCTGAGAGAAATCCAATTCAGAATCACTGTTTGTTGCCTTGACTGCACTGGCTGCCTTGCTGAGAGACATGGGCTTGGGCTTAGGTTGGGGTAGTGCAGTTGATGAAGGAGTGCTGCTCCAAGCTTTTGCTGCCCAGAGGAGGGTATGGCAGGCACACCACATTTCCTAAAAAAGGTGGCACGTGGCATGCCACTAATGGCAATCTCCTTCTTCTTCTCTTCCTCACTGGCCACTTTATTGGCAGTAGCACCTTCCTTCAAGTCCATCTTAAAGTTCTGAGCACTGGCAGTTGGCACTTAGCTGCACAAGCAGAAGCAGAGGAGAAGTTCCTTATTGCATCGCCTTTTGTCTGGCAGTATTGTGTGTGATGTCTCTTGTGCACCTAAAAGCAAAAAAACAAGAAAAACATTCATAGAAATGTGGCATTTGCAATTTGAATAATCATGCAGACAATATTTCAGAGAGGTTATACCAAAAGATTAACAATAATGTATCCATGCCAATCCAAACCATTACATAATATTACAATAGCAACATACAGATTTAAAAGTTTAATTTATGGGCCACTAAGGCCTATGATGCTCCTGTGACAGCCAGGGGGTGCAGGAGAAAACAGAACAATCCTTAAAAACAAATAATGCTGGTGTGCACTAATGACAGACAGGGGGTCCAGGAGATAATGGAATAATCCCCCAAAATAAAATTAATGCTGGTGTGCACCAATGGCAGGGAGAGGATGCGGCGGAAAATTGAATACTCCTCAAAACAGTGAATGCCAGTGTGCACCTATGGCCGGTGGGGTGTGGGGCAGAATGAATGATCCTTAAATAATTAATACTGGTGTACACCTATGTCATGGAAGGTTGTGCAGAGGAAAATGGAATAATCCTAAAAAATGCTGTGTGTGGGGTACAGGGCATCATGGAATAATCCTTAAAAGATTAATACAGGTGTGCACCTATGACGGGTAGGGGGTGCAGGGAAAATTGAATAATCCTTAAAAGAAACAATGCTGGTGTGCACATATGACCAAAGAGACTTATGGCAGGCGGGGCGTGTAAGAAAAAATCAAATAATGTAAAACAAAATAATAGCTGCTATCTTATTAGGAACTATGATAAATCCTTTGAAAGGAATGGAAGTGCATTAGAAAATTGAAAAAATGCATATATAAGCACTGTTCATGCATACTACAACCATCTAGAAGCACATTAAACCGACACTAGGGAATCAAGAAAACAAAAAAGAAAAAGGCACAGCCCTCTTCTATCAATGTCCCTAGAAAATGGCTTTGAATTGAAAACTGGAAAAAAAGAATTTAACACACCTACTGGCTGTACAAAATGACCGGCAGCCAATTGTTCTAACAACAAGCAACAAAGAACAAGCAAGTCTATGGCAAAAGCATACTGGCCAACTACACAAAATAACCACTGGCCACATGTTCATAAAACAATAAACAAGAAGGCATGGACAGCACAGAACACAACTTTAGCAGCACCAAAGGATAGCGGACGGAGTGCTGAAACTTTTCAAACACTCACTAACAGACACAGATCTGGGTTTAAATCATCATTCTTTTGCTCACCATGTCACCCCAGTTTGGACCCAGCCATATGCAAATCAGTCTTGACCCTGTTCCCCATCAAAACTGCACAGGCCCGAACTGCCAGGCCAGGTCCTCCCTGGACTGAAAACAAGTATCCTAGGACCGGTTTCAGTGTATCACTCTTCATCAGCCTGGCTAGCTTGAATCCAGGGCACAGTGAGTACCAGATCCACGTCTTGGCATACCCTTTCCACTTAGGGTAACTTTAGCAACACAAAAGGATGATGGACGGAGTGCTGATATTTTCAAACACTCACCCCAAGTCACAGATCTGGATTTAATCCATTGTTTTTTTGCTCACCATCCCACCCCAGTTTGAACCCAGCCATATGCAAATCAATCTTTATCCTGTTCCCCACTTGCTGTCTACACAAAATGGTTGCTGGCCACATGTTCAAACATCAACAACACATATGAATTATTTTTTCTGTATGTGTATCAGTTTTATGTGGGCACTATTTTTGATGTTTGTTTGCTGGGTGCACTTTAAGGGGTGTTTGATTCAGTTTTTCGGTGGTCTGCGCTTTTATCATGGATATGAGATATTATTTTCAGTTTAAGTCTATAGTGGATTTAGTTTTTTTTATAATATCAGGTTTGTTTTTCTGTTGACTTGGCTACAATATCATGTTATGATTATGTTTAGATTTAGTGTTACTCCTGGTATAGATAGAGCATAAAGTTAACTGTTTTGGAGGTTTCTCCCTAAGAAGGCCCCTGTACACTGAAATGTACTTCGAGAGCTAGAAAGAAGTGTTTCATAAATATCCCTTTAAGTGCACATTCAGCAGGATAGAATTACATCAGTTACAACAGTGTTTTAACTGTGGATGTATTATGGAGTTTGATGCATGGAGCACATCGGATAATATGATTAAAACATTTAAATATTGGATCATTTGGATGTATTTGGGTGTTTATGACCATCTTACTTATGTTTTTTCCTATGTCTTTTTAATGTACATTTTTATAATTGTATGTGAGCAATTGGGGTTGTATTTTTTTATTGTACACATTACAATGAATATTTCAATAAATTGTTTCAATATTGATGTTCCTGGGGGAAAAATGTTTTTGTCACCTTATAGATAGAGTTGCCATAGGAGTGGTTCATAATTATATGGACAGCAACGATCACATGCAGGCCTCACGTAAAACAAACTGTCTGGCTACACAAAATAGTCACCAGCCACATGTTCAAACAACAATAAACAAGAAGGGATGGACAACAAAGAACATATGCAGACCTATGGCAAAAGCACACTGGCTGGCTACACAAAAATGTTGTTGTCCACATGTTCAAACAGCAAGCAAGAAGGTATCAACAACAGAGAGCACATGCAGACCTATGACAAAAGCACAGTGACTGGCTACACAAAATGGCTACCAACCACATGTTCAAACACAACAATACAACAAGCAAGAAGGCATGGACAACAAAGAACACATGCAGTCCTACGCACACTGACTACACAAAATGGCAGCAGACCACATAGTATGGAGAACAAAGACAAAATGTGGCCTCTGGCAAACACACACACACGCGCAGACACATGCACACACACACACACAAACACTACCCAGGCAAAAAATGGCTACTTGGGCAGCAAACAAAGGAGGCATGGTAAACAAAGAAGAAAAAACTTCCAATAATTCAGCATTGACCAAAATGAAAATTTATGGGCCTAATTGGGAGCTTGATGGAGGGTTACTCCATCACAAACGTGACAGATTTCCCATCTACTGTATTATGATTCCCATAGGAAATAATAGGATCGTAATACGGTGGACGGGATATCCGTCATGTTTGTGATTGAGTAACACCATCCGCCACACTCTAAATCAGACCCTAAGTTAGCTATAGTAAAGAATTCCAACAACACACATCCTCCCATGCCATAAAACATATTATCCCACCTATACATTGTAACCCTTTGCAGAAAAAATGTGAAATACAAAAAAAACACATTTTGCATTTAAACCAATGCAATCCTTAAATCATAGATTTTTTGAAACACCATATACCACTGAAACATTTGTTTCAAATACCCTATGCCTGGTACTGCCTAGATGGCCTGTGGGAAGACTAGGTCACATGGTAAAATATTTGAATTGAGCAAATGTCAAAAACATGGAGAAAAAGTACTTAACTATGTAAACTTGTTCTCCTATAAAAGCTAAAAAAGTGAATGCATAAAATAAGTCCATACTACAACTCCAGGTCATCCACAATCAAATAAAAAATTTTAATAAAAAACAAAAAGGTACAAATATATATTGGTGCATGTCCTCTTTCAAACAACATCTTTATCCAAAAGTTTCTTTAACTTACTTGATTGGGATGTTTAAAAAATATTGTTCGAAAAGACAGAGATATTTGTGGCAGGAATTGTTGACAAAGAGAATGATCCTTTTACCTCAAAATCCAAATGAAAAGTCACCTGAGGGTGAACAAAGAACTGGGAGGAGCCGTCTGAACAGAAAGAGGAGTTTGGAGTCTCTGTGGCACTTCCTTCCTGCTAAATAAATAAAAAAGGTATGCTCTATGCCTAAAAAACCTGCTGTAGCCATCCGTTGGGAATAATATTAACTGCTAAAGATATTTTTGAGTTGATTTAGCTGTTTCTTGAGTAGAAAATTTCATGAGAAGCAGCCCCAACCACTTGCTGCCACAGGATTTACAAAATGGTGACAGAAGGCTCATTATTGACCTGAAATCATGCAAGCAGCTGGTGAATCATGCTCACACTTGCAAGCACACTTGAGCAGGCCTTGCATTGTTCCTGTGAACAGGAAAATAATTCTCCATGCACCGATTGGTGTAATTCGAATGGAACTCCATGTTACAAGCGTAACATGGAGTTACCCAGTTTTGCTGCAAGGAACATTATAGTTTCTCCCTGTCCTACTTGGGACATTGCTAATTCTTTTTTGTTGGGCGTTTATAGTTCATTTTAAAGAATAGCAGTCCCTTGTCCCTCTGGATGGTCTAAAGAGGGATTTATGATTCTCAGGTCCCTTTCCATAGATGGGAAATGGCAGGAAGTCTCTACTGGTTCTCCTAACCTGCAGGCTGTGGAATTTTAGACTGTCACTACCACCCATGTTTGTAATAAATGGGATTCTGTGATCCCTGTACAAACTGCAGATACAAATTTCTTTACAATTGCTGATTGTAAGGAAAAGGCGTCAGAATTCAACCATTATAAAGTTATTACAGTTGAGTTTTGACTCACAATGCCTGCTGCCAGAGCCATCAGCCAAGGTGAAAGGCAGGTCAGGTCATTCAGCATAATTAAAGCAGCTGTTTAAAGCAACAAACTGAATAGTGATACGACTTCTCCTGCTCTATTTGAATAGTTTACAATGACAAGCAGAGAGACACTACACGGTCCAAGCTACTGCAGCTTTTTTTCTCTAAACTGACTTGTATATTGAAGTGTTTCTAATATCTGCTTGCAACAAATATCTAACGGGTTTTTGATGTGTTTAATTTTGCACCAGAGGTTTTATTTTTATTCTTCATGTTTGCAAACATAATCACTCTTTCATATGAAAGAGCTATGCACCAAGGTTTTAACTATCTTGTGGGAAAGGTGATGGTGTGACCATGTATAGGATAACGTACCCCTTGGTGTACATGATAAGGAGTTCTACAACCTTATAAAGGAAGATGACCTTCCTCCTTGTTCCTCTATATGGTTATGGAACTACTCGGTGGCTTGCAATATCTTTATAATGTACAACGGGGGTACTTTATCCCTTCTATAACACCAATTGTGGATCGTTGCTGGAACATCTAATCCACCTATTTACCTTTTAGAGCAACTGTAAAGACAAAACCTTTCTCCTGTCTCTTAACTACTTCAGGGAGACTTTAATATGCATCTTTGCAGGGTTGTTATTCATGGGCATTCTGAACCAGGTTTTTGCACCGATGACAGTGAATTGCATATGGAGCATATGGGTCCAGGGGAATACTCAAATACTTTAATTCATGATTTTAACTGTGTACTTCCTTTTGATAAAATCATTTCCTACCCTAACCATGCTATCCCACCAACTTTTACAGGACGAGGGTGTATTGCAGACATAGATGTTGTATTTGTGTCCTACTTCCTGGGTTATTTAGTTCACTCTGGACAAATACCTAATTTATTGTTAAGCTATCATAATCCTATTTTAAGTATGGTAGAGAGAGATAACACTACTGGGAGGCCATCTTGTTGGGGCAAAGGTGTCCCTAAGCCCACAGATAAAGGTCACCGGCTGAAATAGGCTAAGGCTGTAGAAATGCTTTGTTCTGCCCTCCTGGGACTGATCTGCTCAGACCCCAGGAGGGCAGAACCCTGTCTGTGAGGTGGCAGCAGCTTTAGCTGCATTGCAAGCCTCACAGAGCTGGTTTGGCAGTACTGGGGTCCATGGTGGAGCTCCCTGGATGCATGGAATTGGCTCCCCAATACCAGATTTGGAATGGGGGTACAATTCCATGATCTTAGACGCCTTACATGGCCATATTCAGAGTTACCATTGTGAAGCTACATATATGTATTTACCTATATGTAGTGCACCCGTGTAATGTCGTCCCCGCACTCACAAAGTCCCGGGAATTGTCCCTGATCTATGTGGGGGCACCTTTGCTAGTGCAAGGGTGCCCTCACACTTAGTTACTTTGTACCTGGCCTTCATTAAATGAAGGTTAGACATATAGGTGACTTATAAGTTACTTAAGTGCAGTGAAAATGGCAGCGAAATAATGTGTGCACTATTTCACGCAGGCTGCGGTGGCAGTCCTGTGAAAGGGATTGTCTGAGCTCCTTATGGGTGAGAAAAGGAATGCTGTAGCCCATAAGGATCTCCTGGAACCCCAATGCCCTGGGTACCTAGGTACCATATACTAGGAACTTATAAGGGGGGGGCAGTGTGCCAATCGAAATTAGTAAATTAAGTCACTAGCTTATGGTGACAAACTTAAAAGCAGAGAGAGGATAAGCACTGCGGTTCTGGTTAGCAGATCCTCAGTGACACAGTTAAGCACTACTGACAACACACACATTAGACCACAAACTATGAGCACTGGGGTCCTGGCTAGCATGATCCCAGTGAGACAGACAAAACACACTCACATATAGGTTCTTATCTATGAGACCTGGGGACCTGGCTAGCAGGATCCCAGTGACACAGTAAAAACACACTGACACACACTCACAAACAGGCCAAACGTGGGGGTAACCATGCTAGAAAGAGGCTACTTTCTCACAATCTCTTATTTTAGACATCTTGAAATGATCAGGAGATGAGGCACAGCCAGGACCAGGTTGGGTAATAATGATCTGCGTGCACGTTGAAGGATGAACTTCAATGAAAATTGCTCTCTCCCAAACAGATTGGTGGTGAATGTTTCTTTGTAGAGTTCCACACTGCGGGTGTCTGTGGATGAGCCACGGCTTAGATGCGGATACTATTGCACCTTGATCGCACCTCTATGCTTTCACAGTTGGCCTTCAGTGATTCTTGAGTCTAATCTGCTTAAGGTACTTTTCTCTGCATAGTACTATCTCATTCTAAATGTTTAAAATGTGTCTTCTAGCAATATTAATTCTGAAAGTCTGCTTATCCACTCTTTCTGACCTCTCGTCCACTTGAGATGTCAACATGTGAGTTTTCCAATAAATTGTTTCATTTCAATAACCAGGGTTTTAATATTTTGCTCTTGTACTTGTGACTAGACAGTTAGTGGTTCTGTTTCATCCATGGTTTGTTCTCTGCACTGCAGCAGAATTCCCTGAGGTAGGCCATTCTGTTGGCCAGCTGTATACCCAAATGGAATGGCGAATGTGCACAACTCCACCCAATAGTCCTATTTACGTATGTGGATGGCTTGTATCAGGTGCTAGCAAATCCAGTGATGTGGTAGCTAATGCTATATTCAACTCCAGGTAATTATCTTGAAGCAGCTGAGTTGCAATTAGGGATGGGCAGAGCTCACTGAGTTTTACTTTGCGGAATTCTGCAGAGTTATAAAAAAAACTCTGTTGAATTCCGCAGAGTTCCGCAAGCGGGCGGAGTATTTCTTAGGCACTGTTAGAAATGGGGTCTCTAGTTGGCAGAGGTATACACCCTTGTCCAAGTAGGGTCCACAATCCTAGTCAGGGTAAGTCACACACAATCCAAATTATCCTTTGCCCACCCTCTGGTAGCTTGGCACTGAGCAGTCAGCCTTAACATAGAAGGCGATGTGTAAAGTATTTGTGCAATAAACCATGCAATAACACAGTGAAAATACCACAAAAATACACCACACAGGTTTAGAAAAATGTAATGTATTTATCTGATTAAATTAAGGTAAAAACGATCAAGATTCATTAAGCACAAGTTGAGATATCACTTTTGCAAGTTTAAAAAAGGTCTTAAATCGTGGAAATCAACAGTTGTCTCTTGTTTGCACAAAGTACCTGGTTTGCGTCCAAATTACCATGCATGGAGACCACAGAGGAGGAGATGCGTGAAAAAATAAGGTGGGCGTTGGATTTCTGGATGCGGCACAGATGATGCGTCATTTCTTTCCACACTGCAAGGGGTTTTGCGTTTTTTCCCGCATGCAGCCTTGGTTCCTCACTGCGATGCGGGGATCTTTGGATGCCCAGGGATGATGCAGAGGAAAAATCCTGGGTGTGCGGGAAGAAGTCACAGGCGTTGCTTAGATCCGGTAGGCGATGCGTCAAATTTTCTGTTGCACGGCAGGCACTGCGTTGATCTTCACTAGGGAAGTCAGACTGCGTCGTTCCGGTTCGGATGTGCAGTGATTTTCTCATTGCAGGGCAGGATGTGCATCGTTTTCTGCAGGCTGTGCAGCGATTTTCGGCACAGGAGTTTCCTTGAAGAGAGGAAGTCTCTTTGGCCCTGAGACTTCAGAAAACAGAAGGCAAGCTCAATCCAAGCCCTTGGAGAGCACTTCTCAGCAAACTCAGAGGCCAGCAAGGCAGCAGGGCAACATCAAGGCAGCAGTCTTTCGGAGCAAAGCAGTCCAAGTGAGTCCTTTGGGCAGCCAGGCAGTTCCTCTTGATAAGTTGCAGGATCTGGTCCTGAAGTGTCTGGTTTGGTGGGTTCAAGGACCTAGTATATATACCCAAAAATGCCTTTGAAGTGGGGGAGACTTCTAAGAGCGTTTGTCTAAGTGCACAAGGTCCCTTTTCAGTACAGGTCTGTCTGCCAGGGTCTCAATAGGGAGTTTGGCAGTACATTGAGTGAGGGCAGGCCACTAGCCTTTGAAACGTAATTGTCAGGCTCCTCCATCCTTTCAGCCCAGGAAGACCCATTCAGTATGCAGATGAATGCAGATTTGTCTGAGTGTCCTGTGTTTGTGGTGGTCTGGGTAGAACGCAAAAGGGCGCTGTTCACCAGCCAAGCCCAGACATGAATTGGAGACAGGCTGCAAGGCACAGATGGATTTTATTTCAGAGAAATGCTCACTTTCTAAAAGTGGCATTTCTAATATAGTAATATAAACTCCAACCTCACCAATAAGCAGGATTTTCTGTTACCATTCTGGACATACTAAACATGACATGTTTACCCCTTTCTGATCAGGATCTACCACTCAACTGGTATGTCAGGGCAGCCCTAATGCTAGCCTATGAAAAGGAGCAGGCCTCATAGTAGTGGATCACAAATTTAGGAGTTTTCACTACCAGGACATACAAAACACACATGTATGTGTCCTGCCTTTTACCTACATAGCACCCTCCCCTATGGGTTACCTAGGGCCTATCTTAGGGGTGACTTATATGTAGAAAAAAGGGGATGTATAGGCTTGGCAAGTACTTTGAAAATGCTCACAAAGGACTTGCAATGCCAGGCCTTAGACATGGTTAAGGGGCTACTTATGTGGGTGGCACAACCAGTGCTGCAGACCCCCTAGTAGTATTCAATTTTCAGGCCCTGGGCACATGTAGTGCACTTATCTGGGGACTTACAAGTAAATTAAATATGCAAATTGGGTATGAGCCAATGTTACCATGTTTGTAGGGAGAGAGCACATGCACTTTACTTTAGCACTGGTTAGCAGTAGTAAAGTGTCCAGAGTCCTAAAGCCAGCAAATATTAGGTCAGAAAAGGTATAGGAGGAAGGCTAAATGTTTGGGGTTGATCCTGCAGAGAGGCCATTTCCAACAGCCAACCCTAGCATTGGCAATCTGCATGGTTTAACAGTATGAGTCAGCAGGTGGTGATCGAACATTGCAAACTGTACATTAAAGCAATGCCAAATGTCGTTCTAAAAGCATGTGGGCGCTGTTTTAAGTTACTGTTATTCACACTCCTCCTTCTAACAACATCTCATCAACTTATCTCTACATTGCTAATGCACATGCAGTGTTGGTCTGTGTGTATCAAGTGTCAGAATTTAAATAATTCCAGCAGTACAGACTCAGCCCCCTGCCTTCTGGACAATTTGAGATTGCTTAAGTACTTAATTCACCGTATTTTTGCCGGTGGTGATGGGCGACATGAGATAACAAATACTTGTCTCCCCTTTGGAATGGCACACAGACAGGTGGACCCACGGTCACCGAAGGTCCGGGGAAGGACAATGTGATATGTATCCTGTCCCTTGGGACAGCAGGGCAGCCCCGCTACCCTCACTTACAGTTTTCGTCGCCACCGCCTTGTCATTTCATTCGGCTTGTTCTGAAGCAGCTGGTGTTCTGACAGCTCACATCTGACCGTGAAGTGGAGACATCTTGCGCTGCCCAACCAAAGCTTCTTGTGTCTCCTGAGTCTAAGCTTCACCTAATCTTGCCCCTCCCCGCACACTATCAGCCATCCAGTCTGTATTTTGTCACACACAAATATGACTTCCCCCACATAACCTTCTGGGAAATATGTGGTGAGTGGGGTGTGTGTCCAGGCAAACTCTGCTATGCAGCAGAGGGTGGAGTTTTGCTGAGCTCTGTGCTCCTAGTGGAGCTCGGAGTGGCAAAAAGTCTGCCAACTCTGCTGGCGGAGCGGAGTTTACTGCACACCCATAGTTACAAATACTTTGCATTACAGCTGCATGTGTGCTTCCAGCACAGCCATGTAAGGCTCAGGAGACCACCTCTTCCTTAGGAACACCTCCGTTGTACATGCAGAGCACAGCAGTAGGAGATAGAGTATGTTCACTCAGATATTGCTCAGAACATTTCCACAACAGTTCACATCAGTAGGTCTAAGAGGAGTGTCAACAGTGAGCATTCTTTCGGCCTTATTTGTGCAACTCTGCTATGAGAACAGCTGCATTTCACCGCCCTTCATTGGATGGCATATCCAGATGCATATTCAGATGCTTGAAGTGCCTCAGGATTTCAACACTGTCTGTACACCAAGATTCCACGACGGCTAGGGAGCAGGTCCTGGGGATTGGGCCCGACCCGTCTTGCTCCTGCTCTGCATTCAGCCCACCTCTGCTCCGGCTCCACATTCAGCCCACCTCTGCTACCTCATCCCAGTTACTGCAGCCTGCTGCTCCTTGTATTTTCTGCAATTTCACCCGCACACACTCCACAGCGTTGGGTGGTCCTTACCTATCTCTAGGCACAATAATCCAGGTACATCTCTGCTGTTTGACTATTTCCCTAGTTCGACCTGATAGCTAGGAGCATGAGTCAGTTAAGGGCTGCTAGGGGAAAGGGAATACTTAGTTGAATAGGCCCTATCAGGTCCTGGGTCAGGAGTGTTATGAAGACATTGAGCACGATCAGACGACCCCCCCTCAAAACGTGTCCACCTTTGCGTGTGGAAGATACTGTAGCCAATTTGATTTCTGTTTAGATAGGGCATGTAGCTCTCCTATTTCATCATATCAAAGGGCATTATATCTGATGCTTCTAGAAGATTGAATACATTCGAAGTTAAATGTGTGCAGTATAAATAAAGCAATCACATAAAACAAGCACACCGCTATGCCCTGCTTGAGGTTACAAGGCCATGATACAGCCACAGTGGCCAGGGCAGAGACCAGCCCAGAGCTGGACTGGGACAAGCTGAAGTTGTTCTCTGCAAACATATTACCACTTGGTAGAATAGTGCCGAGACGTAAAACACACAGAAGGCTTGCTGTGCAGCGTTGCCATCCGTGCAGTACCCATACACTGAGAATCTGATTTTCATTATTCTTTACCTGCCGCAGAAAAAGGGAATTTCATTAGTCAATGCCTGTCATGTTTTAAGTCTCTCGCAAAATTCTATGTTTAATGCTTGGTTTACCATTGGGCTCAAATTCTTTTTTGACTACTTATAAGGCCATTTTTGATCTGTTTACTCAGTAGGAATACATCGTTGCTGTTTAATAATCTATGTTTAGCTTGAAAGGAAGAACTTCATACGGAAATAAAGTCCATAGTAGTATTGACTCGTGGAGGTCCAGCCCCACAAGTAGGTCATTTAAGAATAGCCTGCTTCACCTGCCCGCATTGAGAGACAGATAACTGTTCCTCCGTTTGCATTGGAGCGGTTCTGCCTGGAGTCATTGAAGGGCTGTTGATAATGATGTGGTAACCTGCTGTGTTGATCTTCTTCCCACAAGCCACAATGTGCTCTGGATACAGATCATTTCTTTGCTATTACACGTATTTCTTCGATAGTGCTTACGGCGTGGAATGAAGCGCGGGTCTAGCAGGGGCAGGAAGCAGACATTTCCTTATAAATAATGTCGTTATTCCTTTGTCAAATTATTTTTATTTCTCATAACCAAAATCGTTTGAAATCATATAGAACGAAGATAGTTCGCCAGTCTTTTTTTACATCATCAAGGCAATTGTGAACCTATGTAAAAGTGTATAGAATAACTTAACCTGTTAATTGCCTTCTTTCTCCTCAATTGACAGTTATTTAGCCATGCCCAGATTTACTAACATTCACGCAGTGCCCAATCAAAATCTGCTGTGCAGCACGAATGGGAAAATCATCCAGGCTTGTGTTAAACATTCTGCCTTCACATGATGCAAAGGGAGGACATTTACTGACATTTTGCAGTGGGGGTGCATCACAAAAGTGATCCTGCACTACCTTGTGTAAGCTTTCGTACTCGATGTGCATCCTCTAGTACATATTTCAATGCAAGAATAACTGTACAACTGTAACTCATGTAAAAGCTGTAATTTCACAGTCATTACACATCTAATGCGTAGGAATAGCATTTAGCCTTGTGCTTGCCTCTTGTTTTCTTGGCAGGTCATTCACTGTGATACAAGTACAATAGACGCACCAAAATACTGTGAAGGTAAGAGGGATGGTGCAAGGATGCTGGCATCGAGACCAGGAGATATTTTGCTGCCAACGACGAGTTAGCAATATTTGGCGCTTAATTTTTAGGAAACATCAGTGTAATGAAGCAAGATTTCTAATGATAGAGAAAAAGAAAATGTGCTCTTGTTGAGTATCTGTTTCAGTTGTCCTTAACAGCCCAGTTCACGAGTCAGGCCCTGAAGCGAGAGGAGGAAGACCAATCTTGTGACTTCTCCTTTTTGTTGATTTTTGAACTTTGGTGATGAAAGTAGATCATAAGAAAGTTAGGCTGAGTAGTAGAATCTACATTTTCTGCCCCTATGCTATCAAGATCAAGATCATAGGAGAAGCAATATAAAATAGATTTAAACTGCAACAATGTCTGTACAAGATAGCAACTGCAGAGGCAGTGGGGCTAGATGGATTTCATTCATATGTTTTATTGAGCAGAAATGTTATTGCTACTTTTTGAAGTCACAGTGATCAGCTATATGTGACGAATTTTACATTTTGTTATTTGGAGTTTTAACATTAACTGTAAAGTGGTGCACTGGAAGCCTATGTTAAGGTGCATTCACTGTAGACCAGAGAACTAAAGTGTTGTGGTATATCCCAAAAACTCAGGCCCATATTTATACTTTTTGACGCACAACTGCGCCAACGCAGTTGTGCGTCAAAAATTTTACCGCCGGCTAACGCCATTCCAAAGCACCATGCGGGCGCCTTATTTATTGAATGACGTTAGCCGGCGCAGCGGACTGGGGTGCGTAAAAAAAAATTACTCACACCAGGCTGCGCCGGCGTAGGGGAAAATGGAGCTTGGGCGTCAAAAAATGGGGCAAGTCAGGTCTGAAGCAAAATTCAGGCCTCAACCCGATTTGCGCCATTTTTTTTTATGCCCAACCCCCATTGAAATGACTCCTGTCTTAGCAAAGACAGGAGTCATGCCCCCTTGCCCAATGGCCATGCCCAGGGGACTTATGTCCCCTGGGCATGGTCATTGGGCATAGTGGCATGTAGGGGGGCACAAATCAGGCCCTCCTATGCCACAAAAAAAATACGGAAAAAAAACTTACCTGAACTTACCTTTTCTTCCCTGGGATGGGTCCCTCCATCCTTGGGTGTCCTCCTGGGGTGGGCAAGGGTGGCAGGGGGTGTCCCTGGGGGCATGGGGGCATGGGAGGGCACCTCTGGGCTCCTTCTGAGCCCACAGGTCCCTTAACGCCTGCCCTGACCCAGGCGTTAAAAAACGGCGCCCATCAGGCTGGGCGCCGTTTTTTAAGGCCTGCCCCCTCCTGTGCGCCAAAATGACGTCACAGTATAAATAAGTCATTTTTTGGAAGGGAACGCCTACCTTGCATATAATTAACGCAAGGCTCGTTCCCCCTTCCAAAAAATGACGCACAGGGTGGAACTTTGACGCCCGCGGGGTCGGACGTCAAAGTATAAATATGGGACAGGGTTTGCGCCGATTGTGCGTCAAAAATTTTGACGCACATTCGGCGCAAAGAGAGTATAAATATGCCCCTCAATGTATATTCAGTTAATCCAATTACATGTGATTCTTTATTATGATTATTATTATTAATTAATGGTTTGCACTAAAAGGACAATAGATTTCTGAAAAGTAATGTAAAAGTTACATGCAAAATGGCAAAAACACAGTTCTACACTATACTCAATGCAATGCATAAACAGAGCAATTTTGTTTTAAATGTACTGTAACATGAATGCTGACAGAAGCTTATTAATGTTGAATTCATATTCTGAATGTTATACATGCATAGTTTTGCATAAATTAATGTGCTATTTTAGTTCACATTAGTTAGCCAAGGTGAGGACTGCAAAGTCCTGTTTACTGACTGTAGAAAAATGCTTCGATATTCTTGCTAACATGACTTTTCTTCTCAGACTTTATTCCCACGAAATGCTAGCATGGAGATAGATATCCTATTGTTTTACACATGCAGAGTCTGAGAGAGTAACCTTGAATCTGGTACTTTGAGGAACTGTGTAAACGGCCTGTGTATACAATTGTTTCAACCCGTACGGATGAGCTAACATGGTTGCCTTTCACATGTTGGTAAGGGGAACTTTTCCTGATGTTGCAGTTCCCTGTTGTATGAGGGACTTTTGTTGGACAATTACACCTTCTAAATCATGTGGAGTGATGGATGACAAAACATCTTGCACTTAGGACTTTAATATACTTTTCCCCTGTTGGATTTCGGGCTTTCTTCTGCATTCTTCTCCCCTTTTGCTTTAGGAGCAGAGACCTTGGACTCTAAGAGTTACAGACATCTCCACAATTTATTCTTTTACAATGCTTTGCTGAGCCTTAGAAATTATACCCTTGACTCGAGAAGAAGACGCTTGACTGAGCTTCTGAAATGCTGACACCTTCCCTTATTACCTACTTTTTTCCAACCTTGGCTGCTTACCTTTTGCCACAGATTTCATTTTTCTAAATTCTTTTTGTCCTTTTTCTTTTACTTTTTTCCATATGAGTTTTAGCCCAACACGTTAGCTTGTGACTTGCTAATATGTAGGGATTTCCTTTGCCCCAGCTAGCCAGGCCTAAATGATTTTAAACGTATTAATGCTTAAAAGAACCAAACAGTGCTTGTTTTCCACTCATAAGATTATCCTTTTGAAGTTTTGCATTGCTTCTGTTGAATGTTTGGCTCTTTTGATGTTAGTTTGTTTGAAACTTTTCTGTCGCCTTGGTCAACCCATGGTGATTTTGTACCTTTATAGCTCTGTCTTGAGAATTGTCTACAAGACTTTGGGCCATATGTACGAACACATTTTCCCATAGACACAGAATGGGCAAAACTGCTTGCTACATCTGGCCCTTGAATCTGAGCCACACAGGTCACACTATTATATTAAATAGTGCTGTTTGAAGTTTGATTGAACTATTTCTCCACCCCTTGATGGTGGATTAAAAGATCTATTGACCTCATTTAAAGTATAACTGAAAAATATTTCATCAATTTTAATAATGTGGCAATAATCAACAGAAACTGAGTTGATTGGAGTAATCATGAGATAGATAGCATTATGGTGCCTACTATGCTGCTAGATGGATTTAATTTAATACATTTAATGATTTTGGCACCGTTCAACTAAGGCTGAACTGGATCAAACTATCAAGCAAAGAAGAGGAAGGTGTCCCATTATGTTTCTTGTATAGTCTTGAAAAAACATGCCACAGGGCTCTATTAAATGCTTGAAAACACAACCCATATGTGATAACCAACACTTCTCTCTATGCTGCATGCCAGCTGGTGAACTTTAATCCTTAGATCCAGAAATAAATGCCTGGTAATGTTAGGTTTAAAATGAGCATAAGTCTAGTGGTGATCATATCTATGGCCCATACTGATTTGCTTATTTCTACAGCTTTCTGTAACACCTGTCCCATAGTGTTTTGAGGCCCTAAGAAAGACTATTCAGACAAACAGTCAGGACAGACTTCATCAACTATGTTCAATGAGGGATAGATGCCTCAAACCTAACACCTGCAAGATGGAAGTATTACTGTTTGGCAACACCACCTCCCCCTGAGACAACTCCTGGTGGCCAGCTTAACTGGGACCCTCCCCCACCCCTACCAAACAGTCCAGAAAAATAGGAAGTATCATAGACAACAAACTCAACATGAAACACCAGGTCAGTGCTGTAACCTTCACCAGCTTCCTCATCCTCCGTATGTTCCACAAGGTTTTCTAATGGGTCCCACTGGAAAACAGACTCACCATCACCCAAGCCCTCATAAAAAGCCAACTCAACTATGGCAACACAATCTACACTGGACTCACCAACATGCTCACCAAAAAACTGAAAATCACACAACCTCTAGACTCATCCTAGACCTCCAAAAAAAGAACACACATCAACCCACATATTAGAAACATCCACTGGGTCCCCATACACAAGTGCTCTCAATTCAAGCTACCGACGCTTGCATACAAAGCCCTCAACAACATTGAACCTGCTTGCCTCAACCATCGCATGAATTTTCATTCCACTCCCCCAGAATCCTTTGCTTTGCATTGCTCGACCTCGCTTGACCCCGCGACCACCCCAAGAGTTTGACGCACCACGTATGGAAGTCGCTTGTTCACATTCCTAGCAGCCAAAGCCTGGAACAGCCTCCCGACCCACCTAAGGGCATCACCCTCCCTCTAGGAATTCAGAAGAGAACTTAAAACATGGCTATTCAACTGCCTATTCAATTAACCAACATAGCTTTTGCACCTGGATACCCTTACCGGTGATAAGTGTGCTTCACAAATTCTTGATTGAAGATCAAATTCTCCACCATTTGGACCAGCTGTAGAGGACATGCATCCAACTTGTGTGCTCTCTGTCTACTGTTCGTGCCCTATGGTAATATCAAGGATGTTACTCAAGCATTTCATTACAAAAGTGAAATCAGGGAAGACTAGAAAAGATGATATCACAATTGTGAGTGGCAATAAAAAAACAGGAAGAAGATTCCCTCTCACACCTTCAGAATCGTTGGGTGATGGACAGGGCTGTGTATTAAAGTGTGCCTGTATTAATCACTATATTAAAACGAAACAATACAAGCTTTACATAATCTTTTATATCATCTGCAAAAGGTACTGTGCAATGTGAAACCAAACAACAAAGTTATTATATAATAAAACAAATAAAACTGTTCTTAAGCACAAAAACTCTTCATTGTAAAGTGCTCTGACACCTAATGGGCCCTATTGGCACTATCTCAAACTGATGCACACAGAAATAAGTACATCATACATGCTCCTCTTTACTAAGTATTTGCTAAGTATACAAAGTATTTAATCATATTTACACCCAGGTATGAAAGAGCATAAACATGCATTGCTGATGTGCCCTTTGTTGGATCTGTTGAATAATCTACAGGTTGTAGCACAAGAAGCTTAACGCCCATTAATTCTTCAATTAAGTCTGATGCTCAAAGGGGGTGTGGTGGAACCTGAAAATCTCACTTTAACAATAATGAACATTTTTTCTGTCACAGCAGTGAACTCTTTAAATATTAACAGCATTGACCGTGACAATCCGACGGTAGGTGCAAAATAATTCTGCTGCATGAACTTCTATGACAATGAATGAGGTAAATAATGTATTCTCTTGTCTCTAGGGTGCTGGTAACTGGCAGGAAGTGATACATGATAATGGTGATAGACAGGGGATAGTAGAGAGCGGAATAGGTTTGGGAACTGAAACTACTGGATCTGAAAGAATTAGAAACAGGACCAACTGTCCATTAAGCCTCGGAAGTCCTCTATGTCATACTTGGAAATGGCTACATCATGCCTACTGTGAAGCTTTCTCTTTGTAGTTCACATTGCTTGTTAAGAGCATGATAATTAAAACACATATCCTAATACCCAGTCAATAAAGAGCAAGGGATTGCATATTAACATTACGCAAATTCGGGAAATGTTATGCAGAGTAGCTGCACTCAAATGAAACAAGGAAGACATCCGTTTGACTCACATTTTAGCATTTATGAGTTTCAAGGGGGAGAACTCAACCCTTCCAATCTGTGGTGGATTTAAGACTGAATTGATTAATGAGCATAAGAGACGAGAAGAATCAGGGTCACCATGATTGCGTTTTTACAGAGGAGCGGAAAAGGTGAAGTGTGAAGCGAAAATGTGAGCTGCTTGACGAGCGTAGAAAAGCGTTAGTGAAACAATGGTGCATAGAAGCCTCACTTGATGTGAGCTGTGGCTGAGCTCCAGCACACATGTTCATGTGAGGGATATTGCACTTGCCCTTCGTAGCTCTACGCAAACAGCAAAGTGTTTATGCCTTATGCCGTATGAACAGCATTACATACCACCCCCTTCATCACTAATGAGATGGTATCATCTCACCATACAGAATAAAGGAACAGACGAATTCTGGGGGTTACATAAACAGTACTTACCAAGCATTTCTTCTGTTCTTTTTGGCTTTCCAGCAGGCCAGGGAAGTCGGATGAGATGAGTGCGCGTCTCCCTGCCTGCGGGGCATGTGGGGTGATGGACATTGTGGTATTGCTGCCCGTTAGTTGTGGCATTGGGTGCAGGACAGACACAAAGATGTAGTTCTTCCCAACACACCCATTTTTTAACTTGCGCGATGGGGATCCTGGTGCGCATGAGTGGATTGGCTGAGATCCCCTGCTGTTCATGGAGATGTGCGGGGGTTTATAGACAGCTGCCAAGGTAAGTCAGCATAGCTGTGATCCTTATATTTGTGGATTTCTGTTTCTTGCACTGAATTTTTGATGATATGGGGAAACACTCGAGGAAGAGACAACATGCTGAGCCCTCTTCCTTCTTCTCCCCTTCCCAAGTATCCTAGGGAGTATGAGGATGCTCAGCTGAAGGGCAATATCTGGAAGACCCTATTGGAGATGGTCCCTGATATGGTCAGGGTTAAAGATAAAAGGCCTGGGGAAGCATATTTTTTTCAGAGGAGGAGGCCCCTGAAGCAGAGGAATAACCAGGAAAATACACTGCTGGGGACATGCTGCCAGATTTACTTTCTCATATCAAGTCTAACATGGGGTTTCCTGGAGAGGAACTTCCCTAAACTTCTTTGGCCTCCCTTCTTCAGCAGCTTCAGAATACAGCTTCCTTAAATGTTCCAGCACAGCTTTTTATTTCTGAGGTTCTTAAGAAAGAGTGGAATGATCCTGACAGAATTATTCTTCCACACTTTTTGGCACAACTGTATCCTCTGCAGAAAAGGCAGCAAGAGTTGCTTGATGTTATCCCTGTTGACTCCTCTGTGGCCAGCTTAATTAGTAGGACTTCTTTGGCTGAGGCTGCAGCCATCAGAGACTCTGTGGATAGAAAGATTGATGAAGCCTTAAAAAAGATTTTTCTGTGTCTCATCTGGCCTTAAGAGCCAGCATTTTCGGGACTTATGTGGCCCAGTTTTTTAATCCCGACATCAAGGCTCTCTTTCAGGCCCATATTTATACTTTTTTAGCGCTGCATTTGTGCCGCTTTTTGACTCAAAAACGGCGCTGAGTTGCAAAATACAATTGTATATTGTAACTTTGCGCTGTTTTTGCGTCAAAAAGCGGCGCAAATGCGGCGCTAACAAAGTATAAATATGGACCTGAAAGAGCGCTGTTTTTGCGTCAAAAAGCGGCGCAAATGCAGCGCTAAAAAAGTATAAATACGGGCCTCAGTCTCTTCGTGATGCTTCTGACTGTGCTGATCTTTTGGAGCAGTTTGAGCATCAAGTAAAGCATATGTCAGACATTTCTCTTGATGTTGTGAGGGCCACAGGTCTCCCTGGGGGAGGATATGTGGCTGCAAGATGTAATTTGGTATTTAAAGACTGGCAAGTGGACTCAGCTCAGAAGGCATCAGCTCGCAGGCTTCCTTTTTCCTTTTCAGTCTAACCAGTTGTTTGGGGCAGAGCTAGAGGACCAACTCCACATCTTTGAAGCAGACCTCTTCAGACAAGCAGTTTGGTCATCCTAAATCTCCTTTTCATCAGCCTTCTCACAGACAGCCCCCAGGGAAGATTCCAGGCCAAAAGGGAGAGATGCAAAAGCAAAATCTCCTCAAAACCTCGTTGATGACTATATGATGGAGGGTCAGAAATTTGCAGTTGGAAGCAGGGTCAAATATTTTTTGCCGAAGTGGGATGAGTCTAATTCCAAAGCATGGGTACTGGAGATTGTGCCAAAAGGCTACCGGATCGAGTTCACAACCCTTCTGAAGGCACCAGGGGTCAGACCAAGTTCATTGCCCTCAGGGATAGCAAAGATGTTGGCGCCTTGTTAAGGGATCAAGGGGGTCATTCTGACCCTGGCGGCCGGTGACCGCCAGGGTCACCGACCACGGGAGCACCGCCAACAGGCTGGCGGTGCTCCCTCGAGCATTCTGACCGCGGCGGTTCAGCCGCGGTCAGAAACGGAAAGTCGGCGGTCTCCCGCCGACTTTCTCTGACACCCCCTACCGCCATCCTGTTCCTGGCGGGTCTCCCGCCAGGAACAGGATGGCGGTAGGGGGTGCCGCGGGGCCAATGGCATGGCATGGGCACTGCAGGGGCCCCCGTAAGAGGGCCCCGCAAAGTATTTCAGTGTCTGCAAAGCAGACACTGAAATACGCGACGGGTGCCACTGCACCCGTCGCACCCCTGCAACTCCGCCGGCTCCATTCGGAGCCGGCATCCTCGTTGCAGGGGCATTTCCGCTGGGCCGGTAAAAGAGCGCCCGCCGGCCCAGCGGAAATGTAAGAATGGCCGCCGCGGTCTTTTGACCGCGGTGCGGTCATTTGTCGGCGGGACTGTGGCGGGCGGCCTCGGCCGCCCACCACAGTCAGAATCACCCCCCAAGTCTCCTCTCCAGAAGGCATCTGTCTCAGAGGTTCCTCACTTGGAGAGGGGCAAGGGGTTTTACTCCATTGTGTTTCTGGTATAAAAGGCAACAGTGGGCTTCTGCATAATATTGAATCTGAAATCCCTCAACAAGTTCACTCAGACTTGCCTTTCAAAATGAAGACTTTCCAGCGAATCATTGTATTAGCGGTCATATCCCCATTCATCATCTGCACCAGAAGTACCTATGGTTCTGCATCAGGGGAAGCCATATCCAGTTTCTAGTGCTGCCCTTCGGTCTGAAGTCAGCTCTTCATGTGTTCACGAAAGTTGTGGCTCTTCTGGCGTCACTTTTTCATTTCCAGGGGATTCACCTCTATCCGTACCTGGATGACTGGCTTGTGCATGCTCCTACCAGGGGGCAGTTGCTTCAGGATCTGGCTCTGCTCTGGCCAAGGCAGCTGTGTTACAATCTCTTTACCTTCCAGTAATGTGTAGCCATTTTCCTCCTGTACAACTTTAGTTGCTTCTGATGGGGTCTATGGCATCAGCAGTGTTCACAGTGATGTGGGCACATTTTCATCTTTGCCCTCTGTAGTTCCACATGCATTTCTTCTGGTACCAGAAGTTGGGGAACTTTGAGTTTTTGGCTCCTGTGACAGAGAGAGTAATCCAAGTGTTACAATGGTAGTTTTGTCCGGCCTCCCTTTCCGGGGATGTGTCTCTAAAGCCGGTTCCACCACTGGTCCAGATGACAGATGTCAGCTCCTTTGGTTGGGGAAACCACTCTGCAGAAGCAGTCGCTGCAGGACAGATGGTCTTCGCAGGAAAGCAGACAACCCTCCTATTGGTGGGAACTGATAGCCATATCTGGATGACTAGCTTGTACATGCTCCTACAAGGAACCTGTTGCTTCAGGATCTGGCTTTGGTGTGTGCTTAGGTGCAGACTCATGGGTTTCTTCTCAACTGGAGGGGGAACTATCAGACGACTTCTGCAATGCGCATGACTTTCAATGGTGCCAGGTTTCTAACAGACTTAAACAGGGTTTTTCTTCCGGACACCAGGGCAGCAGTATTATAGTCTCTTGCCCTTCAAGTAATGTCTAGCTAGTTTGTTCCTGTATGACACTGGTTGTGTCTGTTGAGTTATATGGCAGTAGCAGTTTTCACAGGTCCGTGTACACACTTTCATCGTTGTGTTCTGTGGTACCACCTGCTTTCCTTCTGGGACCTGAAGTTGAGGGACTTCAAGTTTTTGGTTCCTGTGAAAGAGAGAGTGATCCAAGAGTTACGATGGGGGTCTTGGCCAGCCTCCCTTTCCGGAGATGTGTCTTTGAAGCTGGATCCACCATTGGTCTTGGTGACAGATGCCAGCTCCTTTTGTTGGGGAGCCACTCTGCAGGAACAGTCCCTGCAGGACAGATGGTACCTGCAGGTGGGAACTGATGGCTGTTTTCAGGGCAGTCTTGGAGTTTCAGCAATACCAGGTGGGTTGCAATCTAGTGGTCAAGTGAACAATCAGGCAGGAACCCAATCCAGTTCTTTGAATGCTGTCACTACCCTGCTATTTCAGTAGGGGGAAGTTCATCAGCAGTCTCTAATGGTGGTGTGTATCAGAGGGGTGGACAGTAGTGTGGCAGATACCCTTAGTTTGGTGTTTCCTTCCTCCCAGGATATGGCTCTGACCAAGGAGGACTTTCTTCAGTTGTGTGGGAGGTTTGGTGTGCCCTTTCTATGCCTCTTTGCTGTGCAAGTACCCAGGTTTTGCTCCCACAATCCACATGAGCGGGTGTGGGGGGTGTTTGATCTGGCTCTGCTTTGGCCGGACAAGCTTCTGTATTCTTTTTCTCTTGTACCTCTGATTCCCAGATCAGCTGATAAGGGAGGCCAAAGTATTGGAAGTGGTAGTCCCATTCTGGCCCAGATGCATTCCGTCCATCATCCATTGTTTTTTGCATCGGTCGCCCCATGTGGCAGGGGTTTACCCAGACGTGGGCCCTATGCTTGCTGAGCCACCAGATTCAAACTAGCCTGGCTGATGAAGGGTGATACCCTGAAACCATTCCCAGGATGCTTGTTTCTGGGGCAGAGAGGACCTGGCCTGGCAGTTTGGGCTGGACTGCTCCCATGAGTAACAGGGTCAAGCCTGATATGCATATGGCTGGGTACAAACTGGGGTGGCATGGTGAGCAAAAGAACAATGGATTAAACCCAGATCTGTGACTGGGGGTGAGTGTTTGAAAATGTTCAACACTGCTTCCATCATCCTTTTGTGTTGCTTCTTTGTACCAAAAGCAAATAGAGAGTTGCGTGCATGTATTGATTAGAGAGGCCTGAATGCCATTACAGTAAAAAACAGATATTGCCACTGATTCACGTTCTTCTTGACCAGGCGAGAACAGCTGCTATATACACCAAATTAGATCGGAGAGGTGCTTATCACTTGGTTTGTGTTAGAACTAGAGATGAGTGGAAGACAGCGTTTCGAAATCGGTATGGTCTGTTTGAATACTTTGTGATGCCATTCAGCTTATGTAATGCTCCAGTGGCATTGCAATTCCTTGTAAATGATGTCCTCAAGGAATATCTATATCATTTTGTTATCGTTTATATCGGCGATATACAGATTTTTTCAAATTCAGAGAAGGAACATTACGAACATGTAAAAACCATTTTAGCTACACTATGGAAACATGGGCCTTTTTGTAAACTGTCAAAATGTGAATTTCATGTAGCCCAAGTGGAATTCCTAGGCTTTATAATTTCCTCTGAAGGAATACTAATGGCTGATTTGGAAGTGGAAGCTATTAATGATTGACCTGAACCAAGATCAGTGAAAGACATTCAACGATTTTTAGGGTTTGTGAACTTTTACCAACGTTCTATCAGCCATTTCTCAACCAAAGCAACCCTTTTAACAGAACTACTAAAAAAAGAGGTTACATTCATCTGGACACAAGAAACCAATTCTGCCTTCTTAGAATTAAAGAAATCATTCATGACCGCTCCAGTTCTTAGATGTCCTGATGTTACTCAACCCTTAATAGTAGAGGCAGATGCCTCTGACACAGCAATAGGAGTCATATTATCTCAGAAAGATCCCAAGTCAGGCCTCTTACATCCAGTGGCTTACTTATCAAAAACATTCTTATCTGCTGAACAACACTACACAGTGGTTGAAAAGGAGTTGTTAGCCATTCGTCTTGCATTCAAAGAGTGGCGTCATTACTTATTAGTGGCAAAGTTTCCCATCATGGTGTATACCGACCACCGTCATTTTCAATTTTTGCGATGTGCCCGAGCATAACACCCAGACAGCTGAGATGGACTCTCTTCTTTGCCGAATTTGACTTCGTAATAACTTTTTGACCTGTTTGTGCAAATAACAAAGCTGACTCTTTATCAAGCTATGAAGAACCAGTGAAAGGCAAAGAGCAGATTAAACCACAACCGATGATTTCCAAAGAACAAATTTTGGAGCCACAATATCAGATCAATTCCTACTTAAAATCAGGAAAAACATGCCCTTCCGAAAGATCATAGCTTGGAAACAGAGATGTTAAACATTCCATGCTAGCCAAACTTCCTTTTCAGGGAAACCTATTATATGTTCTCACCAAATGATTACAGAAACAAGTATTTGAGTGATGTCAGAACAACCCAATGGTGGGCCACCCTGGAAAGACGAAAACCTAGAAACTTGTAAAGGTACATTTCTGGTGGTCTAGTTGGAAAAAGGATGTAGCTATCTCTCTCTCTCTCTCTCTCTCTCTCTATATATATATATATATATATATATATATATATATATATATCAAAAATGAAGTTGTCCTCATGTGAAAGCGCACTCCCAACAGGTTATATAAACGGGAAGAAAAAGCAAAGCCAGCAACTCACAGTGAATTCTTTAAGCAGTTTCATTATTCCAGGCCTTAAGTTATAAAATCATCTCTGGACACGTGTTTCAAGGTCAATCCTTTCTTCAGCAGAGAAAAATATAAAAGTGTTTCACCCTCGTAGGTGCAATAAAAAATTTTTTATCCACAATTCATTGGCCTATTAGCTCCCAGATACAATGAAAATCCATCCAGTTTTTCATACTTACCTTTTAAAACCAGCAAAAGGCAAGGTCCTCCTACGACCTCCACAATCATGATTGACAATCAATTAGAATATGAGATCCAATGTATCAAAGACAGCAAGCAAAAACAAGGCAAATTATGGTATCTAATTTCATGGAAAGGCTATGGACAAGAGGAAGATTCCTGGGTCCTAGTGATGCTATTCATGCCCCTCAAAAGGTGGAAAACATTTAATGCACTTCACCCTAATGGCCCACGTTAAAACAAGTTATAACTACCGTTAATGGGGAGTACTGCCAGATTCTTCCACTTAGACTGTAAACGAACTAACAACCATGATTTGATTGTAGCGTACACCAATGGGAAGATTTGTTACAAAACAATAATAATGAATGTTGACTGTATTACAGGCTCATTGTAACATAATCATGTTCATAAACTCTTGACTATTACAATAATAATCATGTCCTTCTCCAGTTTGACCATGGCAGTCGGTTGCATTTGTCAAGTCAAGGCAGTAATATTCATGTCCTAGCTAATTGCACAGCTTTCTCTGAGGCTATAAAAGAGGCCCCATCCCTCAAACATGTGCAGGTTATTCTCAGCGGGGGCGCAGGACTGGTGCTGTCTCTGCTCTTGGTCGTTTTCTGGGGGACACGCTTCCTTCCCGGTCCCCAGCGAGACAATGGGTCATTGCCTGTTGCAGAAGCAGAATTCTCCAAATGCTTGCAGTCATCGTCAAGTAAGAGGATCAATGGTTATTTAAATAGAAAGGATGCCAATTCCGCAGCTAGACCACGCACTTTAGATTTGGTTTTGGAGTTTTGATGGCAGGGCGAGTTACCCAGTGAACTTTTGTCAAGTGCTAAAAAACTGAAAGCAATGTTGTAATTAACAATAGTTATATCCTGATGGCTGTCATGATTTTCATGATGTTCATGTAAAGCAGGAAACAAAACCAAAAGTAAACTGCAAATGAGAAATAATCCTAATTGCGAGAAGAAAGTGAATCTAACAAACTTAAATAGACTGATAATAGTTTGAGTGTTTAACGAAGAATTCAAAGCAAAGAAGGATTAAGAACCGTCTTATTGAAAAGATAGTGTGAAGATAACACAATAGTGAGACGCATGTGTGACCATGAAACATTAAGAGTTTTCAAGGCCAATAAAAATGTGTTACAAATCTTCCCTAAAACATAAGAATGTCACATCATTCACGGGTTATGGTGATTATATTTTTGGATCTTGATATTATAATTACTGAGAGAAAAAAGACAGGATTCTAATTCTTCTACCATGCTTTCAGTTCTCCCTCCCCGCAGTACCCTCCCTAAATTGCCTTCCCCCCATCTGGCCATTCTGATACTCTGTACATATATTTATAAATCAGAGCTTTCGGAAGGTGGGCCTCTTGAGGGTACTGCTCCTGAGAACCAATCGAATGAACCTTGACAGTTTCCTTCAATTCTATCTTACTTATATCCAGGTGTCACAGAGTAGCAGAGTCAAGCTGTTCGGCTACATGCTACATCAATTTTAACTTATTTTTTTATTAAATCTGTAAGTTAAATAAATTAAATTAAACTAAAATGTTTTTTTCTGAAATATACATTTCAAAATAACGTTATCTAAAGTAAAAATTCATTTCGATATTATGCATAAATAAATATTAAAAGTAATGTGCAGAATTAATTAAAATAATTGAATAATGTATTACAACTTAAGGTTACAATAATTTATACATTCAAAAAAGTTGATAAAATATTTTATAATTACATAATGCATGTTTCATTTCTAAATATTTTTTTACATTTAATTATTTTTATGGATATGGTTAAATATTTTATAGATTTTAATTTAATATAAATTGGTTGAACATTATTTGGTTTCATTTCAAAACACTACATCCATTATTTTCTATGGAGAGTGCTGTAATACCAGTGTGTGGTGCCAGATTTCCTACTGTTTCTTTAACTTACACTTTTAAATTTGGGTCCACCCCCTTTTTCAGAGGGTGGAGTGGAGATTTGTAAGTCTACACTTTTGAGTAACTTTACAATCTTTTTTGTGAAGAGCCAAAAATGTGTAAAGTTTCTCAAAAGTGTACGCACAAACTTGCATTGGAGTGGAGCAGCCTTGGGTGATAGTGTACACTGGAAGCAACAGGCCACATGAAAATGCATTCATCAGGATAGGGCAGCCTTAATGCTGATATAAAGAATTAAAGAGGTATGAGCCACTAAAGGAGGTTGGAATGCTTACAAAGCTGGGAGGATGATGGGTTTGGGGGAACAGCGAATGAATAGTGAGCAAATACAGAAAGTTGAGTAAGGAGTGTTTGATTACAGATAAGTGAAGAGGTGTATCAAAAAAAGTTTGTTGACACAGGCAGAAATTAGTGATTACAGATGTTTTATTCAGATGTGCAGAACTAAAGTTGTGCAAACAAGTAATTGATAGTAGAGGAGTGTGCAGGTGGCCGAGTGACTATTGAATGGTGCCAAAGAAGTAATACACAGTGTTCAGTGATTGAATACAGCTGGGTGAGAAGTGAGTAATGGCAGAAGTATGTGAGGAGTATGTTATTGCAGAGTTGTGATCTAATGTACAGAAGAGTTAATAAGAAGTGATTGATTACATTTATGAATGAAATCATTAACCCATATATTTCACTTCAAAAACTTGCAGAATACATGTGACAGAAACTACATTTCCGTCTCTGGAATCTAAGTGAGAATCATACAATTAGTTTAGCACAGAAGAGGGGCAATGTTCATTCTATCGTGCATCTCTTACACAATTTTCAAAGAGAACGTTACACGTGACAGGGAGCAAGATCAGGTGCAGGAATCTTTACTCTGTAGATCATCCCTGCCATAAACAAACCCAACATGACCCAATTATTTTGAATCCAGGTTGGAGGGCGTGAGAAGCTTGGATAGCAGTCAGAAGTTGGAGGGGATTTCTGGACATTTAAGTCCTGATATTGAAAAGGGATTGGTCACAGAGCTTTGTCCTGTATTGTGCTGTAATCAGCTTCTTTCTTGAGTAGTTAGACATTTTCATAGCCCTAGCACCATAAAGAGTACCTGCAGCCCGCCATTCCTGCATATACATTCAAGATGTGCGGATATTGTGGGGTCACATTGCACATGTAAAACCAGGGATGCATTTTGGATTAGCATTGTCGAAACACTGCAAATGCTAATGCTGGGATGGAGTTCTGCTGTCCCAGGAAGGACTACGCAGCAGAATTCGCAGCTTTTAGCAATGAGTCAGGGGGCCAATGACCACCTTAATAATATTCATATGGATGGCACTTCTGACCTTTTTTAAATGGCTCCTTGAGACCTGAGATGGCCACTTGAACTGGGAGCTCTGCTGCATGTCAGAACCTTCGTCGCTTGCTATGAAACTAACTTGTTTCAGGAAGTGGGAAACCTGAACGTACTGGTCCCTGTGCATCAGGAGAACAGTTATGTCCCACCAAATAGCAAGGTGAAACCTCTCTATTAATTTATTTTGCAGGCATCGCCGCTTGTCAGATTACGGCCACCATCTTGCCTAATTGTTGCTCACCACCGGCATGAAACTTCTGTCCCTCTGCTATTAAGCGTGCCCCCTCAGGAGTGCTTTCTGCTTTGTAGCCATCACATTTCTATGGTAAATTCAATCTTTGCCTTACATTATTGACATAAAAGTGCTTTCAAGGGCCTTTTTGCTATATTTTGCGCTTTTCTCACAGCGTGCCCCACCACTCTAGCACTCTTCAAGGACAACCATGCATTGTTGTGCCTCCTCACAGTAATACATTTTTGCAACCTTTTACAGCGATATTACCCTTAGCTCTTTCACAGTGAGGCCCTCATTATGAATTTAGTGAGCGTTTCCACCCACCGTTCTAACGGGAAACACACCACGACATTGACGCCGGCTCATAATAGAGCCAGCGGCAATGTTGCAGTGCATCAGGTGCAACAACACCCATCACGCTTTTCACTCCCCGTAATTCAGGCACTGAAAAGTGGGAAGGGCTGCCCATGGGGGCCCCTGCACCGCCCATGCTAAGCTCTGGGATCGCCATGCAAAGGCTGGAAATGCAGGTCGCAATCCGGAGGGATTGAGACCGCCTCACCCGCCAGGCAGTCGGTTGGCAGCAACCTGGCAGCAACCTGGCAGTGCTGGCGGTTGAACCATGGTGGCTGCGCCACGGTCATAGTGTGCCAGTCAGATTGCTCCTGTCGGTGGCGTCCTAATGCCACCACAGGTCTGGAGGTCCACGGACCGTCAGACTCATAATGAGGCCCTGAATGTTGTTTAATTTCAAGTAACACCACATCTTTCAGGCCATTGAGCTGGTTATAAGCTTGATACTTCCTCTATAATATTATTATAGGTTGTACTTTCTCATATCTTGCAAGATAAATTTGTCATTTTTTCCAATATACTGTTACCGTCTCACTCTAATTGGGTGAGAATAATGTACACAACTTGTTTCCAGCTGGTTCATGTGGAGACTAAAGAAGTCTCATTTTCAAGCTGTTGCCAAAATGAAGTCCACTTCCAATTATGTTACAGTTTCCCTTTCAAGAGTCCCTTTGATGGATTATTTGTCTTCTCCCATCAACATGGTGCATTCAGGAGCTCTTCGCTCTAAGGCTGTGTTTACCAACTCAGTAAAACCTCATTCATGAAAAGGAGGCTTAAACAGTAGCCCCCTTCCGTGAATAAGTCACCATCTCCTATTTCATTAAAGATTTTATTGAATGACATTCGAGCCCTATATCGAGGGTACCAACTCACATATTCAAAATATTGATGACAAGTGGTCAATTATGGAGACACTTGTGTCTATAGTGGAACAACAAGTTAGTGACTTACAAGATGAAACCAATAAGTTTGTCATTCTGGAAAAGGAAATAATTTAGTTAAAGAAAACATTTTTATTGTCTTCCTGAAGGTAAGGAGGTTATTAATCCTGTCTCCTTTTTTTTCTCATTTATTCCACAATTATTGGATCTCCCTTCCTTCCATGACTTTCAATATTCAGCAAGCGTACAGACTAGGGGCAAAATTAAGAGAAGGGCGAATGGACCGTGTTAGAAATGGGGTCTGTAGTTTGCAGATGTATCCACCCATGTCCAAGTAGGGACCACAATCCTAGTCAAAGTAAGTTCCACACAATCCAAATTATCCTGTGCCCACCCTCTGATAGCTTGGCACTGAGCAGTCAGGCTTAACTTAGAAGGCAAAGTGTAAAGTATTTGTGCAATAAATCTTGCAATAACACAGTGAAAACACCACAAAAATACGCCACGCAGTTTTAGAAAAATATAAGATATTTATCTGAATAAATTAAGGTCAAAACAATCAAGATTGGATAATCACAAGTTGAAATATCACTTTAATAATATTAATAAGTGCCTTAAGTCTTTAAAAAGCAACAAGTGTCATTTGCAAGAACAAAATACGTGGTATGCCTCAAAATTACATGCACAGAGACCGCAGAGTAGGAGATGCATGGAAAACGAAGGGTGTGCATCAGATTTCCAGGAGTACACAGACGATGCATTGATTATTTTCCACACGGCAAGGACCTTGCTTTGAATTCCGGCATGCAGGCTTGAATCCTTTTGACACCCAGGGGCGATGAGTGGAAATCCTGGCCATGCAGGACTAAGGGGTTCATTATGAACATGGCGGTATTCCCCGCCGTGTTCATGCTGGCAGTCTAAACATAGATCGCCAGCCCTTTTGAGACCCCACCGGCTGAATAATCAACTTTCCACTGGGCTGGCCGGCCCAGCGGAATGCTGGGCCAGAGCATTGCTGACGGCTACATATGGAGCCGTCATCAGTGCTGCAGTGTGGTGGGTGCTGCAGCACCCGTCACACAAATCACTGCCTGTAAATTGGGCAGTGACCTGTGCGATGGGGCTGTGTACGAGGGGCCCCTGCACTGCCCATGCCAAGTGCATGGGCAGTGGAGGGGCCTCCAGGGGAGCCCTGGAGCACCCCTTCCACCAGCCTTTACCACCAGGGAATGGCTGGCGGAACACAGGTTCTTTATCCGGAGGGCAGCGCTGCTTTCAGTGCTGCCCTGTTGGATGAAGAATTCTGCCACCCTCAGGCTGCTTGTCGGCGGTAGCCGGACGGTGGCGGAGGGCCGCAGGTGGCGGTCCTCCCTGTGTTCATTATGTGGCAGTCGAGACCACCATGCCGGTAATTTCCGCCGCCGTGTTCATTATGAGCCCATATGTCACAGGTGTTGTGTCGATCCGGTGGACGTTGCGTTGGAGTTTCTGTTGCACGGCAGGCGCAGAATCAATTCCTCACGCAGGAAGCTGGGCTGCATAATTCCGTCTTGGTGATGCGTCGATCCAGGTGGCTGTGTGTCGAGGTTCCGGTTGCAATGCTGGTTCTGCGTCAATTATTTTCCACGCAGCAAGGACTTTGCATCGAATTCCGGTGCGCAGGCTTGAATCCTCTTTGCAATGCGGGGTCTTTTGATACCCAGGGACGATGCGTGGAAATCCTGGGCATGCAGGACGAAGTCACAGATGTTGCGTCGATTTGGTAGGTGATGCATCAGAGTTTCTGTTGCACGACAGGTGCGGGCTGATTCCTCCTACAGGAAGTTGGGCTGTGTCATTCTGGCTTGGCAATGCATCGATCCAGGGGGCTGTGTGTAAAATTTCTGATCGCAATGCTGGTGCTGCTTCGATCTCCTCTCGGGCAGCAAGGCTGCGTCATTCTGGTTCAGCGATGCAGTGATTCTTTCACAGCTAAGCAGGCTGTGCATCTATTCCGGCAGGCTGTGAGTCAATTTTCACCACACAAGGAGTTCCTTTGCAGAGATGAAGTCTTTTTGGCCCTGAGACTTCAGGAAACAGGAGGAATGCTCAATCCAAGCCCTTGGAGAGCACTTCTCAGCAGAGCCAGAGGCCAGTAAGGCAGCAGGGCAACAGCAAGGTTGCAGTCCTTCACAGAATAGCAGTCCAGGAGAGACCTTTAGGCAGCCAGACAGCTCTTCTTGGCATGATACAGGGTCTGGTTCAGAGTATCTGTCTGAGGAAGTGTCTGAGTTGGTAGGGCAAGGGTCCCATTTTATGTACCCAAAAGAGCCTTTGAAGTGGGGGAGACTTCAAAGAGTGGCTTTGAAGTGCATAAGGTCCCCTTTCAGTACAGCCCTGTTTGCCAGAGTCCCAGTAGGGGGTTTGGCAGTCCATTGTGGGAGGGCAGGCCACTGTCCTTTAAAATGTGTCAAGCCCTCCACCCTTCCAGCCCAAGAAGACCAATACAGTATGCAAATGTGTGCAAATGTGACTTAGCATCCTGTGTTTGTGGTTGTCTGGGTGAAATGCACAAGGAAGCTGTCAACCAGCCCAGCCCAGATGTGGATTGGAGACAGGCTGTAAGGCACAGAAAGATTTAAGTGCAGAGAAATGCTCACTTTCTAAAAGTAGCATTTCTAAAATAGTAATATAAAATCCAACTTCACCAATTAGTAGAATTTGTATTATCATTCTGGCCATACTAAATATGACCTGTTTACCCCTTTCCAATCAGAATCTACCACTAATACAGTATATGAGTGTAGCCCTAATGTTAGCCTATGAAAGGTGCATGCCTCATAGCAATGGAAAATTAATTTAGGAGTTTTCCACTACCAGGACATATAAAACACACGTGTATTACCTACCTAGCACCCTGCCCTGTGGGTTATCCATGGCCTACCTTAGGGAGGACTTATGTGCAGGAAAAGGGGAGTTTCACGCTTGGCAAGTACTTTTAAATGCCAAGTCGAAGTGGCAGTGAAACTGCACACTCAGGCCTTCCAATTGCAGGACGAGACATGGTTAAGGGGCTACTTATGGGGGTGGCACAATCAGTGCTGCAGGCCCACTAGTAGCATTTAATTTAGAGGCCCTGGGCACATGCAGTGCACTTTACTCGGGACTTAAAAATAAATTAAGTATGCCAGTTGGGTATGAGGCAATGTCACACTATAAAACACACCCAATTCCAGATCATGATCCTTTGCCACTCCTCTGCGGCACAGCTATTTGGACAAAGCATTTTTGTGGAAGGGAGGACTATTTTTTCACCATCCCTATTACTACTCACCACGCTCCTTGACAGCACTTTTTTTCTGATACCTGTGTGTAGTTTTTTGTTGCACTGTCACTGACTTTAATTTGGGAATATGTCACAGCCTAAAAAACACGCTTTTCAGAGGCAGAATTGACAGTCATGATGGATTAAATCATAAGAGTAGAGCCACAATTATTTGAAGCCCAAGTCCAAAATACCACCATGTGTCAGAAAAGGGAATAGTAGACAGGGTGAATGCAGTAGGCACCACCTTGCGCACACAGGAGGAAATTAGGAGGAGGTGGAAGGATCTGAGGGGGAAGATGTATTCCCTGGCCTCCAAGCAACACCTGGAGGCCAATAAGATTGGTGGTGGTCCTCTCAGCAACCCAACTAGATGGTTCCCATGGGAGAAGAAGGTCTTGGACATCCTGCATCCTGAAGGCTTGGCAGGAATACCTGGAGGAGTAGACTCTGATAAGTTACATCTCATTAACTGTCACTGAACTTCAATGTCCTGTCTGCCCCCAAACCAGCTTTTGCCATTCTGTTGTCTACCTAGTTTCCTAATATGCAATTCACAAAGTAGCAGAGTGGTTGTCTTCCTAGTTTCTTAATATGCAATTCACAAAGTAGCAGAGTGGTTGCCTTACCATTGTGAATGTGTGTTGTTGCAGATAAGATCACATGTATCAATTACCATCAAATGCAGCTTGTTGCAATGGAGTTTGTAACTGTAGTCCCACAAACAATCTTATTTCAGGGCCTCTTAAATGTGTCCATAGGTAATTATATAGCCCATCCCAAATATAGTTTGCAATCAGGTATGTACACTAACCATTTTGTAAGTGTTGGCAAGTAGACATGTAAATGACTACAGTCACGATGAAGCCTTGTGTTTACAAATCGTAACATAACACATTTGGGATTTTGGCCATTCTCATTTGTCTGACATATCATAACTGATGTCCTTTTGAAATGGAGTGAGCAATCAACACACAATGCTCTACTCAGAGACATTGCTGCCTACTTTGCTTTATGTTGTCCTGGTCTCCCCAACTGAAACAATTAATGGAATGAGTGACATCATACAAAGTGTGTGTGCCAATGTTTTGCAAGCCATGAAGTTAAGGCAGCTATCTAGGAATTGTAACTGAACCATTGTCTCTGCACTGGGCACACTATGATTAATGTGAAACATACAATCAAGTTGTGTGATTGCCTGTATTGTACACAGCTAGGCCTTTGAAATGGTCAGATGGACTTGTTAACCCTCCTCTGTGTTGGCTAGAATGATGTCATGTTCATCAACAGTAAAATACTTCAGGACATCTGATGAGCTGCATAATTTAGGTATATGTATCTAACTTCCATAAATGGCTTGTCAACAAGTTTGGAATCACTGAAATATATCACAATAGTAACCATTATCTATTTTTGTTTCTACTTACTGTGTCACAAATGTTTAGGATGTATATAACACACATAGACCAATAACATTGTGCTCTGTTTCACAACAGGTCTATCTGACAGAACACCTGGCCCAAGCTTGGAGACAGAGGAGACCCCCTCACCACTCTAGGACCAAGCCTTCATGGATGCCAACACTCCTGGTGATCTGGATGAGGATGACGGTGCTGGTCCATCTGGTCAGCCTGGGCAGACGTCAACTGTGAGTGTCACTGGGACTAGAACAACACCTCCCACCCAAGCTACAACACCTCAGCCAACATCATCATCGACATTCTGTGTACCTAGTACAGTAACCACCATTGTGTGCCCCCCCTACTGGATCCTGATGTGTCGATCACCACCCCAGTAACAGAGGAGCCAGGAGCCAGTGGGAGTGTGCATCCTGGGCCAAGGGCATAGGCTTGTGGTTGGAGGAGTCATGGGAGGGTAACTGTGGGCCGGGAGAGTGAAGCCACTGGGGACACTCATAACCAGGACACCACTGGTCATGACTTGGGAGCCTATCAGAAATCCGAAGGCATGATGGGCCAGGTGCTTGCCAAACTGAGGGAGATGAAGCAGCTGCAGAGGGACAGTTGGATGGAGGCCCATAACTCCAACTGGGCTCCCAAATAGTGGTGCTGATGGACATCCATACCCACCAGTGCAGGGCTTTCCCAACACTATCTACCTCTTCCTGTGGTCCATCTACATTAAGGGCCTCAACATCTGCTGCAGCCATAGGAAGGGAGGCCCTGCCAGAGGAAGGCACACCTTCAGACACCCCTGTCCGTGTAGCTGTGGATCCCCCCCACCACATTTGCAAGTAAGGAAGACCAGGATAATTACCCGGATATGAGGAAGGCAAGACCCCCACCACCAAGAAACCTCAAAACTAATTTCCTCCTGTGTGTGTAACACATTCTCTCTGTGGACTATTTCTGGACAAATATATCTTTGAGACTTTGGACTCCAAATAATGTGGCAACTACAATTGCAAAATGTTTCTTTTATCTCTGTTCATTAAAAAAAATCTACTAGTATGAAACGTATTGCCTGCTATTGTATATCTCACATCTAACTATATATGCATTATGTTTAGCTCCGGATCACAACAATGTGTTCTCATATACCAGCTTAAGTACATTGCACCAACACTAGCCAGTCATAATATCAGAAACATAGCAAATCAGACATGAGACCAATAATCTGGGACAGTGGCCACAATTTAATTTGGAGACATTAACAAAATCGAAGGAGGGAATACAGCTGACAATTCTATAATGTATAGGCAAAAGTTAATTGGTCTATGTCACTAGCTGCAGCCATATCACCTAGCCCACGAAGGTAATCCCTCATTAATAACACCAATAGACATGTGCATGGCAGTGCTATATTGTCTGATCACAGAATAATTCCAATTCATATTTCCAGTACCTGGTGGAATGTCAACAACAAATAGCTGTGTCATGCTACAATCACATTGCCCTACAATAATGAGACACATCAACAGCTACATATACAAATCACACACAATGATAATTCAGCCAATCTGGAAGGAGAATAACCTGTTTTGGCTCCCCACCAATATTTTGTTGTAGCACATTATGGCACACATATTGCATTAGGACCACCATTTGACAAGGATTCCTCATTATTTCAACCCTATCACTGTGCAAGCTGTCCTAGTATAGGATTTGTGTACCCCAAGTCTGTTTCTTTCATACCCAGGAACAACCTTTGTCTCCATTGCACATCCAAACAGGACCATATACCCACAAATGTGACAACTCTGAAATGTCCAAATGATGATGCCATGGTAAAGGTACCTAAATCAGAAAATAAATTTAAATTAGCTGGAAAATCACACAGGTAAGACAATTCTGATATTAACTCCTCAATAATGCAGTCTGTGACAAAAATCAGAGCAAAACAAAGCGATACAAACATAATGACCATGTGTCATGACCTTATTCAACAAACACCTTCTACTTGAATTAACCAGAACTTGCGCTCCAAGAACGTTTCACATCACATATTCCTCCCATCATCACTCAAAGAGTTGTTGTTGGGATCTTGATGCAATTCAGCTCCTTCCTCCTCAACACTATCATCATTATTTGGTATCCAAGATCCTCACCTGGGTGCACTTCAGGGTCTCTGATATAAGGAATTTTCTGTTGCAAGACTTGGTTGTGAAGCATGCAGAAGGCCACAGTGATCTGACACACCTTCCCAAGTGAGTAGAGTAGGGATCCACCAGTTTCATCAAGGCAGTAGAATCTGGCCTTCGGAAGCCCACTGGCCACTTTGTCCTTCCATGGGCCTTACTGAAGTGGACTTCCCCTGGCATTGTTGGATACCTCAGCAGTACCAAGAATCATTGCCAGTTGGGATAGGCTGAGTCTCCTAGATGGTAGACAGTCATAGGTTCAACAATTAGTTACACAGTATCTGTTTACACTACCTGACATCACCCACACAAAGTTACGTCACATCATACTTACCGACAAGTCAGGCCCTCTCTGGTTGTAGTTGTGACATCAGCTAGGGTACGGTTCTGTTCCGCATGACAAAGGAACCAGGCAAAGACATTGGAAATATACAAATCGGCCAAGCACATAAATTAGACTTTAATAGAATGGAAGTTCGTCCTGGCATGGTAAATATGTTCCTTGGTATGTGATGGTAGTAAGGGAATATGAGTGCCATCAATGGCTCCAACTACATGAGTTTTCCGAGCACCTCCATAGAATCCAGCCTTTACATTGACTAAATCCTCAGTCCTGGAGAACCAGATGTACCTCCCATCCAGGTGTCTCATCATTCCTGATAGCACATCTCTTAGCACATGACAGAACATTGGTTGTGACATACCACCACATATTGCCACTCTGTATTGTAATGAACCTGTAGCCAGGAATTGCAAAATTGCAATACTGCCATCACTTTCACAATCGGCATAACACATGTGAGATTGATGTTTTGAGGCAGGAGATCAGGCTCCAATTGATGACATAGGTTCAGTATGATTCGCCTATTCAAACTAAACATACGGATGATGTCCCTTTCTTCCATTGTGTGAAGGTCTGGAAATGGGGGTTACACTGGAGGCTGTCATCTTTTCCCTCTCCCATAGTACATATATATGAATTGTCAACAGTATATGAATGTTAGTCACAATGTGCACAGTAACGTATGTGAGCAATTCCCGGGAGGACCTCGCAGCCTTCAAATCTGCCATTAAATCCCACCTCCACCTCATCAGATCCACTAGGAAAGCTGCCCTGTAGGACCGTATCAGGGCCACCACTCACAATACCAAAGAGCTCTTCACCATGGTTAAAGATTTCACCAAACTGCTACCGGAAGCTGCAAACATTCCTCCATCTCAGTACCACTGTAACAGACTAGCCACATTCTTACTTCAAAAAATCTAGGACATCTACAATCGATTCGGACTCCAGGTCCCTCCGTACCCACCAACAACCCTCCAGCCTGAATCTTCTGAACCTTCACAGATCCTGCACTGCATAACCCCCACCAAAGACAAGACCTGCTCTGTCATAAGCAGCATCCACTCCAGAGCCTGTACCGATCTCTTTCCCCACCACATTTTCAACAAAGCCAACACCTCCATTGCACCTAGTGCCGCAACACTCTCAACTGCTCCATGGAAATGGGTATCTTCCCGAGGACTGGAAGCACGCTGAGATCTGCCCGCTCCTGAAGAAACCCACAACTGAACCCCTGGATCTCAAGAACTACCACCCCATCCCTCTGCTGCCTTTCCCAGCCAAGAACATTGAAAAGGCCATCAACGCACAGCTCACAAACACATTGAGGATAACAACATCCTGGACATCTCCCAATCAGTTTTCAGGAGCAACCACAGCACAGAGACCACACTCCTCGCCTCCCCAGATGACATCCGCTTGCACCTCGACCATGGCCTAACAGCAGTCCTCATCCCATTGGACCTATTTGCCACCTTCAACACAGTCTCTCTTTACACCCGCTGCTCCAGATTCCACACAGCTGGAATTTGTGGCAAGGCCCTATGGTGGATACACTCCTTACTGACCAGCAGAACACAGAAAGTCAGACTCCTGCCATACCTGTCAGAACCTATGGATATCATCTGTGGAGTACCCCAGGTCTCTTCCGGGAGCCCCACACTCTTCAACATATACATGGCCCCACTCGCATCCATAGTCAGTAGCCATGGACTGAACATCGTCTCCTATGCCAACGACACCCAGCTCACCACCTCACTGACCGAAAACCCGACAACTGTCAAGAAGAACTTCCAAAATGGGATGGAAGCCATTGGCTCCTGGATGAAGGAGAGCTGCCTCAAGATAAGACCGAAATCCTTATCCTGGGACCCTCCACATCAGCTTGGGATTCCTGGTGGCCTGCTACACTGAGCAGTCACCCCCCACACCAGCAAACCACGCATGTAACCTCTGCTTCATCCTGGATTCATCTCTTGCCATGACCCGCCCAATCAACTCTGATGCATCCTCCTGTTTCCACACTCTCTGAATTCTCCAGAAGATCTTCAAATGGGTCCCAAACGACTACCTCAAGACCTTAATCCATGCCCTGGTCACCAGCAGACTCAACTATGGCAACGCACCAGAGCTTAGGGGTCAAGGGGACTCAACCCTGGCCCCTTGCCTTTTTTCAACTTTTATTTGTGGGACTCGGCTCCAGCCGAGTCCCAAAATGGATGCCAACACTTCTTGGTATGAAGTGTTGGCAGCCAATCAGAGCTGCGTATTTCCCTGCACAAGGTCGTCATTGTTCACGAACTCGTCAACCGGTTTACACCAAATAAGCAAAAGTGTACTCTGCGTACCAAAAAGCTAGCTTTCTGCAAATTTGGTGTCATTCTATCCAGTGGTTTGGAATTTTTTAACCCTCTCTTTTTTCAGCTCCCACTTCAAGGATCACCCCAAAACTTTCCATGCACAACAAGATTCACAAGGGCACTTTTTTGGAAATGTTTGTGAAGATTCGTCAAACGGTACCAAAGATATAGGCAAGTCAAAAAAAGCTTTTTCTATGAAAGATGGTTTTAATTGCTTTGTTTTTATCATTTGTGAGGCCTTAGGGATTTCTTTGTCTTCCTGTGTCCTGTTAAGGATTGAAAAGCATCAACATTTGTGGAAGTAGTCCAATGGAATTGAATTTCGTTGGAATATGTGTAGCCAGGGTAATAAGAGGCTGGGGCACAGGATCTTGTAGCACAAAATGGACTATGGGGGACATTCTGACCTCGGCGGTAAAAGTCGCATACCGCCGGCTAGAAGACCGCCATAACACCGCCGCGGCCGCGATAAACCGCCACGGTCATTCTGACCCGCAACTGGCAAACGGCCAAAAACCCGACATCCACAAAAGTCCGCCACACCAAAGGTCAGCGGGAAACTGGCGATGACCAAACCTCCACCGTCACGCCAACAGAAATACGCCCATACCATTCCGACCCACAAATCCCTGCAGCGGTCTTTCAACCGCGGTATTCCATTGGCGGTACACACCGCTGCGGTCAAAATACACACACCTTTTCAAAACACTACCACATTGGATATTTCAAAATACACACACCTGACACACATACACACACCACTCCCACACACCCAATTAAATATAAAACACACACCCACATCACCCACAAACCCCTACGACCACAATTGTGAGTGAAGGACAGAGAGAGAGAGAGCACAGCATAGAGTACACCATCACACAGAGGCAAATCACAACATCACCCACACAATTTCCACGCACAAAACACTATACACCACCACACCCACCACACTCTACAACACATACACCACCCCTCACCTCATCCACACCACCCCATGGCACCCCAAAGACACCCCAGGTTCTCTGACGCAGAACTCAGGGTCATGGTGGAGGAAATAGTTTGTGTAGAGCCCCAGCTCTTCGGGGCACAGGTGCAGCACACCACCATTGCCAGGAAGATGGAGCTATGGCAAAGAATAGTGGACAGGGTCAAATCTGTGGGACAGCATCCACGCAATCGGGACGACATCAGGAAGCGGTGGAACGACCTACGGGGGAAGGTTCGTTCCATGGTATCAAGGCACAACATTGCGGTGCAGAAGACTGGCGGCGGACCCCCACCTACTCCCCCAGAATTCACAGCATGGGAGGAGGAAGTCTTGCACATCCTGCATCCTGAGGGCCTCGCAGGAGTAGGCGGAGGAATGGACTCTGGTAAGTCAAATCTTCACTACTTCATTCCCCCCCACCCCACCTGCATACCAAATCATACCCCCACCCTCACCCCCACCCCCATCACACCAACTCCTTGCAAATGGCTCACCATCACATCCCACCCATCCCAAAACCTAGCCCTGCGTGCGTCCCCAAAGCATGGACACCCATCCCCAAAGCATGCTCACTGCACACACCCATCACCACCACAAGCCACCGTCACAAAAGCCCCCACAAGGGAATGCCAGCACTGGGGGACACGGCCACCCACCCATTACACGAAATGCCACACACAGAAGTAATAACCAAACTCTTATACCCCTGCAGGACCCAAACGCCACCACACCGCCACGGAGGGTCCAGAGATGTCCATCCCACCCCCAGAAGAGGCCCACAGTGATGACAGCAGCTCTGTCTCCCTGGACCCTGATGACCAGCCCGGCCCATCGGGGACCTCGGGACAGTCGGTTCCCCACAGACAGCCACAGGCAACACCAGACCTAACCCCCTCTGGGAACACCAGCACAGCTCCCACCCAGCGGGCCCATGCCTCTGTCTCCAGGACACGTCAATCAGCGGTGTGTCCACCACTACAGGGCACCCAGGTTGACCCATCACCCGAACAACAACAGGGACCTGGGGGCAGTGGTAGTGGGCACACCGTCCAGGGGACAGAGGCCCAGGGAAACAGGGCAACTGGGAGGGCTGCTGTGCGACAGGGGGGGGACAGGCCCAGGGAACCGACTCTCCAAGAGGCCCTCTCCTCCATCATGGGAGCATACCACCACTCCCAGGAGACGATGGCTACGGTACTGGCCAGGTTCCAGGAGATCCAGGTCATGCAGGAGCAACAGTACATGGGGTTCAGAGAGGAACTGAGGAACATTAGTTCCGCAATGGGGACCATCGTCGTGGCCCTAACCCAGATAGTCACCACATTGCGGGACCATGTGGCACCACAAAGGGCCCCTGTCACTAGCCTGGACCAGGAACAGCCTACCACCTCTGCCGGCGCTAGTGGACAGGAGGCCCCCACACAACGACGGGCCACCAGAACCCCACCTCCTGCAGAAGAAGAACCACCCCGCAAGCGGAACCTGAGATCTCACAAGAAGACAGAGTAGGATTGCAAGAGCCCCGCCAGCAAACAATACCCCCTGATGTCATGCCACTGTCCCACATTGTCACCCTGTCCAACCTTGAACTGCCCCTGCTCCATCCTTCCACAGGCATATGGACAATGCACCTGTGCGACCGAGAACTGGACTCTGCCATGGACATTACTCCACCATCACCCATCTCCGTTTTACAATCATGTTCCTTAAATTTAGCACTTGAATTAAATCACTTCTTGCACCCAAAAAATCTGGAGTCTGCTTGTATTTTGAACAAATGTATTATACATAACAGTGCCAAAATGTTCAGTTACATTGTGATGACAACATACCACTGTCACACAGCTGTAGTCCATGGGCAAACAAAGCAGAGGTCACGCAGTGGGGCCCAAAGCTCTGAAAACGGAAGGGAAAGTCACAACTCAGTTAACAGGAACTGGGGGGGAACTCAGACAGTAGAGAGGCAGGAGACTTTAAGTAAATGTAAAATGGCGTGGTTGATTCGTACCTGTGTGCTACTGAAAATACTGTTGTATCACTGTGTCCCTGTTGTCTGTGTCGTCCCCTTCGTCGTCCTCCTCTTCACTCTCCACAGGCTCCACAGCTGCTACAACACCACCATCTGGACCATCCTCCTGCATGGAAGGCACCTGGCATCGCAAAGCCAGGTTGTGAAGCATACAGCAGGCCACGATGATATGGCACACCTTCTTTGGTGAGTACATTAGGGATCCACCTGTCATATGCAGACACCTTAACCTGGCCTTCAGGAGTCCGAAGGTTCTTTCTATAACCCTCCTAGTTCGCCCATGGGCCTCATTGTAGCGTTCCTCTGCCCTTGTCCTGGGATTCCTCACTGGGGTAAGTAGCCACAACAGGTTGGGGTAAGCAGAGTCATCTATTAGCCACACACGGTGTCTCTGTAGCTGTTCATCACATAAGGGATGCTGCTATTTCGCATGATGTACGCGTCATGCACAGACCCAGGGAACTTGGCATTTACATGGGAGATGTACTGGTCAGCCAAACAGACCACCTGGACATTCATCGAATGATAACTTTTTCTGTTCCTGTACACCTGCTCACTTCCACTGGGGGGAACCAAAGCCACATGGGTCCCATCAATGGCACCAATGATGTTGGGGATATGTCCAAGGGCATAGAAATCACCCTTCACTGTAGCCAAATCGCCCACCTCAGGGAAAACAATGTAGCTCCGCATGTATTTCATCAGGGCAGACAACACTCTGGACAAAACCTTAGAAAACATAGGCTGAGACATCCCTGATGATATGGCCACTGTTGTTTGGAAGGATCCACTTGCCAAAAAATGGAGTACTGACAGAACCTGCACCAGAGGGGGAATCCCTGTGGGTTGGTGAATGGGGAACTTCATGTCTGGCTCCAGCTGGGCACACAGTTCCTGTATAGTGGCTCGGTCAAGTCTGTATGTCAGTATGACATGTCGTTCTTCCATTTTCGACAGGTCCACCAGCGGTCTGTACACAGGAGGATTCCTCCATCTCCTCGCAAGTCCCAGTGGGCGGTGCCTAGGAAGGACAACATGGAGCACAGAGTCAAGCAACCCACAGGTACGTAACCACAGCTTGCACAAAACACGATTCGCTATGCATTGAATGGCTTGTATGAGTGGCAATGCAAGGCCTAGGCCTGTGTGACGCAGTAGAAATTAAGCCATGTGGGCCCTTGAAATGGCTGCTGCCTGACCTGTGAAGTGTGACAATGGGATGTGAGGTCAATGCGCTGGCGTGGCACACCGTGGCGGTAGGCGGTCGAAGACCGCGGCGCAAAGCAGCATTGGTTAACATTGAACCCTATAGGTCTCAGGAGCCAATGACGATGTGCTCCGGCGGTCGCGGTACGCACCGCCACGGTACGCACCACCGCGGGCGTGACCGCCATTTTCTAACTGCTTAATCACTCAAGACCTGATCATCCACAGGAGAGGACCTATACTGCAAGTGCTGCTGTGACCTCGGTCTGGGAGATACAATGGCTGCTGCGACTGGGGAAAGGGCCCCTGCCTTCACATCTGAGGAATTGGAGAAACTTGTGGATGGGGTCCTCCCCCAGTATGCGCCACTCTACGGTCCTCCAGACCAACAGGTAAGTACACAGGGAGCACGTAGTATGGGCTATGCCTGTGTTGAGTGGGGTGGGTGTAAGATGGTGTGGAGGGGTGCGAATGGGGAGTGCAACGCATGACAGATGAGAGCATGTGCCACATGGCAAGGTTGGGGAGGGGGGGCCACTCACATCGACCATGCAGGAAAGTGATGATATTTCTTGTTCCATCCTGTCCATGTCACATAGGTCAGCGCCCATCAGAAGACATTTGGCGTGCCATCGCCAAGGACACCCGGGCCCTGGGGGTCCACAACAGACGGGGCACCCACTGCCGCAAGAGGTGGGAGGACATCCGCCGCGGGAGCAGAAAGACCGCCGAGGCTCTGCTGGGGATGGCCTCCCAACCTAGGAGGGGTGCCACACGGCAATTGACCCCCCTGATGTCCCGGATCCTGGCGGTGGCCTACCCCGATTTGGATGGGCGCGTGAGGACATCACAGCAGACACAAGGGGGTGAGTATCAGCACATTCTGCTATATTAGCGCACAGTGGAGGTGTGTGGGTGGAGGAGGAGGGCTGTGGCTATCTCAAGGCCAGGGCGGTTTCTGTAGGCTAGGCCCCTCCGTTAGGCATGGCCCTGTGCCCCCGCCCCCCACCTCTGTAGGGTGCTAAGTACAGATATCCATGGTTGGGCCTCACCTATGTGTGCATTTGTCGTCCATTGACTTGTAGGCCAAGTCACAATAATTGAGTAGTGTACCCCGAGTGCACGGCGTAATGCAGGGGGCTTCTGTGTCTGTCCTCTCCGCCAACGGTGCCGCCAATGCATGCACTCAACATGTCTTTCTTTCTTCCCCCCCCCCCTTTTTTTGGTTTTCCTGTTCATGTGTGCATTAGCATCATCAGGCGGAGGAGAAGTGGGATCGGCGCACTAGGGAGCTGCATCCCACATGGCCCCGGAGGGCCATGCAACCGACTCAGAGTACACCAGTGAGACGGAGGGCAAGGGGGGCTCCACAACGGGGACCCGTGGAGACGTCAGCGACACCGACACGTCCTCGGAAGGGAGCTCCCTTGTGGTGGCGGCACCACCCGTGCCCACCGCAACAACAGGTACAGCCACCACCCAGCGCACCAGCCCCGCCCTCCCAGCAGCCCCTCAGCGTTCGTCCCGTGCCCGCTCGGCCAGGAAGCCGGGCATCTCCTTCGCCCCTGGCACCTCAGGTCCAGTTACCCCTGCTGCCCTCAGTGCGGAGATCATTGACCTCCTCCAGACGCTCATTGTTGGGCAGTCTACCCTTTTGAATGCCATCCAGGGGGTAGAAAGGGAGGTGCATAGGAGCAATGCATACCTGGAGGGCATTCATTCAGGTCAGGCTGCCCATCAGCGATCGTTCAACGCTCTGGCCTCAGCACTGACGGCAGCAATTGTCCCTGTGTCTAGCCTCCCCCCTCCAACTTCCTCCACCCAGTCCCACTCCCCTGTTCCTCTGCCTATCCCAGACACACCTACAGACCAGCCTGCACACACCTCAACACCCAAGGGCAGCTCATCCAGACATAAGCACCACACATCACACAAGCATTCACCCAAGCAACATCCACATGCAGACATGCCAACAGCCACTGCCTCCTCTGTGTCCCCCTCCTCCTCGTCTCCCTCCTCCCTCCCTGTGACGTCTCCACTCACACCTGCATGCACACCACCATCAGCCAGTACGTCCATCACCACCACACCCACAAGAACAGTCCGCACACGTGCAGTCACCACCCCCACTGCCATTTACACGTCCCCTGTGTCCTCTCCCACTGTGTCTGTCACCCCCTCTTCCAAACCACACAAACGCAGGCAGTCACCCACCCAACAGCCATCCACCTCACGACAGCCTCCAGCACAAGCACCTGCACCCAAAGACAGCACACTTGACTCTCCTACAACCACATCCTCTCCCTCCACTCCCATACCCACTGCACCTACCCTTCCCATTGCTCCTAAAAAGTTGTTCCTCTCCAAAATTAACCTCTTTGCATCACCTTACCCACCCCCTCCATCTCGTAAGAGTCCAAACAGCACCTCAGCCACCACAAGCCCTGCACCTACTAGGACCATCGTGCAGGGCTATTGGAGTCCACCAGCTCCTAGGGCAGGAACATCGGCCAGCTGCAAGGGGACAGCCAGCCCACCCCCTGGGAAAAGAACCAAAAAAGGGAAAGACCGGCGCGACAGGCCTGAGACGGCTGCCCCCAAGGGCACCACCCTTGCACCGTCACCTGGCCCATCCACAAAGGGAGGCAAGGGCCCCAGAGATTCCGCCAAGGGGGGCAAGGGCAGCAGGGCGGACAAGTCCGGCAGCAGGCGAGCTGCCCAGGAGGTCCCCACGAGCCCCATTTGGGGTGTGACGGAGGACACCCAGGGGCCCAGGAGTCCTGCACAGGAGGGCCCCGCAAGCAATAGGTCGGATGGTGACTGAGCGGGAATGATTGCCCAGATCTGGTTCCCTAGGAACACAAGACAAGCACCACTGAACAGGGCCCCGCCGTGAGAAGCACCGCTGAACAGGGCCCCGCCGTGAGAAGCACCGCTGAACAGGGCCCCGCCGTCTCTGCACCGCTCCGCTGGGCCCTTCCTCTCAAGCACCGCTCCGCTGGGCCCTTCATCTCAAGCACCGCTCCGCCGGGCCCTTCCTCTCAAGCACCGCTCCGCTGGGCCCTTCATCTCAAGCACCGCTCCGCCGGGCCCTTCCGCTCAAGCACCGCTCCGCTGGGCCCTTCATCTCAAGCACCGCTCCGCTGGGCCCTTCCTCTCAAGCACCGCTCCACTGGGCCCTTCCTCTCAAGCACCGCTCCGCTGGGCCCTTCCTCTCAAGCACCGCTCCGCTGGGCCCTTCCTCTCAAGCACCGCTCCGCTGGGCCCCGCCGTCTCTGCACCGCTCCGCTGGGCCCTTCCTCTCAAGCACCGCTCCGCTGGGCCCTTCATCTCAAGCACCGCTCCGCTGGGCCCTTCCTCTCAAGCACCGCTCCGCTGGGCCCTTCCTCTCAAGCACCGCTCCGCTGGGCCCCGCCGTCTCTGCACCGCTCCGCTGGGCCCTTCCTCTCAAGCACCGCTCCGCTGGGCCCTTCATCTCAAGCACCGCTCTGCTGGGCCCTTCCCCTCAAGCACCGCTAGCACCGCTCCGCTGGGCCCTTCCTCTCAAGCACCGCTCCGCTGGGCCCTTCCTCTCAAGCACCGCTCCGCTGGGCCCTTCATCTCAAGCACCGCTCCGCTGGGCCCCGCCGTCTCTGCACCGCTCCGCTGGGCCCTTCCTCTCAAGCACCGCTCCGCTGGGCCCTTCATCTCAAGCATCGCTCCGCTGGGCCCTTCCTCTCAAGCACCGCTCCGCTGGGCCCTTCCTCTCAAGCACCGCTCCGCTGGGCCCGCCGTCTCTGCACCGCTCCGCTGGGCCCTTCCTCTCAAGCACCGCTCCGCTGGGCCCTTCATCTCAAGCACCGCTCCGCTGGGCCCTTCCTCTCAAGCACCGCTCCGCTGGGCCCTTCATCTCAAGCACCGCTCCGCTGGGCCCTTCATCTCAAGCACCGCTCCGCTGGGCCCCGCCGTCTCTGCACCGCTCCGCTGGGCCCTTCCTCTCAAGCACCGCTCTGCTGGGCCCTTCATCTCAAGCACCGCTCCGCTGGGCCCCGCCGTCTCTGCACCGCTCCGCTGGGCCCTTCCTCTCAAGCACCGCTCCGCTGGGCCCCGCCGTCTCTGCACTGCTCCGCTGGGCCCTTCCTCTCAAGCACCGCTCCGCTTGGCCCCGCCGTCTCTGCACCGCTCCGCTGGGCCCTTCATCTCAAGCACCGCTGGCCCATTGGCAGGGCTGGATCTGTGTCGGGCAGGGCTTCACGAAGCACTCTGGGCACCATGCCTCCTCCATAACCAGTGGAGTCTGTAATCCACCAGATGGACTGTGGCTTTGCACTCCCCAGGATGGTACAGTGGGCAACCCACCCACTGTGGAGACTTGAGAGACTGTGGCTTTGCACTCCCCAGGATGGTACAGTGGGCAACCCATCCACTGTAGAGAGTTGAGAGACTGTGGCTTTGCACTCCCCAGGATGGTACAGTGGGCATGGAGGCCCCTCGTGGATCTGGCGTCGTGGACTCATGTGGCTGAGGTGCCCCCACTTCCCTTCCCCCTGAGGTGCCTGTGGTTTTATTATCTGATGCCCCAGCAGTGTTCTCTCCAATGGAATCGGGTCTCGTGTGTGAGCTTTGCCCATGTGTTAATGCACATTGGCCCACGACCAATGGCATGTACCCAATATGTGCCGGACTTTTGGACTATGTATACATTGTTCATGTTGTGATTTATTTATTTTAAATATCTCATATTTCACTTCAGTTCAAATATGCTTTAATATACTTCTATTTTAATGATCATTTTATTTTGTCTTTGAATTATTCCGGAGGGTTTGGGGGGTGTAAATCTGACTTGTTGCTCTGCTTTGGTGTGTGGGGATTTGGGGGGGGGTGGGTGTGTCGCGTATGTGTGTGCCCGTTACCTTTTCTCCTCCCCCCTCCCCTGTGTCGTAGGTGCAGTACTCACCGTTGTCTCCTGCGGCGGCGTTCGTGCTCCTGGTAGAGGAGCAGGTAGACAATCGCTGGTAGGATGTTTAATTCGGGTTCCATGCTGTCCAGATTGCTCGTGGAGTGTATAAAGGTGAGCGTTTTCCCGTTCGTGGTCTGTTTCCGCCGTGTTTTTATCGGCGGGGCTCCCGCCCCGGAAAAGGTGGCGGATTGGTGGGTCGTGATAGGGTGGGCGGTACATTGTCTGCCGCCTGTCTGTTGGCGGTGACCGCCGCGCTGTTTGTTTGCCCCGCCGTGGCGGTCAGAGTGTTAAAGTGGCGGGCTGTGTTGGCGGTTCCCGCCAGGGTCAGAATTCCATTTTTTTTACCGCATGCCTGTTGGCGGGTTGGCCGCCGCTTTAACACCGACCGCCAGGGTCAGAATGACCCCCTATGTGTAGGGGGAATTTACATGTCATGTTTTGGTGCTAGTGTTGTGACATAATTGTGGATTAAAAAATATAATGCTCGTGCTGAAGAAATTCAGGTCCAATGACAAAATCAATGGGGTAATTGTGGAAAAGTAATCTATGACCCTATCGCCCTTTTTTCAATTTTCTTGTCTTTGTGTTCATGTGCCTAGGAACTGGTGATGATATGGGCAGAACCCTTTTTGGGTTTATTTCTGACTATGCCTTGAACACTGCTAACCAGTCCCAGAACCAGTCCTAGGACCTGTGTTATTTTTAAAAAGTATATGCAAATCAGGCATGATTATAATTGAATAGTAGAATTCCAACACCCCTGGGTACACTGATATGGTGCTTGGTGTCATTGCAAAGGCAGGTCTACCTTGCTGGCTGCTGTTAAAATAAAATTAACCCAAAATTCAACTTTGGAATTCAAAGCACTTCCAAAGTCTTAAACTACATTATTTGCGCATATAGGTCATCCCTAAAGTCTGCCCTACGTGCCCCAAGGGTTGGGCACAGTGTAAATATAAGCAGCGACATTTTAAAATATGTTCTATATGCGCTCATGAGGGAAAGACTGCCAATTCCGTTTTCCCCATTGTAGTACATTAGCTCCACAGGCTAACATTGACAGGGCTTATTTCAAAATAATAAAGTCTCATTTCCGCTAGAAAAGAGATAAATATATCATGTTTGATATCAAATTACTAGTTGAAATAAATGCAGCACTTGTCAATGTTGGATTTATTATAACTATTACAGGGAAGAGTTTTAGAACTCTTTCTGAAAGTTACCAAAATCAGCTCTTCAGTGCCCTTTCCTGATTGGTCAACCTCTGGCAGCCTGAGCCAAGCTACCTTAAATTGGTGTGAAGGGGCCTGGGCTGAAACAAAGGAAGCATCTGGTGGAAGAGGATCTGCTGTAGCAGATGACAGAGTAGAAAGTGGGCAGGGTGGCCAAACTGATTTACAAAGGAGGGAAAGCCACCTGGGACAGAAACCAGACCTCCTCATTTCCTGCATCCTCAGCAAAATGGAAGACCCTGAAATTAGATTAGGAGAGGGGCTGAAAGTATGTTAGGGAAAGCAAGCCACAACAATGGGTAGGATCAGCCAGACCTAACCTCCAAGGAGACATTTTCTCCATCGTGGATTTTTGAATAATTTTGCTTTCTGGGATTTAATTTTGCCACATGCTGCAGGAAGTGATCACCTCAGAGGATGGCACCCTACACCCCTATGATCAGGGATGCCACCCTGAACCCCTATGATCAGGGGTGCCACCCTGATTACCAACCCAGGGGCAAGGACAAACATGAAAAAGTTGACCAGCCAATCACATCCCTGCTGGAAGAAAGACTGAAGAAGAAGGACTTCCCTGTTAAACACCTGGTCTACACCTGAAGGACTGCACCCACAAGGACTACACCGGCTGCACACTCTGGGCTTTACCACCAAAAGGGTTTTGCCTTACTTTTTAAGAGCCAGGAATGGAGTCCCTATAAGTAACAGGTACAAATGAGCTAGTAAGAGTCCTCTGCATTACGTCCTGCAAGAAGAGCCCAGCTGACAAGCTGCATTTTGAGGATTCTGAGCAGGTGCATTCTAGGAATACTAGTCTCGACTCCCGAGGAGCGACTCAGAGCTCCTAGAACCTTGGACCAAGTTTGTGGGCACTGCAAGACCTCATAAAGGACTTCTGGAAGAAGATCCAGATGTTTGGTAAAGCTTGGAGTAATTTTGGGAGAAAGCTCTATACGGCGACTGACTAGATGATGAAAGTCAAGCCAGTGATATTGAAACATGACCTGGCTTGAATTTTAGGTTCATCCTACTGAAGCTCTGGAGCTTTTCTCCATCGATGAGACTTTCAGGAGTTGACCGGGACCTCAAGCTGAGCCAAACCAATGATGTTGCATTTCAGGCCGGCCTGAAGAGGCCAGCCTGAAGAGGAGCCTAGATTGACAATGAGGGAAAATACTCCAGATAATAGACTAAGGCCCTCATTAAGGCCCTCATTACAAGATTGGCGGTTTTACGGCAAGACCCCCATTTGAAATGTCGCCGCCATACCGCCAGTGGTGGCGGTACAGCATCCACCGTATTACGAGTCACAAAGAAGTAAACGCTCAAATCCAGCCAATGGTGAAATCGTGACTGTCCAACAGACGGTTTCACCACACCGACAACATTCCGATCGCCCCTTTACAAGTCAGTTCTCAGCACAGTAGCACTTACACGGTGGTAAACCATTGGTGGTTCTCACTGACGCAGTGCAAAAAGCACCTCCAATAGTAGACTAAACCACATTGGACAGTTCGAATCCCCCACACCTGAAACACATACGTACACCACACACACCTGCTCATTGTACTATAAAACACCCACATATACACACCCACAATCTCTTGCATCTCCCGCGATCAGCCACAGAGACACAAGCCAAGAAGCACATCCCATACACTACAAACACCTTCACATTGCACACTTAGCACACACCACCACCCAACCGGAACCCACTTTCAAACACCCCCACACCACCAATCCCCTCACACTGCACCCTACCTGCACAGAAGACCCCCCTCAACAACATATCATGCCAGAAGCACCCACGGTTCACAGACAACAAGCTGCGGGTCATCGTGGACGAGATCGTCAGAGTCACAACTGATGGGAACCCAGACCTCTCATCATGTACACGATTGCATCTTTGTCACCATCAGTGGTACACATGTGCATTGCTGTGGTTGCCCCCATGGTGTTCCATTGTTGTGGCATGTGTAAGTGAGGGCATGGTGTGTCATGGCAGGGCATTAGAGGATGTTGTAGTTACTGTTTGTGACTGTTGTACAGGCATTGACCGATTTCAACCTCTCTCTCTCTCACCCTCCCTCTCTCCCTCCCTCTCTCTCTTCCTCTGTTTTTGAGCGCATCAGCATCATCTGGTGAAGGAGAAGGGGCACCAGCAAGTGGGGAAGCTGTAGCCCACAAAACCCATGAGACCGATACCAGTGGAGCCTAGGGGACCAGTGAGATGGAGGACGAGGGGAGTGCCATGGGGGAGACGGGATCAACCACAACATCTTTGGATTCCTCCTCCGATGATGGCTCCCTGGAGGTGGCGGACCCATCTGGGCCCATGCATGCATCATTCTTGTCTGTCACCCCCCTTACCAGCACTGTCCTCCCTGTAGCTCTCCACCCAGTTGCCTGTGCCAGCTCACCCGGGAGGGGAGTGTATGTCCTTCGGTGCAGGCACCTTTGTCCCTGTCCCAGTCAGCCTTGCTGCCCTCAATGAGGAGGCTATTGACCATCTGAGGTCCATCTCTGTTGGGCAGGCAACCATCATGAATGCCATCCAGGGTCTGGCATCCCAGATGCAGCAGGGAAATGGCTACAAGGAAGGCATTCACAGTGCCCTGTCTGACCTGCAGAGATCGTTTCAGGCTCTGACCTCCTCATTGACGGCAGCCAGTGTTCCTTCTTCTTGCTTCCCCGCTCCAACTACCTGTTCCCACTCCCACATCCCTCTCTTATCAACCATCCAAGGCACACCTTCATACCACCATGCATCCACATCAACAGACCTAGATGGCAAAGACAAACACAAACACCACAGAAGACACCGCCACCATGGACACACACAACAGACACATGCAGACACAACAACATCCACTCCCTACACGGACTCCCCCACTACCTCCCCATCACAGTAACATAACCACTCACACGTGCAGTCACCACCTCATCAGTCCCAGATCCTGCCATATGTGCTCTCACTGCCACTGTCACCACAATATCACCTCCCATACATGCACCCAATACACCACATGCACATGCATCACAACAGTCAACACAGCCACATGCAGCACATCCACCCTTCCTGCAGATACCACCCCAACATTCACTCACACATCTCCCTCTCATTTCCCTGCATCTCCTCTCCCCCTCCTCCCAGTACACCTAAACACCCACCCACCAGTCACCCAGAACACACGTCATCCACCCACGCACCTGCATCCAAGGCACCTCCACATAAAGACATCTCAACCATTCCCTCTCCCTCCAATCCCAAACGCCTTTCCCATGACCTACCTTGTGACCCTAAGAAATGTTTCCTTCAAGAGGTTTCCCTGTCCCCCCTACTGGCTCAGTCCCTGTTCCCCTCAAGCGCCCTGCTACCCTTCCCAGACCCCTACCTTCCACCTCCCAGTCCTCCTATGGAAAGGCTGGCAGTGAGGATAGTTGTAATCAGCCAATTGACACTGAGTACAGCGGCACTCTGGCTGAGTGTAACTCAGACCGCCATCATGGCAACCGGAACCATGTTCACAATGGAGACAAAGGTCCCCTGGTGGGTCCACCTGCCAGGTTTGTAATTGGGAGGTTAGACCACTTGGAGGGTGGTGGTCTGACCGTCAACAGAAGTATGGCGGTCCTTGGACCGCCACCATAAAAATGAGGCCCTTAGTTCAAAGGTAACATTTTGACCAGGGCCTACCACTCAGTGTATCCGACTTGGGCTCCATCGCGGTCGGCCTCAAACTTTTATTTTAGGAACTAGAAAGTACATTTTTACATTTAGGGGGTTATTCTAACTTTGGAGGAGTGTTAATCCGTCCCAAAAGTGACGGTAAAGTGACGGATATACCACCAGCCGTATTACGAGTTCCATAGGGTATAATGGACTCGTAATACGGCTGGTGGTAAATCCGTCACTTTTCCGTCACTTTTGGGACAGATTAACACCTCCTCCAAAGTTATAATAACCCCCTTAATCTTTTAAAATTCATATTTCTGTTCTCTTCATTGGATTTATTTTTAAAAATTGGTATTGGATTTTTATTGTGGTTTGTGTTTTTCTTATTTACTGTTTTATTGATGTTAAATGCTTTACACACGTGTCTCTTAAGTTAAGCCTAACTGCTCGTGGGCCAAGCTACCAAGGGTTGAGCAAGGATTAATTTATTGAGAGCTTGACTGGACCTAATGTGTGATTGTGGCCTATTTCTAAGTGTAGTTACCTACCTGCCCTTACTAATAATCCACTTTCCAACAAATGAACAATAGTAGATGGAGTCAATAGGTCATGGCAGTTTGAACCAATGAACAGAAGCAGGTGGAATCAATTACCATTAGCAGGTAGAGTCAATAGGTCATGGAAGTTGGAACAAATAAACAGGGAAATCATGTCTATTCCTCGCAAGTATGACAAACGAAATACTAATTGACCAGCGGTACCAGACTGTTCTAATGGGTTAAGAACTTCAGGCGGTGACTGCCAAGGGGCTAAGTGTAGTGGGACCATAGGGCCTGAGGGTTGTTTATCCTGGTGTCGCAGGGGGCCATGAAGTGCCACAGGGGAAATACAACATGAGCCCTGTGTGCCCGACCCAGTTTAGAGAGGGAACAAGAGGGGGTCTTGACACCAGTAAATAACATAGAATAGAATGCAACCAGGGCAAGGTATCCCAGTGTACCCAGCATCCCAATCTCAACAGTCGCAAGCCACATCAATGATGACAGAACCAAGAAACAGAAATACAGAATCCCGTACAAAGTAGAATCATATACATACACGGTAAAAATAAAGTATTGTGTTCAGGTTTGCAGTAGAAAGCTTAATGGCCCACATTGCCATACCTATATGTCCATCTAAGTTCAGCATTACTTGTCTGACAACAATCATTATCTGAAGGCTGACAACAAAACATGTGACCATCCATGTCACATGTTGGAAATGCAATTCATGTAGGCAGCAATTTTTCCTTGTCAAAGTGAGCAAACACATGAAAGGCTGGGTCAAAGTCATATAGCCAAGCAACAACATTCAGAATCTTCAAGAGGACATATGTATGTGTAAGTGTCAAACAGATTGCCACTGTTTAAACCTCCCCAGTGCTGGATATATGATAAAAAATGTAATCACTACTTTGTCTTTGTGCACATGTAGTGAGTGCACAGAACATAGAATAATACATATCACAGTAATCTGCTGCCTAAACATTAATGTCAGCATGTGGAATGTCCAAAGTATAAGGACATGGACACCATTAGCACTGACACAGATAACTGGGAGACACATGTGCCAAACCATGGTCAATTGTATTTATAACTCATAAAGTTGCATACTGTAAGAAATATCAATGAGTTAGTCAGTATACATAACTCACATAGGCAGGTATGTGTAGCAATGTGCATAATAACTTAGATATTTCTTTTTTCTACTTTTAGCGGACCAAGGATATGGTCTGCAGCAGTGAGTCATTACCCCATTTCCCATCCCCAGAAGGAGGCTGAAAAATGGTACTATCAAGTGTCGATCAGGACTCAGAACGTGGTAGAACACATGTTCAGGATTCTGAAGTCCAGATTTCAGTGCCTGGATGTCTGGGGAAAGATTGCTCTTCTCACCGTCAATGGTGTGCAAGATCATCTTGGTATGTGCCATTTTACACAACATTTGTGTCCGGACATATGTTCCCTGGGCTTGGAGCCAAAGGAAAGTCAGCTAATTGAGGAGGAGGAGGAGGAAGACAGTGTTAGAGACCTCCGACATATGATGGCAGGATATCAGTGATGTGAAACCATTGTGTCTAATTACTTGTCATGATTATTTTCCACAATGGAACACAATGTCTGAAAAAGTCATCAATGTTTAACATGAACATAAATGTTTGAACTCATTCAATGTGTTGTCTGTATGTCACAGTCACTGTAAACATCATTTCAATCACATCTTCTCAACTAGAAGTAGGCTAAAACAAGTCTCACTCATGTTGTCAGACCTGTTGAGCATCATGGGGCCATGGCTCCAAATATTTAGTCAACCAATGCAGCAATGCAGTGTGATGCACTGTACTGCATGTTAGGGACAGGCTATGCTTGCCACATATCAACATCTAAATAGTACATTTCTGTGCTCATGCTCTTGAGCAGAGTATTGCTGCACAGCTAGCAGTCTTGTGTACTGCAACAGCAAAGTTTGTTTCATATGGTACTCAGCGACTGTTGCAACACAAATTGCCAAATATGCCATTACCTGAGACACACCACTCAGTGTAGTGTGTCACAGCAATGTGGTAGCATGCACAGTGGCAGAACTTTGCAGACCATGAGTGACAGTTGTCATGGACGAAGGCCAAATATGATGTGTATAAGATCAAATTTTGTTTGTACAGAATCCATATATGTATGACTGGGGAGCCTCAAAACATTACGCATGTGAGTCTATTCCTGGCTACCTTGTCATATATACCACATCAGGCAGAGAAGTATGACAATAGAGGTGTTTTTTTAAAACATCACAACAACTTAGGAATAGAGATGTCAAGAGTGTGATTTGTCCAGGTAAAAAATCAGACCAAACTGTAAGTGTAAACATACTAACTCATTGAACATGGTGTGATGGAGGAATGTGAATAAGAACATACTTCTGCATAGCTAGAGTAGTTTACCTCTGCCATGAGTGTACAAATCAATAGTTGAGGGGGATCACAAATCTTGTATCATCCTAATGAGAAGTGGCATTTGAGTGTGTGCCATTACGCAGGCCTGGCGCAGGGAGTGCTGTCTTGTTGGACCAGGAGGGCCACACAAAGACAGGCCTTTAGAGTAGAGGTACTACTTTGACAGGAGTAAGACAGAGATCATGTGTTTTGGGTAGCATGATGTTAATTGAACATCAGTAGTGTACATTACCATGTGACCCTGGTTCACTGCAGTGAGACCTAATGGCTCACTCACCTATTACAAAGGTCTGCTGATGTGTGTCACACTCACCCCTGCCCAAAAATATGTGTGCATGATAACACCAGGTGCAGAACACATGTGCCTGTGCAAGACATACACTACAGAAAGGTTGCAATGTGGAACAGTGTGCACATGCTGAGGGCGTGGGTGCTGCAACAGTGTGTTTACCTTCAGACACTCTAGCACAGTCCAACTGGTGTGTAGAACCAAACATTGTGCGATGACTAATTGGGTGTGCTGCCACGTCATGATATTTGTTTATGTCCAAGACATGTGGATCACAGCAGAGTTCCACTAATGGCTTGTGACTGTAAACAGAGGAGCACAGAATGACCATGGCTACACAGTACAGCAAAGATAGTCTATCTACTGCATGGCTATGTGTGAATGGAAATTGCAAGCAATTTGCTACATCTAACTCAATACAAAACAATCAAGCCTTTTCCCCTGTGCTGTTTTCACTGTATATAGCCAAACAGAGGTACACTTGCACCATGGAGCAAGGATACAACTATTGCATGCAGAAATGTATGTGTGCATTAAGGGACATCTTCCTGCTAACAAAAATATCCTGTGAGCCCTATTTCACCATCTATGTGTGCTTAAGAATGCAGCACACATAGAAAAAATGAACTAAGGAGGAGAATTTAAGGTCTAACTCCTTTTAATGCCACTGCTGGGAAGACATTACTTACTGCCTCATATCAAAGTTTAGCTGGTTTGGTATGTTTAGGAATGCATATATAACCATTGGATCTGAATGGGCACCCTCATGCAATGGACAGAGAGTCTCTCTCTGGTACAGAGTAAGGCAATGTAGTGATTTGCAATATATTGTGCCACTAATGATTAATGACAGTTTTCAGGGCTACACAAGCAATATACAAATAGATGTGTGTAGCACACTTACCATGGTGCATTGTGCAAGCGCCACACATTTTAGTTCAGACATACACGGCCCGATTACGACCTTGGCAGATGGGATACTCCGTCACAAATGTGACAGATATCCACCTCCCATTTTACAAGTTTCATAGGATATAATGGAACTTGTAATATAGCAGGCGGGATATCCGTCAAATTTGTGACGGAGTATCCCATCCACCAAGCTTGTAATCAGGCCCATAGTCCTAAGTGCACATGTGTCTTTACCACGATTACATGGTGGACCTTGCCTAGCTTTGTGTGTAAACCCATGGCTGCCTGACAATCACATGTGCCATCTTGAAATTACACCATATGTATTTGAAAAATCCAGTAAATCTGCAAGCTGGGTGGCACATACAATGTAGTATGGGTAAGCCAGCCTGTCTCTGTGCTTCCCTAAATGTGTGTTACATCTGTAGCACATCTTATGGCAGGATACCTGACTGACTGAATGAATAAAGATATTGGGCAGAATAGGGAATACAATAGTGTGGCACATAGGCCAGAGGAGAAATCTTCACATAAACAAATGACTGTGGGGGTACATTCAGATGTGTATCCTGGTAATGGCTGTGACAACTTAAGTGTGATCAGAATGCTGTTGATTCCTGCCTTGCTGTGCTTTCATGTTGCCTGTTGTTCTCCAAGCTGTATGAAGAGGAATGCACATGCACTCCTTAAACCCAGACTCACTTCCAACCCATGTGCCGACCCACCAGTTATGAAGTGATTGGGTCATGAACTAATTACACCCACCCTGATTCATCACCTGGCCCTCTGCCACACAGACCAGCCAAGTGGTACCAACCCTTTTTACAGCTCGGCCAACCACCTTGCAACACTGTGTAATAACACATAAAGGACAATCTAAGCATCACCACAGCTACCTAAGTCCACCCAAGCATACTTCAAACCACAAAAAGAAGATAAACATGAAAATGTCTCAGTGCATTTAATAATTATTTGGTTCCTCTCACAATACCTTGTCACTCAAGATGTGACATCCAAGAAGGTATAATGTCACACAAAAGTACACTATGACCAATGAAATGTCATATGTAACTAAATGTTAAATGTATCTGCTATGAATCCAGGACCAATGGAGGTGTGTCCAAGGTGTGATTTCCTGAATTTCATAGTGCTCTACATTAGATCCCATACATTAGGCCAGTTACATGGGGAAGAAAGCACACAATGCCCATGTTGTTCGGCACATTGCACTAGCTGCACCGGTCATAAGCCATATATCAATGCCAACATGTAGAAAAAAGTTCATAAGTGCTAATGCGCTATGTGTGTATCACACAATGACAATTTCAGCACCGATGTTTCATTAAAAAATATGCATTTGTTGAAAATGGGTGGGATATACCCAGGATGTGAAGCAATGTCTGGCAGGCTGCACACTGGGAAGTGGGAAGTTACTTTCTCTTATTTTCAATTTGTGCTGGGTGCTGAAGGGTGTTTTGAGAGTGCCTGTGCAATTGGTGATTTGTTGGTCTTGTTAGTGTGTGCTCTGTCCATGTTTGTGTCTTTGTAATACCTTTTTGTTCTTTTTCATTGTTTTGTCAAGATATTTACCACTTTATCGTTGGGAGTTTTTTTTTGGGGGGGTTGAATCTGTTAGGGCAGTCACAGTTCTTAGGAGGAGTAATTTTGGGTTTAGTGTGTTTGGGAGAGATAGGGGCATTTCTTGGTAGGGGAAGAATTTTTCAGAGGCAGAATTGGGTGGACTTATATAGATAATCACCAATTGCCTGACCAGGGTGCTGGCAGGTCGGGTAGGGTGAGCCAGGGCTACCGAAACAACGATAAGAAGGATCGGTAGGAGCATGTTTACTGGCACTACCAGAAGACATTTTGGGTTGAATGGACCAGCCTCCAGATAAAGCATCATTAGAGTGACATGGTAGCACATTTGGCTGATCTCATCGACCTCCTTGGACTCTAGACTAGTGGTCCGGTATGTATATATGTATGTTCCTTCTGCATTTTGTGATGTAGCTACAGTAGTAATGTCAAACATAAACATCATTTGTTTAGTTGCCTTTTCATATTGCAGCATGCAAGATGTATAGCAATAACCACTGACATAAGGAAATGTAGGAAACCAAGGCCCATATTTATACTTTTTTACCACTGCATTTGTGTCATTTTTTGACACAAAATAGGCTCCAACTTACAAAATACAATGGAATTTTGTAAGTTTCCCCTGCTTTTGCATCAAAAAACAACTCAAACCCAGCGCAAAAAAAAGTATAAATATAGGCCCTCATTATGACCCTGGCGGTGAGTGATAAAGTGGCGGTAATACTGCCAACAGGCTCGCCTTAATTACCACCAAATTATGACCATGGCGGTGAGAACTCTCATAGACAATGAATGTACCACATCAACCTCCAGGGTGAACACACCACGCACGCTGGCAGTCGCCATCAACAGCTCAGAGGGAGACAAAGTACTGCCCACCATGTTAAGACCCTACACTCCACCATGTTTTCCAGGGCAGTACCAACGCCAACAAAAGCCTGGCAGAAACACCTCACAGAAGAGAAAAAAATTACCATCAGAAACACAGGGAAGAACAACGCCGCTATGGAACCCGAACTGCAAGTTTTTCTGATGATCTTCTATGTTATGCTCCACCTGGAACACCAATGCCGACGAAGACGACAACAGTGAGTATAGCCGCCTAGCACACAAGGGAGGGAGGGAGGAAAACGAGAGTGACACACACACGCACAACACACACCAGACACACACACACCATACACACGTCCAGCTGCACATGAAAAACAATTTGCACCCGATACTCGGCAGAATAATGTAAGGACAACAGGAATCCACCAAGGTGAATGTATTAAAAATCAACAGCTAATAAACAAACCAATTGTCTGTGAAACAGATCTGTACACATGTACACAAAGGGACACTTCCCAGGCCAATGTTCAAAGGGCCACATGGCCACAGGGCACAGTCCAAGGCCCAACTCGAATCCTTACTCCTATCAGAATATAACTCTGCAGGGGCATCAGTTTGCAAGTGGGCAGGCACCTCAGGGGGATGGTGGGCACCTCAGCCAAAGTCGGAAACAAGGCCACTGGTTCTGGAGGGTACTCCATGCCCAGTTGTCTGTTCTGGGGAGTGCAAGGCCACAGTCTCTGAAGCGGGTGACTTTCCCACTGGTTCTGGAGGGGGCTCCATGCCCAATTCTCTTTGCTGGGTTGTGTAAGGCTATAGTCTCTGGAGTGGGTGACTTTCCCACTGGTTCTGGAGGGGGCTCCATGCCCAGTTCTCTTTGCTGGGTAGTGCAAGTCCACAGTCTCTGGAGTGGGTGACTTTCCCACTGGTTCGGGAGGGGGCGCCATGCCCAGTTCTCTGTCCTGGGGAGTGCAAGGCCCCAGACTCTCAGGTGGGTGACTTTCCCATTGGTTCTGGAGGGGCTCCATGCCCAGTTCTCTGTCCTGGGGAGTGCAAGGCCACAGTCTCTGGAGTGGGTGACTTTCCCACTGGTACTGGAGGGGGCTCCATGCCCAGTTCTCTTTGCCGGGGAGTGCAAGGCCACAGTCTCTGGAGTGGGTGACTTTCCCACTGGTTTTGGAGGGGGCTCCATGCCCAGTTTTCTGTCCTGGGGAATGCAAGGCCACAGTCTCTCAGGTGGGTGACTTTCCCACTGGTTCTGGAGGGGGCTCCATGCCCAGTTCTCTTTGCTGGGGAGTGCAAGGGCACAGTCTCTGGAGCGGGTGACTTTCTAACTAGATCTGGGGAGGGTTCCATGCCCAGTTCTCTGTCCTGATTTTAGGAGTGCAAGGCCACAGTCTCTCAGGTGGGGGACTTTCCCACTGGTTCTGGAGGGTGGCCCTAGTACAGCAGATACTGGAGGGTGGACTACATGTCTTCTGCTGGTGGTGATGGCTGCAGTGTGGTGGCAGATGGAGGTGCCTCCTGGGCAGCCTCTGCAGGTGGTGATGGCTGCAGTGTGGTAGCAGATGGAGGTGCCTCCTTGGCAGCCTCTCCAGGTGGTGATGGCTGCAGCTTGGTGGCATATGGCGGTGGCTCCTGGGCAGCCTCTGCTGGTGGTGATGACTGCACTTCCTCAGCTGGCAGTGGAGGCCCGTGACCACTGGGGGTGGTGGAGGTGTCACCCTGGCAGCCTCCGCTGGAATAGAGTGCTTCGTCCTCTCCATAACATGGTGTGGGGAATCCTTACCCTTCTCGCAGAGGTTGATGGCTTCTTCCCCTTCATAGCAGGTTGCCCGTGTTCCTTAGCCTTCCAAGCAGGAGTCCAGGGCTACTTCCCCTTCAAAGCAGGAGGCCCAGGCTCCTTCCCCTTCTTGGCTGAGATGCAGGCTCCTTCCCCTTCTTGGCTGGAGGTGCGTGCTACTTCCCCTTCTTGGCTGGAGGTGTGGGATCCTTCCCCTTCATGGCTGGTGGAGTGGTATCCTTCACTGACTTCCCAAAACGACTTGGTGGTGCCCCCTCTGGCTGTGTGGAGTGTTTGGCTGAGGTGCTCGGCTGGGTCGTTGGGACTCTGCTCTTATAGGCAGGATGGGGGAGGGGAAGAGAAGAGGTCAAGTTGTGCAAGGAAAAGCTTCTTAGGGACGGTGGGGCGGGAGGAGGGAGGAAAGATAGGAGTGGAGGTTGAGGTTGAGGGAGTAGTTGTAGGAGTTGTATGTCTGCTGGATTTGGGTGCAGGTGCAAGGGCAGTATGCTGATGTAAGGTGGATGGCTGCTGGGAGTGTGAGTGCTTGTGTTTGTGTCCTTTAGGATGGGGGACAGACAGTGTGACAGAGGACACAGGAGACACGTGCAGGGATGTTGTGGAGTTGTCTGCTAGTGAGGTGTGTTTGCTGCTTGGTGTGGTTCTGCTGGTGGCGGATGTTGGTGCAGTGCATGTAGGTGTGAGTGTGGAAGTGACTGGGAGGGAGGTGGTGGAGGAGGAGGGGGAAACAGTGGAGGCAGTGGATGTTGTCGTGTCTGCAACTGTCTGGTGTTTGCGTGAGTGCTTGTGTGTTGAAGTGTGGTGCCTGTGTTTGACTGTGCTATTCTTGTGTGTTGTCTTGTGTGTATGCTCGCCTGTATATGTGCATAGGATGGGTTGGGGTTGAGGAGACTGGGACTGAGAAGTGGTAGTTGGAGGGGAGACAGTAGAAACAGGGACAATGGCTGCCATCAGAGAGGAGGCCGGAGACTAAATCGATCTCTGTTGGGCCGCCAATCCACAGTGAATGCCCCCCAGGAAATCATTGCAGTGCTGCATCTGGGATGACATTTACAATGGTTGATTGCCCTACAGAGATTGCTCTCAGGAGGTAAATAGCCTCCTCACTCAGGGCAGCAGGGCTGACTGGGGCAGGACTTGAGGTTCCTGGGGCGAAAGAGATGCCCACCCTCCTGGGTGAGCAGGCACGGGCAACTTGCTGAGGGGCTACTGGGAGGGCAGTGCTGGTATGGGGGTGGTGGCTGTACCTGCAGCTGGGGTGGTCACAGAGGTGTCTGACACCACCAGGGATCTCCCATTCGTAGGAGCTATCTGAGTCTGTTTTGTCACCTTCTGTCTCTCCCATGGTGCTCCCCTCACCCTCCATCCCACTGGTTCCCTCGGCGTCAGTGGACTCTGCCTCCTGGGTCCTGTGGGATTCAGCTCCCTCTGTTGCCGGTGCCCCTGCTCCTCTGCCACATGATGCTAATGCACACATGGGCAGGATGACAGTACAAAAAAGGGGGGAGAGAGACAAAGGAAACACTGGGTCAATTATTGAACCAATACCACAGTTGGCATACACAGCACCATCACAAACAGGGATCAGGCTTAGCACTATGCATTGCACTGCCAGTGATATGGCTAGATACTGCGGCAAGATAAGGGCCACACACCGCCAAATGCACCCCTCCTGGTACCCACGAAGCCCTGCCTGAATTGGAATGCTAGGTTACCTGCATTTGCTATACACACATTACCCTAGAGTTGACCCATGTTGCAATGTCTGGCCTGGCCTTAGGGGCACTCATGAACTCACATCCCCCACCCAGATCCCACCCCATCTGCCAAACTGTGGAATGATACCCACTGTACTCACCCCCTTGTGGCTGCTGTGATTCCCTCAAGCACCCATCCAGCTCAGGGTAGGCCACCACCAGTATGCGGGCCATCAGGGAGGTCACGTTCCGACGGGCACCCTTCCTCGTTGGGAGGCCATCCTTAGCGGACTTCCGTGCCCTGCATCTCAGGCCCTCCCACTGTTTCCAACAGTGGGTGCTCTGCCTGTCATAGACCCCCAGGGTCTGCACGTCCTTGGTGATGGCACACCATAATTCCTTCTTTTGACACAGAAGCCGCAGCACTCAAAACAATGTTCATAATAAAGATGTGCTCTGTATATGGAACTATGCTCGACTGACTACTTGGCTGTATTTATGGATCTCTTTTGATGCCCTTTGCTACTAATTAAAGGAATCCACTACAACTAACTCAACTGCAGCACTTTTGTGCTAAATTAAATTTTTAGTGTTTCTTTGAAGCACTACGTATGCTGTTGGGTAGTGGAGCATCTTACCGCATAGCACCATATCCCACCCCATGGTTTCACAAATTTTTACATGAACTACTATTGACTCTACTTGCTCAATGTGTGGGAAGAGCACCCCTTTCTACCACCAGTACCCACCCCCTTTCTTGTCTATAATCCCTTCTTTTGATGGGCGCTGACCTGCAGAGGCAATACAAACACGAGAACACCATTAACCAAACAATCCAGCCTGTCACACAAAGGGCCCACCATACCCGTTTCCTTCACCAATGGCGCACACCATGTACAAGACATTCCCCCTGCCCCCCCTGATACCATGATGATTGCACACACATCTCCATGCATTCTTCCCACATGCATTGTGCCCACAGTGTACTCACCTGTTGGTCTGGAGGCCCATACAGCTGTCTGTACTGGGGTAGGACTCTTCCATCAGTAGCTCCAACTCTTCTGAAGTGAAGTCAGGGGCCCTTTCCCAGGTCACACAGGCCATGGTGGGTTCCAGACACAGGTCACGGCAGTACACGCATTGTAGGTGTTCTCCTGTTGAAGGTCAAGAAACAAGTGAGGAATCATATAGAAAATGGTGGTCAAGTTCAGTGGCAGTGTATACCGCAGGCGCAGATCCCCATTGGCCATTGTACTCAATAGAGCCCCATATTATCCAATGAGCAATTGCACCCCAGTACAAGACTGCCTTCCGCCACAACACACAACATCAGCGGAATTACCTCACTTCCACTTGTCCCTACATACAGGACAGGCGGTCGCCATTTCGGGTAGGGGGTACAATGGTCATATTGTCATTAACTGCGTCACAGATTAGATTGGCACATACCTCGCCATTAACACTGTCCCATTACATAAGTGCACCAAGTACACTGAAGTTGAAGTTCCATTATTCCAGTTGTGACAGCCTACTCACTCTTGTGTCCCTTAGATACCTACCGCTGAGGATGAATAGGAGGTGGAGACATACCCCCGTCTACAGACCTTGTGGATTTGGCTACACTGGAAAACAGGCACATTATACTCACCTATAGACTGGACAGGGCCACACTCACAGAGCTGTGTGCCTAATTGGAGGCAGACATGATCTCATCTATCCATTATCAGACTTGGATCCCACCTCTTGTGCAAGTGCTTTCAGAGCTCCATTTCTTGACAACTGGTTCTTTCCAAGTGACAATGGGCTTGGCAGCAGGAATGTCACAGCCAATGTTCTCAATCATGCTGGCAAGAGTCGTGTCTGCCCAGGTGAGACACATGTGCATCTACAAATCTTTCCCCCAGGTGGAAGATTTGGTCACTGTGAAGGCTGGATTCTATGCAATGGGCCAGATCCCCAATATTATTGGGACGATTGGTGGGACACATATTGAGTTTGCCCCCCCTGCCCCCCTCCCAGAATGAACAGGTGTTCAGGAATCGTAAGAGCTTCCACTCACTGAATGTGCAGATGGTGTGCCTGGCGGACCAGTACATCTCCCAAGTCAATGCTAAGTATCCTGAGTCGGTTCATGATGCCTTTGTTCTGAGGAATAGCAGCATCCCAAATGTGATGGCTCAACTACAGAGGCACAGGGTGTGGCTAATATGTGAGCCTTGGTCCCCACCCACTGTACGTAAGTGTTTGCCTTCAGGTCTTCCCCCCCATAGGATTGTGTGAATCTAAATGTGGTACCTCAATACTTGCAAGTGACTCTGGCTACCCAAACCTATTGTAGCTGCTGACCCCTGTGAGAAATGCCAGGACAGGGGCTGAGGAATATTATAATGAGGGCACATGGGCAAAGCAGACGGATCATCGAAAGGATTTTCAGCCTTCTGAAGGCCAGGTTAAGGTGCCTCCATCTGACAGGTGGATCCCTGTGCTACTCACTCGAGAAGGTCTGCCAGATAGTAGTGGAATGGGGCATGGTGCCCTACCTGGCCTTCAGATAGCATGTACCTTTTCTGCAGGAGGAGGATATTGGAGATGCCCCTATGGTAGCAGGAGACCATGAGGACAGTGAGGATGAAGAGGCTGAGGACAACAGAACATCAGTTATCTGTCAGTACTTCCAATGACACACAGGTGAGTCAGAGCAACTGCACATTCCTATGACTATTGGTGTATTCTGTGTGGCTGTAGAATGATGGCATTAACTTCCCTTGCATCTCAACTTACTCTCACCTATGGCTTGTCATTATGCAGATGTTGGTGATATAACAACTGTGTACTGATGTGCTGATTACAGACAGCTACAGGTCATTATGTCTATGCTCTCACAGTGTTTGTAGCACAAGTACAGTGTCCAATTGGCCATAGGAAGGGGAGCAAAGGCAGTTCAAAGTGGACAAAGTGACAGTGTGGGACACAAGGGGGACAATCAGGAGAGTCTCATTTCCTGGTGGTGGTCTTGACAAGTGTCTCTGGCTTTTGCCTGGGTCACAGGGAATGGTTGTGGGGTGGCTGGTGGCATGTGGGTCCTGTGGCAGGGCCTCCTGCCCACTAGCTGCAGCAGAAGTGGAGGGCTGGTCAATGGATTGGCTAGTGGTAGGGGCCTGCTGCTCTTCTGTTGCCTCCCTCATGATGTTGGCCATGTCTGCCAGCACCCCTGCTATGGAGATCAGGGTGGTATTAATGGCCTGCAAGTCCTCCCTGATCCCCTGATACTGTCCCTCCTGCAGCCTCCTGTTTCCCTGCACATTGTCAAGGATCTGGCCCATCATGTCCTGGGAATGTTGGTAGGCTCCCAGGATCTTGGAGAGTGCCTCCTGGAGAGTTAGTTCCCTGGTCCTGTCCTCCCTCTGGTGCACAGCAGGCCTTTCAGTGTCCCTGTTGCCCAGTGCCGCTGTCTACTGAACGGTGTGTCCACTGCCACTGACCCCAGGTCCCTGATTGTTTTGGGGGCTATGTGTGGACTGGAGTCCCTGCACAGATGGGCACACTGCTGATTTATGTGTCCTGGGGACAGAGTTGTGGGTACCCTGGGTGGGCGCTGTGGTGTTGGATACTGATGGGGGAGGCTCTATGATGGATTGTAAGTGGGCTTGGGTGACTGGCTGTCTAGTGGACCCTGATGAGCCAGGTAGGTCATCCAGATCCAGAAGTCCAGAGTTACTGTCATCACTAGGGACATCTTCTTTTGGGGGACTGGATAGTCATGGCACCTCCTCTCCGCTGACATTGGCTGGTGTACCTGTGGGGATGTAAGTGATGTATTATGCTTCATGTGTGTGACATATTGTACATCCCTGGCTTCCCCTCTATTGTTGCTGTTTCCCTGCCACCTTTTGTTTGTTTATGGTGATGTATTGTGTGAATGTTAGTTTCCCTATGCTGTGCATGCTTTGATGATGGGTGTCCATACAGGGCTGAGAGGGCTGCCCATGCATTGGTATAGCATGCAGGGCTTGGCATTGGGGTTAGTCATATGTGTAGGTGCAGTATGTGGGATGTGGTGGAGTGATGGGAGTGATGGGAGTGAGGGTGAGGGTGTGCAATAGTATGCAGGTATGGGGGGTGATAAGTGGTAAATTTTGACTTACCAGTGTCCAGTCCTCCGTCTACTCCAGCGAGTCACTCAGAATGCAGTAATGCCAAGACTTGCTCCTCCTATGCTGTGAGCGGTGGGGGAGGAGGTGGGGGTCCACTGCCAGTCCTCTGTATGGCGAGCTGGTTCCTTGCTGCTATGGAACGCACCATCCCCCATAGGTCTTTCCACCTCTTCCTGATGTCGTCCTTTGTTCTTGGATGTTGTCCCACAGCGTACACCCTGTCCACGATCCTCCGCCATAGCTCCATCTTCCTGGCAATAGAGATCTGCTGGATCTGTGCTCCAAACAGCTGTGGCTCTACCCTGACTATTTCCTCCACCATGACCCTCAACTCCTCAACTGTGAAACAGGGGTGCCTTTGTGGGGACATGGGTGTTGAGTGGTGTGTGTTGGTGAGAGTGTGTTGAGTAATGCGGTGAGGTGTGTGATGTGGGGTGCGTGAGGGATGTATGGGTGTAAGTGGTGTGTGTGTCTAGTTGTCACAATTGTCTTGGTGTCAGTCTGGTGGCAATGATTTGTATTCATAAAGGGTTGTGGGTATGTGTTTTATAGTGGTGTGGGTGTGGTGTGTGTATGAGTGTCAGGTGTGTGTCTTTAGTATTGGCCAATGTAATGTTGTTTTGTATGTGGGTGTCCATTCTGAGAGCAGCGGTATGTACCGCCAATGGTTTACCACCATTGAATGTCCGTTGTGGTGATTCGTGGGTCATAATGTGATGGGCGTTGTTTTGCTAGCATAACGATATGGGAGTTGGGGCTGCCAGTTTTCCACTGACCTTTGAGCTGGCGGATTTGTGTATGCAGCTGTATTCTGTCAGATTGGTGTGTGTGTGTCATACAATGGCATATGGATATTCGCCACTGCGGCGGTATGTTGACGGCAGTCACCACGGTGGTAAGCGGGATTTACAGCCAATGTCATAATGAGGGCCTTAGTGTTCCTCAGACTGCCTAGATTAAGTAAAAGTAAAGCAAGCACTGTGCCAATTGCTCCATTGCCATACTCCAGCACAAGGGACTGGGCAATCACTAGTAGGTGGTAGTTCAAAATGAAAATGCATGGAATTATGAGCATTTTCTTATGTTACATGCATGAATGACCAGGGGATGCTTCCAAATTGCCTGAGAACCCACTGTTGAAGGCTAAGCAGGAGATCTATGTCCAAACTCTTTTATGTTAAATCTTCCATGTGTGCTGCATTGTGCTACACAGGTACACATATTAATATTCATTATTAATATTCCTTATAAATATCTACATGTGCAGAACTGTGTTTTCCAGGTCAACACCACAACATTATACCTGCTGACAAGGCACGTACCCTTGTGTTAGAAATGGGGTCTTTGGTTGGCAGTCAGGTTACCCCTTGTCCAAGCAAGGACCCTCACTCTAGTCGGGGTAAGTCACACACAATCCAAATTATCCTGTGCCCACCATCTGGTAGCCTGGCACTGAGCAGATAGGCTTAACTTAGAAGGCAATGTGTAAAGTAATTGTGCAATAAATCATGCAATAACACAGTAAAACACCACAAAAATACACCACATAGTGTTTAGAAAAATATACATTCTGTATCTGGTAAGATGCAGGTCAAAACAATTAAGATGGAATATTGATATGTTAAAATATCACTGTAAACATGATGTAAAGTGTCTTTAGCATCTTAAAAGCAACAAAGTCTCTTGCAAGCACAAAGTACCTGGTTTGCTTTCAAAATCTCCGCAAGAAACCACAGAGGAGGAGATGCGTGGAAAACAGGGAGATGTGCGTTGATTTCTCGGGCCGCACACAGCAATACGTTGTTTATTTTTCATGCAGTGAAGGCTTTGCGTTGATTTCTGGCGATTGGTCTTGGATCCTCTTTGGGTTGTGGGGTTTTCAGATGCCAGAGGGACGATGCGTTGAAATCCGGCGCTGGCAGGACAAAGTCACAGGGGTTGCGTTGATCCGGTGGGCGTTGCGTGGAAATTTCTACTGCACGGCAGGCGCTGCATCGATTCCTCTCAGGAAGTCGGGCTGCGTCATTCCGGCTCAGCTTTGCGTTGATCCCGTGGGCCGTGTGTCGAATTTCCGGTCGCTACGCTGGTGCTGCATTGATCATCTCCTTGCGAAGTCGGGCTGCGCTGTTTCGGTTTGGAGTGCAGTGATTTTCTCACTGCGATGCAGGCTGTGTGTAGTTTCTGGCAGGCTGGGCATCGATTTTCACCACACAGTGAGTTTTTCTTGCAGGAATGAAGTCTTTTTGGTCCTGGCGACTTCAGGGAACAGGAGGCAAGCTCTATCCAAGCCCTTGGAGAGCACGTCTTCAGCACAGGCAGAGAGCAGCAAGGCAGCAGGGCAGCAGTCCTTCTCGGAAAGCAATCAGGTGAGTCCTTTGGGCAGCCAGGCAGGTTTTCTTGGCAGGTTGCAGGTTCTGGTTCAGGTTCTTCTCCAGAAAGTGTCTGAGTTGGTAGGGGCAGAGGTCCTGTTTAAATACCCAAATGTGCCTTTGAAGTGGGGAGACTTCAAAGAGTAGCTTAGAAGTGCACAAGGTCCCCTTTCAGTTCAATCATGTCTGCGAGGGTCCCAGTAGGGGGTGTGGCAGTCCTTTGTGTGAGGGCAGGCTACTGTCCTTTGACATGTAAGTATCAGGCCCTGCACCCTCCCAGCCCAGAAGACCCATTCAATATGCAGATGTATGCAAGTGTGGCTGAGCATCCTGTGTTTGGAATTTGTCTAAGTGAATGCACAAGGAAGCTGTCAACTAACCCAGCCAGCCGTAGATTGTAAGGCACAGAAGGATTTAAGTGCAGAGAAATGCTCACTTTCTAAAAGTGGCATTTCTAAAACAGTAATTAAATCCAACTTCACCAGTCAGCAGGATTTAGTAGTACCATTCTGGCCATACTAAATATGACAGTGTTACTCCTTTCAGATCAGGAGCTACCACTCAAACAGTATATGAGGGTAGCTCTAATATTAGCCTATGAATGGAGCAGGCCTCACAGCAGTGTAAAATGAATTTAGAAGTTTTACACTACAAAGACATGTAAACTACACAGGTACATGTCCTGCCTTTTGTCCACACAGCACCCTGCCCTTCGGGTTACCTAGGGCCGACCTTAGGGGTGACTTATATGTAGAAAAAGGGGAATTTTAGGCTTGGCAAGTACTTTCAAATGGCAAGTCAAATTTGATGTGAAACTGCACACACATGCCTTTCAATGGCAGGCCTGAGACAAGTTTAAGGGGCTACGTAAGTGGGTGGTACAATCAGTGCTGCAGGTCCACTAGTAGCATTTAATCTACATCCCCTTTGCACATATAGTGCACTTTACTAGGGACTTATAAGTAATTTAAATAAGCCAATTGGATGTTAACCAATGTCACCATGTTTTTAGGGAGAGAGCATATGCACTTTAGAACTGGTTAGCAGTGGTAAAGTACGCAGAGTCCTAAAACCAGCAAAAACAGCATCCGAAAATTGGAGGGAGGCAGGAAAAAAGGTAGGGGTGACCACCCTAAGGCTGTCAAGTCTAACACTTTGCATAAAGTCAGAAGGTACAAAGATCTGATACTAGTCAGCATTGTGCGCAGGTGCCAGTAAACATTTAAATGGCATTTATAATGCTACATACGGTGCATGCCAATACTTTTCCATCACAACTCCACTTAGTTATTCCGAGGGCCACTTTTGTCACCCATGTGTCATGGTTCATGGAGTCTGACATGATGATGGCCAACATTACTAAATACATCACATGCCTGAAGCATGCTTCAGGCATTTGATCATGGATACATCTGAACTTCATCATTCAGACAGCTCAGACCTGCAAGTGGACTGACTGAGCTCAATAATAAGGGCATATTTAGGTAGGTGTGCCTAAACTGTTGTGTAAATCTGAAATACTGGGATAGCATAGTTTGTAAGATATAAATGTAAGCACATGTGAAAGCACTATTTGCGATGCAATGCCCAAAAATCACGACTTCTACGTGGACATCTACCATTTACCTGTGCAGAGGTGGACTCCTTCTAGGACCCTAATGCTACCAATAAGTGTTATAAACAAATGTATATAGCATTGTGACATCTGTGTATGATCTATGTGAAATGTAACATTGTGATGTGTTGTGAGAGCAAACAATCACCTACTATCAATATGCTGCCAGTGTGTTGAATTCATTGTGAATGTAGGGTATGTATCACAAAGCCCTAAGGATATAAGCATCTTTTTATTTGTGCTAATGTTCATAGATATATAGTCATGGGGCTTTTGGCACAGTAAGCATCATCTGGTGCAGAATTTGCATGGGTTCAACACAAACACATTGGCTTGTACAACAAACGGCACAAACCTAAACAATCATGTTTCAACGTATGTAGCAGCACTGTGAAATGTGTGGTGGTAAGCATGTCTTGGCAGGGTTCTGTTGCATATGTCCAAAACTGTGCATGACAAAGGTACAGATGATGTGAAATATTCATACATAAACACCGTTAGCAAGCATGAACAGATAGGTATCATGGAATCAGTCACACACTGTATAATTGTGCCCCATATGTTCCAACAACATATAGCATACTATGCTCAAACATGATGCATAGGTTTGAGTTCTCCAGCTACAACATTTCCGTTTTACCAACCATAAGTGTGTCCCAGCATACCTGCATAGATACACTGAATTTGTTTGTAGATGACATCTCCGTCCCCATAGCAGTATAACAAACTAAAAGTAGAATTATGATAACATGTATGACAATGTCATCAGGGTAGCCATCACAAACTTACCAATACTTAATTTGATAGTTGCAGCATATGTTTTGAAGATAGACACAAATGTCAATAATTACTGTATTTGACCCATGACAGACAACAAATGACACGGCTACATGTGTGACTGTTCATGTGTTTGTACATTGTCATACAGACATTTAGATCATCAATTTCTTTGCCTACCATGAGGTATGGCTGTTGTAATGTAGCCTCAGGGGTATTTGAGCCTCCCTCAGAGTTATGGTGCAGGGGTCCCTGCATTATATGCAATAAGGTTCTTAGATGAGTACTCCAATATGCATACATGCACTACTAAGATGCATTGTCTACTTTATAATGTGGGCAGCTGAATGCAGCCTTGGGATGATGTGTCTGCAGAAACATGTTTAAGCATGACTCTCTGTGTGTTTGCCTACAAGTGTGACCCAGAAGCTACATGTCACATTTCTGCACATTTGCCTGAGGGTAAATAATTGTAATGTACCCCAGTCATGTTTTGCTGGAGATAAATGAAAACCTCCTTTCTATTTATTGCCTATCTGACACAGAGTAAGTGACGCCAGCAATGTGTGCTGCCTTGTGTAACTTTTGATGGGGTATGCAACGCAGAACCACACTGCCTGGATGGAATCACCTTAAACAGTTTTACTTATCTTAATGAGCAAGCATCAGCCTACTTGCATGATGCAATTTCGAAACTCACATTTTCAAATTCTGGACTATGGGGGTCATTCCGACTCCGGCGGGCGGCGGGCGCTGCCCGCCGGGCAGAGACCGCCAATAGACCGTACCGCGGTCAAATGACCGCGGCGGTCATTTTGACTTTCCAGCTGGGCAGGCGGGCGACCGCCAAAAGGCCGCCCGCCCGCCCAGCGGGAAAGCCCCAGCAACGATGAAGCCGGCTCCGAATGGAGCCGGCGGAGTTGCTGGTGTGCGACGGGTGCAGTGGCACCTGTCGCGATTTTCAATGTCTGCTTTGCAGACACTGAAAATCTTAATGGGGCCCTGTTAGGGGGCCCCTGCAGTGCCCATGCCTGTGGCATGGGCACTGCAGGGGCCCCCAGGGGCCCCACAACACCCATTCCCGCCAGCCTCTTCCTGGCGGTGTAAACCGCCAGGACCAGGCTGGAGGGAAGGGGGTCGGAAAGCCGCCGTGGAGGATTCCCTGGGGCAGGGGAAAACCGGCGGGAAACCGCTGGTTTCCCTTTTCTGACCGCGGCTTTACCGCCGCAGTCAGAATTGCCCCTGAAGCACCGCCAGCCTGTTGGCGGTGCTTCCTCCGTCCCCGGCTGAGGCCCTATGTGTCCAATTTAAAATCTGGGCATCATCATGAGTATGAATTATTGTTCTGTATGATATGGTTATAATCTCTTTCTGACAACATTTACATATTGTGCATCTATACATATGGCACCTGACTCAGTTTTCCTTGCTCAAGTTGGTCTGATCAGGCACATATGATTGTGTTACAATGTCAACGTATGTTCACACACATCATATACATGTACAGTTTGTACTAAAATGTTTTTCCTTTACCTCCCTAGATAACATGACAGCTGAAGACGCCAGTAAATTTGACGTGCAGCGGGACCGATACCGGCACATCAAAAATGTTTCAAATGCCTACCACAGGATGGTAAAACTCGATGCCTGTACTAAGGCAGCGCGATCCCAGAATGTCCCTTGGACCAAAGCAGCTTCTGAGGCAACATCTGCCATAACCCCAACCACAGTGGGACCAAGTCCTCAATAGGCACCCTAACCCAAGTTACTAGCGGCTGCACCTGCATCAACCCAGCCCACAACCACATGGGCCAGGAGTCCCAGACCACTCTGCAACTCCCTTTTTAAGTACCACATATTGAGGGAATTAAAAACAAATAAAAAGGTAAGCATAGAGTTAAATAGTGATTTGGATAGGTTTAGTATAGTTCAGTTTTAGCTTTTACATTCTCTTATATGTGTATTTTTTAAATCTCTTTCTCTGTGTTTAAGGTTTTTAGTGGGTGGCGGGTTGATGTTTAGTAGTTAAAAAAAATGCCAACAAATATATATTAATTAAGGTTTACATGTGAAGTTAGTTTATGTTTAGGTATAGTTTCTCTTTGCATTGTGCCAATCTATGTGTGTTAATAGGGGTAGGGGGTTTATGTTCAGCAACTTATTTGAGTTGTGTGTTTCAGATAGGGTAGGAAAAGTTACATTAGTGTACATTAGTGTTAAGGTTAGTTAATGTATGATTGGTAGATGTATGTAGTTTAGGATAGGTTTAGATAAGTATAGGATAGTGTTTAGGTTAGTGTAGTATAGGTAGTTGTAGTTTGTTTAAAAAGATTTCCTAGTAATAACATTTAGTACATGATGTTTGGGCATATACAACAAGAGCAGGTGACAAGGACTTTAGCTAATTCTCCTTGAGATGCTAAGAAGTGGGGTTTTTATATACATACCCACCGTGGTATGGTATAAGTAGTCCTTTCTGCACCAGACATACCACACTCATGTTTATAGGAGCAAATGTATTTACAAGTGTGGGTTGGTCAGCATGAGCATTTTTGCATTGTTTGGGGGAACAACACCAAAACTGAAAGTGAACGAAGGATGTTGAGACAGTCCATTTGGGAGACATGTCATGTGACATGTAGAGGTGATGGGAATTTCAGTGAGGAGATACAAATTGCCATTAGGGAAGGTAGGGCCACTTCAACAGTCCACAAGTGGATAAGATAAACAGGTATACAAACAAAAAGGGATAGTAGTGGGTAACAAAGGAGGTGGCATGATAATTGACACAGGGCCACTGGGAAATGTCCATGGGGCTCAGAAAAATGTTACATGGCAGTTCTATGATAGAAATAGGAGCAGTCCATATCTTCCTTCTCAGATAGGTGTTGTACCTCACCTGCAGTTGGTACATTTTGTGTGGGAGGTATTTGAGGCACACACTCATCAGGTACAGAAGCTGTGGCTCCCCTGTCCCTGCTAGTATTTGTCTATGCCAACAGGGAAAGCAGCTGACAATGGTCTGATGGCTTTTCAGCAATGCAAGAACGTCTTTTTGGAGGGCACCCGTTGTTGCTATGTAGGTGTCCAATAAAAGCCATGATGTTAATGATAGTCCCCAGCCTGTAGGCAACCCCCATGGTGTCAGATGTTGAGACCTGTTATTCTTGCCTCTGCCTCATGACACCAGCAATGCCAGCTAGGGACTCACCAATACTATGGAGGCAAGTGTAGGTACCTTTGATAGCGTCCAATGTATCCTTATTGGAACTGAGGTACCTATACACTACTTCTAGGGTACCCAATATGGTCTCCATCCCATCCTGCACCTCATCAACCATCTGCTGCTTGACTTCTACCACTCACCACTGAAAGACAGCTTGGGGGTCCTCGGAGTCCACAGCTGGGCTTTGACAGGCAGATGGGGCATTTTCTTTGGGTGTCAGCTCCTGTGAAGACCCTGCAATGCTGTCATCCCTTGCTATGTCCAGAAAAGGAGATTTTATGGAGTCCAAGAGTTACTGTACGGTGTCATCATCCATGGGGGTGGGATGTCATCACTAACAGGTTGGTAATCCAGGGCTAGAATGCAGGACAGGAGGAATTGTTTGTCCATCGGCAATTACATGGTAATATTTTAATGATGATCTATGATAGATGATGCCAATAGTAATTTTGCTGACAGATTTTATTATCATTCACTTTATGTCACACATAGATGTGTTGACCATGTGTTACTAATAGTAAATAAGGGCAATTTACACTACATTTGCTTTGCACATGGCAAGTTCTGCACATTGTTCACACAACCACTGTGTGACAAGGGGGCCATTTTTGTGTCATAGCATACATTGCAAAGCAGTTACACACCTTGTCGGCCTGTCCTGGCTGAAAGGGTGAGTGCACGTAAGGGCCCCATTTACCATGCTGCTGGACTTATTTTCGTATAGTGGCTAGATTGATGTAAGGTTCACTTACTGACAACACTCCTCCGGTCTGCATGGATACCCTCGGGTTCTTGGTAAGTTTCTCCTTGGTCCTGAACTTATAGTCATGCCACCTTTTTTTCAGCTCCAACACTTGGCCAACACTGTTAATCTTATCCACTATGGACTGCCAAATGATGTCCTTCTTCCCTAAAGGCAATATGAAGGTGGCAAAGAGAAGGTGTTCATTTGTGTCACCTGAGCTATCAATATTTGGTTCTCCACCTCACTGAAATTGAACTTACTCTTCCTCTCCCTCTGGCCTGCTGTCTGGTCATCTTGGCTGAAGTTGGTATTGCTACCCCCTGACCTGAAGATGCTATAAAAAAACATTGCACCATGTCACCAGAGTGCCCTCTAGCCATTACTTAGCCCACATCTCCTAACAAAGTGATGTTAGATTAGTCATCTATTAGTTTTGGCCCATTACTCTGCCTTTCACACTGTACACCACTCCAATCTGCCAAGCAGTACTGTATTATATAATTTGAGCATTTATGTGGCCAAGAGCTCAAATTTGACACTCACCCACACAGCTCCACACAGCAAGCAGCCTTAATACACTGGAAGAATGGGTAAGGGCATATACTTACCGTGGTTTGCTTATTTGTGGGTAGTCAAGTGATTTCCCACAGTTATCTCTAGAGTCTGGACCAATAGACAATGTGAATCATATCCGAAGGAGATAAGCACCAACACACTTGGAAATATGCAACCACTGAATCTCACCCCATTTCATTATTACCCAACTTAATCCTCTGAAGAATACCTCAAATCTCTTCACTTAGCCTGCTTACTTGTACTGCTACATGATTCCTCTGTCAATCATCATTTTGTACCAGGGCCAGGACTTACTCTCAAACACCAATGACATCAGATCATACATTGACTCTTAGGAGACACAAATATCATCAACTTTAGTCACAATATACAACTGACCAACATACCTATCTGTATGTCAGAGCTATTGCTCATGGTGAACCTTCCAAGAGGGTAGTGATGATAATCTGTAATGCGTACCTACCCTGGCTGCCCACACAACTAGGCCCTGACAGCTCACCCTCCAACCATCCCTAAAATCTGCCTATCGTCCTGGACACCTGCCACATCCTGTCACTTCACAATTCCCTGTTTAACAGCCTCCTACTTTGACATACGTAAAATAGCCTTACTTTTTTAGTTACACCTCCTTTCTGACACCTGCTACATGGAGACGCACCAAGCTCACACACCATCTATACTTCAGACAAACCCACATGGGCATCTGGTGTGCATCACTTGTATTCACCCCCACCTTCAATAATCATTTGTACAAGACAGGAAGCAGTGTGGTCTCTAATATGGTAGCCAGTAACTGTGAAATTGGACCCAGCACATTAGAACAGCTGCGTGCAATATGCTTTCATGCTAATGGCTCTTCACATGATCCTACTTGGAGATACTCCACATGCTCAACACCAGGATCCCCTCTCAGATGAGAAGTTAATCTTCTCGCAACCCCATTCCATTTCATTAGTTCTCCTCTCCACTTTTGGCACCCTAGCCCTAAGACAAACACATTTGCCTCATGGTGCAAGGGGGCCTGTATTGTCACAGTAAAGTTGGGCATAGTTCTCATGTCCATGCATGATGTGCCGCTTCAGTACAGGATTTTTGCTTTATATTATAGGACTTGTAGCCCTGGTCACTCATGTTAAACAATAGACCACAAGTTGCAATATTCAAAGGACAACCTGGACTGCAGCAGCATATTACACATGGTTAAGAGCCCCCTCAGTGGAGCCCGTTAGGCATTGCAGCACCGGCCTAACGAGGAGCTTTCCCAATGATGAAACCAGACATCCAATGTGATGCTTGAGGGATCGCGCTCCTGTAGAAATTAATCCCAGCGATTCAGTGTCTGGAACAGTGTACTCCTTTTTTCTTATTATTGTATATGGGAGACTGTACACTGGACCACTAACCTCCCAGGTCCCTCTTCTTTGTATTTTTGCATATTACACATGGACATGAGAAATTTGGCAAAGCTGCACTGGCCCGGACAAATTGTCGCTGGGCAAGAAACTAACATTTATGTTATGTATGAGCTGACATGTCAGACATTCCCCTTTCCCTTGCACATAGCGCAGAGCAGCGGAGCAAAGTGTGTTGCTGCACTCTACTGCATGACATGTTTAACAGTATTGTTCCTTGATGACACCTTGTAGATCTTCCTGGTACTCAACCCCAGCACTGTCCTGTCCTTCAACCTCTGCTACCAACCCATTTGGGATGAGTGATGGTACCTGCTCCTCCAATGTGTCCAGCTCCTCCTGGCTCTATTGTCCTCGGGTTCTTGGCAAGTTTCTCCTTGGTCCTGCACTTATAGTCATGCCACCTTTTTTCAGCTCCAACACTTGTCCAACACTGCATTGTTGTGCGCCATTTTCTGGATGCGTGAAATCGCCTTGCGTCAATGAGATGCAAGGTAGGCGTACCATCTAAAAAATTACTTAAACACCCGTGCACCATATCTATCCAAACATGCAAAAAAGGCGCACGTCTGGTAGGCGGAGCCGGAAAATTGATCAAATCCCGATTTGCGCCAACAATTAACACCTGGGTCAACACAGGCGATAAAATGGGGCAAACACACCACTACTTAAGGAAAACTCACAAAAGCAACATCATAGCTCAAAAAGGAAGACATGGAGGTGCTATTCATCCAGCCTGCACGAAGATGCAGAGCACAGGAGCAACAGCAGCAGCTACCACCACACCAACAGGGACCCCAAAGGCAACGTAGAAGGCAGGAGAGGATATTCAGGACCAGGACAACCCTTTAGGGCATCAGGGAACATGACATCATCCAGAGGTACAGACTAAACTGGCAAGCCATACAGCAGCTGCTGCGCCACATGGAGCCACAGTTGGCACCCAGCTTCCAGACACCCCACATCATTTCACCGGAGACCAAGCTGCTAGCTGTCCTACACATGTTGGCAAGTGGCTCTTTTCAAACTACTGGTGCCCTGGTTGGCGGAATCTCACAGCCCTCATTCTCTGCCTTCCTTCCCAAGATGCTTGATGCCATCATCTCCCTCACACCCCGCCACATCAGCTTCCCCAACACACAGCAGAAGCAGCTGGAGACCAAACAGGGGTTTTCTCAAATTAATGGCTTCCCGCACATGCTTGATGCCATTAACTGTACACATGTACGGATTGTGCCACCTGCTGCAACGGAGCATCTATACCGCAACAGGAAGCACACACACTCCATCAATGTGCAGGCCATTGTGGATCACCATGGATTGTTCACCAACATCATGGCAAAGTATCCTGGGAGTGTACATGATTCATTCATCTTCCGCCACAGCATCATCAATCAGCACTTCCAGGATGGACGATATGGCAATGGCCTACTTATTGGTAAGTACAGAAACCTAGTCATTTACACACAGCACAGCAACCCTGTAGGACACACAACACATACACCACTACATTGACACGTGGCCAGGAAGACACTGAGGTGTGACACTAGTAGTCATGTTTGATATCCTGACCCAATGGGATACACACCTATGGACAAATGACAGATGCAAATAACAAGAGGTGCCACTCTTTAGCCACACGGGACCAATTTAAAACCACACAGTGACAATGACATGGCCTTAACTGGCAGTACAACTTGGAAGATGAACCTTTCAATGTCACATCAATAACACTCCATCCCATACCCTTCCAAGCAATACGTACTGTGTGTAATGTGTTTTCCTGCAGGTCAAACACCATGAAACACATAGGATGATGATGCTGACTCTAACGAAGGTGACATTGAATCATTGAGGCAGTACCAACATCTCACAACACTCCTGTGGTGACATTGCCAGCTAGCAATAAGGAAGTGGACTGTGCTATGAAAACATGTGGATGTGACACTAAATCAAAGTGCACACTGCTACACATACGGATTGAGACAATTCCCCATATACATAACAGATGTACAGGCAGATGGACCTTCGGACACTAAAACCTTCACCCCCACAACCAAGTTAGCCAGCTTACCTGGAGCAAGTTCAGTACTGTAGGTACACATTTGCACATGAACCAACTCGGTGAGGACACAGAAATAGGTTTGCATAGAACTTGTCACACATGGGATAATTGTGCATTGTCAATTGTGAACACTTCAGTGCTGCGAACTTATGGAGATGTGTTGTGCATTGTCACCTAGCCAAATCAAAGCGCCTCACTGTTGCATTTCACTTGCAATCATATATGTAAAATTGGATGGGATGTTCAGGCCATATAGTGCAACCGTGTTACCACCACAGTGGATTTGATTGTGTGTGTGGAAGTATCATGTCACCTCCAGTGAAGGAACACGGACACCTCTTTCACATTACATAATGCATGGGAGATACACACTGAACTGCATGTTCCTAAATATACCACTGATATCATGTCAATCAGCCAAACACCAGTTTTGATAGTTAGACAAGCCAATGCAGAAATAACATCACAGAAGTCTAGGATCCCAACCAATACCACAAACACTGCTGAGTCACAGATGACACAAGATAACAACTGCCATGCAAAGTGACAATCATGGTGCAACCAACAACCAAATACCCTCATTTTCTCTTTCAGCTGATCAGGGTTAGGGGATCCAGCCATGGATCATGGCCCCAATTGCCAACCCAAGCACAGCACCAGAGCGTGCCTATAATGAGGCACATCGTAGGACACGCACCATAGTTGTGTGGACTTTTGGCATCCAGAAGTCCAGATTCAGGTGCCTGGACATCACCGTAGGCAGCCTCTCATATTCCCCTGAAATGGTCTGCAAGATAATTTTGACCTGTGCCATCCTACACAACATTTGTGTGAGGGGGAACATTCTCCTCTATGAACCAGATCCACAAATGCCTGAAGAGGAGGAAGAGGAGGATGCTGTCCGTGAAAATGAGGGGGAACATCCAAACACAGCTGCAGGATTGCGTAGGAGACAGCACATCATACATAACGTCTTCTAACTATAGTCACCATAACCACTTTGTTATCATATGTAATTAAACACCTCACTTCATCACTCAATAATGCTCTGGGTAATTATTATGCATCACATGATCTCTACGAATCATAATCATAGTTTAGCCTCATGGAGCCTTTCCGAAATACAGATTAGGATACCGAAAAAGCCACATCACATTGGATGGGTATGAATGTTCAGCAAACATCACACACAGTGTTCCTGACATATATCCTGTCTATTTCACATTTGAAGGGCAATATCAGAGGACCACAGCAGTGAGACACATTAATGTTGCCAACGTGGTCCATTGCAGCAAATGACACACAACGAAAACACCATCAATCATAAGGTAAAAAAGTGCTTCATACATGAGGCAGTGGATGTGCTATTGCATTGGTAACAGGAATGTATGGCCAGACCCTTGACAGCAGTAAGTGTGACATCAGCTATCTCTGCAAGGAGCATGTGTGATAAGAAGTCCATCTAAGCTGAAAATGGATAGCACGAGTGCCCAGGTATGACAAGCATTGCTCACAAGATGTGCCCTGCGCAGTCCATCCCAGGTAATAAGTCCTGCCACTGCCATGTTTTCAGTCTCTGCCCACCCTTCTATAGGGGGCCCTGTAAATTGACTTTCTGTATCCTGAGAATCTTCATCTACATACACCCAGACTCCCATTCTGACTCCTGTGTGCTTCCCTCTTCAGTATGGCATGCCATAGTCATAGTTCATCAGTCTGCATGGACTTCAGGTCCGATAATGCACTGCCTGGTAGTCGGTAGGACCTGTAATCAGCTGTCCATTGCTTCCTATGTGAAAAGTCCAGTTGGCCCTTTGAACTTGATTCTCAACTCCAGGACTTGTGAGAGATTGATGGTGCACACACCTGTGAGCACTTCCATGCAGACCAGCCATTTGAACATGCCCTGCCCTTGCTGCTGCCTGGAACTGCTTAGAAGTTGCCATTTTCTGAATCTCATTGTTGTGCGTACAAATCATTTGTGTACCATAGCCCTTGGGGGATTGTGTAACATTGCAGACCACAGCACATCTGTTTTTAGTTCCCACAGTGTTGTTCCTGCTTTTCCCAGTCAGAGTCTGCTCACTGTGTATTTGCCTTGTTCATGTTTGTTCCTGACAGAGCCGGCATCCTGTTAGCCTGACTGGTTCCAGTCTTTGCGTTAACCAAAGAGGTTCCTTGTGGCTACATTTGCCTCATAGTTGCTTTCCATGCCAACTCTTTCCTCCTGGGGTATTGTGTCTGGTAGGTCTATGATGAATCCTCAAATGTATAGTATAGTTTAATCAGTTTACTTATCGTATTCTGTTCTGGGACATGTATTCAAATGGCCTAATCCAACCCCCATCCCTTGTCTGGTTTTGCATGTATTCATGAGTGCCAAACAGTGACAGTGTGCCATGGCTGTATGCATGGATTCGGCACAGTGTCTCCAGCACAACAAACAAGGCTTGCTAATGTGTATGTAAGGACAAAACATGTTTGTGCCCTGACGGTCCACACACAAATTCACTTCTGCCGCCACCTTTTGATGGTGACTAGCTGTGAGATTAATCAGCACAGAGGCACTGATGTTCCCTGTTGCAGTGGGAATTTTAGAGCCCACCCTGTGTACAAATATTGTGATGAAAGCTGCCTGTTTCCTATTACTGATCCATAAAGTTTTTGAGCACACCAAGCACACCAAGGCTGCCCTGCCATCAGCCTTATAAAAGATCTGCAGTGCCATAGCTGAACTATCCCCATGTGTGTTGTTAATTTATCTTTGGTTTTAGGTAAATTCTGCTTTGATGGACACTCTGTTAATTCAGGGATTGGCTCCACAGACTCATGACTAGACCTGCATGTAACTGTGACAACATGGAGGCCAATACTGACACAGGGTACACATGGCTAGACACTTGAACTGGACACCTTTGTGCAATGAACCACTGGAAATATGTGAACACATTCAGCATGGTCTGCTGGTCATCCACAACCACAGGATAAATATATGTCATTTACATGACTCAAACTGTGCTGTACATAACAATTTTAGAATTGGATTTGAGACTCGTGTTACAAACACTGCACCTACCTAGCATGTTCAAATGCTTGACTCATGGGTAGTATACACACAAATGACCATGAGGTGGTATTCAACATTTCTTTAAATGTGATGGGTTACATATCTGACATAGCCATTATCAACTGTCCTCTATCCTGTGTATAGTTTGTCATGGGAAATGTTTTGTCCCCAAAGTCAAGGAAGTACACACAGCATAAGCCAATTCATAGACATAAACACACAGGCCATGAGTCTATTTGTTTAGTTGCGTAGCCTTGCTATCTTCTATTGATGCAACACCTGCTCAAACTAGGAAATACCAATTTTTTTCCAAAGGTTTGTGTTGCTATTGCATGAGTTAAGAGAGCTAATCCGGCACAACAACATGTGTATTCTGGTCCACAGTGGTATGGTCTGCCACATGTGCCCAAACACTAGAACACACACTGCAGGTCATACCATCCTATCTTTGTATAGTTATAGGCTGCATGCATGTAAAAAAATGAAAAATAACACAAACACAGTTTAAGACAGATTTTTTTATGCAAAAGTGTCAAAAAAGACACATATGCGTCAAACCCATGATACATCGATTGGTCCCTAGCGTTAAGTCCAACACCGCACCCCAGGAAATCAGTTATCCATTAAAAATGTATTGATCCTTGAATGCGGGTGAATGTTCATGCATGCGCGGAAAAAAAATTGACTCAAACCCCATAAGCATCATAAAATTACACGCAATATAAAAAAAACGCAGCACAATTGTTACAGGAAGTGATGTAATAGATTATCCTGTTCACAGAAATGGTACACTGTGTGTACTTTCACTTTCACTTTGCAGTCTGTGATTATTCTAGACTGTGTGGCTGTGTCTTGAGTTGTCTCTGTGAATATTGTACTTTTGTCTCCTGTGTGCTATTGCTATTGTATTCTGTTGTTTTGTAAGTGTGTGTGTTAATCTGTGTAAGTGTTTTATTGTCATTTATTGTGATTATATTTGTCTTTGTACTGTTGGGAGTGTGTTACTGGGTATTGTTATTTGGGGTATTGTTGGGCTGTATATGAGTTAGTTAAGTTTCCTTTTCAAACCTCCTTTCCCTGTTTTTCCCTCTTTACCCTTTCCTACCCTATTTTTTTGGAGATGGTGGGTAGGCCGAGTCTGGGAAGAATGGGTGAGGAGGAGCTAGGGGCTTTTGTGTGGCTGGTGTGCCACTTCCTCCCCATGATGTTGGAGGCTGGGGGCCGGGTGATACAGGGGTATCACACGGAGGCAAGGAGGCTCAAGTGGGCAAGGGTGCTGTTCCACCTAAGAAGAATCTTTAACAGCCAGCGCAACAAACAACAATTGAAACATCGCTGGGCTGACCTGGTGGCCCGAGAGCAGGACCTGCTGGACCACCTGGGTGTGGTGATTGGTGGCCCTGTTGGTGAGTACAAATTTGAGTAATGTGTACAGTACAATGCTCTGGAGTGACAGTAGCAGATTTTGTGACATGCTCCATGCAATGTTTGTGGACATCTGGAATGCAAGTAGAACAAACTGTGGGCCTGATTTATACAATATTTGCAATGCATTACCGTCATTTGTTGACACGAAAGCTACACAAACTTGCAAAAGACAACTTTATCTTGTAAATGAGTGCCGCTTTGGCGTCAAGAGATGATGGTAATGTGCCACAAACCAATTTATGATTCAGGGCTTGTGAGTGTACCAGGAATGGGATGTATTTCACATGCTAATACAAGGAACCAATGTAGTCCCCATTTTTTTTAACCTTGTCTGAACAGTATTCATGGCCATACATACAAATCTCTTCCTAACCTGTGCTAATATCTTAGGCCGATATTTCTACTTAATTTGTGCAGCATTTGCATTATTTCTGGATGCCAAAGTATAGCACACTTGCTAAAATCAAATTTTTTTATGGTACGCTCCATAGCTGTAGCGTAAACAAATGAAGCAAATGCTACACGAAAAAAAGACACATCTGGCCCTAAGTTTTTTGTTTTTGTGTGTTTACGTGTGGACAGAAATTCTTTCACATGCCCAAACCTACTTGTGCCCGGATGCTACCAGATTGCAGTAGCACAAAACAGGTTCCTCTCATGGCTTTTCGGAGTAGGCGTTGAAATCCTATCATTGAGTAGCGTGGCCCAACAAAATTTTTGCCTTGGGCACAATTGCTGGTACACGGCTGGTGCAGTTACCATCTGTGTCACTTTATAGCCAAACAATTTTGTAAAGTGAATAGGTCATCATGGGATCCGTGCTCTTTGTGAATGCATGGTCACAAACTATTTATTTGCATGATGTTGTGCAAGAGACCACTGACTGCTTCCATTATACATTTTAAGTGAGAAAATAGTTTGTTATTTTACTTTTGGTATACCCCTGCTGATATAGTGCAGCATATGTACAATTATTAACTTCTCAGTATGAAGACTATCACACACATGGTGGTATGCTAAGATCAGCAGGCCAGCATTCCTGTGAGTGCCGTCATTCACAAGGTGCTTTCAAATAGAGTCCTACCTCATCAAGATTGCAGAAGTAGGACATTTGCTAACCCATGTTTTAACTAGCGGACAGTGTCAGTTTCGTTGTATTACCACAGATCACCTAACTTGGCAATTCTAAGTTAATGAATGTGGCAAAGTGTGATTTACAATACCTGATGTAGGTACACAGGGCCCAGGGTAACGCATTTCGGGTACAATGACTACACATGTACCCATGCATTCTGTCACGGATGATCAAATTAGGCACTGTCAGCATACATCTTTTTGTTGTTTTGAATCAGATAAATGGCCAATCCATGATTAGTGTAACATTGTCATCAAGTAACACACAGGATCCCTGCTATCATGTTGTCTTAGGGGGCATATACGGCTCTGGGTACACTGCCAATGTGGAATATGTAACCTACATACAATACTGGCACACATATAATGGACCATTTAAAGCACAATAATTCCTGAATGAAACTCAACCCACATGAGCATCACACAGTAACTCATTGTCCCTTGATGCACAAGCCACAATACCTGAGTCACTGGTATTGCAGTGCACCAGGAATGTGGCATTGCATGTCTCTCATAACAACAAATGATGAAATGGAGTACAAGGGACAAAATACACTTCAGTGTTTGAAGACGTGGAGTCATAATTCCCAGTAGCGGCCAAATGTGGGGCTATTAAGGGTATTACTGCAGCAAGGAGGAGCTGCTGGTTCGTGAGTATAGCAGCTACATCACTGTGGTAGGCAGCCACATCGGTCCTGAGGGGGTCATGATTGCATTTGTGCATGCAGTGAAAGGTTTGGGATGCCAGGTGTTGTGGCAACTCCCTAACTGCTGTGGTGAAATCCCTCACACATTTTTGTAGTCCTTGCAGGAGGGATGGTAGCGCTTGCATGGCTGCTGCCTGTTCTGCAGATGACATCATGCACGTGTACATCCCCTCAAGGCTGGCTGCCATATTTTGCATCCCCACCCACACCTCCTTGGCCAGCTCCCACTGTACTCCCACTACTGTCCTCTCAAAGGTGGTACCAGTGTCCTCCGAGTCCTCAGCTGGGTTGGAGCTGGCAGGTCGTACTATTGGGGTGGTGGGTGGTTCCTCTGTGATGGCTGCTGCATCTGTACTCCTCCTTGCGACTGAAGGTGGGGTCTGGAGGGTTCCAAGGACATCTTGGAGAGTCTGCTGTCTAATGTTTGTCAGCTCGTCATCCATGTCATCAGGAAATTCCAGGACAGACATATCCACAGGAGAGGCTTCGTCCTCTGCAATGAGATATTTTACAATTAGTGTGCCTGTGTTGTGGCAGTTGTAATGTGACGTTACTGACTTCCTATTAGGGAGACATTGTAATCTTGGTTCTTGTTCATTGTTCCTGTCATTAATATTAGCATTCACACAGGCCTGTGCCCCACCTGCATGTCACATGTAGTGTGGGCAGTTTGGGGAATTGTCTGTGTCACATCCTCTAGGTGTAGGTTCTGTCCAAATTGTGTGTTGGCACCTTCTTGTCCTACTCAACCCTCCTTCTACTTCCATTAGCATGGTGAGGCCTTGCAATGGCTGTGGGTATTCTTATGCCATTTGCACCACACTTAACAATATGGGACTGACCCAGACTCTGATATTTCACATACACCTCTATGTTGCTGAAAGCAAGCACATAGTATGTATGGCACTGGCATGGCACGATACAGGTGTCAGCATTGGTAGTGTGTCATGTTGATGATGGGGAATGTGTGCTACATTGGATTGCACTGATGGGCCTGGCAGTATTCCATTTCTTCTTATGACTGTGCGGATGTGTTTCACTAGCTAGACACATATGTCCACCCCCTCAATGCTGTTGTCTTACCAGTATGACATTTGAGATGTTGCAAGGTGGTATTGCAGCTATTGTAACACAGGCACAGACCCTGGAATCTGCAGCATGGGTATGACATTACTGCTGTGTACATCATAATGTAAGTAACAATACCTGATGTTTATTGCACCTATAGACATGAGCATTTGACAGGATTTACACTTTGTTAGGAATTACAGGGGATTTATAACGTCGTCATCCTGAACCCTCTATTTTGGGTGTGTTTGATCCATGGGCACCTAACTGCCATTTGCTACTTGACCAGCACACACAGCACAGGTGGTAGTGGCAACTGTTGTCAATGGTACATGCCACTTGCGGATATGGCCTGAGACTGGAAATTGAGTCCTAGTTCATGTTGTGACAATACCAGGTGTCGTATGACAGCAGGCCAGTTTTACCTTGTACCCTACCCTTCTGGACTGGCTTTGCCTTTCAAACATCCTTGGCATGGCCGAGTACCCTCATGCAAAGGTTGTTGGTGTAGTGTTGTGCTGTGCCCCAGGTTTCCCCTGCACCACCCATGTACCCGTGCCGTGCCCCTCTGCCTTTTCCACTGCCTGATATTCGGGGCTGACATGCATTGTGTAGTAGGTATGTCCCCCCCGCTTGCAGTTAACATTTAGGCATTTTTGTCCCCCATGCAACTTACCCTGCATCTGTGTTGTTTCCTGGTAGTCTGCGCTGTCTTGTACTTGAATCCCTGTGACGATCTCCTCTGGGATGACGGCTGCCACCATCTCCTCCATCTGGTCCAGGGCCTCCTGTGGTGCTGGACTCCCACCTCCAGTCTGCAGTGCTGCCTTCCTGTTCCTTGCCATTTTTTCCTTGGTCCTGCACTTGCAGTTGTGCCAGCGTTTCTTGCACTCAGTGACTGTTCCCTGTACTTCTGCCACACTGTTTATCTTGTCCATAATTTGTTTCCAAATTGTCTCTCTCCTCCCAATTGGCAATTTTGAGGTGACAAAACGTTTATGCTGGTGTTCCGTCACCTCTTTCACCAGTATTTCTTGCTCCTCTGCACTGAAACGACACTCCCTTTTCTTCTTCTCCCTCTCCTGGTCTTGTCTGGGTCCTTCTGGCTGGTTCCTGGGCGATTGGGGTCTTCCTGGTGTCTCTCCTGGCTTCTGGGATCCATTTTGGGGCTCCTTTGCACATTTTGCTGTGTTTGACCTGCTTTTTTACGATATTGCGGGGAAAAATGGCGCGTATTCGGTTTGCGAAGTAGTAAACCGGATTAAAGTCATTTTCTCCACGTTTTGCTTTACAACGTAGTGCAATGGTTAGAGTAAAAATAAATGACTCTAACCTGTGGTTTGTGCCACGGAGCATCAAAGTATAAATTTGATGCCCGGGTGACGCAAAGAAATGGTGTTAGCCGGCGTTAAACTTGGTGTTAGCCGGCGTTAAACTTTTTGACGCAAAACTGCGTTGGTGCAGTTTTGCATCAAAAAGTATAAATATGGCCCTTAGTCCCATATTTATACTTTTTTAGCGCCGCATTTGCATAATTTGTTGACGCAAAAGCAGCATAAAAAAAACGACACAAATGCAGCATTTCCCATCTTAATTTACCTCATCATATCGGTCTCCAAAATTTGTTGTCGCTTTTATACTATCCATAAAATCAAATTCCGTCCCCTTTCCTCAGTGGAACTACTGCATCACACCTTAGTTCTTAGCTGCCTAATTATTTTCCTCCTTGCATGATAGTCTTCAGAAATATAATATTGCACCTTGTCAGTTCATTCAAAACTCCTGTGCTCAGCTCCTCTTATCTCTGCTACGGACAAATCATCCCTTATTTCACTGAACTTTAAGAGGTATATATGCTTTCAGGTCCACTTTCTTTGTCTTGCCTTTACATGTGTGCACTCCTTGGCTCTGCTGTATACGTACTCTCTGGTCTGCACTTGATTTTCCTCCTAGCACTGTAACGGTGGAATGCGTTTCAGGTTATGATTAGGAAGTGCCTGAACCCACGCCAGATTAAGCCATGAGATGAGATGAGATAAAGGCTCATTTCAATCAATTATCAAACTAACATTGATCAAATCTTTCAGAATAGTTTTATCTGTTTCATCATATTTTTGCACCATTTATTTTTTCGCATAAAAGCATAGTCATAAATAAGACATATAACTACTAATACAATAAAATGTTATTACAATTAATCCTCATCCAAGGTGGTATTCGCAACACTTTTCAGGACTGCAATATAGTTTAGCACGGCTGTGTGGTGTACCAAAGTCGTATCGCTGCACCAATTTTGTTCTCGATATATTTAAGCAGTCTTTATTTTTTGGGTTTAAGGATTTAAATCTAACCCACCAAGATAGGCAGCTCAGTCAATAACTGCATTATATTATGCAAATGATACTGTTATCTTGCATAGAACCAAAAATGTCGCCCACTGAAGCCTTGACACGTTCTGTGTACAGCTATTTGTGTTTTGCAATTCGGTATTTGAAAGGGACATGCTTAATGTGTCCCTCCCAAATACCAAATATTAGTGGTATGTACGAATGTTTTTCAACTAAATTACCAGCGCAAAACATTCATTTTTTGCAGACTCCTCAAGGGTGGTGGTAATCATTTGCAGATGGGGATAGAGTCTCATGGGACCTCTTCCCCTTTGTGAATGTTGAAACAAATATTTTTTCAAGGGCAGGCAGTGGTCCATAGACCACTGCGGACCTCTGTCTGCTCTTAAAAAATTAAACTTAGACGTATCAATTTATTTTTTGAAACATATCACATTTTCCTTTAAGGAAAATGGACTGCATTAAAAACAATTATTGCTTTATTAAATGCAATCACAGACATGGTGGTCTGCTGATCCTAGCGGGCCACCATCCCTGTGATGGCTGCAATTCCTAATGGCTCACAAACTGCGACCTACCTCATTAATATTCATGAGTTCATTAGATTTGCAAGCTAGTAGGAATCGCTAAATGAAATTCAATGAGTTGTATACTTTAAGAAATAGTGATTTCTCAATTGCAATAAAAATAAATTGCAATCAGGTAATCACTATTCCTAAAATCTTTACATATGGCCCCTTGTGTATATTTTGAGTCTGTCTGCTTGTGTTATGCATGTGTAGCACATCTGCAATAAAAGGGCTATGAGTGTGAGTGAGCATGTATACTGAAGCAAGTGGGATTAATTTGGGGAACACCTGGTTTGTCATTGCACAATATGGAGAAGGAGGACAGCTGCCCCAGACTGTAGAAGCTTATTGCTTGCATTCCTATGGCTGGATCGTAGAGTTCTAGGCACTGAAGTGAGAAGGATGGAGACAGGGTTGCATTTGTGAACGCTGAATATATTACTAATGATTTTAACGGATTATGAGTTATGAATTTGCATAGAATCAGGGTAACATAGAAAATAATGTGCGACTTGGAAAATGTGCCGCTTGACACTTGAGTGCCACTTGACTAAAATGCTTTTAGAAAATGCATATTCATTATTATTCAAAGTATATGTGTAGGGAAAATTGTATTAATGATTTGATGTTTTGTATTTGTTTATTAATCAGATGTCTTAAGTTAGCGAGGTCTGGGCCTAGTTGCACACTAAACTGCAATGTCTGAATAAAATCATGAGAATGCATGTTCAGAAAATCTAATTCATTTATTGTTCACACTGAGTTGATCAAACGTTTAGCAGATGTCTTTAACTTTCTCATGAGAACTGCTTGCTAGAATGTTTTGTATTAGCACTTGTTAAATTGTAGAGTTGGATGTGCGAGACAGTGATGTTCCCAGGAACCAACAATGGATGCACTGACTGGAGCACAGTGTGTGACAAGAAAGTTACCTGACGAGCCGATGGGAACAGGAGAAAGAGAGCCAATCATTGACGTGTGAAAGACAGTTTAGTTATATCTTTGATTTGAGGTTTAATTGTAATTGGATTGACTGTAAACGTACAATTTTCTAACCAATTAAAATGTGGTGATTTTAATTTAGCCCGACTGCATTGGAGAGAGGCATGCTCGTTCTATCTTGTTTTGGGAGCTGAGCAGTTCCTTATGACTTTATTCTTATCTTTAACTTTGAAGCTTGATGGTTAAATGAATTTGATGCTGCCCTTGGAGATTGCTTCTTTAATGGTTCAGATTGCATAGACGCCCCTGTGCCTGAGCTATTCCCTGTCACTGTCCTTTGCTGAAGAGGATCAGACTAATGTCCAACTGATGAAGAGAATCGCAGCTTGCTGATCCATATTGAGGAGAGGTAAAACAAAATGGTATTGTCTTGATTATAAATGTATTCGTTTCTATGTACCAACAGCTAATATGTTAGAGCCTTCGTTAGATGTTTTCCAAATTATTAACATGCTATTCTAACCTGAAGGTAGGTAGGGAGACCCAGAAAATGGTAGCAGATTAATTAACAAAGGAGTCAATGTTGTTCATTTACTGAACTGAAATGTATGCCATTTCCAATGTGCAGTTATTCTTGCTGTTGATTTGTACCGTAACACATGAATGTTTAATAGCCAATACTTTAGCTAAATTGACATTCTTTAGAAGATTTGGTCAACTCGTGTTGTTTGTGTATACATAGTATTTGATTTTGAGACTAATTTACATGATACTAATGTTGTAAATCTAGGGAAATAAACATCTTAACCTTTACTAATTGGTGTGGTTATTAATGGCAAAATGGGTCATGGTCCCTGACAATTAATGATTCTAAAGACTTTTGTCGATGTTTATTGATTCTTATGATGTATTTGCAGTAATTTAACGGACCTATGGTAGAACCACTCTAAGAGTAGTCAAAAGGTCCATCGACCTAATAACGCGTCCCCTTATCTTTTAACATTTAAAGACCAAATAAGGCCTGACACATTAACACCTTTAGAAATCTTTGGTTAGAAAGTGGTTACTTACTAGATGTTCCTGCTCGCTGACATTTGGTTTATGATAGTGATGAAGGGTGGGATTGCAGTTTCTGTTGTGCTATATGAGTAAGTTTTTAGGTCAAGTCTAGCCTTTTGTCTGCCCCTGATTATTGCTTCAGAGAAGCTGATTACAGCCAGATGCAGAAACCATATACTTAATTGCACCTGAGTTGTGGGGGCTCCATTTCAGATACAGCTTTAGTGTGATCTTCTGTGGAAAGCAAACATGACCCAAAGGGTGCAAGAATCCTTAAAAACGCAATCATTAACCTCTTAAATCTTGCGCTACCTAAAGGACAGACAAATGTTCTCTGAAAAGGACTCTCCTTTGTACCTTCAAATTCACTGACTTTGTCTGAGTAAAACATGAAGCAATAAAACATCAGTAAAATCAGATTCAATTTTTTTTCTTCATAAAAAAGACACAGTCTCTTTAACAGAACCCTAATGAGTTTGAAAAAAGTCCACATTTTGCCCCCCACTTCTGAAATGACAACAAAATGTATTACATTTGAAAGGGGTGTCATCTCCAGAATTCAGCAACTGGGACAAAGAAAAGAACACCCGAAACCCATTTGCACAAACAAAGGCTGTTACTCAAATTAAAAAAATTAAAAAGCAATAGTCAAAAAGCTTGTGGACAAAGGTTTTGTCATTGTAATTTTCAGCAAGGATAATTGCCTTCAAATAAGACGAACACAAGTTCAAGATCAAAACTATTATAAAAAACCCAATGTTGATCCAACCATAGAAATTTGAAGTCGGTTTACAGATGTAATCCAAAGAGGATAGGAAGAAGGCTGGATTGGTTGGAAGGAACCAGAAGTCTTGAGAAATCTGTTTCCACATACTCTATCCCTGTTACACTTACAAAAATAAAGATCTCGTCAATTCTCTGGGGAGGAGTACTGTTTCTGGATACAATCCACTTCTTGAACCTATTTCAAAATATGTAGATACTTTTCTCCAACCGTTTATTGCAGTGGTTAGGTCATATATCCAATATACCAACAACTTTATTAAAAATGTAGAAGGACTCTCATTTGGCATCCTTAGAACATTTCTGATATCTCTAGGCATAGTTGCATTATATACAAACATTCCTCATGAACACAATTCCAGCTTAATGGAAAAACACACTAGACCACATTGTGTACCAACATAATTTATTCTTACCTTCATTATATTTACATTTAAAAATAACTTTATTTGAAGATGATTTTACTTACAAGTAAAATTAACAAATTTGGTATAATCCTTTGTCCCAAAAGCAGCCATTCTGTTTATAAACGAAGATGAAGAGAAATTAATTATGACAACAAACCCTTTACTCAAAAACATAATTTATGGTTGAGATATATAGACAATGTTTTTTGCATTTTCTCAGGCACTATTGAATTGTTAAACTATTGAACCCTAGACATTAAATTCAATATATCTAGCAGTAAAAACATAATCAACTTCCTAGACCTATGGGCCAAAGACAAAAACAATTCATTATTTTTGTCTCTCAGCACTAAAACAACAGAGAAGAACCTTGTCCAAAGATTTGAACGCTATCACCGTTGGAAATAGAGAGACAACCTCCTATACAGACTTGCAAAGAAGAGTATTTTTATCATTCCAATTCACTCTTGGAAAGAGAACCCAAAATAACTACTGAAGCATTAATACGTTGTGCTTCAATGTTTTGTCCACAGAACCAAATAAACCACTATTTGTGCTCAAAAAGCAGGAAGCCTCGGAATCACCTGGTGAGGGCTAATGCACCTTCAGAAACCATGTCAAAAGATCATTACAAGAGCACTGTAATGTACCACCCAGTAAAGGACACAGTAAACATGAATATTGGACCTTATGCTCACCAGACATTTGAGGAACCTACCATTACCTACAACAATTAATTGATGTCTCAGGGACATAAAATACTTCCAACTTACCTAAATCTGCACTCTGTGAGTTTGTCCTGCCAAGTGGTGCCACTGTAGTCTTTGCCCCTCGAAGTGAGGCGTAAGGTGTGATTTTAGTCAAACCCACGCATCTTCATCTGAACTGGAGCATCTTCACCTTTGCATGGACCAGAACCGACACATCATTGTCTCTGCATGGAGGGGTCCCAGCGCATTGACTTCAGAACCAGCACATCACCCTTGGAATCGATGCATCCTCAGCTGCAGGATTCAGAACTAGCATATCGCCTTTGGGACCAGTGCATCACCTTAAGAATCAACACATCCTCTGCAACAGGAGCAGGACTGATGCATCAAACTGGACCAGTGCATCCCCCTTGGACCAGACGCATTGCATGCTTTGTATGGAGAAAACCGGCATATCTCTTTATGTTCCGGGATCAGAACAATTACATCTCACCAGCTCCCCCCCACATTTACCTCGATGTTGATGCAACCAGGATCAAGGTACTTTTGTTCTGGGGTCCTAAGTGGGTCGCTGTATCTGGGCGACGTTCCATCGTGGTCAGTCTGAACCCTTAATTTTGTCCTGGTCCAGTGCAACCAGATAATCCCGGTTGGCGTTTCTTGGTTCTAAGCACTTTTCTACAGTTTATTCTTTAAAATTCATAATTCTAGTTCTACATATTGGATTTTTGTCATTTTAGTCTTGTTTTAATTACTAAATTAAGTTCTATTTTTCTAACCAGGTGTGGTATATTTTTGTGTGGCATTTGCACTGTTTTACTGTTTGAAGTGTTGCACAGGTTAATTTAGGGTGTGTTTGTGACTTACCCTGACTAGGATTGTGGTTCCTGCTTGATCAGGATGCATACCTCTGTCTACCATAACCCCAATTTCTAATACTGTTGCTTGTTGTGTGTTTACTCAATGTCACAACGTCTCATGCATCTTGATGTTTCACTAAGCAATGTTGTAATGTCTCAAGCATTTTGTCTTTTCTGTGGATAAACTTCAAGCAATTAATGCATTTGTTCATCAAAAGACTATTTCCTTTTGATCTCTTTTGAATACTATTACTAAAAATATCCTTGAGGGACTTTCTTCTTTTGATTCTACTGTGAGAAGCGTCAGTCTACGTAAAGTCTGTGACACTTGAATTGACAACCACTCCAAAATATTTCCAAAGTTGGAAACAATTGATCCACATCTCTGTTTAAAAATGTGCATACAATTATTAATCATAATAATATATGGTGTATGATATATGTTAAAATCCCTCAATTCACAGATATGTGTAGACCTAAAAGAAAAATTACAAAAGGTGTTTTGATATGGTATATTTCCCTTTTAAGTTATGGTTGGCTCTGTACACACAATACTACCTCAGCTGTCTTCATTGTCACAATCAAATGCAGTGGCCAGGTAAGGGAGAAGGAGAATAGAAGATATGAGGTTCAGATGAACCAAGAAATTAAATTTGGTGGGATGGAAAAAAATGGTGTTAATAGAATGAGGGCACAGATGCTGGACTGTAAATTGTTTTCAGGGGTTTTTAGAAGAGTTATAGAGGAATACAAGTATCTCAGAGAAGAACGGGAAGTAGTTAGAGGGAGACCAAAGATCTTCATTGGGTTTTTGAGTAAGATCACTTCAACAGTAGACTTGAAACACAGTGAATAGGTAGCAGATAAGAAGGAGTGACTCAATAAAAAGGTTAGGCAGAGAAGCACTGTGGATGAAAGATCCAAATGTTTGTTCCCTGAAGGGGTCAGATGGTATACATTGTGAATTAGCCTGGAGGAGGGAAAGAATGCAACAAAGTCCTTGCTTGACAGATGAAAGTGATTTATGGGAATGCATGAAGGGGAGATTATGTTACTGTTTGTACTTACAAGGCATTGGCATGGGTTCTGTTTGAGAACATACTTTTAAGGTAGGTGGAGTTTGTGTTATTTAACACTTGAGAGTGGGTTCAAGGTTTTTTTGTGCATGTAAAGATTTTCTGGAGTCTTCTGTTTACGCCACTTGCAAAGGAGTGCCTCATCCATCCTCTCAATTAGCACATTTTGGACATGAATTTGGGGCTATAACTGTAAAGTAGCAAGAGTAAATGTGTCCAAGAGATAATGTGTATGAAAAGGATGTTAAAAAAATTTGTTGACGAGGTTGAAGGATTAGTGGTGCTAGTGTGGCAAAAAGTTGCTGTGTGTTTGATGTAACAAAGCTAGTAAAGAATCTAGGACATATGTTTAAATATTAGGGGTAGCTGTCTTGGCAGCTGAATGAATGTTGATAACCATATGCATCAGATCTTGAATAGAAAAGAAGTTAACGGAGGGATGAGGATAGACAGCTAACTTGTAGCAGATACTAATGACATTCAAGGGTTTTCCCTGCTTATCTGTAGGCGTTAGTCAATGAGTTATGAGATACTATTTATGCAAAATGTTTTTTCTCTCTTTGGATTTTAGGTTGAAAGCTGAGATTTACAAATTCACTGGGGGCCGTGAGATGAGATAGGCCAATAACAGTGTTGAAGCCCTCAATGAAATAGTCAGTAGCACCTGGTGGTCAGTAGATTATAATCAGGACCACTGAAACTATACAGGTCTGCATGTTAGACCTAGCATCCTTGGCGTGGTCTCCTTTAACATTTTGCCTCTGCTTCCCAGGTTGTTGCTGTGAGCTAGACTATGCTTTTGCTGTTTTTGTTACTCTGGGCATTTTACCACTGCTGACCAGTGCTAAAGTGCAAGTGCTCGCTATGTGAAATTGTATGTTTAATTGGCTTTTCCATAATTGACATATTTTATATACTAGGAAGTCCCTAGTAAAGTGCACTAGAGGTGCATTGGGCCTGTAAATCAAATGCTACTAGTGGGCATGCAGCACTGATTGTGCCACCCACATGAGTAGCCCTGTACACATGGCTCATACCTGCCACTGCAACGTCTGTGTGTGAAGTTTTAAACTGCCAATTCATCTTGGCAAGTGTACCCACTTGCCAGGCCTAAACCTTCCCTTTTAATACATGCAAGGCACCCCTAAGGTTAGCCCTAGGTAACCCCAAGAACAGGGTGCCCTGTATGTTAAAGGTGGGACATGTACTGATGTGTTTTTAATGTCCTGACAGTGAAATACTGTCAAATTATTTTTTTTACTGTTGCAAGGCCTATCTCTCTCATAGGTTAACATGGGGGCTGCCTTTAAATATCCTTAAAATGTGCAGTTTCCCTTTTAGAGCTGATAAAAATGTGGAGTTGGGGGTCTCTGAATTCACAATTTAAAAATACACCTTTTAGTAAACTTGGTTTTTGGATTGTAAGCTTGAAAATGCCACTTTTAGAAAGTAGACATGTTCTTGCTTAAACCATTTTGTGACTCTGCCTGTTTGTGGATTCCTTTTCTGGGACAGACTGACAGTTGGGCTGTTTGTGAATCTCCTCTAGACAGTGATACGAAGGGAGCTGGTGTGTAGCCTGCATATCCTGATGAGCCATCTGAGCTAGAGTAGAGGGAGGAGTGGCACTTATACCTGAATGTGCTGTGTCTGCTCTCACACAATACAGTCTCCATCCCCCTGGTGTGTGTCCGGGGCCTGGCCTGGATAAGGTAGGATCTTCTGAACTTTCCTTTGAAGTTTGTCTACTTTAAAGGCAGAAAGGGATATAAGTAGTGGACCCAAAGCCCAGATTTTTCCATCGCTTCTGGTTTCAAGAGAAACCTCTGCCAAGGAGAAGAGATGAAGAACTGAGGTGAAGTGCTGTCCCTGCCTGTGACTGTGCTTTGTTAGGCTGTCCTGTAGTTGCTGTTTCTACCTGTGAAAGGTGACAACGACTGGACTTTTGTGTGCATTCCTGCTTCATAGCTCTGAAGGGTTTGGCTGAGCTTGCCTCCTCTTTTGAAGTCTCAGGGCCATCAAAGACTTCGTCTGCCAGTACTTGGACTTTCTACTGTGACTCCTGCCCTGCCAAGTGGTACCCCAGCCAGTCCCTGGGCCCTTGAAAGGTGAAGTTGGCAGAACCAAGACTGAAATCTACGCACAGAACACCGTGCGGGAAACTTTTCGACACACCTCCTGCAACGCAGCTGATAAATGATGCACCACCTGATTTGCAGCTAAAATTGACCCTCCATCTGCATCTATGTGAAGCAGAAAAAACACAACACCCACTTGTGGCTGCTGATAACGATGCAAACAATACGCAGTGCGGTTTTCCAACACTGTGCAACCAGATTTCACACACTTCATTGCTGGGCTTCAAATTTATCATGAACCTATGCAGATCCGAGGTGCCCTGTCTGGAAATCAATGAATTGCTCTCTTGCGAAGGAGAAAAACGATGCACCGCCTACCCGACCGGAGAAGAAACAATGCACGGCCTACTTGCGAGTAAGGAATGGACCATGCAGCTTTATTTTTGATGCAAATCAGATACTTTGTGTAACAACAAGGTTTCCATTGTTTTCTTTTGAGTAAGACTCTAAGGGCCGTATTTATACTTTTTGGCGCACAACTGCGCCAACGCAGTTGTGCGTCAAAAAATGTAACGCCGGCTAACGCCATTCCAAAGCGCCATGCGGGCGCCTTATTTATGGAATGACGTTAGCCGGCGGAGCTGCCTGGTGTGCGTAAAAAAAAATGACTTACACCAGGCAGCGCCGGCGTAGGGGAAAATGGAGCTTGGGCGCCAAAAAATGGGGCAAGTCAGGCTGAGGCAAAATTTTCGCCTCAACCCGATTAGCGCCATTTTTTTTGACTCCCAACACCCATTGAAATGACTCCTGTCTTAGCAAAGACAGGAGTCATGCCCCCTTGCCCAATGGCCATGCCCAGGGGACTTATGTCCCCTGGGCATGGTCATTGGGCATAGTGGCATGTAGGGGGGCACAAATCAGCCCCCCCTATGCCACAATTTTTTTTTTTTTAAATACTTACCTGAACTTACCTTAAGTTCCCTGGGATGGGTCCCTCCATCCTTGGGTGTCCTCCTGGGGTGAGCAAGGGTGGCAGGGGGTGTCCCTGGGGGCATGGGAGGGCACCTCTGGGCTCCTTCCGAGCCCACAGGTCCCTTAACGCCTGCCCTGACCAGGCGTTAAAAAATGACGCTAAAACGGCTGGACGTCATTTTTTTTGACCCGCCCACTCCCGGGCGTCATTTTTGCCCGGGAGTGTAAATACGGCGCACATGCCTCGGAGTAATTTTTTAGACGGGAACACCTACCTTGCATATCATTAACGCAAGGTAGGTGTCCACGCTAAAAAATGACGCAAACTCCAAGATCTTTGGCGCTAGACGGGTCTAACGCCAAAGTATAAATATGGAGTTAGTTTTGCGTCGGAATTGCATAAAAAAAAACGACGCAATTCCGGCGCAAACAGAGTATAAATATGCCCCTTATTCTTTTGAACAAACCAGGTACTTTGTGTAATATCAACATTTCTATTGTTTTCTATGGAGTAAAACTCTTATTCTTTTGAAAATTCATATATTGACTTGTGTATGTTGGACTTTTGTAATTTTGGTCTTGTTTGATTTAGATAAATATGACTTATTTTTCTAAACTGGTGTGGTGTCCATTTGGTAGTGTTTTTACTGTATTAATGTGTGTTAGTACAAATACTTTTACAAATTGCCTTTGAGATAAGCCTGACTGCTTGTGCCAAGCTACCCAGGGGTGGTCAGGGGTGGTCAGGGGTTAGCTTGAGTGTGTATCTCCATTTCCCCGACTAGAGTGAGAGTCCCTGCTTGGAAAGCGTGCAAACTGACTGCCAACCAGAGACCCCATTTCTAACACTGCAACTGTGACATTTTCTATATAACTACTGATTTGACACATTTACCACATAATCCATCCTCTGCTGCATAATTTGAAGATCTTACAAAAAAAGCTTGCATCTCAAACAGATTCAAAGTTTCTAAAAACTCAACAACTTGTGTTGCCATTCAGTAGAAGTTACTTTGCAAAGGTATTTTTTTTTAGTCCTCATACACCTCAGATTCTAAGCCCACTCCATAGTGTATTCTGATGCACCATCACCGATCTGGAGGTGGCTGATGCCAAGGCACCAGAATCTCTCACTAGTACCCTGAAGGCAAAACATGTCTCCAGTGGGGAGAGTAAAGTGGTGATTACTTATAGGACATGCCCATGAGCCAAGTACTCAAACACAGTTCACAGTTTACCCTTAAAGTCCCTTCTATTCAACAGCAGAGACCATGTTTTTTCCTTCTTTTCTCTAGAAGTGCCCACTAACATGTCTAATTTTGCTACTCGAAAGAGCTCACTTAGCGAATCTTCATGTGGGGGGGGGGGCTACAGAAACCCAATGCCGATAGATTTCTCTTTTATTTCCCCATCTTCTGGTAGACCAAATATTATTGAAGAGAGGGTCATCGGGACTTCTTCCCAGAAGCGGAAGACAAGTAGGCAATCCATGAGCATATGAACATCAGATATACTCAGCAATCCATACTTTGGACAGCTCACCATACCCTCCTTCCTCTTCTTTGAGAGTTTATAGGAAGAGTAGTAGGCTCTATGCAATTTGAAGAGATGGTTCCTCCTTAGCGTAGCTGCCTTACTGTACTGAACAGCATATGCATGGATGATTGCTATCTGTCTTTTAATAGTTCCATCAGAAATGCCATATCTCCTTCCCAAAGTTCTCCAGGTGACTTAACGTCATTGTCAAGTGTCTCTGAGATTGCCCAATACCAGCTGAAGACCTTTTTAGCATAGGCCATATCTCTAATTAGCTTTTCCTCCAGCAAATTCCCTTAACCCAACATGATACTGCCACACCTTTGTAGCCAACTACTCAATTGGATATATTTCAACCTAGAAAGGTTTTCCCCGGCCATTACTATTAGCTCATCCTAGGACAGTAAGGAGCCATCTCTGACCAAGTCTCCCCAGTATTCAATCCCCATCCTCTTTAGGGGCAACGCCAGTACATCGGCCAAACATTCTGGGGTTTCCGGGGAGTCCCACACCGGGGCCCATTGACTTTAATACTTATTTTTACTGCATGCCGCACCTTAAACCATGTCTTGAACACATCCTGTAATACTTTAAGTTTCACTTTTTTAAAGAATTTGGGGTTGGTGAATTTATACAAAAAATGCTTTGCCGCGCCTTTCACTGTACTTAGCATGGCTTTAAACATAACTCCGATAGCAGAAACATCCAGTGAGTAGAATAGCATCCTAGTATTCTTAAGATGAAATATCTGAGCATAATATTGCAAATCAGGGAGGGATAGACCCCCCTTTCCCTCCTTCTATGCAGCTTCTTCCATGCGATCCTTGGGCCCTCCTGAGCCCAAATGAAAGAATTTATATTTTGTTGAAATTTGTCAGATTGACATTGTGAATAATTGTGAGGGGAAGATGCAGCCAACCTCACATTAGCCTACCACACTTTACCAGTGAGTTTGTTAGGTTAATCATAGCTATTTTCTCGATTTTCTGCTCAATCATTATGCCTAAGTACCTCAATGACTTCCTTGTCTGCCTCTGATCACCCTTCTGATTCCATGTCATTATCTCAGTTTTCCCAGAATTGACATAGTAACTCGAAACTTTCCCAAAACCCTCCTCAATACTCAACAGAGTAGGGAAAGCCATAGATAAATCTGATGTGTACACACCAAATCATTGGCATATAAAGCAACTTTTTTATCCCATTACAACAAAAGAGAGAGACTGTGGAGCTTTGTCTAATCTTTTCAGCTAAGGACTCCACATATAAATCAAATAACAGATGGGAGAGAGGACAGACCTGTCTCGTGCCTCTAGTAATCTCAAGGAGTGCAGTTACATTTCCATTCACCAATACCTTTGCTGAGTGTCTGTAATGTCCAACCAAGCTGCATGATGGAACGTAGCTGTGTTTGTCCATGATATAACCGGGGCAAGTCTATCTGAGTAATATCAATAGCAGATGACACAATGTTGGATAGTGAATAAATCCTGTTGGACAGAGTGTTCATGCCGTTGTCGACAACTGCTAAAGCTTTCTCTAAGTTTTCCTTATCTAATTGCCTCAAACGTGCAGCAGCTTCTATCTGTGAAAGTTTCCAGATCTCATTATACATAGCCTATAGGAACCTTTTAGAGCGCTGCTTCTGAGGACCTAGCAGAAAATCCTGCAAGTCTACATCTTCAGAAAGAGTGTTAAGATGTTTTTAAACTGCAGGTAACGTGTTAGTCTGTACCCATTGTTGGCACAGTTTACCCACACTGTATGTTGTAATTATACCTGTATGTTGACCCGATAAAAAGCAAGGGTCTGGCCTGTTAATTGTAAAACCCCCTGAAGTGTTCAAAAAATGTGCTTGACACCTATTGGTGTCCGTTGGCCATATTAAACACCCGCCGGGACTGGAAAGTGAAGAATTATAGGTACCAGCCTTAACCATTGCATCTAGCGTTTCCCTGGTGATATTAAGGAAATATTGCCAATCATCAAACTTCACAGGTGTGGGGATACTGGGCGTGTTCATGTCTTTAATTTTTGCTAACCCCAGACAGGATGTCTGTTGAATCGTGTAATTTAAAAAGATCATTTGCACAGGAATTAGGCATGCTCTAAACAAAGCTTCCCTACCCTGTATTTGCCAATCTTGTGTTCCCCATACACTTTTCAAGTCAATAGTGCTCTTCCAGTATTCGTAACCTTCAACTGTGAGCCGGGAAACAAAGGGATCTGAATCAATCAGTTTTGTGTTAGTTAGCAAAATTTTCCTAATTTGTGAAGCAGGCAACTTGAAATAATATGACTACGCATTTTTCCTGTCATGCCCAGTGAAGTATGTAAATTTATCTGAGTAGTGCTTTGGGCTCCCCACTGGTGGTGTTGAACAGTGTTCCCACTGTGTATAATTTAATACTGACCTGTGTCTAGTGGCACGGTGTAGATAGTAATGTCCCCAATTGTTGTAACAGAACATTTCCCCATAATTCATTGTATGTCCATATACATCATCACTTTCAAATACGGAATAGTCCTTCATTTCAGTTAGCATGGAATCAACTGTTTGGACATCCCAATCATCAGATACAATATCAGGTGTAATCACATCTGTCATAGATATTTTTAACACATATGGAATTTGAATGACCTCAGTAGGCCCGTACATATCAAAGGGAACATTGTCCCACACAATCCCATCAGGAATCGGTATTGCTGAAATGTTCACAAGGGACAAGTCTCTTCGGACCTTATGTGAGGCATGATATGGAGTTAAGACTTCATCCACAGGCTCTACAGATGAGCGTTCAGGAATGTAATGACCATTTATAAGCAAAAAGAAAACAGTCACAAAAGCAACCCAAAATAAAATGCAAAAAATTTCAAACAGAACCATAAATAGTTCCATGGGTATATTAAATAGTTCTTCTTAAGCCATTGACACAACTTACGTTTTTTTAAAACATTGTCAATCACAATAGTGGATGAGTCTGAGGAAAAATCATCAATGTCTACGAAATAGCCAGAGGCAGTCTCTGCAAATACTGGAGCCGGTGCATTACTTGTACATTGGTCCACTTCGTGTGGAGGCTCATGATAGACGGTGTCATCAGTCTGTGAAGTGTTTGTGTAAAAAACGGCCAATTCTTGGACAGGGGTTGTTATTGACGTGGTAACTGGAACTAGGAAGAGTTCGTTTTCCGCCCTCCCCATGGTCGAGGAGATATCTGTGACAGCATTGGACATTGTTGCATAGTCCGTAGTAGTGTTGTTCATCCTACTATGTAGAGGTATGTCCTGTTGGGTAGTGAGAGGGGATCGGGAACTACCCAAGGGACCTCTTGGTCTACTGTGAAGGATCGGCCACATGGTGTAGTTTGATGTCATCAATGGAAATTAATCTGTTTGTTCTAGAACCAGGCAGTGATGGTAAGATGACAGTTCTGGTAAATTAAACTCCCAAGACCGGGACAGGTGCTCTGTATGATGGACCGAATTCCTTCTTCACAGCGATCTTCTCATGAACCAGATCCCCAACTTTAGGAATCCATCCAGTCGAAGTTTTTGCTAAATCCCTTATTCCTAAGGTGGCAGCACTGGTAGATGATTTATCATCACAAAATTGCTGAAGCTCCTGTAAAACCGTGAGACGTTCATTTATGTCAAATGGTGTTTCTGCTGCCACCAAACCAGAGGCAACAAGATCTGGGACATACATAGGTCTCCCAAAGAGAACCTCATAAGGAGTGCGTCCCCCCAAGGACCGTCTTGGCAGATTATTCAGTGCTCTCTGGACCCCATATAGGTGATGAAGCCAACTACGGCCTGAACCTAATACTGGAGCTGTTAAGGACTGCTTTAGATCACTGTTCCGCCTCTCCACGACCGAATTTCCCTTGGGATGGTATGGTGAGGAGTAATGGAGTCCAACACCCATCGTCCCCATGGTGTCCCTGAATGTCTTTGAGGCAAATGCAGGGCCCTGGTCCGAATGGAATGCTGCAACCGCATATGTACTGATAAAGATCAGCAAGTCTTTTATAACAGTTTGAGCGTCAGCCGACCTCTGCGGCCATACCCACAGAAATCTATAACAAGAATCTACAGCGACTAAGATGTATTTGTATGCACCATCAGGTTGGAGTGGACCGCAATGGTCCGGTACACACATTGTAGTGGACTGCTGGACACTAAGAGGGATGTCTGTGGTGGACATTTGATATTGGAGCCCTTTATTTGCTTGCAAATATCACAACAAAGGAAATATTTATTTGTCCGTCTGCATAGACCAGGTGTTCCCTTTTGAATCTCTAAACCCGTTCAGATTCCAATGATTAAGATAATCATTGTATGAGTGGACGCAGTAGTATGAGTCACAGACTGTTAAAGTCAGGCATCCTGGCCCTATGTGTTCTAGCGCTAATATAAGAGCTTTAAGTTCAGCCAACTGAGCTGTGCAGTCCCCTAGGGTCTGCGTGTAGGTGTTGTGAGGGTGGAATACTCCATCTTCCATCACTCCGCTCACGGCTGCGCAAGCGGCTGAGTATTGATGTTTGGTACCTACAGCTGGTTGTGCTGAACCATCAGTGTAGATGACAGTATGGTATCTGTCAAGTGGCAAAATATTTAGAGGAGTGGGGTACTCATGTTCATACTGGAGAAACTCTTGTGTCTGAAGTTTTGGATCAAAGATGTAATCAACATCAGTGGCGGTCAGAGACGTTGCCCACTGTATCCAACATGGATGTAATGCTTTAGCATTGGGAACGCTTGCTTTGGTGACAGCCTCTAAGGCCGGCACCGGGGTAACAACAATAATGCATTTCCCTTGGGCAAGTGGCCTCTCCTTAATGATAGCCATCTGAACTGCTGTCAGAATCTTTTCTGTAGGTGCAAACCGTTGTTCTGCATTTGAGTATAAATGTGATTTATATGCTATGGGTAATGTGTCACCTTCATTGAAAATGACATAAGTAAATCCAATGGCACCAGAAATTATTCTGATGACCAAATTCGTTTTATTGTCACATGTGTGCAAGTGTTTAGCTTCTAGCATGTCCTGTTGCAATTCCCTAAGGATGCGTGTGTGTTCAACTGTTCAGTGTCTGCTAGAAAAGTTTGGATGTACCAAGTCATAAAGTGGCTTGATACGCTGTGCATAGTCTGGAATATATGTTCTGCCGAAATTGAAGAAACCTAGTAATGACTGTAGTTTCTTGAGAGTGTTAGGAGAGTGCAATTGTGCACATTTCTCTAGAAAGTGTGGGGCCAGGCTGTTCCCCTCGTTCGATAGCTCGTATCCCAGGAACAATACACTGAGAAAGGCAATCTTACTTTTCTTAAAGTTGAATTTGTAACTGAGCTCTGCAAATCCCAAAATAATCCGATCGACCCTTACAAGATGAATGTTGAGGTCGTCGTCCGTGAGATATATGTCATCCACGTAGGATAACGCCTCTGGATCAACATCATACAATATTGATGTTACACAGGCTGAAAATAGCCCTGGGCTATTTTTATAGCCTTGGGGTAAACGACAAAAGCGTTTCTGTGAGCCAAATGAGAATGCACTAAGGTCCCGACTTTCATGTCCTAAATTCTGGCAGAAATCCCATTAGAAATATCTAACGTTGTTTTATATTTTTACGCACTATATTGTTTATCAGTGCTGTGCTATGTGAGTTTTGTATAGCATATGTACAGTATGTGTATGACTGTTCAAATGTCTGTAATCTATGACTATTCTGTAGGAATGGTCTGGCTTTGCAACGGGGAATAACGGGATATTCATTGCAGATGTACAGGGCTCGATTACTCCCTGATACTCAAGTTGAGTGACGATCTCCCTCATCTGAGCTTTTGCTTCATGTTTAACAGGATATTGTGGCTGAGGCTGGGGTGTAGACCTAATGGGAAAGACATGACAAGGAGACTCCTTACCCCAACCTACATGATTGCAATATAACGCAGGTGCCTGCGCTAAAGCCCATTCAGTAGCATAGGCTTGTTTTTCTGCTTCTGGAACAAGATTAGAGAAAGAAGGCAAAATTACATCTTCTCCATGTGGGAGCTTACAGACGTCCTCAGGTGGCCAGTCTCTTTTGGACAATAGGATATCACTAGTGAGTTCATCCCAGAATATTACACCAATGGTGCACTCCACGTCTCCCTCTATTTGAATTTTTAAATCACAAACCCTGTCTGGTGGGAGAACGCGGCCGTCCGCTGTCTCAACTGCAATAAAATTGCTAGTTGCTGTCACATCCAGATGATCTTTCAGACTCTGACAACATATCGTGACCTCTTCTGTGCTGTCTAACAGTGTCACTGCCCACGTCTTGTTCCTCAACAGTGTTCTCAAGTGTACTGGCATTTTTAGCTGACAATGCTGCCACCTTTTTCTTTTTAAACTGTGGCTTTTGCTGAGAAGTCTTTTCTTCTTTTTTAATAGTAGACTGCAGCGAGTCTTTCTTTTGTTTCATGTATTCAGGACGTCGATCAGGACGGCCCCCTCTCTCGCTACATCTATCCGGTGCGTCCTGAAAGGAACTAGAGAGATGTGAATCAGTATATCTGTCAGGAGTTTTGATATTCTCCCTATTTCTGAGATTGTATCTCCTTTCAGAGTTCTCCGGGTGTGGAGAATCAGCTCTCTTATTTCGTCTATCCTTAAATTCTTTTTGTTTTTCCCAGCACTTTTTAGGGCCCTCTTGTGCCTGCTTCGTACCTTCCTTAAGGGTGGTACTTTGTAATTCCAGCTTCTTTGGTTTAGCTCCCAAACTGTCCCGCCCTATACTAGTATAGGTGTCGGAAATTATTTTTGGTAGCTGTCTCTCCTGTTCCAAATGTGGAGTTTCCCCGAGATGCTGGCGTATAGCCAGTGCTATCGCTCCCCCTTTAATGTTACTGAGTATTATTGAGGAAACTGTGTCAAAGTTACGCATTAACTTCATCCCCAAATCTAAGGCTGGTGCAGCCCGTGCTCATTCTGTATTTGTTTTAACACTTCCGGTAAATCGGCAAGTGTCGGGGTACCATGTGCGGTAGTATATATAGCCGCAAGTACTGTACCCCATGTGGCACAGTCATTCACCGAGGGAACCATCCCGAAGGGCAAGCACATTGTGAGAAGTCTATGTTTTTCCTGTGGTCCCGTATGGGGAAACACAGCTTCCAGCTGGTTTGTTTTCTGGGCTATCCAGAACAGTATTTTCTCTCGCTCTGTGGGTATTTTACCCATGATAGTATGCACTGTTTGTGGATTAATCCCAGTAGCCAATTGGTATCCACCAGGTGCTGGTGGAGCTGAACGCGCTGGTGTCGTGTTCAAAGTTTGCATTACGAACTGGACTAGTTGTCTATAAAGTGTTACTAACTCATTATATAAATTTTGTAGATCTGCTATTGGCATATTTGGTATGCCTGGGTGAGTTGTGTATGTGGCAAACATAGGCCACGTTGGTCCATCATTACTTAAAGGATCTAGTCTCACTCTTTGTATTACATGTGGTAGGGCGCCTTCAAACCAGTTCTGATGCTCTTGGTATGTGAGCGATATTTCATGATACTGGCATGTTCGATACCGTTGAGGTACGTTTGCAATTTCGCATGTGTGGAATGTATGTGTTCTTTGGTCCACCTCGGGAAAGGTGACCCAAAAATAAAATGTTTCTGTTTGGTATGCTTCATTAGCTTCTATTATGAGTGTAACATCCCCGCCATCTTCTGTAAGGCCACGCGCTAATTGGTGTTGTGTTAGTGCTTGTCTAGCATTCTCAGGAATTTCAATGGCGTTAGCCATATTTGTTTAGAGAAACGGAACACCAAATGGGGAGTAAAGTCCTTTTATAAGTTCGAGCTCGAACAACCTACAGCCTAATTAGGTGTCACCTGTTCAGCTAAGGAGGATCTTCCCAAAGACCACGGATGTCTCCATTTAATGGTACTTAGGGTACCTGTTGTCTGTGAGACAGTGATAGTCAGGGTATCCGTAAAATAGTGCCTAAACACCATTGTTGGTGGCGCCATGTCGTAGTTGGACTCTTGCTCTAGGCAAGTCTGCAGGTTTAAGAATGACAGTACTTATGTTTGTAGGCGACTATGCCTATCCTACAACAAGTTGCAGCTGTTGTCCCAACCCTTCCGGCTCACTAGCAGCACCTAACCAAAAACCTAAACAGTAAAAGGTGATTTGTGGCAGCCTTTACGCATGGACTCAAGAGTATGTCATTTCAGGGAGTGTCGTGGTTAAACGGAGATTATCCCTCACAGATACATAATTTCTCATACAAACACAGGCAATAACGATGATGCAGTAAAGTTTCAATGGTTTTTATTTAACACAACTGCAATCTGCAATACATTGCATGAGCTGCAATGATTAGGATAATGAACAGTGCAAGAAACAGAATTGTAAAGACAAGAGTCATTATTACAAAGACCCCCACCATCTTGCAATAACATGAAAAGACATAAAGGGGGTCATTCTGGCCCAGCGGGAAACCCCCCTCAACAATGAAGCCAGCTCCGAATGGAGCTGGCGGAGTTGTAGGGGTGCGACGGGTGCAGTGGCACCCGTCGAGATTTTCAGTGTCTTGCAAAGCAGACACTGAAAATCTTTATGGGGCCCTGTTAGGGGGCCCCTGCACTTCCCATGGCGGTGGCATGGGCAGTGCAGGGGCCCCCAGGGGCCCCACAACACCCATTCCCGCCATCCTGTTCCTGGCGGTATGAACCGCCAGGAACAGGATGGCGGGAAGGGGGTCGGAATCCCCATGGCGGTGCTGCAAGCAGCGCCGCCATGGAGGATTCCCTGGGCCAGGGGTAAACCGGCGGGAAACCGCCAGTTGCCCTTTTCTGACCGCGGCTTTACCGCCGCGGTCAGAATGGCCCAAGAAGCACCGCCAGCCTGTTGATGGTGCTTCCGCGGTCCCCGGCCCTGGCGGTCATGGACCGCCAGGGTCGGAATGACCCCCAAAGTGTGTAATATGTCCTAATACCCTATCATGATAGGCCTAACCTCCTACATAAAGGAGAGCTGGGTATGTTAAACCTAATCTGCCAATGCCATGTCCATGAGAGGAGCCCCCAACCCTCGTTACCTTGGAATGAGGTCTCTATCTCAGACCCTGTAGGGACAAGAAGACTGGGTCAGCGTCAAGATGACGTGCAGCATCGATATCAGCGATGGTGGCGATACTCTCTGGTCGGAATCCCTCTGATTATCCGTCTAAAGTCTGATGGATTTATACAGATCTACTTGGACCCCTGACGTAGGTGTGTTCCCAAACAATAGATAACAGGCATGCTTGGGGCGGCAATTAATGTAAACAATTCCCTTGAAAGCATGGAAAGTGAAAGTCCCTAAGTGTGAACACCTACTGTTTGTTTGTCTTTGTCACTTGATCTTGACACCTTAATGCGGTGGCACTGATAATACAAATCATAACAAGTGGCCTGGCAACACCGTTTTGCTGCATGACTTGCCTGACCTTGTCTGACTGGAGGAAGGCGTGGGCTCTGGGCCCCTTTAAAACAGAAATCGCGCTCCCGCCCCGCGGGACGCGCTGGGAACACCGTTTTGCTGCCTGACTTGCCTGACTGGAGGAAGGGGCGGGCTCTGAGCTCCTTTAAAACAGCTATCGCACTCCCCCCCCACAGGACGCTCTGGGAACACCGTTTTGCTGCCTGACTTGCCTGACCTTGCCTGACTGGAGGAAGGGGCGGACTCTGAGCCCCTTTAAAACAGCTATCGCGCTCCTGCCCCGCGGGAGACGCACGGGTGGCGCCCGGGCAAAGCCCGGGCCAAGGGCGGGCCCGTCCTTCGTCCGTCATTGACAGGAAGAGGCTGGGCTGCCCCCCCCATCATCTTATTTTTCATCTGGAGGTAAATAATTCTAGGAGTTATTAAAGGAGGCGTGTGTGATTATTATTGTGATTACTATTTAAAATGGGAAAAAGAAAGATCAGGCTCCAAAAAGGGGAAGGTGGGTCCAGCCTCTTAGCCCAGCCTTCTATCACCAGTTATTTATCCTCTGTAATGAGGGCTATTGAATCCGAACTGGAGCAAGTTGAAGAAAGGATCGGGGCTGTCCAAAAAAACTGTTCAGCAGCCCCCATTGGAACCTATTGTTCATATAACTACTAATTCAAAGGAGGGGTCACCTTCTTTGGCCCCGCTTATTATTACCACTCACCGTGATATGTCTTCACATATCACACCTAGACCCCCTGCTCAAAGTGTTAATTCATCACTGGAACGTTCCCCGGCGCTCCCCCCCCACTGAAGAAGAGGAGAGCGGGTAAAAGGTCTAAGAATTTAAAAAAAGATGTCGGGCCCCAAAAAGAGAATTCATACTTCACCGATAATTAGCCCCAATGATCACTCATTTTGGTTACACCAAATAAACCCCTTAAAAGCATTGATGCTTATAGTGCCCCCTCTGATGTAACAGACTCTATACTCAAATCTTTTTGTGCTACCCTTGAGGAGAAACTTATTACCCTGATTACCAAAAAATTTGACTGTTTCTGTAATAATGTGCTTAGCACTCTTGCCCAGTTACCTAATTCAGGATTGTTAAGAGAGGGAAATGTACCTACCCGGGATGTGGCATCAAATTAAAATTTATCTCAAGACTCCAGTACACTGATGGCCACATTTTTTATTATATCTGGCCAAGGTAATGCTGTGATCAAGCAGCCGCAAGTAACGCCCAAAGAAGTTATCTCACTAGGCCCAAATCCTCCATTATCAAACAAATCTATTTATCAAGCAGATGTATTACATTTACCTCCTGATTGTATTCCTTATGTTTTGGTGTTAACAAACGGGCCTCCTTTGGGTAGAAACCAAAAAGAAAACACCCAAGCCCTGATAAGGAAATCTGCACACTGGTTGAAATCTAAATTTAAGGTTAAATATCATCCAAATAATAAGATCCTTATGGCGCGTAGAGTGAAGCAGGTTGGCCATCGAAGAAATATGGATGATGGAGATTGCATTGTAATCAATTTTGCCAGCCCGTATTCAGTTGATCACCTTTTGGTAAATGTAGACTATTTTTATTTTTTAGATAATGGGATCCAACTACACTCCCTGTGCCATTTTTATGACTACTCCCTTTTTCCACAACACTTTAATGTTGTCCCTAGTACTCACAGTTCATTTCCAGCTAGGCCATCTGTGCAGGTGAATGTTCCTTCTAGCAATTGTCCCTTGGCCTTTAATTCTCTTGATGAGAATGATTGACCCACGGCTATCGCCAGCCTGCGTCCAAACAATTTGTTGAGATTAACGCCTGATGACGACCAAGATGAATTTATACAGGAAGAAAGAGAGATCATTTACTATACCTTCCATTTAAACTATACTGACAAATTGGCATTACCCTTAGGATCAAAGCCCCTATCTTTGATCAGTTGGAATATTGCAGGGCTTCGATCTAAAATAAACGACCAAGAATGGACAAGTTTTATATCATCCTATGACATAATTTGTCTACAGGAAACTTGGTCAAAAGATACGTTCCTTTTGGATGGGTATACAACTCTTTACCAGCCGGCATTAACTTCCTCTCAGGGAAGAGCACGAGGAGGGCTTTTAGTGATTGTATCTTTAAATTTACCATCATTGAAGGCTTTCTTAATGTGGTCTTCACCTTATTTTATGATTGTTCTTTTATCCATTAGGGGGTGTAAAGGCATTTTGATTTTACATTTTTATAACAGTGTCCCACGTGGTCTCCTTAAAGGAATATTAGAGGACGCTGTGGATTTTATTGATTCTTCCACCAAATTACAGGATGAAGATTTAGTTGTCTTATGGGTCGGTGATTTTAATATTCCACTATGTTGTCAGGAAAATTTAGAATTGTGTGCAATACCCAATGAAGGTAGAGAGTCGTTAATCCACTTTACCCATTCACCTGAAGGAGAAGCTTTGAACTCCTATCTATGTAATTTTGACCTGGTCCATGTTAGGGAGAAAGCGGCACCAGACTCTTTAAATGTTCCAACTTTCATAGGGAATGCAAAAGGGAGTACTATTGATTTTATTCTTATTGGCTCCCCAGATTATCATTTAATCTGTGATTTTAAGATAATTCCTCACTGTGCCAGTGACCACAATCCCCCGTGTATTAACCTAGACTTAAATATAGAACAGGTATCTAGGGATAAGGGATTGAGAAGAAATACAACCTTTCATACAAACTCTGGTCTACATCTGAAGTGGGACAAAATAAATCCAACGACTTTCAATCAAGAAATTATAAGATCTAGGCTTGACTCCATTAACACATGTTTATCTCAGCAGTCTGACCACGACCATATAGTTCATGAATTTGAACTATTAAGTAATGCTATTTCACACGCACTTGTGGTGGACAGACCTACTATGGGCTTGCCCGCACACAGATGGTTTGATTCTGCATGTTCAACTGCTCACAAAAAAACTAAAAGATGCCCTTAAATCAGTTCCTACATCCTGTTATTTAATTAAATTAGCTAGGGCTGAGTATAAGGCCACCTTGGAAAAAAGGAAATCAGAGATAAGGTCTAAGGCGTGGGAAGAGCTACAGGCTGCGTCCGATCTGAAGGACACTTCAAAATTTTGGAAGGTGGTGAATCATTCTTATTTCTCGGACAGTAACATTAAGGTTGACAATTGTCTTATCACAGAAGAAGCTTGGTTGAACCATTTTAGGAAAGTCTTTGAACCAGACAACGACTTTCTGACTAAGGAAGAAAATAATATTAACCCCAACATAAATGCCCTTGATATTTCATTTGATTTACATGAGATCCTTGGAGCCATTAATCATTCAAAACAAGGGAAGGCTCCTGGCCCTGATGGTGTTCCCATCGATATTTTTAAATCTATGCCTAATTTTTGGGGTACCTTAGTTACAAATGTCCTAAGAAGTGTTGTTAAAGGAATCATACCTCCTTCCTGGAAACTGGCAATTATTATTCCTATTTTTAAAAAGGGTAATAGACAAGATTCTTCTTGTTACAGACCAATATCTTTGATCGATTCCACGGCCAAGATCCTGGGCAGTGTGATTTTGTCCCGCCTGGACGATCGGGTGCTACAGACACAGATTTTATCTCCAATTCAATTTGATTTCAAACCTGGTTCGGGCACAGTTGAGCAAGTATTAAACTTGAATCTTATTCTTAGCAAATATGTAACTGCCGAAAGGGAGTCAATTCATATGGCTTTTATTGACTTATCCAGCACATTTGACTTGGTAAACAGGGAGAAGTTGTGGCAAATCATGGAAACCCTGGGGTGTGACGTGACTCTACTGGAACTTATAAAGCGCCTTCATATGGGCTTAAAGGTTTCAGTTCAGTTTGGCCCATTGGGGCAGAGAACTGCCCCCATTCCTTCTTTTAGGGGAGTAAGACAGGGATGTATTTTGGCCCCCTTTCTTTTTTTAATATATATAAATGGGCTCTTGATAAAAAATGGGAAGGAAATGCCAAAGATGGGTCAGAGATTGCTCCCAGTTTTGTTATATGCAGATGATGCTGTACTTATTGTACGCACTGCTAACGGTTTACAAGGCTTGTTGGACCTTTTTCTGAACTTTATGCTGGACCTTGATTTGAAAGTCAATTATTCCAAGACATGTGTTATGATATGTGGCCCCCGAAATACAAAATCTAAACAATTTATTATGGGGGGGCAATAATATTAATAAGGTGAGTGATTTCTGTTACCTAGATATGCATTTAAGTTCTTCTATGCATTGGAATACCCACCTTAAATTTAAGACCCAACAAATGGCAAGGAATATGGAAGCGATTTTTCGTTTTGCTCGTAAACTGGGTCATAGACCATCTCCTCAGATTATGACGCTATATAACTCTAAGTGTGCCTCAGCAGCTCTATATGGGGCTGGTGTCTGGGGCCACATCAAAGTACCTATTCTCCAGCGTATTGAGAATAAATTTATGCGCAGACTGTTGATGGTACCTAAGTTTATAGCAAACATCATTATCCACGAGGAGTTGGGTCAATGCTTTTTAGAGGACACAGTTTCTATTGTCCCTCTTTTGTTGTGGATTAGATGTTGGACTAATCCAGCGGCAAGCCTTGTACAGGAATGTATTACTGAATGTATACAGTTGGCCAACTCGGACAGGATTCCCTGGCTTTCATATTTGCGATTGTCTTTTGATAAGCTGGGGCTTAAGTATATGTATGATGAACCACAACTGCTAACCACAACTGCTAGGTCTTTGCTGAAATCACGATACTCTGAGCATACCTTAGACATAAGACTTCATAGCTGTCTGAAATTGAAATCTCTAGATTCTTATACCCAGATTGTTACGTCCTTATATATAGAACCCTATCTGACCTGGTTTTCATGTCCAAAGATTTATTCTCTGTTAACCTTTTTTAGACTGAATTTAATTCATTTTAAGGTGGCCTTTCGGAATCAGTGTATTTGACAAAAAGATTTACCACCCTGTCCCTGTGATGCTAGTTCAAAGCAAAACACTTCCCACTTTTTTCTTTTTTGTTCTCTTTATGCCACCCCGAGGAATGATTTTATCTTACCTATTTTACATACATTAAGACCGATCCATTATCAGGAAGCTTTGATACATCTTCAGAAATTATCGAATGACAAAATTTGTTTTCAGGTATTACATTTTATCAGATCATCTATTGTTATTAGGAATTGTTACTAATAATGTTTGTAATTTATTAATCTATTTATGCGGACTCTTAGAATTTATTTCTGTTTTAAAATCTTAGATTTTATATTTGGTATAGTATAGATTCTCCCACAGGGAGAAAGCCTCTTATTATATTTCAGGGTAGCTAAAAAGTTTTTGGGTTTTATATCATATGACCTTAGTTAATGTTCTGATAAGAATACTGGAATATTCTGGGAATGAGGAACTTGGACTAGATCACTTTGCCCTTTTGTTTGTTTGTTCGCTTGGATATGTGATTTTAATTTGTACTTTTATGGCAAATGCCAAATAAAGATCTCTGACTGACAAACAAGTGGCCTAACCATAAACAAGGCAGCCATCTTAGAAGAATTAAATAATTAAATGGGCCAAGACAGAGCAAGCTAAGTAGGTTAAAAGTCACTAGGTGATGGGGGTACGAGTCTGCAAGCCAAAGGCTAAGCTAACTCCTGTTATCCCATTAAAACAAACTAGTATTCACTACATAGGTGACCCTCTCTGCCTGTTGGTCCTGCAACTCTGCAGGAGTCAGACTCTTGGATGACCTCCCCCCAAGCAAAACAGGTAAATCCAGGAGACACTTCAATCGAGAACCAAAAGGCAGGGTTTACAGAAACCATCGGGGCACTTTCTAGAACTGTCATCATTGGTGTGCCCCTAACACCAGAAAAAACTATGATTCTAACGGAGAGGTAGAGATAACTGTTGGGTAAGAGGAAAAGGAAAAATCTCACCTGCACTGTCAGTTATCATGTTCCCTAACTTGGAACAGTAGTGATCGGCCTCAACTTGTAATCCAAGGAACAGATAAGGTAAGCCGGTGGTATTGCCTAAGAAAAATGTATAACCATAAGTAGGTGTTTGGAAAAAATACTGAATAAAAATATTGTGATACAAATATATTCTGTAGAGAATACTAGGATGTCAAAATCATTGATAGGAATATTGAGGACAAGAATTTTGTTTTTATGTTTGTTTTCAATACTGTTGCAAAAAATATCGATTTAGAAAATGTCATTCTACATAATATTGTTTTTAAGTGACATTTTGTATGTTTTTTTGTATCTGGAGTAAGATAATTATGACTTTTTTTAAATGTGTATTTTCAGTCAGTAAACATAATAAAAATAATATATATATATATATATATATATGTATATATATATATATATATATTAGTAGCAGGATGTTGGCTTTTTAAGAGATAAGGACGTGAAGTTGTTAAAAAGTGAATATTTCAATTTATATGTAATATAAACTATTTTAATGGCATGGCAATTTATATTATAAAATTGATAAATGCACTTTTTTACATTAGTTATATTTCTGAATAGTAGTTTACAATTATTTTTAATTTATATATAGATCATATTGAATGTAAAAGACATTTACATATTAAAATAATTATTTGAATTATAGAACATTTTGTAAAATATAAGATATATAAATAATAAATGTAATAATACCAAATGTGTGTGTCTTAATTTTTATAAACAGTTCTATTTAATATTTTAATTAATTCTTTTTTTACTTTTAAAATAGTTTTAATGATTTTATTCTTAATTATTGAAAATTACAAATAAAGTGTTTCATGTTATATATCAATTTAATATAAAAGTCTTTGAAATGTTGCCTGATTAAAATATGACAATAGAATAAATATGTATTATTTATGTTGCATACATTTATACAATAATCACTACAACAAATGCTTATTGTGCAGATAGTAAACCTCAAGGTAGAACCTGGACTGCAAAATCAAATAAATGGAAAAATATTGCACAAGGTAATTGCTGAAAAAGAACAACATAATTCCTTAAAGTGCTGACGTGCTTAACATATTGCATCTCCAAGAAGACACTCATATCAAACAGTGCAGACAACAATTAATGAGCATAAAACTTGTCTATCACAAAAGTTAATCATTATCACATTACCTTACGAATTCCGACGGAGCAAGGGCAAAAGGGTCCACAGAGACTATTAGTCAATGCTCACATTGCCCCTAGTAAACCTGATTAGCGCAGCATCAATAAACTTAGTCAGCAGGACATTCAACATGGTACTATCAGTGTCTAAAGATGCAATTATAGCTTGGCGACATGAGAGGACCTCCAGTTGATTCCACTTGCCCTGCAGTAGGAATCTATGCTCCTTCAATAATGCTGGGCACAGACATACCACATGTTTGAGAGACTCTTCCCAGTTGCCACAATCCCTGCAAGTAGCTCCAACCGCTGGCTGTCACCAGCTGGGAAGATGTTTCAAAATGGCCCAGTCTGCCAACCTAAGGCCCACTAATTTCTCCTTCAAATATTCAAATAAATACTATAAGTACACGAAAAATAGCTGGCTGGTGAAGCTGATTGATAAGTGGTAAGTACTGCAAAAGCGTGCTTGTGCTTGGCGAGAAGGGCCCTATCTGAGTGAAAAGACCATAAGTGCACACTTTTTATACTTTGGAGAATGTTTATATGTTGTGAAAAACCACATTTTTATAATACACTTTTAATATGTTTATTAGAATATGCTCTGATGTTTGGAATATACTTTCAGAAACTTGTTTATTTTAGTATACAGAAAATATTTCTGATGTTTACTTTGAAAATTAGTTTTATATATTTTTAGTTTTCACTCTTGATATGATTTTTTACATGATTTTTTGCTGCATGTTTCAAAGTTCAAGAATAATAATAAATATTAACAACACTATTATGGTTATTAACATTGATACACATTATTTAGATGTCAGTTTTTAATTATGAATATATAGGTTTTTTGTTTCGGTTACTGTGCGTTTCAGTATTTTTTTTTTTTTCTTGGCTCAAAAAATGATGTGTGCGTATGGAGTATTGACTATGTATATAAAGCTTTTAGTGTCCAGCACCTTGCATGAATTGTTTTAGATTGTAGTGTAAATAGTAAATATCAACCCTTTAGTAACTAACACCTTCCACAAATTCATTTATATTGGAATTGGAATTGTGAATATCACCCCTTTAGTGTCCAACACCTTCCCCAAATTGGCTCCAATTGGTGTTGGAATAATAAATGTCACCAGTTTGGTGTACATTTCCTTCACCAAATTGGTGTAGATTGGAGTGGGAATAGAACTTGTCCCCCTTTTTGTTTCCAGGAATTTCCTCAAATGTATTTAGCTTTGATTTGGGAATAGTAAATGTCACCGGTAGGACCGCTGCGGTGGTGGCTGCTAAACGACCGCCATGTTGTCGGTAAGCTGACCGCCATAATAAGAGTTACACTGAGAAGTCCGTCAAAAAACAGAAAAAAATTCTGAAAGGGCCAGGACACTGGAGGACAGAAAAGAGGTGGTCCCACCAACAGCACCGCCAGCCCAACAGAAACCCACCCATCAGATTACGATCCACAAATCACAACAGCAGTTTTTCCATGGCGGAAAACCATTGGCGGGGCAAACCGTGGCAGTCTCAACTCACAATGCAATGAACACAGCACTCCATTGGATAGTTTGAATATCCCATATCTGACACACATCCACATACCAGACACACCTATACACTGCACTATATAACACACAGCTACACAACCCTCAATCCTTTGCAACCTGAATGCCACACACAGCCACAGACAAGCTAAATCGTTCACAGAAATTGAAAAATCAACATTAGGCATCCACATATATTTCACTAAGCATACATCACACACCTGCAGAACATACACAACACACATTTTAGTACCAGATACAATCCACAACAACTGTCACCCACTCGCATCACATTGCCTACACCTCACCATTTACCTTTTACTGTAGCCTTTTTCCTTTGAACATTACCACCACTAACATGTCCCCACAAAAACACCCATGTTTCACAGATAAGGAGCTGAGGGTCATGGTGGATGAAATTGTCAGGGTAGAGCAAGACCTGTTTGGAACACAGGCCCAGGATACATCAATTACCAGGAAAATGGAGTTGTGGCAAAGAATAGTGGAGAGGGTCAAATCTGTAGGCAGCTATCCACGCACAAGGGAGGACATCTGAAAGAGGTGGATCGACATCAGGGGGAAGGTATGTTACATGGCATCCAGGCACCAGCTGGTGGTTCTCAAGACTGGTGGTGAGCCCCTACCGCCTCCCACTACTTTCACATCTTGACAGGAGAAGGTCTTGGACATACTGCATCCTGTGGGCCTGACAGGAATACCTGGAGGAGTGGAGTCTAGTAAATCCCCACAAAATCCATGTCACTCAATTGTCATGTCCTGCATGCTCCCTCACCACCTTAACCCACTCTAATTCACATACCACCCATTACACCTCTATCCAAATGTTCCAATCCCCCTATCTGGCATGCCACATATCCACTATACTCACCTGGCTCCAAAGCCCTTGGAAATGGCACATGAAGTACTGGCAACTCATGGCACTACAATTCCCATAATGTAATATCCCACCATTGTGAAAACCAGAACAGTGCATCAAATGAGAGATGTCATGCTTGTGAGACTAATTACCAGTATAAGACATCTTGATTGACCAAGTGTGATACAGTGAATGGCAATGACAGCAATGCAATGGCCCACTCTCACTATCATCATAAGCAAAACACAGCTATAGTTGAGTGCCCAATCACAATGCCCTTAGAATAAAGATTCCTAAGATTTAAATATGCCCACCTGGGGTGGAAATTTAGATGCCAAAGTGGATGCACATGCAGTACATCCAGTTACAGGTCAATGTCTATTGTTTGTTCCCATACTGTGTCACTACTCTTACACTATTGTGCATTGTGCACCTCTTTTTGCGTGCCATGTATCATGTCAGACACTTTAGTAGGCAACAAAGATGAATGCTCATGTCAATATTCAGACACCATAAGATGGTATCAGCAGTCCAATCACTACCAACATAGTTTAACAGCTACACGTATGATGTATGGTACTGCAATTACAGAGTCTCATGTTGTACAAAGCAAGATTGGGCATCAGCTGTCATTGTCATTTCTGGTGATCATGTTAAGGCACTGTCTGCATCTCACACAACAACAATAATACCCTAAATGTACAGCAACTCTGTGTTCCACTTCTCCCACAATTAACTTTACCAATGTCACCACGGACAGGATACCAGAGACTTCCACAACCCCTCTTGATGAAGGCCCCAGTGAGGACAACACCCTTGGATGTGTGGACACTGAAAAGGAAGCTGGCCCATCAGGGACACCTGGTAGGTCAACAGCTATCAGCCTCACCCTGTCCACATCAACTCCTACCAGCCCTATTGCATCTACATCACAGGCAACAATTCACACCCACAATTGTGTCCCAAGGACTGTATCATCCATTGTGTGCCCCCCAAAACACAGGTACCTCAATCTTCTCTTGTCACGCCTAACAATGATGGTCCTGCCACCACTGGGAGTGGGCACACTGTGCCAGGGGCACAAGCATGTGATAGTGGGGTGCATGGGAGGGATGCTGAGGGCCAGCATTGGGACTCAAAGGGACAATGCTGACCAGAAACCATCTCCCAAGTCTTGGGAGCATACTAAACTTCCCAAGGCATGATGGGCCAGGTGATCACCAAGATGGGGGAAATCCAACAGTTGCAGAAGGACCACCACCAGGAAGTCATGCAGCAGTGGCAAAATGCCTGCCTGACTTCCATTGCTGGGGTGCTGTGGGACATCAACACTACCCTGAGTAGGACAGCAGCACAACATTAAGCTTCTACTAGGAATGAGTCTTCAGGCCCTTCAACATCTGCGGCTGCTAGTTGAATTGAGGCCCTCCCAGGGGAAGGATATGCCACAGACACTCCCTCTTCTGTAGCAGAGGAACCCCCCACAAATGTAGACGTCCACCCAGACATCCAGGAGGAGCAGATGCCAAGACCAAACCCACTGCCAGCAAGCAAACCTCTCCTGACTTGTTCCCCTTATGTGCCACAGAAACACCCTGTTGACTGTTCTGAAACCAAACTCCATTTTCCATGGTACAAGGACATTGGACTTGTGTATCCTAATGTTGTAGTAGCTACCTTCATGATTCCAGCCCCCATGCCTGAACCCTTCACTGTTTATATTGTGTTTTTGTTAGTTACGAGCCACACGTATTGTTTTACTGTTCACAATAAATCACACTTGAACATAGGTCCTGTGCATGTATCATTTATCAACCATGTACAACTGTTATGCATGGCAACTCTGCTATCAATATGTCCCTCTGTTTTGTATAACCTATGTTATGGACATCACATGTGTACTCAGGAGACTCATTACATTAGGATTTCAGCATGGATGGATTCAAAAACTATTGTATGCTACATCTGCACACATTTATTGGTAGACATGCAAACAACACATAAAGTATAACTAATAGTAACATCAGGATGTTTGCTAAGGTGTCAGAGACTGCTAATCCACAGGATACAGAAGTTAGGGATATGTCAGTCTTCCTGCAGGCCAGAAGGCATACAGATTGGCCAATTGTATCACCTGGTAAAGGCTCATTACATACCCATACCTTAGCGTCCTAATATACATATCCCATGGTACACACATATCAGTACTGATGTCCCCGGTCCACGGATCTTTCACTTACATTGGTCACATACCTGTAGGCTTGCCACTCACCTATTTCAGTCAGCACATTGGTCTGCAAAGTAAGAACACGCTGACAGCTAGGTCCAAGGTAGGTTACATACAACAAAAAACAGTGTGATGGTAGAGGCTATGGTTCTACATTTTTATATGTGTAGAGGCTATGGTCCTACATTTTTTTATGTGCAAGACACATATGACTCTCAAATTACTCCATTTGACCACCTCCAGTATCCTAGAGGTTATCTTGATGGGTAAACACAATTCCATCCTGGTGTCCTGACAGTCTGGCCATGTTACTCACACTCCACATATTAATTTCTATCATTACCTGGTTTCAGCCATGTCCACTTCTCATGTGTGTCTGCAATTCTTATCTGCTTTTGACACTGTCTGTGACTTGCCAAGGATGAGGAGCCATACTAGAATTTGGCAAATCTGTGATTGGCATAGATAAGAGATAGGACACAGCAGAAAACATTCATCAATTCAGACAAGACATTTTCACAAGAGTGATTTAGCATGTGCATTAACAATACATGACATTGTGGAGCACTCAATTCTGTCCACAATACCAAATTATAGTCTTCATGCACAACTGTTAGACCTGACAGCCTTAGGGTGGTCACCCCTAACTTTTTGCCTGCCTCCCTCCACTTTTTATATACAGCTTTTTGTTGTTTTGCAGACTTTGCACACTTTATCACTGCTAACCAGTGCTAAAGTGCATATGCTCTCTCCCTTTAAACATGGTAGTATTGGATCATACCCAATTGAACTATTTAATTTATTTATAAGTCCCTAGTAAAGTGCACTATAAGTTCACAGGGACTGTAGATTAATTGCTACTAGTGGGCCTGCAGCACTGATTGTGCCACCCACTTCAGTAGCCCCTTAACCTTGTCTTAGGCCTGCCATTGCAAGGCCTGTGTGTGCAGTTTCACTGCCACTTCGACTTGGCATTTAAAAGTACTTGCCAAGCCTAAAACTCATTTTGTTTCTAAATATAAGACACCCCTAAGGTATGCCCTAGGTAACCGACAGGGCAGGGTGCTGTGTAGGCAAAAGGCAGGACATGTACCTATGTAGTTTAAATGTCCTGGTAGTGTAAACACCCTAAATTTGTTTTTACACTGCTGTGAGGCCTGCTGCCTTCATAGGCTAACATTGGGGCTGCCCTAATACATTGTTTGAGTGGTAGCTGCTGATCTGAAAGGAGTAGGAAGGTCATATTTAGTATGGCCAGAACAGTGATATAAAATCCTGATGATTGGTGAAGTTGGATTTAATATTACTATTTTAGAAATGCCACTTGTAGAAAGTGAGCATTTCTCTGAACTTAAATCTTTCTGTTTCTTACAATCCATGTCTGGCTCGGTTTAGTTGACAGCTCCTTGTGCATTCACTCAGACACACCCCAAACACATGATTCTCAGCCTCACTTGCATACACCTGCATTTTGAATGGGTCTTCCTGGGCTGGGAGGGTGGTGGGTCTGTCTTCACACAAAGGACTGCCACACCCCCTACAGTGACCCTGGCAGACAGGATTGAACTGAAAGGGGACCTGATGCACTTCTAAGTCACTCTTTGAAACCTCCCCCACTTCAAAGGCACATTTGGGTATTGTTAGAAATGGGGTCTTTGGTTGACAGTCAGGTTAACCCCTGTTCAAGCAAGGACCCTCACTCTAGTCAGGGTAAAAGAGAATCACCCTCAGCTAACCCCTGCTAACCCCCTTGGTAGCTTGGCAGAGCAGTAGGCTTAACTTCAGAATGCTTGGTGTAAAGTATTTGTACCAACACACACAGTAACTTAATAAAAACACTACAAAATGACACAACACAGGATTAGACAAATAGGAAAGATTTATCTAAACAAAACAAGACCAAAGCGACACAAATCCACCATACACAAGTCAAGTTATCAATAAAAATGCCAAAAGAGTCTTTAATTAGTTTTAAACACACACTAGCGCTGCTAGAGTGAAAATGTACCTGGTGCGCGTCAAAAATAACTCTGCACGGCGGTACATGAGTCGAAAATCCAGCAGCGCAGTTTGTGATGTCCCAGCCTCCGTCAGCGATGCTGCGCGTCATTTCTCCTGCTCCGTGCATCGATTCTTCGGTCGCGTTTCCTGTGAGCATCGTTTCTCAGCTGCGAAGCCGGCGGCGCATCGTTTTTTCAGCCGCAGATCGGATTTGCGTCAATCTTTTCCCCGCACAGCGCTCTGTGCATGGATTTTCTTGTCTTTAGGATGCCAGCTTCTCCTTTCAGGGTCCCAGGAAATGGATGGGCATCACAGGGCAGAGTAGGAGTCTCTCCAGAGACTCCAGGTGCTGGCAGAGAGAAGTCTTTGCGTTCCTTGAGACTTCAAAGAACAGGAGGCAAGCTCTACATCAAACCCTTGGAGATTTCTTCTCAAGATAGAAGGCACACAAAGTGTAGTCTTTGCCCTCTTACTCTGGCAGAAGCAGCAACTGCAGGATAGCTCCACAAAGCACAATCACAGGCAGGGAAACTCTTCTTCCTCAGCTATTCAGCTCTTCTCCAGGCAAAGGTTCCTCTTGGTTCCAGAAGTGTTTCTAAAGTCTGTGGTTTTTGGTGCCCTTCTTATACCCAGTTTCTCCTTTGAAGTAGGCCTACTTCAAAGTAAAGTCTCTTTGGAATGTGAAATCCTGCCTTGCCCAGGCCAGGCCCCAGACACTCACCAGGGGGTTGGAGACTGCATTGTGTGAGGGCAGGCACAGCCCTTTCAGGTGTGAGTAACCACTCCTCCCCTCCCTCCTAGCACAGGTGGCTCATCAGGATATGCAGGCTACACCCCAGCTCCCTTTGTGTCACTGTCTAGTGCGAGGTGCAACCAGCCCAACTGTCAAACTGACCCAGACAGGGAATCCACAAACAGGCAGAGTCACAGAAATGGTACAAGCAAGAAAATGCTCACTTTCTAAAAGTGGCATTTTCAAATACACAATCTTAAAATCAACTTTACTAAAAGATGTATTTTTAAATTGTGAGCTCAGAGACCCCAAACTCCACATGCCCATACGCTCCCAAAGGGAATCAACACTTTAATCAGATTTAAAGGTAGCCACCATGTTAACCTATGAGAGGGACAGGGCTTGCAACAGTGAAAAACGAATTTAGCAATATTTCACTGTCAGGACATTTAAAACACATTACTATATGTCCTACCTTAACTATACACTGCACCCTGCCTTTGGGGCTACCTAGGGCCTACCTTGTCTGACATGTAAGAAAAGGGAAGGTTTAGGCCTGGCAAGTGGGTACACTTGCCAAGTCAAATTTACAGTTAAAACTGCACACACAGACACTGCAGTGGCAGGTCTGAGATATGATTACAGAGCTGCTTATGTGGGTGGCACAACCAGTGCTGCAGGCCCACTATTAGCATTTGATTTACAGGCCCTGGGCACCTCTAGTGCACTGTACTAGGTACTTACTAATAAATCAAATATGCCAATCATGGATAAGCCAATTATCAATTTTACACAGAGAGCATATGCACTTTAGCACTGCTTAGCAGTGGTAAAGTGCCCAGAGTTCAAAAGCCAACAGCAATAGGTCAGAAAAAATAGGAGGCAGGAGGCAAAAAGATTGGGGATGACCCTGAATAAGCAAAAAAGTCCAACAGGTATATAAACAGGGCCTCTGCCCCTACTAACTCAGACACTTCCTGGAGAAGAAACTTGAACCAAAACCTGCATCCTGCCAAGAAGAACTGCCTGGCTGCCCAAAGAACTCACCTGTCTGCTTTCTGTGAAGGACTGCTGCCTTGCTGTTGCCCTGCTGCCTTGATGCTCTCTGGCTGTGGAGAAAAAGAGCTCTCCAAGGGCTTGGTTAGAGCTTGCCTCCTGTTCCCTGAAGTCTCAGGACCAAGAAGGACTCCTTGTGATGCGAAATTCGACACACAGCCTGCCAGAAACGATGCACAGCCTGCACCGCAGTGAAAATGTCACCACATGCAGAACTAGAATGACGCTGCCTGACTTGGCAATGAGACGATCGATGCAGCGTCAGCGTAGCAACTGGAAATTTGACGCTCAGCTCACTTGATCGACGCACAGCCAAGCCAGAATGACACAGACCGACAGTGCCTGCCGTGTGGTAAAAAATTCAACACAACGTCCACCGGATCGACGCAGCTCCTGTGACTTCATCCTGCCATTGCAGGAAATCCACACATTGTCCCCAGGGCATCTGAAAACCCCACAACCCAAAGAGGATCCACGACGAGCACCGCAAATCAACGCACAGCAATCCCTGCGTGAAAACTAAATGACGCATCGCCGTGAGCTGCCCGAGAAATCAACGCACACCCCTTTGTTTCCACGCATCTCCTCCAGGTACTTTGTGCTTGAAAGATACTTTGTTTGCTTTTAAAAGACTTAAGACACTTTGCCCCTCATTTTGACCTCAGCAGTTTTTTTTAAAGACCGCTGAGGTACCGCCGTGCTGAAGACCGCAGTGCAGGCGGTTTTCCGTGCAGCGTATTATGACTGCTGGCTGCCCTCTGTCCTTTTTCAGACGGAGAGCCGCCAGCAGCCATACTGGCGGTCGGCGGGAGAGTGGAGTCTGCTCCACCTCCACTGCCCAATCATCTGAACACTGCCCAACAAATCACGTCCCATGATTCAGTTTGGCAGTGTTCTGGTGACGGGGAGCTGGTGGCGGATCAGCTCCTATGGATCGCGTCCACTTCCGAAGGATCAACGGATAAGGTAAGTTGATCGTCCGTTAGGGGAGGGGGGTGGGGAGAGTCATCATGGCGGTAGGTGGTCACAACCACAGTGTAAATTGCCATTGGAACACATTTCTACCTATTGTGGACTTGGATCATGGCGATGTCCCCCCAGCGGTGACGGTCCTGTATGTGACGGACATGACCGTCATCTTCTGCAGCATTGCTCACTTGACTCCTGACACTGCTGCCAGCAAGACCTCAACTACCTGAGCTGCTGTATACTGCCTCTGGGAGCTATCATGCAATGTCCTGCAGGTGATAGGGCCCCAGTCTTCAGCTCAGAAGAGCTGGACAAGCTTTTGGAGGAGGTCCTACCCTTGTATAGACAGCTGTATGGTGCACCAGAGGAGCAGTGAGTACAATGGTATACCAATGTGTGTAAGTTGGGGTGTATGATGGTGTACCTGAAATGTGAAATTGTGTAGGTGTTGATGCATGCAGATGCTAATATGTGCATGAGTGTGAACTGAGAGGATTAACAGTACTAGCCATATCATTGATGTGTTTTCAAACATTTTGCACCATATGTATGGTGTTGAGAATGTAAGTGGGTAGCCTGCTGATCCTTTATACCATATATTTTGTCCATGCTACATAGGGCTGTACCATACCTATCTGGGTGCAGCATACACTGGTTTGTGCATACATCATATGTCAATTGTCACATTGTGCCTGTTGTTATGTTGAGGCCTCTACATTGCCAGACTTACCTTCGCTAATCTGAGGCAGTTAAGATATATTTTGTAATTGATTAGCTCATTTCTGCCTCACTTCATAGTGTAGCTGAGGTTGCCATTTCCATTTGACAAACACATGTTGGATGCAATGGGATATGTTGTTAGTCAATTGCTGGACACTAGGTGTATGTGTCAATCATGGTTACGTTAGTAGTGGATTATGTCTGTGTTACTTCAGTCCTAAGGTGTTAGGTTACATGTCTGGACATTTGTTAGTGATGTAGGTATTTTGATGTAAGCATGTTAAAGTTTATACTCAGTATGAACAGTGGAATGGTATGTGGCTTTTATGCACGATTAGAGTCCATTTTAGTGGAGGTGTTGGTATGCTCCTATGGTTATCTGTGGGCGTTTCCTGTGTACTAAGTAGGCCCCTATTGCTAGACATGTAATTTTTGTCTGTGTGTCAATGAGTAAGATTAGTGTGTCGCAAAACTCTTTCTAACCCTTTTTAAGATACTTTTGACAGATGTTTGTATGACATGCTATGTTATTTTATGTGGCTCACAATTCGGGTATGCCCCATGTAGTGATTTCATATATGGTATTGGAAATTGTGAATGTTATGGACAGTGCCACATGTTAGGTATGTGATTGCAAAGCTACATGCTGTGTTGTATTAGAAGTGAGATGAGTTTACTTTCATGTAACATTACTACTGGTGATGGACTGGGCAAGTGTGGATTAGGGCAAGGCATGATATTATGTGGTCAGAAAACAGCATTTTCCAAGGGTGATTTGTTGATACACAGTAATGATCTTTATAGGGAGAGACTGTTGATGTAGCCAATTCATCATGTGCATTAATAGTTTTTTTTACAGCTGATTTGATGGGATGGTGATGTAGTGGTCAGATGGGTGCCTTATGTTGTGGTGATACTTTTGTCATATAGGATTGTTGGAAGTATGTAGTTGTGACATGAGGTAGGCTCTAAATGGTTCCTTACTGGGGCTTCATTAGACATAGATGTGTTGTTAATGTTGTGTATTATGTGATGAGTGTGTATGTTAAGAATCTGATGACCTTCTCTCCCCCTCTCTCTGTTTCTCTACATCAGAATCACCAGGCAAAGGAGACGAGGCACAGCTGAGTGGGGAAGCTGCTGGCCACGGGACCGGGAGTGCTGATACCACCAACATCGAGGGATCCAGTGGCCCAGAGGGTGAGGGAGTGCCCTGGGGGAGAAAGCATCTACACCTTCATCTTCGGAATCCTCCTCCAGTGGACACTCCCTGTTGGTGGTAGACCCATCTGGGACCACCCAGCACCATCTCTGTCTGCCACCCCCCTTATTACCACCACCGTCCCTATAGCTCCCCACCCAGTTGCCAGTGCCTGCTCACCCAAGAAAGTAGGTGTCTCCTTTGCCACAGGCACCTCTGTCCTGCCTTTGTCAGCCCTGCTACCCTCAGTGAGGTCAGTCGACAATTGTGAATGCCACTCAGGGACGGACAACTCAGATCCAACAGAGTAATGCATTCTTGGAGGTCATTCACAGTGCACTGGCTGGCCTACAGAGATACTTTCAGACTCTGGCCTCCACACTGAAAGCAGCCAGTCACCCTCTGTCTACCATCCCTCCTCCACCTTCCTCTTCCCCGACTCAGCCAAAGCACTGGGACAGGCAGACATGAATCCACCTCAACATCCAAGGGCAGCTCCGACAAACACAAACACCACAAGACACACTACCGGATTGCACACAAGCAACATACACCTGCACACAACAACAACAGTCACAACCTTCCCTGACACCCCCACCACCCCAGCATCACAGACAGCACACCTGACATACCTGCAGACACCACACCAATATTCACAGATCCAGCCACTACATCTATTCTATCCCCACACAGCACCTCAGCAGAACCACAGACATCAAACCAAGTCACCACACCCGCACACATCACAACCACTGACGCTCCTACATGTAGCACATCCACCATACCTGCAGTCACCACTCCAACAGACACTCACCCACCTACCACAGCACAACCCAGCACCTCCACCCTCTCCTCCCAAGACACATAAATGTTCTCACTCACCCACACAACAGTCACCCACCATACAGCCGGTATATCTTGCACAAACTTGCATCCAAGACATCCACACCAACACCTTTTACAACCACTCCATCTCCCTCCACACCCAAACCATTTTGCTATGACCGTTTCTGGGTGTCTAAGAAAGCTTTCCTTTTGGAGTTTGCCCTTTTCCCTACTCCTCTCCCACCCCGTGATACCCCTAAACAGGCTGTATCTCTCCCCATGTCTGGCCGAACTACCTCCAAGACCTCACCTGCCCTTCTTGCAGGTTCCCATGCTCCCCCCTGCCAAGAAGTCTACCCCTCAACTTAAAACCCAACCCTCCCCTAAACCTAAGTCCAAGACCAAACCTCCTCTCCCAAGCCAGATACCAAAGGCCCCCCTCCAAGACCTAAGCCCAACCCCCACTTCTGCCCCCCACCAGATAATCCCTAAAGTGCCTGCCTGCCCGTAGATGCCCCTATCTCTGGAGTGTTATGGCAACCTGGACTCAAATTCAGGACACACATCTATGCACTGTGTGCATACAGACAATTTCTATTAAGGACTGGCCTATGGCTTTTGTTTGTTGCAATAATTTTGCTATTAATAATAACTTACACCAACATGTAGTTGGTTTCCTGGCTACATCTTTGTCATGCATTTCTCTCCCTAGTATGGAGTTGTTCCTGGCTGACATTAGTTGTGTGTCTGTATGTGTGTGTTCTGCTTCAGCTACATGTGTTGATTAACCAGTATGTCAGTGTGCAGTGCTTTTGTATTAGAGTGGTATGGTATCTGTTGTGTGATGGACATTTGTGTATCGAAGAGGTTTTATTCTGTTAGTACTGTGTGCTGTTTGTGTTGAGATGTGTTTGTTGGTGTGCTGTGTGGCTTTGTGTGCTTTGACTGTGTGCGTGCTATGTGCATGAAATGTTAGATACGGTGTTCTTGGTGAGTCGACCTGTAAGTTGTATGATTGTGTATTTGTATGTAATTTTTTGCCTGTTGGTGTTAAGTTGTGATGTATGTGTGATGTGTCCCTAGGTAGTGTTCCCTATGGATTCCTGCAAAGTGATTGGCGATGGTGCTATTGTGTTGTGTTTGTGACTTGTTGTGTGGTACTGTGAGTGTGGGCCTGTGCACTGTTTGAGTGCATACCTGTGTTTGTAAGTGACGTGAGTATATGTGAGTTTGGTGGCACGTTTGTTGTATATGTGTGAGTGTGTGACTGTATGTGAGTGTGCGTGTAAGTGTGCATTTACATGTGTGTCACCCTCATATTCCCTTCCAGAATGTCTGCTGTGTGGTCGTACATAAATTGGCAATTTACAACAGAATGAGGAAAGAGTGTGCACTTACGGTTGCTGTTGTCATTATCGTTGCAGATTGGGCAAGCAGGAGCAGCAGGAAGACACGTAGTTCAGGTTCCATGGCGGCTCCCGACAAGTATGGCTTCCTAAAGGTGAGTGTCTCCTTTTATGCACTTGATTTTTGCCTGGATTTCAGTGGTGTTGCGACAGTGGCAGGATCCTTGGCGGTGTGCAACCTTGTAATCTGTCAGGCATAAACATGGTCTCCGTTGGCCTGCAAGTGGCAACCGTTGTCCGTCACGGCCAGATAGCAGTGGTGGTGCTGGCAGTGCTTTGGCTGTCTTCTGTTGTGAATTCCGCCATGGTCATGATTTGGTGATCTTTTTCACCAGCCTGTTGACGGTACGACCTCCACCACCAACATGGTGGTCCTGAGACCGCCAAACTCGTGCTGAGGCCCTTAGTATCTAACACTTTCCCCAAATTGGTTTAGATTGCAGTTGGAGTAGTAGATGTCACTCTTTTAGTGTTCAACCCCTTCTCTAAATAGTTTTATACTGGAGTGGGATTAGTAATTGTCACCCCTTTTGTATCCAATACATTCCTAAAGAATTGTTTGGATTGGAATGGGAACAGTACATTTCACCCCTTTAATTTCCAACAACTTCTCTGAATTGGTATAGATTGGAATGGTAATAGTAAATGTTACCCCTTTAATGTCCAATACTTCTTCCAAAATGTGTTATTTTGGAGAGTGATTATTTCATTTAACCATTTTCATGTGAAATACTTTTTTAAAGCTGTATTTCTATGTAGCTGGAGTAGCTTCTGTTATTTAATTAGTATTGTTGTGGGGTTCTGAAAGCTAAGCACAAAAGTATTTTTTTTAAATAAATAAATAATTTTATTACTAAGATATTCCCATATGATAAAAAGATGTAAAACATTTTTCCATTTTAATTTTTCCGAAGTTTTTTTGGGGGCAGATTATGAGTTTGGTCAATAGAAACATCCATCCGTCAAACTCCTGATGAGGAGGTCACTGCAATGACTCCCCGCCATCCCCATTACAACTTTCCTACAGGGCTGACCGTTGGAAACTTTGCCCATTTGGAAAGGTGAGGCAGCATTACCATCGGCTCATGATAGAGCCGGCATCACTGCTTCTGCAGCAGTTGGCAGCGGCACCCTTGAAATGCCCACTGTCTGCACAGCTAGGTGCTGGCCAGGGGGACCCCTGTCATTGGCAGGGGCTTTGTAGGGGCCCCCTGTGGCCCCCTGCACATAATCCCTGCCAGCCTTTTCATGAACCACCTGCACTGCCTTTAGCCCGTCAGGATCTAGGATCCTGGCAGAGACGGTGATAGGTTCCCAGGTCTTCCCGTCGACCTCTCAATGTAGCGGTCGGACCGCCGCAGCCACAGCAGTCCGACCACCACCGTGAGTCTGGCAGTCCTAAAACAGATCAGGCCCTTAATCTATATTTTTAATTTTTTTCACATATTTATTTCTATTAAAATAAAGCATTTATATATTAATAAACAAAACAATTGATAATAGATTTTTGTATTGTTTAAGGTTTTTTAATAGTTCTTAAATTGATTCACATATATATTTTGCCTTCATTTTAACATATGTTTTTCAGTATATATTAAATGATTTTATATTTGTTGACTATTTTTCAATTTATATTTGACAATTTTGAACATTCTTTACAACATTTATTGTCATGTTTCACATGTTTAATAATTTTTTAAATTTTTAATACATTACTTAACAATTTTTAAACTTATTTTCCCATTCATTTCTGTGAGGAAATGGGGCCCGAATATGAGTTTGGCAGTTGGACGGCCAGTCCACCGCGGTGGCAGTACCAAGAAGACCGTCAAGTTGGCTGTATTTTGCATGCCCTATTACAATGCATGCAGTCTGAACTGCTGCCTGCGTCGATGGACTGGGTGTCACCAGCGAAGTGGCGAACTGCAATGTTGACAATACTTACACTGTCGCCATCAGGGCAGCATGTTCCTGCTGATCCGATTACGAAAACACAGTGGCACTGGTGGTCTCCCAGCGGTATTCACTGACGGTTTGTTTATCACTGAAGTACATATGCAGCATAGCACCATAACAGTGGCTGTTGCATGGAGACAAACACAACATACCTGGTGTACATCTGCAAAGAGGATATACCTGCAAATCACACTATAAAACACACCCGTGCCAGGCCATGATCCTTTGCCACTCCACTACAGCACTGCCATTTGGACATAGCATTTTGGTGAGAGAAGGCAGGCCTATGCTTATTACCCATCCTATTACTACTCACCATATACCTGCCATCACTCTTTATTTCCATCCCTTTGTCACTAACTTTCATTTGGTTATATGTCATGTCATAAAAACCCATGCTTTTCAGAGGAAGAGTTGAAAGTCATGGTGGATGAAAACCTAAGAACAGACCCACATTTGTTTTGAGCGCAAGACCAAAATACCACTATTAGTCAGAAAAGGTAAATGTGGACTATAGGAGGCTGGCCTGGTGTCTGGTGGGTACCTATGGTACTTACACCTTTTACAAGGGCCAGCAGTCCCTTATTAGTGTAGTATAGCCACTGTCTTGAAGCCAGGCTCTCTAGAGGTAGCTGTGGACATGCAAAGCTCATGCAATACCACTGTAGTCACACTTACGCCCATATTTATACTTTTATAGCGCTGCATTTGTGTCAAATGTATTTTGTAAGTTTGAGTCGCTTTTCCGTCAAAAAGCACCACAAATATATAAATATAGGCCTTAGTACTTACACACATGAAAGAAAACACTCAGGCCCTCATTATGACATTGGAGTAAGTGCCACTAACCGCCATGCTGACCGCGGAGGTATACCGCTACGTGTCTTATGACCTACACATAGAAATCCACCACTATACAGACACACACTCAAGTCCACCAGCCCAAAGGTCAGTGATAAAATGGCAGTACCAAAACCCACACCGTTAATCCAACAGAAATACACCCACAGCATTATGACCCAGGAATCACCGCGGCCAACATTCAACCACGGTAAACAATTGGCGTACATACTGCTGCGCTCAAAATACACACACACAAAAAAAACGACACCACATTGGACAATTCAAACTACACACACCTGACACACATACACACACCACACCCACACACCACTATAAAACACACACACACTACCCACAACCCTTTATGACAAAAAAAATTGACTACTGAGAAAGAGACACGCCAAGAGCATTTCTGAATGAGAGCTACAGAACACCATCACCCACACACCATCCACACACCTCACAGCACACAGCCCATCACGTCACCCTACACACCCTCATACACACCACACACACTACACCCCAGGTTCTCTGAGGAGGAGCTAAGGGTCATGGTGGAGGAAATCATCCGGGTAGAGCCACAGCTATTCGGATCACAGGTACAGCAGACGTCCATTGCTAGGAAGATGGAGCTATGGCGGAGAGTCGTGGACAGGGTCAACACCGTGGGACAGCACCCCAGAACAAGGGATGACATCAAGAAGAGGTGGAATGACCTACGGGGGAAGGAGCGTTCTGTGGTTGCAAGACACCAGGTAGCTGTACGGAGGACTGGTGGTGGACCCCATCTCCTCCCCAGAACTAACAACATGGGAGGAGCAAGTCTTGGCGATCATGCATCCTGAGGGCCTGGCAGGAGTAGCAAGAGGAATGGACTCTGCTGAGTCAAATCTTTACTTCTTTCACCCCCCCTACCTGCATGCCATCACAGACTGCTACCCCTACCCTCACCCCATCACTCCACTACCTCACATATACCCCACCATCACAACCCACCCATCCCAATACCAAGTCCTGCATGCAACACCAATCCAAGGACACCAATCACAGATCTGCATGGACACCCATCACCACAGCATGCACACTATTGACAATCACTTAGCCAAACAAATCACAAATCACACAAGCCAAAGCTACCTTGGTAATAACAACCATAGAGGGGAACATACCCATGCACAAAATGTCACACGCAGAAACAATAACACTGCATTTACATACCCACAGGACCCACACCCAACGCCACCAGAGAGGAGGTGCCAGAAACATCCAGTCCCCCCCAGAAGAGGCCCACATTGATGACAGCAGCTCTGCACGACTGGATCAGGATGACCAACCTGGCCCATCAGGGACCTCTGGACAGTCGGTGACCCAGCCACAGTCCAAAACCACCACAGAGCCTCCTCCCTCAGGAAACACCACCACAGCACCCACCCAGATGGCCCGTACCTCTGTACCCAGGACATGTCAATCAGTAGTGTATCCACCACTACAGGGACCCCAGGCAACCCCACAAACACAGGAATATCCGGGACCTGGGGTCAGTGGCAGTAAGCACATGGTTCAGGGGACAGAGGCACAGAACAACAGGGAAGCTGTAGGACTGCTGTGCGACAGGGGGACGACAGGCCAAGGGAACCGACTCTCCACGAGGCACTCACCAACATCCTGGGAGCATACCACCATTCGCAGGAGACCATGGGCCAGATATTGGCCAAGTTGCAGGAGACCCAGCGGCTGCAGGAGGGACAGTACCTAGGAATCAGGGAGGACCTGAGGGACATCGACACCACCCTGGTCACCATTGCAGGGCTGCTGGCAGACATGGCGAACACCATGAGGGTGGCAGTGGCACACCAACGGGCCCCTGACACTAGCCACACCGATGAACAACCCACCACCTCCGCTGATGCTAGTGGACAGGAGGCCCTGCCACAGGAACAACAGCCCAACAGCACCCCTCCCCCTGCAGAAGAAGAACCACCACGCAAAAGGTCCCTGCGATCCAGGCAGAAGCCAGAGAACATTGCCAAGACCCCCGCCAGGAAATAAGACTCACATGAATGTCACCCTGGTGTCCCACTCTGTCACCCTGTCCACCTTGAACTGCCATGGCCTGTGCCCCCCTAAAATGGCAGCCTCTTGACCTGTGAGGAGGGACAAGTGGAAATGAGGTAATTCCGCTGAAGTTGTGCACCGTTGCGGAAGGCGGTCGACGACCGTTGTGCAACACATCATTGGTTATCATTGGGGCCTACGGGTTCCAGGAGCCAATGGTGATGTACGCTGGTGGTGACGGTATGCACCGCCGTGGACGTGACTGCCATTTTCTATCTGTTCACTCACTTGCTACCTGTCCTTCAACAGGAGAGGACATACACTGCAAATGCTGCTGTGACCTGTGTCTGGAGCGACCATGGCTCGAGTGTCTGGGGAAAGGGCCCCTGCCTTCACTTCTGAGGAGTTGGAGAGACTAGTGGATGGGGTCCTAGCCCAGTACCCTTTACTTTATGGTCCTCCAGACAAACAGGTGAGTACATTGTTAGCACGGTGCATGGGGCATGAATGCATGGAGTGCTGTGTGTGTAAGCCTCGTGTGGTGGGGAGGCTGAGGAGTCCTGGGCAGAGTGCTGCATGTTCGGTGGGCAATGTCTCTGCGTAAGGGGATGGCAGGGATATGGTGGGCCATGAGTATAACAGTCCAGATGGTATGAATAATACCTTTTCTTCTATATCTTTTTCTGCAGGTAAGCACCCATCAGAAAAAGGGTAGTTGGCGTGCCATTGCCAAGGAGGTGCGGACCCTGGGGGTCTTTGACAGGCGGAGCATCCACTGTCACAAACAGTGGGAGGACCTGTGCCGCTGGGCAAGGAAGACTGCAGAGGCCCAGCTGGGGCTGGCCTCCCAATAAGGAAGGGGTGCCCGTCATACCCTGACCCCCTGATGTTCCGCAACCTGGTGGTGGCCTATCCGGAGTTGGATGGGCGCTTGAAGGCATCACAGCAACCACAAAGGGGTTGAGTACAGATTCTGAATCATGAATTTGCACGCGTTAAGGTGTTACCTGGGTGGGGGATGTGGTTCTGTGCGTGCCACTAGGCCAGGGCGCACATGGCAGGGTAGGTTCCATGATGGGCAAGCTCAGGTGCACTCCAACCCCAATAATGCTAGTGGGCATCTACTACTGGGCAGGGTCCCGTGGGTTTCAGGTGTGCAGCTAATGGTGTTAGGCATTGTAGTTCATGGCTTGGTGACTAGCATTGGAACTGGTAGTGCATGGCCTAGTGCATAGGGCTGTTCCCTGTGAGTTGTATACACCAACGGTGGTGTTGTTTCTGGCATTGACCAAGTGTATCCTCTGTCTCTCCCCCCTTTTTGTTTTGTCACCCTGTCCTTCTGTGCATTAGCATCATCTGGCAGAGAAGCAGAGGCACCAGTGACGGAGAGAGCTGCATCCCACATGTGCATGGAGGCCGAATCCACCGATGTTGAGGGCAGCCATGGGTCGGAAGGCGAGGGGAGCACCACGACAGAGTCAGGAGAGAACAGTTCTGACAGCGACACCTCCTCCGATGGAAGCTCCCTGGCAGTGGAGGACACCTCTGTACCCACCCCAACTATAGGTACGGCCGCCACCCCCATACCAGCACCGCCCTCCCAGCAGCCCTTCAGCCAGTTTCCCATGCCCGCTCACCCAGGAGGGTGGACATCTCCTTCGCCCCAGGCACCTCAGGCCCTACCCCAGTCAGCCCTGCTGCCCTCAGTGAAGAGGTTATTGACCTCCTAAGATCCCCCTCTGTTGGGCAGTCAACCATACTGAATGCCATCCAGGGTGTAGCAGGGCATTTGCAACAAACAAATGCATACCTGGAGGGCATTCACTCTGGTGTGGCGGCCCAACAGCGAGCATTCTATGCTCTGGCCTCTTCCCTGATGGCAGCCATTGTCCCTGTCTCTAGCCTCCCCCTTCCAATTTCCTCTACCCAGTCCCATTCCCCTCAACCCGAGCCTATACTAAACACACCTTCAGACCTGCATGCACCCAAATCAACACACAGAAGTGGCTCAGGAAAACACAAGCAACACACTTCATCTCACAGGCACTCACACAAGCACCATCCAGATGCAGACCCACCAACATCCACTGCCTCCACTGTGTCCCCCTCCTCCTCGTTGTCCACCTCACTTCCAGTTGCGTCTCCACTCACACCTGCATGCACTACATCCTCATCCACTACCTCCATCACCAGCACACCTATCACAACATGCCCCTCACTGGTAGTGTCTATCCCCACATCCATGTACAAGTCCCCTTTGTCCTCTCCCACTGTTTCTGTGCCCCCTCCTCCCAAAGTACACAAACGTAAGCACTCAGACACCTAACAGCCATCCACCTCACAACAGCATCCAGCCCATGCACCTGTACCCAAACACACCCGACTGACACCTCCTACAACCATTCCCTCTTCCTCCACTCCTAAACCTTCACCCTCTTCCTGCCCCAGTGTCCCTAAACGTCTTTTCCTCTCCACCCTTGACCTATTCCCTGCCCCTTTCCCCCGTCCTTCAGTTCGGGCCAGGGTGGGCAGAACCCAGGCTAGCACCTCAGCCACCCAGTCAACGGCCACTGTAGTTTCTGCAGCTACTGCAGGTGTGAGAGGCTCCAAGGAGGCACCCGTCAGAACAGCCAGTGTGACTGCACCACCTGCCAAGCGCAAGAAGGGGCCGCCATCTAGCAAGGGCAAGAAGGGGACACCAGCCAGCAAGGGGAAGGAGGCACCACCAGCCAGCAAGGGGAAAGAGGCACCACCGGCCAGAAAGGGGAAGGAGGCACCACCAGCCAACAAGGGGAAAGAAGGAACAACAGCCAGCAAGGGGAAGGAGGCACCACCAGCCAGCAAGGGGAAGAAGGGAACACCAGCCAGCAAGGGGAAGGAGGGAACAACAGTCAGCAAGGGCAGGAAGGGAACACCAGCTGGCTGAAGCAAGGAGGCACCACCATCTGCCAAGGGCAGGAAGGGGACAACAGCTGCTAGGGCCTATGTAAAGGGAACTGACGCCACAAGCAGGATGGATCTGGTGCTTGGGGCTGGAGAAGCACCTGGGCAAACAACACCAGCCATGGCACTTCAGCTGTCCGAGACTGCAGGGGAAGGGATAGAGCCTCCCCCACCACTGACACCACTGACACCTGCCCCGCCAGCAGCACCACTACCAGCAGCAGCCCCAGGGGGCAGCCGTCCAAGGCTGCAGGGGAAGGACAGGAGCCTCCCCCCACCACTGACTGCGCAGCTACCTGCACCGCCGCCAGCACCGCCACCTGCACTGCCAGCAGCCCCACTGCCAGCAGCAGCAGCCCCACTGGGCAGCCGTCCAAGGCTGCAGGGGAAGAGGTGGAACCTCCCCCCACCACTGACAGCACTGCGGCCAGCACCGCAAATGCTATCCACTGAGCAGCCATCACCGCCGGTGAGCAGTGTGTAGTTGTGACTACATGGGCTGTAGTGCGTCCTGGCCCTTGCAACACCTGTAGGTGTGACACCCAGGTGAGAGACTGTGACCTTGCACCATCCAGGATCAGCATCACAGGGCACAAGGCCCCCACCAGAACCAGTGGGAGAAGGCATCCACTCACCCCCTCCTTGCCAGGATGAAGCACACTGGGCACAAAGCCCCCTCCAAAACCAGTGGAAGAAAGCATCCACTCAACCCATCCTTGACAGGATGAAGCACACAGGGCACAAAGCCCCCTCCAAAACCAGTGGAAGAAGGCATCCACTCACCCCCTCCTTGCCCGGTTGAAGCACACTGGGCACAAGGCCTCCTCCAGAACCAGTGGAGAAGCCATCCACCTTAGAGGCTGTGGCTTTGCATTCCCCAGGACCAAGCAGTGGGCAACCTACCCACTTGAGAGACTGTGGCCTTGCACTCCCCAGGACCAAGCAGTGGGCAACCCACCAACCTGAGAGACTGTAGCCTTGCACTCCCCAGGACCAAGCAGTGGGCAAGTCACCCACTTGAGATACTGTGGCCTTGCACTCCCCAGGACCAAGCAGTGGGCAAGTCACCCACTTGAGGGACTGTGGCCTTGCTCTCCCCAGGACCAAGCATTGGGCAACCCACCCACTAGAGATACTGTGGCCTTGTACTCCAAAGGACCAAGCAGTGAGCAACCCACGCACTTGACAGAGACTGTTGCCTTCCACTCCCCAGGACCAAGCAGTGGGCAAACCATCCACTTGAGAGACTGTGGCTTTGCACTCCCCAGGACATCGCAGAGGGCATGTAGCCGCCTCCAGAAGCAGTGGCATTGTACCATCTTCCGGCTGAGGTGCCCCCCATTCCCCATTTCCCTTTGGTGCCTGTGTGTTTTTGACCTGATGCCCCTGCAGTGTTCTCTCCATATTGAGGCAGGAGTCATGTGTGGCCTTGGCCTATGTATTATGGCCCTGTGGGCCACAGACATTTTGGAGTGGGCATTGTCCCTCATTTGTATATATTGTACATACTGTTTAGTGTTTTAAGGATGTATTTATCTAAATTTGTAATATTCCACTCATTTTAATCAATTCCTTTTGTCCTTGCGTTATTCCTGAGGGTTGTGGAGTGTATTTGTGATGTTGTTGCGTTGGTTTGTGTATATGGTGTTGTGGGTGTTGGTTGTTGCGTGTGTCACTCTCTTTTTTATCCCCCCTCCCTTGTGTGCTAGGTGCAGTACTCACTTTGGTTGTCTTCGCCGCCGTTCTTGTTCCTGGTGTAGGAGGAGGTAGACCAGCATTGGGAATATATGCTGTTCGGGCTTCATGGCGTTGTTGTTCTTCCTTGAGTGTCCAAAGGTGAGTCCTTTTCACTTCTGTGGACTCTTTTTGCCGTGCTTTTGATGGCGTTGGTACCGCCCCAGAAAAGGTGGCGATTGGTGTGTGTTAATACAGTGGGCGGTACATTGTCTTCCGCATGGCTGTTGGCCGTTACCGCTGCGGTGTTTGTTGCTACCGCTGTGGCGGTCGGAGTGTTAAAGTGGCTGTATGTGCTGGCAGTTTCCGCCGTGGTCATAATTCCATTTTTCTTACCGCTGGCCTGTTGGCAGTATTACCGCCGCTTTAGCACCGACCGCCAGGGTTGTAATGAGGGTCTCAGTGTTACAAAAATAAATTGTTAGAAATGGGCTTAGGGGGAGCACAAACCATATACTAAGAAAGTGGAATGAGAAAGTCAGTCTCCCACCTACCACCTAGGCAAGTGTATTGTTCAGAGGGGAGGTGGGAATACTAGTAAAGCAGAAAGGTAAGTATTACAACCAGCCCTTGCAACCAGGAAAACAGGAGAAAAACCCAGTATGTTTCCCAGAGCACACTAGGAGAAGTAAAGAAGAATACTGTAAAACCCAGAAGAGACTACAAGACACCAACAGTGGATTCCCTGACAAGAAGACCTGTGGAAGAAGGGGACCAAGTCCAAGAAGCACAGAAGAGTCAAAGGCAGAAGCCCCTTCCAACTTGTCTGTAGGTGCAAAAGGTGAACCACTGGTGAAGAAGAAAAGTCAGCACTGCACCAAAGAAGATGAAGTCGGGTTCCTGGAGGGTGCAGGTGATGTCCCTCACCAGATGGAGGATTGCAGTCAGGTCTGCGCCGTCGGAGTCCACCAACAGACCTTGGCACATGCAAATCTCGCGGTTAACGGAAATGATGGTGCCAGGAAGGACCAGGTGGACTCTACCCAGGAGGGGGAATGAGAGGGGGCCCTCAGCAACACAGAGGGCCCACATAAGACCAGACAGGGCCCACAGGAGTTCCACAGGATGGGGACAGGAAAGCTGCAGGAGAGGCCCATGCAGCACTACAAAAAAGGCTCCCACGCTGCCGGAGAACTACTCAGGGAGCTATGTGTCACAGGAAGGAGAGAGGGGAGAAGAGCTTCAAGATGCATGAAGATCTTGGAGGAAGGATGCCAACAAGCCTTGGCAGCTGCAAATAATATAGTGCATGGGGGTACTGTTGTGCATGGGCAAGCAAGGGATTACCTTCACCCAAGTTGGACAGTTGGAAGAGAGGATCGCCGGGACCACTTCAGTGCACCACCCATGATGCAGGATCCACACAGCTCAGCACGAGAGGGAATCCACGCAGCCGGTCGTCATTGTAGTTAGCAGGGGAGTGACTCCTTCACTCCAAGGGAGAGTCTTCTTTCTTCTGATGCAGGCTGAAGACAGACTGTTCTGAGAGGATGCACGACCGGGTAAATGTTGCAGTTGATGGAAGGAGCCAGAGTTACAATGTTGCAGATGCAGTTTCTTCGGTCAGAAGCTGAAGTAGAGGGTGCAGAGGATTCCTTCTGGAGTCTTGCAATATGAATCTGAGGACTCACCAAAAGGAGAGACCCTAAATAGCCTTGAAAGGGGGATTGGTCACCTATCAGGAGGGGGCTCTGACATCACCTGCTGGCACTGGCCACTCAGTTGCTCCCAGAGTTTCCTGCCAACCTTGAATCCAAGATGGCAAAACCCAGGCACCCTCTACAGAAGCTCTGAGCACCACCCCTGGGTGGTGATGGACAGGGGAGTGGTCACTCCCCTTTCCTTTGTCCAGTTTCATGCCAGAGCTGGAACTGGGTGCTTCTGAACCAGTGTAGACTGGTTTATGGAAGGAGGGCACCAAATGTACCCTTCAAATCATTTCCATTGGCTTGGGCAGGCTACCCCTCCCAAGCCTGTAACACCTATTTCCAAAGGGAGATGGTGTAACTCCCCTCTCCCAAAGGAAATCCTTTGTTCTGCCTTCCTGGGCCTGAGCTTTCCAAGCAACAGGATGGCAGAAATCTGTCTGGGAAGTGGCAGCAGCTTGGGATGCCTGGAAACCGTTAGACGGCTGAAATGGCAATACTGGAGGTCCTCTAAAGAGCCCCCAGAGTGCATGGAATCATACAACCAGTGCTTGCAAAAGCCTTTGGGTATGATTTCAACATGTTTGAAACCAAACATGCCCTTGTTCAGAGTTACCATTTGTAGGAAAGTACCATCTTGCCTGGCATATTACCCACATATTTCACTGTATATATGTTGTTTTAGTCTATGTGTCACTGGGACCCTGCCAGGCAGGGCCCCAGTGCTCATAAGTGTGTGCCCTGTATGTGTTCCCTGTGTGATGACTAACTGTCTCACTGAGACTCTGCTAACCAGAACCTCAGTGGTTATGCTCTCTCTGCTTTCCAAATTGTCACTAACAGGTTAGTGACCAATTTCACCAATTCACATTGACATACTGGAACACCCTTATAATTCCCTAGTATATGGTACTGAGGTACCCAGTGTATTGGGGTTCCAGGAGATCCCTATGGGCTGCAGCATTTCTTTTGCCACCCATAGGGATATCTGACTATTCTTACACAGGCCTGCCAGTGCAGCCTGAGTGAAATAACATCCATGTTATTTCACAGCCATTTACCACTGCACTTAAGTAACTTATAAGTCACCTATATGTCTAACCTTCACCTGGTGAAAGTTGGGTGCAAAGTTACTTAGTGTGTGGGCACCCTGGCACTAGCCAAGGTGCCCCCACATTGTTCAGGGCAAATTCCCCGGACTTTGTGCGTGCGGAGACACCATTACACGTGTGTACTATACATAGGTCACTACCTATGTATAGCGTCACAATGGTAACTCCGAACATGGCCATGTAACATGTCTAAGATCTGGCACTGAGGAGACAATTCCATGATCCCCCGGGTCTCTAGCACAGAACCCGGGTACTGCCAAACTGCCTTTCCGGGGTCTCCACTGCAGCTGCTGCTGCTGCCAACCCCTCAGACAGGTTTTTGCCCTCCTGGGGTCCAGGCAGCCCTGGCCCAGGAAGGCAGAAAAAAGGATTTCCTCTGAGAGAGGGTGTGACACCCTCTCCCTTTGGAAATAGGTGTGATGGCTGGGGAGGAGTAGCCTCCCCCAGCCTCTGGAAATGCTTTGATGGGCACAGATGCTGCTCATCTCTGCATAAGCCAGTCTCCACCGGTTTAGGGATCCCCCAGCCCTCCTCTGGCGCGGAACTGGACAAAGGAAAGGGGAGTGACCACTCCCCTGACCTGCACCTCCCAAGGGAGGTGCCCAGAGCTCCTCCAGTGTGCCCCAGACCTCTGCCATCTTGGAAACAGAGGTGTTGCTGGCACACTGGACTGCTCTGAGTGGCCAGTGCCAGCAGGTGACGTCAGAGACTCCTCCTGATAGGCTCTTGCCTCTCTTAGTAGCCAATCCTCCTTCCTAGGTAGCCAAACCTCCTTTTCTGGCTATTTAGGGTCTCTGCTTTGGGGAATTCTTCAGATACCGAATGCAAGAGCTCACCAGAGTTCTTCTGCATCTCCCTCTTCACCTTCTGCCAAAGGATCGACCGCTGACTGCTCAGGACGCCTGCAAAACCACAACAAAATAGCAAAGACGACTACTGCAACATTGTATCGCTTCATCATGCCGGCTTTCTCGACTGTTTCCTGGTGGTGCATGCTCTTGGGGTAGCCTGCCTCCTTTCTGCACCAGGAGCTCTGAAGAAATCTCCCGTGGGTCGACGGAATCTTCCCCCTGCAACCGCAGGCAACAAAAGACTGCATCACCGGTCCTCTGGGTCCCCTCTCAGCACAACGAGCGTGGGCCCTGGAGCTCAGCAACTCTGTCCAAGTGACTCCCACAGTCCAGTGACTCTTCAGTCCAAGTTTGGTGGAGGTAAGTCCTTGCCTCCCCACGCTACACTGCATTGCTGGGTACCGCGTGATTTGCAGCTGCTCCGGCTCCTGTGCACTATTCCAGGATTTCCTTTGTGCACAGCCAAGCCTGGGTCCCCAACACTCTAACCTGCAGTGCACAACCTTCTGAGTTGTCCTCCGGCATCGTGGGACTCCCTTTTGTGACTTCACGTGGACTCCGGTTCACTTCTCTTCTAAGTGCCTGTTCCGGTACTTTTGCGGGTGCTGCCTGCTTCTGTGAGGGCTCCCTGACTTGCTGGGTGCTCCCTCTGTCTCCTCATCCAAGTGGCGACATCCTGGTCTCTCCTGGGCCACAGCAGCACCCAAAAACCCTAACCGCAACCCTTGCAGCTAGCAAGGCTTGTTTGTGGTCTTTCTGTGTGGGAACACCTCTGCAAGCTTCTTCACGATGTGGGACATCCATCCTCCAAAGGGGAAGTTCCTAGTCTTCTTCATTCTTGCAAAACACCAAGCTTCTTCCATCCAGTGGCAGCTTCCTTGCACCCTCAGCTGGCATTTCCTGGGCTCCTGCCCACTTTCGACACTGTCGCGACTCTTGTACTTGGTCCCCTTGTCTTACAGGTACTCAGGTCCGGAAATCCACTGTTGTTGCATTGCTGGTGTTGGTTTTCCTTGCAGAATCCCCCTATCACGACTTCTGTGCTCTATGGGGGTTGTAGGTGCACTTTACACCTACCTTACAGGGTCTTGGGGTGGGCTATTTTTCTAACCCTCACTGTTTTCTTACAGTCCCAGCGACCCTCTACAAGCTCACATAGGTTTGGGGTCCATTCGTGGTTCGCATTCCACTTTTGGAGTATATGGTTTGTGTTGCCCCTATACATATGTGCTCCTATTGCAATCTATTGTAACTTTACACTGCTTGCATTACTTCCTTTTGCTATTACTGCATAATTTCGGTATTGTGTACATATAACTTGTGTATATTTGGCATCCTCATACTGAGGGTACTCACTGAGATACTTTTGGCATATTGTCATAAAAATAAAGTACCTTTATTTTTAGTATATCTGTGTATTGTGTTTTCTTATGATATTGTGCATATGACACCAGTGGTATAGTAGGAGCTTTACATGTCTCCTAGTTCAGCCTAAGCTGCTTTGCCATAGCTACCTTCTATCAGCCTAAGCTGCTAGAAACACCTCTTCTACACTAATAAGGGATAACTGGACCTGGCACAAGGTGTAAGTACCTCTGGTACCCACTACAAGCCAGGCCAGCCTCCTACACCATTATGTAGCTGGACATAGGTAGCGACCTATGTCCAGTACACGTGTGAAATGGCGTCCCCACACTCATGAAGTCTGGGAAAATGGGCCTGGAGTTCATGTGGGCACCTCTGCTAGTGCAGGAGTGGCCTCACACACTGCTACTTTGCACACTGCCCTGTGGGCTAGAAAGCCTACCATGGGGGTGACTTATAAGTGACCCAGTGTAGTTAAAAATGGCAGTGAAACAGTGTTTGCACCTATTCATGCAGGCTGCAATGGCAGTTGTGTAGAAGACTTTGCATGATTTCCCCATGGGTGGCAAAATATGTGCTGTAGCCCATAGGGATTCCCTGGAGCCCCAATGCCCTGGGTACCTAAATACCATATACTAGGGACTTATAATGGGGCACCAGTGTGCCAATTGTGGGTAACATACAGTGATAACATTAAGCAATAGCTAGATTTAAGGGAGAGAGCATAACTCTGGTTTGCAAGATCCCAGGAGACACAGTCAAACACACTGACAAACAGGCACTAAAGTGGGGGTAATCAGGCTAGAAAGAGGCTACTTTCCTACACAATTCCCCCAAACGAAGCACAATAAGGCTAACCTTGACCAGATGACACTTTTTTGTCTAAGTGGTGATACATGGAGAATAGCTTTGCAGTAGTGGTTACTCCCTTTATCATCCACTATTAGGTCCCTTCCCTGTGGGAAGGTGAACAACTCTGTTTGGTTACTTTTACCTGAAGTACAGTTAAACTGTGGACCTGTGATTCCCTAGTTTAAAATTGTGGAAAAGGTTTTAGTGTGGGGCAGGATGACTGTCCCTGGGTTGCCTATTTTTTAACAGGGTTGCTGTCCTAACTGTTGTAATGCTAGACAGGGGTGCTATCTGAGCAAGGCTAGAGTGGGACAAAAGGTGTGTCCCAAAGTCTCTAAAGGAGGACAGGGTTGCTGTCCTTCTTGGGGTAGAGCAGGACAGGGTCGTTGTCCCAAGGGCTCTAAATAAGAACAGGTTTGCTTTACTATGGTGTTAGGGATAGTGCAGGGGTGCTGCACTAAAGTTTCTCTGGGAGGGCTGGAGGGTTGCTCCAAGTTTTCTGAGACAGGGCAGTGTTGCTGTTATGTCTAAGGTTTCTCAGGGAGAGGTACTTTTACCTCTGGGAGTCCAGCTGTGGTAGCTTTTGACCCCTTTGATACAGGTTCCACCCTAGGGGTGGTATCCCCCCTCAGAGAAATGGTATCCTTCGTGGCAGGGTGAACAGTGGCTACTTTGAGATCCTGCATGCCATTATTTCTGGCTCCAGGGCTCCTTCCCTATTTTGCTTTTTAATCTCTCTTGATATTAAAGAAAACAATTGTTTAGGAATACCCAGCATGGATGCATGGGTAAGAAACTCTACATCAGCCCAACCCGATGTCTCTAAGTCATTCCCTAATAGACAATGTACAGGTAAGCTAGATGATACTACTACCTGCTTCGGGCCAGTAACTCCACCTCAACTAAGTTGTACTAGAGCTAAGGGGAGGGACTGAGTGGAGTTGTTAACATCAGTGACTTGGTACTTCTGACTAAGTAGTTGTTAGGCAGGTGACACTAAGGGGCATATTTATACTCTGTTTGCGCCGAATGTGCGTCAAAATGTTTGACGCACATTTGGCGCAAACAATGCCCCATATTTATACTTTGACGTCCGACCCCGCGGGCGTCAAAGTTCCACCATGTGCGTCATTTTTTAGAAGGGGGAACCAGCCTTGCGTTAATTATATGCAAGGTAGGCGTTCCCTTCTAAAAAATGACTTTATGGCCTGATGGGCGCCGTTTTTTAACGCCTGGGTCAGGGCAGGCGTTAAGGGACCTGTGGGCTCAGAAGGAGCCCAGAGGTGCCCTCCCATGCCCCCAGGGACACCCCCTGCAACCCTTGCCCACCCCAACAGGACACCCAAGGATGGAGGGACCCATCCCAGGGAAGTTAAGGTAAGTTCACGTAAGTATTTTTTTTCGTATTTTTTTTGTGGCATAGGGGGGCCTGATTTGTGCCCCCCTACATGCCACTATGCCCAATGACCATGCCCAGGGGACATATGTCCCCTGGGCATAGCCATTGGGCAAGGGGGCATGACTCCTGTCTTTGCTAAGACAGGAGTCATTTCAATGGGGGTTGGGCGTAAAAAAAAATGGCGCAAATCGGGTTGAGGCCAAAATTTTGCCTCAGACCTGACTTGCCCCATTTTTTGACGCCCAAGCTCCATTTTCCCCTACGCCGGCGCTGCCTGGTGTGAGTCATTTTTTTTGACGCACAGCAGTCCGCAGCGCCGACTAACGTCATCCAATAAATAAGGCGCCCGCATGGCGCTTTGGAATGGTGTTAGCCAGCGTTAAAATTTTTGACGCACAACTGCGTTGGCGCAGTTGTGCGTCAAAAAGTATAAATATGGGCCTAAGTTTTCAGTGACTATGGTGATACTGCACCTGTCTCCCTGTAGGCCTGGTCCACAACACCATTTATTAGTATTTGCTGCTTGTACTTATCCATATTAAGGGGAAAAGCAGCTAGGGTGGCAAGGCCAGTGCCACCTTGTGAGACAGAAACTGTCTTGGGAGTTTCTACACCTACCCCAGTTTCTATTATGGACCCAAATGTGAACCCAATACAACTTTGTTTTGACTATTGCCAGTAGTCCAACCACTATTACTACTACTACCAGGGGGACTAGGAGAGGATGTGGAGGTTTTAGTTGTGGAAGACTCAGGGGCTTTAAGAGGACAGGATTTTTCCCCTGGCCTATGGCCTTTATTTCTGTACACATAGCACCAGGGCTTTTGAATGTATGTAGAAGATGAAGAAGAAGTTTTACTACCACCCATAGAGGAGTTTTGTGGACCTGACGCGCCTTTTCTTTTATCTTTGTCCCCACCCTTGTCCTGAGGCTTACCATCCTTCTTCTTGTCCTTGTCACCCCCGTATGAGTTTTTTTGCTTACCCTTGTTCTGACCCATTTATCTGCATTCTTTCCCAATTCAAGGGGAGAGGTCAGATCTTAGTCTACAAAGTACTGGTGCAACAAGTCAGGCACACAAGTATTCAAAATGTGTTCTCTCAGTAATAGATTGTACAAGCCCTCTTTAATCAGACACTTTGCTGCCATGTAACCAGCCATCTAAAGCTTTAACAGAACAGTCCACAAAGTCAATCTAATCCTATGAGGCCTTTTTTCTGGTCTCTCTGAATTTGATCCTATATTATTCAGTTGTGAGACCAAAACCATCTAAGAGTGTTGTTTTGAGCATGCTCTAGTTACCTGCATCTTCCTCTCTGACAGTGAGAGGTTTACCCCTCCCCTTGTCTGAGAAGGACAACCAGAGAATAGCAGCCCACTGCCTTTGAGGGACCCTCTGAACTTTACAGGCCCTCTCAAGTGCAGCAAACCACTTGTAAATGTCATCCCCCACCTTGTATGGGGGAACAATTTTGTGCAAGTTTCTGGAATCCAAGGAGTCCGCCCTGACTCTGTAATCTCTGAAACTTGAGCTGTTGCTGCTTCCACCATGGGGTGCTAACCCCAACCCTTACCTCTCTCTTTCCACTGCCAAGGCCTCCCTATCAAGGGGTAGCTGTTGCTGCTGCAGCCTCAGCCTGGCCTCCTCCAGTCTCGGTTTCCTGAGCTATCTATCTATAGAGTCATCCCCAGGAGTTGTGCAGTGTGAACTCTAAGACACTGAATTGACATGAGTGTGAGCAGAGGATTATCTTTCCTTAGTCTTAGTGACCCTTTCTACCTGTCCTCTGGGTGTAAAGGGAGCCCTGCCTGTGTGACTTCCCCTCCCACTACCAGCCACATTAGTTGGTCTGCTAGGGATTGCAAGATCCTTTGAGGAACCCTCCCCTGGGCCTAGAATGTCATTTTTTACCTCAGTGGGATTAGTGTCTACTTCTTCTTCTTCCTCTAGCATGATCTTGGTCATCCTAGAGGAGGAGACCCAAGAAGACTCTTATTAGTATTCCTCCCCATGTCCAACTTCTTCTCTGCTCACAGCCCCTTCAATTCCTTGAAGGTCAGGTTCTCATAGGGAGAATCCATGACCTCAGAGCTATGTCCAGCTTCACACATGGTGTTTCTTAGGAAAGTGTAGGGTGTACCTAACCTGCCTAACCCCTAGTCTCTCAGAAAGAAGTTTAGAGCAAGGACTATGCCTATACCCTAGCTTGCCTAAACTTTAAAGACTAGATTCATGCACTAGGTACTATGTATATCTGTAGGTATGGAGTGGTCTTTCCTGTGGAAAGCACCAGGTGACAGAGTGATAAGGCAATTGCAAGTACTTATCCCACAGCCTGGTGTCTGGTGGGTACCTATGGTACTTACACCTTATACCAGTTCCAGTAATCCCTGGAAACAGGAGAAAATCACAGTATGTTTCCTAGAGCACACACAGAGAAGTAAAGAAAAATATTGCGAAACCCAGAAGAGACTGCAAGACACCAACTTGAGAGGGGATCCACGCAGCCGGTCGTCGTCATAGTTGGTGCCTGCAGAAGCAGGGGAGTGACTCCTTCACTCCAAAGGAGATTCCTCCTTTCTTCTGATGCAGGCTGAAGATGGACTGTTCTTAGAGGATGCACAACCGGGGAAATGTTGCAGTTGCTGGAAGGAGCCAGAATTACAATGTTGCAGAAGGCATCTTGCTTCTTTGTTGCAGCTTGTGTGGTCCTGAAGAGTCCAGATGCAGTTTCTTCAGTCAGATGTCAAAGTAGAGGGTGCAGAGCATTCCTGCTGGAGTGTTGTAATCTGAATCTGAAGACCCATTCTAAGGAGAGACCCTAAATAGCCCTGGAAGGGGGATTGGTCACCTAGCTAGGTGACCACCTAGCAGGAGGGGGCTCTGACGTCATCTGCTGGCACTGGCCACTCAGATGCTCCCAGAGTTCCCTGCCAACCTTGAATCAAAGATGGCAAAACCCCCTCTGGAGGAGCTCTGAGCACCACCCCTGTTGTGGTGATGGACAGGGGAATGGTCACTCCCCTTTTCTTTGTCCAATTTCGCACCAGAGCAGGGACTGAGGGTCCCTGAACTGGTGTAGACTGGTTTATGCAAGGAGGGCACCAAAAGTGCCCTTCAAAGCATTTCCAGTGGTTTGGGGGGGCTACCCTTCCAAAGCCCCGTAATACCTATTTCCAAAGGGAGAGGGTGAATGCCCCTCTCCCAAAGGGAATGTTTTGTTCTGCCTTCCTGGGCTCAAGCTTCTCAAGCAACAGGAGGGCAGAAACCTGTCTGAGTTGTGACAGCAGCTTGGGCTGCCTGGAATCCCTCAGAAGGCTGAAATGGCAATACTGGGGTCTTCTAAGTAGCCCCCAGAGTGCATGGAATCATACAACTAATGCTTGCAAAAGCCTTGGGGTATGACTCCAACATGTTTGTTACCAAACATGCCTATATTCTGAGTTACCATTATGTAGCTGGACATAGGTATTGACATATGTCCAGTAGATGCCTAAAATGGCATCCCCATACTCACGAAGTCTGGGAAAATGGGCCTGGAGTTCATGTGGGTACCTCTGCTAGTGCAGGGGTGCCCTCACACACAGGTACTTTTCACCTTGCCCTCTGGGCTAGAAGGCCTACCATAGGGGTGACTTATAAGTGACCTGGTGTAGTGAAAAATTGTAGTGAATGGGTGTTTGCGCCTTTTCATGCAGGCTGCAACAGCAGTCCTGCAGAAGCCTTTGCATGGGCTCCCTATGGATGGCAAAATACATGCTGCAGCCCATAGGGATCCCCTGGAAACCCAATGCCCTGGGTACGTAGGTACCATATACTAGGGACTTATAATTCGGCACCAGTGTGCCAATTTTGGGTGAAATGCAGTGATAACATTAACCAAGAAGTAAATATAAGGGAGAGAGCATAACTACTGGGGTCCTGTTTAGCAGGATCCCAGTAGACATAGTCAAACACACTGACAAACAGAATAAAAGTGGGGATAACCAGGCTAGAAAGAGACTCCTTTCCTATATGGACCAAAATAGTAGACAGGGCAAATGCAGGAGGCATCTACTTGCATACAAAGGAGGAAATTAGGTGGAACCACCTGAGGGGAATGTGCATTCCCTGGCCTCCAAGAAACACATGGATTTCCTTTTTACTGGTAGTGGCCCTCCCAGCAACACAATCAGATAGTTTCCATGTGAGAAGAAGATCTTGGCCATCCTGCACCCTGATGGCTTGGCAGAAATCCCTGATGGAGTAGACTCTGGCAAGTTATCTCTCATTAACTATCACCAAACCTCAATGTCCTGTCTGCCCACAATCCTGCTTTTGCCATTGTGTTGTCTCCCTAGTTTCCTAACATTCAATCCACAAAGTAGCAGAGAGGTTGTCTTAGTATGTCAATGTGTGTTGCTGCAGATAATATCAAATGTACCAATTACCATTGCATGCCACTTGTGTCAATTTGTAACTAGATGGTCCATCCCAAATGCAGTTTGTGAACAGACATGATACATCAACCATTTTGTAAGTGTTGGCAAGTATATGACTACAACTACCACAAGACCTTGTTTTAGCAAATCAAAACATAATAGAAATGGAGTTTTGACCATTCTCACTTGTCTGATATATCACAACTGATGTCATTTTGACATTGAGTGAGCAATTAACATACTACTCAGAGACATTTCTCCATACTTAGTTTTATGTTGTCCTGGCCTCCCCAAATGAATCAATCAGTGGATAGAGTGACCTCATGCCAAGTGTGTGTGCCAAAGTTTTGCAAGGCATGAAGTCAACTCAGCTGTCTAGAAATTGTGGGTGATCCATTGTCTCTGCACCGGTCACATTATGTCTAATGTGAAATATTCAACTAAACTGTGTGATTGCCTGTATGGTACACAGCTAGGACTTTGGAATTGTCATATATACTTCTTAACTCTCCACTGAATTGGCTAAAATGTTGGAGAGATGCTACGTTCAACCTTCATTCCAAAGGTAAACACCTCAGGACATCTGATGAGCTTCATAATTTAAGGACATTTATTTTACGTCTACAGATGTCTTGTCGACAACTTTAAGACCACTGAAATATATCACAATAGTAACTGCTATCTATTTTTTCTTCTCCTAGGTGTCTACTTACTGCGTCACAAAAGTTTAGGAAGTAGATAACACATTTCCATTAATAGCATTGTTTCCTGTTTCACAACAGGTCTATCTGGAAGAACAACTGGCCAGAGCTTGCAGACAGAGGAGTCACCCACACCAGTCCAGGACTAAGCCTTCAGAGATGACAAACCACCTGGTGATCTCAATGAGGAGGTCGGTGCTAGTCCATCTGGTCCGCCTGGGCAGACATCAGCTGTGAGTTTCACTGGGCCCACAACAATACCTCTCACCTCAGCCACAACACATCAGCAAACATCATCCATCACAACTTTTGAACCTAGCACAGTAAACACCATTGTGTGCCCCTCAGTCCTGGATCCTGATGTGACAATCACCACCACAGTTACAGAGGAGTCACAAACCAGTGGGAGTGGGTACCCTGGACCAAGGGCACAAGCCCATGGTGCGAGAAGTCATAGGAGGGTAACTGTGGGCAGGCAGAGTGATGCCACTGTGGACACTCATACCCAGGACACCATCTGCCAAGTTTCGGGAGTCTACCATGAGTCCCATGGTGCTATTGGCCAGGTACTCACTGAACTGAGAGAGATGAAGCAGCTGCATAGGAACATAGACAATCAGTTGGAGGCCCATAACTTCAACAGGGGCTCACAAACAGCAGTGCCGATTGACATCCATACCTACCTGTATCAGCGCCTTTAGACCCTCACGAGTGAGTAGCCACGCTTTACAAATACTGGTTGATTGATTGAATGGGCTTTCCCAGCACCATATACCTATTCCTGTGGTCTAAGTACATCAGGACCATCAATACCAGCTCCAGTCACAGGAAGGGAGGCCCTGCCAGAGGAAGACACACTTTCAGACATCCTTGTCTCTGCAGCTGTGAATCCCCAAACTGCCAAGTGGGGACATCCACACACATTGCCAAGAGGTAGGGATTGCAAGACCTCTACTACCAAGAAACCTCAAACCTAATTTCCTCCAGTGTATGTTACATATTCACCCAGTGGACTATTTTGGGACACATCTACCTTTACTGTCAGAAGCAGTATTGTGGACTTTGGACTCCAAATAATGTGGCAACTCCAATTTTGGTTTCATTCACCATATTTGACTTCTTTATTTTTCATTTTTTCATGTTTGTATTAAACAATGTTTCTTTCATCCGTGTTCACTAACATAAATCCAGCAGTATTGAACTCATTGCCTGCTGTTGTACATCTCACATCTCGCAATGTATACATGTACTTCAACATGAAATTGACAGTGGCACAAAGATCTACTTGTGTAAGTATGGATATGTTGGATATTTACAATGTTTAGCTCAGGACAACAACCATCTCTCACCCACACATAGACAAGTGCATACTCATATACCAGCGTAATTCCCTACAGCGATGAGACACATCAGCTGCTACATACACATCACACACAAGGAAGAATTAGCCATTCTGGGAGCAGAATAGCATGTTTTGCCTCCACCACAATATGTTGTTGAAGCAAATGATGGCACACATTTTGCATTAGGACGATCACATGACAAGGAACAAGTCCAATGATTTCATCATTACGTCCACTCTATCACTGTGCAAGCTTATCTGGTACATGATTTGTCCACCAAAATTCTGTGTAAGTCATACCCAGGATCAACCATTGTCCCCATTGTACATCCAAACTGCACCATATGCTCACTAATGTCACAACTCTGAAATGTCTAAAAGATGTTGCCATGGTGAAGGCAGCTGAAACAGATAAGAAATGAAAATTAGCTGTCAACCCATACCTGTGAGACAACTCAGATAATAAACTCCTGGAGTACACAGTCCATGACAAAATATCAGAGCGCAACAAAGCAACACAAACATCATCACCATGTGCCATTACCTTGTTCAACAAACATCTTCTACCTATGTTAGTCAGAGCTTGCCTTCCATGATTTTTTTCCATAACATACTCCTCTCAGAGTTGCTGTTACAGTTCAAGTCATGACCTGTTAACAAAATACTTACACTCATGAGAAGACGTTACTGATGAGATCTTGCTGCAAGTCAGCTCCTTCCTCCTCACCATTATCATCATTATTTTGCATTCCAGGATTCCCACCTGGTAGCAAATCAGGGTCACCATCCTCTGTGATGTAAGGGCTGTTCGGTTGCAAGGCTAGGTTGTGGACCACTCAGGAGGCTATGATGTTCTGACACACCTTCCCAGGTGAGTGAAGGAGGGCTGACCTGATTTAAGGCAAGGAACCACTCGCGACGAGCAGCTCCACCAGACTGCTCTTGTGCTCCTGACCCCGCCCTCGCTGCTGCCGCGAGTTCGAGGCCCTCCACCACCGGCAGGCACCCACCTGGGCCTCATCCCTGGTGCCTAGTGGTAGGCGTAAGTATTGTTGGTCTTGTCTTTTTATGTACTTTCTGTGACTGTTGTGCATTTTCCCGACTTGTGCCTTTTTGCTTTTCCTTGTGCCTTTTTCTTGTGCCTTTTTCCTGTGCCTTTTATTGTGCCTTTTATTGTGCCTTTCCTGTGCCTTTCTTGGGCTTTCTCTGCCCGTTTCTGGTCCTGCCCGGTTCCCACCGCTGCGCCCCCTGTGGCACACCTCTCACGTGCCCCCATTCATCACACCCTCCCACCCCCCAGCTGTTCCTCCCTCCGGCCTCCCAGCTGCTCCTCTCTCCTACCTCCCCTTCTTAATGGCGGCTGCATTGCGGCCGTGCCTCTGGCGCGCCAGAGGCAAGCTCGTCTCCTCCCGCCTGAGCCTGGACAGCGCCCAGCACCCGTCTCCCTGGCCCACGCACCCCCTGCTCCTCAAGACGCCTCTACACCACCGCAGAACTCCACGCCCTCAACCCCGGCCGGCCCACTGCCTGCACCCAGGCTGATCCCAGGCACACCCACAGACCATTCGCCTGCTGCTCATGCCGCTTCTCCTGCAACCAAACCAACAAGCACCACAACAACGCCAGACACCCCAACCATCTCAGCTGCATCCTCCTTAACACCCGCTCTGTCCACAAGCACGCCATTGAGCTCTGGGACCTGCTCACAACAGTCTCCCCTGACATCGCCTTCCTCACTGAAACATGGATGAACCCCTCATCTGAACCAGACATCGCCATAGCCATCCCGGACACCCTGGATGCCGCAGAGCACCTAGACTTCCAGATACACATCAACGCCAACATCACCCTGAGAGGAACCCTCATCTACAGACCACCAAGCCCCCACCCCCAATTCTGCAATCAGCTCCCACGCCCTCGCCTCTCCGGACTACTTGCACCTTGATGACCTAAATTTCCATCTGGAGAGCTCCAACGACTGCAACTCCACTGCCCTACTGGACAACCTCACAAACCTCGGGCTCAAGCAACTGGTCACCTCACCCACCCACTCAGCCGGGCACACGCTTGACACCTTATTCTCCTCCAGCAGCCACATCACCTTCACTCACACCACCGAACTCCATTGGACCGACCACCATTGCGTTCACTTTTAATCTGCAAAGCCCACCACCAACAACACCTGATCCCTTACCGCAAGTGGAACAAGATCTCCAAGGAACAGCTGATCTCCAACCTCGCCCAGACCCCACCACCTAGAACCAACGACCCCAACACCGCCGCCCTCAATCTCAAACGATGGCTCGACGACTGCGCCAACACCCTTGCTCCACTCAAGAAAACTAACAGCACCCACATCAGCAAGAAAGCTCCCTGGTTCACCGCAGAACTTCAGGCCTCCAAACGAGAATTCCAGAAATCGGAGAACACCTGGCACCAAGAACAATCAGAGAGCAACTTCACAGCCCTCAAATCAGCCATGCGCAAACACTACCAGCTCATCTGGATCACCAAAAGATCCTTCTACAGAGAGCGGATAGACAACAAGGCACACAATAGCAAGGAACTATTCAACATCATCAAGAAACTCACCAACCCCAAAGTCTGCTCCATTGACCCTCCCCACTCACAAGACCTCTGCGACTCCCTCTCCATCTACTTCCACCACAAGATCGCAGACATACATGAAAGCTTTGCAACGCCGTCCCCCACCACCACCACCGACATGGTCAATCCCATCGCACCCTGACGCACCAACACACTGAGCGCCTGGACCCCCACTAATGACGAAGAAACCACCAAAACCATGAGCAACGTCCACTCCGGATCTCCCACAGACCCCGGCCCCCACCACGTCTTCAATCAGGCCAGCCAAATCATCGCTCCCCAGCTCTGGACCATCATCAACAACTCCTTCAAGACCGCCATTTTTCCGGAAAGCTGGAAACACGCAGAAGTCAACGCCTTGCTCAAAAAACCCAAAGCCGACCCGAAGACCTCAAAAACTACCGACCTATCTCCCTACTCCGCTTCCCAGCAAAGGTCATAGAGAAGATAGTCCACAACCAACTTTCCCGCTTCCTGGAGGACAACAGCCTGCTCTACGTCTCCCAGTCTGGATTCCGCAAAAACCACAGCACCGAGACCGCCCTCATTGCCTGCACCGACGACATCAGGACCAGGCTTGACAAAGGTGAAACTGTTGCCCTCATCCTTCTCGACCTTTACTCAGCGTTCAACATAGTATACCATCAAACCCTTCTCACACGCCTCTTCGACACCAGAATTCACCGCAAAGCCCTAGACTGGCTCACCGCCTTCCTCTCCAAAAGAACACAAAGAGTTCACCTCCCCCCGTTCCGGTCACAGGCCACCAAGACCATATGTGGAGTCCCCCAGGGATCCTCACTCAGCCCCACACTCTTCAATATCTACATGACTCCGCTCCCCAGCATTGTCTGACCGCACGGACTCAACATCATATCCTACGCTGACTAAACACAGCTCTCCTTTCTCTCACAAGGAACCCCACAACCGCCAAGAACAAACTCCACACCGGACTTCTCGCCATCGCTAACTGGATGCCAGCAAGCCACCTCAAGCTGAACTCAGAAAAAAACGAAATCATGATCCTCGGACAAGTCAACAAGTCAGCTTGGGACGACTCCTGGTGGCCGGTCACCTTGGGGCTGCCCCCCACAGCCACCACCCACGCACACAATCTCGGCTTCATACTAGACTCTTCTCTTTCCATGACCCAGCAAGAAAAACGCCATATCATCCTCTTGCTTCAATAGCCTTTGTATGCTCCGCAAGACCTTCAGGTGGATTCCCGTAGAAACCAGAAGAACGGTCACCCACGCCCTCGTCAGCAGCAGACTGGACTACGGTAACGGCCTCTATGCGGGAACTACAGACAAGCTCCAGAAAAAACTCCAGCGCATCCAGAATGCTTCAGCATGTCTCAACCTCCCTCGCCACAAACACATCTCAGGCCACCTCAGAGACCTCCACTGACTCCCCGTCAACAAAAGGATCATCTTCAAAATCCTTATCCACGCTCCCAAGCCCTCCAAGACACCGGACCAGCCCACCTCAACGAATGACTTAAATTCAACATCCCGACACGCCAGCTCCGCTCCACCGCCCTCACAACAGTCCCTCGCATTCACGGCACCACTTCCGGCGGTATGCCCTTCTCCCACCTCGCCGCCAAAATCTGGAACTACCTCCCCAACAACCAATGCAAGACCCAGGACCTCCTGTCCTTCATAAAGCACCTAAAGACCTGGCTCTTCGAGCAGTAGCACCACCCCTCCCCATCCACCACAGCCCCTTGAGACCCTACCAGGTGAGTAGCGAACTCAACAAATTGATTGATTGATTGATTGATTGAGGGCTCCTCCAGTTTTATACACACAGTGGAATCTGGCTTTTAGGAGTCCAAAAGCCTGCTCCACTGGCAGCCTTGTCCTTCTTTGGGACTCATTGAAGTGGACTTCCCCTGGCATTGTAGGATTCCTCAGCGGGGCCAACAACAATGGCCGGTTGGTATAGACTAAGGCCCTCATTACAACCCTGGCGGTAAATGTCGCCTACCGCCGTGCTGACGGCCGCCAACACACCGTCACCACGGCGGTAATCCACCACGGGTGTTATGACCCACACATAGAATACCGCCACAATGCAGACACCCACACAAGTCTGCCAGACCAAAGGTCAGTGATAAACTGGCCATAGCAAAACCCACACCACTACGCCAACAGGAATATGCCCACAGTATCACGACCCACGAATCAAAATACACACACACTAAAACAACTACACCACATTGGGCAATGCAAAATACACATACTTGACACACATTCACCCACCATACCCATACACTCAGACCACTATAAAACACACACCCACATTACCCACAACCCCTTACAACGAAAAAATATATATAGCTAACTGAGACAGACAAGCCAGGAGCACCCACTCAATCAGAGGCACAGAACACCATCACCATCACCCATACACCATTCACGTACATCACAGCATACACAACAACACATCACCCCACACATCACCCCACATCTCCTCACACATATGACACACACCACATCCATGGCACCCCAAAGACACCCCAGATTTGCTGAGGAGGAGCTAAGGATCATGGTGGAGGAAATCATCCGGGTAGAGCCACAGCTTTTGGGATCACAGGTGCAGCAGACGTCCATTGCAAGGAAGATGGAGCTATGGCAGAGAATTGTGGACAGGGTCAATGCCGTGGGACAGCACCCAAGAACCAGGGATGACATCAGGAAGAGGTGGAATGACATACGGGGGAAGGTGCATTCTGTGGTATCAAGATACCAGATTGCTGTACAGAGGATTGGCGGTAGACCCACACCTCCTCCCCCACAACTTACAATATGGGAGGAGCAAGTCTTGGTGATCATGCATCCTGAGGGTCTCGCAGGAGTAGCAGGAAGACTGGATTCTGGTAAGTCAAATCTTAACTACTTCATCCCCCCACCCTACCGGCATGCCATCACAAACGCCTACCCCTACCCTCACCCCCATCACTCCACCAACTCACATATACCCCACTAGCACGACCCACCCATCCCAATACCAAGCCCTGCATGTACCCCCAATGCATGGACACCCATCACAGACCTGCATGGACACCCATCACCCCAGCATGCCCAATAGAGAGACTCACCCAGCCCACTAAATCACCACTCACACAAGACCAAGCTACCAGGGAAATCACAATTGTAGAGGGAAACACCCCATGCACAATATGGCACATTAACAATGCATTTGCATCCCTACAGGACCCTTACCCAACGTCACTGGAGAGGAGGGGCCAGCTACATCCAGCCCCCTCCCAGAAGAGGCCCACAGTGATGACAGCAGCTCTGCATGCCTGGATCAGGATGACCAACCTGGTCTCATCAGGGGCCTCTGGACAGTCGGTTCCCCTGCCACAGTCCCAACCCACCACAGAGCCTCCCCCCTCAGGAAACACCAGCACAGCACCCACCCAGCGGACCCATGCCACTGTCCCCAGGACACGTCAATCAGCAGTGTGTCCAACACTACAGGGACCCCAGACAACCCCACAAACACAGGACGACCTGGGGTAAGTGGCAGTGGGCACACGGTTCAGGGGACAGAGGCACAGGACACCAGGGAAGCTGGGAGGACTGCTGTGCGACAGGGGGAGGACAGGCCAAGGGAAGTGACCCTCCACAAGGCATTCCCAAACATCATGGTAGCATACCACCATTCCCAGGAGAGCATGGGCCAGGTACTGGCCAAGTTGCAGGGGACCCAGCAGCTACAGGAGGGACAGTACCTGGGGATCAAGGAGGACCTAACAAAAATATACACCATCCTGGTCACCATTGCAGGGGTGCTGGCTGACATGGGCAAGACCATGAAGGAGGCAGTAGCACAACAAAGGGTGCCTGACACTAGCCCAACCGAGGAACAGCCTACCACCTCCGCCGGCGCTAGTGGACAGGAGGCCCCGCCACTGGACCAACAGGCCACCAACACCCCACCCCCTGCAGAAGGAGAACCACCCTGCAAACAGCCCCTGCGATCCAGGCAGAAGACAGAGAACATTGCCAAGACCCCCGCCAGGAAATAGGACTCTCCTGATTGTAACCCTTCTGTCCTACTCTGTTACCCTGTCCACCTTGAAATGCCATTGCTCACCTTCCTATGCCACATTGGACAAGGGACCTGTGATACCAAAAGTCTGGACTCTAAACACCCTTGAAACAAATATCATACTGGAGTCAGTGTAATGATTCTCAAATGTATTACTACAACATCATCAAAGCATTGCAACGTTTATGTTCAGTGAAATATACTACAGGATGACCTTTGGTGGGCAGCAGTACATATAGCGGGAGCTTACCTGTGTGTCACTGGAAGTACTGCTGTATTATGTTTGTTCTGTTGTCCACATCTTCCTCCTTTGCCTCCTCTTTGTCACTGTCACCAGGGTTCACCGTTGCCACAAGACCATCTCCAGGCTCATCCTCCTGCAGAAAAGGCACCTGACATCTCAAGGCCAGGTTGTGCAACATACAGCATGCCTCGGTGATCTGGCACACCTTCTTGGGTGAGTAGTACAGGGATCCACCAGTCAGATGGAGGCACCTGAACCTGGTCTTCAGGAGGCCAAAGGGTCTCTCAGTTATCTTCCTTGTACACCCATGTGCCTCATTGTAACGTTCCTCTGCCCTTGTCCTTGCATTCCTCACTGGGGTCAGTAGCCATGAGAGGTTGAGGTAACCAGAGTCACCTGAAAATATCGAGGGACAACTGTTAGACACGCACTAACCCTTAGGGACAACCCCATACCCAGATACCTACTTCTACTGTGTGGGGACTTTGGGCTCACCTACTAGCCACAACCGGTGCCTCTGAAGTTGGCCCATCATATATGGGATGCTGCTATTCCTCAAGATATAGACGTCATGCACAGAGCCAGGATATTTGGTATTCACATGGGTGATGTACTGGTCTGCCAAACACACCATCTGCACATTAATTGAGTGATAGCTTTTTCTATTCCTGTAAACCTGTTCATTTCTATAGGGGGGGACAAATGCCACGTGTGTACCATCAATGGCACCAAAGATGTTGGGGATATGTCCCAGGGCATAAAAGTCAGCTTTCACTGTGGTCAAATCCTCCACCTGGGGGAACATGATGTAGCTGTGCATGTGTTTCAGCAGGGCAGACAACACTCTGGACAAACGTTAGAGAACATTGGCTGAGACATCCCTGATGCCTTGGCCACTGTAGCTTGAAAGGAATCACTTGCCAGGAAATGGAGCACTGACAGGACCTGCACTAGAGGGGGGATTCCTGTGGGCTGGTGGATAGCTGACATCAGGTCTGGCTCCAATTGAGCACACAGTTCTTGAATTGTGGCACAATCAAGTCTGTATGTGATGATAATGTGTCTATCCTCCATTGTTGACAGGTGCACCAGGGGTCTGTACACCAGAGGATGCCGCCATCTCATATGCTGCCTCAGCGGTTGTAGCCTATAGAGGAGAATGGTGAGCAGAGGGTCATATTTCTACATAGATTGCACTACTGTTGCTGAATTGACATCACAGAAGCAGTATGTGAAGTCGAGAGTCAGTTGATGTGCCAATGTCTGCCCAGATGCAGTTAGGTGCCATGCACTGTGCCCCTTCTGAAATGGTAGCTGCCTGACCTGTGAGGAGGGACAAGTGGAAGTGAGGTAAGTGCGCTGGCGTTGTGCGCCATTGTGGTAGGCGGTCAATGACCGCCGTGCAACCTCTCATTGGTTATCATTGGGCCCTATGGGTTCCAGGAGCCAATGGCGATGTACACACCGCCGCAGACATCACCGCCATTTTCTAACTATTCACTCACTTGCTACCTGACCGTCAACAGGAGAGGACCTGCACTGCAAGTGCTGCTGTGACCTGCGTCTGGAAACGACAATGGCTCATGTGTCTGGGGAAAGGGCGCCTGCCTTCACTGCAGAGGAGTTCGAAAAACTGGTGGATGCGGTCCTACCCCCAGTACACATTACTCTATGGTCCTCCAGACAAACAGGTGAGTACACTGTGAGCATGATGTGTGGGCAATGCATGTTTGGAGTTGTGTGGATGTAAGCCACATGTTGGGGGGTGCTGAGACATCCTGGCCTGAGTGCTGCATGAGAGGTGGTCAGTGTATGTGTGTCAGGGCATGGGTGGGAACTGGTGGGCAATGAGTATGCCGGTCCGGATGAGTGAGTAATTTCCTTTCCTGCTGTCTTTTCCCTCCAGGTCAGTGCTCACGAGAAAAAGGATATTTGGCGTGCCATCGCTAAGGAGGCATGGACCCTGGGGGTCTATCACAGGCGGAGCACCCACTGCCGCAAGAGATGGGAGGACCTGCGTCGCTGGACCAAGAAAACGGCAGAGACCCAGTTGGGGCTGGTGTCTGAACGTGGAAGGGGTGCCTGTCGCACCAGGACCCCCTGATGTTCAGCATCCTGGCGGTGGCCTATCCGGAGTTGGATGGGCACTTGAGGGCATCACAGCACCCACAAGGGGGTGAGTACAGATTCAGAAAGCTGACTTTGCACGCTTTAGGAGTTAGCTGGGAGGGGCTGTAGGCTGTAGGTGCCCCTAGGCCAGGGCGATCATGGCAGGGTAGGTCCCTTGTGTGCAGGCTCTGAAGCACTCCTACCCCAATGGTACAAGTGGCCATCTACTACTGGGCAAGGTCCTGTGGGTGTCTGGTGTGCAGATGCTGGAGTTAGGCATTGTACTCCATGGGCTGGTGACTACCTTAGTGACTGGTTGGGCATGGCCTAGTGCATAGGGCAGCACACTGTGTGTTGTGTAGGGCAACGGTAGTGGTGTTGCTGGCATTGACCAAGTGTATCCTCTGTCTCTCCCCCCTTTTTGTTTTGTCGTTCTGTCCTTGTGTGCATTAGCATCATCTGGCAGAGGAGCAGAGGCAGCGGCGACGGAGGGAGCTGCATCCCACATGGGCCTTGAGGCCGAATCCACCTGGGGTGAAGGCATCAGAAAGGGGGGCTCCACGATGGGGACAGGAGCGGAAACCACTGACAGCGACTCCTCCTCTGAACGAAGCTCCCTGGTGGTGGCGGACACCTCTGTGCCCACCCCAACAACTGGTACAGCCGCCAACCCCACCTTCCAGCACCACCCTCCCAGCGGCCCCTCAGCATGTTTCCTGTGCCCGCTCACCCAGAGGGTGGGTATCTCCTTCGCCCCATGCACCTCAGGCCCTGCCCCAGTCAGTCCTGCTGCCCTCAGTGAGGAGGCTATTGACCTCCTGAGATCCCTCTCTGTTGGGCAGTCAACCATACTAAATGCCATCCAGGGTCTGGCAGGGCATTTGCAGCAAACAAATGCATACCTGGAGGGCATTCACTCTGGTGTGGCGGCCCAACAGAGAGCATTTCAGGTTCTGGCCTCAGTACTGATGGCAGCCATTGTCCCTGTGTCCAGCCTCCCACCTCCAACATCCACTACCCAGACCCAATCCCCTCTACCTTTCCATATCCCAAGCACACCTTAAGACCAGCATGCACCCAAATCAACACACAAAAGCGGCTCAGGAAAAGAAAAGCACCACACATCATCCCATAGGCACTCACACAAGCACCAGGCCAATGCAAACACACCAACATCCACTGCCTCTACTGTGTCCCCCTCCTCGTCCTCGTCCACCTCCCTCCCAGTAGCGTCTCCACTCACACCTGCATGCACTACATCTTCATCCACTACCTCCATCACCAGCACGCCCATCACTACACACCCCTCACTGGCAGTCACCACCCCCACAGCCATGCACACATCCCCTGTGTCCTCTCCCAGTGTGTCTGTGACCCCTCCTCCCAAAGTACACAAAAGCAAGCACCCACCCAGCCAACAGCCATCCACCTCACAACAGCATCCAGCCCATGCACCTTCACCCAAACTCAGCAGACGTACACCTCCTGCAACCACTCTCTCTCCCTTCACTCCCAAACCCTCTCCATCTTCCCGCCGCAGTGTGTCTAAAAAACTTTTCCTGGCAAACATTGACCTCTTCTCTACACCCCCACGTCCTTCCCCTCAGCCAGAGTGTCAAGATCTCAGCCCAACACCTCAGCCACCAAGTCGGCATCCGCTGTTGTACCTGCAAGTCCCAGAGGATCAAAAGGGGCACCCAACAGGGCAGCCAGTGTGCCACGACCTCTGCAAAGGACCAACCCATTCCACCACCTGCCAAGGTGAAGAAGGTGCCAGCATGCAGCACGGCCAAGAAGCACAACCCACCCAGCAAGGTCTCCTCCAAAACTCAAGCTGCCAGTGCCAAGGTCCCAGCAGCATCTGCCAAGGTGGGGAAGTGGAAGAGAACCCAAGGCAAGGCACTTCAGGACTCTTAGGCTCCAGGTGAGGGACTTGTGCCCACCATCAGTACCGACAGCCCCGCAACCTGTACCGCGGAGACCACCGCCGCAGGCATTGCCGTCTGCACCGCCATATGCCCCGCCACCTGCACCGCCCCCTGCACCGCCACCAGCACCGCCCCCTGGACCCCCACCTGCACCGCCGGTGCCACAACTGTCAGCAGCATCATCCCCAGTGGGCAGCCATTTGTGGCTGCAGAGACAGCCTGGTGTCTTCCTCCACAACTATCAGGATGAAGCAGACTGAGCACAAGGCCCCCTCCAGAACCAGTGGAGAAATGCATCCACTATCAATTTCCTTGGCAGGATGAAGCAGACTGGACACAATGCCCCCTCCAGAACCAGTGGAGAAATGCATACACTATCACTTCCCTTGGCAGGGTGAAGCAGACTGGGCACAAGGTTCCCTCCAGAACCAGTGGAAGAAGTCACCCACTTGAGAGTCTATGGCCTTGCACTCCCCAGGACCAAGCAGTGGGCAACCCACCCACTTGAGAGACTGTGGCTTTGCACTCTCCAGGACCAAGCAGTGGCCAACCCACCCCCTTGAGATACTGTGGCTTTGCACTCCCCAGGAACAAGCAGTGGGCAACCCACCCACTTGAGAGACTGTGGCTTTGAACTCCCCAGGACCAAGCAGTGGGCAACCCACCCACTTGAGAGAATGTGGCCTTGCACTCCCCAGGAACAAGCAGTGGGCAACCCACCCACTTGAGAGACTGTGGACTTGCACTCCCCAGTACCAAGCAGTGGGCAACCCACCCACTTGAGAGACTGTGGCTTTGCACTCCTCAGGACATCGCTGTGGGCATGTTGCCCCCTCCAGGACCAGTGGCGTAGTACCATCTTCTGGCTGAGGTTCCCCCCTCCCCTTCCACCTGAGATGCCTGTGTGTTTTTGACCTGATGCCCCTGCAGTGTTCTCTCCGTTTTGATTCAGGAGTCAAGTGTGGGCTTCGCCCATGATTTGCCCACTGGGCCATGGACATTTGCAAAGGACAGAGTACGGCCTTCTGTACATATTGTAACTATTTATATATACTGATTTTTCCAATCCTTAACTTTATCTGCATATTTCAAAATATCACTATTTGCACTCAATTCATTTTGTCCTTGCGTTCCTCCAGGGGGTTATGGGGTGTAAATGTACTGTTGCTGCATGTGTTTGTGTGTATGGTGTTGTGGGTGAGGGTGGGGGTGGGGGTGTTGCGTGTGTGTATCACTCTCTTTTCCTCCCCCCTCCCCTGTGTGCTAGGTGCAGTACTCAATGTGGTCGTCGCCGCCGCCGTCTTTGGTGTTCCTCGTGTATTACGAGATACACCACCATCGGCAGAATCTGCTGCTCGGCCTCCATGGCGTCCTTGTTCTTTGTTGAGTGTCGAGAGGTGAGTGGTTTCCCTTCCAAGTCCTGTTTCTGCTGAGCTTTGGGTGGCATTGGAAAAGCTGGCAGATTGGCGGGTTGTGATAGGGTAGGCGGTACATTGTCTTCCACCCTGTCTGTTGGCGGTTACCGCTGCAGTGTTTGTTGCTACCACTGTGGCGGTCGGAGTGTTAAAGTGGCCTGTTTATACTACCTGACACCGCCGCCCCAAAGTTAGCACAGATCATACTTACCAACAAGCCAGGCCCTCTCTGGAGGTAGTTGTGACATCAACTGAGGTACAGTGCTGTTCCGCATGACAAAGGAATCATGGGCAGATCCTGGGAAGCGGGCACAGAAGTTGGAAATGTGTACATCTGCCAAGCAGACAACTTAGATGTTGATAGAATGGAAGTTTTCCCTGTTTCTGTAGATGTGTTCCCTGGAATGTGGTTGTACTAAGGCAATATGTGTGCCAGCCATGTCTCCAATAACATTTGGTATCCTCGGAATTCGCCTTCACATTTGATAAATTCTCACGCCTGGGGAATAGGATGTAGCTGTCCATGTGTCTCATCATTGCTGCAAGCACATCTCTTAGCACACAACAGAACATTGGTTTAGACATACCACCACATATTGCTACTATGTATTGAAATGAACATGTTGCCAGGAAATGGCATACTGCGATCACTTCCACTCAAGGCATTACCATGTGGGATTTGTGCTTTGAGGCAGGAGATCAGGCTAACTGATGACATAGATCCAGTATGGTTTGCCTATTCAATCAAAATGTGCAGATGATGCCCCTTTCTTCCATTGTGTGTAGGTCTGGAAATGGGCTGCACCTTTTCTCTCTTCCAATGTACCTATGTGAGAATTGAAAACAGTATATGAACATTGTTCACAATGTCCACAGTAACATATGTGAAGAGTAAGCCAAAACTCTTGTAAAAGTACATAACTGTTTCAGATTTCAAAACAGACATTTCAAACTAAATTGTTTATTGTGAAATATACATCACAAGTCCACATTGTTGCCTTGACATGTCTGTTCATTGATGTGTAAATTATGCGTCACTGATGCACCTCTTCATATCTGATAAAAATTTGGTATTAGAGAAAATACTGTCAACGGTGGTAAACAGTGCACTGTGCTAATCAAGCCTACAAGCACACTAACGCACCATACAGATAAAAAGTTTAATGAAAATACTTGTCAATGGTCATTCCCATGTTACGAGATGTGACACCTCAATTGTAGTGGTGGTGGCACAGTTAACAGTCTCCATTACAGTATTTTTAGACTGTAAAATGGCAGCTGCTTGACCTCACATAATATTCTTTTGCATATGACGCCGCCGGCAGAAGTCGACTGCGCAATGGGAAGATGAGTGTACAATGGATACAGTCAGAGTTCAACACTGGTGATTGTGGCAGTGGAGGGCCAATGGCTGTGTCCATATATACTGACGACCATGTACGGCGCATACATGTATGTCGTGGTTTGGAAAAAAACTCACTTGCCTGCTGACACTGCTGCTATCGAGACCTCCTCCATTTTAGCTGCTATTTGTCATATCTGGGAGCAATCATGACAGGCCAACCAGGTGAGAGGACCCATGCCTTCTCAGCAGAAGAGCTGGAGCTGCTAGCAACTGAGGTCCTTTCCGTGTATAGCCAATTCTGTGGCTTACCAGAGGAACAGGTAATTCTCTCACATGCATATGTTTCAATGTTATACTCCATAACATTCCTTCCCACAGGTAACATTGTACCTCTGAGTCCAGTTATACAATCGGATTAATTGTGTAAAGTATTGTGTTCCCAACATGAGGTAATGATGTCAGGGATTGGCCAGCACTATACAATGTGTACAGAACATCATCATTGGGATGTGTAAAGTGTTTAAAACCCTATATTCCATTTGTGGTGTCTCCAGAAATATATATACATGAATAGCTTTCATGGTATCTGTGACTAATTTAGCATTCAGAGCATGCTAACTCTGCAAACACATGTCTGGCACTTACTGCATTACCTGGAATGCATCATAGATTAAACTGTTTAGAAAGATGTTAGGTAGTTGTAAGATACCACCTATCACTCAGTGTAGATCATGTCTCAAACAATATGTAGTCTGTGAACTACCAATAGCTCACAGACACCTTCAGAATGCCACACATCCTTGAACACACATATGGAATTACCTCAAGTTGCAAAATCATATTTTGAAAAGCATGAACTGTTATGTTCAAGTGGGATTTGATGCTCTGCCTATAGTTAGCAAGGCTTGAGATTGAGCTGTGTCCAGTCATCACCATGGGGCTGGTTGGGCAGGGGATGTGTGTAGTATGTTCCCAGTAAATCTCTGAATCCTTAATCCTTAAATAAGCAATGAAAGAGTTTGAACACACATTAGTAGCCATGATTGGTTTTACACTGAATAATTTTTATAATGGTGAATGAGGAAACCCCTTTAACCTGATACCTCATTCCACTGACCGACACTGTCAATGTGCCACATGCCATGATGACAGGCACCTTACACCTACAGGTCTGGATTATATTTTCCATAAGAAATGATTGTACTGAACAGGCCTATTGCACATGTTACACATTTCCACTGCAGACATTTTTTGGGTTAGAAGTGGTTTGATGTATTAACAGCCACACACACTAAAGCCAACAATGGCATGTTGATACATACTACACACACTCAAACAGACATAGTTTAATATTAAATTAAGTTATACACATGTCGACACATCAGCATAGAGGAAGCTATCACTGGTCATAATGGAAGGGCTGTCAGGATTGTCCAGGTCTTAGGATGTAGTCTATACTATGCGTCCAAGCTGTATGGACCATTTACATTAAGTCAATGGGCCTGGCTGTAAAGGTATTTTCACAATGAAGCAGTAATAGTGTGCTGTTCTTAAGCTCAAAATTGTGGGTCATTTTTCATAGTGGCCAGCAAAATGGAATATATATGATGGCCCAGGGCTACATGATGTGAGTGTGTTGGCTTAGTCAGTGTAAGACATGACCAGGGATGAGGTTGGTCATCAGATGACTACCCAAGTGTATATATATGTATTTGTAGAGCTCAACATGTGGAAACCAAACTTGTAATATGTTCATTTTGGATTTTGATTTGTGCTAATTGTAGACAAAATGTATGACAACAAAAAACAACAGCCAACTAATTGCAGTGGCATAAAGTTATTTCCTCTCTGGTGTCCAGTCAGGTCAATGCCCATCATAAGTGTAAAATCTGGAAAGCCATTGCCGGAAGGTGCCAACCATGGGAGGTCGACCGTCGGCACAGGGTACCATTGCAGGAAGGAATGGGAGGACTTGAGGAGCTGGGTCAGGAAGATCATTGAGGTCCAGCTGGGGATGTCCTTCCAATGGGGATGGGTCGTGCGTCAGCAGCTAATCCCCCTAATGGCCTACATTCTTGTGGTGGCTTATCCTGAGCTTGGTGGGGAGTTGAGGGCCCAACAGCAGCTTCAAAGGTGTGAGTCCTGGCCAGAGGTGTCCATGTTACCCTACAAATTATCTTTTTTTCGGGTAGCCATTTTCCAAACAACATTGTGGGTGTACCATGTCCAACGCACAGGAAGAGTTTAAAATAGTGTAGGTCTGGCAGTAGGTGCATGATGATGTTCGTTGCCTAATGTTTTTATGACCTAGAGGCCAGCAGAGTCTAGTCCACTGTCTCTTTTCTTTTTAGACCAGACGCATGGCCGAGTAAGGCTATGATCACCTCATGTTGTTTGATCTTCTGGGAGAAGGTTGTACTAGACAGACCACTTGTCTTCATTGTGTCAGGAGTGATGCTCCTTTACTACTTGGCTCATATGATGGGAGCCACATTACGTGTGCCATAGCATAGAATGTACTTTTGCTGCAGTGACTGAACTTTACTTTCCATTGGTACGTTTTGATCTTATAGTGACATGAGTATGCAAAGCTCACTGGTAGCATCAGCATTGGTGCCTATATGTTACCCAGTGTCCTTTCCCTGTGGTTGTTTCATCTGCAAAACTGTTTCAAGGTGCATTCACTGACTGGTGATCTGCTTCAGGGAGTGATATGTGACAATGCCGAGATCATACGTGAATGCATGAACTCAGTTTTATAGGGCCATTGGTGTTTCATATACTAAATCATACAGTATTGTGCCAACCCATCAAGACTGAAGTGTGTCCATCTCTTCATGTCATTGATAATCACTGACATGCAACCAACATCAGAGGTATATAGGCTTCTAGGAATGCAATCTGAGAATGGTGTGGTCACTAGTACCAAGGCTGGTTGGGGATGTTCATAGTGCTGTATGTACCATTACAATGTGTGCATTTGTAGTAGATATCTCCCCATGATTCTTTCCAGTCTACTTTTCTATGCTACTTGTGATAAGTAGTCGAGCTACTGCAGTACAGCTTTGATTTTACTATCTTGAAACTTATGAGGAAGTATCACCAGAAGATGAAATCAGTATTATCTGACCCTTTGCATGTGACCTGATTCCTGCCACAGCACATATTGTGTCTATCTTGCTGAATGACTTGCCCATCATCACATCATGATGTTGTTTTGGGGAAATAAGCATTATGGGGAGTCTGGGCCTTGTGGGCACACTGTAGAGATGTCCTATTGTTAGTCATCAGATCTTGAGACATCAGTTTAGAATGCTATGCTACAAGGGCTGAAGTATTCAAGGTAGTCAACTGTCCGACTATATACTTGAGGAGGAAGTGTTAATGAGTGAATTCATGGTATAGGTTTTTGGGGGATTACCACATTGTTTTGGCCAACAATGTTCTGCTAATCCAGCAAGCATTGCTGTGCTCCTCCTAATGTTGAACGCCATGCAGTAAGCCATGCAGCTGCAGTAGGTTGAGCCCTTCTGTAATATTTTGTGATTGAATCTGATGGTCAGGTATGTTTATGCTGATGCACTCAACCATTTTTAATGTGTCATTACAGGTTCATCCAGGGCAAGCAAAGGAGCCAGGTGGTTCTGGCAATGAGTCTCAGGACACCAAGGAACCCAGTGGCTGAGAGAATGCGGGTAGTGACACAGAGGATGCTAGGTCAAGCTTTCATTTTGGTGGCAGACTCCACAGGATCTCTACCATCTTCATCCATGCATGTCAATATCAGTTCCATCAGCACACTCCCAGTTGTCCCCCACCCAGTTGGTTGGGCACGCTCTCCTAAGAGAGGGCCTGTCTCCTTTGCTCCAGGCTCCTCTGCCCATGCCCCTTCCCCCACCACTGTGCAGAGTGAGAAGGCTATTGCCCTCCTGAGGGCAATCTCGGGGGGTCAGACTTCTATTCTGAATGCCATCCAGGAGCAAGACAGCCATCTGTAGCAGATGGTAGCCTACCTGGAAGGCATTCTTAGTGCAATGTCTGACCTACAGAGATCTTTTCGGCTTTGACCTCCTCTCTCTGAGCAGCCTCCCATTCCCCCAACCTATTGTCCTTCCCCGCCCCATCCCCAAAACAATACCCTATGTCTCCACCTGTCCAAAGCACATACACTCATTTATAGTCACACACCCATACAGACCCAAGCAGCACATCCACACAAAGACAAAAACACAAGAAAAAAACAAGCACACATCCGAACACACAGACACTACACATACCACCGCAGACAATACTACATCCTCTTATTCACACCACTCCCCTATCACATCCACACTTGGCACATCTGACACTACGCACATTTGCACACAACGTACACCCACCACCACCTCCACAGCCATTACTGACAACACCAAACCCACATGTACCCCCCTCTGTCACATCCATTTACACACTAAGACAACCACTCCTGCATTTACCATCATATCAACATCCAGCACTCCCACACCCATCACTTCCACAGCAGCAACCACCACTGACACAGCATTCACCTCATATACACCCAAAAATAGACACACCCAAGCATGTACCCAAGACACACCATGTTTAGTTGACACACCCATACTTGCAACACATTCCCCAGACACACATGCACCTGTATCCATAATAGTCACATCAGACCCAGTCACTCCTTCTCCCTTGAAGACCACACCCCTTCCCAAACCCACTCCTAAGTTCTCTGTTGAGGACCCTTCCTTTTTCTTTGCCCTGAACCCTCCCAAACCTCATACCCCAACCCACAAAAAGGTTACCACCCTTCCTACACCCAAGACCACCTTTCCCACCTCCCAAAACACTTCTATTATCACCCCATCCATCCCTTCCAGGTTCCAGGTTACCTCGCCCAAAGGGTTTTCACCCCTTCCACTTTCCAGAGCCCCCTCCTAAGTGTTGATCAACTCCTTCATTTTCCCAACCCACCACTTCACATACCAAGTCTAACCTCCCAAAGCAAACGTCCTCCACCAAAATGAGATCCTAAAGGTGCTTGCCCTGTTCAATGAATGCCCCACTGTTAGGAGGTTACCTAGCAGTGTCTGATGAAGCAAGTTTTGTGGCACAGCACTGTGCACACAACATTCTGTTTGGACTGTCCATTGGCCTTTGTATCATGTAGTCATTTTTGTTTAATTCACAGTTATAAAGAGTTTTTGCTACATTGGGCCTTGTTTTACCGCTCCCTAGTTACTTTCAGGAGCATGCAAATGTGACAACAGTTTGATTGCGGCACAATGACATTGTCTACACATTATGGCAGGTTATCACCACATCTGCTTATGGTCTACTTTGTTATGGACATTGACAAATGGTAATGGTATGTGTTGGGGGTGGACTTTTCTGGGCAGGAATTCATGATGGTGGTGAGCATTTGCCCCACCTAATTTCTGTTCTTTGTGACATTGGGATGTCAGACTGCAGGTGTGTTATTTCCCCCCTTAATGGTGATCAATGTGACCAAGTTTGTATATTTTGATTTTGTGATCAGTACAGGACTTGCCTAAGTTTAGGGGCTCTATTAGATGGCTGTATATGTGGGATGTCTCCAAATTGGGCCAGGCATTGTTTTGTGTGGTATTTCAAATAGTAAAGGGTTCAGCTATTTTTGTGGATTGTCAACCTCATTTGTTTTGCACATCTCCCTATGAAGTATGTTGGATATGTGTTGACTATGTGCAAGTTAGTCATTTATTTATTCACACCTAGAGGGTGTTTGGTTGACATGGCTTTTTGTCTTCTTTTTGTGGCATGTGTCCATTGTTTTCTGTGTAGCTTACATATACTATGGTTGAATGTGAGGAATGTAGTTACTGATATGTTTCTTCAAATGTCTTGCACTTGCACATTAAACAGATATGCATAGCACTTGGTGATGCTATTTGTTGTCCAAGCTATACTTTAAGCCAAGGGGGCCTGTGCACAGATGACGTTTTGGGGCATGAGCAAAGTGGTCTGTGGCCCAGAGACTCAGACTTTCGGGGTACCTCCTGTCTGAGACTACCCTGTTCTGCAGAGGGTGTTTCCATGGTGGTCTTGCATTACTTCTTAGGTGTATTATTTAGTATAGCATTTTACCTGATGTGTAAGAGTCTAATGTAATAATGTGGCATCAAAGATGTATTTCAGTTTCATGCAACATCCCTACTTATGTTTCTTGTCCATCAATACTGGACCTAGTCTGTGAGAAGTTGGAGGGTGTCACAGTGATTATTTGATGTGATGTTAGTGTGGACCTGCTATTGAGTTACTGTATTGTAGACACACATCACTATCCCTGTGGATTTTTATGCAAAGAGAGCATCAAAGAGGTGACCCGTTCTGGGTAGGGAACCACAAAATAGATTTGTCCCAGGGGCCCCGGAACCTTATCTTGCACCTCTCTGTAGATCTGTTAACTAGAAATGAAATGGAAACGGGTGAGATGAGAAATTAGCATTGATTGCATCCATGACGGTGTGCGTTTTGGCGGTCGTCATGCAGCAGCAGCAGGACATGTACGATTGGCTCCATGATGGCAGAGGATGTGTGCAGGTGAATGAAAGCGAGTTCCAGCCTTTTATCCCTCCTTTTCTGCCAGCTCAAGTGTTGAGGTTTGATTGCCACAGCCACTTCAGCAGCAAGATACATCATGATTGGACCGGCAGTGGAACTGGCGGTCCATCCTCTCACATAAACATTAACCTTGACTACCACTGTTGCAGTCTGAATTTCATGGTGGTGACGGTGGTGCTGTGGTGGTCTTTGATATATGTACCTGTTTAACTCCTAATTTAGCGGGTGGACTGTTGAATTCATAGTCAGGGAGAACCACGTCATTTCCACAGCGGTGACCTTACCACCAAACTCTTAATCAGGCCCATAGTCTTGAGTCTTGTGATAGCTTCATTTAGCAGCCAATTTCTTACTGCTACCTTCTATTTTGTTGTCTATTTATATCATTTTTATTCTATTTGACAGGGTCAAGGCCACAGTAAAGCACTGTCATTCATTTATAAGTCCTTTCTAAAGTTTTTTCTACAATTTAGATGGACAGGTGATGCAAGAGGAAGGTCTAGAAGTTAGTTTTGGTGAAGTTTGTTAGTTATTTGTACATTTAGTTGTATCAATTGTAGTGTTTTACACCAGTGGGTAGGTTTGGGCTTCTATACCCTGTTTTAGAAATGTATCAATATGTTATGCAATATTGTGCTATTACTTTCTTTGTGATGTTTAAGTGTAAAGTATATGTACTTTTTGGAATGTAATGTTTTTGCTGGTGAGTTTTGTCTTTAACTTTGCAGATTTTTCTCTGGAAACATGCCTCATGTTTATTCAGATGTACCTTTTTTTTTAAAGAAATCGACTTCTTGGTTTATAAAAAAAAGCAATACTTTGAACTTGTTTTCCCTTTTTTGGGGTTTCCAGGAGTGTTTCTGTTTTTTAAACACTTTTTTTATGGTTTCTAGATACTTTGAATTACTGGGGTTTTGTTTTAATTTTGCATTGTTTGGGGCATTTTAGAAAATATTTTTCCCAGTGTGCACAGAGCAAAAAAACAAGGACTTATGTTGGTCCTACCAGGGGGTCCTCATTGCCAGCAGCCTGGCTCTCTGCCTCCGTCTGCCCCCTGCTTCCTGGCTGCTGGCAGAGGGAGGCCTGGATCCGGAGCTGGTGAAGGTGAGCAGCCATCGTCAACGTTAGGCTGGATGAGCACTGCAGCCCATTTATGGGCCACACATCGCCCGAGCAGAATAGCAGGGATAGCGGAGTTTTTTTATTGAACTCTGCACTCTTAGCGGAGCGCCCAAAACTCTTTTAGCTCCACCTACAGAACCGAGCTCACTGCCCACCACTACTTACGCATATATTCTTCTTAGATGTTTCACACTTTTTTGCAGCTTTTCCATTAAGGGTGTAGTAATGTGGAGCAGGTTTTTCTTTTCTGTTAGAAGAAAAAAAAGTTCCTGTTTCATTTTAAATGTATATTTCTTGGTAGTTCGTACAGGTTGAGGTCATTAAGTTTTATTTTAATCGCCTTTTGGGTGAGCTTCTATTTTGTAACAATTTATATATACTTACTTTTTTGGTCTTTTTTCTCATTTGGGATTGTTGTTATTTTGCGGCAGGTTAGCACTTTTTGAAGTTGTAGTATTATCTTTCGGCAGGACCATGCAAAGAGACGGAAGTTCAAGAGCTTTTGTTAATTATCTGATATTTTACAATGTTAATTTTAATTACAAGTAAATTGTAGTTTATATAAAACATTTATTTAATTTTCAAGCTAATTTTCAAGATGTATATATTTCTATTCTAAGGGTCTGGTCAGAGAATCCAGCAGGGTTTTCTTCTGTTGCAACTTTGGTCATTTTTGAAGTATTCAATTGGTAAAAATGTGTGCCTTTTATATTGTTAATTTAATTGTTTTTGTGATTTTATTGGTTAACTTTGTTTATAGTTTGATTTTATTGGTGAGTTTAGCTTTAGTTAGATTTTTTATCAGTTATGTCCTTCTATGAAAAACTCTAATTTAGGTTTTATTAATAGTTTATAATAATGTAGTTCAATGGGTTTGGACACACACACATGCATATATATGTGTGTGTATAAGTATAAAGATTTAGGGCCTGATTGAGATGTTGACGGCAAAGGTCCCGCTATGGAGTTTTCAACTGAAAACCCATCCGCCGCTTGTGACAGTCTGCTCGCCCTATTTAGATGTTGAAACTCACCTTTTAAATGCTTTCCACATTACCTGTCACCATGAACCTGCTGCTACCAGTCCTGCCATTGCTCCTGGGCAAGGTCCAAGATGGAAATCAACCCCATCTTCGCCGGAACAGAAGGTAAGTCATGGTCATTTCTGTCATCCTCTGAGTTATTGCTTCACAGTAGTACTGGACTCGAGCATGGGTACATATTGTGTGCAAAGAACACCATCATGATGCGCAATGCTTAAGTGTGTAATATTGTAGTTAGAAAATGTATCAAAACTGACCTTGAGATATGAGTAGCACCCACCAATCAGGTACGAATGGCAAAGGACACTACACTACAGCTTGTTACAGGTGCTTGTACATAGAATTTACCACCAATCTCATGGCTAAACTGCAAACAGAGGAGAAGATTATGAAGGGCACATTCCCCTTGGTGTGTGAAATATATCACAAACATTAGTTATCACTTAACTGTAAAGTGACAGGTACTCTGTGTGATGCATATGTACATATCATTGACACATCATGTCAAAATAAACACATATGCATTCTCTAGTCACAAAAACAGAAAAACATATAATTTTAGTGCAAATGTCCAGTGACAACATGAATGCTTGCACCATAATCAATATGACCATCAAAATTGTACAACTCTAAAGTATGCAATTTTTGAAAATTAACTACAATCCACAAACTGTGCTCGTCCCTGTCACAAATGATAGTAAGTGCATAGTACACATATTAGCAGAAATGACATTATCTACAAACAATTAGCAACCCTCATCAAATAAGGCCAAGAGAAAAGTGTTCTCAAAATACAATGGTATTATAATCATAAAATAATCCTCTTATACCAATATAAATAAACACTACATAATATACAAAGGCACAAGGTCTGTTGTCCACAGTCTGGAAGAGGCATCTATGAGGTAGACAGCTGGCACCTAAATGAGCTCACTCGGAGGTCCTTGGGTTTGGGAGGGTGGGCTTGGGAGGGATGGGATTCTGTATGGGAGGCCAGTTTGGAATGGGAGGGTTTGGTTGTGAGAGGGCCAGGTTTGGGTGTGGGTGGGGTAAGTGGGTTTACTGGGGGGACTTGTATTTGGAAGGGGTGAAAGACATTTGGGAGGGGGATTTACATTTAGGAGGGATGGGGTGAAATGTGGAAGGAGTGGATTGGGATGTGGAAGGGGTGGTTTGGGAAGTAGAGCGGCTGGAATGATGTTTGGGAGGGGTGGTTTTGGGTTTCGAAAGGGTCAGAGCCAGGGTAAAAAGTAGGTCCTCTTTTGGAAAATGGGTAGGGTAGTTTTCATGGAGTTTGGGTAGGGAGATAGAAGGTGTGGCTGTGTCTGGTGTGTGTGTATGTTGAAAGTGGGGGTGCCTGAGGGTCTGGTGTATGTGCTGTATGCTTAGATTTCTGTGTCTCTTTGATTGTCTGTGGGGTGGGTGAGTGTGGGTTTTTGGGTTAAGTATGTGTGTGTGTGGATGTGTGTGTTGTGGATGTGGTGTGCAGCACAGGTGGTACCGCCCCTTTCAATGGGTGGCTATCGCTAAATGGGGGGTGTCAAGAGGGAAGCTGGACCATGGAATGTAGGTGGCAGATGACGATGCAGGTGTCACAGTTGCTTCAGGGTCCACCACCACTAGGGACTGGTCTTCAATGAAGGCCTCCAAAGAAGATGTAGTCAGTCATGGCCTCCATGCCAGTCCCCTCATCCTCCATGCCACTTGGTCCCTCCATGTCAGTAATGTCCACACCTGATTCCCAATTGCCTGCTTTCTCTCCACTGATGCGGCATCGGTCACCCTCACCTTGCCCAGATGATGCTGTAAGCACAAGTACAATAGTTAGTGGGTAACTACAATTGAACATTAATCATCAACACACAATACTTGCGCAGCTTTCAGTAATCCCCCATGCCAGCTCCCATATCATGTATGCATTTGTCAGTTATACACTTCTAGGTCCTTCCATGAAAAAAGAGTTTTGATATCTTGATTAAACACATATGCTTTGGGACATATCTGAACCACTGAAGTACAGAGCTAAAATGTATTCACATTTCACAAAGAGCCATGTGTTGGACCTCAAATTGACTTCTTAAGATGGGACACCACAACATCTAAGTGATTTAACCTTCCAATGTGGACACTTTCCTGTCTATTGCAATTAATAAAGTTTGCCATACAAATTCACATTGTCTGAGTCACACAATGCACATTTGTAAAGGACGAAAGCCTCAGGTCAAACTGCCACTGTCCACATGAACTGACTAGACGTTTGCTGGGTAAACTGATTTCAAACATGTTACAGATTATGAATGATGCCACTGTACACAGAATGCCAGTCCATTTGGTGCAGATACACATTTTCATATTGTCATAGCACAAACATTCCTATGTAATGTTTGATATATAAACTACATAATAATTGTGCAGTTTGCCATTGTCACTAGTAATTGGGCCCATATTACCTACTCACACCACACGTGATGGAGCATTCCATCAAACCCCATCATGACATTGGGCATGTTTGGTGCAGATGTCACTCATGACATTGAGAAAATGCAGGTACTGCATTTGTTTGCATGTAGCCATGTGTCTGCTCACAACAGTACTTGCCTTGCAATGAGGAATCTATTGGTAAACATCTGCACAAACCACACACAGTATGAGACACTATCTGACTAACTGGCATCTCCAGAAATCCTCATGGTCTTTGGATGTGTGTCAACCTTAATGTTGATGGCATACAACACTGCTGGAAATGAAAAAGGTCAGACAGCAACAGTATCTACAAATAATGACTTAACCCCTAATGCTGCTGTTGGGCCCTCAACTTCCCATCAAGCTCTGGGGAAGCCACCTGAAGGATGCAGGCCATTACAGGGGTCAGGGTGTGGCGCACCTGCCTAGATCACTGAGAGGACTGCCCGACTTGGCCTTCAGCAGACTTTTGAGTTGCCGGATGCAGGTCTCACCACCTCTTCCAACAGTGAAGGACCCCCAGAGTACGCACCTTCTTTGTGATGCCCTTCCATATCTCACGCTTCTGATGGGAGTTGACCTGTATGTTTGACAGAAAAAAAACAAGAAGAGAAATGTTAGATAATTTTGCTTGGCAGTACTGCTGTGACATACATATTTGGCATTGCAAACATGCATTCACCAGACAGTAACTCCATTTTCTCCAAAACAATTTAGAAGTAGCTTGGAAATACAGATTTACAGTAATCTAATGAGCACCCTCAACACATTCTGGCTCCTCATGTTACCAAATCAGGCCTACAACATCATCTAGCAAAAACAACAAGTGATGGACGGAATGCTGAACATTGTCAAACATTCACCCCCAGTACAGTGATCTGGGCCTAAATCCATCTTTTTTTTGCTGCCCCTGCCATTCCAGTTTGGACCCAGCCATATGCAAATCAGTCTTGACCCTGTTTCCCATGGGAACAGTCCTGCCCGAACTGCTAGGCCAGGTCTTCCCTGGACTGGAAACAAGCATTCTGGGACCAGTTTCGGGGTTTCACCCCTCATCAGCCAGGCTAGCTTGAATCCAGTGGCATGGGAAGCACGGGACCCACGTCTGGGCATACCCTTCCCACTTAGGGCGACAAATGCAAAAACAACAAGTGATGGACGGAATGCTGAACAGTGTCAAACATTCACCCCCAGTACAGTGATCTGGGCCTAAATCCATCGTTTTTTTGCTGCCCATGCCATTCCAGTTTGGACCCAGCCATATGCAAATCAGTCTTGACCCTGTTTCCCATGGGAACAGTCCTGCCCGAACTGCTAGGCCAGGTCTTCCCTGGACTGGAAACAAGCATCATGGGACCGGTTTCAGGGTTTCACCCCTCATCAGCCAGGCTAGCTTGTATCCAGTGGCATGGGAAGCACGAGACCCATGTCTGGGCATACCCTTCCCACTTAGGGTGACAAATGCAAAAACAACAAGTGATGGACGGAATGCTGAACATTGTCAAACACTCACCCCTAGTCATAGATCTGGGTTTAATCCATCGTTCTTTTGCTCACCATGCCACCCCAGTTTGGACCCAGCCATATGCAAATCAGTCTTGACCCTGTTCCTCATGGGAACAGTCCAGACCGAACTGCCAAGCCAGGTCCTCACTGGACCGGAAACAAGCATCCTGGGACCGGTTTCGGGGTTTCAGCCCTCATCAGCCAGGCTAGCTTGAATCCAGTGGCATGGGAAGCACGGGACCCACGTCTGGGCATACCCTTCCCACTTAGGGCGACACAGCAAAAACTGAGGGTAGTATACAAGGGCAGCTATGTCTCAATGAGAGCAGGGATATGGGAGATATACGAAAAAGTGTGTGCTGTAATTGGACATACTGGGATGGATGATTGTGAGCCAGGTTCATCTGAACCTGCAGCACAGGGAATATCATATGTGGCTCCATGACATATTGAAAACATACAGAGCACCCTATTACACTATGGCCCATATTTATACTTTTTTAGCGCCGCATTTGCTCCGCTCTTTAACGCAAAAGCGGTGCAAAGTTACAAAATACAATTGTATTTTGTACGTGTGCGCCGCTTTTGCTTAAAAAAATGACGCAAATGCGGCGCTAAAAAAGTATAAATATAAATATACATATCAGTCTGCAGTGGTAATATTGTAGGAATGGTCAGTGCAGAATGGTCAGTGCAGAAAATTCCAAGGCAAAGATGTTAGTGGATCAGAGTTTCCCTACATTGAGTACTGAGGGCATAGACAGAGATTAACTGTGCTTGTGCTAAGTATGTGTGTCCTCATAACTTTGAGTCAGATTGAATATGTGAAATAACTATTTTCCCCTTGTTTCTATGTCATCTTCATTTGGAAATTTCAAAGTTGAGATGTGCAGAAATATTGTGCTGTTTAAATGTACAAAGTGAACATGTGCAGATTCTTGGGCAGACACATGCTTGGGATGGACAAATCGTGTACAGAGACAACTTGCACCCTGATATTAGGGAAGTTCAGAAAATTGTATCAGATCTGTTTTCTCTGTGATGATGCCATTAAAGCAATATGTGTGACTTAACTTGCTCAAACCACATCACATATGTATGTCAAGCCCTAGCAGACTGCCATTCCCCCACATTGGCTATATCTTCAACTAGTGGGCAGTGGAGGTAGCTGTTGATGTGTCTCCTCATAGCTGATATACCTTTTTGCTTACACACCACTGAATGGTGAATATGTCATTGCACCAGATACTGCCTCAGTGTCTTGTCATGGCAAGGTTACTGCCATAAAGTGTACTATTTTTGTTATTGATTTAGAATTCCTATTGTGAGGGAAGGATGTATGGCTTCAAATGTGGTCATGCCTGGTTATTATAACCCAGATTTTATTTCTTCAAGGACTTTTTGCCAGCATAGGTATGTTTCAAATACATTATGGTTTGAGTTTGTTTTCTTTGAATAAAAAGGATACCACTTGACCCTTTTGTCATTTCCAATTTTCTTTAGCAAATAAATGTTCAGAAGAAATGACAACATGATGGTGGAAGACAGACATGACAAATGAAAGGCCACAAATAATCCAACAATAGTCTTGTAGTCTGTGTTCTTACCATTTATTAGCATGATACAAAAGAACAGAAATGTCAATCAGAAAATGCAGAAATGAAACAAATATGTCTATCATGGTGAATGAAAGTATGGTAGTAGAGCCAAAAACAGTTTTGAATTACAATGTGCAAAATACAACTGTGCTCAGAAAAGGTAAATGTGTTTCTGAAATAATCCACAAAGTGAATGGTAGACATACACTGGAGGAAATCAGGATCTGTGTCTCATGGAGGTGGTGGAAGAGGTCTTTCCATTCTCGCCTGCTGGTCTGGATGACCGTTCCCTCTGGGGGGAGGGAGCACAGGTGCAGGGATTGGGGTGTGAGGAGCAAGCTCCTCATGTGGCAGGGCCTCCCTATGTGTGGCTGGCAGTGGTGTACTTGGCCCAGATGTAGACGGACTACAGACAGGGGTAGATGAAATGGGAAAAGCCCTGTACATGTGATGATAGATGCTAAAAAGCACCCCAGTCAGGCAGTTCATATTTTCATTGTTGTTGCATAATTCCATGATGAGCTCCCTCTCCACCTCCTTGATTTCCCAGAGCTCAGCTACAACCAGCCCCATCATGTCTTCGGACTATTGTACTGCTCCCAAGACTTGGTCAATGGTGGTCTGGCTGACAAGGACCTTAATGGTCTAATTTTGCTGGCCCACTGATTCTCTCCCACAACCCATACCCCCACTACCCTGTGCCATTGAGGAAGTGTGCCCTATCCCACTGGGTTCTGGAAGAACTAGAGGCAGTGGTGTTTGTGTTGTCTCAAAGGCAGCCAGGACTGGTCGCACAGGATTTATGTGTACCTCCCTGGTACACAGGAAGTGAAGGTGTACTCATGCTGAGATAGTGTTGCAGCTGGGGTGGGACGTGTAGGTGTGGGCTGAGTGTGATTCACTGTAACTGTCTGGCCAGACAGACCAGATCGACCAGCTGGCTTTTGATTGTCTGGTCTTGCAGCAGTGGAGTCCTCACTGAAGGCTTGCTCTTGGTCTGGAGTGGAGGTGCCTTGCCTGGCAGATGGCAGTCTACTGGAATGGGTGGTTGGACCTGTGAAGATTTCAGAGAACATGTAATTGATACATAGTTTGTGCATTTTAGTTGTCTTTGTCTACAAAAGGGCCAACCTAAAAAAGTAGAAAGAGAGTGATAGATTGATTATGTCTTTGTGTGATTTTCGTTATTTTACACATGCAGCCTGATTTACACAGATCACAACTCTAGTGCTGACCTTGTAGAGCTGTCCTATAATGCAAAAGTGTTATGTCAGATTTGTGTATTACATGTGGCAGACATTCAACCCAACAAAGTGGTGAGTAGATTGGAGTACTGGACCATTCCAAGGTCTAGCAGGCTATAAAACTTTGGAATCAAAGTGGTACACATTACAAATAAAGCTGTAATTGGTCATCATATGAGCAGTGAAAATTTACTTTTGTGCGGCTACTACTTCTATTCAGCATGCCACACATTTTTGGAAATCTAGGCTTGAAAAGACAATGAATTATGTAAGCATGTTCATCAACTCAATGTAGCTGTGAGAAGGTGTCAACATGGTTGAGATACACCAGAAGTGACATTTTAATCCAATGCATGACATAGTGACTGTCAAATGCACTAGTTTTTTTACTGTATGGACTTACGGAAGTAATTCTCTATTGTTTTGCATTGCTTTATTGACACACAATCTGACTATACATAATGTGCATGGTCAAAAAGGGAGGTACAGCCATAATGCTCGTAATTGGTGTGACAAGATATTTTGTGGAGTCAAGGTTAGAGATATCTGTTTTGCTAAGGGTGTTAAAGCATTCCAAATACCAGACTCAAGGGCAGGACTCCATTTGTGACTGTTGAGACATTGCTAAGTGCAACTTACTACTCTCTACTCTACCAGGGTTTCCAGTCAAGCCTTCAGGATGTAAAATCCTTCTCCCAGGGAAAGATTTGTAATAGGGGGGCTGGGAGAAGCACCACCAGCCCTCTGGGCCTCCAGGTGACCCCCAGAGGCCAGTGAACTGACCTTCCCCCACAGGTCTTTCCACCTCTTCCTAATTTCCTCCAGTGTGCGCAGATTGTTAGCTACAACTATTCTGGACCACATTTTCCACTTATGGGATATTGTTGTATTTTTAACTTGTGCTCCAAACAGTTGTGGCTCTACTCTTACGATATCATCCTCCATGGCAAACAACTCCCTCTCTGAAAACAGGGATTTCTCCTCCTGCAATAGTGAATTATTATGAAAAAAGCTAGTGCTTGAAAAGATGAAGGATAATCCACAAAAGTGATATTAATAAACTGCACAGAAGGAGAGTAGCACAGAAAAAAAACTGGTTTCTGTGCGGCAGTTCCCACATACAAATGGTCTGCTGCAGTTTGATGGCAAAGGATCATGGTTGGAAATGGAATGTGATTTATAGTGTGTTTTACAGGTGTTCACAATTGTCCAATATACAACAGTTGTGGGCTGTTAGCATCCAACCAATGGCCACAGCCATAGTACTATACTGAAAGGGTTTTGCAACGGACTGCTGCCGCCATGAACCCTCTCCTGAAACACTGCCAGCACAACTATATGATGTGAATAGACTCTGCGGGATCCCGCCATCAAGAGTTGTGTCATGTGATTGCGTGTGTGCCTGGATGTATGTTTGTGAGTGTTGCTGTGAGAGTGTATGAATGTATGCATGTGTGGGTGAATGTGTGTACACGTGTGTGTATAGGTGTGTATGTATGTACATGTATGTGTGTATATGGGGGATGCAGAGGGGGTGGGGAAGGGTGCTGGGACTCTGGGGAGGGGGGAAGGGGAGACCCCTATCAGTGCCAGGGAAAGAATTCCCTGGCACTGATAGTGCCTACCGCCATGGTTTCCGTGGCGGTACAGAAACCACGGAAACCAACAGGGTCAAAATGCCATGGGTGGCCTAGTGACGGCTGCCAGGCTGGAGACTGTAGTCTCCAGCCCGGCGGTCATTACCGCCGTGGTGGTCAGTGTGTTAACTTGGCAGCTTGGCTTTGGCCAAACCACCAATGTCATAATAGAGGAGGTATGTACCGCCAGGCTGTTGGCGGTAATACCTCCACTATTACACCAACCTCTGGGGTCAAAATGACCCCCTGTGTGTGCTGGCTGTATCTGTGGTGAGAGTGGATATGTGGCTTGTTTGAGTGTCTGCATGTATAGTTTTGTGTGTATTTGTATGTTGTGGTTCTTTAGTTGGTGTGTGTGTGTGTGAATCTGTATTTTTTAGTTTTTCTGTATGTTAGTGTGGGGATGTGACAGTGTTGCTTGGGTCTAGAGCTGGGGTTGTTTAGTCAGAGGAAGTTGTAGAGGAATTGCGGTTGGAGCATCAGATTCTATTGATATAGTGGCCTCCGTTCTAGCACCCTCTGTGCTGCTAGGTCCTTCGGTTACTGTGCTGCAATTCTTAACAATAGTTCATTTTGGTTCACTATGGCACAAATTGAATTATGACTCTGTTTTCCATATAGTAAAAATTATTATAAAATGAATTGACTGATTTTGAAATGTGTAGGGTAGGTTACTCCGTCACAAACATTACAGATATACCGTCTGCCATTTTACAAGTGCTATTGGATATAATGCACTTGTAGTATGGCAGACAGAATATTCACCACTGCCCTAAATCCAGTTTTGCAACAATAATTAACAAGTTGTTTAGTTGAGAAGTGTTTGTATTTCAAATCAAGCAGAATGTATAGTGCTATCATTATTGTTCCTATGTATATCCATCACTCATACTGTACAAAGACAACACAGGAGGTCAGTTAGCATGTTGTCAAACATGTATTACTGTTTGCCATGTCATCTTAGTATAGTATTATCAAATTATTTTACTTGCGCTAGTACACCTACTTTACAATATCATACTTTATGTCATAAATCATATGGTCTATAAATCCTGGTATGGAAAGGCGGGAAGGATGCATTTGGAATTATTTAAATCTTCTATGTAAAAGTACAATTTTAAATACCAATTGAGGGTAAACATTTATAAAGATCAGTTTCTCAACAGATAATTCATGTGTAGGTTCAAGTGACAGGGGGTCTGAATTATTTAACAATTTTGCACATGGTTGGTCGTTATTGTGAGCCTTTACACTGTATAAGTATATGGGAGTGACTATTATGGTATTATTGATAGGAGTAGAGTATTGAGCCATTGTGGTGCCGTTGTTCTTGCTTGGACTTAACCCACTTGGTGTTCAAAAGGCAAACATGCACCAAGCAAATAGGCACCAGGCCTTCTGGAAAATCTCAGTAGACATGCAGGACACAAAACTTGGAAGGAAAAGAAAAATGATTGTGTCTGTGCCCCAAGTTAAAGGTACTACAACCACAGGCTGCCATCGACTATGTGTACTATATTTTGGCTTAATATAAATACCTCAATAGTGGCCTTGTGATGAGCACAACACACATTTGAAACTTTGGATTATTGCTATGTACTAAAACATTATAGCATTAACATCAATGGTCACCTGTCAAACCCCATGTGTGCCCTATATGCACCACTATATTATCATTTGTGTTGCAAAAATAAACAATATATGTTTGTCATGTGACACGTTCACAGCATCCAGGCTGTTTTGCAGTAAGGCCACCTGACCTGTTCAATTGGTCTACACAATGTACTTTTCTCTTTCAAATGGATAATTTACTTATATTTTCATGCAGGCTCTCAGACAAGATCTTGAACTATTTAAAGCATAGTAGAAATTAAAAGAGTTGCATGATCCATTTTTAAATGTGCATTGTTGTTGAAATGTACAAAACCACTGAAACAATGTAGCATGCATTCTGCTTTTACAATGGAAAACAACTATAATAAATCCTTTACATGTAAGCAGTCACCTATTTGCAATAATGTAAATGTAGGAACATGCCTAGTACTTACCTAAGGAAAGATGTTAGAACTCCTTCCCATGATGCTGATTTGTATACCTTCTTAACATTTGCATATGCCTTACCTTCATTCACTTATACATGATTATAGTTAAGAGCATATGAATGAAGTTGTAAAAAAGTAAATATTAACATAAAGCATCCCTCACATTGCAGATCTAATACTTATAACCCTTAATTATACATTGTTATAGTTGTGCTAAGACAACAAATACCCAGACCTATGTTGTGGCTCTGAAAGAAATGTTAGTTATACAGTACTGTACAAAGAATGTTACACTTCCCCCTTTGTTACTACTTTCTGGACTTCAGCTTTCCATCAAGCTGTGGAAATGCCTCCATCAACATGTAGGTGTTTAAGGGTTTCAGGACGCGCTATTGGGAGCACTTTCTCAGCTGGGCCTCTGCTGTTGTTTTGGTCCAGCGACACAGGTTCTCCCACTGCTTACTGCAAAGAAGCCTATGTTGGTAGAATTGCTTTTCACCTGATTGGCATATTTAATTTATTTATAAACCCCTTGTAGAATGATATACGATACACCCAGAGCCAGTAAATGAAATGCTACTACTGGGAGTGCAACACATATTGTGCCACCCAATTAAGTAGCCACTTAAAGCATGTCCCTGGTCTGCAATTGCAGCCTGAATGCAGTTTTAAACTGCCAATTCAACATGGCAATAAAATCCACTTGTCAAGCCTAAAACTGCTCTTTTATTACATATGTCACCCCTAAGGTAATCCCTAGATAAGGCAGGGTACCTTGTAATAAAAGGTTGAGCATGAACTTTTAAGTTTTACATGCCCTAGTAGTGAATACTGCCTAAATTCGTTTTTCACTACTGTACAGCCTACCTGTCTCACAGGATAACATGGGTTCCCTTATTGCATGTAATAAGGGCTAACTTTTGAATGTGACCAGGTAAGCATTTCATGTTTGGTATCAATGAAATTGTAATGAAACATCCTCTTTGATGGTAAAGTCAGATTTGAAATTACAAATTTGAAAATGCCACTTGAAAGTGGGCATTTTCTTTCCCTTAGCCCTTTGGTACCTGCAGACTGTCTTGGGACACCTATCTGGGTGTAACTGACAGTAAGACTTTGTGAATTCCTCCCAGACAGTCACACAATAGTGAGATTGGGGTGCCTGAATGGGCTATATCCTAGCAGGATGGGGGAGGGCTAGAGCTGGGCACAGCCCCACTTGTAACTGATTAGGCTGTGTTCTGCCTTTACAGAAAGGGCTTGTCACCTCCACATTGTCTCTGCAGCCAGTATGGAGTTAGGGCAGGGAAGTAAGGAAATTCCAGGCACTTCAAAAAGAACCCTCTAGAAACGTCTCTCAACTTCAAAGAAGGCACCATATATAAAATAGAGCCCTCAGATCCACCCTTCAGTTCACTTATTGGACCCCTGGAAGGACTCTGAAGACTGCCAGCTGCAGTGGCCTGCTGTATACTCCACAAGACTGTTTTGTTGAACCTGAATGGACTACTTTGCTACTTGGAGCCTGCCTTGAAACCATCAAAGGCCAGCCTGCTGTTTAAGCTCTGCATTTTCACCTGAGCCCAGGACTACCAGAGTGACTCCAAGGTCTAGTTTGCTGGCCTCCTGTTCAGAGCCACTGGGACATAAAAGACTCACACCATCTTTAGTCCACACCTGCACCCGAGCTGAGTGAGCCCTGAATCCCCACGTTTGGTGCTAAATGTACATTTTTGGCTAAAAACTGCTTTGAGAAATGAGGGAAGACCGTGACCAATCTGCTTGTCGTTTCACCTAAGGTGCATTGCTGGTCTGCCTGACTTTGTGCTGCTCCCACTAAGTTCTTCTCTGTAGCAACAAATGCTGTTCATCTGTCCTTCAAAGTGATATGCAAGCTTCCAGAACTGTCTCAGGCTATAGCCTCCTGCTTCCTCCTACTAGAGATTTTTGACTTCCATAAAAGTGACCAAGTTCAAACATAGAAATCTTCACTGCAACTTTGTCCAGCGGCTCCACAACACCTTGCCCCACTGAACTACTTTATATTCTCATAGCAGTTTTTCTTGTAAATTCTTAGCAATCCACACATCCATGTATGCCCCTGTGATGTACACATATGTCAATGGATGCCTACAGCAAAATTTGGATTGACTCTTATTAATCACACCATCTTCACCTATGGTGTATATGCCATTGACAGACATAAATCACAGTAGATATACAATGTCCATCTTGCTCTAGGTGAACCACTTAGAGCTTTCAGAAAGGCTTGCCAATGCTGCCAAAAATGGTTCTTTGTGTTTATGATAATGGCGGATATTATTACATCCCTCATAGATATTTTACAAACTATATCCGGGATGCAACATTAGATTGAATAATACATAAATTGAATGGCATGTAAACAAAATCTTAGTTGATGACAATTAATTAAAAAAAATAAGAAATGTGATGTCATATACTCTTTAGTTGCATATATATTTTTTTAAATCATTATGTTCCTTTTTCCTAACATTTTTTAAAACAGTATTTATTTTTCATATTTTTTTACAAAATCTACTTTAGCCACTACATATTGCCCCTGATAGTGCCTACCGCCATGGTTTCCGTGGCGGTACAGAAACCACGGAAACCAACAGGGTCAAAATGTCATGGGTTGCCTAGTGACGGCTGCCAGGCTGGAGACTGTTGAGAGTAATAGGGTGGAGTCTCATAGGATTTGTAATGAGGAAACGGACTTGAGGGAGCCTGGTTGTTCGACCCTTGGAATTAAGTCAGGTAATCATGAACTAACCCTAATGACCTGGAACTTAGCCTGCCTCGATAAGAAACTAGCCGATCCAGAATGGATTATGAATCAGGACATTTGACTGTTTCAGGAAACCTGGACTGAGGGTGAAATTAATATAGATGGGTTTCCTTCATTTAGTATTCCTGCGCAACCATCAGAGAAGGGCTCAGGCCGCACCAAAGGAGGCCTGTTAATGCTTTTAAACAAGAAATTGCAGTGTGAACACGTGATATTAGAAATTAATTGTGCTGATTTATTCGGCATACAAATTTTGTTTCAGAAGAACTTTAAAATCATTGTTATTAATGTCTATGCTCGGTCTGTCTCATGTGGGGTTGAATCACAGACCCTAGTTGCATTGTCCGAATTTTTAGACACCCTACAATCTTATTTTTTTTTTATTATAGCAGGTGATTTGAACTGCACATTTGAGCCTTCTGCCTTGCTTAGCGGTTTAATAGATGAAGAGGACGAACTCTGGGGAATCCCACAGATAACTAATTCTCAACATTGTTCTCGCTCTTGTGTGGCTTCCAAACTGGCCTCCTTTTGTTTAAAGTAGGGACTCAGGGCTTGTAATGGGCATACACCTTCTGACTTAAACCTCGCACCGACATTTAAACGAGGTATGTCCACAAGTGTTATCGACAATTTTTTGGTGGGCGTTAGGTTGTGGCCTCTTCTGAGGGATATGAGGATGGATGGGAGATGCGAGAGCGATCATTTCCCTCTGATTCTCACTTTCGCAGGGGAGATGTCTAGGAGAACATTTAATAATCAATACACAGTGGTTCCATCCTCACACCTGAGTAATAACTCTACTAGGGTTGGTTGGCCAAAGGTGATGTCTAACCCCCATTTGATAGGAGGGATTTATCAATTATTTACAGATAACCTGGCTGCTTATGAAGGACAGGAAGCTGATAATATCCCAATACTTAGCATAAATGATAGTCTGGCCATGGCATTGCAGAGCTTCTTTTACAAAAAGGTTAGTTCTAGGCCTTGCAGTGGAAAAAAGGCCATCAATGGATGGCTTGATGAGACCTGTTCAGTGGCAAAGTCTGATTTAAAAACAGCTATTATGACTGGTTGCTTGGGGGAGATTCAACAAGCCAGATGCAGATACAAGGAGTCTATCTTACTAGCAAAAAGATCATAGAAAGATTCTATATGGCAGGAATTACTAGATGCCTCAAAAGCAAATAACAATATGCTATTCTGGGAACTGTTGTCCAAAAGACAAAGAGTGGGTAGGAATGCTATTAGGAATCATATACAACCTGAAAGTTGGGTTGATCATTTCTCTCACCTTTATGCTGTACCTCTTGATGTTTCAGCGCATTATCCACATGCTGGAGATCACGTTCTTTTACCGAGGTCCACTCTGAATTTTAGTTTTGATTCACCTGGGGAGGGAGTTAGCGCACCCAAGGATTATATTATGTTTTCTATGGCAGAAACCCTCAATGCGTTCAATTCATTAAAACCTGGAAAACTCCAGGCCCGGATAAGTTACCAGGAGATCTTCATAGATCTGAGCCAATTATATGGTCCTGGTATATAAATTTGATCTCGAATAGAATTGCTGCAGGGGGATTTTCCAGGTACGTGGAAAGAGGCTGAAATCATTCCTATTTATAAAAAGGGTAATGCAAACCTCCCAACTAATTATAGACCGATCATCCTCATTGACAACATACAAAAAGTTTTTGCCAAACAACTCTTAGGGAGGCTAACTAGTTGGGTCCAAGATCATCAGATTCTTTCTTCACTTCAAGTGGGGTTCCGCCCAAAAACCAGTACGGTAGATCAGGTTTTTAGGCTGGCTATTCTATACTGGAAATATGTAGTCCTCACAAAGCAACATTTATATGTTGTTTTTGTAGATCTACGATCAGCTTTTGAGTTGGTCCCAAGAGAAAAATTGTGGGAAGTGTTGCATAGATTGGGAACTCCATCCTTTATAATTCAATTGTTAAAGCGATTGCATGAAAATACATATGAGCAAGTGCGCCGGGGCAATCAAGGTGAGCTGACTGAAAAAATCCCCAGCTTAAGGGGAGTACGTCAAGGCTGTGTGTTGGCTCCACTATTATTACCTTATTTATTAATGAGCTGGTGCAGACCTTGATTTCCTGCCAAAACAATGCCCCTTTGCTGCACAGAAAATTCCTATCCTTCTCTTTGCTGATGACTCACTTCTAATCTCAAAGACACCAATGGGTCTACAAATCCTTGTCGATAGATTCAATTAATTCTGTAGGGAATGTGAGCTGGAGGTAAACATTAGCAAAAACCAAATTGATGGTGTTTAGCTCGAGTCCCGGTAAAAGATGCATTATTAAATTGGATGGAGTTCTTTTGAGCAAGGTTAGCTCAATAGATTATTTGGGTGTGAGGTTGACCAGCAAATTAAATTTGGAGGACTAGATTAGTAAAAGTGAGGGGCTATTACACCACAGAACAGCATCTATCCTGTGCTTTTACAAAAGTTCCACCACAAAATCAGTGGCTCCAGCGGTTAAGATCTATATGGCTAAGGTGCAGGGAGCTGCTGTCTATGGTGCAGCAGCTCCCTATGGGGTGGGGATCCTCCAACAGTAATAAGTTAACTGTGGGAGAAAACAATTTTGCGAGGGCTTTGATAGCATGCCCCTGCAGTACACCACTGATCCCACTGTTGTTTTTTTGGGGCTAAACTGAGTAGCTGATTTAATTTCCCTAAGACCTCTATTAAATTGGATAAGGATTTGGACCACCCCTGAATTTGATTTATACAAAGCTTCATTGCTTGACCTGCTAAAGAGACCAAATGCAGCTATTATTCCTTGAATTAAACATGTGTCCAATTGGTTTTGTATCTTGGGGTCGGGAGATTATTGGGAGAATCCCCAAAAATTAGTGAAATCCCATAAAACTGCTTTGAAATCAGCTTACTGGTCCCATGTATGGAACAATTATATTTGTTGTAAATCTCATGGTCGATTAACTAATCTTTTTATTGATTTTAAGTGGTATCTGCAGTATGAATCTTATTTAGATATTATACCAGTTTTACAGGGCAAAGGTTTATATACTAGATTCCGTTTTAGGTCCTTACCATTGATGTCTTTAACTTGCAGCTGGGGGCCAATCACTACCTCAGATATATGTCCGGCTTGTGGTGGTGCCCCGGAAACAGTTGAACATTTTATGTTTTTTTGCCCTGCATATTTTATTCCGCGGTCAAAATGGATACGAAAAACCTGTCTGGAAATGGGGCTGAAAAATTGCAGTATAGCAATAAGGGTTTTAAAAAGCCATAGTTCAAATGAATTAATTTTAGTTGCCAGCAAGTTTTTAGTGGCAGCATGGCATATACGTGATCGCCATTTTAATTAAGGACCCATGAAGCGTGCCCAGGCATTATTTTAGATGAGTAGTTTGATATGATATGTATGTATTTATTTATGTGTCTTTTTATCAAATGATTTAATTATTGTACAGATTTTAAAATGAGATGATATTTTTCTTTTAATGTAGGTGATGCTTTGATGGTTAATTGACCGACTAAAGCTTCATTTGATTTGAGACAACATGGACACATCACATTTTCCCAAAGAAAACAGAGCTGTTTTTTGCAAAGTGCCAAGGTGTGGATTTTGGCCTCTAGCTCAGCTGGCACCTAGAGAAACCTACAAAAACCTGTGCATTTTTTAAAACTAGAAACGAAAGGGAATCCAAGATGGGGTGACTTGTGTGGTTCTCGCCATGTTCTGTTACCCGGAATCCTTTGCAAACCTCAAAAGTCGTCAAGCAAAACACTTTTTCCTCACATTTTGGTGACAGAAAGTTCTGGAATGTGAGGGGAGCCACAATTTTCCTTCCACCCAGCATTTCCCCAAGTCGCCCGATAAAAATGGTACCTCACTTGTGTGGGTTGACCTAGTGCCCGCGAAAGGAAATGCCCCAAAACACTATGTGGACACAAAAGTATCAAATACAAAACTACCTGTTTTTGCAGGGGGGCACTGGCCTTTTTGGTCCTGGGCTAGGCAGCCATCTAGGGAAACCTACCAAACCCAGACATTTCTGAAAACTAGACACCCGAGGGAGTCCAGGGAGGTGTGACTTGCGTGGATCCCCCAATGTTTCTTACCCAGAATCCTCAGCAAACCTCAAATTTAGCTAAAAAATCTAATTTTTCGTACATTTCTGTGAGGGATCACCGCACCGGTACAAATTTATTAGGACCCAATGTTCCCCTAAGTTTCCCGGTAAAAATGATACCTCACTTGTATAGGTGGGACAACTGCCCGTGACAGGGAAGAGCCAAAAACATGTCAAAATTGAAGGGGAACCAAAGCGGGTACAAAAGGGCAGTTTGAGAAAAAAAAAACATTTTTAGGCTGACAAGTGCAGCAGAATTTTTATTGGAATAGATGATACAATGCTGGGTGGTAGGAATTTTGTGGATTCCTGCAGATTCCAGAAGGTTCCTTCACAAAAATGTGGAGAAAATGTGTGATTTCCAGCAAAGTTGGAGGTTTACAGTGCATTGTGGGTAAGAAAATGGTGCTAGATGCATGTGAAGCACACCACCCTGGACGCACCCAGGTGTTTTGTTTTCAGATGTGTCTAGGTCTTCTGGATTTTTCTACGTGGCAGCGTTCCGAAGTCAAAAAAGTGCATCCCTCACCATTCCAAGTGGGACGATATTGAGAGTTAGCCAAGCTCTCATGGTCCAAATGTAAAACCAAAACCCAAAATAATCAAATGTCCTCTTGCTTGCTGTGGGATAAGATGTTTTAGTGTGCAGGGGAGAGCTGAAAGACTGTTACCCCCTTCAGTTGGTGGGGGGGCATAACCATACTGGTTAGTAGCCGCCTCCCCACTATTTTTGTGTTTTTTTAATTCTCTGGCATCTAGTAAACATTCTGCCTCCGAGGTGTGGATCGGGGGTAATTGCCCCATCTGCCCACTGGTGGCCCCATTTATTTGGGGTGGGGTGGGGATATGGCCATACCCCCACCATCTTATTTTTAAAAAACATCTTCCCAGGTCCCTGGTGGGCCTTCCAAAAATAGGCCAATCTGCCCCATATGGCCAACAGTAATGTGCCCCCATGGGGAGTGACCATTGCCCAAGGGGCTGCCCCCACAAACAAAACACACACATACATACACACCAATCCCTGGTGCCTAAGTGAATTCTGTCCCCCCTGGGGGCAGATTGGCCTTATAGAAATAGACTGATCTGCCCCCACAGGGGCAGAAATGGCCTAAAATAAGTTTGCCCCAAGGGGAACGACCCTTGCCTAAGGGGTCGCTCCCCTTGCGTAAAATTTGCGCAAAAAAACAAAAATCCCTGGTGTTTAGTGGTTTATGCCCCCCTTGGGGGGCAGATTGGCCTAATAAAAATAGGCTGATCTGCCTTCAAGGGGGGGCAGAAATGGCCTAAATACAATTTGCCCCCCAGGGAAGTGACCTTTGCCTAAGGGGTTGCTCCCCATATATAAAAAAACTTAAGTAAACAAAAAAAATATATATCCCTGGTGTCTAGGGGTTTCTGCCCCCCCCGGGGGCAGATCGGGCTAATTATAATAGCCCGATCTGCCCCAGGGAGGGCAAAAAAGGCCTAAAAATATTCATTCAATAAGATATATTTAAAAAAATCCCTGGTGTCTAGTGGTTTCTGCCCCCCCTTTGGAGCAGATTGGCCTAATAAAAATAGGGCCCAAGGAGGGCAGAAATGGCGTAAGAGTAATTTTGCCCCCCCCGGAGAGCGACCGTTGCCTAAGGATCGCTCCCCACATATAAAAAAAAAAGACAAAAAAAATAATTTATCCATGGTGTTTAGGGGGTTCTGCACCCCCTGGGGGCAGATCGGCCTAATTATGACAGGGGGAGCAGAAAAGGCCTAAAAATATTTTGCTCTCCTCATTTAATAATATTTAAAAAAATCCCTGGTGTCAAGTGGGCTTTTCTGCTGCCCGATCGTACTGCGATTGGGCAGCAGAAATGCTGAGAAAGTCTTCAAAGGAAATGTCTTTTCTCTGCCTCTCCACGTGATCGGAAGAGAAACGCAAAATCATTTCTCCTCCGATCGGCGATCGAAGCTGAGCAGCGCAGAGGGGCAGGCTTCTGATGAGGTCAGTGCGCGATCGCATGCTGACGTCATCAGATGCCACGGGGTGGGGGGACCGGGGCTGGAAGGGGAAGCGATTCCCCTTACATCCCTACAGTGGGGGTGCCGAGGTGAGGGTCATGGCCATGAGCCAATCCAAGGACGTAACCATTAAGTCCTTGGCACCTCAGCACCGCAGCCAAGGACGTAACCGTTATGTCCTTGTCTGCGAAGGGGTTAAAATCATCCTGCACTATCTTAGGAAGATAGCACAAGATAGAAATCTGATACTCCATGACATCATTATGCCCCTTCTGCAACTGATCTTGCTCCCTGGGAAGTCATTATTTTTTTAGGAGCCCTGTGATCAGGCCCATCTGATCTTCATGTCTGGAGGCTGCATCAATGAAGTTCTGGCCTATAATTGTGTGACAACTATGGACATTTTTGACCAAATCTGGCCTACTCTTACCCTCACTAGTCTATGACCTTTGAACAGTGTGCACCATAACAGTAGGTCCTAGCTCAACTGCTGATGTCATGGGTGCTGGCAATATAGGAGCTAGGATTGGGGCACACATTTCAGAGGTGCTGATGGATGTTTTGCCACAGGGAGCCAAGACAGCTATGGGCTGTTGAGAAGGGGCCAGTTTAGATTAATTCTTGTAGGATTTATAGGCTGAATGAAGTTCACCCTTTCAGCCTGACCAGACAAACCTGATGGATAAGGCTGCTCCTAGTCACGATCCAGCCCAGTAAGTCATGTGTCTCTACTGAAGCCTTCAGCAGGAATAGAAGGTGTTTGGATTTTTACACTGGATTGCTGGACTTCACGTCTGGATGATAGTCTTACAATGTTAAAGACAATAATAAGTAATATTCTATTAAATCATTGTACACAATTTAGATAAATGATTATGGCTTTAGAATGCTTTCTACAAAGGGTAACCCGCTACTCTAAGTGATATTAAAATGCTCCTTTATGTATTCCGAAGGGAGGGATAAATCAAAATAATTTTTTGATTAAATAAACGCATCTTTGGTGTGACTGAGAAGCGGTACTCCATCACAAAGATAACATACATGCCATTGAGCAAAATGCAAAGGATTGATATGGTTTGACACTTATAAGACATTAAACACAACATCCAGAGTTTGTTAATGAAAGTATCTTATCCCCTGTAATGTTCAACACAAAGTAAGATGGATAGCTTCCCGACCATATCACACCTTCATTTCTAACACTATGTTTGACACCTATGTAATAGAAATATTCTTATGAGATTCTATTTTTACATGGTTAGAATAGGTGTAAAATGGCAGATGTATGTGAAGTGACCGTATTACACAAACCTATTGGCTTAGAAATATTTATCATATGTGGTAGTACTTTCCAATACAAACTGATGTTAACAACCAGTATTCTGAATGTGAATTTAAGTCACATAAGATGGGTACCATCTAGGGGTGAGCAGAACTTGCAGGGTTTCACTCTGTGGAGTTACATAAAAACTCTGCAAGATTCTGCTGTGTTCCACGAGTGGGCAAAAATTGGTACATCACACTGCCCATGCTGATTTATAGCGCTGGGAACTTGTTCTGCACAGAGAAATCAATGCAAACAGTATCACACATCACACCAGAGGGTGCTGCTGCTCGATTTGCTTTATTGCAGCTCGAGTAGATTTTCTACTTGAGCAGCAGCTTTTGTAACGCGCCCAGTAACGACTTCTGGCAACCGACCTCATTGGGAAAATCTCACTGGGAGCTCTCCCAGCACCCAAAAAGCACAGTAAGGGATGCCAATTCTCTCTTGTATTCACCTACTTAACATTGGTGAGCTGCCCATAAGAAAAAACTCTGCCACGCAGCAAAGTGTGAAATTTGGCTGTGACTCCATGTTACAGGGCTAAAACTCTGCAGACCCTACTAGCTCAGCAACCACCCCAAGTACCATCCTTGGTGTAAGGGCACAAAGGTATGTACATATATTTCAACAACAGAGCTGTGTTTCAGCCTGTTAAGAGTAAATTGACATTTACATTTCTCACCACAATATTGGCATGTAAAAGTACAACATAATGGCTTAGTGTGTGTATGATGGAAACCATGATTTTAAAAGCCTGGACACAACTTGAGAATGCAGCAGTAAGTGTATGCACCTATATATACCATGGAGCACAGATTGCCTATAAATACAATGGAGAGCATAAGACAACAGGCTAAAGTAACACATCTTTCAGTAGGAACACTTTGGAGATTTGCTAATTAGATTTATTGACACGTATCACATGTGGCCACAGCGGTTACAAATGCAACATATAACCTGATGAAGTATAACACTTGCATAAAGAAACATGACCTACAATGATGCCTTACAAGAGATGTAGCGATTGATCTTAGTTTTAAAAGATGTGACTCACAGGGGGTCATTACGACCCTGGCGGTATAAGGCGCTTACCGCCGTGCAGAAGACCGCCAATACACCGCGGCGGTAGACCGCCACAGCTATTATGACACACATCACGGAATCCGCCGAAATTCAGACACCCACACAATACCGCCACACCAAAGGTCAGCGATAAACATGCGGAAACAAATCCTCCACCTCCACGCCAACAGAAACACGCCCATGCTATTACGACCCACGAATCCACGCGGCGATCTTTCAACCGCGGTATTCCATTGGCGGTACACACCGCCGCGCTCAAAATTCACACACATCTCCAAAACACCGCCACATTGTACATTTCGAAATACACACACCTGAGACACATGCACACACCACACCCACACATCCAATACAATATAAAACACACACCCACATCACCCACAAACCCCTACAACCAGAAATTCTGAGAGAAGGCCAGAGAGAGAGCACAGAATAGACAACCCCATCACACAGAGGCACACAACACCATCACCCACACAACATCCAAGCACAAAATACCACATACCACTACACTCATCACACTCATGACCACATACACCACCCCACAAATCACACACACCACCCCATGTCACGCCAAAGACACCCCCGCTTCTCTGAGGAGGAGCTCAGGGTCATGGTGGAGGAAATTGTACGGGTAGAGCCACAGCTATTTGGCTCACAGGTACAGCACACATCAATTGCAAGGAAGATGGAGCTATGGCAAAGAATAGTGGACAGGGTCAACGCAGTGGGACAGCACCCAAGAAATAGGGAGGACATCAGGAAGAGGTGGAACGACCTCCGGGGGAAGGTGTGTTCAACGGTATCCAGGCACCACATTGCGGTACAGCGGACTGGCGGCGGACCCCCACCTCCTCTCCCTCAACTAACAACATGGGAGGAGCAAGTCTTGACCATTCTTGTATCCTGAGGGCCTCGGAGGAGTCGTTGGAGGAACGGACACTGGTAAGTCAAATCTTAACTATCACATCCCCCACCCTACCTGCATGCTATCACACACCCCCACCCTCACACCCTCCCCTATCACCCAAACTCCTCACTAATGTACTAATAACACCAACTACACATCCCAACCCCAAGACCTGCATAACACAACTAACCATGGACACCCATCACTAAAGCATACCCACTGCACATACCCAGAACACCCCCCAACCATAAGCACACAACCCCACACACAGGAATGCCTGCACTGGGGTTCACGCACACCCAACCATTGCACACCATTACACACACACATGCAATAATCATGTACTTATACCCCCGCAGGAACCCGAAGGAACGTCACCACACCAGAGGGTCCAGACAACACCACTCCACCCCCAGAAGAGGCCCACAGTGACGACAGCAGCTCTGCCCTACTGGATCTTGATGACCAGCCCGGACCATCATGTGCCTCAGGACAGTCGGTTCCCCTTGCCCAGCCACAGCCCAACACCGAACTTCCACCCTCTGCTAACACCAGCACAGCACCCACCCAGCGGGCCCAAACCTCCCTACCCAGGACAGGTCAATCAGCGGTGTGTCCACCACTACAGGGCACCCAGGCTAACCCACCACCCCAACAACAACAGGGACCTGGGGGCAGTGGTAGTGGGCACACGGTCCAGGGGACGGAGGCACAGGAACACAGGGGAACTGGGAGGGCTGCTGTGCGACAGAGGGAGGACAGGCCAAGGGAACCCACTCTCCACGAGGCCCTCTCCTCCATCATGGGAGCATACCACCACTCCCAGGAGACGATGGCCACGGTCCTGGACAAGTTGCAGGAGACCCTGCGTCTGCAGGAGGAGCAGTATTTGGGGTTCAGGGAGGAGCTCAGGACCATCGGCTCTGCCCTGGGCACCATCGTAGGGATGCTGACGGACATTCAAAAGACCTTGAGGGACACCGTGGCACTCCAAGGGGCCCCTGACACTAGCCACGACGATGAACTGCCTACCACCTCCGCCGGCGCTAGTGGACAGGACGCCCCGCCACAGGACCACCACACCAGCACCCCATCCCCTGCAGACGGACAACCACCACGCAAGCGGGCCCTGAGATCCAGGAACAGGACAGAGCAAGATGGCAAGACCCCCGCCAGGAAATGAGACCACCCTGATTGTCACCCCACTGTCCCACTTTGTTACCCTGTCCAAATCGGAACTGCCCCAGCTCCACTTCCAATGGGCAGATGTGCAATGTACCTGTGAGACTAATAGACTGGACTCTGCCATGGACATTCCTCCACCATCACCCGTCACCATTTTACAACCCCCCTTCATTTTTAGCACTTAAATAAACACCCTTGAAACACTAAAAAAACTGGAGTCAGTCTATGATTTGTAATTTTGTATTATCAATGACAGTGTCATAATGGGTTACCCATTGGAAGGCTAACATACCAATGTCACACATCACAAGCCCTTCAAGGATGCAAGCAGTTGACACGTAGGTAACCACATTTGTGAAACTGAAATGGAAGGGGACAACTCAGTTAACAACTAGTCAGTGAAGTGTCAGTACAGGATAGAGGTAGACATGTGAAAGTTAATGTAATGTTAAACCTGAAAATGTACTCACCTGAGTTTTACTGGAAATATTGCTGTATGACTGACTCCCTGCTGTCGTTTTCTTCTTCCTCAGCTTCATCCTCATCACTGTCGACAGGCTCTACAGACTCCACAGCTGCTACAACACCGTCATCTGGACAATCCTCCTGCAGAAAAGGCACCTGGCGTTGCAATGCTAAATTATGGAGCATGGAGCAGGCGATGATGATGTCGCACACCTTCTTCGGTGAGTAGAATAGGGACCCACCTGTCATATGGAGGCACCTGAACCTGGCCTTAAGAAGGCCGAAGGTGCGTTCGATCACCCTCCTAGTCCGCCCATGGACATCATTGTACCGTTCCTCTGCCCTAGTCCTGGGATTCCTCACTGGGGTCAATAGCCAGGAAAGGTTGGGGTAACCAGAGTCCCCCAATAGCCACACACGGTGCCTTTGGAGTTGACCCATCATATCAGGGATGCTGCTATTGCACAGGATGTAGGCGTAATGCACAGAGCCAGGGAACATAGCATTTACGTGTGAGATGTACTGGTCTGCCAAACAGACCATCTGGACATTCATCGAATGATAACTCTTCCGGTTCCTGTACACCTGTTCACTCCTGCGAGGGGGGGACCAGAGCTACATGGGTCCCATCAATGGCACCTATGACGTTGGGGATATGTCCAAGGGCATAGAAGTCACCTTTCACTGTAGGCAAATCCTCCACCTCAGGGAAAATGATGTATCTCCTTACGTGTTTCGGCAGGGCAGCCAACACTCTGGACAACACGTTGGAAAACATAGGCTGGGACATCCCTGATGCCATGGCCACTGTTGTCTGAAAAGACCCACTTGCAAGGAAATGGAGCACTGATAGCACCTGCACTTGAGGGGGGATTCCAGTCGGATGGCGGATTGGTGACATCAGGTCTGGCTCCAACTGGCTACATAGTTCCTGGATTGTGGCACGGTCAAACCTGTAGGTGACGATTAAATGTCTCTCTTCCATTGTCAACAGGTCCACCAGCGGTCGGTACACCAGAGAATTCCGCCATCTTCTCATATGTCCCAGCTGACGGTGCCTAAGAAGGACAAAAGCGAAGAAACAGTCACTTTTCCTCCAGGTATGTACCCACAGTCACACACAAGACTACACCAGACAATGAACCCTTCCTGTATGTGTGTTGAGTGTAGGCCTCGGTATGTGTGTCGCAGTTGAAAAAGAATCCATGTGGGCCCCTGAAATGGCGGCTGCCTGACCTCTAAACTGGGACAATGGGATTGTGGGGTAACATCGCTGGCGTTACACACCGTTGCGGTAGGCGGTCGTAGACCGCGGCGCACTGCTTCATTGGTTAACATTGGACCCTATGGGTCCCAGGAGCCAATGAACAGGTGCACTGGCGGTGATGATGCACACCGCCGCGGACGTCACCGCCATTTTCTATCTGTTCAATCACTAGATACCTGACCTTCGACAGGAGAGGACCTACACTGCTAGTGCTGCTGTGACCTCGGTCTGGAAGCGACGATGGCTGCTGCGTCTGGGGAAAGGGCCCCTGCCTTCACTGCACAGGAGTTGGAGAAACTTGTGGATGGGGTCCTCCCCCAGTACATGCTACTCTACGGTCCTCCAGACCAACAGGTTAGTACACAGGGAGCACGTTGTATGGGCTAGGCCTGGGTGGACAGGGCTGGCTGGAAGAGGGAAGGGGGCACAGTTCATACTACAGTAAAGCATGGGAATAAATGGGCCACATGGTCAGAGTAGGGAGGGGGCCATTCACATTGATGGTGCAGTTGGTAATGACTGTTCCTTTTCCCTTGTGCATGTCATGTAGGTCAGCGCCCACCAGAAGAGGGACATTTGGCGTGCCATCGCCAAGGAGGTCGGACCCTGGGGGCCCACCAGAGACGGGGCACCCACTGCCGGAAGAGATGGGAGGACATTTGCCGCTGCAGCAAGAAGACGGCGGAGGCTCAGCTGGGGATGGCCTCCCAACGTGGGAGGGGTGCCCGTCGCACCATGACCCCCCTGATGTTCCGGATCCTGGCGGTGGCCTACCCGGAGTTGGATGGGCGCTTGAGGACATCACAGCAGACACAAGGGGGTGAGTACAACCTCATTCTGCGGACTTTGCGTGCAGTGGAGGGGTCTGGGTGGGGGAGGTGGACTGTGGGTGTCCCTAGGCCAAGGCGAGTTAGGTAGGCAAGGCCCCTCCGTAATGTAGGCCATGTGGCACTCTACCCCACCTCAGAAGAGTGACAAGTTGAGGTATAGTTGCCCCTGTGGCATCCATGTGCGCAGATGTCCACCATTGCTTGTAGGCCATATCCCAGAAATTGCATGTGCAGAGGCCAGGAGCACGGCGTAATGCATGGGGCTGCTGCGTCTGTCTTGTCCGCCAACGGTAGCGGAATGCCATGCACTAAAACTCTCTTACTTCTGTCTCCCCCACATTTTCTGCTCTCCCTGTCCTTTTATACATCAGCATCATCAGGCGGAGGTACAGTGGCACCGAAGCACGAGGGAGCTGCATCCCACATGGCCATGGAGGGCCACACCACAGACTCTGAATGTACCAGTGGGACGGAGGGCGAGGGGAGCTTCACGTCGGCCACCGGATCAGCAACCAGCGACACGGACTCGTCCTCCAATGGGAGCTCCCTTGTGGTGGCGGCACCATCTGTGCCCCCCACTTCTACAGGTACAGCCGCCACCTCCCCTACCAGCACCGCCCTCCCAGCAGTCCCTCAGCGTTCGCCCCGTGCCCGCTCACCCAGGAGGGTGGGCATCACCTTCGCCCCAGGCACCTCAGGCCCTGCCCCAGTCACCCCTGCTGCCCTCAGTGAGGGGGCCATTGACCTCCTCAGGTCACTCACTGTTGGGCAGTCTACCATTGTGAATGCCATCCAGGGTGTAGAACGAGAGTTGCAACACAGTAATGCATTCCTGGAGGGCATTCATTCTGGTCAGGCTGCCCTTCAGCGAACCCTGCAATCTCTGGCCTCAAGACTGATGGCAGCCATTGTCCCTGTGTCTAGCCTCCCCCCTACAACTTCCTCCACCCAGACCCAATCCCCTGTACTCCAGCCCATCCCAAGCACACCTACAGACCAGCATGCACACAAGTCAACACACCCAAGTAGCTCAAGCAAACATAGGCACCACACACACCGCAGGCACTCACACAAGCATCACACATACAGATACAGCAACATCCACTGTCTCCACTGTGTCCCCCTCCTCCTCTTCTCCCTCCTCCCTCCCAGTGTCGTCTACACACACACACCTGCATGCACCACATCTACAGGCACTAGGACTCGCACCAGGACACCCAGCCCCACAAGCCGCTCACCTGCACTCACCACCTCCACTGCCATTTACACGTCCCCTGTGTCCTCTCCCAGTTTGTCTGTGACGCCCCCTCCCAAAGTACCCAAACGCCGGCAATCACTCACCCAACATCCATCCACCTCACGACAGCCTCCAGTACCTGCACCTGCACCCAAAACACCTAAAGTGACACCTCCGACAACCACCTCCTCTTCCTCCACTCCCAGACCCTCTCCAGCTACCCATCCCAGTGTCCGTCAGAAACTGTCCCTATGTCAAATTGACCTTTTTGCCCCCTCACCCCCTCCAATTCATCAGTCCCGTCATAGCGCCTCAGCCAAAAAGCCTCCAGTACCAGTGGTGCGTGTTCCAGGTTTTTGGAGTGCACCGTCCACCAGGGCAGGCAGTAGGACCCGGAGCCAAGGCACTGGCAGCCCACTCCCTGTAAAGGCTCTGAAATTGGAGAGTGGACGACGGGACCGTGTCAAGACTCATGGTGGGACAACAAGTGAAATGGGATCGAAGGCGATTGGTGAGTCAGCTGTAACTCCAAAAAAGGTGGGGAAGGTCCAGAGGAAGTCTTCCCAGCCTCTTGTGAGTGTCACGGCGGAGAAGTGCGCCATCTTTTCCGGCGGTCCAGACACAACCGCCAGCACTGTCGTCACTGGTCAGGAGACCACCGCCGGAGTCACAGCCCAGGAGGGCCAAAGTATCGTCACTGGTCCAGAGACCACTGCCAGAGTCACAGCCCAGGAGGGCCCAAGTATCGTCACTGGTCAGGAGACCACCGCTGGAGTCACAGCCCAGGAGGGCCCAAGTATCGTCACTGGTCCAGAGACCACCGCCAGAGTCACAGCCCAGGAGGGCCCAAGTATCGTCACTGGTCCAGAGACCACCGCCAGAGTCACAGCCCAGGAGGGCCCAAGTATCGTCACTGGTCCAGAGACCACCACCAGAGTCACAGCCCAGGAGGGCCCAAGTATCGTCACTGGTCCAGAGACCACCGCCAGAGTCACAGCCCAGGAGGGGACAGGATGCCACAGCCCCACTGGCCAATGATGGAACGTCATGCCACACACCAATGCCCAGCGTAGAGATCGTCATGCCACACACCAATGTCAGTATCAGGACCGCCATAGCAAAGCACCGCTGAACAGTCTGGAATCTCAATGGCAAAGCACCGCTGAACAGGGCAAAGACCGCCATGGCAAAGCACCGCTGAACAGGGCAAAGACCGCCATGGCAGAGCACCGCTGAACAGTCCTGAACCTCAATGGCAAAGCACCGCTGAACAGGGCAAAGACCACCATGGCAAAGCACTGCTGAACAGTCCTGAACCTCAATGGCAAAGCACCGCTGAACAGGGCAAAGACCGCCATGGCAAAGCACCGTTGAACAGTCCTGAACCTCAATGGCAAAGCACCGCTGAACAGGGCAAAGACCGCCATGGCAAAGCACCGCTGAACAGGGCAAAGACCGCCATGGCAAAGCACCGCTGAACAGGGCAAAGACCGCCATGGCACAGCACCGCTGAACAGGGCAAAGACCGCCATGGCAAAGCACCTCTGAACTGTCCTGAACCTCAATGGCAAAGCACCGCTGAACAGGGCAAAGACCGCCATGGCAAAGCACCGCTGAACAGGGCAAAGACCGCCATGGCAAAGCACCACTGAACAGGGCAAAGACCGCCATGGCAAAGCACCGCTGAACAGTCCTGAACCCCAATGGCAAAGCACCGCTGAACAGGGCAAAGACCGTGTAGGAATGAATGGACCACCACATCAGGCATCCTTATCCCATGTGCAGCTGGGACAGTGACAGGACAGGAACTTTCACGGGGAGACGCATCCAGTCTGGGCACCAGTCCCCCTCCAGAACAAGTGGAGACCTGCATCTACTTGAGAGACTGTGGCTTTGCACTCCCCAGGATGGCACAGTGGCCAAACCACCCACTGTAGAGACTTGAGAGACTGTGGCTTTGCACTCCCCAGAATGGCACAGTGGGCAACCCACCCACAGTAGAGACTTGATAGACTGTGGCTTTGCACTCCCCAGGATGGCACAGTGGGCAAACCACCCACTGTAGAGACTTGAGAGACTGTGGCTTTGCACTCCCCAGGATGGCACAGTGGGCAGCCCACCCACTGTAGAGTCTTGATAGACTGTGGCTTTGCACTCCCCAGGATGGCACAGTGGGCAAACCACCCACTGTAGAGACTTGAGAGACTGTTGCTTTGCACTCCCCAGGATACATCAATGGGCATGGAGCCCCGTCGTGGATCTGGCTTCGCATTCATCTGGCTGAGGTGCCCCCCATTCCCTTCCCCCTGAGGTGCCTGTTTTATTTCTATCTGATGCCCCGGCAGTGTTCTCTCCGATTTTGGTCAGGTATCGTTTGTGGGCCTCGCCCATACATTTTTGGACTGTTGGTGCATGGACATTGTTGTGTACATATCTGCACTACTTCTTGTATTGTATATATAATTATGAGTGATTTAGACATATATATCTGTATATTTTTGTATGACATGTATATTGGCACATTACAATGTTTGACCGAAATTCGCTTTGTGTTTTCATTCTTCCGGGGGTACTGTGGGTTGTTAATGTGATATTTTTGACTGCATTGGTGTGTATGTTGTACTATGCGAGGGTGTGGGTGGGGGTGTTTGGTGGGTGTCCCACTAACTTTTGCCTCCCCCGTGTCGTAGATGCAGTACTCACCGGTATCTTCTGCGCCTACTTTGCTGTTGGTCGTAAAGGAGCAGAAAGACAAGGGCAGGTAGTATTTGGAGTTCGGGGTCCATGGAGTCGTCGTTCCTCATGGGATATTTTCAGGTGAGCGTTTTCCCATAGCAAAAGCTGTTTCCGCCGTGTTTTTATCCATGGTGAATCCGCCCCGGAAAAGGTGGCAGATTGGCGGGTTGTAATAGTGTGGGCGGTACATTGTCTCCCGTCTGTCTGTTGGCGGTGACCGCCGCGCTGCTTGTCTGTACCGCCGTGGCGGGCGGTGTGTTAAAGTGGCTGTCTTTGTTGGCGGTTTCCGCCAGGATCATAATTCCCTTTTTTTGTTCGTCGGCCTGTTTGCGATATTACCGCACCTTTTACACCGTCCGCCAGGGTCGTAATGACCCCCATAATCGCTAATGATAGAATAGGAGTACTCTGTGAAAATATGATAAAAATTACTATATGTAAGGACAAAAAATATCTCTGCTTTTTCAACAGAACATACATTAAAAAAGGCAACAGGAGATAGATTAACAATGATGTGTCATGCCGCTTGGGCGCAGGCCGCGGATGTTTCAAGGAGCCTGATTAGGGGTCGCGGCACTCGCCGCGCCCCTTTCTTTAAGTTCTGCCATAAAGGCAGACGCGGCAGAGCTTGAGACCCCGAGTGGGTTTCAGGCCTGACCGCGTGTAGCGCATTATGCGCATTTACATCTAAATCTCTGCATGCTGCTTTTCACATCTGCTCACCACTTACCAATTTTTCCAGGCAAAAGCCGAACCCTTGCACATGGTGGTATATTTGTACCTGCCTTTTCCTTTCCCAGAATTCTGAGCACTTCCTCTCTTCCCAGTATGCATTGTCCTTTCTTTTTTAGGTGCATGTACCTGATTCACTATTGCATTCTTTTCCCCAATCCAAGATGGTGGTATTTCTACTTCCTGTTTCCTACTTCCTGCCTAGGGGTATATAAGGGGAATTCAGCTACTGGTTCATTGCGTTGCAACACTCCTTGGTGGTAGTCACGCTCTGATTGATTTCTTCCTGCGAATCCAGTGTTTCCTGACCTGTCTTGGTTCTCCAGTCTTCCTGATCTTCAGTCCTAACGCCTTGGTGTCCTCCTTTGTTTCAGGGAGTTCCTGTGGAGGTTTTTTACCCTACTGGGGTTTTTCCTCTGGGACTCCTTCTGGAGGGCACGGACTGTAGTGGTTTGCTCTAGCCAAACAGCACTGTGGCTACCGGAAGGGGTCGCCCCTACCTCGGCCAGAGCAGAACCTGCCGGAACCGGGGCCGTTCCCCTACGCCTCTCAACTTCGACGGTAAGCCCATTGAAAACCGTGACATGATGCCTCAATTACTTACCGATAATTGATAATTAGTCATTTGTCTCGTTTTCTTTACTCACACAGATGAGGTAGTCTTGCCTCATCATACAATCAATCCCAATCACACTTTAGCTGATAAAAAGCCCATCTCCCATCCAGTCCTCCAGTTTATGAAAAGCACTAAGCCTACTTTTTGTTGCAGTTGGCCACACAGGGAGGGAGTAAATAGTGAAAGCATGGGGAAGGACCCGGAGTAGTGTAATTACCAGAAAGTAATTGAGGCGTTACCTCATTGTCCTTATTTACATCAATGAGAAGTACAAAGCCCAATTTTATCAAGACAACTCAACTCAAATGCTGAAATTGACATACCATTTATTAAACCTGTAACATATAATAGAACATGCCAAGAGAAAACTTTTATTTCTGCATAGAAGCTAATACATGTGAACCAACATAGCATACACTTCAATCTCCTTACCAATGCAATAATACATGATATAAATGGACAGGGAAGCCCAGGTAGCCGCCCTACAAATTTCAGACAAATCTTGAATCTGAGCCATGGAAGTGGACATCACCCTGGCAGATTTCCTTTGAATCTGACCGGGAGAGAACAGTGAGATGAACCCAGTGAGGGAAAGAAGCTGCAGCAGACTTAAATCCCCTTCTGGCTGGGCCAAAAAGTGATTCAGACACTCTAAAAGAATCAAACCTGTCCAAATAGATCAAAAGTGAACATCTAGGATCCAGACTGAGGAAATCACTCTCCTTCTCTGAAAGACAAGAGAGGAGGGGCCCAGGAAGAATAGTGTCCTATTCTCTTTGAAAAGAAGAATTAACCTTTATGTTGAAAGAGGGAAGAGGATGAAGTACTACCCTATCCTCAAACACCCTACAGAAGGGGTGTCTAGAGGATAAAGCAAACAACTCCTCTAATCTCCTGGCTGAAGTAATAGCCTCAAGAAAGAAAGTTTTAAGAGTCAAAGTTTTGAAATTAATGTCCTGGACTGACATTGTAAAGCTTTTTAAAACTAGCAACAAATCCCATCATGGAAACTGCTTTGGAGGATGTATTCAAACCTCCAGCCAACCAAACTATGAGAATCTAGTAGATTACCCCAGGATGCCCTGAGAAATCTTATAGAAGTCCACTGAACTCACAAAAAAGAGATTCTAAGACTCATGGAATCGCCTTCTTGGAGAAAAAACAGAACTTGAACTAAGATAGCAGTAGGAGGATCCAAATGTTTAGACGTAAACTATTTGCCTAAAGAGATCCAATGTCTAGAATGTGCTGTTACCATGGAAGACCTCTTAGAAGCCTGGAGGTAGCTATTAAGGAGTCCAGAAGACACCTATTGGTCAATTCCAGCCTTTCACAAACTTCCAAGCCACTAGTTTAAGCCTGGCTACAACCTCTTTCTGGAGAACAAGGAAGACCAACAGGGGAGGAAAGAGGGGAAACCTCCATTCCTCTCCTTCCTACAAAGAAGTCTGGAGAATATCATCAAGCATGTCCGTATGGAGCAATCAGAATCACAGTTGCCTATTCCCTCAGAAGAAACTTGAAAATGAGGGGAGAGGGATGGAAATCATAAAGGAGACCCGGAGGCAATCTGCACTACACAGTATTCATCCCCCAAGCATCCTTCTCCCTCCTCCTCTGACAGAAGTTAAAAGACGTTGATCCCCAAACAAGGCAAATAGGTCCAAGATCAGGAGACCCCCACCTCTGAACAATCTGAGAAAAGACTAGAGGATGCAGACAAAACTCTGTGGAAAGTGGAAGACTTTGGCTTAGAGAGTCTGCTACCACATTCAGGGAACTTTGAATGTGTATGGCAGAGATGGACCTGATCTTCTCTTCTGCCCAGTCAGAGATCTTGACCAAGGAAGAAGACCTTGTTCTCCTCTAACACCTGGTGGTGATGCTGTCATTTTTAATCAGAACAGGAGGCCCTCAAAGATGACAGGAGAAAGCATTTTAAAGCTTGTAGAATGGCCTCCAACTCTCTCCAATTTGAAGATCTCCTGCTCTGCGTCCAGGACAACCTTCCCTGGACCTGATGATGGTAGAGCCAAGCTACCCACCTAGAATGACTGGTGACTGTAGTGATAATAAGATGAGTGGAAGACCCAAAGGGAACCACTTTCAGGAGGTTTGAAGCATTCAACCGCCAACAAAGATGAAGATGAACCAACGGGGATAATAGTACTTTCTGAAAGATTCATGGACATAGGGACCACACAGACAGAATGAATCTGAGTAGCTTCTGAAAATTGAACCAGACCCAAAGAACCAGGACAACAGTGGAGGTCAGGTCTTCTTGAACCTGAAGACACAAAATAATCCTGGATGAAAAGTGGTGAAGCTGGAAACTAATGTAAGGTTAAATCTTGAGAATTCTTGCAAATGTAAAAGTCATTCTGCCCTGAGTAATGAGGAACCAAGCTCCAAAGAAAGTTCTTTCCAGAACAAAAACCAACTCTGACTTTTCCCAATTTATGAGAAATCCATGAGACTGTTGAAGGTTGAGCCCTCTCTGAGTATTCAGCTGCTCCAACTCTCAAGGCCCAGCATGAATGAGCCCAGATAAGGGTGAGAAAAAATGCCCTCCTTGTGTAGTAAAGCAACCAAGGAAGCGAGCACCTTTGTAAACACCCCAGGATCTGATTTCAACCCAAAGAGAAGGGCGGAAAACTGGAAATGATGGCCTCTTGTGGAGAAACTCAAATCTGTTTGATGTTCCAGACCAATTGTAACATGGAGTTAGGCATGTTGAAGGTCCAAAGTAGCCAGGAAATCATTGTCCTATACCACGAGAATGATTGGCTGGAGAGCGACAGTTTTGAAACGAATCGTACAGACCCACTGATTCACTCTTTTTGAGATCCAGAATAGGCCTGAAGAACCAAATGCCTTTTGAACAAGGAACAGAATGGAATATTCTCCCTTCTATGTAGTAGACATTCTGAACTACTGATTGATCACTGACATTTCTGATCCAAACATGACTGAATGCCTGGAGTCTGCCCCTATATGCATTCAGGACATCGGAGAACTGTAGTTGTCAGGAGCGCCTGTTAGATAACCCCTGCTGGGTTCTATACTACATTTTCTTGTTCTGTTTCTTGGGCTTAAATCTCTTCTTCTTGTATGAAGCAGATTAGTAGTCTTTCTGGGGGGAGAGCAGGAAGATAGACCGCAATTTTGTTTTGAGTAATGCAGAGAAGAGGACCTCCCCTTGTACAGCAGGGTGTGATTACGATCCTTAAAAGCTTTTGTGATCATTTGATTTAGCTTTTCACCACAAAGCTTTTGCAATCAAGGGGATGATTAACTTATTCATACTTCTCAGAAGCATTTGCCTTCCATTTTCACCTCTATATGTTCCTGCATGCCACAGCAACAGCTCAGCAAGCTACAGCTACTACCCTCAGCATGTCAGAAGAAATGTCTGCCAGGTACTTGGCTTGCTGTTCCATGGTCACTGAAATATCAGAGAAATCTGACTTTTTGCTAATGACTGAGAAGTTGTAGGGTGTATAAGTAGAGATCTCAAAGTAAAATATTAAAATTATGTGGGGGGCAAGAATGGCATCCATCTTTAAATTATGAAGCAAAGTTTCATGAGAGTCATTCAACATATAAATCCTCTGTAGGAACCAGGGAATGGCCAACCGATCCGGCTCCTTCCATTGCCCAAAAATCATGTCCTAGATCTTATGAAATTGTGGCTTGGAAATTCCTAGAGTTTTAACATACTAGGGAGAAAGGACATCATTATTTTCCTGCCCTGGAAAATGTGGAAATCCCAGATAACCTCCTTACATCTGATATACTCAGCTCTGCCCCAGAAGTTGATGGGGCTTCATCCCCTAAAGATGAAAAAAGGGAGAAGGTGCTTTAGAATGCCCACCTATTTGTCTTTTAGAGCCATATGGCCGTAGCTACCACAGAGTCAGTCATTTATTGCACCCCTGCTGCTTTCATCAGGGCTGGCTTATCCGGCGGAGGAGGAGGAGGTGAAAATTCATGACTGATCCTCCCTGCCAGGATGGGACCTTCCTCGTCTTAAGAAACGGAACCAATAACTCCTTGCTTACACCATCTTTTGCCTTCCATAATCCCTGGAAACCTCCCTGGCAGCAAAGGATTCCCTTAAGAAGGAGAACCCCCCCTTGAATAAAGCCCAATCGCTAGGTCCAATGTGATGAAAGAAAAAAACTCATACTGCACCTGTACACCAACTAATAGAACAAATAGAAGCAAAAGCCATTAAACACATTTAAAAAATAGGAAGAAAAATAGCCAGAAGGGGGATCACAATCCTTGCCAGAGCAGTTTTTGAAGTGTGCTGGTCGCGTTTCTAAAGCTCCCTTTACCCGGAAGCTCTGCCTCATAGAGCTGGCCAGATCTCGCCACGGCTAGCCCGAGACGAATGCTTTGGAGAACGCCGCTCAGTCCCTCTCATCAGCATTCCCTCTGGCAGAAACAAGAGACAATAGAACTGCTCTGCATTCCCCACTTGTCAATAAAATTCCTTGCTCCACAAGGAACTAATGTTTTTGCTTATGTTCATAAATCAAAGCGTGACATGCCTGCTGCTGGCATACTGGCAGGATGGCAAGACAAAACAGAAATATGAGGATTGGAGGGGGAGAGGCTTTTTGTTCAGCTAAAGCATGATTGGGATTGGTTGTCTGGTGAGGCAGGACTGCTTAATTTTTGTAAGTAAGGAAAGTGAGAAGGGACGATAGCTACTGCAGAAATAACATATGGCTACTTGTTAGCCTAGACACAAGTACATGGCTATACTAATGCTATCATGAGCATAGAGAGATGATACATCAAATCAAAACCTTTACTGATAATAAAGTTACATTTCAAAGTTAAAATGAAAATGTATATTCTCTTTAGATCAAACAAAACATCAGTAAAAATTAAGATAAAGAATATCTACACAAAGAGAAGTACAAATCTGATGAAGTCTCAGTTGCATGGTGCCATACAGTGATTTCACTTACTTGCCTACCTTCCACCAGGGATTCCTGCAAAACCTGATTACTTGAACTGATGGTTCATGGGCCTGGAAGACGACCACTGTCTGCTGGGCCTCTAAGTGGGCTTTTGAGGGATGGGAGTGCACTCTCTTCAGCAGATCATTCCTGTGCTTCCTAATTCCTTCCTGTGAGTGACACAGCATTCACTCTTGTGACAATTTCATCCCACATTTGTATTGAACAAATGTGGTTCTACCCTAACAATATCATCAACCATGACCGTTAATTCTGTGTTTGAAAATACTGGGTTCCTTCTTCCAGCCATGGTGCTAAAAAAATATTAAATGAAAAGTAACAAGAGAAATAAGGGTAAAGAGAGATTGTAAGTAGATCAGGACCAATCCAAATATTCCCCTATGTCTAGAAGATTCCAAATGAGAAAGGCAAATGATTGTGGCTTTTGAAAGGGTATGTGTTTTATAGAGTATTGTGTGGGGGTGTTTACTTTGCCTATTTATCTCAGGTGTGCAACATACACGTCCATCTTTAAGATGGATGAATATGCCAGGGGAAAACACATCCACAGCATAGAAGTATATAGAAGCCTGCCCCCCCACATTTTGAACGTAAGCACTTTTGTAATCACAGTGTGGATTTAGTGCTAATTGTCTAGAGTCACTTCTTCAAAGCCTTTCATTATAACTTGATTGTTTTTTTATTCCTGCATGTGTATTAATAATGAGGCCTTAAGTATTTCATTCCACCTTGCCCTAACACCAATAGGGTTTCATGCTAAATCTATGTTCTGTAGTTGTACTACGGCGCTCAATAGAGAGAAGAGCGAGTGGCTGGTTGGGGTCCAACACTGAAGTCCTGGCCACATTGTGGGTATGGTTAAGCACAAGACATTTGAGCCTGTCCATAGAAAGGGCAAAACACCAAAAATGAGAAAGAGGGCTGGGAACAATTGCACTATCAGGAGGATTAAAACCTTAATTGAAGAGATTGAGACTATGCTGGGGGAAAATAGAAAGGTGGAGGGAGTCTGTCACCCAAAAATAACCTATTTCTACAGGAAAAATATTGACAAGCAGTATCTCCCAGCTCCTCCCTCTAAATCAATTGAGACTCAAGGTGGTGACCCTTGCAATCATATGGGGAATCACACTCATGCCCATGCATCTCAAATATCACATAATCCGCCTAACGGTTTGACCAAATTGACAAATGGCTCTTCTGCGAATATCACTGAAGTGGTCTCCTCTATCCACTGCTCAAACAGGTTTTTTCCTTGGCATCACAGGTGCATGATGGCACTAAGAGTATGGGAATCCTTGTGGGAGCTTCGTACAAAAATCGACTCATCGATCACCAAGTTTGAAGAGCTAAAATACTTACTGAGAATTTTGCTGGGGCACACTGAAGATCAGGGGGTGGAACTACATAACCATACATAAAATATTCACCCAGTGACTGCTGAGAATATTGAACACCCTAGTAAGGTGAAAGGAATAGCCAAAATCACAGAATGCCCAGGCAGGTGGTGGGTGTCTAGACGAATTGCGTTAGCAATGGCAGACTGCCTAGTGCCACTTCTGGCCCATAGGCAAGTAATATACCTAGACATCCTTTGATTGCCGCAGTACACTTTTCGTCACATGGACCAACAACCATAAGAAGACTGAAGAAAATGTCTATGATGCTCCCCCACTAGGGTATCCTCTCTTGATACACTTTTGCAACTAACAAACACATATACCACAATAGACACACATAAATTCAATCAAATGAGTAACATAGTAAACATGATAAATGTTCCTAAACTAGGCTGCAATGATAGAGAGAATAGAGAGTCTTTGATGAACAAAGCAATACTTTTGATCAGGCATAAGCGCCAATGCCTATCTTTGGTACGTTCTGATATCTTGGGTGCAGAGAGTATTTTGGGTGGCATAGGTACACTGGACAATACTAGAATTAGTATAAGCACACGCAATATTGTTGATGGGTTATTAGCTATTGAGAATATGGCTCCTTTACTTCCCCACTCATCAATTCAATTCAAATTAAATATAACTATACACCATCCTTCAGGTGGCTCAAGTTTAAGGAATTACCCTACGCCTACACTTGCTAAAGCACCAGTAAGTAGAGCTCATGGTAACAATTTTCCTTTTAGGGGACCCAATTTATCTGCTAAGAATTTACTGGTGCAATTAATTACTGATCACACATTGTCTAATCTGGATTCAATAGATTCACCTCTCCCTCCTGTATTGACCATTCAATTAGATCTGCCCAATATAACTTATTCTCTCCATTATAAGCCAGTTCCACCTCCAAGCTCTTCTAATATTGTTAAGGAATTAGGTTTTCCAGCTCATGTTCCTAATGAGATCCCTAAAGCATGTTAAATAGATTAAAAGATTGGTAATTCCCTTCCCAAGAAAGTTGATTCTCAATCTGCTGAGACCTTAAATATGCTTTTGTTGAATATCACAAGGCTAAGATCAAATCTTGAGACCCTGTTTGACTGGATTACATTGAACAATTCAATTTTTGCATGTTTCAGGAAACCTGAATAGCATATCTGCCTCATAAATCAGTCTACGTGACCTTCTACATCAATGCCACTGCCTCTTCATGTGGCAGGGATTAAGGGGGCCTTGCTATCTAGGTTAAAACAGTGATTAATGTACATACAGAGCCCCTGAGCATTTCCCCAACTAACATTCTGGGGCTGAAAATGCTTACTTCAAAAGGGTCCAGCTTATATCTCTTTAATATTATTCTCTTTAATATTTATCTTAGGTCGAGGACTAACAATCCAAGCCTAATGATTTTGGAAAACCTTATAAATACCATCAGAACTAAAGGCACATATTGTTTATTGGGGGTGATCTTAATATTACATATGAGCCAATCCGTGGGAATGTGTTGGTCACTCAGGAGGAGCATGAAGCTTGGGATATACCTTCCCTTGATATAAATCTCTCAAAAACACTAGCTAATGCACCTGCAAGAAACCCAACCATTCCTCCAATGACAAGTAGTCAGAGTAATCCATGATACACAAAGGAATGTAGCAGGGCAAAAAAAGTTCTAGTGAAAGCATTAAAGTCTAAATCTACATCTGAGGTTCATGTAGCGAGAGCCCACTATAAGAGAGTACTTACAGTAGCCAAGCACAATTGGGACAACTCAAACTGGATGTATTTAGTTGAGGCAGAAGGAGTTGGCGAAATAAATTGGAAAATCATAGCACACAGGAGAAAGGGCTAAGTCTCACAGATTCCATGTTATCTGAATCCAAACGATTGGGTGAAACATTTTGCTAATCGTTGCCCACATTGCAATGATGATGTCTATCCACTCGACATATCCCGATCAAACTGTGGTAGTGACCATCCACCAGGGAACATGGCAGCAAATTCATATCTTACCCTCTTGGAGACAAGGTTAGCCATAGAGGCCATTAAATTGTGTAAGGCCTCAGAGCCAGACAAAATTACGGGGAGCTATTGCATTGTGATCTAACAATATGGATTAACATTAGTTGATGTGTTTCACAGCTCTATCGCCTCAGTAGCCCGATACATGACCCCTGAAAATTTGCTGGGATAATTCTCATTTATAAAAAAGAAGATCAACAATGCAGACAGTTAACCTCCTGAATACTCTGCAGAAGGTCTACACAAGGCAGATTCTGAATAAACTTACAGAATGGATAGATGCCAAAAAGATTTGGTCACCTTACCAGGTGGGATTTAGGTCAGGAGTAAGCACAATAGATGTGGTAATTAGGCTTATCATTATTGTCTGGAAATAAACAAAGATGAGGGGCAGCCACTTACACATAGAGTTTGCAGACCTAAGGGCAGCGTGTGATCTGGTTCCTAGGGGATCATTGTGGTCTTCGCTAAATGAGATGGGAGTTCCCAAGGATCTCCTTACTGAATTAATAAGATTACACCTTGAGAATTATGCTCAGGTTTGCTGGGATCCACACGGTCAACTTACTGATTGCATCCTTGTACGTTGGGTTGTGAGACAAGATTGTGTGTTAACACCCATACTTTTCACCCTCTATGTAAATGACATTATCAAGGTTCTTCTTGAATGCAACAATGATTCTCCAAAGTTAGATAGGGCTTGTGTAGATGCACTTCTATTTGCAGGTGATGCCCTTTTGATATCACAAACACCTAAAGGTTTGCATCATCTACTAGATAACTTCAGTATCTATTGTGAGAGAAACGGTCTGGAGATTAATGCTGCAAATACCACATTTTTGGTGTGTAGTCACCACAAGACATTTAGAGGGGTCTCACATCTGCAGCAGAAGAAAGTGGAATGTGTATCAAGATTCAAGTAATCAGGTATCATGTTAGACAGTAAAACATCCTGGGCTCCAAATACCCAAAAGAGAAGGGCAGTACTTCAGTATAGAGCCATGGCAATTTTCAAAAGCAACAGGCAACATCGTTAAGAGCAATATTCCTGGCCATTGACCTATACAAGTTAAAATCACAAGCTGTGGCGCTGTACCTCAGAGAAATTTGGGGCATGCCCAAAACTGAATCGCTGACCCAGAGTGAGAATCACTTTGTAAGGTCTCTTTTGCACCTCCCCAAAAGTACTCCTTTTATTCAAATGTTCTTTGATGTAGCACTCAAGAGAGTAGAGCACATAGCAGCCTTAAGGCTTCTCCTCTTCTGGCTGAGAATATGGACTGTAGAGGAACTTATGCCATACAGGAGGGGAGTGAGCGAACTTTTGAAACTAGATAATAATTTAACATTTCCAAGATTCAGGCATGTTGAATCATGGTTTTCCAAATTTGGTCTTGGGAGCATCTGGGCTGATGCTCACTCTCTACCTACGACCTCCAAAATCCAATTTAAATTTAAATTCTCCTTTCGGAATATTGTTATTGCTAGCTCTCGCTGAAGCTCTACTTTGGGGGACTATCAGTCAAATTCTTGGACTTCAACACCAGACTCTATTGTGAAGAATTCGTGGTTGCCCCCCAGCCCTCAAATGGCCATGACTCTGTATGTAAAGTTGTGTTATGATACGCTTGAAATTGGGTTTTTTACGTCACAGTGGAAAATGGGTAGTGCATATCAAGGATGGCATCTGCTCTTTGGGCCATATGAATACCAAAGACAATGTTTCACATGTTTTATTTTTTTGCCCAATCTATGCAAGCTCAAGAAGCAAATGGACACATCTGATATGTATTTACCCAGGCTTTAGGCAACATCTTGAAGCATTAGGGATATTGAAAAGTGACACCTCCCCTAAATTTTGATCTCCATGAGTAGCTATCAATTTGCTGTTAGGCTTATGCGGAAGCAAAAGGCTTTAAAATTTTTTATCTATAATTGACATTTTAAAACTCATTTTATGATGCAGTTTGAGTGTATACAGTAAATTATTCACTGAGCCCAAGTCGTAGGCTCTATAAGTGTAATTGACATTGGATAAAATGAACAATGAAGGGTCAGTGTTAAATGGTGGTTATGTTGTTTGCACGGTCCTTTGCTCTCTTTGCTTGTACTGCTGCATGATTCATATGGCTGCTTAATTTGGTTCAACTGTTTTAAAGAAGCACCTGCACTTTAATCTGCACATCTTTAATTGTAAAGCTGCTAAAGGCTAGCCCATTTTTTCTAGATAACAACATAAAACGATGTGTTTTGTATGTAAAGCACTGCCATGCAACTGTTTCTTTCTTTCTTTATTTAAGATTATCACTCTTCTAGGCTGCATGAAGGACATGTTTTAACTGTATGTTTTGTATGGAATGTTTTTTTTCTCCGAAATAAAAATTTCTGTACTCCGTCAATACACTGCTGCAAGGCTACCAATAACACAGACAAATATAAATCTGGCAGGAGGTAAACAGCCACTTTAGTGCCAATTAAGTATTATCTGCAGCAAGACAACTATAGATTGATGGGCGATAACTGCAGGTCGGACGGATAAACCTCCTTCAAGGCTAATAGAGGTTCTTCCGTCAAATATTTAAATCGGGTGGACACTCCGTCATGCCAGCATGACAGACGGATTGAAAACTCTGTCACAGAGGACAGGCAGACAAAACGCCTAGATCTAAATTAGGTCTTAAGTCTGGGTGAGCCAGCAAATCCATCACAGGGACAAAGCAACCTTGGTAGTTACAAAATCCAGCTTTGTCCTCCATGGAGCTTCTGGTGTCAACAGCAACTGCTTCAACAAGAATGTAACAATGGTGTATTTATCTTTGATGGGCCCTTAAAGACCTCAGTCTTGGACATTGCCCCTTTGATGTCTGAAGGTAAAAACTTTGCTCAGGTTGAATTACTTGGTTATCCGATCTCTGCTCCATCACGGTCAGCCAGAAATTGTGTCTGTTCATTTTCAATGACACTTCTACTTTTTCTAGGTGCTATTTGCCCATGGTGGAATTTTATTTCCTTTCTTAAAATACATATAATTTACTCGTAGACCTTCCATCAGTTGGAAAATTCCACGTGAAGATAGTATGATGTTCGAGCGGCAGACAGAAGATAGCGCAGTTAGCGCCGTGTTATGCCGTTCGCTCTGATAACTAATCAACATGTCAATCAATATGTCAATAACGTCATCAATATTTATCATAATAAGACAATTCAGATTAGTCAAAGACATTAATAAAACTCAGAAACCACCATGACCTTGCAGTCATGAATAACCACACCAGTTTAGTACTATTATATGAAGTTGGTTCCCTATTGATTACAACTCTACTAGTAAGTTTATTAGTCTCAAACCCAAGAAACACATTAGCAAAGTCACAATATGGCATCTCTGATAAGATTTCATCAAAGCAAGAATCTCGAATATTAGAATATAGCACGACGTCAACATAGGTTATCCTTAGCAGAGTAACATTATCACGTTATTCAACAAAGCATAGATTCAGTCATTTGTCTATTTGTGTCTGTTTGTGTACCCCTCATCTAACCTCGAATTAGCATTGGCATGTTGGGCTTCAGGCAAAACAATTTAGCAACACCAATTTAGAAAACATCTAACTATGGTCTCTGTCAAAAGAAGCAGTTGGTACCTAGAAAGGAAAAGCAAAGAGACAATTACAAATTCATTGTCATATAGTTACCCTCTGTATTGGGTCAGCATACAGATTCAGTCTTCGTCCTCAGGACATCAGTTGACTCTCTTTATCAGCCAATAGTTCAGCAAGTCGGGTAAAGGACACTTCCCTCATAAGGAGGTAAAGTGTAAACGGGCAATATAAGGGCAAGGATGGTTTGAAGAACCAAACAGCAAAGTCTCTATGCAGAGTAACAAAGGGTCTGGGTCATAGCAAATCACAATAGCATCTCCCTAACTAAGTCATTTCCTTGAGTCAAGGGTTTTTATCCCTTTTCTGTTGTAAAGTCCCCTACATTTTAATTGGTTGGGGTTGGCACCCCACTATCTCCCTCCAATAGGGTTTCAATGACTTCATTAAAATTGTCCCCCCATAACAGTTCTCACATAGTTTATTGGTCCTTATGATTGAGGTCTTCAGTGGTAGAATGTCCGGTATGATTTCATATTCTTGTGGTCCTCTTTGCATCTTCAGTCTGTGGCTCCATTGTCTGTACCGGTTTAGGCGACCTTGTACCTGCGACTAGTCTACAATGTTGCATTGAGCAAGAATGTTTCACTAAGAAAGTCGAATTTCATGAGAACGGATCTTCCACAGTTACATTCATCTTCCAGCTTTGGAAAAATACGAGTTCATGTCCTTCAGCAAGTCAGCACACTGTACGTTAGAAAAACACATTTAATATGAAACCGGGCAGCTAGGCCTCGACTCATGCTAACAAAGGCCTAATGATTTATTAGCAGAACTTTAACATATAACTTTTTTATATTAGTGCAAAATGATACTTTAACATAACATTTTATCATTATTAATCAGTTTCATTTTCATTGTATCTATTGACGGCCACTCCCCCTGGGCACATTTCAAGCGCACGTTTAGCAAAATACATGAATACATTTTCTATGCGGCATCATTATACATTAGTTCATAAATATTTCATATTAATTTCTAAGTATATAAGCTGCGCTCTCTCAGTCCCTCCTCTGATGACACTTGCCATCACACAAAACCTTTCCTTTCACAACCTTTCATTTTTCTTAATATATGCATTTCAACCTCTTCCCCCCTGTGTGATTTTTCCCAAATTTCTTGGAACATTTTCTCCTTTTCCTTCTCTTCTTTTCTTTTATTGCGTTTTGCCAAATCTCTTTCAATTCTTTAACTAATTTTGCATGATAACCATAGTCCGAATACACAAGTCAGGACAATCAATATACCCCCTATTATTTTTGCAAGAACCTCATTCCAAATACTACTAAACCAATTGCCTACTTTAGCAATTCCTTTCCCAACTTTTTCCCAAACTCCAGTTTCCTTCAGCTCTTTTAAATCTGTACTATCTCTTGTTAGGTTAGTAAGCATACTTCTAATCTTTTTACTATTATCAGGAATGAATGCACAACAATGGCGCTCATTAAGCATCTTACAGACTCCGCCACTCTTTGCTAAAAGAATGTCTAAAGCAAGCCGGTTTTGAAGAGTAATAGCCCTCTCCGCAGCAAGTTCAGTATCCATCAGGAGTATAGCCCCTGTGAAGTTTGTCAGCATGTTATCAACAATAGTAGACAACTTTCAAATCTTTATGGAATTTAAGATAATACCTACTGAAGGAATTATGGCTCCAAATATGTCACCAACGACAGCAGCCGCTGTCTCTCTCTTTTGTCTAGTATGTTGTAATTCAGACATTTTAGGAATTTGCTTTAAGTCATCAATCTGGTAGATCCTGGGAAAAACTATTCCCAAATAACATGTCCCATACTATCCCTTTGGAAGACGGTAATAAGCATTAAGTCCACATATATAATAGATCCCAGGGATCGATGGATCCTGTCCATATAACATGAAAGTCCATTTACTCTGAAACAAAAACACATGCCTGCATTCACTCGTTCCTCCAAATAAAGTGTCATGCTCAGATTTCGGCCTATATATACAAAGCCTTCCTACGTGGAATTCATCTATAGCTAATTTGCCCTGTGTTTTTTTGCAGCGTAAGCATAATCATTTGCAAGCGTGTGTTTTTCTAATCCCTTTTCTAGCCTTTCCTTTAATACTTTCCGTCCATAATCAGTGTGATCTAAGAAGCTCTTTTCTACAGGTGTTAGTAAGCAGGTTAGATAATTGCGGTGCGCATAAGCTGTCCCAAATGTCAGTGTTGGCTCAAAGAAACCCCTAACTAATTTTATGCTGTGTTCTTTAGCTAATTTATTTAGAAACTCAATCACAGGCACAAAGGAAAACACTACATCTAAGTTAGAATAGAAGTATTGAACATGTTCTTTATCATAGAATCTTGTTAACAGCAAACTACAGCTTATCCCGTAGGTAAGTGGCAGACTATGATAAGTAACCCCTTCTTGTACTGACAAAGGAATCTTTGTGCACACATAGCAATTCTTCGCATCCATTGTGTCAACATACTCATTCAGCAAGCGATAGAAGACATTAGTAGATAGTTCCGCTTTTGAATTAGTTCCCTCATGCAAGTATTTTGTACCCTGCTCACACTTCTCCCATGGTGTTAGTGTAGCAGTCTCAGGGTTTGAAGCATTGTTAGTCACTTTCTTATCCACCAATGACATTCCCACAATCACAGCTATTATCACTACCGCACACATAACTCCCACACCAATAACCAAACATGCATATGTCCTGCCCCTATTACTATTATCTCTAGTGTAACTCATGATCTGCAAAAGAATCAGAAAGCAGAATAATACAAAGCAAACAATCAACTTGAGGATGATATAAAAGCTCTCTTTTTTTTCTTGTTCTTTTATTTTCTCTGTGCAAAGTCTCTCTCTATCTCTTTACAGTGTTTCACTCACTCCAGGACCTCTTTGTTAAATCAGGTTAGCAGCTTGTCATAATCGGTTTTCAGAGTCAATTCAGGTTAACAGTGTCACATCCGGTAATTTATCAGTCTCTTTTCTCAGTTTTTCACCTTTCAATTTCAATTTCAATTTAACACAGTCTCTTTCTAAAGTTCAATTCAGGTGCCGTAGTATTGACCTGGAACCTCTCGATCAAAACAGAACGCCAAGAATTCTTGTTGCCATTCAGGACCTGCGTACCTTCTGTTTGCAACTCTTTTTCTTTTCAGTTTGCGATCACCCTGCAACTCTCCTTCACTAAGATCTTCTTTCCTGGTTGTGCCAACTTCTTCCTCTATTGTTTCATTAGGGATTACTTTCTCTCCTGCAGCTTGTGGCTCCGGCCAATTATCTCCTTTAAGTGTTTTCTTTCTGCTTGGCCTTTCAGGACGTTCAACAGCGCCCTCCTCTTGTGCTATGGTGTTTTCTCTTGATGGCTCTGAAAGTGGCTCAGGAGGAGTCAGAACACCTCGACTTCCTTCTGCCTCACTCCCTTCGCCTTCAGGGTCAGTTATGGGCTCAACATCAAACCTGTATCCGTCTGCTTCCTGGAGAACCTCTCTTTGTGTCGGCTCCCCTGTTGCGCAGCTGAGATAGGCTCACAGTCACCCCTCTGAAACTCGTTTGCTGCTTGAGTGACTGAGCCGTCCTCACCGGGTTCTCCTTCAGTATCAGTTCCCCTTTGAATACTCTCCGGCCCTGAGACTTCCTTCTCTGCAGCTGTTGTTTTGGACACTTCAAGTTCCTCATCAGTTGGACACGTCACCTTCTTTGTGTGACTGGCATGTATCCAATTTGGAAGACCTGCACATTTCACAGCTGCAGTAGTTGTCAGTATTACTTGATACGGCCCCTTCCAACGTGGCTCCAAACACGACTTCCTCAAGTGTTTCTTGAAAACAACCCAGTCACCGGCTTTCAGGTTGTGACCTAGATCACTTATCGTGGCAATGTGGTAGCCTCCACCTGGTGAGAGAAAGAGCGGACCACGTCAGCCAGACCCTTGCAGTAGTCCAACACCTTATCATCCGTGATATTCACAAGAGCATTTGCAGGTACTGCGGGCAATCGCATAGCTCGGCCCATGAGAATTTCCTGAGGAGACAGTCCTGTTTTCTTGTCAGGTGTATTTCTTATTGACATCAGCACTAAGGGCAATGCATCTGGCCATTTCAAATTGGTATCTATGCAAATTTTTGCCATTCTCGACTTCAAGGTACCATTCATCTGCTCCACTAGTCCTGATGCTTCAGGGCGATAGCTACAATGCAACTTCTGCTCAATGTTTAATGCAGCACACAAGAGCTTAATCACCTCATTGTCAAAGTGTCTACCCCTATCTGATTCTAAAGAGATCGGGAACCCGAAACGTGGTATTAACTCCCTAAGCAGCAGCTTTGCTACTGTGAGACTGTCATTCCTACGTGTAGGGTAAGCTTCAGTCCAGTGGCTAAAAATACACACAATTACCAACACGTACCTCAATCCTCCACACACAGGCATTTCAATAAAATCCATCTGCATTCTGCTAAATGGACCTACTGCTCTCCCAACGTGGCTCAAATTCACCACAGTCCCTTTTCCTGCATTCATCTGCTGACAGATGATGCACCTGTGACAGATGACCTCTGCAGCTTGTCTAAATTTTGGATTGAACCAATTAATTTTGAACAACCTGATCATTGCATCTCTCCCAACATGTGCTTGACCATGGTAAAACCTCGCAAACTGTGACAAAAGACTGTTTGGCAAAACCATAAGTCCATGACCCATAAGTCATCAGATCTCTGTACGCATTGCATTCTCTGCCAGGAATGTTTCTCCTCTTTGCTGGCACGTCCCTGCAAGGATTTTAGCTAATCTAATGTGTCAACCACCCTTAATGCATACCCTGTGCATGTTTCATTTTCAGTTTCATGTAACAATTCCCACTGATCTCGAAACGATATACAGTTCAATGCACAAAACCTTGCAACTTGATCTGCATATCTGTTTCCCATTGACACAAAATCTTGTGAATTAACATGAGCATTGCATTTCACCACGGCAATTTCAAGAGGTAACTGAATCGCGTGCAACAAATCCTTAATCTTTTCACCATTTTTCACTGGAGAACCAGAAGAGGTCATGAAACCCCTCTGTGACCATAACTGGCCAAAATCATGTACAATTGCAAATCCGTATCTGCTGTCAGTATAGATAGTGACTTTTAGGTTTTCAGCTGCGTGGCATGCCCTAGTAAGAGCAATTCATTCAGCCACTTGAGCAGAGTATACTCTTTCGAGCCAGGAAGCTTCTAAGATACCAGTGATTGTACACACGGCATATCCAGCTCTCAGTACTCCTACTGCGTCTCTCAGGCATGAACCATCAACAAAGATAATGTAATCATTTTCTTCCAGTTGGGTATCTTTAATATCAGGTCTTGGTTTGGTGCACAGATCTGTTACCTCAAGACAATCATGTTCTACCTCCTCTGCATCATCAATGTCTGCATTTTCAATAGGAAGTAAAGTTGCTGGGTTCAATACAGTACATCTTTTAAGGGATACATTAGGTGAACCCAGTATAATTGTTTCGTATTTTGTCAATCTCGCATTTGTCATGTGCTGCGTCTTGGTTCGGGTTAACAAGGTTTCAACTGAATGGGGGACCATTACTGTTAAAGGATGTCCCATCACTATTCCTTCACACTGGGTGACCAACTGCTGCAACTGCATGCAAACAACCCGGTAAGGCTGCTGCGACTGGGTCCAAAGTAGCTGAAAAATATTCTGCTGGGTAGTTTGCACCTCCATGACATGTGTCAGGACAGACAAAGAACAAGCATCACGTTCATGACAAAACAGTACAAAAGGCTTTGTGTAATCAGGCATACCTAAAGCTGGTGCCCTGCACATACTTTCTATCAGTTCCATGAATGGCTTCATCTCTTTCTCTGACATGGTTATGGCACCTGGGCCATCCTGAACTTCTTTGACAGTCAGTCTCACCAATGGTTTAGAGATAATCGAGAAGTTTGGGATCCACTGACGACAGCAGCCCACCATTCCCAAAAACATCCTAACGTCTCTTTTTGTTGTTGGGGGATTTATCTGGAGTATGGCTGTCACCCTTTCCTTGGATATTTTTCTCAACCCTTTCTCAATCAGGTGACCTAAGTATTTCACCTCTTTCTGACAGTATTGCAGCTTCTTTGGGGACACTTTATGTCCGTTCTTTCCCAAATGGTTCAGTAAGGCAATTGTGTCATACCTGCAGTCATCTTTTGTTCTGGACGCAATCAACAAATCATCAATGTACTGTACTAGAGTCGAACTGAAAGGCAACTCTAATGATTCCAAATCCTTCTTCAATATCTGATTGAAGATGGAAGGCGACTCAGAAAACCCTTACGGAATTCTGCACCAACTGTAAACCTTATCCAGGAATTTGAAACTGAAGAGAAATTGGCTATCCTCATGAAGAGGCACCGCAAAGAATGCTTCAGACAAGTCCACAACTGTGAACCACTCTGCATCACACGGAACTTGAAACATAATCACAGCTGGATTTGGCACTATGGGGCAACATTTTACCACAATCTCGTTTATTTTCCTCAAATCTTGCACAATTCGAACCTTCCCACAAGGCTTTTTCAGACCCATTACTGGTGAATTACACTGGCTACTCAGCACTTCTTTCAGAACCCCTTGCTTCACAAAGTCCGCAATTATCTGTCCTACTTGAATGAGGACGTCTTGTGCCATGTGGTACTGCAGTACCTGGGGAAACACTGCATTTGGCTTTACCTCTTCTTTAACCGGTTCTACTCCGTTTATTAGTCCCACTTCCTTTCCTGTCAGGTCCCACACTTTCTCTGTCACTATTCCCTGCAACTCAGGTGGTAAGTCAGTCAATGTAAGCATCGGGAATAGGGTTATCAAAGGGTATTCCTCTTTGCGGTCTCCACCTCTAACTCTGGAAACTGACCATCGTCCTCTTCATCATCACTGTTTGTCTCAATCCCTTCATTGGAACAGGTAATCGAACACCTTGTTTTGCACAGTAAGTCTCTTCCCAGTAAGTATACGGGACTCGAGTCACAGACTACAAATTTGTGTAATCCCGGGAAGTTACCAATCTCAATTTGGACTGGATCTGTAATAGGATTTGTCAGGAATTGATTTGCTACTCCTACCACCCTTATGGCATGTCCCGAAAGTGGTAATTTCGGAACCTCTGCACTTCTGACTGTAGAGCGTGTAGCTCCTGTATCAACTAGGAACTAAACCTTATGACCCATCACCTTTCCCTCTACATAGGGTCCCCTCTGGTCTACTTCTAGGGATGCTGCAAGCCTGCACTCCTCACTGTCTGAACAATCATCCGACCATTCATCGTTTATTCCATCCTCACCACGCAACTGTTGTACTGTGTTATTTTGACTCATCGTTTGACCTGTGAACTGGTGAGGAAGCATCACCTGTTGCTGTCCCATTGGAGCTAATTGTATCTGCATTTGCTGTGTAGGTACCATGGGAATCTGCTGTTGTGCCTGCTGCATTTGTGCTGGTTGAACACGTGGCATTTGCATCTGTTGCACAGGTTGGAGACCCTGCATCTGCACCATGTTATTCTGAAGATTCTGATCCCTCATTTTTGGACCCCTCACATTTCGAAATGTACAGACATCATTGCTTTGTTGAACAACACCATCCTGCACAACCATTGGGCATTCCCGCTTCCAGTGCCCCACGCCCCCGCACGCGTGACATGGTGACACCTTTTTTATCCCCTGCACATCATTTTGAACCACGAAAGTATTCATATCTGGACCATGGTTTACAAAACCTCCTCGTCCTCGACCTCTTGGTTGTGCCTGAAAAATTCCATTTCCCTGCGGTTGTTGCTGTACCATCTGCTGTATTCCATTTCCCTGCATCCCTGCTTTCGCTGCCTTAATCTGCATCACCATCACCTTCTCTTTCAACTTTCTCGGCTTTAATTCACTCTTGTCACTACAGTATTTTGCATACTGCAACACCTCATCAATCGGCTTCGCTTGCCAACAGATCAAATGATTCCTAATCATCTGGCTAATTTCTGGTCTCAGCCCTTCAACAAACCTGAACAGAAGATGATTCATGTCTTTCGGCTCAATGACCTCAGTGCCACTGTAGTGTTTGAATGCTTCCAACAATCTCTCATAGTAAGCATGAATCGACTCTTTGGCCTCCTGTGATGTTCGATCAATTTTCTGCCAATCAGTTACTTTTGGTGACACTTTCTGCTTCAAAAACTCAATCACTTTATGATAATACCTCATCACTTCTGCAGATGGTGCTCCAGTAACCTTATACCTTGCTGGCTCTCCCGACGGCCAGTCTACGCCCCTTTTGCACTCAAGCCATAAGTCAGGTGGAACTATAATTTCAAACAGGGTATTCAAGTCCTCCCAGAGTCATTTCACAAGCTTCACAAATCTGTCCATCTGCTGGTACCATTCTATTGGCTTTTCCCTCAACCTGGGATAATCATTTGTGAATGACAGGATGTCACCCCTAGACCATGGTACATGGACTAGAACCCCTCCGGCTGTTTCTCTCATTGGTAACATTTTTATTGTCCTCGTGTCCGGTGTGGCTTTAGCCTGCTTTGGTTCCGGACCAACACCTTTCTCTTTATCTCTCTTCTTTGCCCATCTGCCTTCCCATTTCTCTAAGGCTCCCCAAATTTGAGCACTCTGCAGTATTTCTTTAAGATGTGCTTTCATTCCGGTAGATCTCATGTGATCAAAATCTTTAGGCTCAAAGTCTAATCTGTAGCTTCTTTTCAAATGTTTAGTACTTTCAATGTCTATGCCGTATTTATCTGCCAGGTTTGCCAACCTCTGATGCACCTTGCTCACTTCTTTAGTTATTCTGGGGCACAGATACCTCAATTCTGCTTCCGTGTGTGACTCTAGTCTGTTCACCCCCATTGTTCCTTCCACTAATTCCATGGCTTCTCTACCTAGTCTCACAAAAGTCAGGTATTCTTCCCTTTCTGACCTCTCTGCGGTCACTGTAGTAGTCTGCGGAGTGTTGAGTTTGTCTAACCACTCGTTTAATTGTTGCGCTGTTAAGCCTTGCAACAAAATATTTCCAGACTGCACCATTGGTGTCTGTGTCGTATTTGTACTCATTACCTGTGGGGTTAGTGTTCCCAAACATGCTTGCCTCATTGTCTCCAAAGGAACCCCAATTGGACTAAAGTCTAACAAGGATCTAGACCTTTCGACTGTCTGTTCTCCCTGCAATTGTCCTGTGGACCCTCCTCTTATTGCCTCTTGGGTCATTACTCCCTGATCACATACGCCAGGTTTACCTTGCACATACAGAGGTACTGGTGGACCAACAGTAATTGGCAATGATATAGCATCTGCTGTGGAGCATTAGCTCCCATAGCTTGATTCATCATTGATGCTGTAGCTACTGACTGCGGTCCTGCAACTGAAGTGTAACTCGGAACCACCTGTTGCAATTGCGGAGTTGGCTCAATCTGCACTAACTTTGATCTCGTGTCTACCGGACCAGGCGGCACCATCAGACTCGTAGTCGTCTCTAATACTGGAACATCAGGATAAAGCCTCTGAATCTGTGGTGGCTGCAACTGTATCTGTGTGTCTGGCGCAGTGGGTACACTGACACCATTCTGTATCAAAACAGTATCACTTGACTGCACTGTATTTGAGATTCCCTTATTTGGTGCCGGGTCTTCAGAACTCACACTAGTGCTCTGTACGTTATCATTTATGGCATATGGTGTAGGGCGATCATGTAACAACTGATTTAGAAACTCTTCATCGTCTGAATCATCTACGTCTACCCAAGACCTCTGAGTTTCCTTTGGCTTACTAGAGCCCTTGTCTGTCTTACAAGTGGCTTTCTTTCCCTGTGTCTCATCTTCTTGTGTTATTCCCGAAAACATTTTAAGTCCGTCAACTATTCCCCTTCTCCACATCTTGGTCTCATCATCCCATCTAGCCTCAGCTAAAGTCTTTTCTGCTCTTTTCATTCTCCTTTCAAATTTTGGCTGTCTCTGTCATATGGCCATCAAATCCCAGATTGATAATGCCTCATACTGAGCTGGTCTCGGAGGTGGTTTTTGCACACTTAACATCATTCGCAAATTTTCCAAAATTCTTACATTAAACGTTCCGTGTTCTGGAAACGCCAAACATCCCTCCTTCTCTGTCAATTTGCACCACTGTTTTAACCAAAGACATGGTGCGACTCCCTTCTTCTCCATTACAATATAAGCTGGAGTACCCGCAGGCGGGGTAGACTCCCCTACACTCGCTGTAATGTATGTATCTCCCCTCAAAGCACTCTTCAGAGCCTTGAAAAACTTCATTTTTTTATTTTGTTTTAGAATCTAATCAGGAAGTGACTTTAATTCCCAGAACACTCTTTACCCACCTTTCTCAACCAATTGCCTCTCACGGACGGCTGCCAATCCGTGCGCGACCCCTCTCAGCAACTGACCTATCCCAGCGCGGCTCAAATGACATCACACTCACACACACTGCAGCTGACAAAGTCTTGCCGCATGTCCTCCTCACATAAAACTAATGCAAAATATTGCGAGCACTTTTAATTAAAAAAAAACTTCATTTTCCGGTTTACTACAGGAAGGGTAACACAATCGCTTCAGAACTTTACAGAGATTTCACTTGAAGCCTCGGCCGCTACTCTCTCCTTCTCAGCTCCCGCACTCGCAAGCAGAATTCGACCCGCAAATCCTACTCTCGACTTGTCAATGGTTTTTTCTAGTGCACTTTAGAACTTGCCAAATCTCCATCGAAGGTTTCACTCACACAATTTGACTCAAACTCGACTTGTCAACCACGCCCGATTGACCTATTAAACCACACAAATTACAACATAAACCCAAGTGTCTCCTACACTTGTCAATATACTCCGGAGTCTTAGACCACAATGGGTCCGTACATCACCAACATCCACATGGATAATTTTTTTTTTTTTTTTTAGGACAAAGCGCCACACTCAAATGAAGTTCGCCGACTTCCCTACTCTCATACTGCGGAGTACGTCCACTCCTACTGAAACAACATTACCTGACCTAAATCCACACAAACTTCACAAATCACCTGCAATATGCCTAAGCTGAGCAAGCTCAAATTCTACACCACACATGCTAGAATGCCAAGAACATACCCAACTCACTTAGGCGAGCTCTGAGATTCCGGGAAAAGTCATGGGGAATTTAGAAACGCATCATACCTCCAATTTGCATTATTTCGAAAAACACTTTTAAACAATGGTTCCTCGTCCTACGGCCCCAAAGGGCAAGATCCGTCTCTCTGCTACCAGAACTGGTAACGCGTCCCTATATGGCTAATTTACTCACACTGGGACTCGTTTTAGGCCAATGAATCTTTAGACCCTGATTGAAGACACCTTAGGACGAGATAACTAATCAACATGTCAATCAATATGTCAATAACATCATCAATATTTATCATAATAAGACAATTCAGATTAGTCAAAGACATTAATAAAACTCAGAAACCACCATGACCTTGCAGTCATGAATAACCACACCAGTTTAGTACTATTATATGAAGTTTATTCCCTATTGATTGCAATTCTACTAGTAAGTTTATTAGTCTCAAAACCAAAAAACACATTGGCATAGTCACAATATGGCAACTCGGATAAGATTTCATCAAAGCAAGAATCACGAATATTAGAATAGAGCACGACGTCAACATAGGTTATCCTTAGCAGAGTAACATTATCACGTTATTCAACAAAGCATAGATTCAGTCATTTGTCTATTTGTGTCTGTTTGTGTACCCCTCATCTAACCTCGAATTAGCATTGGCATGTTGGGCTTCAGGCAAAACAATTTAGCAACACCAATTTAGAAAACATCTAACTATGGTCTCTGTCAAAAGAAGCAGTTGGTACCTAGAAAGGAAAAGCAAAGAGACAATTACAATTTCATTGTCATATAGTTACCCTCTGTATTGGGTCAGCATACAGATTCAGTCTTTGTCCTCAGGACATCAGTTGACTCGCCATCAGCCAGGAATTCAGCAAGACGGGTAAAGGGACACTTTCCTCATAAGGAGGTAAAGTGTAAACGCGCAATATAAGGGCAAGGATGGTTTGAAGAACCAAACAGCAAAGTCTCTATGCGGAGTAACAAAGTGTCTGGGTCATAGCAAATCGCAATAGCATCTCCCTAACTAACTAATTTCCTTGTGTCAAGGATTTTTATCCCTTTTCTGTTGTAAAGTCCCCTAAATTTTAATTGGCTGGGGTTGGCACCCCACTATCTATCTCCAATAGGGTTTCAATGACTTCCTTAAAATTGTCCCCCCATAACAGTTCTCACATAGTTTATTGGTCCTTATGATTGACGTCTTCAGCGGGTAGAATGTCCGGTATGATTTGATACTCTTGTGGTCCTCTTTGCATTTTCAGTCAGTGGTTCCATTGTCTGTACCGGTTCAGGCGACCTTGTACCTGCGACTAGTCTACACTGTTGCATTCAGCAAGAATGTTTCACTAAGCAAGTCGAATTTCATGAGAACGGATCTACTACAGTTACATTCATCTTCCAGCTTTGGAAAAATACGAGTTCATGTCCTTCAGGAAGTCAGCACACTGTACGTTAGAAAAACACATTTAATATGAAACCGGGCAGCTATGCCTTGACTCATGCTAATTAAGGCCTAATGATTTATTAGCAGAACTTTAACATATAACTTTTTTATATTAGTGCAAAATCATACTTTAACATAACATTTTATCATTATTAATCAGTTTCATTAGTCATTGTATCTATTGGCAGCCACTCCCCGTGGGCACATTTCAAGCGCACGTTTAGCAAAATAAATCAATACATTTTCTATGCGGCATTATTTTACATTAGTTCATAAACATTTCATATTAATTTCTAAGTATATAAGCTGCGCTCACTCAGGAGAAACTCCTGATGCTGAAAATCAGTGTGGCCAGCGACTTACCCAAACTCCGCCGCTTGCAGAGTTTTTTCGGCACTTCAGAGAGTTCCACCTAGGTTTACTTAAATTGTGCATATGTGCCAATTTTTCATTATTTCTCCAAAAGGCAATATTATATCCTTTGAGAAACCTATCATCTACTCCCTCACTGAAATATCATGGTGTTTACTCCTACTTTTACTTTGGAAGGGGTGTTACCACAGCCTGCCCCAGTAGTAGCTTTAAGTGTATTTCAAAGGTTCACAATTGTTTAAGAATAATCAAGAATTCACATGTTAATGAGTCTTAACTGCAATGGAAGCCATAGCAACTGGTAAATCCACATTCTTGGCCCTGCCCCTTCTTTTACGAAAGTAGAAAACCCACCATGTTAGTGAATGTTATGTAAATGTACATACATTGACATTAACGCCCTCATTACAACCATGGCAGTTGGTGTTAAAGCTGCAGTAACACCGCCAACAGGCCGGTGGTAAAAAAAATGGAATCATGACCACAGCAGAAACCGCCAACACCTACAGCCACTTTAACACTCCGACAGCCACGGCGGTAGGAACAAACACTGCGTCGGTAACTGCCAACAGCCAGGCAGAAGACAATGTACCGCCCACAGCATTACAACCCGCCCATCCACCAGCTTTTCCGGGGCGGTACCAATGCCATCAAAAGCACAGCGGAAACAGTACTCTGAAGGGAAACCACACACCTCTCAACACTCAAGGAAGAACCAGGATGCCATGGAGCCAGAGTTGCAGGTTTTCCCCATGCTGGTGTATCTTCTCATATACCAGGAGCATGAACGCCGGCAACGACAACCACAGTGAGTACTGCACCTAGCACACAAGGGAGGGGGCGAGGAAAAAGAGAGTGACACACACACGCAACACCCCCACCCCAACACCTTACACACAAACACATGCTACAACATTACATATACACCCCGTAACCCTCAGGAATAACACACAAACAAAAGGAATGGAGTCAAATGAGTGTAATATTATCAATATGTAGAAATACGTTCATAAAGCAAAAACAGTATGTTCAATATATACAATATATGCAAAATGCAGGACAATGCCCACTCAAAAATTGTCCGTGGCCCACTAGGTCAAAACACATAGGCCAAGCCCACACTTGACTCCTGCCTCAATACAGAGAGAACACTGCAGGGGCATCAGGTTGAAAACACACAGGCACCTCAGGGGGATGTGGAATGGTGGGGCACCTCAGTCGAAAGATGGTACAACGCCACTCCTCCTGGAGGGGGTTCCATGCCCACTGCTCGGTCCTGGGGAGTGCAAGGCCACAGTCTCTCAAGTGGGTGGTTGGCCCACTACTTGATCCTGGGGAGTGCAAAACCACAGTCTCTCAAGTGGGTGGTTTGCCCACTGCTTGTTCCTGAGGAGTGCAAAGCCACAGTCTATCAAGTGGGTGCTTTGCCCACTGCTTGGTCCTGGGGAGTGCAAAGCCACAGTCTCTCAAGTGGGTGCCTTCTTCCACTGGTTCTGGAGGGGGGCTTGTGCCCAGTGTCCTTCATCCTGGCAAGGATACAGTGAGTGGATGCCCTCTTCCACTGGTTCTGGAGGGGGCCGTGTGCGTCATCTTGGCAAGGATGCAGTGAGTGGATGCCTTCTTCCACTGGTTCTGGAGGGGGCCTTGTGCCCAGTGTGCTTCATTCTGGCAAGGAGGGGCTGAGTGGATGCCTTCTTCCACTGGTTCTGTAGCGGGCCTTGTGCCCAGTGTGCTTCATCCTGGCAAGGAGGGGCTGAGTGGATGCCTTCTTCCACTCTACTGGAGGGGGACTTGTGCCCAGTGTGCTTCATCCTGGCAAGGAGGGGCTGAGTGGATGCCTTCTTCCACTGGTTCTGGAGGGGGCCTTGTGCCCAGTGTGATTCATCCTGAAAAGGAGGGGCTGAGTGGATGCCTTCTTCCACTGGTTTTGGAGGGGGCTTTGCACCCTGTGCTGCAGATGTTTTGGAGTTCAAGGTCACTGCCAGTGAGAGGTGTGTACTGATAGGTGTACTGGTGATGGAGGTAGTGGATGAGGATGTAGTGCATGCAGGTGTGAGTGGAGATGCTACTGGGAGGGAGGTGGACGAGGAGGAGGAGGGGGACACAGTGGAAGCAGTGGATGTTGGTGTGTCTGCATGGGGATGGTGCTTGTGTGAGTGCCTGTGAGATGAAGTGTGGTTCTTGTGTTTGCCTGAGCCACTTCTGTGTGTTGATTTGGGTAATTGCTGGTCTGAAGGTGTGCTTGGGAGAGGTTGGAGTTGAGGGGATTGGGACTGAGTAGAGGAAGTTAAAGGGGGTGGCTGGAGACAGGGACAATTGCTGCCATCAGTGCAGAGGCTAGAGCCTGGAATGCTCTCTGTTGGGCCACCACACCAGAGTGAATGCCCAACAGGTATGCATTTGTTTGTTGCAAATGCCATTGGACACCCTGGATGGCATTAAGTATGGTTGACTCCCCAACACTGAGGGACCTCAGGAGTTCAAAAGCCTCCTCACTGAGGGCAGCAGGGCTGACTGGGGCAGGGCCTGAGGTGCTTGGGGCAAAGGAGATGCCCACCCTCCTGAGTGAGCGGGCATGGGAAACACGCTGAAGGGCTGCTGGGAGGGCGGAACTGGTATAGGGGTGGCAGCTATACCCTTTGTTGGGGTGGGCACAGAGGTGTCCCCCATCGCCAGAGAGCTTCCATCAGAGGAGGAGTCGCTGTTGCTAGTGTCCCCTCCTGTCTCCGTTGTGGTGCTCCCCTCGCCCTCTGTCCCAATGGTGCCCTCACCGTCGGTGAATTTGGCCTCCAGGCCCATGTGGGATGCAGCTCCCTCCGTCGCCGGTGCCTCTGCTCTTCCACCAGATGATGCTACTGCACACAAGGACAGGGTGACAAAACAAAAAGGGGGGGAGAGACAGAGGATACACTTGGTCAATGCCAGCAACAACACTACTGTTGCGTACACAACACACAGGATCAGCCTTATGCACTAGGCCATGCACTACAAGTTACAATACTAGTCACCAGCCTATGGGGTACATTGCCTAACGCCATTAGCTGCATACCTGAAACTAACAGGACCCTGCCCAGTAGTAGATGGCCACTAACACTATTGGGGTTGGAGTGCTTCAGAGCCTGCCCAACAAGGGACCTACCCTGCCAGTTCGCCTGGTCTAGGGGCACCCACAGCCAACAGCCCCCACCCTTGTAAAACCTCAATGCGCGCAAAGTCATGATTCTGAATCTGTACTCACCCCCTTGTGGCTGCTGTGATGCCTTCAAGCGCCCATCCAGCTCCAGATAGGTCACCGCCAGGATGGGGAACATCAGGGAGGTCAGGGTACGATGGGCACCCCTTCCTCGTTGGGAGGCCAGCCCCAGCTGGACCTCCGCCATCTTCCTTGCCCGGCGACACAGGTCCACCCACCGCTTGCAGCAGTGGGTGTTCCACCTGTCAAAGACCCCCAGGGTCCGCACCTCCTTGGTGATTGCATGCCAAATACCCTTTTTCTGATGGGCGCTGGACTGCAGGAAAAATACAGCAGAAAAAGTATTAGTCATACCATTCGAACTGTCACACTCATGGCCCACCATATCCCTCCCATCCCCTTATGCACAGACATTGACCACCATACATGCAGAACTCTGCCCAGAACCCCTCAGCCCCCCCCCACATGAGGCTTAAACACACAGCACTCCATACATTCATGCCCCACGCATCATGCTGACAGTGTACTCAACTGTTTGTCTGGAGGATCATAGAGTAAAGTGTACTGGGGTAGGACCCCATCCACCAGTCTCTCCAACTCCTCCGAAGTGAAGGCGGGGGCCTTTTCCCCAGACACTCGAGCCACTGTCGCTTCCAGACACAGGTCACAGCAGCACTTGCAGTGTAGGTCACTGTAGCAGGTGAGTGAACAGTTACAAAATGGCAGTCACGTCTGTGGCGGCGCTTTTGGTTCCTGGAACCCATAGGGCCCAATGATGACCAATGTGAAGTTGGGCGGCGGTCGACCACCACGGCGCACAACGCCAGCGGAATTACCTAATTTCCACTTGTCTCTCCTCACAGGTCAGGCAGCCGCCATTTAAGGGGGGCACAGGCCATGGCACCGAACTGCGTCACAGCAGACATTGACACATCAACTGACTCTCAAATTCACACACTGTTTCTGTAAAGGAAGAAATGCATTTTAGTACAACATGTGTGAATATGACCCTCTGCTCACCATTTTTCTCCGTAGACTTCAATCGCTGAGGATGAATAGGAGATAGAGACATCCCCTGTGTACAGACCCCTGGTGGACCTGGTGGCAATGGAGGACAGGCACATTATCCTGACCTACAGACTTGATAGGGCCACAATCCAAGAACTATGTGCCCAATTGGAGAAAGACCTGATTTCAGCGATCCACCAGCCCACAGGTATCCCCCCTCAAGTGCAGATCCTGTCAGTGCTCCATTTCCTGGCAAGTGGTTCCTTCCAAGCAACAGTGGCCATGGCATCAGGGATGTCTCAGCCAATATTCTCCAACGTGCTGACCAGGGTGTTGCCTGCCCTGCTGAAACACATGTGCAGCTACATTGTATTCCCCCAGGTGGAGAATTTGGCCACAGTGAAGGCTGACTTTTATGCCCTGGGACATATCCCCAACATCATTGGTGTCATTGATGGTACATATGTTTCATTTGTCCCTCCCCGGAGAAATGAACAAGTGTTCAGGAATAGAAAAAGCTTTCACTCTCTGAATGTGCAGATGGTGTGTTTGGCTGACCAGCACATCTCCCATGTGTATGCCAAGTATCCTGGCTCTGTGCATGATGCCTTTATCTTGAGGAATAGCAGCATTCCATATGTGATTTCGCAACTCCAGAAACACCAGGTGTGGCTAATAGGTGAGCCCATGGTCCCCACCCAGTTGATATAGGTATATGGGTGTGGGTTTGACCCTAAGGGTGAGTGTCTGGTTAACAGGTATCCCTCGATATTTGCAGGTGACTCTGATTACCCCAACCTCTCATGGCTACTGACCCCAGTGCGGAATGCCAGGACAAGGACAGAGGAACGTTACAATGAGGCACATGGGTGAACAAGGAGGATAATTGAAAGAACCTTTGGCCTCCTGGAGGCCAGATTCTGGTGCCTCCATCTGACAGGTGGATCCCTGTACTACTCACCCAAGAAGGTGTGCCAGATCATCGTTGCATGTTGCACAACCTGGCCTTGTGACGCCAGGTGCCTTTTCTGCAGGAGGATGAGTCTGGAGATGGTCTTGTGGCAGCGGTGGAGCCTGTGGACAGTGACAAAGAAGAGGCAGAGGAAGAAGATGTGGACAACAGACGTACACTTATTCAACAGTACTTTCAGTGACACACAGGTAAGACACTGTAATTTTACCTTCTATTGCATTTATGTGTTTGACATTGAACATGGCAGCCTAATTTCCCTATGTCTATGGCCACTTACTGTACGATTTGGCATCTCTATTTTCAGATCTCTGTGCCCCACTCTGGCTCCTGGTGTGTTTACTGCTGCCCACTACAGGTTATACCTATGTTAATATTACAGTAGATTAGAAATGCAATGTTTACAGCTTACATATTTCAATGAATTTTTAGACTCCATACTTGTATTTGTTCCAAGGGTGTTCATTTAGGTGCTAATAAGTGGAGGGGGTATTGCAATGGGCTGTGTTGCTGATGGAGGAAAGTCCAGGGTAGAGTCCAGTCTATTTGTATCACAGGTGCATTGTCCAATGGGGCATATGAAGTGGAGCAATGGCAGTTCAAGGTGGATAGGGTGACAGAGTAGGTTCAGAAGGGTGACAATCGGAGAGTCTTATTTCCTGGCGGGGGTCTTGGCAATGTTCTCTGACTTCTGCCTGGATCGCAGGGACGATTTGCGGGGTGGTACTCCTTCTACAGGGGGTGGAGTGCTGGTAGCCTGTTGGTCCTGTGGCGGGGCCTCCTGTCCACTTGCGCCGGCGGAGGTGGAGGGCTGTTCTTCGGTGTGGCTAGTGTCAGAGGCCCGTTGGTGTGCCACTGCCTCCCTCATGGTGTTGGCCATGTCAGCCAGCACCCCTGCAATGGTGACCAGGATGGTGTAGATGCATTTCAGGTCCTCCCTGATCCCCAGGTACTGTCCCTCCTGCAGCTTCTGGGTCTCCTGAAACTTGTACAGTATGTGGCCCAAGGTATCCTGGGAATGGTGGTATGCTCCCAGGATGCCAGCAAGTGCCTCGTGGAGAGTGGGTTCCCTGGGCCTGTCCTCCCCTTGTCGCACAGCAGTCCTCCAGCTTCCCTGTTGTCCTGTGCCTCTGTCCCATGAACCGTGTGCCCACTGCCACTGACCCCAGGTCTCTGATTGTCTTGGGTTTGTGGGGTTGCCTGGGGTCCCTGTAGTGGTGGACACACTGCTGATTGACGTGACCTGGGGCAGAGGTATGGGCCCGCTGTGTGGGTGCTGTGCTGGTGTTTCCTGAAGGGGGAGGCTCTCTGGTGGGTTGGGACTGTGGCAGGGTAACTGACTGTCCAGAGGTCCCTGATGGGCGAAGTTGGTCATCGTGATCCAGGTGTGCAGAGCAGCTGTTATCACTGTGGGCCTCTTCTGGGGGGTGACTGGATGTTGGTGGCACCTCCTCTCCGGTGACGTTGAGTGGGGGTCCTGAGGGGATGTAAATGCAGTGTTATTGTATCTGCGTGTGCCTTCTTGTGCATGGAAATGTTTCCCTCTATGGTTGTCATTAGCAAGGCAGCTTTGGCTTGAGTGGGTGGTGATTTTGTTGGCTAAGTGATTGTCACTAGTGTGCATGCTGTGGTGATGGGTGTCCATGCAGCTCTGTGATGGGTGTCTATGCATTGGTGTTGCATGCACGGCTTGGTATTGGGATGGCTGGGTTGTGATAGTGGGGTATATGTGAGATGGTGGAGTGATGGGGATGAGGGTAGGGGTAGGAGTTTGTGATGGCATGCAGGTAGGGTGGGGGATATAGTGGTAAACATTTGACTTACCAGAGTCCAGTCCTCCTGCTACTCCTGCAAGGTCCTCCGGATGCATGATCGCCAAGACTTGCTCCTCCCATGTTTTTAGTTGTGGGTGAGGAGGTGAGGGTCCACTGCTAGTCCTCTGTACAGCTACCTGGTGTCTTGCAACCACGGAACGCACCTTCCCCTGTAGGTGGTTCCACCTCTTCCTGATGTCATCCCTTGTTCTGGGGTGCTGTCCCACAGTGTTGACCCTGTCCACGATTCTCCCCCATAGCTCCATCTTCCTAGCAATGGATGTCTGCTGCACCTGTGATCCGAATAGCTGTGGCTCTACCCGGATGATTTCCTCCACCATGACCCTTAGCTCCTCCTCAGAGAACCTGGGGTGTCTTTGGGGTGCCATGGGTGTAGTGTGAGTGGTATGTGTGAGGGTGTGTGGGATGCTGTGTTGGGGTGGGTGATGTGAGGTACGTGGATGGTGTATGGGTGATGGTGTTCTGTGGCTCGGATTCAGTGGGTGCTGCAGGCTTGTCTCTCTCTCAGTTGGCAATATTTTCTTTCATTGTAAGGGGTTGTGGGTAATGTGTGTGTGTGTTTTATAGTGTTGTGGATGTGGTGTGTGTATTTGTGTCAGGTGTGTGTAATTTGAATTGTCTAATGAGATGCTGTTTTGTTAGTGTGTGTGTATTATGAACGTGGCAGTGTGTATCGCCCGTGGTTTACCGCGGTTGAATGTCTGCCGCGGTGATTCGTGGGTCATGATCCTGTGGGCGTATTTCTGTTGGCATAACAGTGTGGGTTTTGGTACCACCAGTTTATCACTGACCTTTGGGCTGGCGGACTTGTGTGGGTGTCTGTATATTGGAGGATTTCTCTGTGTGGGTCATAATACCCGTAGCGGTATACGGCTGCGGTCACGGTATGTTGGCGGCCGTCAGCATGGCGGTAGGCGGCATTTACTGCCAATGTTGTAATGAGGGCCTAAGTTCTGTTTCTGGTAGGCAAAATCTGTTGTTATTTAGGACTGTTATATTTACTCACCAGTTACCCTAGATCATTGCTCCTGAGTAACTCTTTAAGCCTACCGGGTTGTTGAAAATATATATTTTTGCTTTAGTATTGTGACAAGCTTGGGGTATTTTTTCGAAAAGCTTAGCTGTAGGATTAATATGAGATGTTGTGCAATAGCAATTTTCTATCAACACTCTTAAACTTTGTTACAATTAATACCTACCTTTCGGACATCTGAATCATACTAGGTTCAGACAAAACAATAAAGACCCTGATCAACAATAGATCCCATCTAATCACTCTTTCAATATCTTCACAATATCTATGTCAACACTTTTAGCATCAGGGGCATTATGAACTGGTTGTGTTATTAAGGCATCCATAATGTTCTTGAACTTAATTGTAACTTACTGTTAGGAGAGTGACGCAGGCAGGTCTCTAGATTAGCATATTCTGCAAAAGGACTTTAAATATCGGAGTACACTTGTATATCTTTGTGGAGTTCTGCACTCATAGGTGGAACATTCATATGACATCTTGATCACTGGAACACTTTTCAGTGTTGGCTAGCACTTCCCAAACAAACAGAACAGTGTCACTTATCTAGCCGGTTTTATGCTGTATATCTTTCCCTCAAGTCCTCCTAAATGAGCAACAACTTTCTTATAGTGGAATGGGAGTTGCCAGCATCCAATCTGGACTAGCCATACTTCCCTGCTAGCATTTCCCTATGGGCCGCAGGCTAGAAGGCTGCTTTCAGCATTGGTGGCCTCACATAGGCCAACCATGATAGCTCCCATGCCTCCATACAAGCTGCGGCCTACTGCAGCGTGGGGCTAATTTTCATTTTATCCATGGCAGAGAGCCACTAATTTCCCTTCAGTGGTTTAACAGCACTCATAGGACGGGCCACGGGAATTATGTGGCAGGATAAGAACAAATTATGCTGCAGGGTTGACTAAATAATGTGGCAAGTAAAAACAGCTTACGAGGCATAATGCAGCACGTTTTGTGATAGTATTACTTCATTATTTTGTCATTTGTACACATGGCAACACTGTCTGGACAAATATTTCACCGTGTTAGTACTAGTTTATTAACCAAATGCAGTTATAAACAAGTGTAAAATGACCAGTCACCTTGGCGAACGCCAGCCTTCCACTGCGTGGGAACACCTTTTTAGTAACTCCTGAACCATTTGATCTAGAAACTAAATGTTTACTTAAAAATCTGCAGATTATGTAGTAGGTGATGGATTATGAAAATACGTAATTATGTGAAAAACTCCACATCTGAAGAATCGTATAATTCTAGTGGCCCTGCTTGTAGGTAGGTCACTTGTGCATCTAAGGTTTGAATGCATCACCAACCTCCAAATTAGTGGATTCAGCCATCAAACACTTAGCAACACAGTACTCTCAAAGCAGGTAAGGAATGGCTTAAGCGCAACAATGAAAGTGGCTTCTGTAGACATGTATTTGTGTCCCGTTACATGAGCTTTAGACATTCATGATATTCGCATATTTTCCAGTTATCACTCTACTGTACTTGCTATAGAAAGCACATTTACACCAGGGAGCTCAACTTCTTCTGTTCCCTGATGAGCTCTGCGGCACAGCTGTTTGAAGACAGCTAATTGCTCTTAAAGATGATTATAAGGTACTTTAAGTTATTTCCTAGGGAATGGAAGAGGAAACTGGTGTAGCCTTAGAAGGTCATGACAGAAACATGCTAGAGCACCGCCCAATATTGTCATCAGTCTGTGCATGTTTGTCCACAAAGAGTGAAATGAATGATAAAATCTGGGCATTTGCAAAGGACATGTCAGCTGCGCAGAAAACGTTTTATAAACATAAGTAGATAAGAGCAGGTCTCTTTCTCTTAGTACTCAATACGTGTATGTTGAAGCTATCTACGTCACTTCCTAATGAAAAGATAGAGGAATGAGGTTTTGAAAAAGATAGTTAACATCCCAAACATAACCCAGAGAGCATTTGCATTACGCTGTAGTTTTTGTGCATAGAGTGCCAGAGGCTAATTCTATTGGCCAATTTAAGCTGCACTCGCTATTTCAAGCTAGCATTGAAGAAAGGAAAACACAAATTGGGCTGGGATCCCTTTTATTCAGGTACACTACCCTAAAGGAGCTACACCGCTTGCTCATTTCTATGACGGTATGCCACAAAGCAGAAAGTTAATATTCTTTTTTAATATCCATTACATATACTATCCATTGTTATGTGGTACTATTTAAGGGTGGTTCCATGGCTGTTCCCTGGAGAGGTGCAACTAGGGGCTTTGAAAATGTTGTCAACGCAAAAAGAAGTTAATTGTGGGTATTCACATACACTAAGTAAAACAAAGGTTCAGCCCTTATCTACAAGGTTAATCCTCCAGACAAAAATCCTTCACCATTGGGTCCTTCTCGTTCCACTACAGAACGGGATCGCGCTACGACCAACAAATTATGTGGGAGCACTTTATATGTAATCCACTATGATGGTGTGTAGTAGGAGTGGGGGTGTCATTAAATAAACTAAAAATTCCTGCCTCCCAGGTAAACTAATGTTTTAATATCTGCTCTAGTGGCGGTATGGTTAAGAAAGGGTGATTGGAAGCGGAATGTTCAATTAAACTACCTTCCTCTTTCTTATTTGTGGTCTACATGTTTCAAGCCTACCCCTCGGCTTTTCATCAGGACCCAGAGTGTCTCCCTTTTACCACTCCTTATGTGGGGAATGTGCCATTACACACCCTTAATGTGCTATTACATCATTTTACTGCACAGTATATCGTGAACTTCAGTATTATGCCTGTAATACATAAAGGGAGAGTTAACCTGCCATCTCATGGCTGTATCTTGTGTGATTGTACATAAATGTTGCACCATACATAATATGACACCCAAAACTTGAAAATTACACGTGGACAATATCTTCATTATTGAAAAGGGTGAGAGCACACAGTGATGCCGGCACAATGAAATGCACAACACAGACACAACATTTAGCACACAAAGACACATCACATACAGATTAGAGAATGGGCTCATATATCATGGATTCTCGGGGGGTGCACACTTATAGTCATACTCTGCATAAGTTAACATAAGAATCATGGTGTATCACTCTGGTGTATGGCAAAAGCGTGTTTGCCCCTCATGCTGTTTTAACCAGAATATTACTACCCCAAAGTGTCACTCCTGCCCTTCAACCTGTCTTCTGCCTTCCCTGGGTCCGAATGTTACCAACCTCGGCGAGTGTGGCTCATTTGTCATGGAAGAATGCGTGTTACCAGTTGTGTGTACTCTCACGAACGTGTGCCCACTAGACCCCCAAACCTTTTAAAGATGGCGGCCCCAGATAGAACATAAAGGGTGTTCCCTTAAGGACCCTGCCCAAAATAAGGCAGCTAATCAGTTGTCTGATGGCAATTCTGCCTGTCCACAGTGGAGTTCAGAAACAAAGGTAACTAGGATGCTACAACCTCAAAAACGGGGGATGGGAACGGCTCACTAGTCTAAAGGAATTACCAGGAAATAGCCCACGAGAAATTGGAAAAAACAGTGTTGGTGTGATGTTATGAATGACAGAGCATCCAATAAATACCAAACACAACAGTACTACCCCGGGACACATCACACCATAGTTCAGGGGTAAATATGAACATAAATCTGTATAGTACTGAATCCACATGAAATGGTACACTGAGTGGCTCATTGTCCACATACTGTATTCAGGGCGTATTGAACAGAGAAAATAGAACCGGTAAGGGAAAGTGAGAGGCCTGTGGTGTACATCGGGACCCATTCAGTGACTCAGTCCGTTTAGTGTAAAAGGCCATTTATTTAGGACAGGATTGCAACTTATACATAACTTTTTTTCAAACTTTCAACGATACCCCAACTTTGTAACCCCACATTTAAACATTATCTTTGCTCATCCTTTCAACACCTCCCTTCACTTTACACTTCCATATCCCCACACATTCCCCTTTTCCTTTCATGCCCTACCTGTTTCGGCCATCCCCCACACTCTCATCGTTCACCTGCTTCTTTTCCCTCTGGAAAGGTGGCCAGGCCCACATCTGACTCTCCACCCTCCCCCATATACTGCCACTCAAACCCACTTGACATTTTGCTGCCCCACCACGAACACTACTTCAACATGCTGCCTTCACACCTTCTCTTTGAGCCACATCTTTTCACCCCATAAGTCACCTACAACTAACCTCAAATCCGTAAGGTAATATGGGTTCGCCAACTTAGACAGGTGCACCCCATAAGCCCTGAAAAGCGATTCATCTTGGTCCGTAATGTCCTCATGACGTAAAAATTTGATGTCATGAGCCTGACAAAAAAACTCATAGCTCTATTGAGCTTCCTCCGAGCCTGTTCGATGGCTCCCTGCTTGATAGCCCCCCTCCATGTTCGACCAGGCATAAACTCAGTCCATACTAAGCATGTGCCATGCAATTTCTGTTTGAGCAGCTCCAAATCCCGCTGCATATGTTGCAAAAGTGTGAGCCCCAAAGGTTTAACCAAGTCATTCTCTCCCAGATGAAGCAAGAGCAAATCAGGACAACCCCAGGTCGGCAAAACAGATGTTATGAATGGAAGGAGACTGCCCCATCTCATGCCACTCTTTCCCCACCAAAAAACTTCATTTTGTTTACTAGGCAATCCCAGCACGCGTCCATAAATTGGTTTTCCGCAAATTTTGCCACCCAGTGGATGAAGGAATGGCCGACCAGCCATGTAACCAATTTTATCTTCCTTGGACCAGACACGCAACCTGAAAAGAAAAAAGACTGTAATATCTCCAATGTACCAAAACTGCCCCCCAAATCCCCAAAATCTTTTTGCCAGAGAACACGCGCAGCCTTGCAACTATCCGCCTTTAAGGCCTTACATAACGCTCATAGCACCTAGATTTCATCTCCTAATCTTCCTAATCTGTGCCCAGTCCCAACCGAAATGAGCCGCGGCCGTAGCCGCCCCCTATTCTAAAGGAATGTGTACCAAAACCCAATGGCTGACGACCCATCCTCCTCAGAGCCATTCGCAATACTTGTAACAACTGAAAGCCGTAAGCTTAGCACCAGACCTATGAGTAAAAAACCCACTCCCCCCAACAGGTGCCCTCAATACTTGGAAATTCATCCACTCCAAAACCGGATACACAGCACTATCACCACCTTTCTCCAACCATACCTATTTCCCTTTTCCTAGCTGATCAGTTTTGGAGCGCCTGAGCAGGATACCCAAATGTGCCCCTTGAATAATGACATCTTCACGCCTCAAACCCACAGTCTTACCTACTCGAAGAAGTTCCAACACCCTGAAAGCACAAAAAAACATCCACACCATGCATAACCAAAAAAGAGCCAATTCATAAGAGTCCACACAGCACACAGGCAAAATAAGCAACAACTCAGTTCAAAGGTAATCGGTTCCCTAACTGTCCTGACTGACCCCGCTTTCATCCGACCCCAACCTTTCAACATCTTCCCCAACATGTCATCTTTAGCTGGGTCACAACCAAAAAACAGCTTCCCATAAAAATAAATCTGTGCCAACTTGCCCCCTATTGTGGCGGGCGATAAACCCTTGTGTATCAAAAACAACACAAAATGCAATGTGCGCAACTCAAGCTCCCTGTCATTCTGCATCCAGAAATTTCCAGAAAAACTGTCATAACTCTGAAACTCCAACCATGAAAGTCGGTAACTCTGCCGTGTGGATTTAGCTAATGACATCTTCACCAGCCTAGTGATCATCACGCCTCCATTCCCAAATGTCTGCCGGGACTGCTGTCTTGGTCTATTCTTCTCCAGGTGCCAGGGTGCGAAAAAGTTGCCACTGTGAACGAGACAGGGAATCTGCGATCACAATACACCCCAGGGATGCGCGCAGCTTTGAATATAACATTCAAGGATAGACATCTAAGCATGAATTGCCGGAAAAGGCGCAGCACCCTGAGATCCCTTGCCCTTTGCCTGTTAACTAATTCAACAGCTGTCATGTTGTCAACATGGAAAACCACAGTCCTATTTGCCAGTTCCTCACCCCACACCTCCAGAGCCATGAACAAAGGGAAGAATTCCAAGAATGTGATGCTCCTACCCTGCTTAAGCCATTGCTTTGGCCATGTCTCCGCACACCACCTGCCATCCCAAAAAGGGCCAAAACCTGAAGAGCTTGCTGCACCAGAGAATATCTGCACTTGCCAAATCATGTTTTGCTCACCAAAATGCATGGAGACCCTGTTGAAACTTGTCAGAAATGTCTCCTAGACCCGTATGTCCTCCCTCAGTCCCATAGACACCCGTATCCTATGGTGTGGCAGGGTAACTCCTGACATGGCGAGGCCCATAAGCCTACAAAATGTCCTACTCCCTCGCACAACTCTCCAAGCGAAGTTGAGGTAACCCAACAGCTTTTGGGCAGTACGCAAATCAATCTTGTGTAGGGAACATATGCGTCCCAGAAATTCCAGAATCTCGTCCACTTTGTTGACTTGGAGCCTTGCTATTAAGGCTCCTGCATCCAATTCAATGCCTAGAAAGGCAATCTGCACTCCGGCCCCTCTGTTTTTTCTGGGGCCAAAGGTATTCCCATCTGTCGAGATAGGGTTTTAAATTCAGCTAGGGCCCGTCCACAAGCCCCAGATCCTGCCCTTCCAACAAACAAGAAATCATCCAGATAGTGAGTCACTGTCCGATGCCCACTTACCTTTACAAAAACCAACTGTACAAAAGTGCTGAAAGCCTCAAACAGCGCACAAGAGATGGCGCAGCCCATCAGAAGGACTCTGTCAGCATATATTGCCCCATCCAATTGCATCCCCAGTAGTTCAAAATCATCCGGGTGGATAGGCAACACCCTTAAATCTAATTGAATGTCACACTTTGCCGATTCTGACCCCTGGCCACACCCATGTATTAGATTAATGGCATCATCCAAGGAGACATACACTACTTTAGTGTCCTCTGGTGCAATAAAATCGTTGACTGAAGCACCTTCTGGCCATGACAAATGATGTATCAGGCAAAACTCACCAGGCGCCTTTTTTGGTCCCACACCCAGCGGAGATATCATCAACTCTTGCATTGGCCAGCCGTAAAATGGGCCCGCTATCCTGCCTAAAGACACTTCCTTGTGTATTTTGTCCCTCACTATTTGTGGCATTTCCTTTGCAGACCACAAATTGTCCGCCCATCTCCTGATCCTCGGGCCCTGATAACTAACCCTGAAACCCTCCCTGAAACCCCATTCCAATTTGCAAGTCATGCCCTTATCTGGATAAATCTGCAACAAGGGCAAAAGAGCCTCCAGCCTAATTGGCGTAGGAGCCCTTTGACTGAGGAGCACCTTGCATGCCTCTTCCCTTGGACACCCTCTGTTGTTCGGATGGGGTTGAGAGTGAAAAATATTGGGTGACTGGGTGACTGCCCCCGCATTTGGAGCAATCGTGCTTGAATTTAAAGGGCTGTCTGGAACAGAAACCTTTATTAAAGTTCCAACAGGCCTCTGTTGTTGGTACTGGGGTCTGCTGACCCACACCTGCCCCTCCCTGGGCAGGACGAGCCTGAAAAGGCTTGTATCCCACTGGTAACCCGCTCGCAGTGTGTGTAGAGGCTGAAGACTGCGACAACGCCATCCACTGCATCCATAATTCAAGGTCTACATCCCCCCATGGCTTGTCAAGATTGATACTCACTCTTGCTCTGAACTTCTTATCATTACTCAGCCACGCAAAAACCCCGAAATACATCTGAGCTTTCCTGATAATATCCAGATACTTTAACAATGCTGTGGCCCTATCTGGGAACTTTTCACAACAGATACTTGCTAAAATCAGAAACGCCGAAGGCCAATTATTCATTGTTACTGGAACCTGTGGATGACGAGCCAGTTCCCATTCTTCCTCCTTGGAACCTTCCTTAGCCTGTATGTCCCTATGTAGGAACTTGAACACGTCTACATATTCATGCTTCAATATACATGTTTTCGTTTTCTCTGCCACGTGGGAGCCTAAAGGCATAGCCAAACCCATATATGGAAGCCTCGTCTTGTGCTCCCCTGCCTCCTTATCATCAGCACCTTTTCATTTCCCAGTAGCCACCACCCCGCTCTCGGCCGCCAATGCTGTACCCGCATCTTGCGACTTGGAATTATCAGTGTTCAGTATCACACCAACCCTCGGAGTCTTATCAATTGAATAGTCGCCAACCCCAATGGACTTGTGAGTGTGGCCACCACCCGTTCCATGCCCTTCCCCCATACTGACCACCATTCGGCCTTACCTGTGCCTCTGGAGACTAGAGGCCGTGATCCCTTTCTTGCCCCATAACCACGTGCCACACCTAGAAGCACCTCTTGTGGTTCACCACCAGCCTTGCGTTCCTGTAAGATAGAAACAGAAGGGGTTGCGCCACTGCTGCGCCCTTTCCCTCTCCCACAAGCGCTGCTCACCTCTTATTCACGAATCTCCCCATCCTCCCATTCATCCATTTCTTCATCATAGTCGAGCTCAAACACATCCTCCTCAGCCATCTCCCACCTTCCGTCATCATCACCAGACAAGCGAGTATTAGGATGTTGTATCATTCACATTCCCCGCATGGCGCAAACCATCTCTGTGAAGACCCCGCTCCTGCGTCGTAAAGAAGGCTGCCGATGACCTCTCTATTGCTTCCGACCAGTGTCCTGAGGCCTTGTTGCGCTCTGCTGGCATCGCCTTCCTTCTGCCAGTCTCCCCCACTGGCATTGACTCTCCGCGCCCATCATGGCCGTGTGCGCCAATCATGCTCTACGTGCCGCTCGGCCCACCGGCCGCACCATCCTCCTGATCCTTCCCCTCCTCTACCTGGGGTACCCACACCCAACTACCTTGCCCAGAGGGCTGGCCTGTAGGTGCCATATCAGTCCTACCCCCCACTGGTCGCTTCACCTGCCTGCTCCTGGCCCAAATCCCATCCCTGTCTTTACACAACTGCACCCATCTTTCCTAAGTTTCAGCCACAATGCGCCTCTGCTTCCGTATCCTGGCTTCCAGGTCCCATGTGACCCCAATGTCCATAACTGTCTGCCTCATCCTGCCTGACTCGGGCTCTCCTGTACTAGCCCAGAAATCACCCCATCCTGACCTGTCCGCACCCACCTGTAACAGGCGCTGTGGCCCTCCCCTCTGCATCCTGCAAAGCACTCCTGGCTACCCCCAGCCCTTTTCCCAGTACTCTTGGCCTTCCTCTTAGCAGGGGGCCCTCCTGCCTTACTCATGCCCTGCCCTCCTTTTGGCAAGTAGAGATCCAGTGGCAATATACTACCAATGCACCTAGCCTGTTCTTGAATCGGTCCCTCAACTGCCCCCAGAGTCCCAATATCTATTGTGGGCCCAGCAGGGTCTGCACTTGTCTCTACCATGAGGGCCTGTCCCTCTTCCTCTTGATGGGCCTCCCCCCGATCCTGAAAGCCTTCTCCAATGGTATTTTGCCCTTGGGGGCTGGACGCGCCCTCCACCCGGATGCTTTTTCTTTTTGGGTCGCTCTGGAGACCCGCACGCCACGACTGCAGCCACTACCCGGCCCGACGCGACTCGTGTCGGGTGCGCCTTGCCAACCCAGGCGTGGTTAAGTACACCAGGCCTGAGTAAATCGGCTCTGCCGGCATCGGCTGGTTGCCATGACACTGAGGCTTTATGTGCTCACAACAAAAGACTTGCCTGAAAACTACTTTCCCCCAGGACCAACCAATTTTCTTAACACGCGATGAGCAGTGCGGAAAAGAGGCCGGCCCCTCCCCTACAGCGCCTAATAAACCCCCTCCCATGTCCCATCCCCACTTCCCTGTCCTCCAATCCTGCCGCTGCAGGTCACTTCCTCTCCCGAATGTTCCCGCAGAGAGACTAGACCGTGTCCCTCTCTCCGCGGGACCCTCCATTCCATAGCATAGAAATTGGAGATAATGGAATATGCAACCTCCATGAGTTCTAAACATTCAAATATCCTATTTTAAACTGAGCTAAATTGCAGTAGTTCTTGCTTTTGTGATTATATTTATTGCAATTCGATTCGTCGTTCTGATGAAAAATACATTATGCGGTAAAACCTTTGACCATGGAGAACCCTTTGTAACTGTGGAAATAAAAATTAGTAAGGTTTTGTTTGCAGTAAAGTATTTTCTAAACAATTCCCCCTGTTACATGAGAGGATATATGGAGTCACCCACACGTTTTTCATTACAACATAAAGCATTCATTGAGTAAAACCCTGTATGATTAAGGCACTTTTATGAAACAGAAAACAGTTGTACTTTTCCTTATTCGTCCAGTTAAAAGTATTACTGTCTCCAGTATAGAATGAACTTTTTGGACCAACTTATGAACAATTTATTTAAATGAACTAGGTAATTGTATCCTTTAGATAGCGATGGTAATTTTCAGAAATAAATTTGTTGTTTATTGATGATTCAATATGTACAAAAATGTGTTTTTATCATTTTGTCATGTTATTGTAAGAGTTGTACTCATGGGCACTGGCTCTAGGGGGTAGGATTTGCCCCACCACCCTCAAGTAGCATTGGAGGCCTTTATTTATGTCAACATTTGCTTTATGTGCAGAGGCAAACATAGTTGCTCAGCTGCTTCTTATGACAAACCTGCTCACCCATTTAACATAGAAACCACATCCCTTTCTTAGACTGCAGTCAGGGGCATTTTAATTAATGGAATTTAGGGCTATCCCTTGTGGTATACAGGTAAGTCTGAAAGAAGAAGGCTACCATATGGCAACATTTCCAACATTTATAAGTATTTGCAAACCATGGAAACTTAATTGTACTCATATTACAAAATATTTATGTCATTTTGAAGCTCTTCCTCGGCCTCGATAATTATTTTGAGTCTTGATCATGCTTCTATATTTCCCGTAGGAATCAAAATGCCATTGACTTACACGCCTACCCATAACATTGTACGTAAAATATAACGTTCTTTGTTACTTGATACGTATATTGATCACATTTATCACACGTATGCCTCACACTTCAGAAAGCAACTTGCACGTTTATCACTGGCGCCCACATCATCGTTTATTCAGCACTGTATATTTTGCACTAAATTGTCATGTGGCCCTAATTGTTTTTTTTTTTAATCATTGAACTAGGTACCATTGTTCGCTGATTGTTATAATGCTAGTTCTGGGCTTTCGTTTAACACAGTAATGCATTTTGTGAGTAGTATTGCCAACTTACTTAAAATTGAACCTTTAGCACTAGAGCCATTGAAGACATTGATTCGTGAAATAAAGCCATACAACCATGTGATACCCTCACAATGGAGCAATCTGGCACCCCTAGATATGGAGTATGACTTGACACAGGTCACAAAACTCTGCTTGGGTGGCACTGTCCTCCGGCTCAATATGATGTATACTCAGTCATTCCCTGACATTCTGAGAAAGACAGTTCTTTGGTACAGAAATGAAGATTGTTATTCCACACCAGTGCTTATTTTGTAAATAAAAAGGCGCCGTTGCTCAAAGCCCTCCCCTTAAACACGGGACTGCTGCAATTAAGGCCCATATTTATACTTTTTGACGCTAAACTGCGCTAACGCAGTTTAGCGTCAAAAAGTTTTGCGCCGTCTAACGCCATTCTGAAGCGCCATGCGGGCGCCGTATTTATGGAATGGCGTTAGACGGCGCAATCAGACCGGCGCTGCCTGGTTTGCGTGGGAAGAAACCACGTAGACCAGACAGCGCCGGCGTAGGGGGAAAATGGCGCATGGGCGTCTTAAAATGGGGCAAGTCAGGTTACGTCGAAAAAATCGTCTTAACCCGACTTGCGCCATTTTTTAACGACGCCCATCCCCCATCAACATGACTCCTATCATTGGAAAGATAGGAGTCATGCCCCCTTGCCCAATGGCCATGCCCAGGGGACTTCTGTCCCCTGGGCATGGTCATTGGGCATAGTGGCATGTAGGGGGGCACAAATAAGGCCCCCCTATGCCACCAAAATAAAATATAAAAAATAAAAAATAAAACTTACCTGAACTTACCTGAATGTCCCTGGGGTGGGTCCCTCCATCCTTGGGGGTCCTCCTGGGGTGGGCAAGGGTGGCAGGGGGGGTCCCTGGGGGCATGGGAGGGCACCTGTGGGCTCATTTTGAGCCCACAGGCCCCTTAACGCCTGCCCTGAGCAGGCGTTAAAAAGTGGCGCAAATGCGCCGTTTTTAGCCACGCCAACTCCCGGGCGTCTCTTTTGCCCGGGAGTATAAATACCACGTAAAGTCCTGGGAGTCATTTTTTAGACGGGAACGCCTCCCTTGCATATCATTAACGCAAGGAAGGGGTTCACGCTAAAAAATGACGCACATTCCGGGAACTTTGGCGCTATTCGCCTCTAACGCCATAGTATAAATATGGCGTTAGTTGGCGTTAGTTTTGCGTCGAAATTGCGTCAAAAAAAACGACGCAATTTCGGCGCAAACGGAGTATAAATATGGCCCTAAATGCGTGAAACATGGAATACTGAGGCGGCCTAATCCTGAAGCCATCTCGGGCTCTTCAATCCATATAAAGCCACTCCGTCCCTTCAGCTCACTCTTGCAGCTTTCTACTTTCTCCCTTTGTGACGCTTTTTCGTTTTTCCCTTCATCCATCTTTCCCATATGTATCTTTTGCACGCAGCAAATGCTTGAGGCACAAGAATAAGCCCCGGCCCTTAAAAATAAGTGCCGGTGCTCAGCATCGGACACAACAAGCACACATTAAGCACTGTTTCACACTAGAGCTGGCACCGGGGTGTGATTAGTCTTTTGTACACAGTACTACTCATCGTAGAATGTATCTGCTACAATAAGAAGTTGTTAATTGTACACTAGAACAATAATCGTGACAGCTTTTACTTCCCAGGCACAGTACCGCAGGCGTTAAGTCTCTTACGGCTCATTAATTCAATGACGAATGGCATTAGTGAGGTGATGTTGGTGCAAGTAGCCCACTCTGATAATTGTTTCATCACCATTGGTTACACTAACTCCCTCCACAAAAGATAATTTTTTTATGCATATTTGAGTAATTAAATACTTTGTAAAAATGAAGGCATCTTATTTGCATTTGCAATGAGACCAGTTCATCCTTCATCACCAAAGTGCATACCGTGATCCTTATGGGTTGTATTGATATGAACCTTGCGAATTTTAAAACTAAATAGAAAACTGGATGGCTCCTAAAAGGCCTTTTGATTTCTCCATATACTGTTCAGGACTTATGAAAGCCAAAGGTAAGAGCTCCGGATAAAACAAAATGTGAGGCAGACCTCTCTAGACTCAAATCCATCGAGGCCTATTTAAAAAAAAACCTTTACTGAGAAGTTAAAACAAATGGGTATTCTAAGTGATAGACCAATTCCCTTGTTGCTAGGTCAAATCCGACCAAAAGGCTGAGATGAGCAATGTCAATGCATTTTTCACGGTGATTTGTGGTTGCAGAAGTTCATAAGCATCTTAAGCAGGACAGCGAACAAGCTAATAGAGGTAAGTTATTGGATGAAAGCAGTGGAACAATTGGGACTCGAATGACACATAAACAAAACACCACAGTTAAAGACTGGTCCTAATGATTCAGGTAAATTATCCCTGATAAATCTAGATAGTGACAGGATTATAGCTCACAATAGAATCATTGTAGAAGGACTGCAGTTCGCCAGTAAGATGGGAAAAAGCACAGTCCGGTGCGTTAGGAGTCTGAAAGAGTTATTAAAACGGAATTGTGAAAATAAGTAATAATAGATGCGTTTTTGTTTGCCGTAGGGGCTGTTTTATGACAAAGAGATCCAGAAAACAAAGTTGTGCATTAGGTGACATTCTTTTCTCGCACCCAATCCAGTATAAGATGACACAACACCATATATAACTGAGAATTATATATCGTCGAAGTCATAAGCATGGAAAACCTGATGCCTTGAGTTGGAAGACAGGAGAAAAACAGGAGGAATCTCATCTTCTAAACGTTTTAACTGTAACCAAATTGCCAAACGATGACTTAAAACTCTTTTTGGAGCAAGTATCAAGAGCGCCATCGATCTCTGGATGTTCTTCAATAGCTACAACAGGAATCTCAGAAAGAGCAGAGAGACATTTTGCTTTACCACAGTGATTCCTTGTACCTCTCTGGCAAAAGTTACAGGATCAGGGTCTGCAGTTTTGTAAAAACTCTGCAGTGGTGGTTTCCTCCTGAGCAACAAAAGTCACAAGATCTGGTCCGTCTACTTTTTTGGTGGTCAGAGCTGAGTCCTACCGTAAAAAAGTGTGCACAACAATGCACTCTCTCTGCTCAAGCCAAAGCACGGTCCATAAAACAACAACAATTGTTTTCAAAGTCTTCAGATCGACAGACCCATGGTGGCAGTCGGACCGTCACGGTCATGGCGGTCCAACCGCCACATTATGACCATGGCGGATCCACCACAGTCTGACCGCCGACAACGCCAGGCTGCCACCAGCTGGTAGCCTGGTGGTCCCGACGTTGTAATCCACGATTATGTGTCCTCAACCACCGCCATGAAAAGGCTGATGGAATGGGGACATCAGTGGCACACTGGGGGGCCCTACACTGCCCATGGACTTGGCATGGGCAATGCAGGGATCCCCATGCACAGCCCTGTTGTGCATTCCACTGCCCGAATTACCAGTAGAGGAATGCGCGACAGGTGCTGCTGCACCCGCCGCACTGCCACATTGTTGCCAGCTCGATTACGAGCAGGCTGCAATGTTACGACCCTGTTTCCTGCTGGGCCGGTGGGCAGAAACACTGTTTCCACCCGCCGGCCCAACGGGAAACTCAAAATAGGACTGGCGGGGTTTAGCCTGCAATGGCGGTCTAGTAGCTGCATGAGTTTGGAGAGCAGCCTCCGCCGCCTGCCAAACTCATAATGAGGCCCTTAGTACTGAAACAAGCACTAAGCACAATACTGCTACTGAAATGTCAAATCCATTCTGTTGTAATCATCTTACCGTTAAACTGCCAAGTTAGCTACAAAGAGCGTATGGAACAAAATGCTTCTTTTCTCCAGGTCTACCTTCACATTTAACTATGAATGGACAGACCTTGTCTCTGTTCCTTTCATGTTAATAATGTTTCTGGATTCTTCACAGCTGACCATCCTGAGCTGATATTTCTCACATTCCTCACACCTAGCCTTCCTGTCAAAGAGTTTAAGCCATTGTTCCTGCTCTGTGGGCAGTTTTCACACCTCATTCAGGGGAAGCACCGGCAGGCCCATCTGCAAGGAGGCTAATGCTGATGTGCCTATTACAGCCTCATTGTAAGTTATTGGGTTACTGGTTGAGAGGGAAGCAACCCCCACTCAGGCAACAATAATCTTTGTTGGGCGAACCACAGAAAGTCATTGAATTAACCTGTGCTTAACCCTCTGGTAGTTTTGCACAAAAGAAGCCAAGCATAACTTAGAGGCAATGTGTAAAGTATTTATACAGCACTCAAACAGTCAGTCGTAAAGTGAAATTACAATGCAAGAAAAATTCGATACCAATTTAGAACAATGAAGTACATTTTAATAAATAAAATGACACCAAAATTAATTACATCCATTCAGTAGAACCGGAGTTATGAATTTTTCAACTTTTAGTGTGAAAATAGAGCCTAAAAAATTTAAAGGCAGACCGTAATGGAGTGCGGGTCAGATACAAGGGGTGGACTGGGCCCGGTCCCACCATACTTTTGGGCTTAGAAAAAGAAATTGCAGGAAATGTTCGGGAGAAGGTACAGTTCAACACTTCAAGGTAGAAGGCCTGTGTCCAAGGACACCCTTATTGACTATGAGGAGCCACTACATGAAGTCTCGGTGTAGCCATAGAGGAAGGCAGGAAAAAGCTCAGAGTCGGAAAAGCTGGCTAAGGAGGTCATCATTGGGAGGGTGCTGGCTGTCGTCAAGCCTGGTGAAGATTTTTACTTCAGCCTTAGAAGTTTTTTCTGGAGCGTGGATTCACCTAGCAGGACTAAGCTGCAGTCTGTAGCTGGAGAGGGCTCCTTCAGATTGAATACAGCTGCTGGAAGATCCTACTGAAGAAGATTTGTTGCTGCTGCAGAGAAGAATGTAGTAGGTGCTACCACACATCGGGTGGCAGGCAGGTCCCGGACTCAGAGCAGTTTTTGGTGAGAAAGACCCAGGTTTGGATTTTGGTGTGAGGAGCCCACTCCATCACCACACCAAGGGCCAGGACCTGGGGGACACCACTTGATGGTTAGGGCTCACTCAAGCAGAGGCCATAAGAAAGGTTCAAGACCTCAGGAGCTTGTTATGTCCCTGTAGCTCATATATGCGGCCAGCAACTAGACATTGGAGTCACTCTGGTTGTTCTGGGATCAAAGACAGGTCCTGTCCTCCTTCTTCAGACAGCAGGATGACACAGCAGTCCTTTCAGCAGCAGGGCAGCAGGGGAGGGAGGCAGTCCCTAAGGCAGCAGGGCAGGCCTTCTTCTGAATCTTCCACAGGTGCAGAAGTGTACTGAAGAGAGGTTCTTGTAGTCCAATATTTATACCTGGTGCCAGTCTTTGTCAGTGGGGGCGATATCCTGTCCTACCCCTACCTCTGGTTTGGGAAAGTTCTTCCCTTCCCCTGTCAAGGCTTCAGGCTGCCTGAGGAGAAAAACAGATGGTTTCATGTGCATGAGGCAAGCTCTTCGAAATATAAGTGGGGCAGGGAACAGCTCCAAATATAGCCATCCTGTGAGATGAGCCATCCCGCTCACACCTACTTCCCTTTATATCACTCTCTGGGACAAATACACAAACCACAACAGCAGAGCCATTCACCGTCATGTGACCGAGGATTCTGGCAGAAGGCACACATGAATAGGACAAGATTATGCCAGCTTTATAAAAAGTGGCATTTTCAATTAAAATCTGACTTTACCATTAAAGAGTTTTTAGAATTGCAATTAAGTTGAGTGTAAACAGCATATTTCTGTTTGCTCCCAATAATCCAAAGTTATCAATTCTCAAATCTAATAGGGCAACCCAGTGTTAGTCAATGGGAGAGCTAGGCCTTGCAGCAGTGAAAAATGACTTTAGGAATTGTTCACTGCCAGTACATGTAAAGCTTGAGTATGCATGTCCTAATTTTAAAATACCATGCTTCCTGCCCTGGCAACTGTTAGGGCTACCTTGGGGGTTGCTTTCTGCAGCCTGGCAACAAGTTTATTTTGCTAGGTTGAAATTTTAGTTTAGAACTGCACTACATATGTCAGTGGCAGGCCTGAGACAAGTTTTAAAGTACTACTTTAGTGGGTGGCACAATGTGTGCCACATGTCCATTTGTTTAATTTAATTTACAGGCCATTGGTCCTGTAGTACAATACATGAGGTACTTAAAAGTAAAGAAAATGTGCCAATCAGGTGTAGGCCAGCATTACCTTATTTTGTAGTGGAAAGCAAAAGCATTTTAGCAGTGGTCAATTGTGGTAACGTGGATAGAATTCTAAAGCCAACAAAAACAAATTCAGCTAAAAGGGAGAGGTTAAGGCAAAACAATTGGGAGGCAACCACCCATGAGTGTCAGGTCTAATACTCAGGCAGGTACATTTTTAATTTTTAAAAGTCATGTTCCTAAATATTTATTAGAAATCAAACTTCACCGTGGTGTTGAATTTTTAATAACCATTAACATAGTTTTGAACTATTCTAGTAGCTTGTCCCAAACTGAAGATAGAATGGTTAAGTTGTTATTCAGAACTCTTATTTGTCTCAAGGGACAGCTACAGCCCTGTACAATGAAAATAACCTTTGGGAACTTTTCACTGTGAGCACATGCCAACATTAAATTCTTTTATGTACCACTTTTAGATACTATCCATATTACCTTGTGGGAAACGTGGTCTACGTGTGAGTCACTTATTTAGTGTATAAAAGTAGGGTTCTTTTGACAGGTTCATCTGCAGGTTTAAATAGCACAGTAGTCAGGCCATGCAGGTATGCTGTCACCATTCACAGCGTTGAGGCCTGCCTGTCTGCATGTAGTGCCTTAGTGAAGACCCTGGTGCTCCCTCACATTGCCTCAACTCCGGCTACCCTTCCCCCATGTGTGGCAGTCTGCAATTATGACGTGCTGGTGCTTCTTGCAGCCTAGTAGGCCACTTCCTGACCACTCTTCATGACAGCCTTTGATGTCCAACAGTCATATTAGCCACCTCTAAGATATCTACCTCCCCGTTCATTGTACAACTGTTTGACTGATTCTTCAATGCCTCCCCTGCTCTAAAGGGATTGCTGCTATTTCATTCCCTTTTGCCAGTCTGCCTCATACCTCTCCTCTGATCTCTGCTAGGGGACGCAAAGATCCAAAGCACTGTAAGCTCCAGGTCTCTCAGTCCTCACCACCACCATGCCCTGATACCCACTCGGACACAGAGGAACCCTTGGACAGAGGGGAAGGACCCAAAGGCCCAAGTGGCACAACAGGCATTATTTCAGAACACAGAGCAGGGTTCCGCTCCATCAACACCCTTTTCAACACTCGCAACGGGCGCATAGACCATATAGACGAGAGTCTGGACAGCCAAAAGACAAAAATAGATGAGGTGGAAGAACGCATCTCTGGTTTCGAAGATGGTAAGGGTTCCATGATGAAACAACTAGATAAGATGGAACTCGTTCTAGAGACAATAGCGATCAAAAATGAAAATCTGGAAGCACAATTCCTCAGAAATAACATCCAAATTTCGGGAACAACTAAAGCCACCAATATGGGGCGGGCAGACATTTTCATTGAGAACCTACTTGTGGACCTGTTCAACTGCGACAGCTTTTCATCCATGTTTGCAGTTGGTGCAAAGGGCACATCGTTCTCTCGCTTCACACCCTCTGGTGGATGCACCACCATGACTGAACATTGTTCACAACTTAAAGTTTAAGAACAGAGACACCGCACTCCTACTGGCCCATGAAAGAGGCCTGTTACTATACCAGGGCTCCTCCATCTCATTCTTCTCAGATTTCACCATTGCTGTCCAAGAGGCCCATCGTAAATACACTGATGTTAAGAATGTATAACATAAGCTTGGCCTCAAATATGCCATGCTTTACCAAGCCAGACTATGCTTTGAAGTAAATGGGAAGTTTCACTTCTTCGAAACCCCAGTGATGGTGCAGGACTTTTGTGGGACATTAGCAGCGAATAACTCTCTCAGGTGAACCCCATCAAAATGTTCCACTTCCTCCACCTCAGCGTCAAAATCCCCCTCTGTCTGATTTTAGACATGCTCTACTGTGACTCCCCTTGCTACCTTAGACCTTCTGAGGGCATATGACCTGCTGCTGCCACACAACAACTGCAGTGATGTCACTGATACATTGACTATAATACTGCTGATTGACGAAACAATGTTTGTGATCCTATGATTCTCCTTTCAAGCCTTTCCATTTTAAAATATGGTGCACTGTCTTGGGAATTTCCTTCCCTCCATGGTGCACACTAAACAGTTCTATGTGGAATCTTCACTTTTATGTTTAATGTACCTGGGATCTACTGTCTATTTACAATCCAGTATGGGTTGGACGGGTTGGGGCTGGTTTATGTTGTTTGTTTGTTTATTTATTGCTTCCATATCATTGCCGCTCTACACTTTTTCATACATAACCATCATACCGCATTGCATTCATGGGCCCGTGGTGCACTATCATACTATAGTATGTTCTATTGTCTCATCTGCCTCCTAGGTCCATAGAGGTACAATGTCTCACATGGAACATTCATGGTTTAAATAATCCTCAAATAAAGAAACAGTTAGGTATGGATCTTGCCAGACACTGGATAATGCTAGCCTTTTTGCAGGAAACACACTTATGGCCCTGAGATACCAATAATTTTGCTCTCACCTGGGCCCAGAATCATTTTTTTCCTTCTATAGCTCCTATTCTTGAGGGGCTTGCATACTTTCTAGAAATTATTAACCTTTACTTATTATTCACACATTGCTGATGAGGATAGCTGGTATCTCCTGGTCTCGGGGTCTTTGGCAGGCAGCACAATCCTGCTTGTAAATGTTTACTCCCCTAATGTTGATATCCCTGAATTCTACCATGACCTTACTGCTGTGATGACTTGTATGCCAGCAGATCTTGTTCTTCTAGGTGGAGACTTAAACATTAAGCATCACCCCCGCTAGACTCAACTTGAGTACCTACAATCATGGTCACTGTACACCCTACATAAACTCTTGGACATATATCATCTCTCTGACGCTTGGTGCACATGCTACCCATCGACTAAAGGCTACACCTTTTACTCTGCCCCCTCATAAATCATTGTCATGCCTAGATTATTGGTTTGCCTCCCAAAACCTTCTACTCTAGTCCCAACACATGGCACACTTGCCTCATACACTTTCTGACCATGCCCTTGTCCACCGTAGCCTACTGATACCACACTTATGCTCCATTTTTAGGCAGTGGCGATTGCTGAAGCTCATGCTTCAAGATGTTGTGTTCAGATCTGACCTTCTCAGAGCTATTAATGAATACCTTACACTGACATTGGGCTCTGTTACTAAACAGGCTGTAGTGTGGGAGGCCTTTAAAGCCTACATCAGAGTGGTTTGTATTGCTGCACACTTAGGTGTCTTAAAAAGCATACAGCATGATTTGACTCACATGGAAAAGGAACTACAAGCAGTCACTCCTGCTGCAAGAGTTTCATAACTTAGCTGATCAAGAGCTGAAATTCCTTGGTAAATAGGCCTGCTCTCGGTGCTATGGTGAAGGTAATCGTCTGGGCCACACCTTGGCCTATATTTTGAGACCTATTAATACATCTGCATACAATACTTCCCTGCAAACTGACAATGGCACTACGGTCACTGGGGACACTGTACTCTCCTTGACTATTATCGCTCCCTACATACCTCACATCACATGGAAACTAATGGGGAGATTGCATCCCATCCTAATTGCATCAAATTTTCAGAGATTGCCATTGACGGGCTAACACATGGCCAACAGAAGTTTCTTGTGGCCCCCATTACACAGGAAGAGATCTCCCCAGCCATTGATGCCCTCAGCGGATCTAGAGCTCCTGAACTTGATGGCTTCACAGGTCATTTCTACAAGGCCTTCAAACCAGCCTCAGTCCCACACCTCCTGGAGGTCTAGGCGGAGGCCCTGGAGGATGGCGTTCTCTGCCCTACCATGTGGGTAGCCATTATAACTCTCCTCCTAAAACCCAGAAAGCCCCTGCAACTATGTACCTCATGCAGACCACTGTCAGTCCTCAACTATGACAATGACATCTTGATGAAAGCTATAGCTATGCGGTCAGCACTCCTCATGGAACACATCATCTCTTCTCTTTAGTTGGGCTTTGTACTGCATCACTCCACTACCATTAACCTGTGCACAATCTTTGCCTCAAAAAATCAAATTAACCCAACTCTGCCTGCTGTTGTCGCCCTCCTGGATGCAGAGAAGGCTTTTGACTCTCTTGAATGGCCTTTCCTGTGAGATTCTCTTGATAAGCTGGGCATCCCCCAGGGATTCTGTAATCTGATCCTGCTTTTATCTGCCAATCCAATGGCCCACCTGGAAGCCAACAGTCATCTTACTGACACCTTCCCCAGATCCCGAAGTACCAGACAGGGATGCCTCCTTTCCCCCTTTCTTTTTATTATCGCCCTTGACCCCCTGATTCGCTAGTTCCAGGAACGTCACCTATAAAGGGGACTGAGTTTCCAGAGGGACCCCACCTGGTCACTGTAAATGCAGATTATATACTGTTCTTTGTTACACACACCATCACACATCTCCCCCACATCATTCGGGAAAATATTCAGTTTGGAGCTCTATCTGGCCTCCAAATAAACTGGCATAAATCTGAATTATATTCCCTCACGGAAGTCACAGCCCCCTGCCCCCTAGAGTATCGTCTCCAATGGTGTAATGGCTCACCTAAATATTTGGGCATCTTTCATCATCAACAAAAGGATGAAGTGATCCGTCGCAATTATGGCCCACCATCAGTGTCTTCTCCTCTCAAATCAACATGTGAATACGGCTCCCACTCTCCATTATGGATCTCATTGAGATTATAAAAATGGTTGTGCTACTCTGCTTTTTTTACCTGTTCCTCAACATTTCAATTCCTCTAAATCTCTCCTTCTTTACTACACTGCGCACCCTTCTGACATGTTTAATATGGGCTGACCACCTACACAGAATTAAAAGGGACATGCTCATACTGCCATAGTCTAAGGGCGGCTTTCGGGTGCCAGATTTCCACCTTTACTACTTGGTGGCATGATGCTACTTTTGATACTACTAGTACTACCCAGACAGAAGACTTCCCTATCTAAAACCAGAGAGACATCAGGAATATCACCTTCCCTTATCATCTCTCCTTCCAAAAGGATTGCTCAGAGAACCCAGAGACACTTACACCCTGTCTACGGCCTGCTGGGCATGGACTAAGCTCCATCGTTATCTAAGGTACAGCGTTCTTTATTTGCCTGACATCCTTCTTATGGATAATCCATGGCTTCCACTAAAGCATGAGTCATTTGTGCAGCATACCCTCACAACGCATCAGATTCTCACCCTTGGCACGTCTTCATCAGTGGTAAACTACACCTCTGCCATCTCTTTGAGGTAGATGGGGGGGCCTCCACAATGGACCACTTTGTCTGTCTCCAACTGCACAATACGTTACAGGAAATGTTACCTCCTTTCCCTGAAGAACCGTCGGACTTCCCCCTTTACAATAATTATCTCAACAACTGAAAGCACTAGGCTTGTTTCCCGCCTCTATTGTGCCAGCCTTGAGCTGAGACCATCACACCAATCCATGTTGCATGTGGCTTGGAAGCAGGATTTGAATTCCCCCATCTGTGACAATGTAAAGCAGTTTTGCTGTATACAGACCAAACTGGTTTCAATTCATAGCTGTGTCAAAATCCTGCACTATAAAGCCCATATTTATACTTTTTTAGTGCCGCATTTGCGTCATTTTTTTAAGCAAAAGCAGCGCAAACTTACAAAATACAATGGTATTTTGCACGTTTGCGCCGCTTTTGCATCAAAAAGCGGCGCAAATGCGGCGCTGAAAAAGTATAAATATGGGCCTAAGTTTTTACATCGCACCTACACCACAACCCAGGCTCTCGCCAAATTTGGCCCTTCATGCTCTCACAAATGCCCCGAAAGTGCTGCTGACTATGTCCACTATGCTAATTTAACCTGGAACTGCACCATTATACAGGACTATTGCCAAGCCACATACTCCCTTTTCTCCACCATGTTAGAGCACCCTGTGGTCCCTGATCCTCTCCTTGCACTCCTTGGACACGTCAAACCTCTCAATCGCAGTACAGGAGATTCACAGCAATAGAGCTCTTATTAGCTAAACAACGCACTGCTGTACTGTGGGGGTAGTAGTAGGAGACCCACCACTAAGGAATGGCTGCATGACTTTATTTATTGCAATAACACAAGTGATCACTATGCCCCACTCCTGCCCCCTACGTCAAGGCCCAAGTATATTTGATTCCCTCTTTGCCTTTATCTACTATCACATGATGTGCCTGATCTGCCTGATGCTGTGGTTGACTCATGACCTTGACTCTTTGTGTGTCTGCCACCTAACGAGTTCGCAGGATTGGATGTGTTGGCTGATTGCAATGCTCCTTTTTTAGATGTAACTACTGATCTGTATGTTGCAGTATGCAGCTGTGTCTGTTGTTCTTTGAAAAGCAATTTTTTGAAAATTTGTATCACATTATCCAGGTGTGCATTACACCTCCATGTGCATAATGCAGACTTTGAATTGCAAGAACATTACCCAGGTTTAACTGAGAACCACCGCAAGCTGTATGTCTTACACAAAAAGGTTTACAAAATATAATATATGTAATCGATTGGAGAGATTATGTTTTGTGAATATTGTTTGTTTAAATAGCTTTAACAGAACCTCTTAATTAAACCCAATAGTTTGTGTTGAAAAGTAAATAAATAACAGCACAAAAAAAAAAACTTTAAATGTGTACAGCCACACAGGCCTTTATTGATTTTACTAGTTGAATTTGATTATTAAACCTAATTCAGTTCTAGAATGTTCTCAGAGAGTCAGTGTTTTTAAGCCAGAAGTTAGAAGGATTCCAAACATTTATTATGTGTAAAAATGTATGACTTAAGTTTAAAGTACCTCAAAGTAAAAACACTGTCATGAAAAATGTTACATTTTATGACGCTCTACTGTGGTCGTTCAAAAATTGGACTCCTTGATATTGTCTGCCACTAAAGTCCCAAGTACCTGTTCTTCCAAACCTACATTCACCCCTCAGGTCTGACCCTAGTTCTGGGCTACCCACAGTGTGCACACTCATTCATGCTTTGAGCCATTGGAAGCCATTACATTTACAAAGCAGGACAGATGTTCCTTATTAGATAATAGTCACATGTAAGATGGACCTCTACTGTCCTACCGTCCTAAGGTCTTGCAGAGGTACAAGCTCTCATGGACTTGCCTCTTAATCCCCAGAAAACAATTTAACTTTTAGCATCTTTCATCATCCTTCATCTCTGCAATTGTCCAGTCCTTAATCCATCCAGTTTCAGTGAAGGGTTTGTATCACACACAGGTTTTGCTTCCTAATAGTGATGCAGTGTCATAGTCACCATCAACAGCCAGACTCTACTGTATTGCCAATGCAAGAATGTAGCATTTTAAGCTCCTACTTCTTAGCTCTTCTAGAACAACCCCCTGATCCATTACGGATAGAAAGCCAAGCTGAATATGACATGAAAATCAACAAATTTTCTGAATAAATGGGATATTTTACTTCCTGGCAAGTAACCAAGAGCAAAACATTTGAAGCAAAGTCACTCCTAGCTAGAGCAGAATGTTATTATCACCTCTCATGTATGCCATAGGGTGGTGTCCTACAAATATTTTGACTGAAAAATATAATCTGACCGCAATATCTAGGTCAAAATATTGTGGCTACAAAAGTAAGGAGAACCAAATTCTCTTAACTCTTTTAGATTTTAGACCCTCCAAATGCACTTGTCCCATTATGTGTTAGACTGGAGCTAGAATAAAAGAATTTACCCCCCCCCCAATATATGTGAACTTCCCACAACCTTTACATGATTAGAGTTTGAATAGTAAATCTGGCAGTCCAAATTGTATGCACTTTCATCAAAGGTTGTTAAACTACAGTTGAAAAGCAAATCTGACTCCCAAGTATATGTACTTTCTCCAGTGTTTGATAGAGTTGAGTTAAAAAGTAAGTATGCCCCAAGTGTTTTGACTTTTCCTAATGCTTGTTGAATTGTAGTACTAATATTAAACCTTCCCCAAACCTTCTCCCGCCCTCAGATGTGCACTTTAACCAATTACATATTTTTGGGGATTTAGAATAATAAATATGTCACTCACAATGTATGCAACTTTCTGAATGTTTGTTAGATTGGTTTTAGAACAGTAAATCTGACTATCCCAATGTATGCACTTTTCCCAATATTTGTTAGAATGCAGTTAGATTATGAAATATGACCCCCCACCCCATATGTGCACTTTCTCTTATTGTTTGTTAAATTTGAGTTTGAAAATTAAATATGGCTACTTCTTATGGCTCTGCTTTTCCCAGGGTTTTGTGATTGAAATTAGAATAGTAAGTTTGAATGTCACTGATATATGTACCCTCTCAATTGTTTATTAGACTTGAGTTAACTTATAAATACTACCCTTGCCTCCCAAATATGAGCTTTCCCAAATGCTTGTTAGGCTGGAGTTAGAATAGTACACCTGACCCCACTCCCAACCACATGCCCTTTCCCCAATGTGTGTTACACTACAGTTAGAATAGTAAACCCAAGTCCCAGTGTATGCAATTTATCAAATGCATATTAGATTGGAATTACAAGAGCACATGTGACCTCCCAAGGTATGCACTTCCCCAATGGCTGTTAGTTTGGAATTAGAACAATAAATACGACCCCCCTGCCACAAATGTAGGTACCGTCCCCAACCTTTGTTAGATTGGAGTTAGACTAGATTATCACCCCTAATGTATTCAGTTTTCCCAATGTTTGTTGGTTGGAGTTGGAATAGTAACTCTGATAACACTCCCACCCCTAATGTACTTTCCTCAAGGTTTTATGACTAAAGTTAAAATAGTAAATCTGACCCCATCCTCCAATGTATGCACTTTCTCTAATGTTTGTTAAACTGGAGTTACAATGGTAAATATGGCCCTTCTCAATGTATGCTCCTTCTCCACTATTTGACTGGAGTAAGAATATAAACCCAGCACCCCTCCCACCCCTGATTATGGTTTGATTGTTACAGTACATTTGTCCTTCCCCTAGTATGTACCATCCCAATGTATGCACATTCCCTATTGGTAGTAGATTATAGTTAGAATAGTAAATACAGCCCTCCCAATATATGCTATTTCCCCAATGTTTGTTAGGTTGGAGTTAGTATAATTTCTCTGTCCCCCATTGTAGGAAAGTACCATCTTGCCTGGCATGTTACCCCCATTTTTCACTGTATACATGTTGTTTTAGTTGTATGTGTCACTGGGACCCTGGTAACCCAGGGCCCCAGTGCTCATAAGTGTGCCTGAATGTGTTACCTGTGTAGTGACTAACTGTCTCACTGAGGCTCTGCTAATCAGAACCTCAGTGGTTATGCTCTCTCATTTCTTTCCAAATTGTCACTGACAGGCTAGTGACCATTTTTACCAATTTAAATTGGCTTACTGGAACACCCTTATAAATCCCTAGTATATGGTACTGAGGTACCCAGGGTATTGGGGTTCCAGGAGATCCCTATGGGCTGCAGCATTTCTTTTGCCACCCATAGGGAGCTATGACAATTCTTACACAGGCCTGCCACTGCAGCCTGAGTGAAATAACGTCCACGTTATTTCACAGCCATTTTACACTGCACTTAAGTAACTTATAAGTCACCTATATGTCTAACCTTTACCTGGTAAAGGTTAGGTGCAAAGTTACTTAGTGTGAGGGCACCCTGGCACTAGCCAAGGTGCCCCCACATTGTTCAGAGCCAATTCCCTGAACTTTGTGAGTGCGGGGACACCATTACACGCGTGCACTACATATAGGTCACTACCTATATGTAGCTTCACCATGGTAACTCCGAATATGGCCATGTAACATGTCTATGATCATGGAATTGCCCCCTCTATGCCATCCTGGCATAGTTGGCACAATCCCATGATCCCAGTGGTCTGTAGCACAGACCCTGGTACTGCCAAACTGCCCTTCCTGGGGTTTCACTGCAGCTGCTGCTGCTGCCAACCCCTCAGACAGGCAGCTGCCCTCCTGGGGTCCAGCCAGGCCTGGCCCAGGATGGCAGAACAAAGAACTTCCTCTGAGAGAGGGTGTGACACCCTCTCCCTTTGGAAAATGGTGTGAAGGCAGGGGAGGAGTAGCCTCCCCCAGCCTCTGGAAATGCTTTGTTGGGCACAGATGTGCCCAATTCTGCATAAGCCAGTCTACACCGGTTCAGGGACCCCTTAGCCCCTGCTCTGGCGCGAAACTGGACAAAGGAAAGGGGAGTGACCACTCCCCTGACCTGCACCTCCCCTGGGAGGTGTCCAGAGCTCCTCCAGTGTGCTCCAGACCTCTGCCATCTTGGAAACAGAGGTGCTGCTGGCACACTGGACTGCTCTTAGTGGCCAGTGCCACCAGGTGACGTCAGAGACTCCTTGTGATAGGCTCCTTCAGGTGTTGCTAGCCTATCCTCTCTCCTAGGTAGCCAAACCCTCTTTTCTGGCTATTTAGGGTCTCTGTCTCTGGGGAAACTTTAGATAACGAATGCAAGAGCTCATCCGAGTTCCTCTGCATCTCTCTCTTCACCTTCTGATAAGGAAACGACCGCTGACCGCGCTGGAAGCCTGCAAACCTGCAACATAGTAGCAAAGACGACTACTGCAACTCTGTAACGCTGATCCTGCCGCCTTCTCGACTGTTTTCCTGCTTGTGCATGCTGTGGGGGTAGCCTGCCTCCTCTCTGCACCAGAAGCTCCGAAGAAATCTCCCGTGGGTCGACGGAATCTTCCCCCTGCAACCGCAGGCACCAAAAAGCTGCATTACCGGTCCCTTGGGTCTCCTCTCAGCACGACGAGCGAGGTCCCTCGAATCCAGCGACTCTGTCCAAGTGACCCCCACAGTCCAGTGACTCTTCAGCCCAAGTTTGGTGGAGGTAAGTCCTTGCCTCACCTCGCTGGGCTGCATTGCTGGGAACCGCGACTTTGCAGCTACTCCGGCCCCTGTGCACTTCTGGCGGAAATCCTTTGTGCACAGCCAAGCCTGGGTCCACGGCACTCTAACCTGCATTGAACGACTTTCTAAGTTGGTCTCCGGCGACGTGGGACTCCTTTGTGCAACTTCGGCGAGCACCGTTTCACGCATCCTCGTAGTGCCTGTTTCTGGCACTTCTACGGGTGCTACCTGCTTTAGTGTGGGCTCTTTATCTTGCTCGACGTCCCCTCTCTCTTCAGGTCCAATTTGCGACCTCCTGGTCCCTCCTGGGCCCCAGCAGCGTCTAAAAACGCCAAACGCACGATTTGCGTCTAGCAAGGCTTGTTGGCGTCCTTCCGGCGGGAAAACACTTCTGCACGACTCTCCAAGGCAAGAGGGATCCGTCCACCAAAGGGAAAGTCTCTAGCCCTTTTCGTTCCTGCAGAAACCTCAGCTTCTTCTGTCCAGTCGAAGCTTCTTTGCACCCGCAGCTGGCATTTCCTGGGCATCTGCCCATCTCCGACTTGCTTGTGACTTTTGGACTTGGTCCCCTTGTTCCACAGGTACCCTAGATTGGAAATCCACAGTTGTTGCATTGCTGGTTTGTGTCTTTCCTGCATTATTCCTCTAACACGACTACTTTGTCCTTAGGGGAACTTTAGTGCACTTTGCACTCACTTTTCAGGGTCTTGGGGAGGGTTATTTTTCTAACTCTCACTATTTTCTAATAGTCCCAGCGACCCTCTACAAGGTCACATAGGTTTGGGGTCCATTCGTGGTTCGCATTCCACTTTTGGAGTATATGGTTTGTGTTGCCCCTATCCCTATGTTTCCCCATTGCATCCTATTGTAACTATACATTGTTTGCACTGTTTTCTAAGACTATACTGCATATTTTTGCTATTGTGTATATATATCTTGTGTATATTTCCTATCCTCTCACTGAGGGTACACTCTAAGATACTTTGGCATATTGTCATAAAAATAAAGTACCTTTATTTTTAGTATAACTGTGTATTGTGTTTTCTTATGATATTGTGCATATGACACTACGTGGTACTGTAGTAGCTTCACACGTCTCCTAGTTCAGCCTAAGCTGCTCTGCTAAGCTACCATTATCTATCAGCCTAAGCTGCTAGACACCCTATACACTAATAAGGGATAACTGGGCCTGGTGCAAGGTGCAAGTACCCCTTGGTACTCACTACAAGCCAGTCCAGCCTCCTACATTGGTTGTGCAGTGGTGGGATAAGTGCTTGAGACTACTTACCACTCTTGTCATTGTACTTTTCATAAGAGAAAAATATACAAAACAAGGTCAGTGTATATACACATAGCCAAAAAGTTTTGCATTTCCTCTTTTCACTCTTTTCTAAGTGCTGAAAAGTACTTCTAAACTTTCAAAAAGTTCTTAAAAGTTTAAAAAGTTTTTTCTGTCTTTCCAAAAAGTTCTGAATTTTTTTTTCTCTTTTTCTATCACTTTAACTCTCTCTAAAAATGTCTGGCTCAGGCCAAAGTGTTGATCTGTCCAAACTTGCATATGACAACCTTAGCTGGAAAAGAGCAAGGAGTCTCTGTATAGAGAGAGGTTTGAGTGTAGGGAAGAATCCTGCCTTGGAACTGTTACTTAACATGCTTAGAGAACAGGATAAGGCCATAGGTGCCCCATCTGTTGAAAAAGTACCTAATAGTTCCCAATCTGATTCAGGGACTCCCCCGGGAAAAGATTTAGGAAAGAAACTTCCTAGCCTGCCCATTACTAGACAATCTAGCATAGATGGTAATGATGATGAGCCACACCAAATAAATAGTGTTGTCTCACATCACAGCAAAAGCATTTATTCTCACCATACTGGTAGTAATGTTTCTGTAAACCAAGCTGTTAAGTTGGCTTCTGTAAGGGACAGGTCTCCTTCTGTTCATTCCCATCATAGCTCTGTTTCTAGAAATGTCCCTCCCACCAACCCTGATGACAGAATGTTAGAGAGGGAACTCAATAAGTTGAGGGTGGAACAAACCAGACTGAAGCTTAAAAAGCAACAGCTGTATTTGGATAGACAGTCTTTTGAATTAGAGAAGGAAAGACAGAAGTTGGGTTTAGATACCCATGGTGGCAGCAGCAGTATTCCCCATAGTCATCCTGCAAAAGAGCATGATTCCAGGAATCTGCACAAGATAGTTCCCCCTTATAAGGAGGGGGATGACATTAACAAGTGGTTTGCTGCACTTGAGAGGGCCTGTGTTGTACAGGATGTCCCTCAAAGGCAGTGGGCTGCTATCCTATGGCTATCATTTAGTGGAAAAGGTAGGGATAGGCTCCTTACTGTGAAAGAAAATGATGCTAATAATTTCCAAGTTTTTAAGAATGCACTCCTGGATGGTTATGGCTTAACCACTGAACAGTACAGGATAAAGTTCAGAGAGACCAAAAAGGAGTCTTCACAAGACTGGGTTGATTTCATTGACCATTCAGTGAAGGCCTTGGAGGGGTGGTTACATGGCAGTAAAGTTACTGATTATGACAGCCTGTATAACTTAATCCTGAGAGAGCATATTCTTAATAATTGTGTGTCTGATTTGTTGCACCAGTACTTGGTGGACTCTGATCTGACCTCTCTGACTTTGGTTGCTTGCCCCCATAACTTGGAGAAGTACAAGCAACTAACCCTAATAAATGGTGTTGAGGTCCAGGCCTACAGGGACACAGGTGCCAGTGTCACAATGGTGATTGAGAAACTGGTGCACCCTGAACAACACATACTTGGACACCAGTACCAAGTAACCGATGCTCACAACATAACACAAAGCCACCCCATGGCTGTTGTAAATCTCAACTGGGGGGGGGTAACTGGTCCAAAGAAAGTTGTGGTAGCTTCAGATTTACCTGTAGACTGTCTATTAGGGAATGATTTGGAGACATCAGCTTGGTCAGATGTGGAGTTGGAGGCCCATGCAGCAATGCTGGGCATTCCAGGGCATATGTTTGCTTTGACAAGGGCTCAGGCCAAAAAGCAAAAAGGACAGGGAGGCTTGGATCCTGGAACAATGGACCAAGTGCTCCCTAAAGCTAGGGCTAGTAGAAGCAAACCACTTCCTACTATCCCTCCCTCTACAGTGGATTCTACTTCTGAGGAAGAAGAATTCCCTCCCTGTGCAGAACCTACACCAGAGGAGCTGGAAGCAGACACTGCTGAGCTTTTGGGTGAAGGGGGGCCTGCCAGAGAGGAGCTGAGTGTGGCACAGCAAACCTGTCCCACATTAGAGGGTCTCAGACAGCAAGCTGTCAAACAGGCTAATGGGGATGTCAGTGACTCTCACAGAGTTTACTGGGAGGACAACCTCTTGTACACTGAGCATAGGGATCCTAAACCTGGAGCTGCCAGGAGATTAGTGATTCCTCAGGAGTACAGAAAGTTCCTCCTAACACTGGCACATGACATTCCCCTAGCTGGGCACCTGGGTCAAATGAAAACTTGGGACAGATTGGTTCCATTGTTTCATTGGCCTAGGATATCTGAGGACACAAAGGAATTTTGTAAGTCCTGTGAAACCTGTCAAGCCAGTGGCAAGACAGGTGGCACCCCAAAGGCACCCCTTATCCCACTGCCTGTGGTTGGGGTTCCCTTTGAAAGGGTAGGGGTTGACATAGTTGGCCCCCTTGACCCTCCTACTGCTTCAGGCAATAGGTTTATCTTAGTGGTAGTGGACCATGCCACAAGATATCCTGAAGCTATTCCTTTAAGGACCACTACAGCACCTGCAGTGGCAAAGGCCCTCCTGGGAATATTTTCCAGGGTGGGCTTCCCAAAGGAAGTAGTATCAGACAGGGGAAGCAATTTCATGTCTGCATACTTAAAGGCCATGTGGAAGGAGTGTGGTGTAACTTACAAGTTCACAACACCCTATCATCCACAAACAAATGGACTGGTGGAGAGATTTAATAAAACTCTCAAAGGCATGATTATGGGTCTCCCTGAAAAACTCCGCAGGAGATGGGATATCCTTCTACCATGCCTCCTTTTTGCCTACAGGGAGGTACCCCAGAAAGGAGTGGGCTTCAGCCCCTTTGAACTTCTTTTTGGACACCCTGTTAGGGGTCCACTCACACTTGTAAAGGAGGGTTGGGAACAACCTTTAAAAGCTCCTAAGCAGGATATTGTGGACTATGTACTTGGCCTCAGATCAAGGATGGCTGAGTACATGAAAAAGGCCAGTAAAAACCTTCAGGCCAGCCAAGAGCTCCAGAAGCAATGGCATGATCAGAAGGCTGTTTTGGTTCAGTACCAACCAGGGCAGAAAGTGTGGGTCTTGGAGCCTGTGGCCCCAAGAGCACTCCAAGATAAATGGAGTGGACCCCACACAATTGTTGAAAAGAAGGGTGAAGTCACCTACTTGGTTGACTTAGGCACTGCCAGGAGTCCCCTTAGGGTGCTCCATGTCAACCGCCTGAAACCCTACTATGACAGGGCTGATCTCACCCTGCTCATGGCAACTGATGAGGGACAGGAAGAAGACAGTGATCCTCTACCTGATCTCTTCTCTTCCACAGAACAAGATGCTCTTGTGGAAGGTGTAGTTTTGGCAGATTGTCTTACTGCTGAGCAGAAAGACCATTGCATAAATCTCCTAGGACAATTTTCAGAACTCTTCTCTACTGTGCCAGGCACCACTTCTTGGTGTGAGCACACTATAGATACTGGAGACAGTTTACCTGTCAAAAGTAAGATCTATAGGCAGCCTGACCATGTCAGGGACTGCATAAAGCAAGAAGTTCAGAAAATGTTGGAACTAGGAGTGGTTGAGCACTCTGACAGTCCATGGGCTTCTCCTGTGGTACTGGTACCAAAACCCAATTCTAAAGATGGAAAGAAGGAAATGCGGTTTTGTGTAGATTATAGAGGTCTCAACTTGGTAACCAAAACTGATGCTCACCCTATACCCAGGGCAGATGAGCTTATAGATACACTGGCATCTGCCAAGTATCTAAGCACTTTTGATTTGACTGCAGGGTATTGGCAGATCAAATTATCAGAAGATGCTAAATCTAAGACTGCCTTTTCTACCATTGGAGGACATTACCAGTTTACTGTAATGCCTTTTGGTTTGAAAAATGCACCTGCCACTTTTCAGAGGTTGGTGAACACAGTCCTGCAAGGGCTGGAAGCTTTCAGTGCAGCATATTTGGACGATATAGCTGTCTTTAGCTCCAGCTGGGATGATCACCTGGTCCACCTATGGAAAGTTTTGGAGGCCCTGCAAAAGGCAGGCCTCACTATCAAGGCTTCAAAGTGCCAGATAGGGCAGGGTAAGGTGGTTTATCTGGGACACCTTGTTGGTGGGGAACAGATTGCACCACTTCAGGGGAAAATCCAAACTATCATTGATTGGGTTCCCCCTACCACTCAGACTCAGGTGAGAGCCTTCCTAGGCCTCACTGGGTATTACAGGAGGTTCATTAAGAACTATGGCTCCATTGCAGCCCCTCTTAATGACCTCACATCCAAGAAAATGCCTAAAAAGGTATTATGGACAGCAAGCTGTCAGAAAGCTTTTGAGGAGCTGAAGCAGGCCATGTGCTCTGCACCTGTCCTGAAAAGCCCTTGTTACTCTAAAAAATTCTATGTCCAAACTGATGCATCTGAATTAGGAGTAGGGGCAGTCCTATCACAACTTAATTCTGAGGGCCAGGATCAACCTGTTGCTTTTATTAGTAGGAGGTTGACCCCTAGAGAAAAGCGTTGGTCTGCCATTGAGAGGGAGGCCTTTGCTGTGGTCTGGGCTCTGAAGAAGTTGAGGCCATACCTGTTTGGCACTCACTTCATTGTTCAGACAGACCACAAACCTCTACTTTGGCTAAAACAAATGAAAGGTGAAAATCCTAAATTGTTGAGGTGGTCCATATCCCTACAGGGAATGGACTATACAGTGGAACATAGACCTGGGAGTAGCCACTCCAATGCAGATGGACTCTCCAGATATTTCCACTTAGACAATGAAGACTCATCAGGTCATGGCTAGTCTTATTGTCCTTCGTTTGGGGGGGGGTTGTGTAGGAAAGTACCATCTTGCCTGGCATGTTACCCCCATTTTTCACTGTATATATGTTGTTTTAGTTGTATGTGTCACTGGGACCCTGGTAACCCAGGGCCCCAGTGCTCATAAGTGTGCCTGAATGTGTTACCTGTGTAGTGACTAACTGTCTCACTGAGGCTCTGCTAATCAGAACCTCAGTGGTTATGCTCTCTCATTTCTTTCCAAATTGTCACTGACAGGCTAGTGACCATTTTTACCAATTTAAATTGGCTTACTGGAACACCCTTATAAATCCCTAGTATATGGTACTGAGGTACCCAGGGTATTGGGGTTCCAGGAGATCCCTATGGGCTGCAGCATTTCTTTTGCCACCCATAGGGAGCTATGACAATTCTTTCACAGGCCTGGCACTGCAGCCTGAGTGAAATAACGTCCACGTTATTTCATAGCCATTTTACACTGCACTTAAGTAACTTATAAGTCACCTATATGTCTAACCTTTACCTGGTAAAGGTTAGGTGCAAAGTTACTTAGTGTGAGGGCACCCTGGCACTAGCCAAGGTGCCCCCACATTGTTCAGAGCCAATTCCCTGAACTTTGTGAGTGCGGGGACACCATTACACGCGTGCACTACATATAGGTCACTACCTATATGTAGCTTCACCATGGTAACTCCGAATATGGCCATGTAACATGTCTATGATCATGGAATTGCCCCCTCTATACCATCCTGGCATAGTTGGCACAATCCCATGATCCCAGTGGTCTGTAGCACAGACCCTGGTACTGCCAAACTGCCCTTCCTGGGGTTTCACTGCAGCTGCTGCTGCTGCCAACCCCTCAGACAGGCAGCTGCCCTCCTGGGGTCCAGCCAGGCCTGGCCCAGGATGGCAGAACAAAGAACTTCCTCTGAGAGAGGGTGTGACACCCTCTCCCTTTGGAAAATGGTGTGAAGGCAGGGGAGGAGTAGCCTCCCCCAGCCTCTGGAAATGCGTTGTTGGGCACAGATGTGCCCAATTCTGCATAAGCCAGTCTACACCGGTTCAGGGACCCCTTAGCCCCTGCTCTGGCGCGAAACTGGACAAAGGAAAGGGGAGTGACCACTCCCCTGACCTGCACCTCCCCTGGGAGGTGTCCAGAGCTCCTCCAGTGTGCTCCAGACCTCTGCCATCTTGGAAACAGAGGTGCTGCTGGCACACTGGACTGCTCTGAGTGGCCAGTGCCACCAGGTGACGTCAGAGACTCCTTGTGATAGGCTCCTTCAGGTGTTGCTAGCCTATCGTCTCTCCTAGGTAGCCAAACCCTCTTTTCTGGCTATTTAGGGTCTCTGTCTCTGGGGAAACTTTAGATAACGAATGCAAGAGCTCATCCGAGTTCCTCTGCATCTCTCTCTTCACCTTCTGATAAGGAAACGACCGCTGACCGCGCTGGAAGCCTGCAAACCTGCAACATAGTAGCAAAGACGACTACTGCAACTCTGTAACGCTGATCCTGCCGCCTTCTCGACTGTTTTCCTGCTTGTGCATGCTGTGGGGGTAGCCTGCCTCCTCTCTGCACCAGAAGCTCCGAAGAAATCTCCCGTGGGTCGACGGAATCTTCCCCCTGCAACCGCAGGCACCAAAAAGCTGCATTACCGGTCCCTTGGGTCTCCTCTCAGCACGACGAGCGAGGTCCCTCAAATCCAGCGACTCTGTCCAAGTGACCCCCACAGTCCAGTGACTCTTCAGCCCAAGTTTGGTGGAGGTAAGTCCTTGCCTCACCTCGCTGGGCTGCATTGCTGGGAACCGCGACTTTGCAGCTACTCCGGCCCCTGTGCAGTTCCGGCGGAAATCCTTTGTGCACAGCCAAGCCTGGGTCCACGGCACTCTAACCTGCATTGCACGACTTTCTAAGTTGGTCTCCGGCGACGTGGGACTCCTTTGTGCAACTTCGGCGAGCACCGTTTCACGCATCCTCGTAGTGCCTGTTTCTGGCACTTCTCCGGGTGCTACCTGCTTCAGTGTGGGCTCTTTGTCTTGCTCGACGTCCCCTCTCTCTTCAGGTCCAATTTGCGACCTCCTGGTCCCTCCTGGTCCCTCCTGGGCTCCAGCAGCGCCTAAAAACGCCAAACGCACGATTTGCGTCTAGCAAGGCTTGTTGGCGTCCTTCCGGCGGGAAAACACTTCTGCACGACTCTCCAAGGCGAGAGGGATCCGTCCACCAAAGGGGAAGTCTCTAGCCCTTTTCGTTCCTGCAGAAACCTCAGCTTCTTCTGTCCAGTCGAAGCTTCTTTGCACCCGCAGCTGGCATTTCCTGGGCATCTGCCCATCTCCGACTTGCTTGTGACTTTTGGACTTGGTCCCCTTGTTCCACAGGTACCCTAGATTGGAAATCCACAGTTGTTGCATTGCTGGTTTGTGTCTTTCCTGCATTATTCCTCTAACACGACTACTTTGTCCTTAGGGGAACTTTAGTGCACTTTGCACTCACTTTTCAGGGTCTTGGGGAGGGTTATTTTTCTAACTCTCACTATTTTCTAATAGTCCCAGCGACCCTCTACAAGGTCACATAGGTTTGGGGTCCATTCGTGGTTCGCATTCCACTTTTGGAGTATATGGTTTGTGTTGCCCCTATCCCTATGTTTCCCCATTGCATCCTATTGTAACTATACATTGTTTGCACTGTTTTTTAAGACTATACTGCATATTTTTGCTATTGTGTATATATATCTTGTGTATATTTCCTATCCTCTCACTGAGGGTACACTCTAAGATACTTTGGCATATTGTCATAAAAATAAAGTTCCTTTATTTTTAGTATAACTGTGTATTGTGTTTTCTTATGATATTGTGCATATGACACTACGTGGTACTGTAGTAGCTTCACAAGTCTCCTAGTTCAGCCTAAGCTGCTCTGCTAAGCTACCATTATCTATCAGCCTAAGCTGCTAGACACCCTATACACTAATAAGGGATAACTGGGCCTGGTGCAAGGTGCAAGTACCCCTTGGTACTCACTACAAGCCAGTCCAGCCTCCTACACCCATTATATGCATTTTCCACACCATTTCTTTTATTGGAGTTATTGGAGTTCGAATAGTATATCTCACAATCCCGTATGGGCTTTCACCATTGGTTTTGAAGCTACAGTTAGAAAGTGAATCTGAGTCCCCAATATACGCACGTTCTCCAGTTTTGATAGAGTGGACTTAGGAGAGTAAATCTGACGCCTTCCTCAATATATTGACTTTTCCCAATATTTGTTCAATTGGAGTTAGAATAGTAAGCCTGCTCCAATCCCTAATATAGCCATGTTCCCCAATGTTTGCCAAACTTGGGTTAAAAGAACAAATCTGCCCTTCCTAATGTATGCCCTATTCTGAATGTTTGTCAGATTGAAGTTACAAAAGTAAAACTAATAAACCCCATTGTATGCACTTTCCCCTATAAGTTTGTTTTTTAAAATTGGAGTTAGGATAGTAAATCTGAAACCCCAATGTCTGCACTCTCCCCAAGGTTTTGAGATTGGAGTTAGAATAGTATGTTTGGCAGCCACCAATGTATGCACTTTCCCCAATGTTTGTCAGACTGGAGTTTGAATGGTGCATCTGACTTCTTGTATGTTTTTTCTCCAACTCAATGCGTGATCGGTGGTTGTATGACTCAATACCATCAACAAATGTATTGTGACCCAAGAATATCATATCAAATATCGTGTCTACCAAAATATCAAGTTTACATACTTTTTATTTTTCTACCAAAATACTGACCTGTCTCACTATGATAATTTACAGTTTTGAGTATGTTTATTCTTTTGACTAGGATTACTACTTTTCACTTTTGACAAATTTCACTTTGCAGTAACTTACACTTTTGTAGTAACTCCAGCAAATGGCTAGCCACTAGTATTGCATCACCCTCGCATAGAAAATAGTTTGAAGATAGAGACTTAAAGCAAACCCCCATAGGAAATAATGCTAAATGAAATTCAAATATTTAAAGTAGTACAAATATAAACACATATAACTTAACAGTAAAAATCCATACAAATAGTACATATTTATTCTTTAATTATAAATTATTTATTAACATATTTTGAAAATTCTAAATAGGTTATTGTTGGGCTTTGGGAGTGGTAAAACTTACTGAGAAACTGAGAAAGGAAAGGGAAATGAAGAAATAAATACAAAACATCTATTCTGGAGAAAGCATTTGTTTACACTATGACATAAAACTAATTCGCCAGATGCAGTAAGAAACAAGCAAACTCAACAGGAGGAGTAAGGGCACAACCAAAGACCACACATTGCCATCAAAAATATACTGACACCCCTGAATACAGTCATTAACATCTGACCCATCTAGGTATGGAAAGGAAACATACACACCAAGAAAATTTCCGACTAGCTATAAAGGCATCTCAGCAGTCTTGACATCCAGTTTAAGCGATATCATTTCCCAGTCATCACATTGCAATTAAGCCCAGGCATAGAACTTCCCTCAGCCAAACTGAGTTTTCGGAATTTGGGTGCTTCACACTACATAGAGTAGTGCAGAGTTCCTGGGTTCTGCAATCCAATGTGGAGCAGAGTTAATTTGCACACGCCAGATTTGTTTTTTGTGCTCTGTCACGAGTGCCCCAATACTCTCGCCACGCACGACTTTGGGGGTCATTATGACCTCAGCAGTCTTTTGAAAAGACCGCTGAGGGACCGCCGTGCTGAAGACCGCTAGGCGTATTATGACTGTTGACTGCTCTAGGTCCTTTTTCAGATGGAGAGCCGCCATCAGCCATACTGGCGGGCGGCGGGGAAGTGGAGGTTGCTCCACCTCCACCGCCACGCCAACAGAACACCGCCCACCAAATCACGTCCTCTGATTCGGCGTGGCTGTGTTCTGTTGGCGGTGTGGTGTCGACGGAGCAGCCCCCATGGCTCCCGTCCCCTCCCGGAGGATCGACGGACCAGGTAAGTTGATCATCCGTTAGGGGAGGGGGGCGGGGGGTATTGTGTGTTGTGTACGTGCATGGGGGTGTGTGTGTGTGTATGTAGAGGGGGTGTGTGAGTGCGTGTATGTCTGTGGGTATGTCTGTATGGATGTGTGCGTGTATGTTTGAATGGGGGTGTGCGTGTCTGACTGTGTGTGTGGATGTTGGCATGTATGTCGGTGTGTGTGCATGTATGTGTGTTGGTGGTGCCTGCGTGCATGTTGTGTGTGAGTGTCTAATGTGATGTTGGAGGTCGGGGTGGGGAGGGGGGCCCTGCCACCTTTGGGGGGTTGCAGGGGTGGTGTGGGGTGTAGGGGAGGGAGGCCTTGTGGGGGGTGGGGGAGACCCCTTTCAGTGCCAGGGAAGGAATTCCCTGGCACTGATAGTGCTTACCGCCATGGATTTCATGGCGGTTTCAAACCGCATGAAATCCATGGCGGTCAGCCGGGTCCAAATACCGCCGGCGGTATAGTGACGGCCGCCGGGCTGGAGACCCAGGTCTCCAGCCCAGCGGTCGTCTCCGCCCTGGTGGGCGGAACGGAGAAGCGGCGGATGACGATGGCTGTAACTGCCATGGTCATAATTGCAAAAAAAAGACCGCCAGCCTGTTGGCGGTCTTACCACCCCTTCTCTGCCTTCCTCCAGGGTCGTAATGACCCCCATTGTGTTCCCCCGTGCTGCTTCTAGCCAAAGCAGTCCCGCTCGTCAGCGTGAATGCATCCGGAGTAGATTTTCTACTCAGGATACATCTAAATCTAGTCAAAAAGAGGTTTTTGAGTGGATTTTCTTTTCCAATAGACCCTTGAAGTTTTTTTTTAGAATGATAAGTCTTGTCTCTTTTTTGCAAACAGGAAGGAAGATAATCGAACTTCCTGTTCCTGTCCAGCAGGCTCTTCCAAGTACTTTTTTTAATCTCCTGGTCACTTTTTACTTGGATTTCGAGGTGGAAGGATCACTTTTTTTGTCTCCCAGATATACCACTGGATTTAAGGACTTTGTTTTTGTGAAATCACACAAATAAGTTCCAAAACATTGAATAAGGGTATTGTTTGTTTGCTTGGGCATGCACTAGTATTTCTTTGTACTTTAATTTGATTTTGAAAATCTATAGTGGTGCGTAGCCTTGAGTTTAAGTTAGGGCCTAGTTACTATTTATTTTGCATTTCATTGATTTTTTATGTTCTGTAAAGGAAAAAAGTTGCACAGCTCAGTATATTTTCTACATGTTTGAAACATTTGAAATATTATTGTACTATCTCACCTAGATTTCCAAAGGGCCAGCTAGCTAGTAGGACCAGCACTAGTAGTCCTTAATGCACTGAATAAATAAATCAGTGGTATTTGTTTTTGAAACTTCATGAAGGGCAGGAACGGCATTAGATTAAATTGAAAATTAAATAAAAAATGGTGGGGATTGCTTAAATTTCTTTGTTTTTGCAAAAAGTGTATATGTTGTGAGGTAATATTTAATGACAAATAATTGGGACAACGAGTACCCTATAGTCGGAAATAATGAAACTTACAAAATAGGGCAAAGTAATCCTGAGGTGGAACAAACCCCTACTGCAGACATCAGAGACCCCATGCCAATTCCTACACCTGCTCAGCCAGATCCTTTTAAGATGGAAACTAGCATCTGGCTTTCCTCCTGGGCCCAGAGTCCTGAAATCCGTATTGGGGATGCAAATAAGGAGCGCAAGGTGATTGAGGCCAACTTAGCCACAGATTTATTAGGCCTTAGTAAACTTGGATACCCACCACTATTCAAGACACTCAAAATGCTCATGCCACCCCCCGATCTAGACGGGGCAAGAAATACATTGGGCAACACTGTAGTGGGAAATCCAAATATGGCTGATATAGATACAATTGAAAAGGGTATAAAACTTCCCCACGGCACTCCACGTGCAAGAGAGAACCCTGTGGTTGAAGCTCCCCAAGACATAATAGATGGCCTAGATACCATCCTTAGTTGGAATATTGCAGGGTTGGAGAATAAAATGAACAACCCTGAATGGGGCAAATTCATAGATGAATATAAAATATGCCTTTTCCAAGAAACATGGGCACTGGAGCCCAAATACAGAATTGGCTACAAAAGTTACTGGGTCCCAGCAACTAAGGTGAACTCAGGGAGACCCTCAGGTGGGCTGCTTATATGGCTCAGCTGTTCCTTCAAATGTCGGATTGAAATAATTGACTTGGGCTGCCCTGATTTAATGGGTTTATCAATACCATCCCTTAGCGAGAAACCACTTCTAATAATCAATATTTATAACAGGAGCCTGGGTAGCAAATATGAGTCCGACACATTGACTATTTTGGACAGCTTTCTTTCCTGTAAATCCCCTTCCCACTTTATTCTTATTGCTGGAGATTTTAATGTCACTTTTGAACCCTACTCGCTGGCCCAGGAACTATATAAAGATGAAGACGCCTACTGGGGCATCCCTCAACTGGTATCTAGCAAAAGACCAAAAATAAATAGATTAACAAACCAGGTTGTGGACATTACACTGGCACATGGCTTGCGGGCTTGCAATGGTCGCTCCCGCTCGGACCCTAATCTTCACCCTACATTCAGGCGTGGGATACAGAAGAGCCAGATAGACTATATTTTGCTTGATATCCGCCTGTGGGGCTATATGGTTGACATGAACATTGTAGAACATGAAGAAAGTGACCACGAACCATTGATTTTATTCCTTAGGAACCTATTACCCCTACTTGAAGTCTCTTGTCCCAAGACCCACGAACAACAGCTTGCATTGACCAACAATAGACGAAATGTTAGATGGGAATCCCTGAGCACCGACACAGCCACTTTGGCATCTGCGTACAGGCAGTTGGCTGATCACATGGATCGTATATCTCAGCCTTTAGAAGATAGTGGTGTGCTTATAGCAGCCCACACACAATTCTTTAATTCTCTAAAAAATCTTTTTACTAAAGAGTCTGCAAAAGAAGTTAAAAAGAAGTGTAACGCAAGGTGGTTCAACACCGCATGTAGGGAAGCACAGCACAAACTCCTGAGAGCTTTAAGAGGAGGTCAACCAGACCATATAAGGGAAGCCAGGAAAGATTACAGACAGGAACAAAGAAGAGCCCGTAGGACATGGGATGAATCTAGATGGGTTTCTCTCCTGGAGTCTGCCAAAATAAATGACACCTCGAAATTTTGGAAATTGGTGGCTGATGCCAGCGAAGAACCTAATTGCTCGCCCGGTGCCTCAATACTCCCTGTAGAGTGGACAGATCACTTTTCCCGATTATATTCTGGGATTACTGGTGTTACTTTCAGGGAGCTGACCCATACCATGATTACTGAGACTGCCAAAATTGAATTTACCCTGGCAGAAACTAAGGCTGCGATCGCTTCACTAAAATGGGGAAAGGCCCCCGGCCTTGATAAAATACCAGGCGATTTATACAAGACAAACCCAGATATATGGGCCCCATACCTGAACCTCATTTCCAATGCGGTAACTGCAGGAGCACCTGTCCCGAGCTCCTGGTTGGGAGCAGAGATAGTTCCCATCTTTAAGAAAGGCAACCCCTCTAACCCTGCTAACTTCCGCCCAATCTCCTTACTAGACAACTTCCAAAAACATTTTGCTAAGCAAATTTTGTCTCGTTTAGAAGAATGGATTCTGGAAACCGATGCCATTTCTGATTTGCAAGCAGGGTTTAGGCCAGCAGTTAGTACCATAGATCAGGTGCTAAGATTTTTAACAATAAAATGGAAGACTGTGGAAGTAGGAGGAGGCAACCTTTTTGTAGTTTTTATTGACCTTAGAGCCGCGTTTGATTTGGTCCCCAGAAACCAGCTATGGCTGACACTAGCCAATATGGGTGTCCCACATGGCCTTTTGAAACTTATCATCCGACTACATGAGAATACTTATGCCCAAATCAGGAGCGGCAAAAATGGTGATCTAACAGAAGCAGTGGCTATTGAGAGGGGAGTCAGACAGGGGTGTGTTTTGGCCCCCACCCTTTTTCTTCTATACATAAATAATTGTATTAAGTATTTAGCAAATTGCATTAATGATTCCCCAAAGTTGGCCGGGACCAAAGTTCCATGCCTACTTTATGCAGATGACACTATTCTTCTGTCTAAATCATCCATGGGAATTCAGAATCTGGTTAACCAGTTCGGGGTATTCTGTAGAGATTACGGGTTAGACATAAATCTTAAGAAAACTAAACTCATGATATACAGTGCCCCGAATAAGAAGCTCAGAGCAAATATTAAGATGGATTCAATTCATCTGGAGAGGGTAATGGAATACGATTATTTGGGTATCAGACTATCTGATAAGGGCAGCTGGGATCCAGCTATAAGGAAAGGGGCTCTAACAATCAGCCAAAGATGTGGAGTGATAGGACGTAAGGCTAGCACTGCAACAAGCCCCCCTCTGACCCTCATCTCTGAAATCTACAAAGCCCAAATCCGTGCCGCGGCCCTATATGGAGCGGAACTTTGGGGATCTCACAGACAAATGGACACTCTTCAAATCAAAGAAAATAATTTCCTTAGACACATATCCAAACTAGGGAAGGGCACGCCGATGCTCCCCCTAAGACTGGACCTGGGTCTAAATAGTATTAAGGATACAGCATACCTAAAACCACTTCTGTACTGGGTCAGATTATGGAAAACGGAGGAGCTCGAACCCTTCAGACTAGCAGTTAAAGAACTATTGCCACCTTGCTATGGATGGGAAAAAGTACGGTGGCTTAGGGAGATGAAAGTGGCTTGGGTTAAACTGAACTTAGCCCATTATTGGGAGAATCCCGAGACGATTCCTGGTAACGCTAAACGCTTGATCAAAGACCGCTATTGGGAAAAGATCCATGAGGAATCTCTCGGCTCAATTGGGTTGGGTCGGTTGACAGCAGAGTTTCTGCTGGTCAAGCACGAACCTCTGCCTGAAAGCTTCCTGGATCTCCCTATGCCAGCCCGTGCTCGCTCCTTATTACTTCAGTTCAGATATGGAACATTGGCAGTCAACAGCTTTACGGCTTGCTGGTCGACCAATAGTTCTTCATCTGACAAATGCATAAACTGCCATCTATGCAAGGAAACTTCTGAGCATGTCCTATTTTTCTGTCCTTTGTACAAATGCCCTCCCGGGAAGTGGATTATTCCTCTGTGCAAAACACTGCCATCACAAAACCGTAACAGTGTATATAGAATATGCAAATATGACACTTCCATGCTGATAGTGAGTTCTGTTTCTAAATATTTGGCAGCAGCATGGAAAATCCGCAGTAGGATTACTACAGATCTTATTCCACCGGTTGAAGAAAGGTCCAGAAGCTAGCGAACTAGAAACCTGTTATATTAATCTGGGATCTCAAATAAAACGATAAGTGCGACCTATCGACGATATAAGTCTGTAGCCCCGAGCATGCTGTCTAGTGGGTTACCCCAATTGAAGTGACTTATAGTCCCTCAGCATATATAATTTTATAAATCGCAAGATGCAATTTATTTGATCAACATATTTAATAGAATTGATTAACTTAAGGCATTATTTTCCACTGGATGACCTTCAGCTTTTGCCAACAGGAGCTATTATATGTAGTTTTTATGTCTTATTTTATGTATAAACTTGTTTTAGAATGGTTTTTATGCTTTTAACAATTGATTATTATTATCTTAGCATCTAGCCTCTTGCATAGGGAAAGATTCAGAGATTATTTTGAGAGTCTTTTCTTAATTATTTATGAAACTTTTTATGTAGTTTTATGAATTCTTTCTTTTTTTTTTTTTTTTTTATTAATTGCTAATGTCTTTTTTATTAAGCGATGGTTTGTGACTCTTATCTTTTTGTATGTATGATCACTTTTAACTTCTCAAATGGTCCAAATTTGGACCGAATAAACTATTGATTGATGATTGAATGACATGGGAAGATGTGTACTGTTGTTGTGAAATCTTTATACCACAGTTATTTTTCATGCTTGCATTGCTGAATTAATGTTAGTGTTTTCTTCAGTGTGACCACCATGCCTCCTCATGGCCAGTGTATGTTTGTTTGTGTGTGTGTTTTTGGCATCGTCCATCATTTGTCTTTATTTTCCATGGCGTATGGCCAGGGTCCATTTTGTGTAGTCTATGTCCCTAGGCTTGCATGTGTTCTTTGTTCTCCATGCCTCCATGCCTCCTTGTTCACAGTTGTTGTTTGACCATATGGCTGGTGGCCATTTTATGCATCCAGTCAGTGTATCATTGCCATAGGCTTGCATTTGTTATTCTTTGTTCTCCTTGCTCCTTGTTGTTGTTTGACCATGTGGGTAGCAGTCATTTTGTGCATGCAGCCAGTGTTCCTTTGCCAAAGGTGCACAGCCGCGCTACAGCATTTGGTTTCTTTAGGTGTATAATAATTCAGTTTTCTCCTAAAAACTGTGGCTGGGGTGCACTGCAGACAGATCAGCAGCATTATTCATTATTTTAATGATTATTCCATTTCCCCTGGATCTCCTTGCCGCCATAGGTTTTTTAATGATTATTCCATTTACCCATGCACCTCTCTCTGACTGCCATAGTTGTCTCCTTCAAATCAGATGGAGATAAAGCAAGGAGATGTATCTGCATGTTCTACTGCCTGATTATTTGAAGTGAAATTTTATGGTGTGGTGGTGAAGTTTGACTTTACAATGTTTGATTAAATATTTAATTTGGTATTTATTACATAAGTAACCAACCGTGCCAATATTGCATTTGTCTGTACTATTTCAACCTTCAACAATGCAACTTTTCACTAACTACATGTTTTTCTTGCTTGGTTGCTTTTAGGTGCAAAAGAGAAGAGAAGTCATATTACCCGCAGTACTGCCAAAGACAAGGCCTGTACCAGTAGTCCTCCAATCTTTCTACTTGTGCAACTTAGTGCCACTGCCAACTGAAAGCTTTAAGATGGCCCCAAAGAAAGTTGCTCCCAGGAAAGTGGTCAGAGAGAAGAGGCAGCTTTCCACCAATGGCGTGCCGACTGCAATGTTTATGGGAGATGTGTGCCTGCCATACGGCCTCCGGGGAGGAACTTAGGAGCAGCACTCCCACATCTGCAGCACCACCCCAACCTAAGCCCATGACAATGTCTGTCAGTGAGGCAGCCACTGCAATCATTGTGATGCCAACAAGCAGTGATATTGCATTGGATTTTTTCCTTTCACAAAGTAGTACCCAATTGTTTCAGGGAAAGGGAAAAGTGGACAGCAGCTGCATCCAGCAAAGTAGATCTTCCTGAAGTTAGAGCAGAACAGGTGGTTGAGCTTCCTGCCAAACAAGAAGCACCTCTTTTAGAATTATTGTCTACCAGATCTCCAGCTAAAAAGAAGGGTACTACTCCACCATCTTTTCCAAGCACCACTTTGGATGACAATAATAGGGACATGTAGTATACCCTGACAGAGTCCGGGAGATGCCAGGAGAAGCAAGAGAAAAGAAAAGTTCCAGAAAGCCTTAGAATCATGGAAGGGGATGATGGTGAAGAAGATGATGACGACGAGCCAGTCATTGTGTAGGCTGGGTTAGAGGAGTCTGACATTACTGTCCAACCTGCTCTGAAGGATATGGCACAGGCAGCACCGCAAGATCCCATATTTGTAAGGTCCCAGCAGAGACCTGCACCAACTCATATCTCACTAGAAGTATGCACTGCAGAGAGGCAATCGATACACTCCCATTCCTCCAGTTCTTCTTTAGGCATTGACAGTGGCACGGTAAGAAAGTACTTTTCCCCCGTTTGAGACTTTTTACAATTAGCAAGCAGGAGGAGAGCATTACAATATGTAAATATGCAAAAGTCACCTGCGTCAGTGACCCAACAAAATATGAAAATCCAGGCTACTATTATGGGCATGTTTAGTCAGGAGGGGCCCTATGATCTCAACCACCGAATGGCACATTTGTATAATGGAAAGATGGCTAAAATGTTAGCGCTACACCTCCTCCCTTTTTTCTTTTGTGAAAGGAGTGGGATTCTTAGAGTTTGTGGCAGCTGTCTGCCCAAAATCGAAGATTCCAAGTCTGACCTATTTTGCCAGAGTTGCTTTTCCAGCGCTACATCATGATGTGCTGCAATTGGTTGAACAAGCTTTGCAGCAACCAACTGCAGCACATTGTGCTGCCTGTGCCTCATCCCTGGTGGCTTAGTGGCCAAATACAAGTAAGTATCTCTCTCTGTTTCTCTTTTACTCCTGCTTTTATACTTCTGCCTTGACCACTTTGTTTTTTCTTTTTCTATAGTTTCTCTTCATATTCTGTTGCTTCCTTGACCCTCTCCCTCCCATGCCCTCCTCCCATTGTGAAGTGCTTTTCCTGCCCTCCCAGCTGACCTGACCACCACCTCCCTCTCCTTCTTAATAATGGCCGTAGAGCTGTGAGAGGGCAACTCCACTGACCTCCTGGTCAGCGCCTGTTGCCCTACCCCGCTCCTCTGGCTGCTGCTGTCTCTGCCTTGCCTTGCCTTGGGAATGAACTGAGAGCCTGTCTGACTCTCACTTCGAGGCTCTCCTCCTCCTGCAGGCTCCTGCCTGTGCCTCATCCCTTGTGGCCTAGTGGCCATCTACAAGTAAGTATATCTCTCTGTCTCTCCTTCACTCCTGTGTTTATACTACAGCCTTTTTTCACTTCATTTTTTCATTTTTTCTTTTTCTATGGTTTCTCTTCATTCTCTGTCTCTACCTTGACCCTCTCCCTTCTATGCCACTGCTGCCCCTACAGCCCTGCACCCTCACCCTGCAAAGTGCTTTTTCCGCCCTCCGGCCTCCCAGCTGACCGGACCCCCACCTCCCTACCATTCTTAATGGTGGCTGCAGGGCGGGCGTGCCACTGGTGCACCAAATGTAAGCCCGTCTGCACCCGTCTGTGCCTGGACCGTGTCCAGCGCCAGGAACCCTGGATCTCCGACAAGCTATAACCTGGCCAGCCTCCATTACGATACCAAGATCTTCCACCACCTTAACACCGGATGTCTCAGTGCCTCCTACACCGCGTCTCTGAAGGACACCCATGGACCTTTTTCCTGCCGGAACTACAGCCTCAGGTTCAGCCGCAACAAACAACTGGAACACCTCAAACCTGAAGCCACTGATGCCCACCACAACCTCATCCCAAAAAGAGCCAGCTGGTTCACCACCAAACTCCATCAATCCAAGCGCACTTGCAGGCGTATAGAGATGAAATAAAGAAACAGCAAAACTAGTGAAGCCCTCACCTCCTTCAAAGCCGCCACTGCCACCCATCACTGACACTTGGGGAACGCAAAAAAAGCTGCACTCCGGGAATGTATCAACACCTCCCGCACAACACAAGAGAGCTTTTCACGATAATCAGCATATTAACCAATCCTCCCTCCGAAACCACCAACATCCCCCCATCGCAAGACCTCTGCAACAAGATGCCCACCTTCTTTCACTACAAGATTAAGGACATCTATGACAGGTTCCTCCAGCAGAACCTGCCCAGCATCAAAACCTACGACCAACTCAGCCTCCCAGAACCCACCCACACTGTCCACAGCTAGTCCACCCTCACCACAGAAGAGTCTGAAATCATCATGAACATCATTCACTCCGGAGCTCCCAAAGACCCCTGTCCTAACCACATTTACAACAGAGCTAGTACATCCATCACTCCAAACTCCACAAGACACAAAACAGACACTTTCACAGATGATTTGAAAAACACACCAAAGTCCGCCCTCTCCTGAAGAGACTCACAGCCAACCCATCGGAGCTAAAGAATTTCCGGCCCATCTTGCTACTACCCTACCCAGCCAAAGTCCTGAAAAAAGCCATGAACTTACAGCTGCAACAATTCATTGAAGACAATAACTCTCTGGATACCTCCCAGTCTGGCTTCCGCAGCAACCACAGCATGGAGACAGCTCTTCCTGCAGCCATCGATGACATCCACAGACTCCTCGACCGTGGCCAGGAAGATCTTTCACCTACCTCCCAGCCAAGAGCTGGAACAACCTACCCATGCACCTCAGTAAAAGCCCATCACTAACCATCTTCAGGTAGAACCTCAAGACTGAGACCCAGACCCACCACCAGCACCTTGAGACCCTCACAAGTAAGTAGTTGTGCTTAATTAAAACTGATTGATTGATTGAGCAAAGTGTTATCCACACTATAAACCTGATGACAGACATGTGGACCAGTTGTCAGGCTACTGATTACATGTGCATCACTGCACACCAGATCTCTTTTGTGGGAGTAAAGGAAAAGCTATATACAGGTCTTGGCCCTGAAGAAATTTTTAAGAGCATTCAGCGGCATGTAGCAGTTACCACGTTCACCCTGGTGTCTGAATAACTGTGACCCAGATGTCTTTGAATTGAATTTGTTGCCATAGACAATGGCAGTAACATAGTCACGGTCATGGCTTACAGTGGCTATTTCAGGGTCCTGTGTTTGGCACACTGCATCAACCTGGTTGTGCAAGAATTTCTCTGAAAAGAAGACATAGGCAGCAACATACAGAGAACATGCAGACGAATCTGCACTTGTTTCAGACATTCTTTCAAAGCCTGGAAGCAGTTGTGGATTACTCAGCATGGTACAAGGGTACCAGTTAAAGCCCAGATACACGAGGCAACAACTCATTGGAACTCCTCCTATTCTATGTTGCAATGTCTGTTTGAGCAGAACAGACAGATCAATGACTATGTCATTCTCAGAGAAGGGAATGCAACTGGCAAAGCTATGACCATGGAGGCAGACAAATGGGGCTTAGTCAAATGCCTGGCAGAGATGCTGCTCCTTTTTGAAGTTTTCACATGGGAATTTGGCAAGGAGGTCAGTACAACAGGTCACGCCGTTCCATTGTTGCATCTGCTACAGGAGTAGCTAAAGGTGTCTGAAAGGTTCACACTCAGAGATGTGAGAGAAAACTCAGAAGCGCATTCTTTGGTTGAGAGCCTAAGCTGTTGCTTGACTTGTAATGTAAGGCTACAATAGTATATTATTTCATCCAAAGGGTACATCTGTGCCACCCTACTGAATCCACACTACAAAAAATTCTTCCCTATTTCATCCCTTTTTCTGAAGGGGATATTTCAAAATACAAGAGGTGGATTATTGAGCAAGGAGGAGAACTGGAGGAAGAACGGCTGGAGCTTCCCACTCCTCAGTTCTGGGATGCCACCTTCAGCTTCCAGAGAGGGCAGATTTATCTCACAGCAGTCAATACCAGCAACAAGAACACCAGCAACAGCAGCATTAGAAACATCAGATCTAACCTCTACAGTGGCTGGTCTGAAGTCCAGTTCAGAGGCAAAGGCAAAAGAGGTCAAACTAGTGGCAGCAGCAATGACACTTCAGAGGATGTTCCAGGAGTATCTGGATGACCCAAAAGAGGTGCATGTGGATCAAAACCATTTGGTTTATTGGTATTGAAAGATGCACCAATGAGCAGAGGTCAGCATAGTTTCAGTAAAGCATCTGGCTTGTCCAGTAGTAAGCATGTCTGGTGACCTGTGTTCAGTGCAGCTGGCATAGTGTTTACAGTGACCAGGAACAGTCACTCACCACAAAACGATAAGAGATTAACCATGATAAAAATGAACCACCATTTTATACCACCCGATTACACTGTTCCTGAAACACCACAGGAGGAGGAAGAGGATGATTGGTCAGAATAAAGCATGTTTGCTGACCAACTTCTGGGTGAACCATCTGAGTTTAAGGACAAGCTCTACTTCCCGAACTTGCTTTAATTATTTTTTGTTGAACTTATTTCTTTCTTTATTTCTTTGCAAAAGAAGAATAGTTGTTGAACATGGTTTGTGTTGGATTTATGCTGCCCCACCATTTATAATAGTCAGATATATGGCAAGATTGGAGTTGGACCCGTATGCAGCGATGAAGCCCCCACATTCTCTCCAGGACATTAGAGACAGTGCCTGCCTCCCTCACATGCCATTGCCTATCCTTTTTTAATTTTCACAAAATGTAGCAGGGTCGCTCCAGAAGATCATTGATTAAAAGACTGCCAGTGCCAAAGTCAAATTCCCATGTGTTGCTACCATTAAAGAGGAGATAATACTGTGTATCAACCACTGTGCTTGGATTGGAGGAGGTAACTACTAACTATTGCACCAATGAGTAGTGATATATTGAGTGACTGTGAGTGATGATTGATGGTGAATGTGGTTATTGGTGCAGAAGGACTGTTTGCAGTGCATTTAACTAAACTGAGTCATACATTTTCCTTTATTGTTTTCTTCCACAACAAATTGATGGTTGTGTGCTGTCAGCCCCTGATGAATATTATTGTTGTGGTTTCATTTGTGTAGCATTTGGCTTTGTCACACCTTTCCCCAAATCCCCTTTCCCATCCATTCATCAAGCTCGTAAACCTTTTTCCCTGGGTTGTGTGATTTATTGAGGGGTAGCATAATGTCCATCATAAATGGATCCCATACTTGCTGGAGAGGATGTGGTGAAAGCAATACCAACTCACTGCATGACCTCTTATTACATGAGCAATATTCCTCACCAGCCACATCATCATCATCAAGTTGATATTGCTAGTTTTTATTTTCATATCAGGTATTCTTTGTTGTGTGTCAAATACTGTCATTGTGGTAGTTTGGTCTCAGTCTTCCTAAAGTTATAATATACAACCCGCTAAAACTCTGGCGGTCATTACAACATTGGCGGTAAAAGCTGCTTACTGCCGTGCAGAAGACCGCCAACAAATCGCTGCGGAAATCCGCCACAGCTATTATGACCCACAGCTCGGAATCCTCCAAAAATCAGACACCCACACAAGTCCGCCACAAGGTCAGTGATAAACTGGCGAAAACAGAACCTCCACCGTCACGCCAACAGAAATACGCCCACACTATCACGACACACGAATCCAGGCGGCGGTCTTTCAACCGCAGTATTCCATTGGCGCTCAAAATACACACACATTTACAAAACACATCCACATTGGACAATTCAAAATACACACAACGGATACACATAAACACAACACACACCCACATCACCCACAAACCCTTACGACAACAAATCACGAACGAAGGCCAGAGAGAGACACCACCATCAGTAACACTAGCATCCACAGGCACACAACACCATCACCCACAGAACTCCCACGCACCGCACACTACACACCACTAGATATCGGCACACTTATCACCCCACACACCACCCCACACATAACTTACACCACCCCATGGCATGGCAAAGACACCCCAGGTTCTCGGAGGAGGAGCTCAGGGTCATGGTGGAGGAAATTGTCCGGGTAGAGCCACAGCTATTCGGATCACAGGTGCAGCACACCTCCATTGCAAGGAAGATGGAGCTATGGCAAAGAATAGTGGACAGGGTCAACGCAGTGGGACAGCACCCAAGAAATCGGGATGACATCAGGAAGAGGTGGAACGACCTACGTGAGAAGGTGCGTTCTGTGGTCTCAAGACACCACCTGGCGGTTCAGCGGACTGGCGGCGGACCCCAACCTCCTCCCCCACAACTAACAACATGGGAGGAGCAGGTCTTGCCGATTCTGCATCCTGAGGGCCTCGCAGGAGTAGGTGGAGGAATGGACTCTGGTAAGTCAAATCTTAACTATTACATCCCCCACCCTACCTGCATGCCAGCACATACCCCCACCCTCACCCTCACCCCCATCACTCTAACTCCTCACAAATGTCCCAACATCGCAAACCACACATCCTAACACCAAACCCTGCATGCAACAACAAAGCATGGACACCCATCACCAAAGCATGCCCAATGCACATACCCAAACACCCCCGTAAGCCATCATCACACGAGGTCCCACACAGGAATGCAAGCACTGGGGTACACGGTCACCCACCCATTGCACACCATGACACACACAGATGTAATAACCATCCTTTTATACCCCTGCAGGACCCCTACCCGACGTCACCGGACAGGAGGGTCCACACATGTCCACACCACCAACAGAAGAGGCCCAGAGTGATGACAGCACCTCTGTCCAACTGGATCTAGATGACCAGCCCGGCCCATCGGGGACCTCGGGACAGCCGGTTCCCCTGACACAGTCACGGGCCACTACAGAGCTTCCCCCTCTGGAAACACAAGCACAGCACCCACCCAGCGGGCCCATACCTCTGTCCCCAGGACACGTCAATCAGCTGTGTGTCCACCACTACAGGGGACCCAGGCTAACCCACCACCCCAACAACAACAGGGACCTGGGGGCAGTGGTAGTGGGCACACGGTCCAGGGGACGGAGGCCCAGGAACATAGGGGAACTGGGAGGGCTGCTGTGCGACAGGGGGCAGACAGGCCCAGGGAACCCACTCTCCATGAGGCCCTCTCCTCCATCATGGGAGCCTACCACCACTCCCAGGAGACGATGGCAACGGTACTGGCCAAGTTTCAGGAGACCCAGCGCCTGCAGGAGGAACAGTATATGGGCTTCAGGGAGGAATTCAGAACCATCAACTCCACCCTGGGCACCATCGTAGGGGTGCTGAAGGAAGTACTCAACACCAGGAGGGACACTGTGGCACTACAAGGGGCCCCTGACACTAGCCTGGACGATGAACTGCCCACCACCTCCGCCAGCGCTAGTGGACAAGACGCCCGCCACAGGACCACCACACCAGCACCCCACCCCCTGCCGAGGGAGAACCATCTTGCAAACGGTCCCTTAGATCCAGGAACAAGACAGAGAACGATGCCAAGACCCCCGCCAAGAAATGAGACCACCCTGATTGTCATCCTACTGTCCCACTTTGTCACCCTCTCCATCCTTAAACTGCCCCAGCTCCACTTCCTATGCCCATATGGCCAATGCACCTGTGATACTAATAGACTGGACTCTGCCATGGACATCCCTCCACCATCACCCCTCACCATTTTACTACCCCCTCCAATATTGAGCACTTAAATAAACACCCTTAAAGCACAAAACAATCTGGAGTCTGTCTTTGATTTCGGAATACTGTATTAGCAATAACTGTGTCAAAAAGCTTTTTCATTTGTAATGTCAACATACCTATGTCACACAGCTCTAGTCCATGAGGAATCAAAGCAGATGTCACACAGTGGGACCCACATCTGTGAAATCGTAAGGAAAAGTGACAACTCAGTGACCATACACTGGGTGAAAACAACAGACAGTAGAGAGGCAGTAGTGTTTAAGTACATGTAGTAGGCAGGTCTGCATTCTTACCTGTGTGTCACTGGAAATATTGCTGGATCACTAAGTCCCTGTTGTACATGTCTTCTTCCTCTGCTTCCTCGTCTTCACTGTCCACAGGCTCCACAGCTGCAACAACACCGCCATCTGGACCATCCCCCTGCAGAAAAGGCACCTGTCGTCGCAAAGCCAAGTTGTGAAGCATACAGCAGGCCACGATTATCTGGCACACCTTCTTTGGTGAGTAGAATAGGGATCCACCTGTCATATGGAGGCACCTGAACCTCGCCTTCAGGAGGCCGAAGGTCCACTCGATCACCCTCCTAGTTCGCCCAGGGGCCTCATTGTAGCATTTCTGTGCCCTTGTCATGGGATTCCTCACTGGGGTCAGTAGCCATGACAGGTTGGGGTAACCAGAGTCACCTGCAAATGGCGAGGGACAACTGTTAGACACACACTAACCTGTAGGGATATCCCCAGACCCACACAACCATTTCCACTGACTAGCTTCCAGGTGCTCACCTAATAGCCACACACAGTGCCTCTGGAGTTGACCCATCACATAAGGGATGCTGCTATTCTGCAGGATGTAGGCGTCATGCACTGAGCCAGGGAACGTGGCATTCACATGGGAGATGTACTGGTCTGCCAAACATACCATCTGTACATTCATCGAATGATAACTCTTCCGGTTTCTGTACACCTGTTCACTCCTGTGGGGGAGGGACCAAAGCCACATGTGTCCCATCAATGGCACCTATGATGTTGGGGATATGTCCCAGGGCATAGAAATCACCATTCACTGTAGGCAAATCCTCCACCTGAGGGAAAACGATGTAGCTACGCATGTGTTTCAGCAGGGCAGACAACACTCTGGACAACACGTTGGAAAACATAGGCTGGGACATCCCTGATGCTATGGCCACTGTTGTTTGAAATGACCCACTTGCAAGGAAATGGAGTACTGACAGCACCTGCACTTGAGGGGGGATTCCTGTGGGATGGCAGATAGCTGACATCAGGTCTGGCTCCAACTGGGTACACAGTTCCTGGATTGTGGCACGGCCAAACCTGTATGTGATAATCACATGTCTTTCCTCCATTGTCGACAGGTCCACCAACGGTCAGTACACCGGAGGATGCTGCCATCTCCTCACATGTCCCAGCGGACGGTGCCTATGAAGGACAACAGTGAGCACGGAGTCAAACAACTCAGAGGTACGTAAACACAGCTTACACCGAACACGAATCATAATCTGATATTTGGCCTGTATGTGTGTTGAGTCTAGGCCTAGGTATGTGTGAAGGCAGTTAAAAATTAAGCCATGTGGGCCCCTGAAATGGCGGCTGCCTGACCTGTAAAGTGGGACAATGGGATGTGAGGTAACAGCGCTGGCATTGTACACCGTCGCGGTAGGCGGTCAAAGACCGTCGTGCAATGCTGCATTGGTTAACATTGGACCCTATGGGTCCAAGGAGCCAATGACGATGTACGCCGGCGGTGACGGTACGCACCGCCATTGACGTGACCGCCATTTTCTATCTGTTCAATCACTCGATACCTGATCTTCGACAGGAGAGGACCTACACTGCAAGTGCTGCTGTGACCTCGGTCTGGAAGAGACAATGGCTCGAGCGTCTGGGGAAAGGGCCCCTGCCTTCACATCGGAGGAGTTGGAGGAATTCATGGATGGGGTCCTCCCCCAGTACACGCTATTCTACGGTCCTCCAGACAAACAGGTAAGTACACTGGGAGCATGCTCTATGGGCTATGCCTGTGTGGAGAGGGGTGGATGTAAGAAGGAAGGGGGGAGAGTGCGGCCCGCAAGAAATGACGGTGAGTGCAAGTGCCACATGGCAAGGGTAGGGATGGGGCCAATCACTTTGACTGTGCAGTTGGTAATAACTTTCTCTTCCCCCTGTACAAATCATGTAGGTCAGCGCCCACCAGAAAAAACATATTTGGCGTGCCATTGCCAAGGACGTCCGGACCCTGGGGGTCTAACACAGACGAAGCACCCACTGCCGGAAAAGATGGGAGGACATTCGCCGCTGGAGCAAGAAGATGGCGGAGGCTCAGCTGGGGATGGCCTCCCAACGTGGGAGGGGTGCCCGTCGCACCATGACCCCCCTGATGTTCAGGATCCTGGCGGTGGCATACCCGCAGTTGGATGGGCGCTTGAGGGCATCACAGCAGCCACAAGAGGGTGAGTACACTCACATTCTGCTGATTTTGCGTGCAGTGGAAGTGTCTGGGTGGGGGAGGTGGGCTGTGGGTTTCCCTAGGCCAGGGCGAGTTTAGTAGGCAAGGTCCCTCCGTAAGGTAGGCCATGTGGCACCCCACCCCACCTCTGTAGAGTGCCAAGTACACCTAGTCATGCCCCTGTGTCATCCATGTGTGCAGATGTCGTCATAGCCTAGTAGGCCATTTCCCAGGAATTGAACAGTGGAGCCCAAGAGCGCAGCGTAGTGCAGGGGGCTTGTGTGTCTGTTGTGTCCACCAACGATAGCGGTAATGCATGCACTCAACATGTCTTTCTTCTGTTGTCCCCCCCTTTTTGTGGTCTCCCTGTTCTTGTGCGCATTAGCATCATCAGGCGGAGGAGCAGTGGCACCAGAGCACGAGGGGGCTGCATCCCACATGGCCATGGAGGGCCACACTATGGAATCGGACTTCACCAGTGGGACGGAGGGCGAGGGGAGCTCCACGGCGGGGACAGGAGCTGAGACCAGTGACATGGACTCATCCTCTGATGGGAGCTCCCTTGTGGTGGGGGCAACATCTGTGCCCCCCCATCTACAGGTACAGCCACCCCCCTCCTTCCAGCACCACCCTCCCAGCAGCCCCTCAGCGTGTGCCCCATGCCCGCTCTCCCAGGAGGGTGGGCATCACCTTCACCCCAGGCACCTCAGGCCCTGCCCCAGTCACCCTTGCTGCTGTCAGTGAGGAGGCCATTGACCTCCTCCGGTCTCTCACTGTTGGGCAGTCTACCATTTTGAATGCCATCCAGGGTGAAGAAAGTCAGTTGCAACAAACAAATGCATTCCTAGAGGGCATTCATTCTGGTCAGGCGGCCCTTCAGCGAGCATTTCAGACTCTGGCCTCAGCACTGATGGCAGCCACTGTTCCTTTGTCCAGCCTCCCCACTCCAACTTCCTCCACCCAGACCCAATCCCCTGTACCTCGGCCTATCCCAAGCACACCTACAGACCAGCATGCAAACACCTCAACACACAAGGGTAGTTCTGGCAAACGTAAGCACCATACATCCCACAGGCACTCACGCAAGCATCACACACATGCAGACACACCAACATCCACTGCCTCCACTGTGTCCCCCTCCTCCTTGTCTCCCTTCTCCCTCCCTGTCTCGTCTACACTCACACCTGCATGCACTACCTCTACAGCCACTACTACCATCACCAGCACACCTACCATCACAGCCCGCTCACGTGCAGTCACCACCCACACTACCATTCACACGTCCCCTGTGTCCTCTCCCAGTCTGTCTGTGATGCCCCCTCCCAAGATACACAAACGCAGGAACACACCCACCCAACAGCCATCCACCTCACGAAAGCCTCCTGCGCATGCACCTTGACCCAAAGTCAGCAAACGGACACCTCCTACAACCACAACCTCTTCCTCCACTCCCAAACCCCCTTCAGCTACCCCTCCCAGTGTGTCCCAAAAACTTTTCCTGTCCAACCTTGACCTCTTTCCCTCACCTCCCCCACCCCATCCGTCTCATAGGGCCCGAGCTAGCACCTCAGCCACAACATCTCTGGGACCAGTGGTGCCTGTATTCACCGGAATCTGGAGTGCACCGGCCACCAGGGCAGCCAGTGTGGCACGGAGCCACAGCACAGACAGTCCCCCACCTGTGAAGCATCTGAAGTTGGCCAGTGCCCGGCGGGAGAGGGGGAAGACTCCAGCCACCAAAGCCGCTCCCAGGGGTACAGGTGGGAGTGTGGAGTCAGCTGCGACACCTTCCAAGGTGGGGAAGGGTCACAAGAAAGTCAGAAAGTCTGGGAGGAGCAGCACAGCGGAGAAGACCGCCATCATCCCAGCTGCCCAGGAGGCCACCACCAGCACAAGCCCAGCTGCCCAGGGGGCCACCGCCAGCACAAGCCCAGCTGCCCAGGAGGCCACCGCCAGCACAAGTCCAACTGCCCAGGAGGCCACCGCCAGCACAAGGCCAGCTGCCCAGGAGGCCACCGCCAACACAAGCCCAGCTGCCCAGGAGGCCAGCACAAGCCCAGCTGCCCAGGAGGCCACCGCCAGCACAAGCCAAGCTGCCCAGGAGGCCACCGCCATCACAAGCCCCACTGGTCCATGAAGGACCGTCAGCAGCTGAGTCACTGCAAAGGAGGCCGCCGCTCCAAGCACCGCTGAACAGCGCACCGCCGTCTCAAGCACTGCTGAACAGGGCACCGCCGTCTCAATCACCGCTGAACAGGGCACCGCCGTCTCAAGCACCGCTGAACAGAGCACCGCCGTTTCAAGCACCGCTGAACAGGGCACCGCCGTTTCAAGTACCGCTGGCCCATGAGCGCCAAGGGCACTGACGCTACTGACTTCGTCACTGGCAGGATTAAGCACTCTGGGCACCAGGCCCCCTCCAGAACCAGTGGAGACTGTCATCCACTACCTCTGTCCTTAGCAGGATGAAGCACTCTGGGCACCATGCTCCCTCCGGAACCAGTGAAGAGATCCATCCACTACATCTGTCCTTAGCAGGATGAAGCACTCTGGGCACCATGCCCCCTCCAGAACCAGTGGAGACTGTCATCCACTACCTCTGTCCTTAGCAGGATGAAGCACTCTGGGCACCATGCTCCCTCCAGAACCAGTGGAGAGATCCATCCACTACCTCTGTCCTTAGCAGGATGAAGCACTGTGGGCTCCGTGCCCCCTCCAGAACCAGTGGAGAGATCCATCCACTTGAGAGACTGTTGATTTGCACTCCCCAGGATAAAGCAGTGGGCAATCCACCCACTGTAGAGACTTGAGAGACTGTGGCTTTGCACTCCCCAGGATATGGCAGTGGGCAACCCACCCACTGTAGAGACATGAGACTGTGGCTTTGCACTCCCCAGGATTGAACAGTGGGCAAGCCTCCCACTTGTGAGACTGTGGCTTTGCACTCCCAAGGATTGAACAGTGGGCAAGCCACCCACTGTAGAGACTTGAGAGACTGTGGCTTTGCACTCCCCAGGATTGAACAGTGGGCATGTGGCCCTCTTGTGGATTTGGCGTTGTGCACTCAACCGGCTGAGGTGCCCCCCTTACCCTCCCCCTGAGGTGCCTGCTTGCTTGCTCTCTGATGCCCCTGCAGTGTTCTCTCCGTCATGGTCGGGGATCTTGTGTGGGCCTCGCCCATACTGTGTGGGCCCAGTGTTCCACGGACTTAATTGGAGTACTACCTGGACTACTATGCTTGGTATATATTTTGTACATGGTGTATATATATATATATTTTTTTGCCTACTTGCTTTTAATATATTACAATGGTTACACTCATTTTCTATTGTCTTTGCATTCTTCCAGGGGGGTTGAGGGGTGTGACTGTGATGTATCATGCTGTATTAGTGTGTGTGTTGTAGTGGGTGGGGGTGTTGCGTGTTGCGTGTGTGTGTCCCTGTTTTTTCCCCTCCCCCTCCCCTGTGCCGTAGGTGCAGTACTCACGGTGGTCTTCGCCGCCGGCGTTCGTACTCCTGGTAGAGGAGCAGGAAGACAATCACAGGGAGTATGTGGAGTTCCGGGTCCATGGCGTCCTGGTTCCTCGTGGGGTGTGTAGAGGTGAGTGTTTTCCCTTCGAAGTCCTGTTTCCACCGTGTTTTTATCCATAGTGAATACGCCCCGGAAAAGGTGGCGGATTGGCCTGTTGTGATACTGTGGGCAGTACATTGTCCTCCGCCTGTCTGTTAGCGGTGACCGCTGCGCTGTTTGTTTGTACCGCTGTGGCGGTCGGAGTGTTAAAGTGGCTGTCTTTGTTGGCGGTTTTCGCCACGGTCGTAATTGCAAAATGTTTACCGCCGGCCTGTAGGTGGTCTTACCGCAACTTTAACACCGACCGCCAGGGTTGGAATGACCACCTCTGTTTTTTTAATTCTAGTTGACAGTGATGGATAACCCTTTGATTATTCTTGCAGTTGGAGTTTGCATAGGTGGGAGTGGCATCTTGTGTCTTCCCTATTAGTGCGCTGGCCTGCTACTACTACTACCACCTCCTTAAAATGCCACCTTGGTAGAAACCCCGCAGTAAGAAGACTAAGGTATTGATCCTTGCTTCATCTACTCAGATAAGAGAACAATTATGAATTGAAGTGAACTTGTTCAGTTAGTTATTAACTTTTACTGAAGAAGATGTTGTTTGTGTGTATTTAGGCTTTTGTAGGCAAAATAGGCAATGTCAATCATCCCCTAATGGTCAATATAGCTACAGAGGACAGTAGAGCAAGGGTAAATGTAAATGACATACACCTTTTTCAGCAGATTCAAAAAAACAGGCTACACTAAAAGACAGCAGTGCAAGCTAAAACACAAAAATAAACATTTGAGACACATATCAAGCCAAATAAATTATAAACATTTTTACAAAAAGAATACCCACATCAGTCCCACCCATTACCCCAAACAAATGGCCCCATCCCCAAAAGCCATAATTCTACAACAAAAGTCCACAACGAAAGTAAGAATTCCAAAACCCAGTACCAACTCCCTTCCCACCCTCTCTATCCACTACATGTCCCTCCTACCAATAATTACAAAAATAAATAAAAAAGGGCTCTGGAGAGGCACTCTTGATTTGGGTCCAGAGCTGGTCCAGGCCCCACTCAATCCTTTCCAGACGGCTCTCCACCCACCTCTCCAGGTAGTACAGTCTCTGCAGGATGGGCTGCAGCAATGTCCTATGCCTGTCAACTTGGCGGGGATTGTGATGGAATGGTTGGGAGGCTGGAGATAGCTTGCTGAACTGGGGCTTGGGTCACAGGCAGCTTGTATTTCCTTCTTTTTATCCTCCACAAACACCAGCCACCTGTATTCGGCCTGGATGGTCACCAGCCTCTGCTGCCTGAAACCAGTGGATATTTCCTCCTGGTGGGATTTGATATTTTTTCCTTTTAAGAGCTTCTCTAGTATCTAAACAGACACTTTGAGTATAAAAATAAAAATAAATTACCCCTCATTCATGAGTAAGGTATTATGCACTATGAAGTATAAGGTGTTGTGCTGCTAAATTAATGGAGGCATGCTAAGCAGTGTTTCAGGTACTTTGCTACTGTTTGCAGCAGAGGGAGCTATAGTTAACAATTATCTATCCTTAATTTCAATGGCCCTGCTCTTCTCCAAATACCTTTTACTTTCTACGCTGACTCCAAAGAGGCAGATGAATAATAAATAAGATACTACGTCACACATGTCACGTATAAAATGTGGGTATTATTATCCTGTCTGCCGCATGTAGACAGTGTAGAAAACAACGCACTGCACTACAGGGAAATAAACGGGCCATATCTATTGTATCTGACATGTTCATCACAGAGTATCCCTTACACCAAACTTGAAATCAAATCAGGCACTTAGTCCGACTTTACTCACTGTCCTCGCCCTTCACCAGAAATTATTTCCAACAAATTCATTTGCTGGACAGTAAGGAATGGAAACTTGACTTACTCTACTGCAGGGTAAGGTAGAGGGATTAGGCAGGAAGAAAGCTTTCTCAACAAACATACATGTTGAATATTATTTATAACACTAGTTTCCTTAGGCCTGCAATTTTCACAGTAGACAGTAGAAAGCCCAAAATATGTTCTTAGTCTTACAGTACCACAAGATGTATAGGAGAGAGTAAAAGATTACTAACAAAGCAGAAGAAACCCACTACCCATTGCAGATGGGAAACTGTCAGCTACCAAAAACAAAACATGAAATAAGGAAAAAATATAAAATGCAAGGATAACAAGACATAAACAAAAATTGGATAGGAAAGTTGGAGAAAAAGGAGACAGTATAAAAAAATAAACGCATCAAAATTCAAAGTAGTATAATAGGGGGCAGAGGCAAAAGTTAGGGAAATAATAATAATAATAATTAATAGGACTTACTGGGATGACCTGAGCTCTTAGCATAGGTGCTAGTGGTCTGCGCCTCTTCACCAGCTCTTGCCGAACCCACCTCTGTGCTGCCTCTCTTCTTGCCCTTGGCTGCTTATGTAAGAAATAAAGAAAATTAAAAAATAGATTAGTGGTACAGTTAACCTTCAAAAAATTATTATAACAGGCAAATGCAATAACACTGAACTTATCTAAATCAGATTGCATATGGTACTAGTATCGACTATCGTTGAGTTGGCTGTCCTCCTAAAATGTCTATTCCAAATTTCCTTAACAAAACATAAGTTTGGAACTAATGCATTTCAATGAACGATCTTCGATTCTATTCTCATTTCTCAACCCCCTTGATGGACCAACTCAGTCTCTCTTTTTTGCAATGCATAGATGCATACTAGAACTACATAGTGTGAAATTGCTTGGGACTGTATGAGCTACATAAAGAAAGTCACAGAGAGCACCAACTTACTGATATCACTAATTCACTATAGTAACCGGAGGACAGGGTAGTCTGTATTGCAATGGCTTCTTACATAATCAGCTAAAAGAGTGCTGACGAGTGCGATGAGGTAGCCCCCAGTACCTGCATAGCTCAAACTGGATCACATAATAATATCGTTAACATAAACTAAACTAAACTTACCTCTAAGTGTTCTATTCAGAAAATAAGTTAGCATTGTAGAATACAAATACAACAAATAATACAGTTAATACTCACTGAGCCCTGGAATCTCGATGCCTAGCAGGTCGTGCTCCCAGCCAAGGAAATCTGCCCAGAGATGCGTCAGCTGCTGGATGGCGCACTGGACCTGGCTGATGCGCTGGACACACCTGAGCACCCTCTCCCAAAGACGTTGACGCTCCAGCCAGGCCTGCCACCTGCTGCCATCATGGAAGGGCGGTGGCAGTGCATGTAAAAAACCAGTGCTGCCACTTCCACCTCACAAAAGATGAACTGGGGCTGCACCCCTTGGCGGGAGACCGCCGGTTTTCCTCTTCTGACCACGGCTGAACCGCCGCGGTCAGAATGCCCTGCGGGGCACCGCCAGCCTGTTGGCGGTGCTCCCGCCGACCCTGGCCCCGGCGGTCTTGTACCGCCGGGGTCAGAATCACCCCCTGTGTGTGATATTCATTATTTGTTGCCTGGCATGGCATTTGGTTGCGCGGTTCTGGTCAGTGGATGCCCCAATATGCTGCTTTAGGCATTCCTAAGTGGTCCTGCTTAGGTATGTAGGGTGGTATATATATTAGGTATTGCTAGGTAGCTAGCTGGCCATGGCAGACAGGGCTTAGTTGGTCCCAGTAGGTGTGCAGATGGTAGTGTTTGGGTTCCTACCTGCTGTAGTACCTAGGCAATGGTATGTCACTGTGGTCCATATTACCCATTCTTAGTCCCAGTGAGTGATAGTGATGTGTATGCCATCTGTGCTGTTGGTGCTGTGATTGACCCTGTGCTCCCCTTCTTTCTCCCCCTCTCTCCTTTTGTCATCCTGCCCATGTGTGCATTAGCATCATCTGGCAAATGAGCAGGGGCACCGGCGAGTGAGGGAGCTGCAGCCCACGGGACCCAGAAGGCAGAGTCCACTGACGCCAAGGGGACAGTGGCCTGGAGGGAGCACCACAGGGAGACTGGAATTGACACAACTGACTCTGTGGAAGCTCCCTGGTGGAAGCTCCCTGGTGGTGGTGGACCCCTCTGGGACCACCTCAGCTACATCATCTTCCGCCACACCCCTCCCAGTAGCCCTTCACAGAGTTGCCCACGCCCGCACACTCAGGATGGTGGGCGTTTCCTTCACCCCAGGCACCTCAGGCCCTTGCCCAGTCAGCCCCGCTGCCCTCAGTGAGGAGGCTATTTACCTCCTGAGATCCATCTCTGTAGGGCAGTCAACCATAATGAATGCTATCCAGGGTCTGGCATCCCAGATGCAGCAATGCAATGCTTTCCTGGAGGGCATACACAGTGGCTTTGTGGCCCTTCAGAGATAATTTCAGGTCCCTGTTTCTTCCGTCCCCCCTCCAACTACCTCTTTCCAGTCCGTGTCTCCTCTCCCCTAACCCATCCCACGCACACATTCTGACAACCATGCATCCAAAACAACAGACAGGACTCGCACAGACAAACACAGGCACCACACGTCAGTCCACAAGCACACACACAACCAACACACAGATCACACACAACAACAGCCACTGCCTTCACTGTCTCCCCCTCCTCTCCTCCCTCACAGTCACATCAGCACTCATACCTGCATGCACAGCATCAACAGTCCCAGATCCTGCCACCTGTACAGCCTTGTCCTCATTCACCACAACAGCAGACCCGCAGACATGCACCCAACACACAGCAGTCACCACCATCACCACCTCATGCAGCATACCCACCTCACTTGCAGACACCACCACAACATCCATCCACACATCCTGTTTCTCCTCCCCATCCTGTCTGCCCCTCTCCAAAGACACATAAACGCTCCCTCTCAGACCCCCAACAGTCATCCACCTCACACATGCACACTGTCCATGCACCTGCACCCCAGTCCAGCTCACCCCCTCCTCCAACAACCACTCCCTCTACCTCCACTCCCATTCCTCCTCCCACAACCCGCCCGTTGATCCTAAGAAGCTCTTCCTTTCATGCCTTGACCTCTTACCACCCCACCCCCATCCTGTCTGTAAGAGAAAAGTCCCACCCCCCCAGTCCTGTACCTCTAGCTCCAAATCGACTACAGTTTTTCCCCCTAAGCATACTCAGTCCAGAGAGACCCCGCAGCAAAGTCAGCGATGTCCATACTGCTGTATTACTGAAATTATGGGTAGGTATCTAAGATGTTTGCACCCCAGCAGAGGCTAGCTGTGTCCCTGCGGGCCTCAATATGTTTGTCCCTTCAAGAGCAAGTCCCTCTTAGCTCTCTTTATCGTAGTCTTCTAAGAATACTGTGCCAGGTTTTGCAGGATCCAGCCTCTTCCTCCCAGGTGCCATTTTGACACTTCCCATTTGGGACATTCGCCCTGTGTCAATCTATAGTCGGGGCGGGCCTCGGCACCACCATTTTAAGGTCAGGCAAGCCGGTGTTTTTGACAATTCAAGATCTTATGTCCTGTGAAGAGTCCAGTTTCAGGATGCGTGGGTGGCCCTGATTTTCCAATGGTGGCAGGTATTGATGGTGGGGTCACCCTTTACTGCTGTTCAACCCCCCTCAGGCCCGCCTCTGGAGCTTCGCTTATGGTCTCCGCAATTTACTCATCGGCATTCTCAGTGTTGTTGTCCCTACCTCCATTGCTGCCAGAACCACCATGCTCCATCTTTACCGCCTGCCGTTCCTCTTATATACCTGCTTTCAAAGGCTTAGGCTTTGTTTGCTTGGGAGAACACGTGTGATTAAGAAAATGTCCTGTTCCAAATCTACATTAATACAGTTTCCCAATATGCTTGCTTTATTTTAAATGCCTTTAGTTATCTTCTGTGAGGAGGCCCATATCTCACCCATTGTAATCATCTGACACTGATTCTTGCCATGTTTAAGCCATGGGGTAGAAATATTTTTATCCTGTATAAGAAGTTCTGACAGGGTGACCCTGTATGAATTAAAATCCTCAGATGTCCATAAGCGTACGCAATATAATAGCAGTTTTAAAGATATTATAAAATGAATGTGCTTATGGGCCATGTCAAATCTGAGAAGTGCAAGCAGGATGCTTGTGGGTGGGCTTAGCAAAGCCCTAATAAATTTATTTTCAATCAGTGTAAGCCTCTGGAAATTTGTGTATGCCCAAAGCTCAACACCATATGTTTCTGCTACTACTGCTGTGGCATGATACACCCTGAGGACTGGTGAGAGGGCACCCTCACCGAAGCCTTATATTTCCTCCAGATTGATGCTGGACTTTGGCAAACGATAGTACTACTTTTCTCAATTTGCATGGCCCAAGTTGGATTGTCCGCCAACCTTACACCTAAATAATCAAACTGTTTTGCCTGATCGATGGCAAACCCACAATAGCCATTGTGCCCTGAAATGGCTTATGCAAGTTTAACACCATAAACTTAGATTTGGCAGGGTTTATTTCCAGGCCCTAGCTCAGGCAGAAAGCTGCAAAAGTGCCCATTTCTGTTTGGAGGCCCATTGGAGCTCTCAAGATAAGGAGGGTATCAACAGCAAATACTGAAATTGGTACAGAAGATCCAGCTAGTTTGGGGGCATCATGTTTGCACTGTGCTAATGAATCAACCGGACCATTGATGTAAACGCATCCCTGTCTGACCCCTTGCTTTATTGGAATCTACGTAGTGAGATCACCCCCCTTGTTCCACCTCACCCTTGCATATGTGTTGTTATGTTGCAATCTCAAAATCTGGAGTTGGTCATCGGGGACACCATACGATTCAAGGATCCTCCACAGGTGTTCCTATCTGGACCAAATCAAATGCCACCGTCAGATCAATGAAGGCAACATAGAGATGGCCCTGCCTGAGGGTTATGTATTTCCAACACAGTGTTTTAAACCTGAAAACTTGATCAGGGGTGCAAATGCCTTTTTTTTAACCTTGCATATGGGTCCTCAAGGATGTGATATTCCAAAATCCAGCTTTGGAGCCTTTACAGGACTTGCCTACAGAAAACCATTCAGTTGATATTAATTAGAATACTAAATCTGACACCCCTCACCAATATGTGCACTTTGCCGAATGTTTGCCAGACTGTAAGCCTTCAGTCATGGTTAAATTATCACTGTAGTGGATGGCACAATGGGTTGTGACATTTAACGTACAGGCCTGGGCACAGCTTGGTACCATGTACTAGGAACTCATAGGTAAACAAAATATGCAAATCAGGAGTATACCCTTTTAACATGTTGGAAGGAGGTGCACACATACTTTACCACTGGTTAGCAGGGATAAAGTGTACAAGTTCTATAGCCAACAAAAATAGAGTTAAACAAAACAGCCCAAAATGTGGGTCGTATGTGAACAATCTTTGTAATGTGAAGGTTTTCTTTAGCATTGTGGCATATGATCTCCCAAACATGCATTTGCAGGTGGTTCGATAGGTTGATGCACATTCATTCACATGACATGAAGTGAAACAGACGCTTCTGTACTGATCAATTCATGCCTCTTCACACACATGTGGAAAGTGATTAAGAGACACATTGTGATATATGACTTCTAAGAGTCTTGTCTCAGTAATGCAGATTGACCTCTACTCAATTGAAAAATGGATGACAACTTGTGCCTGCTTATGTGGATTTTCTACAAACCAGAGTGGGTTTGTTACAAGGGGGCTACCAGGAAGTGGTTTCCAGTGAAATTGTGAAGGGATACAGAATGAAACATGTCATATGGCACAAGGATTCAGACAAACACAGCATTGAGCTGTGTGTATCAAGGACATAAATTCCCCGAAATGCCAGGGGTAATGGTAGTGACAACCTACATACTTTAACCCAAGTGACTTGACAATTAGTGACATCATAGAACCAGATGCATTCCCATGATATGATGTCATAAGTCCTTTGATGCTGATGACTTTAAGCAATTACATCACTAAAGTTAACAACCCTGCAACAATTGCAAGCTGAATGGAATACCACAAGGTTATGTGTATTTTAGTTATCATTCATATTTAAAGGAGCATACTGACATGAAATGTCAGTAGTGCAGCAATTACCTACCTATGCGTAACTATTACATGTACAATTCTGAAGGTACAGACATAGGATGATAATTATAGTAGAATAAACACTAAGCAACACTTGTGCTTGGTGCTGTTTCTGCCTCAATCATATCCTATCATATCTCTTTCTTTCACCATCTCTCCCTCTCTCACAGAAGTGTCCCACAGTCACTTTAACCTCCACAGTGGCTATTTCTAGCTCCTTTCTTCTCAGTCTTCTTCTCATCACCTACCTCTTTCTCTGTCCTACTCACCTCTATCTTGCCCAGGGTTCTGCAAAACCTACCCTGTTCTCTCCTCTTAATAAGACATCTTCAATTGTGTTATACCCAACTTTGTCATTCACTTTAATGTGTACATATTCTAACACTTTTGGCCATGAGTTATAACTCATTACCTCCTCAACAGTCTTCCTTGCCATAAGAATCATGTAATGAGCTTTAGCTCCCCCCACTAAACCCTGCAAGCACATTTAGCACTCTAGCCTTCCTCATTGTCGAATCGTAGGGTGTCAGGGGCACGCTGGCTCCATTATCTAGCTGCGCACCAGAAACAAGGACATACATACATGGTGGCTTATAACATAGGACCCCGGCTCCAAGGGCGTACTCCGGTGTTGCTGGCCAAAGGCATACACATGACCACACCCGCTGGCTGCGCCAACTTTCTTGAGTCCTATTCACGTGACCCGTGGGTCACTTCATTAACATACAACACTAGGGGGTGTATCCCGAAATACCCATCTGAACAAACTCCACTTGGTAGTGGTCGCAACACCGTTGCATCACCAGCGCAACACTACACCCCTTCCAAAACATAAAACAGAGTAACAGGGTTCAAACTGTGCACAGGTGTAGCAAGAAGCACTCAGACAAGGTAATATCGCAATCGAGTCGAAGGTACAGGGCTGCTTCTCAACTCATACCATGACCACACAGTTCTCCTGGCGGGCGACAGGGCTTTGTCACGACTGGCACCCAGACTGCTCTCCTGATCATGGGATTCAGGAACGTCACTCACTTGTTCATTTCTTGACCCGTGCTCTCCCAGTCGGTCATCATCTGAAACATCATCCGGGTCCGGTAAGGTGTGGTTACTCACAGTGTCTACATCAGTGTGAGAGACCGGGAGGCAGAATCTTTGGAAATGGGAGATATTTCAGGCAACTTGTTCTGTTCCCCTCTGAACAACTACCAAGGATCCTTGTAACCGAGCTATAATCCACGGGCGATTCCCGAATGGTGCTCGGAACCTAATCTCCGGCCTGCAAGTCTGATGTGCGGGACCTTGGTCATTGGAGCGCTTTCTTTTAAGATATTCTTTAGCTTAGTCAACCATTTCAGGAGTCCATGATTTATGATGGGGAATGACATCTGCAACAACCCGCCCCATGGAGAGGTGACTTGGGGCAACCCCCGACGTAAAGTGTGGTGTCTGACGGTAATCTCACAGAAACGAGTACACCGCTAGTTCTGGAATTTCCTTTTTTGCCACATCAATTCATACCACCCTGTTCACCATTCGCACAAACCTTTCTACCTCTCCATTGGCTTTTGGCCATCGTGGTGTTATTTTCTGGTGTTTGATGCCAAGAGAAGTGATGTATTCTGCAAACTCCTTTCCTTGAAAAGGTGGACCATTGTCAGTTCTAATGTCCTGGAGCACTCTGTGAGTGGCAAGTATTTTTACTACTTTCGGTATTACCTCCTTGGCTGTCAAAGACTGGATGATCTCCACCTCCGGCTATTGGGAGAAATCATCAATTAGTACAATCATGTGTTTGCCATCAGGAAGGCTGGCTGCAAGGTCTCTTGGGTCGCTCTTCAGTTTCTATGGGGACGGGCATACTTTGCTCTCCAGTCACTTGACACCAATGGCATGAGCGTACTAGCTCTTCAACTTTCAAGTCCATCATTGGGAACCAGACCTTAGTCTTCAGCCAACTCTTAGTCTTCACTATACCTTGAGGGCCAGCATGCTCTAGTTGAACCGCTCTGTCAGTCAGGCTGGTAAGGATCACCAGCTGGTGTCCTCGAAGGAGGCAGTCTTCACCACTAACAGTCAACTCTTGACGGACATGGTACAGTGCTTCCATAGTGGCCTGCGCGTCCGGCATTGTGTGCCATGCCTGGATTTCCATAGCTCGCATGACTCGTTGTAGGTTTTCGTCCTGGGCCTGTTATGCTCTGCACAATGCTTCTCACCTTTGATGGAAGGGTTTGAAAGAGCACCCGGTCTTCTGCAGGTTCTGGATAGACCAAGTTAGGGGTGACCCTTTCTAGTAGCCACAATGCTGCCTGACAGAGAAATGCCAAGGCAGACCGTACCCTCAAGAAGGAGCCCCAGAGGACAAAAACACCCAAAATGTGAAAAAAACTCTAAAACAGGAAGTCCTGAAATAGAGGAAAAAGCAGGAATGAATGCAGGAAAAATTTGTAATCATAGGAGCAGGAACTGGAAAACAAAAAATGCTTCCTTGGAGGCATTGCAAAAGCAGGACAAAAACGCGGAGGACAGCGCTCTGATAATCGGAGGCACTGTCTGACCGTGGTAGTGAACAAGGACACTGCGGTTAAGCGCGGCATCACAGGGCCATTGCTTGCTGGATGGCCTCAACAGAGATGGGTAGAGGTCTAGACCTCTCCATTACACATCTGACATACTCTTCCATTTCCTGAGCCTCACTTTCACTGGTGAGGGTGGCTGGCCTCGGATGCCTCGAAAGATAGTCAGCTGGATTTCTCGGGCCCAGGAGATATTTCACCTTACAGTTGTATTCCTGCAGTAGTAGCATCCACTTTTCAATGCAAGAGGGTGGCTTTGAAGCGGTGCTGTTGAAGAGGGGGATCAGTGGCTTGTGGTCAGTTGTGACCGTGAACGGGTGGCCATATAAATTGAGATGAAAATGCTTGCACCCCAATGAATGGCAACCGCTTCTCATTCAATCTACCAGTATCTTCTTTCTGTGTCCATTGAGGACCTGCTAGCGAATGCCACTGGAGCCTACTCATCCTCTCGTACCTTTTGTAGGAGTACTTCTCCTAGCCCTGTCGGGCTGGCATCTACTGCTACGGTGGTGTTGTTCCAGGGGTCAAAATATCGCAGTGGGGTGTCACCTGGAACGCACTCTCTTGGGCTGCACCCCCTGGCCATGCTGTGGTGGCTTTAGTCAGGTCTCTCAATGGTTGTGTGAGGGGCGTGAGGTCTTTAATGAATCTCCTGCAGTAGTTCACCATGCCTAGAAAGCTACGGACTTCTGTTATGCTGGTGGGCCGGACAGTGTTGTTGATGTCTGCAACTTTGTCAGGGTCAGGAGAAACTCCCTCAGATGAAAACACATAGCCAAAAAGCTACAATTTATCCTTTAGGAATTCACATTTTTCTCTGTGAAGAGTCAGGCCAGATTCGTGGATGCGCTGAAGGACTTTCTTTAGTTGCGCACGGTGTTCTGGAATGGTTTTGTCATAGATCAAAATGTCATCACTAACATTGATGACTCCAGGTGATTCTATTAGCAATTTGTGGATCGTGTTCTGAAAAACTTCTGCAGAGCTGGAAGTTCCAAAATATAATCGGCGGTAGCGGCGAAGCCCCACATGAGTTGAGAACGTCGTGATGTATCTCCACTCTTCCGCTAAGACTAGTTGGTGATACCCTGACCAAAGGTCTAATTTTGAGAACAAGCGGGCTTTGCTCATGCCCCCCAACAAAGTCATCAATGGTAGGAGTCAAATGGCGTTCTCTCTTGATCGCAGCATTGGGCAACCTCATGCCCATGCAGATTCTGACTTCTCCTGGTTGTTTTGGTTTCCTGGCCACTACAATTGGCAACACCCATGGCGCTGGGCCCTTTACTTTTTCAATAATACCTGCAGCCTCCAGTTTCTCCAGTTCTCTTTCAACAAGAGGCCTGAGGTGGAAAGCAATCCGTCTGTGGCGGAGTGCCATGGGTTGAACTGACTGATCTATGTGGACCGTGGTTTCTTTGGTTTTGAGGCACCCCATTCCTTCAAAGGCTTGTGGGAAAGAATCGAGAATGTCACTGACAGATTCAACATAGACACCGAGTGTGAAAGTCACGATGCCTAGAGCTTCAGCCGTGTGACATCCAGGAAGTGTGCGCTGGCCTTCCTCCGCGACGTATACATATGCTTCTATTTTGTGTGGTACATGACAGATGGAAGATCAGAACCTTCCTCTCATTGTGAGTGGCTGAGCTTGCCTTTAAGCAAATTCTCTAACACAGGTCGGCGTGAGGGGTGGTCACGGCTGCAAGCTTTGATACATGGCATCTGCCATGACATTTATGGATTCTCCGGTGTCTTCTATCGCTGCTACTGGACATCCGGCAATAAGTACTTTGCACTTGGGCAGTCTCTGGTGTTTCTGTGCGGCAGCGCTGACCATGAAGATGGAGTGCACTGTTTGTGTTTCATCTTCTTCGTCGTCCATGTCACTGTCCCAGGTTTGAACTTCGAGGGCTGTTTACAGTGGTTCGAGTTGGTATACTTTTCGTCAGTCGGCACATTTTGATGAAATGATTTAGCTTGCCGCATCCTGCGCACGTCTTTCCTTTGGGTGGGCAGCCTGACAAGGAGTGCAGTGATCCTCCACATGGCCCGCATGTTCTATGCAATGGTGTTTGTTTCTTTGGTTTCGGTCTATAGGACGTAGGCGTGACTGCGGCTACTTGCTCTACCTTGACGCGGCTCTGGAGCACTGCTTCCATGTATGAGGCTTTCACTTTCAACAGTTCTTTTGTTCTTCCCATCGTCAATATGTCTGCTAGGGACCGTCCTGACTCCTCCAGGATTAGTTCCCATAATTTCGATGTGGCACACCCTTGAATAAATTTCCCTTGGATTTCATTGTTTTCATTTTGAAAGTTGCACGTGGTGGCCAATTCTTTGAGTCTCATATAGAACATGTCAATGGATTCCTCAGGGCTTTGCCGGGCTTGCCTGAATATGAATCTTTCATAGCCTACATTGACCATGGGTTCAAAATGGGCTTTAAAGGTTGCGATGAGGGCCAGGTGTGTTTTTGGTGTTGCTTCACCAATTGTTTTCGATATCTGATATATCTTTTCCTCCTAGATGCAGTAACATGGCCCTCTTTTGGGCATCTTCAATTTTCATGGCTTCAAAAAATAGCAGTACTCTCTCAACCCAGTCCTTTCACCTGGCTGCCTGTGACGATGGGGTGCCCTCCACTATGAATGGTTCTATGGGGGACATGGTATTCTTTTTCTTTTCTGTTTGTTTTCTTTTGACCCAGATCTGCCCTACTTCACCAGGGTCTACCTGCTCTCTCCTTCACCAGCTGAATGCACAGCTCAAATACTGTGTGTTGTGTTCTGCACTTGAGTTTGGCCAGTCAAGGGACAGGTGGGTGCAACACTGGGCACTGTTATGCAGGAGAACTGGCAGCACTAGTGATTTGGGTTGCTGCCACGTAAAGAGACTTCTTTACTGGGGTGGGTGAGGCCTAATCTGACTCACTGGCCCCTCACCGCGCACACGTTCCTTCCCGGAGGCCGGGGGATGCCCTTCACACCTCTGAGGTACTCCATAATTTTGTTGCCGGCAGAACATCGTCGGTGAGGCACGACTTGCCTAGCGTCTCCAACAGACTAGTAAGAGCACAGCAAGCCATGAGGCAAGACGAGCAGTGTTTGCATCGTGGGTACACACGGTAGGTACCCTCGTCACCAGTGTCGAATCGTACAGTGTCAGGTGTGCACTGGCTCCAATATCTAGCTGTGTGCCATAAACAAGGCCATACATGCTTGGTGGCTTATAACATAGGGCCCCGGCTCCATGGGCGTGCTCCAGTGATGCCGGCCAGAGGCATACACATGATAACGCCCGCCGGCCATGCCCACTTTGAGTCCTACTCACGTGACCCATAGTTCACTTCATCAACATACAACACTAAGGTGGGTATCGTGAAATACCCCTCCAAACAAACTCCACTTGGTAATGGCCGCGACACAGTTGCGACACGGGTGCAACACTACACCCATCTATCCCTAATATGGCTGACCTCCCTTACCTCTGACCTTAAACATTAAAGAAGGTACAACCTTTCTGTTTTCCTGGTTTTTTTTGTTCTGTATCACAGTATCTTCAAGCAAGTTTCAGGTAAGTGAGGTGAGGTCATGCTGTAGCGGGCCCTAATACCGAGTTGAGGTCTGGCTGGAAGGACTCACTTTGGCACTGCCAATTATGCTGCTGAATTGGATTGCTAACTTTGAAGCCCTGCGATAGACTGGTGTCCAACTGTTACCCTGTAGTTTCTCAGGGTCCAACATGGCAACAGCTGTGGTGCAGAGACAGCCACCAGTTCTCAAGTAAGTGTATGGCTGCACTGCAGGACATGTGGGCGGCATGGCAGGGATACCGTTTTCAGGGGTAAAACTGTTTGGCAGGCACACTGCCCATAGAAAGACGAGGTGGCATGTTTACAAAGCTGCAATGAACAGAGCAGAAGCGCGGCAGGTCCGCATTCAGGCCATTGCTGCATGCGAAGGCAGATTGGTGCCACAGAGTACGCAGCAGCATGGCAATCTGCTGATCGGCATGCACACACCTTTGTCCTTATTTTCTGTTGCTAAGCAATAAGAACACCAGCAAGATTCTTGGTGCCATCGTTGCTTGGCTGCTATTTAAACTAGTTACCAGGAAGTGCAGGCCTGTGATGCTTAAGACTTGTGCTGGGGAGTGGAGACCAGCCGGTAGTATTATGGAGATTTCTAGAAGCCTGGAACAAGCAGGACCTAGCAGTGATCGGCAGAGTAAGGTTGAGACTCCCTCGTTGCAGGCCATCCAGTTTTTGATTCAGGTGGCAGTGGCTGCAGCGTTTAGAGAGTGAGAGGGGCCTTCTTCTAAGAGACAGCACACGGATCCTTCTCCTGGTACTGATGGGAAGTAGGGAAATCTGAGAGGCAGATATGTGCAGGGACAGGAACTAAAGTAGGCCCTACAGCATTTTAAGGATAATATGGCTTTTGCATTGCCTCAGGTATCGGAAGAATCTGAGAATGTCTTTATGCAATACCAGCAAATGGAGACAGCGTTCCTTCTGATGCATGATTCTTTTAGGAAGGTGACTGAAAATGAATGATAAGACATTGACAAGACCACATTTATATGATTTTTGGCAAAGAGGTATGCTGTTCACCAATTTGCCAAGGATTTTTCAGCTTTCAGTAAAAGTGAATTCATTAATGGCAGGATTGCCATTCATGGGGAATATTTCGCCATCGGAACCTGTGGACTAAAGAATGAAGACAGCGGTGAAGAGATCCTATGCTGCAGCCAAATTCTCTATTAGAGCTTCTGCATATTTGTCTTGCACATTTCAGTAACTGTTAAAGGACTATCAGAGTCCGGCAGAGCTGACATAGCAAGGAGCGGATATTACGCCAACTTTGGCAATAATAGAACAACAGATCAGGATGTTGTCTGACATTTTGTTGTATATCCTGGGGGCAGCAGCGGCATTGGCTGCTGCTGTCATTCAGGAGACCGGTCTGGTTGAGGAATTGAAAAGCAGATGCAGTGCAGAAGGTATTGCTGATGAAAATCCCATTTTCAGGGGTTAAACTTAGAGGAAATGGTGAAGAAGTCAGTTGAGGACAGAAAACTGTTGGCCCAAACTAGGTAATCGAGGGGTAGAATCTTTGATGAAACAAGGGCCTTTGGTCAGTCAGCAACCTCTAGGGGCAACTAGCCCTTTCGTGGAAGGGGGCGCAGCTGGGGTGTCCCTTTCTCAGATAAATCCCAGTCTCAGCAGTCAGATGATGGGGTAGGCCAGAAATCAAAATTCAGACAATCTGCATGACTCCAATGTGAATATTCCGATAGGATAACGATTGACAAAGTTTCTGGAGACTTAGAGAAGTTCTATTACTGACCAATGGGTGTTGAGGATCATAGAGAAAAACTACTCTGCAGTCTTTGATTCTCCACCCCCAGAGTTTCTTTGCACAACCCCTTCTCTCTAATCCAGTGAAGAGGGTTGCCCTCATGAATGATATTCAATACCTGCTTTCAAAAGGAGATATAAAGCAGGTTCCTCTTCATCAGCAGGGCCAACGAGTGCATTCCATTCTCTTCATGGTAAGGAAAGCATCAGGAGATTTCAGGCCAGTTTAGGACTTAAAAAAGGTCAACACTTTTATTTCTCATGTTAAGTTCAAAATGTTATCAATACAAGTGATTCATCTCTTTCTGAATCAAGAGGAGGTGGTGGCGTCCTTGGATCTCTTGGAAGCCTATCTCCATGTGCTGATCCATCCATCCTCCCAAAGGTTTTTCAGGTTCTGTGTGGGCTCAGAGCACTACCAATTCCAGGTACTCCCTTTTGGGGTATCATCCTCTGTGAGGGTTTTTACGAAAGTCTTGGCACCTTTGGTGGGGGTGATTCATGAGAGGGAACTGGCTGATTTCTGCCTTCTCTTTATCTAAGGTGACCAGTCATGTCCAGGAGGGATGCAGGATTCTGAAGGTTGATGGTTTCCTCATCAACTTCACAAAGGTTTGTCTAGTCCCCATGCAGGATCTGGTTTTCAATGGAGGTCACTTGGACATGGTCAAGGAACATGTTTTTTCCAGTTGAAAGGAGAGAAACAACAGTGTCTGGAGTCAGCTCCCATGTCTCTGTAGTTGAGGTTGCAGGGGTTGATGGCAGCAGCAACTTATGTTCTTCCATGGGCACTTTTGCACATGTACCCCCTGATCAACCATCTGCTGGCACATTGGCCCCCATGCTCCAAAATGTGTGATCTCCCAGTCCAGGTGTCTCCACAGTAGGGGTGGCTTGGAGTGATGGTTGGACAACAACAATCTTGCAGGGGGACTCTGATTTCATGTGATCATGTAATCATGTAATCAAATGATTACTACAGTATCACCAAGTTGGGGTGGGGGCCAACCTTGGACTCTTGGTCTGTACAGGGGAAATGGGATAGTCTGCAAGCTGGTTGCTCTGTGAACTACATGGAGTTGAAGGCAGTCCAGTTGGCCAGTCTAAAGTTTGTATCATACCTCAGGAGTCCCCATTTTCAGGTCCTAATGAACAATCAGATGGAGCTGGGGTATTTGAAAGTTGAAGGGTGCAATCTCTGTGGTTTCTGACTAAGGAGATGATGTCATGCGCAGAGTACAATCTGTTGTCCCTCAGGGTAGTGTATCTCCTGGGGGGGGGGGAGAATTGGGCCGCAGACTACCTGAGTAGAGTTTTCTCACAACGTGTTCAGGTTCAGGTGTTCTGTCTATTACAGAGGAGGTTTGGGTATCTGACTGTGGATCTGTTTGTAGACAGGAACAATGCCCTCCTTCCATTCTTAAGCACAATTACTCCTTGCACGCAAGCATGAAAGATGGATGCAATGTCTTTCAGGCTGATGCTTTCCCACTGATTGTGTTGATTGCCAGAGTATTGCACAAGATCAGACAGGGCACGGGTGGATCAGATGACCTTGGATCCTCTCCCAAGGACACTGGCTGTCCAGCCACATTAGGTAATTCCAGATCATTCCTATCTTCTAAATGGGGGCCCCTCTTCCAGCAGGGGTGTTGCAGAGACTACACCTTCAGGGCTGGCTGTTGAGAGGATGAATCTGTTGGCTATGGGCTGTTTAGAGGAAGTGGTGGACTTGATTCAGAACCCCTCGATGACCAGCAACTCTACAGCCTTAATCTAGGCATTGGAGCTCTTTTTCCAGATGGTGTGCGGAGAGAGGTCTGAACGCTGAGACAATTAATCTTCTAAAGGTGTTGGATTTTCTTTCAGATGGATTCACTTTGAGGTTGTCTCTGTCTATAATCTGGGCACAATGGGTAACTTTGAAGGCTTTCATAAGCCCACATTTGGATCATTTAGATCCCTTGGTGTCAAGATTGATGTGTAGCTTCTTTCTGCAATGTCCTAGAATGGTGTGCTCAGTCCCAGCATGGGACCTTCCTTGTTGTTGAAGGTACTTCAAGCTCCACCTTTTGAACCCTTGGCAGACATTGACCTTGATTTTTTGACCCTAAAGGTGTTTTTTCTTGTGGTAATTGTTTCAGCAAGGTGAATAGGTGAGTTGGGCTCTTTTCCTAGGTCTCCACCTTTTTTAACATTTTTCCTGATAGGATTGTTTTATGATTTACTCCTAAATTTATACCCAAGGTTCTGTCTTTTACAAACAGGTTTAGGAGGTGGTGCTTCCAGCTTTCAATCCAGAGCCTCAGACTGAGAGGTGGCTGGCTTACATCTTTTGGATGTGAAATGGGCTGTGTTGTTGTATCTGGAGAGGACGGAGAGCCCTGAGGAGGCTGATAGCTTATTTGTGACTTTTGATATCGTTGATAATGGTCTACATTGTACACAATACCATTATGCCCAACACAACTTGTCAGTAACACAAGCAGTTGTCAGAACATTACTCAGTTAAAATTACTCTGCAAAAGCCAGCAATAGTCACATAAATCACATAGGCTACTGGTTATCTTGCAACATAAGCAGTAATTAGGCTGTCATAGTTACTAAAGATGCACTTATCATGGTAAATCACATAGCATAAGTGTCACAACAACATCATGAATGCCCATAAAAAAAAATAAAACATCAGAGGAACACATTGCACCATCGTGAATGCACAGAACATCCAACATTCTAATAAGGCATAGGTCTGCTTAATCGGATTATCAGGGCTGCCATGCCCTAGGGCAAATGGGGACATCCATGTCCTGATCCTTGAGCATCCTCTGCTCTGATCTCTCTGGGGCTAAAAATGGCCCTCAGTGGGACGGGGCCTCCGTTGAGGCCTCCGTCTGTCCCGCAAGGTACTGCCCTTAAAAATCAAGGCCCTCTCGATCCCCAATATCTGCTTGGGGAGGGGTGGAAAGAACAACAGCGAAGGCCGGCACCTAGGTGGGAGGTGGCCCCACTCCTCACACGGGGCTGCCTTCAACAAACAAAGCCTCTTGACTATACTTGGGTAGGCGCACGGCTTCCCGCATCCAGGGAGACCCCGCTCCTCCCGTTGAATACAGGAGGCCACCTCACCTGCCCAGCCGGTGGTGCTCCTTTACGCCTGGAGGCTGCTTTGCCTTTGGGTGACAAGCGGCAGTTGGAGATGTCAGGGGCTACTCCTGGGGGCACATTGTGGTCATGACCACTCCTCCAGGCCTGGCGCGGCCCTCAGCAGCGGGTCTCCCACACAGGGAGAATCCCATGTGTGCAAAACTCGGGCTGCGGTGATGGAGCACCTGAAGTAGGTGCCTGCCTGTGCCCTGGGGGTACTCTCTTTAGCCCTCCTCACCCTGGGAGCACCAAACAAAATCGGGCTCGGCTGCCCTGGCTCCTTATGAGCTGCCTAGGTCGCAACAGTGAGTCCTCCCTCGGGGAGACTGAAAAAGTGCTCCTCATGCGCTTTAGCAAGTAAAGGAGAAAAGCGCTCTTCCTGCACTACGCTCCCCAGCAGGAACATTCAGGTGTAGCGTTATCCTCACTCTTTAAGCAAAACAAAACACTATGCTTCCCTCATGCTGGGGAAGCAGAGAATACAGCACTCAGCTAGTGTTGTGCAGCAGGGAACAGGGGCCTCAGCACCCAGCCCTGGAGACAGTCAAAGGGAGCACAGGCCAGTATGGCCCAAACAAGCAGGGCCAGCACAAAGATTTGCAGTCAGTGACGGTTCCTCTTAGTGACCCACCAGGTCACAGATCAGCACAACAGCAGCAGTCCAAGGCGGTTCATGGTGAGTCCCTCCAACAGCATCCTGTGTTCAGTTCAGTAGTCCACAAGTGTCTCTCAAACATGGGGGAAACCCCCAGTACCTATAGCCAGTTTTGCACAAGCTTTTACAAAAAGGGGAGAAGAGGTTCTGACCAGTCCTAACTGGTTCTAGGAGTGTCCCCTCTCTCCTCCAGCATAAGCTCCAGACATCAGTGGGGGGTAAACAAACCCTTTGTGTGAGGCCAAGGCACAGTCTTTACAAAATTCAGATGTGCCCCGCCTCTCCTTCTTTCAGCCCAGGAAGACCATTCAATATGCAGATGCATCTCTGTGACACCTCCACCCTCTCTATGTAAAGGCTGTCTGAAAAGTATGCACAAAGCCTAGCTGTCACTCTGTCCCAGATGTGGATTGGGGTTAAGCTGCAAAACACCAGAGTCATATGCAAGAGAAATGCCCACTTTCTAGAAGTGGCATTTCTATAATAGTGATAAAAAATCCACCTACATGTATTGGCATTGGTGTTCTCATTGTCAATGTCTTTTAGCCATGTTCAGCCATAGACCCTCCAAAAGTTATCCTATGAACTATGTTTCAAGCTGCTTAATAACTGGGAGGATATGAAACAGTAAGGCCCATGTTTATGAAAAGTTAGTGCCTTCTTAGCATCATTTATTTTGATGCTAAAGTGGCTCTAACTTAACTCCATATTTTTATTTTGCCGCTAGACCCGTCTAGCCTCAAAATATAGGAGTTAGCACCATTTTTAGGAAGCGCCAACCCACATTGCATCAAATAGTGACAATGATATGCAAAGTGGGTGCTCCCTTCCTAAAAATGACACTACCCCCCCAGGGCCATATTTAACTCCAGACGCTAAAACAACGCGCATCTAGGAGTCGGACCTAAGAATGGCGCTAAGGCAAATTAGTGTCAAAATTTAACGCCTGGTCGGACCAGGCATTAAAGTGCTGGTAGGCCCATTTCCATGGGGGAAACACCATCTCCACCACCCTCACCACTGGGACACTACTGGAGAAGGGAGCCCATCCCAGGTAAGCTGACATGCGTAACAGTTGTGTTTCAATGGGCGCCCCTTACATGGGACCCCCTTGCTGGCACTGGGTCTGTTGGGGTTGTCCTGGGGACACTGGTCTCTTGTGGTGGGCATTCGGGTTGCGGTAATGACTCCTGTCTACACTTAGACAGGAGTAATTTTTGGGCTGCTTGTGCTTCCAAAAATGATACCAGGCTGAATAGCGACAGTTTTTTGCCACTAATCAGTCTAGCGTCATTTTTGGCCCACTAGCGCTGTTGTCCCTAACGCTATTCCACACCGGCTAGTGTCTTTTGTTCAGAATCTAGCCAGTCCTCAGGGCCATTGTGCATTTTTTTTAAATATGGCGCTTGGATGGCGCTAGGTAATGGCATTAGCCCACGCTAAATGTTTTGATGCACAACTGTGCTAGTACAGTTGTGTGTTGTTTTCCATAAATATGGGCCTTAGAGCTTCAGTGACTTAAAATTAATAGTTAGATAGATCTGCTGCTCCTGTGCCACTCCAACCATGATTTGTTCTCTACTCACTTCAGAACCAATAAAATCTCAGTGAAGCAAACCAATAGTAACTATTGTTCACTGTATAGAAAACAAAATATCGTACAATACCCACATGATTACTTTATGTAATTATGAAGACCTTATTATTCGCCCTGGGTATTACAGTTGTTTATTGTAATAAGAAAACAGCCTAATGACAAGTTTTCAAGTTGTGCATCATGAAAAAGAAATAGCTATTGGATACCATTGCTTAACAAGTTTGGCTTGGTTTACCCAACAAAGTAGCAAACATAAGACACAGTACCAAGTGAAATGTCTCCAAAATAACCCAGTTTTATCATCTTTATTGATAGGTTTGTCATTATTCTTTTACCATCTCTATTCTTTATTTGTATTCTGATAACACGTGAAGCATAAAGCTATGAATGAATAGAAATGTACAGTGGCCTTTCTCACTTTTTTCCCACAGCTCAACAAACTTGAAAAATTGACAAGTTTCTTGGGGGCCACCAAGTATTGGAATGCTGGCAGGTGCTTTATTTTGTAGAATGTGAATTCAGACACCAGTGGAATATATAACAATGGGCACACACATGCACCAATCAATCAATCAATCAGAATTTATAAAGCATAGACATCACCCAGTATGGTATCCAGGTGCTTGCAGGTCCCGAAGGATCATTTAAACAGCCAGGTCTTAAGGGCCTTTTGGAATTCCGTAAGTGAGGTGATGATCTGGAGCTGCAAGAGGAGGCTGTTCCAGGTTTTTGCTGCAATGTGAGAGAAGGAGCGTCCTCTACTTCTGCTTCGGTAGATGTGAGGAGGGGCAAGTGAAAGGGAGGCAGAGCGTAGTCTACTCAACAGTTGGTGGAAGCTCAGGTAGTGGTTAATGTATATGGGTCCTTGGCTGTGTAGAGCCTTGTGTGCGTGGGTCAGCAGCTTGAATTGGCATCTCTTCTGTACGGGAAGCCAGTGGAGTTACCTGAGGTGGGGTGTAATGTGGGTTGGTTGGGGAAGGCCTAGGATGACTCTGACTGCTTCATTCTGTATGGATTAAAGTCTCTGCAGGATGTGTGTGGCAATTCTTAGGTAGAGGATGTTCCCATAGTCTACTCAGCTGGAGATGAGGGCCTGTGGCATGGTGCATCTTGTGTGTAGGGGTAGCTACTTGAAGATGTTACGTATCATGTGAAATGTGAGGAAGCAGGCAGAGGAGACTGCGTTGATCTGTGATTTCATGTTGAGCTTGTTGTCAATGATGATTCTGAGGTTTCTGGCATGGTTGGAGGAAGTGAGTGCAGGTCCTAGGTCTGATGGCCACCAGGAGTCATTCCATGTGTTGCTGCTATTGCCAAAGATCGGTACTTCTTTCTTGTCTCTGTTCAGCTGCAGGCAGTTGTTCATCATCTAGTGAGCAATGCTTATCATGCATCTGTGGAATTTGGTTCTGGTGGTGGAGGGGTTGTCAGTGAGTGAGAGGATGATGGGGGTTTTGTCTGTATAGGAAATTATGTTGAGACTGCAGAGTCTGAGATGTTGGCCAGCAGGGTCATTTATGCGTTGAAGGGTGTGGGGCTGAGGGATGAGCCCTGGGGAACAACACTGGTGATCTCCTTGGGTTAAAAGTTGAAAGGTGGGAGGTGGATCAGCTGGGTTCCTTCAATGAGGAAGGCGTTGCTCCATCTGTGTGTGTCCCCTTGAATGCCAATGTTGGGGAGTCTTTTGATCAGCATGTGGTGGGATACGGTGTCAAAGTTGAGGAGGTTTCAGATGTAATTGGTGGCTGCAAACAGGGCAGTTTTGGTGCTGTGATAGCTGCAGAAGCCGGATTGGGAGGCATTGAGTAGCTGGTTCTGCTCCAGGTTTGTTATGAGTTGCTTGTTGATGATCTTTTCCAGTACCTTCACTGGGAATGGGAGCAGGGAGATTGGCTGGCAGTTTTTGGGTTCACTGGGGATGACGGAGGGTTTTTAGGTAGTGGTCCGACTTTGGCTTGTTTCCAGGCATCAGAAAATGTTGCTCTGGTGAAGGAGGTGTTGAGCAGAGTTTTGAGTTCCTGGCCAATCCCTTGGTTTCCAAGATTGAAAATGTGGTGCAGGCATGGGTCTGTGGGGGCTCCTGAGTGGATGGATTTCATCGTGGAGGTAATGTCCTGGGTGGAGAGGATGTTCCAGGAGGTCAGTGTGTGGTTTTCGTCTGTTACAGTGGTGGCAAATGTATCGAGGATGTCGGTAGGTGTGGGTTGGGGTTCCAAGTTTCTGTATATGGTTGCGATCTTGTCATAGTTGTCGTACAGCTCCTGTACGGGTGTGATGTTGTTTTCGCTGGCAGCTAGGTTGGAGAGTTCCTTAACAAGGTGAAAAAGTTCCTTGGCGTTGTTGGCGTTGGTTTCAATGCGTGCAGCAAGAGCTGTCTTCTTTGTTGCGCTCAGCAGGCAGTGGTAGAGATTGAGGGAGGTCTGAAAGGCTGTTCTGTCGGAGGCATCCTTGCTGGCTCACCATCCCCTCTCCAGCTGTTTGCAGTTTTGTTTTGCGGTTCTGAGTTCTTGGGCATTCCAACTTACCTTTTTGAAGGATTTTCTCAAGTTGTTTCTCTTGATGAGGAGATGCTGTTGGTGCAACTGGTAATCCAAGCGTTAACATTTTTCACTCCCAGTTCAAGGGTGGTGGCAGTAGCAGGGTTGGAGGTGCTGAAAGCGCCTGTGCAGCAGGTCTCTGAGATTTTGTTCGACCTCTGGTGGAGGTGCTGGTCATTTTTGGCGGTAGAGATGCAGGGAGTGGAGATGCTGAAGTAGACGATGGAGTGATCGGTACAGGTGAGTTCTGTGACATGGCTGTATTTGACGCAGTTGCTGGAGGTGAAAATGGGGTCCAGCATGTGTCCAGCGGTGTGTATAGGGTCGTGAATGAGCTGAGTCAATCCAAGACTGCTCATACTGTTGAGGAGGTGTTCAGTGTCATTGTTGTTGGGGTTGTCGATGTGGAAATTTAGGTTGCCGAGGAAGATGTAGTCATTGGAGTCTAAAGCTAGGGGTGCAATGAAGTCTGCGATAATGTTGCAGAAGCTGGAGTGGGTTGTGGGACAGTATGAGAGGGTGCCTCTGATGGTTGCTTTGTCGTCCATGTGGATCTTGAAATTGAGATGTTCCATGGGGGTGGTGGTGGTGTTGTTAGTGGTGGTGGCAATGATTTTATATCTGTCATGGATGGCTGTGGCAATGCCTGGGACAGATGTGGGGTTGAGCCGGATCTCGGTGAGGAAGACAATGTCCGGTGTGAGGGTGATGATGAGGTTCCATAATTCACTGGAATGATTGCATAGTGAGCATGTGTGGAGAAAGGCATATCCTAGTATGTGTTTTTGTTCAGGTAGTGTCTGTGGTGTGTATGGGGTAGGGCTGATTGGTGTGCTAGTGTGTGTGCTGTGGCAGGTGAGGTGGCAGTGGGTGCAGGTGAAAGGTCCTAACGTGGAGCGTGGGTCAGCGCAGTTGCAGTGTTTATTGTGGAGTCTGAGGTTCAGGGTGTAGAGCTTGGCAATGGTGGCGCTCTGGGCGGTCCAGGCTCAAACAGGTACTAATGGTCTTGCCTTTGGCATGCCTTTTGTGCAGTAGCAGTGCACCCACTGTGCACGTCATCTGTGCGGCTGCATTGCAGCCTGCATTAAGTAGATCCTAGGGTGGGCAGGGCTTCTGTTGGTGGGAAGAACAGTGAGTGGGAAAACCCAGTCAGGAAATCCCCGGTGGGAAAACCCAGGTAGCTGCGGTGTCCCTGGATCAGTCTGGAACAAGCCAGAACAGGAGGCCATAGGCAAGTGGCTTCACCACAACCATTTAAGCATAGCCACTGAACTCAAACAGCTAAGCAGAGACAAAATCACACTCTATACAAAACACTAGAGAATTTGAAAAGCAAATGCAACAATAGATGAGGCAAGCAGGTGTCATTGCATTTCTAATCTGTCACCATATGCAATGTCAGAGGAGCATGGAGAAACATCACAGGTTTCGACACTCAGCTGAGGAGACATGTTCATTCATTGGTTGATAAATCCAAAGCTGCTCTCTCTTAATAAAAACACTATGGAAAAAAAAACCTCTGTACTTATTTTGGGCTGTTTTATATAGCGTTAACTCAACCCTGAAGACATTAAAGCACTTTACATGAACACCAGTTAGATTACACAAAGACACATTAAGGGGGTCATTACAACCTCGGCGGTCTTTTAACAAGACCGCTGAGGGACCGCCGTGCGGAAGACCGCCAGTAGTGGCGGTTTTCCGCTAGGTGTATTATGACTGTTGGCTGCTCTCCGTCCTTTTTACGACGGAGAACCGCCAACAGCCATACTGGCGGGCGGCGGGGAAGTGGAGGTTGCTCCACCTCCACCGCCACGCCAACAGAACACCGCCCAGCGAATCACGTCCTGTGATTCGGCGCGGCGGTGTTCTGTTGGCGGTGTGGTGTTGGCGGAGCAGCCCCCATGGCTCCCATCCTCTTCCGGAGGATCAACAGGCAAGGTAAGTCGATCGTCCGTTAGGGGAGGGGGGTGGGGGGATTTTGTGTGTTGTGTGGGTGCATGGGGGTGTGCGTCTGTGTATGTAGAGGGGGGTGTGAGTGCGTGTATGCTTGCGGGTGTGTTGCGTGTGTTGGGAATGAGTGCGTTTATGTCTGTATGTATGTCTGAATGGATGTGTGCGTGTATGTCTGTATATGGGTGTGCGTGTCTGACTGAGTGTGTGGATGTAGACATGTATGTTGGTGTGTGTGCGTGTATGTGTGTTGGTGGTGCCTGCGTGCGTGTTGTGTGTGTGTGAGTTATGTGATGTTGGGGGTCGGGGTGGGGAGGGGGGCCCTGCCACCTTTGGTGGGTGGCAGGGGTGGTGGGGGTGTAGGGGAGGGAGTAGGGGTGGGGGTGGGGGGTGGGAGAAACCCCTATCAGTGCCAGGGAAGGAATTCCCTGGCACTGATATGGCTTACCGCCATGGATTTCCGCCATGGAAATACACGGCGGTAAGCCGGGTTGAAATACCGGCAGCGGTATTGTGACGGCCGCCGGGCTGGAGACCCAAGTCTCCAGCCCAGCGGGCGGAACGGTGAAGCGGCGGATGACCATGGTGGTAACCGCCATGGTCATAATACAAAAAAAAAGACCGCCAGCCTGTTGGCGGTCTTACCGCCGCTTTAACACCGCCACCAGGGTTGTAATGACCCCCTAATTGTCTGTAGGCATGGGGGGAGATTGAGACTCTCATCTAACTGACCGCCAGCCCCCCTGGGACCCTGTCGGCCGTATAATGTACATTCTGCTGGGGCGGCGGGCCAGCAGAATGCATGGCCGGGACATTGCCGGCGGCTCCATGTGGATGTCAATGCCTCTGTGCGGCAGGTGTAGCCCGTAAATCGGGCAGTGACCTGCGTGACGGGGCACTTCACTGGGGCCCCTGCACTGCCCAGCCCAAGAGCATGGGCAGTGCAGGGGCCCCCAGTGGGGCACCAAATCGCCCCAAGATACCCATTCCGCCAGCCTTTCCCTGGCAGTGTGAACTGTCGGGAAAAGGCTGGTGGAATTGGTATAATTATCCGGAGGACAGCGCATGCAGCGCTGCCCTGTCGGATAGGAATATACCGCCCCCGCCAGCATTACCGCTGGCGGTGGCAATGTCTTCCGCTGTGGGGTTTTGGGTGGTTCATAATATGGTGGTCTGGCCTGCCATGCCAGATGGCAGTATTTACTGTCACCGCCGGCATGGCGGCCCAAATCGCCAAGTTCATAATGAGCCCCTAAGTGATTTGCACAGAATCACTGGATGTTGAGCCAAGGCGGAGACTTAAACCTTGTTTCCCAGTAACAAAGTCAGAAGTTCTGTCTGCTACGCCACAACCTCTCATAGTCACATGCTGTGAGTTATACATATTAATACTTATTTATTAGGGGACAAACTTGGCTAAAACAGGGCTAAACATCCAGCTGAATACAAACTAATTCTAAACTATATCAATATGTTGTACTGGGTACCTCACATATATTTTCACTACAGTGCTGTGACAGTGGTGTGCAGCTGTATCATCAGCAGAAAAGGGCATGTGCTATGTAGACAAAACAAATAAATCCTTTAAAAATAACTGAAGAATTTTGTGCGGCCTTTGAGGCAAATGAAGGGTGTTGTTTAGTGTTCTTCCTTACTATGCTACCTTTCCACAAATGCCCCATCACTGGACAGACAGGGTTCTGCCATGTTCTTACATCAGATGGTGTGGAAGCCATGGTCTGGCTGCTTCTTGAAGCTCTGTTTCAGGGCTCGCTCCTTTCTGTTCATGATGAGGATAGCAGACCTTTTCATCATCCAACTGGTGCCCAGTGTCACAGTTGACCATCTGCTGCCACAAAAGGAGTGAGATATTACAGTCAGTCAAGAAAGCTTTCCCCTCTCAGCAGACAGGCACATGCAGCATCTGTTGGGATAGTGCCAAGCTTGTGCATCTGTGACCCTCATATCATCAACAACAGAACAGAACTGATGTTTGTCTTTACAATGCAAATCTCTCAGTAACAGCGGCACCCTGGGACAAATGTAGTGGATCTCCGCTGCAGACACACACACCACACGTGGATATAAACATTAAAAAGACAACCATGCCGATACAAAGTATTAAAAATGCTAATGCCAATAAGAAAAACATGTTGATCAGAAACAAAAAACAAGACAAGCATGAGCTTGTACCAGGAAGAAAGGAAAGCAGAACCAGAGTACGATGTGTGTGTCTAATCTGAACAAGGAGGTGGGGGAACAAGTGAAACCAGACCACGTAAAGACGGGGGAAGCATCGACAATAGGAAGCAAGAGAAGAGCAAAAAACAGACCTCGGTCGTTGAAAGCCCAACAAATGTGAAGAGATAAAAACAAGATTTACAGCCCTGTTTGTAGCTGAGCTCAGTAAACCACAAGTGCTCATCTTAAGTGCTCTAGAATTTTAAGAAAGTAGTTCCTGAACAGGTGAACAGTATATGGGAAGAAATAATAGGAGAGCGACAATGGAGCCAGCAAAAAGAAAGGCTATGGGCGGGCTGGAACCCACAAAGTATATACAACATGTCTTTAAACACTGTCTAGCCGAGACCTAAAAAACAGGCACAGAACAGGAATGATCAACTTAAACACTTTAAATTTTATGAACAGGTAATATATACAACATGAAAAAACAGTTGACTATGCCTCTCTCATAAAGTAGATTTCATATGAGCCATAGTTTTGCAGACCCTCACAGAAAGCATAAAATACATGGGCAGAATCTGTGTAAATCATGTCAACCAAACTATGGAGGCAAGCAACAGGGCAATCCCTCACAACTAAACAGATACTACATGGGCATCAGCTGGTAAATTCTCCTTCACATGGACATTACTGCATGAGCATCATATGAGAGGGTATACCACAGGAAGTAACCATCTATGCAATTTTCCTTCACTTACGTGCAAGCCTCATCCCAGAAAACAATAAAAGCCTCATTATAACAGGTGTGCAGATGGGGGCAAGTAGCACAGGTTCTGGGTTTGCACAAGTAACTTAATTGAAGAAAGTGAGCAATTTGCATGATATCCCTTGCTCCTCCCACTGATTTGCTTTTCATTGCCTGCCTTTAGGAGAAGAGAGAAGCATTTCTTTGCACATGTGAGTTAAAGTAGCAGCAACATAGAAAGTGAAAAGTGAAACAAACTCTACTTCTGGAGTACAGTACCGCAGGATAAAATTTCATCAAGTACTTCAGAATGTATTTGTTTTGGGAAAGTGTGGTGTGCACTTTAATACATTTTCTTGGTTCTAATCCATCAGAAGAAGGTAAACAGGGCTCTATTGTTTTGATTCTGCTCTTTGCACTGCATTAGTGATCTTGGAGTGATCTTGTAGCAGCTGGCAACCCCTGGATGAGGTCTGTGGTGTACATTATCGGTGTTGGTACAATGATGCCTCTACCCTCAGGTTGGATGAAATATGAAGCGCATAACTGTCTAATGTTGATGAAGCATACTTTCTGAGATACAGAAGCAGTTGCACAGACATTAAAAATTATCATAGGTATGTGGCCTGTGGCAATGAGGATTCATTTGGCATCCCTGTTCTCGACGTATGCTGCGAATTCACATATCTACTTGAATTGCAGATTGTAGAACTTTGACGTGGCTAGCAGAGTGTTTCACTGGACAGGCTGTCCTGGTTGAGTGAAACATGTATTCAACATAAAAGTGAGTTCTTGATGACTGACATGGGTAAGATGAGGGTTTTTGTGTGGTATCAATGACAGGAAATTGGAATTGTAACAGATGACATACATGAACAAAAACGACAGTAAGCAGTCACAAGCCATTCATCATTTATCTACACCTTAAAAGGGTTGGTGACTGATTTGCATGTTTTCTCAAACAGGTGGCTTTTTTTAAAAGCAGAACCAAAGCACCAGTGTCATTTATGAACACAAGCTTTTTTTTACTGTGTTTATTGGCATTTTTGTTATACATTTTCTAGGCGTGTAAATACTTTTCCTTAAAAGTAACTTTGGCATCAGTGTATCATATGCAGGAGGACATTTTTCTACAGTCATATCACGTGTGGTTCTGAAATCATTTGGTTTTGTCAGGGTGTGTGTTTAGGATCATCCAGGTGTATTGAGTCTTTTGTACCATAAGTAACCCAATGAGCAGTCCCTGGATGCACATATGATTACGTTTGTGGGAGGTCTACAAGTGTGTGGCCTAGCTATCTGGCTCAGGCCGAGCTTCTCAAAGATCTCAACCTCAACTATTTGCAGACCAAGTCAGACTCTATTGCTTTGTTAATGGATGTGTATAACAGCCAATTAAATATTAGGAAAAAGGTAATAAAAACAGATGAAACAAGTGAAAAAACTCTAACATTGCTCTCTTTAAGGGGCCTTGGCTAACAGGTGCAAGCAGGGCATCAGGGGAGCCACAGAGGGCTGCCCATGGGAGTTACGGATGGCATGACATTCTGGACATGTACCTAATGGTTCAAGGAGGGCGTGAGTTTTAGAACTACCAGCAACAGGGGAAACCATCCAACTAAGATAGGGGATCAGTCTGGGCCAGTGGGCTGCCCGCTTTGTCTAATGTCAAATATTCATCAGCTGCGTTGGCCCCGGTCTGTTCATCCTCTTCTGTAAGATTAGGATTCAAGATCTTCTTCTTTCATGCCTCCAGTACCTCTGACCATAGCCCTACAATCTGGAGCCTTTGAATTTCTTTCGCGTTCTCCTTGAGCAGTACTCTTTTCTCAGCCCTGGCCCACATGGTCATGTCCTTCACCCACGTCTCCATCCCAGGGCCCGTTCTGGACTTGAGGTCATCGCTAGTCACCTTTTGGCTAGGATGAGGGCCAAGTCCAGGAACCTGTTGCTGACTTTCTAGGGCTTAGGCCGGGGGAATGCGTTAGGAGGCATATCTCCAATGAGCATGGAAACGTGCACCACAGTGTGTCATTTAGCTTCTCAGCATCCAAGCCCCAATAAGTCTGGAGTTGGTGCCGCACCAGGTTGTGTGACAGAAGTTGGCATCAGGGTGTGCGCAGAGGTAGCAACTCATAGTTCCTCTGTATATAGCTGTTATCCTGTGTGGTGTCAGGTACATCATGTGTCTACAGTTGGATTGGTATATATTTAAGGTGCGTGTTCTGAGACATCTTGTGGGGCTATGCCAGCATTCTGTGCCACTAAGGGTTTGGGATTTCATGGCCCATCACCCTTTCTCACTTGGCAATGAGTGGTTTAATGGCCTTCTGGGCCATCCCATTCAAGGTGTCAGCCCAGTCCCATTGACACCAATAAATGAAATGCTGCATGGGCCAGGGGTTCCTCCTTGCCCCATCCCATAAGTCCCCAGATGCCCTTGTCAGGGCTTCATAATTGAGGAACTGACCTGGGGGTAGGTCATGTAGCGCTGGCATCTTCTCCATAGGGAGGAATATGCCCATGTGGAAGCAGTGTCCCTCTATTACAAGCCCTGCAGCAGACCAGTCATGTAACTGTGCTGTTGTAAAGAAGGTTACAGGATTGCCGTGTGGGAGTCCCATGAGCAGTAGGGAGAGGGCATAGAAGGGCACTGCTTTAGTGTGTGCTACGCACTAACACTAGCATTTAAGAGCAGCGGCCAACAGGATTCTGGAAGGGGGATCCTCATCCCCGCTGGAGCATCTTTGCCAGCAACGCTCCCTGGTTCATATCCATTCTGGTGTTACCAAGCTCTGCTTGATTCTCACCATCTAGCTGTCTAGTGACCCATTGGAGCTGGACTGCCAAGACGTAAAACTCAAAATCAGGAGCTCCCAGCCTGCCCTCAGTTGGACAATGCTGAAGGATATCCAGGGACACCCAAAGGTGACCACCACCCCACACCAGCTCCCTGAGGAGTGAGTCTTACTATCAAACACCAGGATGCCCCTACCCCTACTGGAGGATTACTGGAATAGTAGAGCAACCGCAGGTGCATCACCATCTTAGACATTGTAATGCATGCCATAGTAGGCAACTTGAGTAATCTCAGTTTAATGGTGTGCAAGTCCCCTGCCCCCCCCGATTGCTCTCTCTTAGGTCTTCCAGCATGTGGTATACCTACACTCAGAGGATGTTTCAGCACTACCTACGCTCACTCCTTTTATGGTTGTGCTTTCAGAATGCATGGTGCCTTCTAAGACAGATGTTGCTGCAGCAGATGGGAACATTATTTTTGTGACTGGTGCTGAAGTGATTGTTATAGTTTCCAATGTGGTTGGAACTGCTAAACGTGATGTACCTTCTGCTCGGATAGTAGCTGTAGCACTTGCGCCTTCTTCAGGTGTGGATTCGACTGCAATACTTGCTGTCACCTGTTGTGTAGATGTATTGTTATCGGGGACTTCTGATGTTGTTATTGTAACTGTAGTTATCCCGCTTTCTAGCTTTATTGTTCCTCCAGCAACTGTGGCGTGTTCTGATGATCTTCTTGTTGCAATAATTGTTGTCACTTCTTTTGTGCCTTCTTTAGTTGTAGTCAGATCTGGGTTGGGTGTGGATGGAATGCTGCTAGTAATTTCTGGGGTGATTGTGCCTTTTGGTGGGCTAGTTTCAGCTGCAGCAATCATGGGCCCTTCTGTTGCCACTGGAGAGAAAGTACTTGTGCCCCCTTCTGCTGAGAGGATTTCTCCAACACTTGAAGGCTTCTCAGCTGTGGTTCTGAATGATTTATCACTGATCATGTCTGGTATTGATATTGTATTAGTTGCAACTTCTGATGATGTTTTACCAGCAGGGCTAGTTAACTCTTCCAGTTTGGTTATTGTAGTGGTGCCTGTAGTGTCTTCTGACGATGATGTTCCAAGTCTTGTTGAGACTTCTGTTGTGATTTCAGAAGTCAGACTCAGGTCTAAAGAGGTTGTGGAAGTAGTGCATTTAGTATCCTCTGGTATCTTTGTGAGTGTAGTACTTCTAGTCTCTTCATGTATGGTCATGATTGAAGAAGGTGTTGTCACCTTTGGAGTAGTTCTTGTTGAAGGTCCTGTGATCACCGTTGATGTAGTTGTGCCTGAAGATGTTTTGTTCACATCTGATACTGTAGCAGCCGCAGGATTTGTGGTGTCAAGATTTAATTTCCGGTAATTTCACAGCTCAGAGATTGCTGCTGTTCTTGAGTAAGTCTAGGAAGGCATTTATCCATCAACCGCCTATGTAGCTCTTCCCCATCTTCCGTCAACGTTTCTGAATATCAATCCTGAAATGATTTACTTATAGAATGCAAGTTCTATCTCTTTACTTTCCTTAACAATCAGATTTTCCTCCTCATCCATAACCTTCCTAATGACATTCTGAGTTCTATACTGTCTGGCTTTCCAGGGTAGCAGCTTACCACAGCTCTCATCATACTCATATTCCTTGACCTAGCTGGTTTCACATTTTTTTCTCAAACTTGTTTTTTCAGCTCTTTTTCTTTTTGCTTCAACCATGCCATCTCTTGCGTGTTTTCACTAACAGTTAAGCTACATTCCTGAACTCTGTTTCCTAGTGCCTCTGTACTTGTGCCAGGCCCTTAATTTTCTCCTCCAGGCTTGAGCAAGTCACCAGAAACTCCCATTGATTTGCCTCTGAGGTTCAGCAGCGCTCTTTAGTCACTCGCAATAACTGGCCAAACAACACCTACACTGCCTCCCATTCATTAGGGTTACTACCACCAACCATCTGATTCTGAGATGGGGTGGCGTACCCCTCTCTGCTAGATCTACCATATCACCTGCATTCCCATCCCCTTCATCCGATGTTAAGTTCACGTTCGCTAAGGGTGCAAATTGATTTAAAATATACTGTCGCCCATGACAACCCAAATGCAAAGCTAAGGTGAAACCTGCTTTTCACGTGACAACGACTGTCGATGGCAACAGGCAACACGAGGCCTGCACTTTATGCTACAGCAGCAATACCCTGCTACGACCTCCAGTGTGAAGCTACAGCAATGACAGTCTGCAACGCCCGCTTGCTCTTCAGGCTACAGTAAAAAACGTCCACAAAGCTCAGCCCCCTCCTCGTGACTACCTCCAATGTGAGCTGAACTCTTTGCGCCAGACTTGGAAGGTGACGTTTCAGTGGGACTAACCTATTTCCTGTGTACGACTGCACTCCATTTCGATCGGCCTGAACTTATGACTTTTCGCCAGTCTAGCTCGACCAGATGACCACAAGTGCATCTTTTTGCTATTAGGTGCTATTTTCACTAAAAACTTTCAAATGTAATATCTCTTGTTCTACTGTTTGGGTTTTTGTTGTTCTGGTATCATGTTACCTATTATCATTGACTCTATCTTTCTAAATTGGTTTGGGATTTTACTTGTGTTGTGTTTTCACTTTATGACTAGTTGTGCGCTGCATATATACTTTACACTTTGACTCTAAGTTAAGCCTGACTGCTTTGTACCAAGAGACAAAAGGGTTAAGCACAAATTAATTTAGTGACTTTTGTGGTTCACTCTGGCAAGGATTGTGGTTGTTGCCTGAGTAGGGCTTCCACCTCCCTTATCAAATAACCCAATTTCTTACAATTACTTTAGTTGGTAAATAATTAGCAAGTGCTTCAGGAAGGTACTAGAAACTAGAAGGATGCATTTTGAATTTAAACTTTCATTCTTCATTAAATGTAACTTAAGTTGGCACTGCATTGCTATACCAGGTGGCTTGATTCATGGTTATGACATGGTAGCATAGTTAAAGGCACTATCAGCAATCCACCAACCACAACCGAAACAATGACTCTTTTGTAGTATTCACAAATCTAAATTGATATTTAATAAGGTGAGAAAATGGAGAGAACTGCAGCAAATCTGATGGGGTCACTTGAGGACCCCTAGACCTCTTTTAGGTTAGTTGTCTGCACCCTCTAAAGAGATATTCAATCAACAATTACCTGACAGGGATAGCTACAAGAGGTAGTAGTACAAATTCTTGAAAACCTTTGGTGGCTTACTTCATAAGGTCATTATGTGCTCAAGAGGTCTTGCTGTTACATACTCTCGTGCACAGTTTGTCAACCACGATGAGGGAGGAGAGGAGCAGATTATCTCTACCATTCCCTTTCATCTCTGTTTCGACTGAATATTATTTATGGACTGCATTAAGATACTCATTTTTTAATTTCAGTATATCCTTTTCAAATTTCTACATTCAACTATGTTGTGATGGCACAACACGAATCATGTGAAGGAGTAATTATATTTTGAAGATTTAGGGGGTCATTCTAACCCTGGCGGTAAAAACCGCCAGGGCGAATGACCGCTGTAGCACCGCCAACAGGCTGGCGGTGCACCGCTGGGCATTCTGACCGCGGCGGTTCAGCCGCGGCCAGAAACGGAAAGTCGGCGGTGTACCGCTGACTTTCCGCTGCCCTTGAGAATCCTCCATGGCGGCGGAGCGCGCTCCGCCGCCATGGGGATTCTGACACCCCCTACCGCCATCCTGTTCCTGGCGGTTCTCCCGCCGGGAACAGGATGGCGGTAGGGGGTGCCGCGGGGCCCCCGTAAGAGGGCCCCAAAAAGAATTTCAGTGTCTGCCTAGCAGACACTGAAATTCACGACGGGTGCAACTGCACCCGTCGCACCTTCCCACTCCGCCGGCTCAATTCTGAGCCGGCGTCCTCGTGGGAAGGGTGTTTCCCGCTGGGCTGGCGGGCGGACTTTCGGCGGTCGCCCGCCAGCCCAGTGGGAAACCCAGAATGACCGCCGCGGTCTTTTGACCGCGGTACGGTCTTCTGGCGGTTCCCGCTTGGCGGGCGGCTACCGCCGCCCGCTAAGCTCAGAATCACCCCCTTAGTGTTTTTTCCAAATTCCTACCCTGAGCACTAGCATTTTGAATTAATATTGCTTCTCTTCAGCTCAAATCAGGTATTCCTGCTTTTGAACTTACTATAAACAAGCAGTACACGTTCCAGATTCATAGTTTCCTCCTTATGGGCATCTACCATTGTGTGACTTCTGTTGCCAAAGGGGAAAACAATTTTGTAGTGATTTTCTTTACCAGATGTGTAATAAGACTGTAAGACGGGTAACATATTAAGTGACAATGTAACTGAAAACAGTCAGCATAGAGCAAGTATAGTTTCCCATTTACAACTGGAAAGGAAAATGAATTTTAGAGTTTATCATGATGGCATAAACTGCTCTACATAGCCTTGTAGAAATCAGAATGTTGTGGTTACCTGAACTATGTCAGGAAGCAATCCATTAACATCAATTAAATGTACTCTGTGATCTATATATTAGTCTGATCTCCACAAGACAGTGTTGAATTTGAGGGGGATCATGTTATTGGATTTGCTTCATGTCATGCATGCATGATGAATACCCAAGCAATCAACAAATTAATGAACCTCACTGCATCGAAAATTCAGATCAGCCCCAACTCTTCTGGCATCACACACCTAAAGGAGCCACATATTTACAACTGGCCAGTTGTCAGGTCGATATTGTGAGGCAATCAAACTCAGTTCATTATGATCAACATAGGTGAAAGTTTGCATTTTAATCTTCAGTTCATAAACAAGGTACTGCAGATAAAAGCGCATAAAGTTCCAGCTTGATAGGGGTGAAAGAGTCTGATGGAAATGCACAATGCCACCAATTCTTATTTGAGGGGTTGTAGGCTCTAAAGAAAATATTTGTGGGTGGGCGGGTGCCATACCATAATACATTGGAGCCTGCAAACCATGTATAAAGGTCCGTCTCTAATTTCATTCTTACAGGTGACTTGTGAGGTCTCTAGTCATCGGTAATAAAAAAAGAATCATGTACCAGCTCATCTGTTATAACTTACTAGAGCTGAGTTCAGATATCAGGATGCCTGCTGCCCAAACCAGCAGCCAAGGCAAACGGCAGGTCAAAAGCGTTTATTGAAAATATAGAATTTTTTCTGATGTTTTTTGCACATTCTGAGCTGCAGTGTGTTTTTAAATTTGACTTGTATTACATTAAGTCTGACATCTGTTTGCAAAATGTTTGGTTTTGCATTAGATTCCACTTTTATTCTTCATTTTCTTCATGTCTGTAACTATGCCATCTCTATCACATGAAACAGCAACACACCAAGAACTTAAGCACTTTGTGTGAAGGGTGATAGTGTGTATTGTGAGGAAGTTTCCTCCTCTGCCCTACATTATAGAGATGTAGCACATCACCTCGGAATTCCATGACTTTAGGAAGAAACTCAGCTTTCAGGCTAGTTCCTCTATATGATAAAGTAAGTCCTTGGTGACTTGCAATATCTTAATACTGTACAGAAGAGGGGTACCTTAGCCCATGTATATTGCTGGACATTACTTTATGCAGATAACATAAAAATGTTATCTGCATAAAGTATGAAAAATAGTGACAACCCTTGTCTCCCTACAAATTAATTCATTCTGGCAAATGGATCACATATTCTTGGCATCCAGCTTCCTTATTCGTCTTAAGGTTGCATTTTGAATTTAAACTTTCATTCTTCATAAACATGTTCAGAAAAACTTTCTTTAAAACGTTTACACCGTTCTTGAGGCAATATCTTTACTTCTGTATATAGACAGTTGTCTCCACACCTCTTCGAAGAGAATTTTAATTAGAACTTAATTGGGTCACAGCTGCCTTTATGTGGGTCACATCGTAAGCTCTCTGATACCAGTTGTGTTTCAACCTAGTTGTCATTCCAATTGAAAAAGGCATTGCTCACGCAAAATTACATGGCCCTCCCAAAACAACAAGATTACACTGCCTCTTGGAAATTTGGGTCAAAATTGTGAGCTGGACAAATGTTGGACCCACTGTTTCCTTCTCTTGGCGTAAAATCAGGAAGAGGTGGAATAATTTGTGGACTAGAGTCCAGCCCAGATTGAACAGAGACAGCTTTCACAAGAAATTAGTCAAGGTTTGCTTGGACCCCATAACCTGCAGACTTGGAAGGAGAAGGTGTGGGCAACCATTTAGACAAATGACATAGTTTTGTGGAAGTGACCCATGAGTCTGATAAGCACACCCATTAGAAAAAAATTGAATCATACAACAATTAGATAGTTCAACATTACTGACATCCCAAAATGACCCCAATACAATGTTGTTGCTTCTGTGTATTTGGAATCAATGAATATTATACACCACTATAGTACATTTGTCATTCTATAAAACACCATTTCTTAGTCCTTTAATATCAGACATATAGAAACAAAAGTATGACATGGCTAATAAACTATCCTTGCACAGAACATGTAATGAAAGTATAGTGGTATGGATAATGTCAAGTCAGGCCAATGTTCAAGAATACAAGACACTATAAAGCAATTAAGAAAATTAAAAAAGAACACTTGTCAGCCAAAACTAATCACACACCTAATCAGTTGAGAAAGGGTTTCACAAAATTCAAGGAATTCAATGAACCAAAAGATGAGAAAAAGGCCCTGGTCATCCCAGAAAAGCACTGCAAGATCCTGATGTTATTCTTCAAAAATAAGATCCTCAAGTTTTGAGTTGGCATAATTCTTAATACTGTCACCACTCTCTAAGACTCAGTTGTCCGACTTACCACCAAACTTCATTCCTAGCGTTCTCCACCGTGAACCTTACAGCTTAAAACTACTTGAATCTGAAAACTTGTATAGTTCTACTGTCCCTTATTCTGTAGTGCCAGGAACTGAGCCAGGATGGGAATAAACTAACAAGTTAAGAGAGACTGACCTCATCAAGCTTGGGGTAAGTCTATAGGAAGGGTTTAGTATACACAAGACAGATACCTGAAAGTTGTGTGGAAAATTTATTTCTTAACTTGGCGTAAGGGCTCCATTTTGTCTGACCTTTAAACTACATTCTATATATGTTATGAGTAAAATTGTATGCCTTCGGCATCTGTACTTGTTTTGTTTATTGAAAATGTGCTGGGTTCTCTTAAATGTTTTCGAAACTTTGCAGAGGGCCTAACTGCCCCTTGTTCTCTGAAATGTTATTTCTGTGCTTGAACATCCTGTTCATGTGGTTCAACCTTGTTACAGGAAACGTTTGCTTGAACGAGTTTGGAAATTGTGACACATCTATAGTGTGGTGAAGTGGGTACTGCTATAAGACATAGGAAGGGGGGAGAAGAGTTCAGTTGCTCCTGGCCAGAGAGAGTCATCAACACTCTTTGGGGGTGATTCACTGCAGCGAAATAAAATGCTATCTTGAAGCCTACTCCGAATCCTTGTATTCTATCTTGTAGACATTCAGCCTCCTACTGGAAGAGACTCGTTAATTTATTTCACAAACTTGGAGGCCCGTAATGGGGACTCATGGAGAGAAATTTGACAGAGTAAAAGGCAGTGACAGAGGAAGGAGACCGGAGACCACGGATCGCGGGGGCCCTGCTAAAAGACAAGTTTCTTGCAGCTGCCATCTAACGTCGCCAACTTCCATTCCCTATAAAGAATTTCTCCCACTGAGACCCAGTAGGAGGCAGAGGAGACATTTGACCTCAAGAATACGAGGATCGGGACCCGACCTATTTGGTGAGACTGTTCTATGTCACTTGTAACTTGTAAACGTGCATCCTGGTATTGACGTCATATTAATCTTGTTATTTGATCTTGGTACTTGTTTGGGACCTTCTCATAGGTAAATTCCGCATTTAGGACACCCATGAGTAAGCTCAAGTAATGCATTTCTAAATGTTGTTCTTGTTGTTTCTGGACTCTTTGCCTGGACGAGTCTATACATGTGCCAGCTGAAGGAAGTGCAGCCTGGATAGTAATGAAAAAATATGGTGCGGGCCTGACCCTCTGGGGCCCAATTTGGCACAAGTATACGGAGAAAGGGGAAGACAGACAGTGGCCATTCAATGGATCCTTTGACAATGAAAAATTTAATTTTTTACAACAGACCTTATTTAAGAAAATTGTTAGACAGACAATGTGGGACAGTCATTAGACCTGGGGAAAAGAGGCTAGAAAAAGGGCCATGAAAGAGGCCAGGAATGTGAAAAATTAGAAAACTAAAACAGTCAGCCTTGAAATTAAAAGAATATACTGATTCTAACAAAGAGCAGAATATTGAAGAGGGAGACAGGGAATTTAGAATGACTAGAAATAAAATGCATCGGTCAGCATATGACATACGACAAAGGACTACAGAGGACGAATTGTTGGAAAATCTTTTGGACAATCATCCGCCTTATGTTCCTGTCCAACCCAATGCTCCAATGCAAAATTTTAAAGTTAATATCCCTAATCCCGTTCCTCATGTTACTATTCCTCCTCCCCCTGGATCTGCCCCTAATGTCCCCAATGTTGGCCATCAGGTTCTTGGCCCTCAAATATTTAATCTGGCCCAGACTATAAATATTCCTCCCAACCCAGTCCCATACAAACTACACAAAATGCTGCTATACCAAACACTACAATGGAAGGAATACCTCAGTTGAATAGTACTCAAAGTATAATGGTGACTCCACAGATTAATTCTAACATGAAACTGGGAACAATTTCTTATACAGCACAACAGTCACCATACATTAGTAACAATGTTAAATATAAGAAATACAAGAAGGGACACAGGCCCTTCTCGGGAGGACACACTTCAGACACCACTCCATGTAGTGTTGGGAAGGACCCCACGGTGAGGTTCTCTTGCATTAGTTTGCAAGATGGTCTCCTTTTTGAAGGAGAAAGAATAAGTAGATCCTGATCAAATGGAGCGGCCTTGCCAGTCACTGTAAACAGGTGGACGACGGATGCTCCGTATACAAATTCAGCCATCACTTTCCATGAATTTAAAAACTATAATGATTTTCAGCAACATTGTCTTTTGGACCTGATGTCGAAATGGATCAGGGGAATATTCTGAAAATGATATAGCTGTACAGACTACCATAGGCCTTACCCAATATTATGCTGGCACATTTAACATGGACCCTATTGGCAGAATAAAGGCAGTCTAGGAATTGTTAGACACTGCACTATTACTAGATGAACTTCTTAAAGCACTAGGGGGGATGATAGTCTAGATGACATAACACGTCAGCAACCCATGAGGGAGATGCACCCTAGACCAGATCCCGTCAACCCCAATGTATTTGTTTCACAATATGTACATACTTCCGGGTAAAGATCTAAATTTCTTAGCATGCAAAAGGGCCTTCCTTACTATAAAAAAAATCCATCAAAATTTTATGAGGAACTTGAAGCTGCTAGTAAATTATGTGTCATGACTTTTAAGGATATTGAAACATTTTTTGGCACTCTTCTACCTATCTCGATATGAAGACAAATAAGGGTGTAGATGATGTGGCAAGGTACACGGCTACTTGGAATGTCTTGGAAGGGGATGACATCACCCGCCCGGCTGGCAACCTCCCTTCTCAGAGCCTTCGTGACTTGCCTGACCACATCCTATAACACCTCCAAACACTCATACCTAGAAACAATGTAGATTGGGACAAAATAACAGCTTGTAGACAGAAAAATTAAGAAGAAATATCTGATTATTTTACTAGGTTTGAAGAAGTGTTTCATGGCCATAGTGGACAAGATATCAATACACAGACTGGCCAACAAATGTTTGCAGATAAATTCATTTATAACATGCAAAAAGACCTCTGTGACTCTATTAATAGTACTGAAAATACATGGCCAACTAGGAGCCCGTCAGAACTCCTAGTTATGGCCATATATTATGTTTGTTTTTTTCAAAAACAAGAGAGGTTTGTGATAAAAAAATAAATAAAGGATTTGAAAACAAAAGAGTTAATGCAACAGACTTTCCCTAATCAGGCCCAAGGTACAGGACAGATACAGAGGGCAAGAGGACGTGAACGGTGGGTTGGCAGGATGTAGACTTGCAGGTGTGTGGTGGAGAGCAGTTTTTTTTTGTTAGACACTGGAGCTATCCGCACCTCCACCATCCACAGTCATCTTCCTGGGGCTCCCCTCTCTGGATCTATTAATACTTCACTTGGATTTGCTGGAATGCCCGTACATAGCCCATATCAAAGCCTTTAGATGTTCCTATTGGACCTTACAGTTTTCCCCATTTATTCATCCTCACTGAAGACTGGAACGAAAATGTATTAGGGTTGGATTTGTTAAAGGAAGTGCATGCTCATATTTATTGTTCCCCTGATGGAGTATATGTGACGATTGCTAATACTTTAATTTCAAAGAGTTACCCTGTTCTTTCTGCATCTAATTTACCCCAGCAGTTGTTACACATAGATCTGTCTCTTTGAGCTACAGGAAAAGGCAATGTGGGGTCTATAAACATGGAACAAGTCAGGGTACGCATTAAAAAAGGTGAATCCTTACTCCTCATACCACAATACAAGTTATCGCCCGAAACTGAGAAAGGACTTTTTGCCGTAGTACAGGACCTCCTTGATAAGGGTATTGTGAAGGAGAGTTATGGAGTCCCTGTAATAGTCCCATACTTCCTGTCGTCAAGAAAAGTCATACTGGACAACAGACTGAATACAGATTGTTTATTGACCTGACAGTCATTAACAAGATAGTAGTACCACAATACCCAGTTATACACCAGATGTCACTACACTGTTCACATGATTCCACCCGCTGCCAAATTCTTCTCTGTAATAGATTTAAAGAATGTTTTCTTTAGTATATCAATTGCGCTCTAAAAAGCCAATTGGATAATTTAAAATTAGCAGATGGCAATGTTCTTTTACAATACATTGATAAACTACTCATTGCATCTGACACACTTGAACAATGTGAACAGGCCACATCAGAATTGCTGTCACATTTAGCCACACATGGAAAAAGGGCTCCCTATCCAAGTTGCAATATTGTCAACAGGAGGTGTCCTTTTTAGGGCACCTCCTGTCAAAGTGGGTAGAAGACTAGACTCACAAAGAATATCAATAAATTGCAATTTACAACACTTACAAATACAGAAAGATTGGGTTTTATAGGTATTACCTCATATTGCAGACAATGGATACCCAATTATTCCCTCATAGCAAAACTTTTGGTTGCCCTCACTCTCAAAGATGTACATGTACCAACCACTTGGAATGATGAATGTGAAAGAGCCTTCTGCGAATTGAAAAAGGCTTTGTGTAATGCACCTGTGTTAGCCACCCCAGAATATCAGAAACTATTTACCCTATTTGTACATGTCTACGAAGACTGCAGTCTTGCATTATTGACACAATAGCACGGAGACAAAAACAGACCATGTGCTTATTTTTTGTCCAGCTTACACCCAGTAACACAAGCATTGCCACATTGTCCACAACATTAGATAAATGCTAGGTTGACAGGCTATGAACTCACCTTGTTTCTCCTTATCTCACAATACGGAGATGTAATGTTTTGAACCCTGCAACTATGTTACCTTTACCTAATGAAGAAGTGTTACCAGATGAAATACATGACTGTATTATCAGAACAAGAGACCAAAGGTAGAGTGGAACTCACTGACAGGCCATTGGAGGAGTGGTATGGCGAATTGTATGTTGATGGTTCCTGCTCAAAATTATCTGATGGGACCACAGTTGCAGCCTATGCTGTTACTAGGTTACAGACTAAAGTTGAGAACAATAAGATACTTCACAACTCTGCGCAAGCCGCAGAATTCATAGCGTTGACGCAAACATGTGAATTGAGTGATGGTTGAAAGGTTAATGGGTACACTGACAGTTAGTATGCTTTTGTCATAGTACATCTTTTGGCAGATTATGAAAGGAGAGGGGCTTTATGACATCTCATGGAACACAAATACGGCATGATGAACTAGACAATAGACTGTGTAAAGGATATTTAGGACGCAGCTACTCCAGAGGAACTTGCTGAATGGTACATTTGTGCCACCTTAGATAGTGAAGGATGTTAGGTAGACAAGACAAAGAAAAGGAGTTGGATGTTACCTAATGCTTATGTGAATGCCATAGTTGCCTCAGCACGTGTACATGCACACATTAGTGCTCAAGGAATAGTGGACACATTGGATCAAGTATGGCATAACAAGAACATATCAAAATATGCACGTTCTCATGTATAAAAGTCCATCATATGCCACACATTCATTGTAGGAAAGGCACTCTTGTCCCAAAAGGAAATTTTGCACCACCGGACTTGCCATTCGAAGTCATGTGTCTGGATTTTGTAGAAATGGAACTAGTGAACAAGAGAAGGTATATGCTGGTGGTAACATGTACCTTGCATAGATAACTGAACAATTGGGTTCTATCCATGAACAGGTCAAAGAGGCACTGCCCAGGAGACTTGAGGGTTCTGGACACTCCATCAAGCCAGGAGATTGGATCTTTGTAAGGAATTTCCAAAAGAAAAGGGGCCTTGAACACAGGTGGAAGGGGCCCCTGGAAGTACTCCTGGCCACCCAGACTGCTGTGAAATGTGATGGAAAGGAGAACTGGATTCATGCATCACATTAAAAAAAGTGCCCTTTGGCTTTACCTTATGACCAGTGGGTATTAGACAATTGCCCGGATACTGAGACTGAGCACATTCCGTACCAAGTTCCTTTTGGGAATGGAGAACTGATTTTAAATGTTAAATAAGGACACCAGAGGAAACCGCTGACAAATCTTCTCCCCCTGAACAGTTTGATTCTGAGATATATGGACCTAGATATCATTTGAGATACAGGGTACGGTTGAACTACAAAGAGACTTAAAGGAAGAAACAGTCTCAGAAGGGACTGCACCCCATGCTGGTGGTCAAGACCGCCAACGTCCAGACAAGTACATAAGTTTGCAAGTGAGGCTTGGAAGTAAAGGACACAGGGGATTAATATATCTTTTGTCTGTTAGAGTAGATAGGGAAAATAGCTAGGTGTAACAATATCACTGAGGAGGAAAAGGTAATGAACAAGAAAAGATGGTTAAAGTAATATTTGCTGCACTGATTTTTATTTGTTTACTCATATTGGTGACATTTCTATTGCTTGAATGGTACAAAATGTTCGCCTCATGGCAAAAAGGGTGGTTTGTGGAAAATTGATTTCTTAACTTGGTGTGAGGGCTTCATTTTGTCTAACCTTTAAACTCCATTCTGTATATGTTGTGAGTAAAATTGTATGCCTTCGGCATCTGTACTTGTTTTGTTTCTTAAAAATGTGCCGGTTTCTTTTTAATGTTTTCAAAACATTGCAGAGGGCCTAACCGCACCTTGTTTTAAGAAATGTTATTAATGTGCTTGAACACCCTGTTGTTGTGGTTCAACGGTGTTGCAGGAAACATTTGCTTGAACGTGTTTGGAAATTATGACACATGTATAGTGTGGTAAAGTGGGTACTGCTATAAGACATAGGAAGGGGGGGAGAAGAGGTCAGTTGCTTTTGGCCCGAGAGAATTATCAACACTCCTTGGGGTGGTGACCTGCTGCAGCAAAATAAAATGCTATCTTGAAGCCTACTCTGAATTGTTGTATTCTATCTTGTAGACATTCAGCCTCCTACAAGAAGAGACTGTTAAATTTATTTCACAGTTGAGAAGGGAATTTAAAAGACAGAATATCTGGACTGGAGCAGGTTGGGATTGAGACCTTGTAAATAAACAACATAGGCCCTCATTACAACCCTGGCGGTCGGTGAGAAAGCGGCAGTAAAACCGCCAACAGGCCGGCGGTAAAAAAAATGAAATTATGACCACAGCGGAAACCACTCAGATAGACAGCCACTTTAACACTCCGACCACCACGGCTGTAGCAACAAGCACCATGGCGGTAAGCGCCAACAGCCAGGCGGAAGACAATATACCGCCCACTGCATTAAGACAGGCCTATCCTCCACCTTTTCTGGGGTGGTACCAATGACATCAAAAGTACAGTAGAAACAGAACACAGAAAGTCAAAGGAATCACCTCTGGAGACTCAGGGAAAAACCACAACGCCATGGAGCCCGAGCTACACATTTTCCACATGCTCGTCTACCTCTTCCTGCATTACGAGCAGCAACACTAGCGAAGATGACCATGGTGAGTACTGCCGCCTAACACACAAGGGAGGGGGGAGGAAAAAGAGAGTGACACACACATGCAACACGCAACACCCCCACCCCCATACACACAACTAAATGCAATAATATTACATATTCACCCCCTACCCATCAGGAATAATGCAAGGGCAAAACGATTGGAAGAAAATGAGCGTAATACGATAAAATAACATGAATAAGTGCATCAAAATACAAATATACATAAATATTTACAAATGAAGGGACACTGCCCAGTCCTCAATGTCCGTGAGCCACAGGGCCACAACACATAGGCCAAGGCCCCACCTCACTCCTGCAGCACAGGGAGAGAACACTGCAGGGGCGTCAGGTCGAAAACACACAGGCACCTCAGGGGGGTGGGGAATGGGGGGGCACCCCAGCCAGAGGATGGTAACAACACCATTGGTCCTGGAGGGGGCTACATGCCCACTGCTTGGTCCTGGGGAGTGCAAAGCCACAATCTCTCAAGTGGGTGGTTTGCCCACCTCTTGTTCCTGGGGAGTGCAAGGCCACAGTTTCTCAAGTGGGTGGTTTGCTCACAGCTTGGTCCTGGGGAGTGCAAAGCCACAGTCTCTCAAGTGGGTGGTTTGCCCACTGCTTGATTCTGGGAAGTGCAAGGCCACAGTCTTTCAAGTGGGTGGTTTGCCCACGGCTTGGTCCTGGGGAGTGCAAGGCCACAGTCTCTCTAGTGGATGGCTTCTCCACAGGTGCTGGAAGGGGCATTGTGCCCAGTGTGCTTCATCCTGCCAAGGATAGGTTGAGTGATTGGCTTCTTCTACTGGTTCTGGAGGGGACCTTGTGCCCAGTGTGCTTCATTCTGGGAAGGATGGGGTTAGTGGATGGCTTCTTCCACTGGCTTTGGAGGGTGTCTTGTGCCCAGTGTGCTTCATCCTGGGAAGGATGGGGTGAGTGGATGGCTTCTTCCAATGGTTCTGGAGGGGGCCTTTTGCCCAGTGTGCTTGGTCCTGGGAAGGATGGGGTGAGTGGATGGCTTCTTCCACTGGTTCTGGAGGGGGCATTGCGCCCTGTGTTGCAGATCTTGGGGAGTGCAAGGTCGCAGTTTCTAACCTGGGTGTCACACCTACAGGATTTGAAGGGACCAGGACGCACTACTCTGGTGTCGGGGCTGGCAGTGGTGGTGGGAGGCTCCAGCCCATCCCCTGCAACCTCAGATGGCTGCCCACTGGGGCTGCTGCTGCTGGAAGTGGCGGGTCTGGTGTCGGGGCTGGTAGTGGTGACGGGAGGCTCCAGCCCATCCCCTGCAGCCTCAGATGGCTGCCCACTAGGGCTGCTGCTGCCCAGTGGTGCTGGTGGCGATGCTTGCTGGCAGTGGTGGGGGGAGGATCCAGCCTTTCCCTGCAGCCTCGGACAGCTGCCCACCGGGGCTTCTGCTGCTGGTAGTGGTGCTGGCAGTGGTGCTGGTGGTGGGGCTGGCAGTGGGGGGGGGAGGCTCCAGCCCTTCCCCTACAGCCTCAGATGGCTATACTGCCATGGTTGGTGGTGGGGGAACCGAATGAGTCCCAGCACCAGGCCTCCTGTCCTTCCTGCCTGCTGGTGCTGACCCTTTACCCTTCCCTTTTGCAGCTTGTGGAGCCTCCTTGCCCTTCCCTTTGGTAGCTGGTGGTGCCTCCTTGCCCTTCACTTTTGCAGCTGGTGGTACCTCCTTGCCCCTCACTTTTGCAGCTGGTGGCACCTCCTTGCCTTTCCCTTTCGCAGCTGGTGGTGCCTCCTTGCCCTTCCTTGATGCACCTGGTGTATGCACACTTCCAGTACTGCTGGCTGGTTCCCAGGATCCTCTCCCACCTGCAGTAGCTGTTGACACTACTGAGGTTGTGGACTTGGTGGTTGGGTGCTCGCCTGGGTTCCGACCACCCTGGCCCGATGTGAAGTACGGGGGCAGAGGAGTAGGAAAGAGGTCAACAGTGGAAAGGAAAAGCTTCTTAGGGGCAGTGGGGTGGGAAGAGGGTGAAGGTTTGGGAGTGGAGTATGCGAAAGTGGTTGTAGGAGGTGTCTGTCTGCTGTGTTTGGGTGCAGGTGCATGGGCTGGATGCTGTTGTGACGTGGATGGCTGTTGGGTGTCTGAGTGCTTGCATTTGTGTACTTTGGAAGGAGGGGGCACAGACACAGTAGGAGAGGACACAGGGGATGTGTGAATGGATGTGGGGTGAACCACTCATGTGTGTTGTCCTGGGTGCATGCTGGTCTGCCTGTGTGCTTGGGATAGGTTGGGGTTGGGGAGAATGTGACTGGGTAGAGGAAGTTGGAGGGGGGAGGCTAGAAACAGGGACAATGGCTGCCATCAGAGAGGAGGCCAGAGCCTGGATTGATCTCTGTTGCCCGCCATGCCAGAGTAAATGCCCTCCAGGAATGCATTTGTTTGTTGCAAATGGGCTGCCAGCCCCTGGATGGCATTCACAGTGTTGAATAGCCTCCTCACTCAGGGCAGCAGGGCTAACTGGGGCAGGGCCTGAGGTGCCTGGGGCGAAGGTGATGCCCACCCTCCTAGGTGAGCGGGCACAGGAAACTCACTGAGGGGCTGCTGGGGGCGCGGTGCTGGTACGGGGGTGGCGGTTGTACCTGTACTTGGGGTGGCCACAGAGGTGTCCTCCACCACTAGGGAGCTTCCGTCGGAGGAGGTATCACTGTCCAAACTGTCCCCTCCTGTCTCCGCCGTGGTGCTCCCCTCACCCTCCTTCCCACTGGTGCCCTCACTGTCGGTGGATTCGGCCTCCTGGGCCCTCAGGGATCGAGCTCCCTCCATCACTGGTGCCTCTGCTCCTCCACCAGATGATGCTAATGCACAGAAGGACAGGGGGACAAAACAAAAAGGGGGGGAAGAGACAACAGATACACAGGGTCAATAGCTGCTCCTACATCACCGTTGCCGTACACAACACACACAAACACACGAAACAGCCCTACGCATTAGGCAATGCACTACCAGTCACAATGCTTGTCACCAGCCCATGGACAGTAATACCTAACGCCACTAATTGCATACCAGATACCCACAGACCCCTGCCCAGTAGTGGATGCCTACTAGCTTGGTTGGAGGTGGTTCACATCATACCCTGCCCAACCTGGGACCTACCCTGCAATGTCGGGCCTGGCCAAGGGGCACCCACAGACCCACACCCCCCACCCAGAGACCACCCCACCATGCACAAGTAGTATATTTGGAAGCTGTACTGACCCCCTTGTGGCTGCTGTGATGCCCTCAAGCGCCAATCGAGCTCCGGATAGGCCACTGCCAATATGCGGGCCATCAGGTGGTCAGGGTTCAACGGGCACCCTTTCCTCATTGGGAGGCCATCCCCAGCTGGGCCTTCGCCGTCTTCCTTGCCCAGCATCTCAGCTCCTCCCACCATTTCTGACAGTGGGAGCTCCGCCTGCCATAGACCCCCAGGGTCCGCATGTCCTTGGCGATGGCACGCCATATACCCTTTTTCTGATGGCCGCGGACCTGCAGAAAAATACACATAGAAAAAAGGTATCAGTCAGACCGTCCGGCCTGTTACACTCATATTCCACCATAGCCCTCCCATCCCCTTACGCACAGACATTGCCCACCATACATGCAGCACTCTGCCCAGGACCCTTCCGCCAACCCCCCCTTACTCGAGGCCCTCACACACAGCACTCTATGCATTCATGCCCCATGCATCAGGCTCACAGTGTACTCACCTATTGGTCTGGAGGCCCATACAGTATTCGGTACTGGGGTAGGACCCCATCCACCAGTCTCTCCAACTCTGCAGCAGTGAAGGCAAAGGGCCCTTTCCCCAGTGACACGAGCCATGGTTGGTTCCAGTGTAGGTCCTCTCCTGTTGAAGGTCAGGTAGCAAGTGGGTGAACAGATAGAAAATGGCAGTCACGTCAGCGGCGGTGCATACCTTCACTGCTGGCATACATCACCATTGGCCACTGTAACCCATAGGACCCAATGGGATCCAATGAGGAGTTGCACTGCGGTTTTCGACCGCCTCCTGCAACGACGCACAACGTCAGCGGAATTACCTCATTTGCACATGTCACTCCATACAGGACAGGTGGACGCCATTTCAGGGGGGAGGGCAGGCCATGGCACCTAACTGCATCACAGTACACATATGCACCATTTGGGCCTACACAACAATCTTGTGTTACAGTCACAACATGCAAAGCAGTGTAGTGTTTTGAAATATAAGATACTGACCAGCTACTCACCATTTGCCCCCTAGATTGCAACCGCTGTGGATGAATCGGAGATGGAGACATCCCCTCCCCCCGTGTACCGGCCCCTGGTAGACTTGGCAACAATAGAGGACAGGCACATTATCCTCACCTATATACTGGACAGGGCCACAATCACAGAGCTGTGTGCCCAATTGGAACCTGACCTGATATCTGCCATCCATCAACCCACCAGGATTCCCCCCTCTTGTGAAAGTCCTATCTGTGCTCCATTTCCTGACAAGTGGCTTCTTCCAAGTGACAGTGGGCTTGGCAGCAGGAATGTCTCAGCCAATGTTCTCAATAGTGCTGACCAGAGTGTTGTCTGCCCTGATTAAACACATGTGCAGCTACATCGTTTTCCCCCAGGTGGATTATTTGGCTATAGTGAAAGCTGATTTCTATGCAATGGGACATATCCCCAACATTTTTGGGGCTATTAATGGTACATATATTGCATTTATCCCCTCCACCGGAGAAATGAACAGGAGTTCAGAAATCGAAAGAGCTTTCACTCCATGAATGTGCAGATAGTATGCCTGGTGGACTAGTACATCTCCCATGTCAATGCAAAGTATCCTGGGTCTACACTTGATGCCTTTATCCTGAGGAATAGCAGCATCCCATATGTGATGGCTCAACTCCGGAGGCACCGGGTTTGGCTAATAGCTAAGCCCTGGTTCCCACCCAGTGGATGTTGGTGTATGGTGTGGGCCCTAAGGGTTAGTGTGTGTCTAACAGTTGTCCCTCGATATTTTCAGGTGACTCTTGTTCCCCGACCTCTCATGGCTACAGACCCCTGTGAGGAATCCCAGGACAAGGGTAGATGAAGGTTACAATGAGGCACATGGACGAACGAGAAGAATAATAGAAAGGACATTCGGGCTCCTGAAAGCCAGGCTTCGTTGCCTCCATCTAACAGGTGGATCCCTGTACTACTCACCCAAGAAGGTGTGCCAGATCATCGTGGCATGCTGTATGTTGCACAAGTTTGCCTTACGTCGCAAGGTGCCTTTTCTGCAGGACGATGAGGCTGGAGATGGATGTGTGGCAGCAGTGGACCCTGTGGACAGTGAAGATGAGGAGGCAGAGAATGAGGATGAGGACAACAGAAGTGCTATTAAAAAACAGTACTTCAATGACACACACGTAAGCCACTGTAATTACACTTTACATTGACAGTTTTGTATTTGACATTGTCACTGGCAGGCTAATTTTCCAACTTCTATTCCCACTTACTGTACCCTTTGGCATTTCTATTTTCAGATATTTGTGTCCCACTATTGCTCCTGGTGTGTTGACTGCAGCCAACTATAGGTCATTCCTATGTATACAATACTGTACAGTTGAATTGCAGTGTTTAAAGCTTGTTAAATGAATACATGGTTAAATGATTTGACAGACTCCATACAGGGAGGAGCCAAGATGGCGACCGGGAAGGACGCTTGATTAAGCGCTCCTCTCGGGCTCGTCACGAAAATAGCTGCGGGGCGCTCCTGGGGCGCCGCTGTTGTATTCCTGTGGGGCGGGATCCACTTCTGGGGCCGCTCTCCCTCTGCCGATGGCTTTAAGCGCGATCGGGTGGCCGGGCGGGGAGGCTGCCGCGGAGCGGATCGGAGCAGGGAGCTGCGGCCGCCATTTTGCCGGCCGTGTTGGACGGGACGCTGCCCTGAAGACTGAGAGAGACGTGGCTGCGCGGATGCGGGAGCGGCCCACCTCGTGAGGGCCCATACTTTGCCTCAGCACCGCCCTGGGCTGCCCCCCCTCCTCGCCCGACTATCAGCCGCCGGAGTTTCCCCCCCCACCACCAGGCGCGGGGGGCTCCGAGGGGCAGCGGGGGTCTAACGGCGGGGGCTGCAGGGGCCCCGGGCGGGTGCCCCCTGCCGCGGCTGAAGACAAGCGGAGAGACGCGCCTCCCCCTCCGCGAAAGGCCCTGTGGGACCACAACAACAGGCCAGGGGTGAACTTGTTTCACGAGCGGGTCGGGACCCGCTCCCTGGACCCCCCCAGCTGCTTCACATGGTTATGAGGCCTGTCGGGCGGCTGTGAGCTCGGCCACAGCAGACGCGCCCTCTCCGGGAGGCCGCTGGCGCCGTCTCCCCCTGAGGTGGGGTTTTTGCACCAAATTTGGAGGCCCGGACGGTGAAGTGGGCGCACGGCATCTGCGGGGACCGCCGCGAAGGGAACTGGGAGCCATTGCCTTCGCCTCGCACGACTACTTCCTCCCGCCCATGAGGGGGGATGAAGGACGGGAGACGAATCCTGACGTGGGCCACTGGGGGTGCCTCCCTATCTCATGACTGATGGCGTGGAGTGCCCACCCTGTGAGTCGTCTCTGGACCTGCAGCTAGATATGGAAGCCACCACAGACGTGGCACGCGTAGGGTCGGTCCGGATCAAGCTAAGCCATATCCTCTGTTAAATGGTGCCGACCTGCACCACAGGGTGGAACAGTGCTTAAAGTACTGTGCGAGCCCAAAACACACTAAGCGAATACACTTGGGAACGTCACTCCTCTGCTCCATACCGAAAGAGGACCTAGTGCCTGGAGCTGGCTGCCGACCGGGGGCTCGAAGCACTCGTGCGGACGTAGCGACAGGAGGTACCAGACCGCCTGAATAAGATCTCACTTAGAGGACCACCAGCAGGGCCGAAACCTCAAAAACTGAAGTGTGCACTGGCGTGGCCCCGCGGGGATATATATGTCCTCCTCACTTACAGGGCCCAGAGAACGTAGGTGAGCGCGTGATTGTAGGAGGAATCAGGCCGCAATAGATAAGTCAAAATGTCCGGAAGGCCCAAATCAGCTAAAAACCAGGATCGGAACACGCATGGCCAGGCACCAGGAGATCAGCAGAATACGCCCTCTCTGCAGTCATTGGAGTCCACGCTCATGTCCCATTCCTCGCAATTCGAGAAAGTACTACAAGCAATCATGGACACTAAAACCTCACTGGAGACCAGGATAGACACGGTATCGCAAGATCTGAACATCCTCAGAGTAGACCATGGCAAACTATCTGATAAAGTGAAGACTACGGAGGCGGCGCTAAGTGAACTGGCCCCCACAGTAGCGGATAACCAAAAACAAATTCTCCGCCTAAATGCAGAAGTAAAGTTACTGCTGAGAAGAGCAGAGGAGTCGGAGGGCAGATCAAGCCGCAACAACATACGGTTTCTTGGTTTTCCTGAAAAATCACTGGATCAAAGCTCAGAGCTTCTGCTGGAACACTGGTTAATTAAAGAGGTCCTGAATGGAACCCCATCCAAATTCTTCTCAGTGGAAAGAGCATACAGAATCCCCGGACGCCCCCCGGCACCGGGTCATCCTCCGAGACCACTGATAGCTAGGTTTCTAAACTTCAGGGACCGGGATACGATACTCCAACAGTTCTGCAGCAAAGGCCCATACAGGTATGAGGACTCGACTGTTCACGCTTATCCAGACTTCACTCAGGAAGTGCAAAGGCAACGTAACTCCTTCACCCAAGTTAAACAACGCCTCCGGGAACATGACATAAAATACGCATTAATGTTCCCCGCTAAATTGCGTGTAATAACAGATGAATGCACCCATGTGTTCACCTCACCGGAAGATGCCTGGATGTGGATGCATGCCAAAGGCATCGCCCACCCCCGCGAGGCAGCCGGCACCGACGAGAACTGGTCAACAACAAAACCTAGGAAACGATCCAAGAGGCACGCCAGGGGTCAACCCACGGTGGAACAGGCTGCAGAGGAGAGAGCCAGGGCCCTTAAAGAAACCCCCCTACTAACACAGAATTCCTTTGAGACTCTCAGGACCCATCCAGTGGAAGGCTCGGAGTCTGACTTGATCAGTTCGGACTCTACATTGACGGAGGCATTGAGGGGCCCGGAGCTCACCCCCAGGTCCGCAGACACACTCTGAACAAACACTACTGAACTATCCCCCCAAGGGGGACCAACCGCCACAGCCGGAGTACAGAACTGAACTTTGCTACTTCCTCCTGAAGTGGGTGGTCACATCACCTGAACTTATGTGTCCTTGCACGTTTGCTCCTGGAGATATCTCCTTTATTCATATTGTGCGCAGCTGGTGGCTTAGAGCGGGGGGGGTGGGCGGATGGCCGTGCCCTGGGGGTGCCCCAAGCCACTTGCGGACCGTGTCTGCAGAAGGATGCGAGCCCCTAAAATGAGCCGCATCCGGATAGTATTATTGCTCCCCCGCAGACATCCATACGGATACACCTTGGCTCGCACCTAAAATGGGTGTGTAGCCTGTTGCAAGTTCACAGTTGGGGTTGGGATCCAGTTGGGGAGGGAAAGAGGGTAACTATTAGTCTGTGCACTACCGGTCTGCTCACAACACAGGACAAGTGCCCGGAGCTGAGGGGCCCGCCCGCGGGGGCGACGGGGCGGAGGAGACCCAATGGGCCTTCCCGGGAACTGGGGAGCAAGACACACACTCACAAATTGAACATGGCACAATCTACAACCCACAGCACATACAAATATGACATAGTCACCTGGAACGTTAGGGGACTGGGGACTCCGGGCAAAAGGTCCAGGGTGCACACACGACTCAAACGCCATGGCACACATATTGCAATCCTACAAGAGACTCACCTGCGGGACCCAGACCTGCAGGATCTACGTAGTAAATGGGGAGGTCAGATTGTGGGCACATCCTATTCAACCTTTGCGAAGGGGGTACTCGTATGGATAGCAGGGAATGTCCCCTTTATCCAAACATCACACAAGATAGATCACGAGGGCAGGTATGTGGTGGTGGAGGGTAAGCTGGACGGCAAACAATTGTCAATTGTAGGGGTATATGCTCCCAATAGCGCACTGCCTGAGTTTCTGAGTACACTCACTCCAGCGTTATTAACGAACCCCGAAACACCCGCCATATGGGGAGGAGACTTCAACTGCACGCCGGACCCAGCATTGGACAGGTCAAATCCCCCCACATGTTTAACAGTCATTAGACACCTTAGCCGCCCATTATCGACATGGGCTAGTAACATGAACCTCCATGACATATGGCGCATGAAACACCCACGACATAGGGATTATTCATTTTATTCAGCACCACATAAGGTACACACCAGGATAGACTTGATGTGGGGCACCCAGGAGATCTGCACAGTGACCAGTGGAATAGAATACCTAGCCAAGACACTATCAGATCACTCACCGTTTAAAATAGTTTTGGACTGGGGCAGGAAGCGCCAGGCTATCCCAACGTGGAGGCTACAAGCGGAAGCCTTACACGACCCTGCATCCACAGACTCACTGAGAACAGCGCTAAAACAGTATTGGGAATTAAACACCGGCACCACAAAACTAAGAGCAATGGAGTGGGACGCACACAAAGTGGTGATCCGTGGATATTGTATTTCCACTACATGGGGGGTGAGGCGCACACTCCATGCAGAGGTCAGCAAGCTGGAGAAGAAACTAAGAGCACTAGAAAACGCAGTTGCCCGCAATGAAACGCCATACACGGCTCTGAAGGAAACGCGCGCGGAACATGCAAAGGCTGATGCTACATTACGCCTTCACAATCACAAACGCCATTTGGCTAGGCTACAGTCGGAAGGCGACAGATCTGGTAGGCTGCTCGCATGGCTGCTGCGGGAGGACCGGCGGTGTCCTCCAATCGGGGCAATAGGAACAGGCGCAGGCGCAATAGCTACCATGCAGGTAAAAATAAATGATGCGTTTAGGGAATATTATACACAATTATACACCAAAAGTACATCATGCTCCATCCAACAGCTTGAGTCCTTTCTAGCAGATTCTCCCCTGCCCCAACTAATGCACGTCGACAGAGAGACACTAGAAGCCCCCATCACATTAGGGGAACTCAATAAGGCCGTCGAACAACTACCTAGGAATAAAGCCCCAGGGACAGACGGCCTGCCAGCAGAATACTACTCCACCTTTGCGACACACCTTAACTCACATCTCCTAAAAACGTTTGAAGAAGCAGGGACCAACGGTACCCTGCCCCCCTCAATGAGAGAGGCAATGATAGTGGTCCTTCCAAAGCAAGGGTGCGATCCCACTGACGTCAGGTCTTACAGACCTCTCTCACTATTGAACCTAGACTGTAAGATACTTGGCAAAATCCTGGCTAACAGACTAGCTCCCTACATGCATATCGTCGTACACGATGACCAGAATGGATTTATCCCGAAACGTAACACCTTCCTAAATATTCGGAGGCTGCTCAGTGTGATGGGTGACACCCCCCCGACCGCACTCGAGGAAGCAGTGATATCGCTCGACATAGAAAAAGCATTTGATACATTAGAATGGGACTTCCTGTTTGCCACTATGCAGTTACTGGGTACGCATTCTGTACACTGCCCCACAGGCTAGGGTGAAGACGGGAGGAGTAATATCAGAAAGCTTTCCGATTAGTAGGGGAACAAGACAGGGTTGCCCCCTTTCCCTCCTCCTATTTGCCTTAGCGATGGAACCATTAGCTGCACGCGTCCGTGCCAAAAAAGAAGAAGGGGGAGTGTCAAGGAACGGTACTCTGCACTCCATATCACTATATGCAGATGATGCCTTGATATACATACGCAGAGTGGAGGAGTCGCTGCCCCCAGTGATGTCGCTGTTGTCTGAGTTCGGAAGGGTATCTGGTCTAATAGTTAACTGGGGGAAATCCTGTATATTCCCACTAACCAGCTGGCCCCCTGCAAGGCAAGAAAGTACCCCACCAGGCCACCTAAAATGGTGTTTCGACACATTTAAATACCTAGGGATCAACGTCTACCACAGGGCGGAAGACCTAAGGGATGGAAACCTGGGGAAAGCGGTGTCCTTGGTTAAGAGTTCAATACGCTTTTGGAATAAATTACCACTCTCACCACTGGGTAAAGTAGCTATAGCAAACATGCTGATATTACCTAGACTGTTGTATTATTTTGCGGCCTTACCAATCATTATCCCCAAAAGCTTTTTTGTCGGCTTGAACTCCATCCTACTACAACTGGTGTGGGGCGAGGGCAGAAGACGGGTTGCACTCACCACGCTGCATCATTCGGTAGCAATGGGTGGACTGGGCGCCCCAAACTTTGAGCTCTATGCTGTGGCCGCACAGCTGCAGTGGATCTTAAATTGGCTCCATAGACCTAACTCGGCAGAAACTATATGGCTGCAATCCCGACTCCAAGGCGCTCCCATACTAGTTTGGCTGTTGGATAAGCAAACTAAAAGCACATGCACAAACCCATTGATGACAGTGGCACACACATATTGGAAGAAGTATATCCAAAAGGGAGTTAAAAAACGACCCTACTCACCGCTTCTCCCATTGGATCGGCTCCCTGGGTGGGTGGAAGCCGGCTCATATTCACCTACAACTTGGTCAGACGCGGGTATAAGTACAGTAGGAGACTGTTTTGAGGAAGGGAAATTAATGACCTTCAAAGCTATACAGGCCCTCACAGAGATCAATCCCGGGCAATTCCTGGCATATCACGCGATATGCCATGCAATCAGGAAAACGTGGGCATCCGGCGACGTAGAGCCTGATATCTCAGTCACCCTGCACCACATGCTGAACTGGGACCCCCAAGGAAAAGTAGTCTCAAACCTTTATAAACTTCTGAACAGACCCCCGGAAGACAACCTGCAGAAAGCTAGGGAGAGGTGGAACATCGTATTGCCCACCCCGATCTCAGGGACAGAATGGCCAAAAGCTCTGTGCCACACATGTGAGGTCTCAAGAAACCCCAGATTCCGAAATACACAGTTCAATTATCTACATCAGACATACCTGGCGCCGGCCAGGATTAAACGCATGTTCCCCGGGTCGGACCCAGCCTGTCCCAGATGCAAAACACCAGCAGCACAGTTCTATCACATGGTCTGGGAGTGTTCGCGGTTACGGGGGGAATGGGAAGGGGTGGTCACAGCCTTAGCGGAAATCACGGGGCTCAACCTTGACACGAATCCCAAATCCTGTCTACTCGGACTAAGGACAAGGACGAAAATAAATAAACACTTGCACAGGTTTGTAGATCTAGCGAATGTAATGTACAAAAGATTGACAGCAATGAACTGGAAGGATCGCAACACGCCTGACTTAAAAGGCTGGCTTGCCCTCACACTACGCTGGGCTCGCGCTGAGCATCAGGTATTAACAAATTTAGCACGCAGGGGACTGCGACAAGCGGGCTGCGAGGCCTGGGGCGTCTTAGTGTCCAGGCTAGAAGCCAAAAATGATGAAAGACCCCCCTGAACCACAGACAGCTGCACCCACCTGGAAAGCCGTGGGCCCTGCCCCGGCAGAAAGGCAATACTACACTTGGGGATGCATACATATCCATCATCCATGCCTCGCCAACACCGATAGCACAGCAGCCCCCCCCCCAGTGCATGCATGCCACAGCGCTAAAAGGCCTGCACACTCAACCAATAGACACCAGCGCTATGATCCACTGTGCCATATCCCTCCACCTTGTCCCCCCCCTTCTCCCCCCCCCCCCCTTGTTTCCTCTGCCCCCCCACCCTCACCCGTGTGGCGGTGAGGGCCCCTGTCACCAGTGGCAATAGAACCACATTGCAGCTGAACGCTTCGTCCTACGTGGCGACAACTTCGGAAGTGCTGGGTAGAATTAGCGGACCGGGAAGTGCACACAAGTTCTTAGTAGTTTGTTATATATATTGACCTTAATATGGAAGAGCCAGACGACAGACTGTAACCAATGACAAAATGCTATTAATGACTTTTGCATGCAAGAAATGTATGGCTTTTTTGTAAAACCAATAAAAACATGTTAAAAAAAAAAAAATGACAGACTCCATACATGTATTTTTTCAAATGTTGTTTATTTAAGTGCTAATTGTTAGAGGGGGGTGTGCAATGGGCTTGGTTGATGATGGGGGAAAGTCCAGGATAGAGTCCAGTCTATTTGTATCACAGGTTCATTGTCCAAGGGGGCATGGGAAGGGGAGTAATGGCATTTCAAGGTGGACAGGGTGAAAGAGTAGGACACAAGGGTGACATTCAGGAGAGTCTTATTTCTTGGTGGGGGTCTTGGCAATGTTCTCTGACTTCTGCCTGGATCGCAGGGACCGTTTGCAGGGTGGTTCTCCTTCTGTAGGGGGTGGAGTGCTGGTGGCCTGTTGGTCCTGTGGCGGGGCCTCCTGCAGAGCTGGAAGGTTGTTTATCGGTTTGGCTAGTGTCAGTGGCCCGGTGGTGTTCCACTGCCTCCCTCATGGTGTTGGCCATGTCAGCCAGCACCCCTGCAATGGTGACCAGGTGGTGTTTATGTCCTTCAAGTCCTCCCTGATCCCCGGGTACTATCCGTCCTGCAGCTGATGGGTCTCCTGCAACTTGTCCAATATCTGGCCCATCGTCTCCTGGGAATGGTGGTATGCTCCCAGGATGTTGGTAAGTGCCTCCTGGAGAGTCGGTTCCCTGGGCCTGTCCTCCCCCTGTCACACAGCAGTCCTCCTAGCTTCCCTGTAGTCCTGTGCCTCTGTCCCCTGAACCGTGTGCCCACCGCCACTTACCCCAGGTCCCTGATTGTCCTGTGTTTGTGGGGTGGCCTGGGGTCCCTGTAGTGGTGGACACACTGCTGATTGACGTGTCCTGGAACAGAGGTGTGGGCCCGCTGAGTGGGTACTGTGGTAGTGTTTCCTGAGGGGGAGGCTCTGTGGTGGTATGGACTGTGCCTAGGTCATCGACTGTCCAGGGATCCCTCATGGGCCAGGTTGGTCATCCAGATCCAAGCATCCAGAGCTGCTGTCATCACTGTGGGCGTCTTCTGGGGTGGTCTGGAAGTTGCTGGCACCTCCTCTCCAGTGGAGGACCTGTGGGGATGTAAATGCAGTGTTATTGTTTCTGTGTGTGTCATCTTCTGCATGGGTGTGTTGCCCTGTATGGTTGTTACTGCCCTGGCAGATTTGCCTTGTGTGAGTAGTGATTTTTTGGGCTAGCTGATTCTCTCTCATGTACATGCTTTAGTGATGGGTGTCCATGCAGGTCTGTGAGTGGTGTCCATGCATTGGTGTTACATGCAGGGCTTGGTATTGGGATGAGTGGGTTGTGATGGTGGGGTATATGGTAGGTGGTGAAGTGATGGGAGTGAGGGTAGGGGTGGGGGTTTGTGATGGCATGTAGGTGGGGGGGGGTGATAGTAATAGAGATTTGACTTACCAGAGTCCAGTCCTCCTCCTACTCCTGCCAGGCCCTCAGGATGCATGATTGCTAAGACTTGCTCCTCCCATGTTGTTAGTTGTGGGGGGGATGTGGGGGTCCACCGCCAGTCCTCTGTACAGCTATGTGGTGTCTTGCTGCTGTGGAACGCACCTTCCCCCGTATGTCGTTCCACCTCTTCCTGATGTCATCCCTTGTTCTGGGGTGCTGTCCCATGGCGTTGACCCTGTCCACGATTCTCCACCATAGCTCCATATTCCTTGCAATGGACGTCTGCTGCACCTCTGATCAGAATAGCTGTGGCTCTACCCGGATGATTTCCTCCACCATGACCCTTAGTTCCTCCTCAGGAAACCTGGGGTGTTGTTGCGGTGCCATGGGTGTAGTGTGAGTGGTGAGGGTGTGTGGGGTGCTGTGTTGGGGTGTGTCATGGGTGCGTGGATGGTGTATAGGTGGTGGTGGTGTGTGTCTGTGGTCTTGTCTGTGGTTTTGCTATCTCTGTTGTCGCACTTGTTTGTAATGGTAAAGGGTTGTGGGTAATGTGTGTGTGTGTTTTATAGTGGTGTGTGGTGTGTGTATGGGTGTCAGGTGTATGTAGTTTGAATTGTTCCATGTATTCTTTTATATGCGTGTGTGTATTTTGAGCGCAGCGGGATGTGCTGCCAATGGTTTAGCGCCATTGAATGTCCGCTGTGTTGATTCGTGGGTCATAATGCTGTGGGCATAGTTCTGTTGGCGTAACGGTGTGGGTTTTGGTACCGCCAGTTCATCACTGACCTTTGGGCTGGCGGACTTGTATGTGTGGCTGTATAGTGACGGAGTGCTATGTATGGGTCATAATATGGGTGGTGTTAATCCACTGCGGCGGCAGGATGTTGGCGGCAACCAGCATGGCGATAAGTGGAATTTACCGCCAAGGTCATAATGAGGGCCATAATATCTGCAAAGTCAAAACTTTACAGCCAAAATATGTACCGAACAACAAACAATGAAAAGACAAGATAACAGTACAAACAGAAGGATATTTTATATGTTTCTTTGGACATGATCTCTCTGAGAGAGCAAAAGAGTACATAAAATTCAAGGAACAGGTACTCTTACAGAATCTGGGAAAACACCCAGCAACTCCCATAGACGAAGAGTGCTGGCGGAGTCTCTGTTCAAAAGGCACCAAGCCTCAAAATGTCACTAGACCCTTGGTAATAATCATAAAGGCATCAACACAACCAAAGAAGAGGACAAAGGGAAACACTGAATATGGGAACTGAGCTCAGGGGTAAAGCAGGGCCAGATTAAAGAATAGGGACAGGACTTAACTAAAGCCTGGATTGGCTAGAGTGGAGCAAAGTACAAAGTATACAGAATAAGAATCCAGGACCCAGACGCTGCACACCCACAAGGGCAGGACAGGGAGTGTGCAGAGAGAACTAGAACAACAGGGACAGAAATGAAACAAGGAACACAGGGTCAGGAACAAGAGTCAGAGAATCAGAATCTGCACACCTACAAGGGCAGGGAATAAGGAGACAAAACAATAATCACTGGTAAGGAGGGACAGAGAAGTAGCAGCACCAAGAAACAGAACCACTGAAGGCAAGGTAGCAATGCAGTGAGAAGAGAACAAGAATATAAAGGGAAATCAAGGTACAAAGAAATCGACTTGGAATCAGAGCAGCAAGGCAAAAACAGAACAAGTAGAGCTTCAGCAGAAAAGACAATCACTAGCCACTGCTACTGAGCTCACGGGGATTAAATAGTTAGAAGCACAATAGGAGGGGCACAGGTGCAGAGAGTGAATAATCAAACAGGTGCAGGGAACCAGGAAACCATCAATGAAGGGAAAGCTAAACAGGAACATGGAGAAAAGAAGACTATGGAAGCCAGTAGGCATAAGAAGGGAATAGGAAACCAGAAATGGAATGTGGAATGGACTTCATAGTAGACAAGTGAAGGAAGCATGTCTGAATGAGTTAGTGTCAGGAGTCATGATGTTAAACTGAGTACCATCACCGAGGCATGATTGGGGCAAGGTTTAGCAACAGTAAAGACTACATGCACCACAATGTATTTAGATGGTATAGTGGAAAAAAAGACTGGTATGTAGTGTAAAGCAAGGTGCACAGTGTGTTAGAGAGTGTACTTTTATGGGGAGGTCTAAAGGTATGATCTCACAGGGCTTACATGAGCATCACCTAGAGGCCGGATGAACAAATCCTGACACAGAGATATGGTAACGGAAAGTGTGTAGTGTCAAGGACTTTAGAGCATGCAAATATTACCCCTTTGCTCAGTAGCCTTAATGCAAATTGAAGAATCAAGGAACTGCAGGAACTGTCTCCCATTTCAAACATCCTCGTCATCACCCAAATAATGGAGGGATAAAGTAAACATCAGTTCAAGACTTCATTGAAGCTAATACAATTTTTAAAGACAAACTGATTTTAGGCCATGAGGAGTAACTGAGACGTGATTGTGAGCAATAGGGAAGAGCTAGTTTACTGTCCCCTGATGTGCCTCATCCAAAACTCCTTGTTGACCTGTCTGCAGTGTACAATATGGCAGATCAGATACCACTCCTGGAATAATGGAGAAACTAGGTTGGACTGACCATCACAGACATTGAAATGTTTCAGTCATTCTTAACTAATTCAAATCAATGAATTGCAATTGTCTTCACCTTTTCACTAGTACAATTGATCTTGTGAGAGTTCCTTCAAGAATCACCTTTGTCATGCTTAAAATAGTCTCAGGGCCCGATTCACAAAGGTAAACTTAGGCCAAAAGTCTAAGGCCCTCATTACAACATTGGCAGTAAAACCCGCTTACCGCCGTGCAGAAGACCGCCAACACACCGCTGCGGCGGTGGAATTCCGCTACAGCTATTACGACCCACAGCTCGGAATCTGGCAAAATCTAGACACCCACACAAGTCTGCCACACCGAAGGTCAGTGATAAACTGGCGATAACAAAACCGACACCGTCACGCCAACAGGAATACGCCCACACTATCATCACCCACAAATCCATGCGGCGGTCTTTCAACCGCGGTATTCCATTGGCGGTACACACCGCCGTGCTCAAAATACACACAGATTTACAAAACACAACCACATTGGACAAATCGAAATACACACACCTGATACACATGCACACACCACTCCCACACACCCAATACAATATATAACACATACCCACATCACCCACAAACCCCTACAACAAAAATTGAGAACGAAGCACAGAGAGAGAGACCACCATCAACAAACTATCATCCACAGACACACAACACCATCACTCACACAACATCCTCGCACCTCACACAACACACAAAACACATCCCCTCACACATCACAACACACACCACCTCACACATCACCCACACCACCCCATGGCACCACAAAGACACCCCAGGTTCTCTGAGGAGGAGCTCAGGGTCATGGTGGAGGAAATCATCCGGGTAGAGCCACAGCTATTCCGATCACAGGTGCAGCACACCTCCATTGCTAGGAAGATGGAGCTATGGCGCAGAATCGTGGGCAGGGTCAATGCAGTGGGACAGTATCCAAGAACTAGGGATGACATCAGGAAGAGGTGGAACAAACTACAGGGGAAGGTGGTTCCGTGGTCTCAAGACACCAGATTGCAGTTCAGAGGACTGGCGGCAGACCCCCACCCCCTCCCCCACTACTAACAACATGGGAGGAGCAGATCTTGGCTATACTGCATCCTGAGGGCCTCGCAGAAGTAGCTGGAGGAATGGACTCTGGTAAGTCAAATCTTAACTATTACAACTATTACATCCCCCACCCTACCTGCATGCTATCACATACCCCACCCTCACCCCCATCACTCCAACACCTCACATATGTCCCACTATCACAAACCACCCATCACAACACCAAGCCCTGCATACAACAACAAAGCGTGGACACCCATCACCAAAGCATGTCCACTACAGATACCCACACAGATCCCCAAACCAAATATCACACAAGGTCCTAGAAAAGAATGTAAGCACTGGGGTACAGGGTCACCCACCCATTGCACACAATGGCACACGCAGATGCAATAATCATGCCTTTACACCCCTGCAGGACCCCTACCCAATGTCACCGGACAGGAGGTTCCAGACATGTCCACCCCCCCCACCGAAAAGGCCCACAGTGATGACAGCAGCTCTGTCCAACTGGATCTAGATGACCAGCACGGCCCATCTAGGACCTCGGGACAGTCAGTTCCACACACACTGGCACATGCCACAACAGAGCCTCCCCCCTCAGGAAACACCAGCACAGCACCCACCCAGCGGGCCCATCCCTCTGTCCCCAGGACACGTCAAGCAGCAGTGTGTCCACCACTAGAGGGAACCCAGGCAAACCCACAAACCCAAGAACATCAGGGACCTGGGGGCAGTGGCAGTGGGCACACGGTTCAGAAGACAGAGGCACAGGAAAACAGGGGAACTGGGAGGACTGCTGTGCGACAGGGGGAGGACAGGCCCAGGGAACCCACTCTCCACGAGGCCCTCTCCAACATCATGGGAGAGTACCATCATTCCCAGGAGACAATGGCAACGGTACTGGCCAAGTTTCAGGGGACCCAGCGGCTGCAGGAGGAACACTATCTGGAGATCAGGGAGGAACTCAAGTCCATCAACACCACCCTGGTCACCATTGTGGGGGTACTGAAGGACCTTGTGAATACCAGGAGGGACACTGTGGCACAACAAGGGTCCCCTGACACTATCCTTGATGATGAACTGCCCACCACCTCCTCCAGCGCTAGTGGACAGGAGGCACCGCCACAGGACCAGGACACCAGCACCCATCCCCCTGCAGATGGAGAACCACCCCGCAAACGGTCCCTGAGATCCAGTCACAAGACAGAGAACAATGCCAAGACCCCCGCCAAGAAATGAGACCACCCTGAATGTCATTCTTCTGTCCCACTTCATCACCCTATCCATCCTTAAACTGCCCTAGCTCCACTTCCTATGCCCCTTTGGACAATGCACCTGTGAGACAAATAACTGGATTCTGCAATGGACATTCCTCTACCATCACCCCTGACCATTTTACAACCCCCTCCACTAATTTGCACTTAAATAAACACCCTTGAATCACAAATCAATCTGGAGTCTGTTAGGGTGAGAGCAGCTGCACTTCCGTTGAGTAACAACACAGGTAAATAAGAGAATCAGTGAAAATTAAACATTGGTGCTCGATGGGTCGGGTGCCTAACTCCCCTAATAGGCACAGATATGCGTAACAGGTACACAATGATAATAACAGCAGAATGACCCCGGCACACAGAACAGTACAGTCACAGTTCAAATAGAGGACAAGTGTCCATGGTGTTCAGTTTGTAGACGTGGATAATAAATCTGAAGAGTCCTCAGTTGGTGATGTAAGTGTCTTTATTTGTAGGCCCAATTCACCACAAATTGACGTAGTCATCCAAGAACAGCCAACACGTGTTTCGTCACACAAGTGACTTTTTCAAGGCTGTAAAACAATAAATGTTGTACACAATATGTGGGAGTAAACATGGGTAAGTAGGCTTGGTCTAAGTCCAAAGGGACAGGTGCCCGTGTAATAATTTACCCATGTGAGTGTGTACACGTATTCATATTCGTGACGTCAGATTGGGTAGGCATGGCAAACCATAGTGAAAATTGTGAGCAAAAGTCCCATGTGTAAATGAAAGAACACCTAGGAAGAGGAAAAAGTGAAGAAGAAGAGAGCAACTTATTATTCGAAGCCGTGTGTAGGATTGTGATAATGAACACCCAATACTATCCCCAAGAGAAGTTATATCTAGGTGAAGCCAAGACGGTGAAGTAATAGGAGAGAGAAGGTAAGTGCATACAAGAGTTGAGTACGGAGGTAAACAGTCATACCTGGGCCAGTTGGCCAGGAAGGTAAGTAGTGGGTGGGACCGATGTAAGGAGTTGGATGGTTGGCAGTAGGTGAAAGCCGATCCAGTAAATGCCGGTAAGCAAAAGAGGCCTTGATAAGCCTCAGTTGGGGACCCTGCATAGGTAACAAGGTAAATGTGAGGAAAAAAGATAAAATGTAGTGACTCGCTGTATCAATTAAATAAACCTATGGGAAACCGAGAAAGATAAGGCAGGAAATGCTGGTGAGATAATAATGTGCCATATAAGAAGAACAGTTTAACAAGTCCGTTGGTGTCAAAGGGAATCCAACTTGTAGGTGAGGTCAAATGAGCAAAATACGAGCATATGTGAGCATACCAAGATGAGTAAGTCGATATTGGTAAGAGGGAGTATCATACAGGGCATAAACGTAGGCTAGATAACACAGAAACGTGAAAATGTGAAAGGTAAAATATAGTAATACAAAATAGTAATAAAAGCTAATGGACGTTTAAGCTGGGGGATTGGATAGTCACCCCGTAAGTAACGAGCGCATGGGAAGGCCAAAGGTGAAAAGCAATAATTTCAAGTTGGATAAAAAAGGGGAAATACCCTGGAAAAGTGAGGTGGAATGAATTATGAGAGGGCGCAGTGACAGGCTGCCCCTAAACTGGAGTCAGTCTGTGCTTTCACAAATGTGTATTTCAAATAACTGAGGAAAATAGCAATGTCCATTGTATTGTCAACATACCTATGTCACACAGCTCTAGTCCATGAGGTAACATAGCAGAGGTCATACAGTGGGACCCACATCTGTGAAATGGAAAGGCAAAGTGACAGGTCAGGGTCCATACACTGGGTGAAAGTGACAGACAGATGATAGACCTAATAATTGTATGAGATGTAGGAGGCAGTGACATCTTCTTACCTGTGTCTCACTGGAAGTATTGCTGGATCATGTTGTTTCTGTTGTCGATATCCTCTTCTTCTGCCTCCTCTTCTTCACTGTCCACAGGCTCCACAGCTGCCACAAGACCTCCTTCTGGACCATCCTCCTGCAGAAAAGGCACTGTCGTCGCAGAGCCAAGTTGTGCAGTATACAGCAGGCCACGATGATCTGGCACACCTTCTTTGGTGAGTAGTAGAGAGAACCACCTGTCATATGGAGGCACCGGAACCTGGCCTTCAGGAGGCTGAAGGTTCTTTCTATAATCCTCCTAGTTCGCCCATGTGCCTCATTGTAGCATTCCTCTGCCCTTGTTCTGGGATTTCTCACTGGGGTCAGTAGCCGTGACAGGTTGGGGTACCCAGAGTCACCTGCAAATGGCGAGGGACAACTGTTAGACACACACTAACCCATAGGGACAAGCCCAGACCCAGACAACTTTTCACAGGGGGTAGGGTCCTTTACTCACCTATTATCAACACACGGGGCCTCTGGAGTGGCCCCATCACATAAGGGATGCTGCTATTCCTCAGAATGTAAGCGTAATGCACTGAGCCAGGAAACTTGGCGTTCACATGGGAGATGTACTCCTCGGCCAAACACACCATCTGCACATTCATTGAATGGTAGCTTTTCTGGTTTCTGTACACCTGTTCACTCCTGCGGGGGGTACCAAGGCCACATGTGTCCCATCAATGGCACCGATGATTTTGGGGATATGTCCCAGGGCATAGAAGTCACCTTTCACTGTGGGCAAATCCTCCACCTGAGGGAAAACGATGTAGCTGCGCATGTGTTTCAGCAGGGCAGACAATACTCTGGACAACACGTTTGAGAACATAGGCTGGACCATCCCTGATGCAATGGCCACTGTTGTTTGAAAAGACCCACTGGGCAGGAAATGAAGTACTGACAGGACGTGCACTAGAGGGGGGATACCTGTGGGATGCCGGATAGTTGAAATGAGGTCTGGCTCCAACTGGGCACACAGTTCCTGGATTGTGGCACGATCAAGTCTGTAGGTCCACCAGCGGTCTGTACATCGGAGGATGCCGCCATCTCCTCACCTGCCCCAGCGGACGTGCCCTATGGACGAGAACAGTGAGCACAGAGTCAGCCAACACTGAGGTAGTAAAAAAATAATTTATTGCACACATTTGTTAATCGCTATGTGCCGGTCTCTGTGTGTATGCAAGGCCTAGATATGTGTGACGCATTTAAAAATAATGCTATGTGGTCCCCTGAAATGGCGGCTGCCTGACCTGTAATGTGGGACAAGGGGATATGAGGTAACTGCGCTGGCGTTGTACACCGTCGCGGTAGGCGGTCGAAGACCGCAGCGCATTCCTGCATTGGTTAACATTGGGCCTTATGGGTCCCAGGAGCCAATGACGATGTACGCCGGCGGTGACGGTATGCACCGTCGTGGACGTGACAGCCATTTTCTGTCTGTTCACTCACTTGATACCTGACCTTCGACAGGAGAGGACCTACACTGCAAGTGCTGCTGTGACCTCAGTCTGGAAGCAACAATGGCTCATGTGTCTGGAGAAAGGGCTCTTGCCTTCACTTCGGAGGAGTTGGAGAGGTTAGTGGATGGGGTCCTCCCCCAGTACACGCTACTCTACAATCCTCCAGACAAATAGGTGAGTACACTGTGAGCATGCTGTATGGGAAATGCCTGTTTGGAGTGGTGTGGATGGAAGATACGGGGGGACTGAGGCCTGCTTGAGCAGACAGTGAGTGTATGCGCGTCAGGGCAAGGGTGGGAATGTGTGACAATGACTGTAACGGTCCGGACGGTTAAAGGTTTTCCTTTTCCCCTGTACTATTCCTCTAGGTCAGCTCCCACCAGAAGGAGGATATTTGGTGGGCCATCGCCAAGGACGTCCGGACCCTGGGGGTCCACCACAGGCGGAGCACCCACTGCCGTAAAAGATGGGAGGACATTCGCCTCTGGAGCAAGAAGACGGCGGAGGCCCGGCTGGGGATGGCCTCCCAACGTGGGAGGGGTGCCCGTCGCACCATGACCCCCCTGATGTTCCAGATCCTGGCGGTGGCGTATCCGGAGTTGGATGGGTGCTTGAGGGCATCACAGCAGCCACAAGGGGGTCAGTACAGTCACATCCATCTGACTCTGCACGCATTACGAGGTGTCTGGTTGGGGAGGTTGGCAGTGGATTACCCTAGACCAGGGCGAGCTTTGTAGGCAAGGACCCTTGGTGAGGCAGGCTATGTGGCACCCCAACCCCACCAGTGGTAAGAGCCATCTACATCTAGTCAGGTTCCTGTGACTTCCATGTGTGCAGCATTCGGGCGTAGGCCTTGTACCCGATGTCCCTGTGAATAATTAGGGAACTCTAAGTGCATTGCGTAGTGCAGAGGGCTGCTGTGTCTGTAGTGTCCACCAACGGTAGCAGTATTGCATGCACTGAACATGTCTTTCTTCTTTCTCCCCCCCTTTGTTGTAGTCTCCCTGTTCTTGTGTGCATTAGCATCATCAGGCGGAGAAGCAGTGCCACCGAAACAGGAGGGAGCTGCATCCCACATGGCCCTGGAGGGCGAGACAACAGAGTCTGAAGTCACCAGTGGGATGCAGGGCGAGGGGAGCTCCATGGTGGGGACATGAGCAGAGACCAGCGACACCGACTCCTTCTCTGATGTGACTTCCCGGTGGTGGTGGGCCCCTCTGTGCCCACCGCATCTACAGGTACAGTTGCCACCCCCCCTCCCAGCAGCCCCTCAGCATGTGTCCCGTGGCTGCTCACCCAGGAGGGTGGGCATCTCCTTCGCGCCAGGCACCTCAGGCCCTGCCCCAGTCAGCCCTGCTGCCCTCAGTGAGGAGGCCATTGACCTCCTGAGATCCCTCACTGTTGGGCAGTCTATCATTCTGAATGCCATCCAGGGTGTAGAGAGGCAGTTGCAACAAACAAATGCATACCTGGAGGGCATTCATTCTGGCCAGGCAGCCCAACAGAGAGCATTTCAGGCTCTGGCCTCGGCACTGATGGCAGCCATTGTCCCTGTGTCCAGCCTCCCCCCTCCAACTTCCTCCACCCAGACACAATCCCCTGTACCTCAGCCTATCTCAAGCACACCATCAGACCAGCATGCACACACATCAACACACAAGGGTGGCTCAGGCAAACATAAGCACCACACATCCCACAGGCACTCACACAAGCATCATACCCATGGACGCATACCAACATCCACTGCCTCTACTGTGTCCCCCTCCTCCACGTCTCCCTCCTCCCTCCCTGTCACGTCTCCACTCACACCTGCATGTACTACATCCTCAGCCACTACCTCTGTCACCAGCACGCCCATCACAACACACTGCTCACGTGCACTCACCACCCCCACTACCATTCACACATCCCCTGTGTCCTCTACCAGGGTGTCTGTGAATCCTCCTCCCAAAGTACACAAGCGCAGTAACACACCCACCCAACAGCCATCCGCCTCACAACAGCCTACAGCCCATGCACCTTCACCCAAAGTCACCAAACGAACACCTCCTACAACCACTACCTCTTCCTCCACTCCCAAACCCCCTCCATCTACCCATCCCAGTGTGTCTAAAAAGCTTTTCCTATCAAATGTTGACCTCTTCCCTACACCTCCCCCTGTCCATCCCCTAGGGCCCGCCTTTCCAGGTCCCAACCCAGCACCTCAGCCACCACATCACCGGGCACAGTGGTGCCAGCAATAGCGTGATTTTGGAGTGCGCCCAGGAACAGGGCTGTCAGTGTCCCAAGGAGCGAGGGCAAGGACATTCCGCCACCTCCAAAACTGAAAAAGTTGCCCACATCCCAGAGGAAGAAGGCGAAAACACCTGCCACCAAGCGTTCAGGCAAGACAAAAGTTAAAAGTGACAAGACAGCGGCGCCACCATCCAAGGTGGGGAAGGGCCTGAAAATCAAAGACAGGTCCACATCGACGCCAACCTGCACAGCGGACAAGACCGCCACTTGCACCGCCGCCACAGACACCGCCGCCAGCACCCCAAACACTGAGCCCTTCACCAGCACCTTAGACAATGTGCCCAGCACCGCAGTCAGTGATTCCGCCACCAGCACCGCCACTACTGACACCGCCGCCAGCACCACAGTCAGTGAGCCCGCCACCAGCACCACCGCTACTGACATCACCGCCATCACCGCAGTCAGTGAGCCCGGTGCAAGCACCGCTGCTACTGACACCGCCGCCAGCACCGCAGTCAGTGAGCCTACCACCAGCACCGCCGCTACTGACACCGCCGCCAGCACCGCAGTCAGTGAGGCCGCCACCAGCACCGCAGACAGTGAGGTCACCACCAGCACCGCCACCACAAAGACCGCTGCCAGCACCGATGCCACAGAGCCCGCCGCAAGCATCCACTGAAAAGACTTGAGAGACTGTGGCTTTGCATTCCCCAGGATAAAGCAGTGGGTAACCCACCCACTGAAAAGACTTGAGAGTCTGTGGCTTTGCACTCCCCAGGATAAAGCAGTGGGCAACCCACCCACTGAAAAGACTTGAGAGACTGTAGCTTTGCATTCCCCAGGATAAAGCAGTGGGCAACCCACCCACTGAAAAGACTTGAGAGACTGTGGCTTTGCCCTCCCTAGGATACGTCAATGGGCATGGAGCCCCCTCGTGGAGCTGGTATTGTGCACTCATCCGGCTGAGGTGCCCCTCTTCCCTTCCCCCTGAGGTGCCTGTTTCATTTCGATCTGATGCCCCAGCAGTGTTCTCTCCGTTTCGAGTCTGGTATCGAGTGTGGGCCTCGCCCATGCATTTTGGGCCCAGTGGTCCACAGACTAAGAATGGTGCACTACCCGGACTTGAATAGTTGGTGTACATTATTGTTTATACTGTATTTAAAGTTTTGACTAATTGATTTTTATTGATTACAATTGTTACAATCATTTCCTTTTGTCATTGCGTTCTTCCAGGGGGGTTGAGTGGTGTAAATGTAATGTTGCAGCATATATTTGTGTGTATGTTGTTGTGGGTGAGGGTGAGGATGGGGGTGTTGCGTGTTGCATGTGTGCGTCACTCTCTTTTCCCTCCCCTCCCGTGTGTTGTAGGTGCAGTACGCACTGTGGTCATCACTGCCATCTTTCGTGCTCCTGGTAGAGGAGCAGGAATACTATTGCAGGGAGTATTTGGAGTTCTGGCTCCATGGCGTGCTGGTTCCTCATGGATTATGTAGAGGTGAGTGTTTCTCCTTCCAAGTCCTGTTTCCGCCGTGTTTTTGTTCGCGTTCAATCCGCCCCGGAAAAGGTGGCGAATTGGCCTTTCATAAGAGTGTGGGCGGTACATTATCTTCCACCTGTCTGTTGGCGGTGACCGCCACTGTGTTTGTTTCTACCGCCGTGGCGGTTGGAGTGTTAAAGTGGCTGTCTACGTTGGCGGTTTCCGCCATGGTCGTGATTAATTTTTTTTTACCGCTGGCCTGTTGGCGGTTTTACCGCCGCTTTAACACCGACCGCCAGGGTTGTAATGAGGGCCTAAGTTTACAATTTATGGTATTTACAAAGGTAAGTTATGAGCAGTATGTTTACACCCACATATGGGCTGGAATCTCAGCATTTTGGGTGGAATCTCCACAGTCGGGCAGAGTTTTCTCACTCGGGCCAGAATCTCTACACTTTGGTCAGCACAGAAAAAAGTCAAGATGTACAACCAAAATAGCACAAAATACACACTGAAAATATGAGATAGCTACATGTAGGCACTGGCCAGTTACATATGCGTAGGTGTAGGGTGCGTATTGCAATGGTAAATGTTCTGTCAAAAACACACACCACTGCAAGAGTTGAAAAACATCACAAATCCAGATTTTATTTTCCCCCTTATGTCATCTCGGAGATGGTTTCTAGATGGGAGCAGGATCCTGACTCTGTGACCTACTGCTTTCATGCCCTCCCAGCCTATGTCAAGATCCTAGCAGCTCTCCGTGTCCTTGCTACTAGGTCATTCCAGAGGGTGTCCAGTGACACTGTGACCATTTCTCAGGCAAGCCAGTCCCGGTTCTGAGCTGTATAAATAGGAGAGTGCATCAGTACATATATATGCCACATACACTAATAGGAAGGCAAAGGATTGCCAAGATTTTCTACATCTTACCCAGCTTTCCACATGTGGTTGTTGCAAATAATTGCACTCATCTGGCACTTCAGCCACCTCGCCACAAACTCCTGGCACTCCTTCAATGTGCAGGGTGAGTGTGATGCCAGTGGCTGCTATGTAGAGGCGCATACAGTGTCCCCATGAGGTACACAAGATAGCTACATTTTCTGCAGGTCACATCTTGACCGGCAGCTCGCAGTGGAAGAATTTGTCAACATTTGGCTTCTGGGTGAATACTCAAACAACAGGCAAGTTTGTACATTTTTTTATATATACGCATCCATCACAGTTTAACATTTCTTGTGACACATAAATGATGCCGACATACACTGTATGTGCCATTTAATATATTAGTGACTTTACAAATTCAACTGGGACATGCACCAAAATCTGTCCATTTTCCTCCTCAGGTGAATCTGCAGATGTGCTCTCTGCTCATCTCAAACCATACAGACATGCAATCCCTGTACCTCAGCGTAGGTATAATAGTAGGTCTGGGCTTAAACATACCTTTGAACCCTCACCTAGGTCTGAATCCAGTGAACAGGTCCATTGCACCACACAGAGGGCATTGCCTTGTAAATCTGGGGTTGTATCAAAATCCATGGATGTTGCACAAGAATACCCACCCCAATGCTCATGAAACGCATACCAAGGGCAGAGTTGAGCAATGCAATGACTTGTGCAGTGTAGCACTACTCCAGATTTATGAGGCAACTCAAAGCCAGGCAAAGTGGCTTTGCGTGGTGTCATAAATCTGACTAAGAGCCTGTTTTAGATCTTGGCAGAGGGGAATACTCCATCACAAACATGACGGCTAATCTGTCCGTCCTAATATAATCCAATTGTATTCTATGGAGATCATAATATGGTGGATTGGATATCCATTACATTTGTGATAGAGTATTGAATCCGCCAAGATCTAAATCAGGCCCTTAGAGCTTTGCGTCATGCATGTACTACTTTGCGTAGGGCAAACATGATGCAACACTCTGTAAATATCCCCTTTAATGCTTGCCCTGCTTTATTCAGCTGCAGGATGGCAGAAGATCTTGGTTAGTGGTGAGGATGGCTCAGAATTACCTTAAAATGGCTGCCTGCAACTTTATGTGCTGAATTTGTAGCACTTATTTTGCCTATGTATCATTTTTGTAGTAAATCTTTGTTTTCAGGCTCAAGTGTGGAGTCTCCAGTCCAAGTGCAGCATCTTTGCCAAGAGTGCGGAGACTCTGCACTTGGCACGGAGACTCCACACACGGAGAAGAGATTCTAAGTCGGGCCAGAAGTCAACGATATTATACATGCAATGATGAACGGGAAATAAACAGCAAGAAGGTAAGAGCAGGAAGCTGCTGGCAACCATTTTATATTCATTCTGAGCCATCCCTACTTCCAAGCCGGATCCTCTGCCATCCTGCTTCTTTGTGTACCTCGTCTGTCCCCAAAATGGGTGAGGAACTTGAGCACACAGCACCCTCTTTCAGTGAAACTGAATTGAGCATCCTAGCTGAGGGACTGCCTGATAAATATCTTCATCTTTATGGGGACCTGAAAGAACAGCTGAGTATTACAGCTGCAACAGAGTCTGTCAAGACATCTCAGCATACTGCAGTACAGTGGGTGTTTACCATCGGCGGGCCTAAATGTGTCATAAGCACTGGGAGGACCAGCGACTCAGGGCCAGGATCAAGGCCCAGGACCTATTGGACCTTCTCTCTTAGCCACACTTTCAGTAGGCCCACCTCAGCCTACTGTACAGGAGGGTCATGAAAACAGCCCGGCTGACTCTCCATGCTCAGCTGGAGGAGTGGGAGCAGCAGAGACTTGGTAAGCACATGAACTGCTTTACATGTCTGGAAGTATGATGTGAGAGGTGAAAGGGATGTTACATCATGTTTTTTTGTCACCTTTCACCCTATCTGCGTAACGGCTACAGAACATATAAGGACTACATCTCCTTGGAACAACTGGAATGCTGTTTAATGAGGGCATTCTGGGAGTTGAAGAGTTTTAAACCCAACTGGGAACAATTTCCATTACAGCTGCATTTTAATGAATAATTGCACTTACAATATCATGACTAGTCAACTAGGGGGGCGTGGCTTGGTATTTGCCAAGATGGCCGCGTACTAAGAGAGCTCTTGAGAGCTCAACCTTTTAAACCCTGCCATCCGTCATTAAATCCAGCCTCATATGAGCATAGGAGAGCCATCAGTTGGCCTGAAGATGAGGAGCCCGGAGTTCCCTAGATTGCAATGTGAGCCACAGACTCGGGATAATTGCGGTGACCGCAGGAGGCCCAGGGCTCCAGCAATAAAGGGATGGTGTGGCAGCAATGAGCACGGAGCCTTAGTGCCCCCAACACAGTCTACGCTGCTTTAAATGTTGGTGGTGAGGCCCCCTGATGTCAGACATTTGCCCTTGAATGTGCCTAATGCCTTGAAGCTCAGTGATGGCCGATGAGATATTGCTGCAGCTATCCGTTGGCCTCCTGCATTGGGAGGAGCTGTGACGGCCACAAGGCCTTGTTGCCTAGGAAACACAGAGGCCACAACGGGCTCAGGATCGAGGAGTCTAAGTGGAGAGGGATCTTCTGGCCTCATGCCCAGGGCTCTGGGGAGGCAACATAGTGAGGAGGCCTGAGAAAGGTGAGGAAGGTGGCCCCAAAGACAGAGCACGTTTGGGACTTATGCCTGGTGACTGGGGGACACCCAGTAGTTGCCCTGAGGTCATTCTCAGGAGATTTATGGGCCATAATGGGACAAATGGTTCAAAAGCAGCACACAGCCTAGATCACTGCATCCCTGGCTTCTAGACCTGCCAGGTGGGCCCACCTCCCCTCCCTTCTTCCGCTACCCATAACATGAACCTGAGAAAATTGCTCCGTTGATCGGGGTAAGCCCTCAGAAGGCTCTTATGCACTCTATTTGCACCTGGTTGGAGCCAGAGACACTTGAGATGAATCCCTTCCCAACCCAGGATCATCTAGCTGTCACTCAATGGAGACCTAGGACTGGGAAGGCATATAATAGAATGGTACTACAGCCTCAATATTTCACTGATCCGCACAGGAGTACTGGACGGCTTTGTGTGGTGGGGCAGTGTCCCACAGTAGAATACTGAATAACTGAGTGGTGGCCTGTGGAGTGACTGGGCCCTCTACACCCCCACCTTTTGTGGCTGCAGGGCCTAAAGAGAATGGTGAAACCCAAGGGGCCAATGCTGACACAGTCCAACAAGATGGACAAATATGCTATGACCAAGAAGACTGCGGTGGTAGATGGGGAGGCTCCGGGGGCAGCAGAACCTTCACTAGGAGTTATTATAGCAGCAATTAGGGACCTCAAGAACTCTCTTGAACCCAATCTTATTGCTGTGACCATTGATGTCAATCTTCTGTGAGCCGACCTTCAAAAGATGTCAGCAGAATCGCACATAAATTTGCTGCAATCCACATCCAAAAAGTTGAAAGAATAGGTGCAGTATCCCGCAAGGCAGCACAAACTCATGGGTGCCATACTGAAGGACCAGGAGGCAGAGCACAGAGGATCAATCTCAGAGTGGCGGGAGTCCCCCAGGGAATAGAGGGGCCCAACATGGACTTTTTCTTGAGGACTTGATTGCTAACACCCTCCACCCGAGTGCCTCTCAAAGTTCTTCTCAATAGAGCGGGCACACAGGATGCCTATACTGCAACCGAAGCTGGGTGCCCCACCGAGGACTATTGTAGAGAGGGTGTTCAATTACCGAGATTGAGACGCCATCTTCCAAGTGACCCACTCTCATGGCAACATATCCTATGAAAACACCATAATCTGGTTCTTTCCAGAATTCACTGCAGGTCCAGCACCAACGCCGCAGCTTCGACAAGGTCAAAAAGATGCTACGATCAAAAGAAATTAAGTACCTGATGATCTTTCTGGCCTGCTTGTGGGTGCTGGCAGAGGGTATATCCTGGTGCTTTAATACATACATCATTGAAGGTCTGGGACTGGGACTGGGGCAAGGGCTGGCGCACCCCTCAAAGAAAAGCCACTCTACGGGCCAACAGGAGGGTGCTACAGTGGCGCAGCCTGCGATCCCCATAATAGAACTTGATTGTACCGAGAGATGACCCTTGCACTGATGTAGGCATTGGAACTGGCTCATGGTCAGACTGACCAGTGGTTCTGGGGTGGCAGTTGGGGCCAAGGGGGATTGTTCACCATGCTAACAGTGTTTCGGCACCACCAGTTATACACAAGCAATGAGCAAGCAGATACAGTGCATGTTCTGCTGGCCTCGGGGTTGAAATTACAAAGGGAACTAGAAGAAGCTTAAAAACTGTATTATGCAATTTAGATGTATAGCAATCTGTTAAAAGAAAGGGGTTTTGCCTAAACTGGACTGCACTTGAACTCATCTTGGCAAAGCCAACCAATCCTTAACTAGTTGAATGTTATTGTTGGGGCGTCAGGTGCAAGTTGAGAGGGTAGGCGATTCTAAGCCTACTATGCAGGGTAGCAAGGTAGGAGGGTGTTTATGGGGGATTTCAATTTGATGTTATTTTGAGGACTGACAATGATTTACGGTGTTCTTGTTCAGCAACACTATGGGGGTCATTCTGACCCTGGCGGCCGGTGGCCGCCAGGGCCACCGACCACGGGAGCACCGCCAACAGGCTGGCGGTGCTCCCACGAGCATTCTGACCGCGGCGGTTCAGCCGCGGTCAGAAGCGGAAAGTCGGCGGTCTCCCGCCGACTTTCCGCTGCTCGGGGGAATCCTCCATGGCTGCGGAGCGCGCTCCGCAGCCATGGGGATTCTGACACCCCCTACCGCCATCCACAGGATGGCGGTAGGGGGTGCCGCGGGGCCCCTGGGGGCCCCTGCAGTGCCCATGCACATGGCATGGGCACTGCAGGGGCCCCCGTAAGAGGGCCCCGCAAAGTATTTCAGTGTCTGCCATGCAGACACTGAAATACGCGACGGGTGCAACTGCACCCGTCGCACCCCTGCAACTACGCCGGCTCAATTCTGAGCCGGCGTCCTCGTTGCAGGGGCATTTCCTCTGGGCCGGCGGGCGCTCTTTTGGAGAGCGCCCGCCGGCCCAGAGGAAATGTTAGAATGGCCGCCGCGGTCTTGTGACCGCGGTGCGGTCATTTGGCGGCGGAACCTTGGCGGACGGCCTCCGCCGTCCGCCAAGGTTAGAATCAGGCCCTATATCCCCTATACTGGGGAGCTACTTTGTATAGACCGGGTAGGGGTCAATATGTCCCATACGCATGGGGTGGGAGGCCACAGCACTACCAGCTGCGATATGGAGCCTTGAAATAAATTTGAAGTGAAGGTCATGATGTGGAACTTCAATGGCCTTGGCAATAAAACTGAGCACTCCATCATTCTACAAAACATCTGCAGACATTCACCTGATTTCGTCCTATTAAAGGAAACCCACCTGAGGGGAAACTGATACAAGGCACTAGACCACATGGGGTACTCCCTTCTAGCTCACTCGGGTTACACATCCCTTTCCAGTGGCACAGGACACAAATCATCTGTCCCTTACCTGTTTATATCTAAACGGATCCACTCAGGAGACTTGTAGAGAAAACAGGTACCTGGGAGGGTCGTACACTCAACATATGCTGCATATATGTGCCTCTACAGCTACACACAGGTACCCAGGGAGGGAATGATGCTGGTCCACTCAAGACATTTGTGGATGCAATAGGGTTAGTGGACCTGTGGCCCAAACATAACCCAACTGGGAAGCAGTTCACATAGTTCTTGACAATAAGCAATTGTTATTCCTGCTTAGACTTCATATTCACTTTGTATTCCAATTTGAGACAGATCCATGGGGCCACACAGCTCGCGTAAGGCATCTCAGGCCACTCCCCAGTAGAAGTGACGCTTTTAGGCCCCAACATGGAATAGGCACAACACATCAGATTAGACCCCTGGTACTTTAAAGATAGACCCTTTCGGGATAAAATACGAGAACGGATGGTACAATACCTTCAGGAAAATAAAGGGATGGTTGTCTAATCCTGTACCCTTTGGGAGGCTATTAAAGTGGTCCTACATGGCCACACCCAAGCCCTGATTATAACCAGAAATACTGCAGGGGGTTGGCCTAGTCAGGACTAGAGTGATAGGCTCCAGCTCCGACACCAGGAGTTCAGAGATTTAATGGAAAATAAGGTCAGGAGATATGCACTAGCTTCGCAACGCCACCTTTACGCCGCTGGCAATAAGGCTAAAAAACGTATAGCCTGGCTTGAAAGAAAGAACGGGGGAGGAACTGGGTAGTAACACTAAGAGACAAGGAAGAGGTAACACAAACGACTGGGGAAGCAATAGCAGAAGCCTTTGCCAAACACTAAGAACAAATATACGCGTCCGTGACTATATATTCAGACGATGACTTTTCAGATCTGTCTAGTTCCCTCCAGGTTCTCTCTAGTGATGATAGGGATGAACTTGAGCACAATTTGACAGGGGAGGTGGGGGGTGCAATCAGAGAACTCCAGTCAGAGTAGGCAGCCAGCCCAAACGGGTTACCAACAGAGCTATACAAATGTGTGGCCAAAGACATTGCAAGGTACATGCTAAACATGTTCCGTGAGGCCAGAAAAGAGGGGATACTCCATCAGATCAGAAACTAGTCACCATCGTAGTAATTCCCAAAAAGGGTAAGAGGCTTGTAATTCCTACCAGCCCATATCTCTCCTGAAAGTGGAGGTCAAGGTTTTGGCAAAGGTTTTTGCCAACAGACTGAAAAAAGTAATGACGACCGTGATCAACCCCAACCAATTTGGGTTTATGCCAGAGGTACTAGTCTCAATCTGAGACACCTATACGGGGTCAGGCATATGACCAGATCCCTCAGACATGAGAATGCAGTTTTTTTATCCTTGGATGTACTGATGGCCTTTGATAATATTGGATGGCCATACCTTTTTGCAGCCCTTGCAAGGTTAGGATTTGCTCCACAATTTTGCAACTGGATTAAACTCCTTTATGAGAGTAAACTGTGTGCTCTCCCGCTCTTTCACCCTTCATAAGGGAACAAGACAGGGATGCTCCCTTCCCCCCAATGATTTTTACCCTGGCACTGGAGCCTTTGGCTGCTTAAATTCACCAAGACCCTCTTGTATGAGGGATAGTTAGAGGTGGTGAATGGGAAGAGTGTATCTTCTTTTATGCGGACCATATTTTATTATATTATACAAGACCGCGGGCCATAGTGGACAGATTACTCCACATTTTCCAGATTTTTTTAAACGTTGGCAACCAAATTAATTGGGAAAGTCCCTCATCTTCCCCCTTGCAGGGAGCTTCCATGAACTGCCACCACGCTGCACTGCTTCGGTGGCAACAGACTGGTTCCAGTATTTGGGCCTGCATATAACGCACAGTGTGGATGGATTCATTGAGGAAAACCTGCTCCCCCACCTGAGGCACCTCAGCAGTGATGTGACACACTGGTGGGGGCTCCCTGTATCCCTGACGGGATGTGCCATTCTCTTTAAGATGATGGCCCTCCCACTTCTACTTTATACTCTACAGTACACTCCATATAGGGTGCTGCCCGAGTTACTAAGGAAAATCAGCAACAAGCTGCCTAGCCTCTTGTGGGATGGGGTTAGTTCATGGCCTGGCAGTTACCCATGTTCGCACCTACTACTGGGTGGCACATTGGCACAATAAATGATTGGGTGTTTGCAGACAGCGTCAACCTAGCATTTTGAGTGGGCATGGAGGCCATGTGAATACATGGCTATTCGTGAATCCTATCCCGTGGACGACGGAAGGACCAGTTGCCACCACATGCTCAATCGGTGGTGCAGGCATGGCGGCAGGCAACTAACTTTCTGGGATGGAAAGGCAAGCTTACAAGCAGGACCCCTTTATGGGACAGTAAATTACTATGGGAGGTCGGAAACCTAAAAGGCTTTAAATAATGGGGTCTGATTGCTATTGATCACTTGGGGGACATTAGGAGGAGAGGATCGCTGCGCACCTGGAGAAGGAATATGGGATGGGAGAATAAGATCGATTTAATCATCTGCAGCTGGGGTACACGCTGCAATGCCATATACAAGAGGGAGAGCAACTACTGGAATCTTCTCCCTTGAAGGACAGGTTCCTGTCAGATCCCAGGATGAATAAGGACATCGCCTTGAGATTTAAAAAATGAATGAACAACTCTCCTTATCATTTGTGGTTGCTACGGGCAGCCTGGGAAGGCGACTTAGGGTTAATCGAAGATGATGAGTGGGTGGAGGCGATCCAGAGCCCAAGAGAGTTTTCAAGAAGAGCCCTCTTCAGACTAATGCAACTCAGGGTCTTACACAGAGCATACTACTGCAGGTCACTGCTCCACAAATTGGGATGTTGTGACTCCGATTTATGTGCTAAGGGATGTGGTAGGGTGGGATCCTTCTTTCACATCCTCTTGGAGTGCTATGTAATCCAGCACTATTGGGGGAAAAGAACACAAACTATGTCCAGGGTCCAGCGTCAAGGGTCTCCAGATACCGTTGGAACCCAGGTGGCTCCTTCTGCTAAGGGCCTTGTAATTGTTGTATTCAATGATGAAGGAATGGCTTGCACAATGTGTAGTGCTGGTATGTGAGGGGTGTGGGTGTTATATGCTGTATTATGCATGCTTTTGTGTGTATTTGTTTCTAGGTTGAATATTATATTTTTGGATAAAGATGTTAAGGCTGACATTGCGATACTTGCCTCACTCAAAATTATACAAACGTATCAAAGAGGGACGACATGCACACATCTTCTCAGACGTGGCACGTATGTCATTTCTAACATCTAGATCGCTGTACAAACTATGCACAAATGGTTACCAGTACAGCAGTCTTAACATGCTAAATGAGGCACTTGCAATGTAGACTGTCTGATGTTCTCAAGGGATATTCCAGTAACTGGAATCATGTCTTTGCAAAGGTCATATCCAAGGCCTGGTTTGCATCTGTACACCCAATTTATTTTGCAGGTATGTAGTGTTTCAGTATGCTACACAACAGACAACATTTGATAGTAAGTGCAAGATTGTTGAGACTGCACATTACATGCTAATACTCTATCCACAATTAGGTGTGGATATATCCATCCAGACTGTATCCCATGTCCACTTGTAAATTGTTACATTGAAAACAAAATGTTTCAATGTCCGAAAACTGACATCGCACCAATGGCTCAAGGTGAGAGTTAGTAAATCATGAAAAACATACGGAGCATTTGAGAAAGTTTTTATTGTGTGAGTAATTGCAGGACATTACAGTGATAATACACATACTTTTTGGTTGAAAATTGTAAAATTACTTAGTGAGATCAAAGGACTACAAAGTCATCACTTAATGTTGTCATGAGCTGGTTTATAGATTGCACACCACACTACATAATTGTTTGCCTTCTAGTTCAGTGGACCCTGCTGACAAAGGAACATCCAGACAGGACCAGGGACAGACTAGTGGAAGCTCGGTTCTCTGTGGGCATGTCTTCTCGACAGTACCAGTGAGGAGGAGGAGGGAGAGTAAGAACAAGGCAGAGGTAGTGTGCGCACCTATTCCACCAACGTCCCAGGTGGAGGCTGTGGACACTGGAGGGGGACATTGAGAGGGACACCAACAGCTGGGGGATAAGAATGTGGGTCTGCCTCTGACCCAGAAAAGCTTGAATTTGAAGTAGTGTCCCCGGGGCAGGCCACATCACCATCTGTGCCGGCCACTGATTCCTCCTAAGCTCCTGAGGCCCCCATTCCATCGGCACCTCCAGCTGCACCCCCTGCTACTATTACCCATCCATGTGCCTGCCCAGAAGAGCTGAGGGAGGTATCTGCTCTCGACACCCCACATCCCTCATGTTTGACCTAAACTCCTCAATGTACTGTCGTTCCTGTGGCTGCATACCAGGAAGTGAGACTGACAGCTGAGGTTGGGGAGAATGTTCCTCTCAGATCTGACAGGAGCTCTAAGATGAACTCTATATGTTCAGAGAGGCACATTCACAAGATATTGCCAACATCAGTGCCTCCATCACTTCCTTGGGTGCAGTCATATTGTCTGTGTTGGCACACTGACCCACCCAAACCACTGTTGTTGTGTCTCCAAGTTTGTCTTCCTCTTCTGTTTCCTCTGCTACGCCTCTACCGTACAATTTTGGTGCTCCCGTGGGGTGTCTGGTCCTGCACCAGCCAGTCAAGAAGTGTTCATAGAAGTAGAGAACTTGGACATTATTGTTAAGGAGGACAGTGGGGGTGGCCAGTGACTGGACATTATTTGGACTGTGGACTTCTTTTTAACCCCTTCTATATAGACAGGTTCCCCTGACACTTCCTGCAGTGCTATATTTATTTTGCCCACCCACATGTAGGCCCCTGTGCCCAAACTGCAGTTTGATTTTGTTTGTTTTCCTTTCTTCCTTTCCAATGGACAGTTTTTTAATTTAATTTATTTACTATATTACATATATTTTGTCAAATTCAACATCTCTGTCTTGTGTTTTCCATTTTATTTGCTGGATTCAAAGTATGGTAGTCTACATCAGTTGGTGTTTAGCAATTCTTTCAACATGATACCTTGATACACAGATGGACCTAAATATCTACATGTCTTACTCACACACAGTTTTCAACACATATATGGCCTACAACCTGTGTAACTAATTGATCATCATCAACTATTACTCATCTTAATTGAAATGTGGAAGATATCTTTTTATTTACAAATAATTGTAGGAAATATATTTTACAGTGATCATGGGGGATCTCCCTTGCAATGGTGCAATAGTAGTGGTGAGGATCTCTGTGTGTAAGTGTGTTTGCTGTGTTGGTGCTGATGTGTGATTGGGCGTGGTGCATCTGCCTGTATAGGTGGTGGAGGGTCCTGTACGGGGGTTAGGGTGCCTGTACAGTTGGTAGCTTTGCCTCAACAGGGGGTGAGGGTGCCTGTAAAGATGGTGGAAGTGCCAATACAGGGGTGAGGGTGCCTGTACAGTTGGTAGCTATGCCTCAACAGGGGGTGAGGGTGCCTGTAAAGTTGGTGGAAGTGCCAATATGGGGTGAGGGTGCCTGGACAGGTGGAGGAAGTACCTCTACAGGAGGTGAGGGTGCCGGTACAGTTGGTGGGTGTGCTTGTACAGGGGGTGAGGGTGCCTGTATGTATGGGGGAGGTACCCCAACATAGGGGATGAGAGTGCCTGTACAGTTGGTGAGGGTGCCGGTACACATGGGGGATGTGACTGTGTGGGGGCCATGTGCAGGGGGGTGGTGCCTGTGGATGCTGTGGCTGTGCCTGTGCAGGTTGTGGTATAGGTGGTTGGGGCATGGTGCAGATCTCTTCAATGTGTTGACCATGAAGGAAGACTTTGGTACAGTCTCAACATGCCCTCCATCATCTTCATGGCCAAGGCATGGTGTCTTGCTCTCTCTTCTCTATAGGTAGCTATGATTTCATTTACCTCCTTTCCATGTTGTGGCAATATTTTTCAATCCTGTCCAAGACTCATGTATGTCTGTCAGTCATCTGAGGGAATTGGCTTATTTCCTGTAGTGAGTCTGAAATATCAGATAGGGTAGCCCATATAGCATGACTGTTCTGTTTCACATCAGCCTGCTGTTAAAAAACCCATCCTCCCACTAGCCACATGACCATCTGGGAGCCTCCTCCACATGGTAAAGACTCTGTTCGGATTGTCAGGTCTACCAGCACGGGGAGTGGTGGCACGTAGGAGGCTGCGGGGAGGAGATTGGTGCCTAGGGGACAACAGATGCTTGAGAGAAGGCCTGGGAGGCAGTATCATGAGAGGAGTGTGTAGCAGACTCAATACATCTGACCTGGACATGAGGGGTGTGAGGAGATGATTGTTGTGTTGGGGTAGGTGAATGCTGTGGCTGGTTGGCTGACTGCTGAGAATAGGAAATCCCCAGGTGAAGTGGGAGATGCAGTGCTGACTAGACCTGTGTAGGCTTTAGTGTTTTGTCCTGTGGGCCAACAATGCACTCCTGAGAGTCTGACTCCTCCTCCTGCCGCAGCACTAGATTATCTTCTTCATCCTCCTCTTATTCCTTCTCATCCTTCTCTTTTTGTACAGTGCTTGCAGCAGACATAGCTGCTTAGAGGTGGATTGTATTTTATCCTTGGATTGCCTGCTGCCCTCCACTAGTGGATGGTTCAGGTTCCTAAAGCAGCTCATCATCCTCAGCACCTGAAAGACAGAGGATGCCAAAGGATAAGTATTTGCTTAGTATATCATGTGCTACAACACAAGGGTTGGGTCAAACAATATTTGTGTCTATCTGATGTTCCAGCCGTGATCTTGTTTGTGTAAACCGACAGGTCACAATGTAGCACTGAGGTGTTCAAAGCAGATGTGCAATGCAAAATCAAAAGCACCAGCTCCAGCCACAGCTCTATGTGATATTGAGATCCCCAGTGATCTCAGCTGCTGAACATAGTTCCTTGAATGTGTTGTGGAAGATGTGATCCTTGATCCAACAGCTTCAATAGGAACTAACAGCACAATGAATGCTCAGCATGATTTATATGTCAACTAGGCCTGGGCGGAGCAGAGGTCTGTGGTTAGGTGCAGTTCCTAGTCGTGCCCATTTTCAGTTGCGTTCTATGTCAAATACAACGTGAAGTTCATACTTGCTTTCAAAATTGCATGCGAACAGAACCATGCGGTTCGCATGGGTGCAGCTATTTTGTTTTTCCCTCTGTTCATGATGCTGGGCCTGTTTTCTTCATCCCTTAATAATCTTTTCAATCCTCCACCCTCCTAATTAATCTACTCCTCATTTTCATTTATTGTATTAGTGTGTCTTTTTGTGTCTGTGTATTTTGTGTTTTTTAAATTTGTTGTGCTTCTTGTGACTTTTTGTATTTTTCTTTATTTTTCCCTTTACTTATTTAGTTATTTTTTCCTTCCTTCCTTCTTTTCCTGTTTCTTTTCTTCAACCTACCACCCAGCATTATGGCAGAGCAGGGTGGCCCTGGCAAACAGGGTAGTGGCAACGCCATCCCCCCCAGACAGCCAGCAGCAGCCGTCTACCTTGTGGGCAGTGGCATTACCAAGGGATGCAGTCCCATCCCATCTTTTGTGAGGAGGAGTTGGCAGCACTGGTTTTCTACATGTGATACAACCTCCCCTCCATGCTGGCAGCAGGCCTGGGAGCGGTTACCCCCTGTGGTAGCCTCTGCTGCGTTGGGCTAGGGTGCATAGGGATGTTTGGGCTACCACCCAGGTCCAGTGCCCCACCTAGCAGCTGGCACACCACTGGACAGATATCATCAACCATGAGCAGGACCTGTTTGACCTACTAGGCATGGAGATTTTAGGGCTTCGTCAGTATTAACTATATTATTGTGTTGTTTTCAACAATGCTAACTTTTTTTTCTGAATAGCATGCTACTCACACTCAGAGGTAAGTTACGTTTAGTTTGCATTAGGAATATTATTAATTATGTGATCAAGTTAGAGCTAGGTTGGTACTTGGCACTACATCATCATACTCATAGGCATGTGCTTTTGCTGATGATTTAAGAAGCCATTGCAATAATGGCTCCTCTGTCCTCCTGTCACCATAGTGAATTTGTGAGTGAGTGCTCCCTGTGACTTTCTTTATGTAACTTGTACACTCCCAAGCAACTTCACAGTGATCTATAGTACAAGTATGCATCAATGCATTGCAAAAAAGGGAGACTGAGTTGGTCCATCAATGGGGTTGAGAAATGAGAATAGAATCAAAGATCACTCAGTGCAATGTATTAGTTCTAAATGTAGTTTTTGTTAACGAAATTTGGAATAGGGATTTTAGGAGTATAACCAACTACTAGTCGCTTATTCTAGTACCATAGGCGATCTGATTAAAGTACGATGTTACTGTGTTTGCTTGTTATATAATAATTTTGTGGAGATTAACTGCACCAGTAATCTATTTTTATCTTCTTTATTTCTTACATCAGCACCCAAGGGTTCGGCAGGAGCTGGGGAGGCGCCGACCACCAGCGCCAATGTCATGGGCTCTGCTCATCCCACTAAGACCTATTATTTAATATCATTATTTCCCTAACTTTTCTCTCTGCCCACTAGAATACTACTTTTAATTTTGCCTTATTTTTTTATATTGTCTCCTTTTTGTCCAACTCACCCATCCAATTTTTGTTTATTTCCTATTATACCTGCATTATCTTTTTTTTCTGACTTTCATTGACAATTTTGTTTCCACCCTTTCATTGCGATTCAATGATTCCAGTCATCATCATCATCCTAGGCTAAAGCTCTGCGCCTCCATTACTCAAGGTTTTTGGCTGGGCTGACTACCAGGCTTTTCTAACATTGTGAACAAACAAAATGCCCAGAGTGATATTTTTTATTGAAGATACTGCAGTGATAACCGAACTATAATGATCTAGCGCCTTGAGACTCCCCGGGTGAAAAGCTGCGCTTTATAAATGCTGAGTGCTTGTGGTTGCATATTTTTTATTAAAATAATTAAGGGGAGGTGTACCTGCCATCTAAAAACTGTGTAATGTTTTTCTAGCCACACCAACCACCAGTGGAGCTTGCTCAAGTTCCACTGCAGAAGCCAATTGAGCAGGGGAAGAAGCAGGGGCAGGGACAGACAGTTGTAAATCACACTGCTTGCTTATTGACGATTATTATTGCTCAGTAGCTTCACAGGCATCATTGTGACTTATGGACTGTTCTACTTGCAACTCAGAAAAGGACACATGATGTATGCTTAAAACCTAAATGATGGCTTAATGGAAATTGGAAAGAACTGAAGGTTAAAAGAAAGGATGGGTAAAATGTGTGAAAGGAAAGGTTGCATGGGTGGGTGAAAGGATAAGTGTTAATGAATAGTGGATACTGAATGGATGGATAATGGATTGTGGATCCTGGTGAAAGACTGGATGAGAGAAAGTAAAGCTTAAATCATGATGGCTATATGTGAATATAGTAGGAAGAATGAAAGGATGATTGAATAATTGCTTGGATGAATAAACAAGGGAGTTCTTTTGTAGGGGCATGCTGCTCACCTACTTCACTTACTATGTGTTTTATGATTTTCAAAGCTATGGTTTAAAGTGGGGGGTACTTTAATGTGTGTTCTAACTCCTTTAATGGCTGTGTTTGTTAAACAAGACAGGCATTAATCCCACTCATCATCATCATTTATCAACGCCCCTCCCTACCCATGACGTTTCACCATCCATGACCAAAAAGTTCAGTATGGTTCAATGCATGCCTTCAGTGTTGGCTCTACAATGTGCATATGCTTCAGTTAGTAATAAAGCAATGTCCTGCAGCAACTGACTACGACCACCTACGGGGCCGGTGCGCGATCCCGGATGCAGGCTCCATAATTATTGAAGAATTTCCTCCCAGTGCACAATCAAAGGAGAACACCGGCACTCTGTACTGCTGCACAATTGTAAATTTATTCCAAACCGGTAACACAAAACTGAAGTAACATTCTAAGGCTACGGGCAAAGCGTTTCAATGGTCTTCTTCATAGCCCACCTTATTTTAAAAAATAAACAAACAAGCTGCACCCCCTCCCCCTCCTTATTTATATCATGTTTACCAATAAAAACAGAAGAAATACTACCCATTTAACCGTCCTAAACATAAAAAAACAACACTCAACCAACTCTGATAATTCAAATATTTCCTTCAATGTTAATTCACTGACTCATAACTTCTACCAAAATTCATTTCACAGAAAAGGGGCAATTGTTTCATCATTTTCAAAATTTTTGGTAAATAATTAAATGAATAACCCAGATACCACTCATTATCCCATCATATCGATATCTCCGATAGGGGATTTATCTCAGAATCTTACCCCTGCTACTAACATTTACTGCTTACCGCTAAACCCAAATTCATTAATGCTAAGAAAATTTGAGACTATTAACACAAACATACTTTCATAATAACTAATTCTTACCGTTAATTCCACAATCCGGGGTAAAGGTGTTAGCTAATCAATTCAAAAACAGCGCCTGATCATCATAAATATCCCATTAACACACATGTATACACAATTCTTCATCCTGGTTCAACCCCCACGGGGTTCTGCTATTAAGTCTAATAATATACTCCGATTCCATCTTTCTCAAGGTCCGTTCTCTGTCTCCTCCTTGTGGGGATAATATAGCCCTGTCAATTCCAAAAAATAACATACCATCAACTCTCCCCTCATGAGTTTTTCTACAGTGTCGAGCTATAGGGTAATTAACATCATTGTTCTTAATCGCCCTCCAATGTTCCAATATGCGTTTCTTAACAGGGAAAATTGTGCTGCCCACATACCAGAGGTCATAGCCAAGCAGCATGCTTGCCCAGCCTCCCGGCTACATCGCTGATCCTACAGCCAGCTCTAAGGGTCCCTGATACTACTTGCTGCTGACCCCTTCTGCTCTGACAGGGCATTGCTCTACTGTATCCTGCAGCAGATGGACCTGGTGGAGCACCGGCTTGCTAGGATTGAGCAGAGCCTGGACCAGCTCCAGACCCATATAGACATTGCTCTTTTCAGAGCCCTTTTGATTATTTTTTTGGTGGGAGGTACTTGTGGGTGGAGATGGTGGGGAGTATGTTGCGACAGGGTTTTCAAAAACTTTACATATTGCACTTTTCATTGGACTTTTTTGGGGACGGGTCAATTTGGTGAAAGGGATAGGTCTGTTGTGGAAGAAAAGGGTGGGTTTTTTATTAGTTAAAAATAAAAAGGGAATCATTTATTTTACTGGATTTATGCCTCAAATGTTATACCTCAAAAGTTTATTTGGGTGTTTTAGTTTGCATTGATGTCTTTTAGTGTAACCTGTTCTTTAAATTTGCTAAAAAAAAAGTGTATGTCATTTAGTTATACCCCTTCTCCATAGCCCTCTGCCACTATATTGACCACTAGGGATCATTGCCATTGCCCATTTTGCCTACAAAAACCTAGATACACATAGACAACATCTACTTCAATAGGAGTTAATTACTAACTAAACAAGTTAACTTCAATCCACAGTTCTTCTCGTACCTAAGTAGATGAGTGAGGTAGTCTTCTTCTTATTACAGGGATTTTCCCAAGGTAGCATCTTAAGGAGGTGCTATGCATTAGTATTAGCAGGCTAGCGCGCTAATAGGGAGGACAGAAGGTGCCACTCCCACCTATGCAAACTCCAACTGCAAGATTAATCAAAGGGATATCCATTGCTGTTAACTAGTTGGAAAGAAAACAGAGAGTTAGTGGGTCATATTACATCTTAACTTTAGGAAGACTGAGACCAGACTACCACAATAACAGTATTTGACACACATCAAAGAAGACCTGATCTGATAATAAAAACTAGCAATATCAACTTCTGAGCAATGATGGGGAACTAGTATTTAAAAACTAAACTTAGGAAATAAAAACATGGAGTCAGGGGAAGTGGGCTCAGGGTAAAAGAGTGGGTGGACAAGGTTAAAGCCCTCATTATAACCCTGGCGGTCAGTGTGAAAGCGGCGGTAATACCACCAACAGGCAGGCGGTAAAGAAAATGGAATCAAGAGAATGGCGGAAACCGCCAACATAGACAGCCACTTTAACACTCCGACCGCCACTGTGGTAGAAACAAACACCGCAGGGGTAACCGCCAATAGACAGGCTGAAGACAAGGTTCCTCCCACTGTATTACAACACGCCTATCCGCCACCTTTTCCAAGGCGGTACCAACGGCATCAAAAGCACGGCGGAAACAGTACTTGGAACGGAAACCACTCACCTTTCGACACTTCACGAACAACCAGGATGCCATGGAGCCCGAGTTACAGGTCCTGCCGATGCTGGTCTACCTCCTCTTGTATCAGGATCAGCAAAGACTCCATGACCACAGTGAGTACTGCACCTACCACACAGGGGAGGGGGGGAGGGAAAAGAGAGTGACACACACACACAACACGCAACACCCCACCCCCACCCTCACCCACAACACCATACACACAAATACATGCAGCAACATTACATATACAGCCCGTCAGTCCCTGGAAGAATGCAAGGACAAAAGTAAATGATTGTAACAAGTGTAATCATTGAAATATCAGATAGGCCAAATTCAAATATGAGTATATACAAATATGTACACCAACTACACAAGTCCAGATATGAATGAAATCATTGTCCATGGATCAGTGTCCCAGAATGCATGGGCGAAGCCCACACAAGATACCTAACTCGAAACGGAGAGAACACTGCAGGGGCATCAGATGGAAAATAACAGGCACCTAAGGGGGAGGGGAGGAGGGGCACCTCAGCCGGATGAACGGATGACGCCACTGCTCCACCAAGGGGCTCCATGTCCACTGATTGGTCCAGGGGAGTGCAAAGCCACAATCTCACAAGTCTCTCCAGTGGGTGGTTTGCCCACTGCTTTATCCTGGGGAGTGCAAAGCCACAGTCTCACAAGTCTCTCCAGTGGTGGTTTGCCCACTGCTTTATCCTGGGGAGTGCAAAGCGACAGTCTCACAAGTCTCTCCAGTGGGTGGTTTGCCCACTGCTTTATCCTGGGGAGTGCAAAGCCACAGTCTCACAAGTCTCTCAAGTGGGTGGTTTGCCCACTGCTTTGTCCTGGGGAGTGCAAAGCCACAGTCTCACAACTCTCTCCAGTGGGTGGTTTGCCCACTGCTTTATCCTGGGGAGTGCAAAGCCACAGTCTCTCAAGTCTCTCAAGTGGGTGGTTTGCCCACTGCTTTATCCTGGGGAGTGCAAAGCCACAGTCTCTCAAGTGGATGTCAGTCTCCACTGGTTCTGGAGGGGGCATTGTACCCAGAGTGCTTCATCCTGCCAAGGACTGAGGTAGTGGATGTGAATCTCCACTGGTTCTGGAGGGGGCTTTGTGCCCAGAGTGCTTCATCCTGCCAAGGATTGAGGCAGTGGATGTGAATCCCCACTGGTTCTGGAGGGGGCTTTGTGCCCAGAGTGCTTCATCCTGCCAAGGACTGAGGTAGGGGATATGAATCTCCACTGGCTCTGGAGGGGGCTTTGTGCCCTGAGTGCTTCATCCTGCCAAGGACTGAGGTAGTGGATGTGAATCTCCACCGGTTCTGGAGGGTGCTTTGTGCCCAGAGTGCTTCACATGCAGTGTGGCAGGTCCCAATCCCTCACCTGGGTGTGTGCGCTATGAAATTGCATGGGAACAGGTAGCATAATACTCCATGGAGGCAGAGACACACTCCACCCTGCTGCGACTTCGCCTGCCACCTGCAGGTACAAACAGTGCTTGGTGTTGTGCCTCATGTACGCTGTGCAGGGTCCAGGACGTCTCCTGCAGCCTCGGATCGCTGCCCACTGGGGATGATTGCCATGTCAGCTGTGGTGGCACTGTCTGAGCACGTCGCAGGGCTGGTGGTGGTGGTTGCGGCAATGTCTGTGGCAGAGGTGCTGGCGGTGGTGCATGTGTCTGCACCTGTGGAGGGACACAGCAGGACGTCTCCTGCAGCCTCGAATGGCTGCCCAGTGGGGATGATGCTGGGGACTGTTGCTGAGGCAGCAGACGTGCCGGTGGCGGTGCAGGTGGTGGTGCAGCTAGTGGTGCAGGTGGCGGTGTCCACCGCCGTACAGGTTGATGTTCTGGTTGACAGAAGGGGTGACTCTGGTCCCTCAGCCCGGAGCCTCCGTGCCATGTCCTGACCTGCTCTTCGCCTTGTGTCCCTTCCTCACCTTTGATGTCGCTGCTGGTCACTTGCCACTGTCCCCTTTTGGCTTGGAGGACCCCTTGCTTGGTGATAGGTACGGCTTCTCCCGCCAGTATGTGGGCCTTTTTTTCACCTTGGCAGGTGGCGGAATGGCCTGCTCCTTGGCCTCGCTATGTGGCACACTGGCAGCCCTGATGGGTGCCGCCCGCTATGTGCCCGGACGTGCTGAGACAACTGTGCTGGATGATTTGGTGGCTGAGGTGCTGGACTGGGACCTGGACAGCCTTGCCCTAGGGGAAGGACGGGGGTGAGGTGTAGGGAAGATGTCAAAGTTAGCGAGGAAAGGTTTTTTAGACACACTGGGACAGGAAGATGGAGGGGGTTTGGGAGTGGAGGAAGAGGAAGTGGTTGTAGGAGGTGTGCGTCTGCTGAGTTTAGGTGAAGGCGCATGGGCCGGAGGCTGTTGTGAGGTGGATGGCTGTTGGCTGGGTGTGTGCCTGCGTTTGTGTACTTTGGGAGGAGGGCTCACAGACACACTGGGAGAGGACACAGGGGATGTGTGCATGGTAGTGGGGGTGGTGATTGCACATGAGTGGTGTGTGGTGATGGGCGTGCTGGTGATGGAGGTAGTGGATGAAGATGTAGTGCATGCAGGTGTGAGTGGAGACGAGACAGGGAGGGAGGAGGAGGGCGTGGAGGAGGGGGACACAGTGGAGGTAGTGGATTTTGGTGTGTCTGCATGGGGATGGTGCTTGTGTGAGTGCCTGTGGGATGTGTGGTGCTCATGTTTGCCATGTCCACTCTTGTGTGTTGATGAGTGTGCATGCTGGTCTGATGGTGTGCTTGGGATAGGCTGAGGTACAGGGGATTGGGTCTGGGTAGAGGAAGTTGGAGGGGGAAGGCTGGACACAGGGACAATGGCTGCCATCAGTGCTGAAGCCAGAGCCTGAAATGCTCTCTGTTGGGCTGCCTGGCCAGAATGAATGCCCTCCAAATATGCATTTGTTTGCTGCAATGCCTCTCAACACGGTGGATGGAATTCAAAAGGGTTGACTGCCCAACAGTGAGGGATCTCAGGAGGTCAATAGTCTCCTCACTGAGGGCAGCAGGGCTGACTGGGGCAAGGCCTGAGGTGCTTGGGGCGAAGGAGATGCCCACCCTCCTGGGTGAGCGGGCACGGGAAACTCGATAAGGGGTTGCTGGGAGGGCGGTGCTGGTAGTGGGGACGGCTGTACCTGTGATGTGGTGGGCACAGAGGTGCCCGTCACTGCAAGGGAGCTCCCATCAGAGGAGGAGTCGCTGGTGTCTGCTCATGTCCCTGTCGTGGAGCTCCCCTCGCCTTCCGTCCCACTGGTGCCTTCAGACTCCGTTACTTCACCCTCCAGGGCTATGTGGGATGCAGCTCCATCCTCCTCCGGTGCCACTGCTCCTCCGCCAGATTATGCTAATGCCCACAAGGACTGGGTGACAAAACAAAAAGGGGGGGAAAGAAACATGAGACACATGGTCAATGCCTGCAACACCACTACCGTTGGCGGACACAACACACAGGGAGCAGCACTATGCACTAAGCCATGCACGAACAGGGCAGGGGAAAAGCACATGCCCATGGGGTCTCTGTCGAGAATCATTTCATGCACAGCTGGAACCGACAGGAGCCTGACTAGGTGTAGAGGGCAAATACCACTGGACTGGGAATGAGGCTGCAAATCAATGGATCTACCTTTGCGCGTCTGCCCTGGCATAGGGGAACCCACAACCCACCTCCCCCACCCAGACACCTTGTTAAGCGCGCAGAGTCAGCTGAATGAGAGTGTGCTCACCCCCTTGTGGCTGCTGTGATGCCCTCAAGCGTCCATCCAACTCAGGATATGCCACGGCCAGGATCGGAAACATCAGGGGCGGTCACGGGCACCCCTTCCACGTTGGGAGGCCATCCCCAGCTGGGCCTCTGCCGTCTTCTTGCTCCAGTGACACAGGTCCTCCCATCTTTTCCGGCAGTGGGTGCTCCGTCTATTGTAGACCCCCAGGGTCCACACTTCCTTGGCGATGGCACGTCAAATCCCCTTCTTCTGGTGGGCTGACCTAGAGGAAAAGTGAAGTGGGAATGGATGCTACTCCCTTGTACATTTCTTCTCACACGTTGGCCACAAACCTCCCACCCTGGCCCAGAAATACATACGCACACCATCCTCACATGCTGGCCTGTCACCCACCCCTGTCTCTTCCATCCACAACACTCCATACAATCATGTGCCATCCACCATGCACACAGTTTACTCACCTGTTTGTCTGGAGGACCGTAGAGTTGTGTGTACTGGGGGAGGACCCCATCCACCAGTTACTCCAACTCCTCCGCAGTGAAGGTAGGTGCCCTTTCCCCAGACATTGTAGCCATTGTAGCTTCCAGACGCAGGTCACAGCAGCACTTGCAGTGTAGGTCCTCTCCTGTTGAAGGTCAGGTATCAAGTGAGGGAACAGATAGAAAATGGCGGTCACGTCCGCGGCAGTGCATACCGTCACCCCCAGCGTATATCGTCTTTGGCTCCTGGAACCCATAGGACCCAATGATAACCAATGCTGAATTGCGCATGGGTCTTCGACCGCCTACCGCGATGCTGCACAACGCCAGCGCAGTTACCTCATTTCCCCTTGTCTCACCTTACAGGTCAGGCTGCCACCATTTCAGGGGGCCACCTGGCAGGCCAACTAACTGTGTCACACTTATTTAGGCCAGGAATACGGACAGACAAATGCACATAGAGAAAATGTAACGATTGTGCTAAACAGCCTTGTGAAACCTAGGTGGTGTATGACCCTCTGCTCACCATTCTCCTCCATAGGGCATGTCCGCTGGGGCAGGTGATGAGACGGCAGCATCCTCCGGTGTACAGACCCCTGGTTGACCTGTCGACAATCGAAGACAGACACATCATTATCACTTACAGACTTTATCTTGCAACAATCCAGGAAATATGTGCCCAGTTGGAGCCAGACCTGATGTCAGCTATCCGCCATCCCACAGGAATATCCTCCCTAGTGCATGTCCTGTCAGTACTCCATTTCCTGGCCAGTGGGTCTTTTCAAACAACAGTAGCCATGGCATCAGGGATGCCACAGCCAGTGTTATCTGCCCTGCTGAAACACATGCGTAGCTACATCGTTTTCCATCAAGTGGATGATCTGCCCACAGTGGAATGTAACTTTTATGCCCTGGGACATATCCCCACCATCATTGGTGCCATTGATGGGACACATGTGGCATTTGTCCCCCCCCCGCAGGAATGAACAGGTGTACAGGAACCGCAAAAGCTACCATTCAATGAATGTGTAGATGGTGTGTTTGGCAAACCAGTACATCTCCCATGTGAATGCCAAGTATCCTGGCTCAGTGCATGACGCTTACATTTTGAGGAATAGCAGCATCCCTTATGTGATGGGGCAACTCCAGAGGCACCGTGTGTGGCTAATAGGCGAGCCTAAAGTCCCCACACAGTTTCATTTGCTGTCTGGGTATGGGAGATTCCCTAATGTTTGGAGGATGTCTAACAGTTGTCCCTCGATATTTGCAGGTGACTCTGGTTACCCCCAACCTGTTATGGCTACTGACCCAAGGGACGAATCCCATGACAAGGCCAGAGGAACGCTACAATGAGGCACATGGGTGAACTAGGAGGATAATAGAGCGCACCTTCGGCCTCCTGAAGGCCAGATTCCGGTGCCTCCATCTGACAGGTGGATCCCTATACTACTCACCGAAGAAGGTGTGCCAGATCATTGTGGCATGCTGTCTGTTGCACAACCTGGCGTCACAAAGCCAGGTGCCTTTTCTGCAGGTGGATGGGCTTGATGGTGGTCATGTGGCAGCTGTGGAGCCTGTGGACAGTGAAGAAGAGGAGGCAGAAGAAGAAGATGTAGACAACCGTAACAACATCATCATGCAATACTTCCAGTGAGACACAGGTAAGAGGATGGAACTGCTTCCCACATCTCATACTATTGTTGGACCTAGCATAAATCTGCCTTTTTACCTCTGTGTATGGACCCTGACTTGTCACTTTAGCTTTCCATTTCACAGATCTGGGTCCCAGTTGGTGCCCTCTGCTATGTTTACTGCTGGCCTACAACTGTGTAACCTTGGTATGTGTACAGGTACATTGACATTGCTATATTTCAAAGAGATTGCAATTACACATTTGTGAAAGCACAGACTGACTCCAGATTGTTTTTGTGATTCAAGGGTGTTTATTTCTGTGCTAATAAGTGGAGGGGGGGGTGAAATGGGCAGGGGTGATGGTGGAGGAATGTCCATGGTAGAGTCTAATCTCTTGGTCTCACAGGTCCATTGTCCAATGGGGCATAGGAAGGGGAGCAATGGCAGTTTAAGTTGGACAGGGTGACAAAGTAGGACAAAAGGGTGACATTCAGGAGGGTCTTATTTCCTGGCGGGGTCTTGGAAATGTTCCCTGTCTTGTTCCTGGATCTCAGGGACCATTTGCGGGGTGGTTCTCCTTCTGCAGGGGTTAGGGTGCTGGTGGCCTGTTGGTCCTGTTGCGGTGCCTCCTGTCCACTAGCGCCGGCGGAGGTGGAGGGCTGTTCATCATCGAGGCTAGTGTCAGGGGCCCATTTTTTTGCCACTGTGTCCCTCATGGTGTTGACAAGGTCTGCCAGCACCCCTGTAATGGTGACCAGGGTGTTGTTGATGGACTTCAAGTCCTCCATGATCCCAAGGTAGTGTTCCTCCTGCAGCCGCTGAGTCTCCTGAAACTTGGCCAGTACCGTGCCCATGGTCTCCTGGGAATGGTGGTATGCTCCCATGATGTTAGAGAGTGCCTCGTGGAGTGTCGGTTCCCTGGGCCTGTCCTCCCCCTGTCGCACAGCAGTCCTCCCAGCTTCCCTGTTCTCCTGTGCCTCTGTCCCCTGAACCGTGTGCCCACTGCCACTGACCCCAGGTCCCTCATTTTCTTGGGTTGGTGGGTTTTCCTGGGGTCCCTGAAGCGGTGGACACACTGCTGATTGACATGTCCTGGGGACAGAGGGATGGGCCCGCTCGGTGGGTGCTGTGCTGGTGTTTCCTGAGGGGGGAGGTTCTGTGGTGGCTTGTGACAGTGGAAGGGGAACTGACTGTCCAGAGGTCCCTGATGGGCCGGGCTGGTCATCTTGATCCAGGCGTGCAGAGCTGTTGTCATCCCTGTGGGCCTCTTCTTTGGGTGGACTGGATATGTTTGGCACCTCCTGTCCGGTGACGTTGGGTATCGTTCCTGTTGGGGTGTAAATGCATAGTTTTAGTATCTGTGTGTGTCATCTTGTGCATTGGGTGAGGTACCCTCTACTCCTGTGCTTGCATAATTGTATTTTCCCTTTTGTTATAGTTGGTTTGGGGTCTGTGTGGGTATCTGTACTGGACATGCTTTGGTGATGGTGGTCCATGCATAGATGTTGCATGCAGGGCCTTGGTATTGGGATGTGTGGGTTGTGATAGTGGGACATATGTGAGATGATGGAGTGATGGGAGTGAGGGTAAGGGTGGGGGTATGTGATGGCATACAGGTGGGGTGGGGGGATTTGGAAAAGAAGATATGACTTACCAGAGTCCAGTCCTCCTGTTACTCCTGCGAGGCCCTCAGGATGCATTATTACCAAGACTTGCTCCTCCCATGTTGTTAGTTGTGGGGGAGGAGGTGGGGGTCCACCGCCAGTCCTCTGGATAGCAATCTGGTGTCTGGATACCACTGAACGCAGCTTCCCCCGTAGGTCGTTCCGCCTCTTCCTGATGTCATCTCGTGTTCTTGGATGCTGTCCCACTGCGTTGACCCTGTCGACGATTCTCTGCCATAGCTCCATCTTTCTAGCAAAGGAGGTGTGCTGCACCTGTGATCCGAAAAGCTGTGGCTCTACCCGGATGATTTCCTCCACCATGACCCTGAGCTCCTCCTCTGAAAACTTGGGGTGTCTTTGAGGTGCCATGATGTTGTGGGGGTGATGTGTGAGGTGCTGTTTATTGTGCTGTGTGATGTGTTGTGTTGGTGTGTGTTGTTTGAGGTGCGTGGATGTTGTATGAGTGATGGTGTTACGTGCCTGTGGATGCTGGTGTTGTGTTTGCTATTCTCTTTCTCTCACAGCTTTTTGAAAAAATGTCATTGTAAGAGTTTGTGGGTAATGTGGGTGTGTGTTTTATAGTGGTGTGAGTGTGTGGGTGTGGTGTGTGTATGTGTATCAGGTGTGTGTATTTTGAATTGTACAATGTGGTTGTGTTTTGTAAATGTGTGTGTATTTTGAGTGCGGCGGTGTGTACCACCAATGGATTACCGCAGTAGTAAGACCACCGCGTTGATTCGTGGGTCATGATAGTGTGGGCGTATTCATGTTGGCGTGATGGTGTAGGTTTTGGTATCGCCAGTTTATCACTCACCTTTGGTGTGCCAGACTTGTGTGGGTGTCTGTATTGTGGCGGATTCCGAAATGTGGGTCATAATACCTGTAGCGGAATTCCGCCGCTGCAACGGTATGTTGGCGGTCTTCAACACAGCGGAAAGCGGGATTTACCGCAAGGTTTGTAATGAGGGCATAAGTGTTTACACAACACAAGGCCTTAATGGTGTTGTTGATAGGGCCAGTCTGAAGTATTGCTCAGTTAATAGAAGTTTCTGCAGTGAGTTAGTGTTGCTTTCACCTCACCAGCCAAAGCAAGTGTGTGATCCATTTATCATGTAAATTTAAGTTACATCTCAATAAATCATACAGCCCAGGGGAAGACGGTTAGGGGCTTAATGAATGGATGGGAAAAGGGGTTTGGGGAAAGGAGTGACGAAGACAAACACTACACAAAAGAAACAATGTCAATATTCACCGGGCACCGAGTAGCACACCATCATCACTCTGTTGTGGAACAAAACGATGAAGGGGTCAGTATGACACAGTTCAGTTAAATGCATTGCAAACTGTCCTTCATCCCTAGAGAGACCCAACATAGTATATTTCTAAATGTTATGTCTTCAAGGTCTGAAAAATACAAAATATTGAGGACTGAAATTAACCCACCCAATTCTAAAAAGTATGATTGTTAAAAGGAAAATTATACTTTATTGCAAAATTGGGCGGTACATCTCTGTTCTTCTTAGAATGTCTATCACTCTTGGGTGCCTGTCTGAACCTGTCTGGTAGGTGGGCTGGAGAATTGAGCTTTCACCAAGTTTTGTTCATGCAGGAGAGAAGTAGGAGAAGGCCCGCATCTTGTAAAAATAGTAACTGTAATATAGAGTAAAGAAGAAGGATAAAAGGAAGCAAGGTAGGCTTCATGAGGAGTCAGGAGTATGCCAAGAAGACTCAGAGGCAGAGCAAGAACATAAGAGGAGTTTGACGTTTGAGCAACAATGCAGCAAACAAATACTCAGCAGCATTTCCAACAATGCATTTCTCTTTAGTCCACAGAGCTGAGTGAGAACTAGGTTTCAGCATCTTCACCATCGTCATGGTTTCTCTTTGAAGTTGACAACTTTCTCCTTCTAACTGTTGAGGTAGTCCTACCCTGAGTCCTTCCATCTTCTTCCTCCTGATTCTGAGTAACTCAGTCCCAGTCCCAAACTGAACAAGCTAGGCCTCTGTAGTTATTAGTGCAATGCTGTTGAAGAAAAAATTAAGAAACGTAACTAGAGTATTTTGTGTAGATTGTGTTTGGTAACTAAAGGGACTGGTCTGGTCTGAGGAACCAGGAAAAAGGAGTGGATCCTGCAGATAAAGTTTACAATGTTTGAAAGACCAATCACTTTCAGAATAAATAATCACCCATCAGGCCCCAGACATTGCAAATCATCAGACTTAAGTTCAAATTTTTTTTGAACTTCCTTCCTCACTGTCAACCACTGCATGCATCATCAATCATCACTCACAATTACTCCATATCCCCACTCATTAGTGCAATAGTAAGTAGTTATTTTTTCCAATGGTTGAACAAAATATTATCCCCTCCATTGCTAGGAAGTAGTAACACATTGGAATTTGGCATTGGCACTGGCAGTCTTTAATAAATGATCTTTTGGGGCAGCCCTGCTAGATGATGTAAAAAAAAGGATAGGCAATGACATGTGAGGGAGGCAGGCATTATCTCCAATGTCCTGAAGAAAATATAGGGACTTCTTTACGGCCCAAAGGTCCAAATCCAATCCGGCCTCAATATGTGATTAAAAATGGTAGGCCAGCATAAATCTGACACAAACATATTGTTTCACTAGCAATTTTTATTTTATTTTTGCAAAGAAAGAAAGAAAGAGGTTCAACAAGAAAAAAGTTAAAACGTTATATGGTGGCACTAGCATACTCAGTCCGTGAAGTAGAGTTCTTCCTCAAACTCAGATGGTTCACCCAGAAGTTGGTCAGCAAACACGCTTGATTCTGACTGTTAGAAATGGGGTTTCTGGTTGGCTAGGGTATGCACCTCAGCCAGGCAGAACTTACCCACTCTAGTCAGGGCAAGGGAGTTACACGTCCAAGATAACCCCTGCTCACCCCCTTGGTAGCTTGGCACGAGCAGTCAGGCTTAACCCGGAGGCAATGCGTAAAGCGATTGCACAACACACACATACATGTGACGCAATATCCCCACCACAAAGGAAACACAACACCAGATTATATAAAAATACACTGTATTGTACACAACGTAATTATCAGACCAACATCACATAACAGTACTATCCTGCTACCTTAGCAGTTGTCAGAACGTTACACATTAGTTACTCTGCAAACTAGCAGTAGTCACACATAACACACAGGTTACTCAGTATTCTGCAACATAAGCAGTAGTCAGGAAACACGTTATCACATTAGCACACTTGTCATAAGAATATCATAAAACGCCCATACTAGGAACATTAGAAAATCTATGGCAAGTTAAGCAAACATATTAGCAAGTCATGCCCATAAAAGGAACATGTGCACACATATGTCAACACATCAAAGAACAGGTAGGCAATATAACAGAATGAATAAAGTCTGTAGAAAGAACTTTAAATTATCAGCATATTGGTCCATGTTTAGACAGTACCTGTTCTGATGAAGCAGGCACCCTCCGTTCCTGAAGAAAAAGAAGAAAGGGGGCCCCAGCGCTCCTCTGCGCAAAATGGGGGCCCCTGACAATGTGGGGAGCGAGGAGGGTAACACACACCTCCCCTTAACGAAAAACGGGCCCCTCGGGGGACCGTAAATGCTGGGGGCCCCCCCAGGCCTCCACCGGCCCTCTCGAGGGGGGCGCCCCGGTCAGGGAAACCTTTGAGGTTGGGAGGGGGGCGCCACGCACCCCCTCCGGTTGAGAAACGGGCCCCTCCGGGGACCCGCAAACTCCTGGGGTCTCCCGGGGCCTCCGTCGGCCCCTTCGCCAAGGGAGACCCCCTTTATTGAAAAGCTGGCCCTCGCAGGGGCCCCGAGGGACCGAGGGGTGCAGCGAGCCTCCGATGAGGCTGCTGCCCGTTCCCCCTGGCCACCGAAGCCTTCCGAGGCTTCTCCCGGCGGGAGAGAGGCGTCCTCCTCTCCTCCCGCCGCCTCTATGGCTCTCCGGCCCAAGGCAGGGCCTTCCGGTGCCCCGGGGGGACTCCAAAGAGCAGTCCTCGCCCCGGGGCACCAACAGGAGCACGCTTGCTCCTTACGATAAAAAGGAGGTTTCCTTCGTGCCCTGGGGGCACAGTGCTGAGCGCGAACCTCGCGCTCGGGGATATCTTCGGAACCCGGCTGCGGCGGTGATTTCCAATCAAGCGCTTTTCACAGCGCTAGGAAAATTAGGCAGCCTGGGCTGCGGCGGTGATCTGGGGGTCCCAATCAAGCGCTTTTCACAGCGCTAAGAAAATTATGCAGCCTGGGCTGCGGCGGTGATCTGGGAGTCCCAATCAAGCGCTTTTCACAGCGCTAAGAAAATTATGCAGCCTGGGCTGCGGCGGTGATCTTCTTTTAGCAAAAGAAAAGCGCTTTCACAGCGCAATGGCACATCAGCAGCCTCAGCAGTTAAAAGAATGCCTTGTTCCTGGTTAAAGCATTCTGCGCAAAGGTTTGAAGGATCGTTGCAGGGGTCAGGGGCCACAGCACCCTGCCCCTGGGAACAACTAAACAAGAAGGAGCACTGGGCTGGTGGGCCCAGCTACAGGCCAGCACAAGGGGTGCAGATGGTGGCAGTTCCTCCTAGTGACCAGGCAGGTCACAGGTCAGCACAGCAGCAGCAGTCCATGGCGGTTTCCTGGTGAGTCCATTCATCAGCGTTCTGTGTCCAGTTTCAAGTTCCAAGAATGTTCAAATTGTGGGGAAAATTCCCCTGTACTTATAGTCAGTTCTTACAGTGTTTTACAGTGGTAGGGAGAGGAGGTTCCAGCCAGTTACAACTGGTTCTGGGAGTGCCCCCTCTCTCCTTTCAGCACAGGCTCCAAACATCAGTGGGGGGTTAACGACCCTATTGTGTGAGGCCAGGGCACAGCCTTTACAAATGTAGGTGTGCCCCGCCTCTCCCTTCTCTCAGCCCAGGAAGACTATTCAGTATGTAGATGCACCTCAGTGACACCTCCACCCTCCCTGTGTACAGGCTGTCTGAAAAGTATGCACAAAGCCCCAACTGTCACTCTGCCCAGACGTGGATTGGAGTCAAGCTGCAAAACACCAGAATCATAAGCACAGATAAATGCGCACTTTCTAGAAGTGGCATTCCTGTGATAGTAATAAAAAATACACCCACACCAGTAAGCAGTATTTATTATCACCATCACAACCATACCAAACACGCCTACGCTAGCCCTCATAAATCAGACAATACCCCTACACATAAGGCAGGGCATTTCTAATGCAATCCTATGAGAAGGCAGCACTCACAGCAGTGAGACACCAAGTTAGGCTGTTTGTCACTACCAGGACAGGCCATGCAATATGGCACATGTCCTGCCTTTCTACATACATGGCACCCTGCCCACAGGGCGTACTTTAGGGGTGACTTACATGTAGTAAAAGGGGAGTCCTGGGCCTGGCAAGTAAATTTAGATGCCAGGTCCCTGTGGCAGAAACTGCGCACACAGGCCCTGCGCTAGCAGGCCTGAGACAGGTTTGAAAGTCTACTTCAGTGGGTGGCGCAAGCAGCGCTGCAGGCCCACTAGTAGTATTTAATTTACAGGCCCTGGGTATAGAGATACCACTGTACAAGGGACTTATAGGTAAATTAAATATGCCAATCAGGTATAAGCCAATCATACCAACTTTAGATGGGAGAGCACCTGCACTTTAACACTGGTCAGCAGTGATAAAGTGCTCAGAGTCCTAGAGCCAACAGCGAAAGGTCAGAAAAACCAGGAGGAAGGAGGCAAAAAGACTAGGGATGACCATGCGTATGGCCAAAAGTCCAACACTGACCAATCATCCTCTTCCTCCTCATGTGGTGTTTCAGGAACAGCGTAATCAGGTGGTATAAAATGCTGGTTCATTCTGATCATGGTTAATATCTCCACATTTTGAGGAGGAAGACTGGTCCTTCTCACTGTAACTGCACCAACTGCACTGAACATGCTTTCAGCAGACATGCTGGCTACAGGTCATGCCAGACATTTTATTGCCAGCCTGCTGAGCTCTGACCATTGGTGCATCTTCCCATAGCAACACAGCAATGGGTTTTGATCCACATACACCTCTTTTTGGTAATCCAGATACTCATGGAACATCCTCTGAAGTGTCATTGGTGATGTCACTTGCTCAACCACTGTTGTCTTCAACGTTGTACTGGACATAAGATCTGCCACTTAAAACCAAGCCAATGCTAATCAGTGCTAAAGTGCATATTCTCTCTGTGTACAATGTATTGGTGATTGGTTTATTCCTGATTGGCATATTTGATTTACTAGTAAGTCCCTAGCAAAATGCACTAACGGTACCCAGGGCCTGTAAATCAAATGGTACTAGTGGGCCTGCAGCACTGGTTGTGCCACCAACATGAGTAGCCCTGTAAACATTGCTCAGACCTGCCACTTCAGTATCTGTGCGTGCAGTTTTAAATTGCCAATTCGACCTGTCAAGTGTACCCACTTCCCAGGCATTTGTATACATGTAAGGCACCCCTGAGGTGGGCCATCAGTAGCCCTATGGGCAGGGTGCAGTGTATATTAATGGTGGGACATGTATTGATGTGTTTTACATGTCCAAACATTGAAATACTGCCAAATTTGGTTTTCACTGCTGGAAGGCCTATCCTTCTCATAGCTTAACATTGGGGCTGCCTTTAAATTTCTTTTAAGTTCAGTTTCCCTCTGAGAGCAGATAGAAATCTAGAATTTGGTGTCTCTGAGCTCACAATTTAAAAATACATCTTTTGATAAAGTTGTTTTTTAAATTGTCAGTTTAAAAATGCAACTTTTAGAAAGTAGGCATTTTCTTGCTTAAACCAATATGTGAATCTGCCTGCTTGTGTATTCCCTGACTGGGTCAGACTGGCAGTTGGACTGTTTGTGAATACCTTCTAGACAGTGGCACAAAGGGAGCTGGGGTGTAACCTGCATATCCTGATGGGGCCATCTGAGCTAGAGTGAAGAGAGGAGTGGTCGCTTACACATGAACGAGCTGTGTCTGCCCTCTCACAATGCAGTTTCCAACCCCCTAGTGTGTGTCTGGGGCCACGCCTGGGCAAGGCAGGATCTTGTGAACAACAGAGACTTTCCTTTGAAGTTTGCCTAATTCAAAGGCAGAAAGGGGCATAAGTAGTGGACCCAAAACTGCAGATTTTTAGATCACATCTGGATCCAAGAGGGACCTCTGCCAAGAAGAAGAGCTGGAATGAATGTGCTTTGCTGGGTTGGCATGCAGTTGCTCCTTCTGCCTGAAAGAGCACAAAGGCTGGACTTTGTGTTATTTTCCTGCATGTGAAGAATCTTCAAAGGACTTGGACTGAGCTTGCCGCCGGTTTTGAAGTCTCCGGGCCATCAAAGACTTCCTCTGCCAGCACCTGGACTCTCTGCTGACACTCCAGCCCTGCCAAGTGATGCCCTATGCATTCCCTGGACCCTTGAAATGGTGAAGCTGAGCAGGGAAATTTTGATGCACCACCTGCAACTCAGCTATCACCATCACTTGCATCACAGTTGGGAAATGGCGCATCACCTGAATTGCGGGTGGAGAAACGGAGCAACACCAGCTTGCAGCTGCTGATAACGATGCAAACCCCACACCGTGCAACTTCTCACACATCATCGCTGGGAGTCAAAGTCATCTTAAACCTGAGTGGATCCGAGGTCTGGAAATCGACGCATTGCTCTCTTGCAGGAGAGGAAAACAATGCATTGCCTACCTGACCAGAGAAGAAATGATGCACTGCCTCATTTGCAAGTAAGAAATCAATGCGTCGCTGACTTTTCTGACGCACGCTCGCACAAATGGCTTTATTTTTTACAGCATTTCTATCATTTTCTATGGAGTAAAACTCTCATTATTTTAAAAATTCATATCTTGACTTGTTTATGTTGGATTTTTGTTGTTTTGGTCCTGTTTGATTTAAAGAAATATTGCCTATTTTTCTAAACTGGTGTGGTGTCCATTTTGTAGTGTTTTCACTGTATCACTGTGTGTGTTGGTAAAAATACTTCACACAGTGCCTTTGAAATAAGCCGAACTGTTTGTGCCACGCCACCAAGGGGGTGAGCAGGAGTTATCTAAGTGTGTATATACATTGCCCTGATTAGAGTGAGGGTCCCTGCTTGGACAGAGTGCAAACTGACTACCAACCAAAGTCCCCATTTCTAACACATCCCCTCTTAGAATGACATAGTCATTGATCAGTTTGTACTGCTCAAACAGACATTACAACATATAATAGGTTACATTCCAATGTGTTGGCACCTCCTTTATCAGAGCTTTAACTTGTACTCTGTTACCACACTGAATTAACTGCAACTACTTCTGGGCTTTAAAAGAAGGGCTGAAATTATTGCACATTTGTCTGCAGGTGGTCAGTGTAGGAAAGTCCTTTTTTTTGCCTGATCACCCCCACTCTTTCTGGATAGGTACTGGTGGTTACTGACTCTTGGCTGTGCCCTGGGTACTGCTTACCAGTCCCAGGGCCTGTGCTCTGTGTAAAATGGATATGCAAATTAGGCTAATTATAATTGGCTAAGTTAACCTACCTATAAGTCCCTAGTACATGGTAGGGCATGTAGGTTTAGGGACCACAGCATAGGTGGTGCACACCTAGGTGCATTGCTGAGGTGCCCAGTGTCATTTTAAAAGCAAGCCTGCCTTGCTGGCTGCTTTTAAATTAAAGTTATATGCAAATTCGACTTTGGAATTAAAGGTACTTCCAAAGTCTTAAACTACCTTATTTTTACATATAAGTCACCCCTAAGGTGTGCCCTATGTGCCCCTGGGGCTGGGTGCCATGTAACTATAAGCAGGGACTTTATAAAAATAGATTTATAAGCCCTGGTGAGGTAAAAACAGCCAAATTTGTTTTTCCCTCATTGAAGTAAATGGCCTTCATAGGCTAGAATGGGCAGACTTTATTTTAAATTTTAAAGTCTCCTTAAATGTTACATACCAAGAATTTGGTATCAAATTGATTGTTATAATAAATCCCACAACTTCCAGTTGTTGGATTTAATATAACTAGTCCAGGTAAAAAGTTTAGACTTTACCTAAAAAGTTGCCAATTTCAGCTCTGCGTTGTTTTTGCTGCTGTGCTCTGATTGGCCAGCCTGCAGCAGCTTCTGCCAGGCTACTTTAATGAGGTGTGAAGTGGCCTGGCTTCACACAAAGGAATGTGCTTGGGGGAGAGAATCTCCCCTCAGCAGATGGTGAGGCAGGAAGGGGGAGGGCTGCCAAACTGGTCTTCAAAGGCAGAGAAGGACATCTGGAGCACCCAACAACACCCCCACATCCTGCAACCCCAGACAGCTAGGTGCCCCCTTGATTAGATTAGGAGAGGGCAGGAGAGGGGTGTGTTTATGATTTTTAGCCACACCAGTGGGTGGGCTCAGCCAGATCTCTCCTCCAAAAATCAGATTCATCCATTTTGGATTTTTAGAGACTGTTGCCTTCTGGGATGGATTTTTGCCACACTTCCCAGGAAGTGGTCATCACAGGGGGACGACCCTGTCCCTGATTGGAGAACCAGGGCCCCCCTGCTTTTCACCCAGGAGCAAGGATAAAACTGGCAGACCTGCACCCACGCCTCAGATCCCCACCAAATTTCAAGAAGAAGGAACTACAAGGAGAAGAAGGACTGCCCTGCTGGACCCCTGGCCTGCACCTGGACCCTGCACTCAGAAAGACTGCACCAGCTGCACACTTGGGCTTCACCACAAGAAGGACTTTGCCTGGCTTCCACTGGTTCAAGGAGGGACTCCCTGTTTGCTACAGGTGAAAAATTGCTATCCAGAGTCCCCTGCACCAACTCCTGAAAAAGTGACCAGCTGACCACTGTCCAGTGGCCAAAAAGGAGTTTGCACCAGGTGTATTCTGGGAGTTGAAGTCCGCACTTCCCAAGGACCATCACAGAACTTCTGGACCCTTGGGGTGAGCTGTGGACCCCAAAAGAACCTTAAAAGAACATCTGGGTGAAGCCCCAGAAGTTTGGAAAAGATTGGAGAATTTTTGAAAAAAAGCTCCATAAAGTGACCGACCCGACGCGGAAATTCTAGCCGGCTTGCCTCAACCGCGACCCGGCCTGACTTCGTGGTTCGTCCCGGTAAAGAAAAACATCCAAAAAAGAGACTAAGTCCGAACGTAAAAAGTTGACCGGGACCTTCCAGCCATCGTATCCGAGAAGGGCTCCACGGACGTCGGATCAAGATCCAGGTTTACCCCGGTCGAAGGATTTTCATCTCGAAAAAACGACTAAGTCCGAAGGTAAAAATCACCACCGAGGAAACCGACTTCGCGTATCCGGACAAGGGCTCCAGGAGGTCGGATCCAACTGGCAGGTTCGTCCCGGGGAAGAAAAACATCAAAAAAGAGACTAAGTCAGAAGGTAACTTTTTAACCGAGGCCTCCCGCGACTTGTAGCCGAGCAGGGCTCCATCGCGGTCGGCCTGAAAGTTTGACTTTGCCCCGGTCCTGGTGCAACCAGATGACCCGATTGGCGCTTTTTGTTTCTAAGCGCTAGAAAATAATAATACTTTAAAAATTCATATCTCCGGTTCCCCTGAACCGATTTTAATCGTTTTTGTGTCATTTTAAAGATAAAAATATAAGCTATTTTTATAAATTGGTTTTGGATTTTTAAACTGTTTCCTGTGTTTTATTTAATTACTGTTTTGTGATATTTGAATGCTTTACACTTTGTCTCCTAAGTTAAGCCTTGACGCTCGATGCCAAGCTACCAAGGGTAGAGCTGGGATTAATTTACTGAGACCTAACTGTACTTATGTGGAGGTTTGTGGCTTGTTGCTAGGTGTAGGTACCTACCTGCCTTACCAATAACCCATTTTCCAACAGTCAGTATGTTGCTGAGTATGTCTTCTTTTTTTGAGAAAGTCGTGCACAACCATGTTGGTGCAGAGTGCAAAACACAGGCCCTGAACTAGCAACCATCTGCCATGGCTTTGACTATGATACTGCCATTGTCTGTGGCAACAAATCTAATTCAGAAACCTCTGGGTCGCAGCCATTCAGACACATGGCGAACATGGCTACTGTTGCATACCGCTGAATGCTATGAAAAATGTCTTCAGGGCCAAGACCTGTAGATAGGTATCTATATTATAGATAGGTTTTCCTTTACCTCCACAAAAGATATCTAGTGTGCAGTGATGCACATGTAATCAGTGGCTTGACAACTTGTCCAAGTCTGTCGTCAGGTGGATAGCGTGGACAACACTCTGCTGCAAAGCTTGTCCAACCAATTGCAGCACATCGTGATGCAGCACTGGAACAGCAACTCTGGCAAACTTGGTCTGACTTGGAACCTTCCTTTTCTGGAAGATGGCTGCAACAAACTAAGAATCCCACTCCTTCCACAACAGAAAAATGGACGAGGTCCAGCGCTAACATTTTTACCAGCTTCCCAATGTACAAATGTGCCATTGAGTGGTTGTGGTTGTTGGGCCCCTCCTTACTAAACATGCCAATAATTGTAGCCTGTATTTTCTTCTTTTGTGGGGCCACTGACACATACAATTTTTGACATGTAGTTGGTGTTCGACTCAATGTGCATCATTTTGCAGTCATGGTATGGCCTCCTGTTTCCATCTGATGCTGAGTCTTCCTGTGCCATTGTGAGGTCACAGAGGTTGGTGATTCTGGTGCACTGTGCGGACAGGGCTGCTTTACGTGAGGATGGAACTCTATTTTTCCTCATCTTTCATCATGATTTGACCGGTTGTAGCTGATGTTTCCTGGCTCTGATTCATTTTCACCTCTACAACCACATCAGTCATTTTTTTCAAGGTGCTCCTCCCACCGGATTGCATGATGTTTTTTCATATGGGTCATCTGGCCTCCAGTACCATAATGTGAACTAGGCAGACCTCAACAAACACTCATATGGCAAATGGAACATATCACAATGTTCTCCTCCTGATTTCTAGTTGCAAAGAAGTCCCAAACTGGGGCTGAGTACTTTCTCATTGGGCCGCTGCCAGTGCCTGAAGAAGAACTGGAGGTAGGTGGGTGAGTCAGTTGCCTCTCTGTAGTGCATACTTCTGCTGTGGTATGGGTTAGTGCAGGTCTCTACTGTGGCCTTACAAATATGGGAGCTCGCAGAGCTGCCTGTACCACATCTCTTGCAGCCGGTTGGATAGTAATGTTGGACTCCTCTGTGCCAGCTTCCACAATGACTGGCTTGTCGTAGTTTGGACTCTTACTCTAGGCAAGACTGCTGGTTAAAGGATGACAGTACTTTTGTTTGTAGGTGACTACGCCTTTCCTACAACAAGTCGTAACTGTTGTCCCAACCTTACCGGCTCACTAGCAGCACCTCAACAGAAACACAATTGTAAAAGGTAATTTTTTGGCAGCCTTTACGCATGGACTCGAGAATAGGACATCTCAGGGAGTGTCATGGTTAAGCGGAGATTACCCCTTTCTCACAGATATATCATGTCTCATACAAACACAGGCAATGACAAAGATTCAGTAAAGTTTCAATAGTTTTTATTCAACGTAACTGCAATTTGCGATAAGTTGCATGGGCTTCAATGATTAGGATAATGAATAATGCAAGAAACAGTATTGTGAAGATGAGAGTCATTATTACAAAGACCCCCACCATCTTGCAATGCATAAGAAAGACATACGAGATATAATATGCCCTAATACCCTAATGTGAAAGGCCTAACCTCCTACCTAAAGGAGAGCTGGGTTTGCTAAACCTAATCTGCCAATGCCATGTCCATGAGAGGAACCCCCAACACTTGTTACCTTGGAATGAGGTCTCTATCTCAGACTCCGCAGGGACACGAAGACTGGGTCAGCGTCAATACGACTGCAGCATCGATATCAGCGATGGTGGCGATGCCCTCTGGTCGGAATCCCTCTGATTATCTGTCTAAAGTGTGATGTATTTATACAGATCTACAAGGACCCCTGATGTAGGTGTATTCCCAACCAATAGATAACAGACATGCTTGAGACGGCAATTAATATAAACAATCCCTAAAAAGTATAGAGAGGGAAAATCCCTAAGTGTGAACACCTACTGTTTGTTTGTCTTTGGTGCTTGATCTTGACGCCTTAGCGCGGTGACACTGATAATGTAACTCGTAACAAGTGGCCTAACTATAAACAAGGCAGCCATCTTAGAAGAATTAAATAATTAAATTGGCTAAGACAGAGCAAGCTAAGTAGGTTAAAAGTCACTAGGTGACAGGGGCACGAGTCTGAAAGCCAGAGGCTAGGCTAACTCCTGTTATCCCATTAAAACGAACTAGGATTCACTACAGGCTCATCGTCATCATCCCCTTCCATGATTCTAAGGCTTTCTGGAACTTTTCTTTTCCCTTGCCACTTCTGGTGTCTCCTGGACTCTGCCGGGGTCCAATCCATGTCCCTATGATCATCATCAGATGTGGTGCTTGGAGAAGATGGTGGAGTAGTACCCTTCCTTTTTCTTGCTTTGATTCTAAAAGAGGAGGATCTTGCTCTACATGAAGTTTGACCTGTTCTGCTCCAACTTCAGGAAGCTCTATCATTGCTAGCTGGGGCTGTTGTCTAATTTGCTGTTTCCTGAAATGATTGAGTACTATTTTGCAAAGGGTACAAATCTAATTCAACATTGCTGCTCCTCGGCGTTGCCATGATTGCAGTGACTCCCTCACTGATAGATTTAGACTTGGTCTTAGGTTGGGGTGGTGCTGTTGGTGCAGGAGTGCTGCTCCCAGGTTCCTGCTGGTGTGGCAGGCACATGTCATACACCACTGGTGGAAAGCTGCTTCTTCTCACTGGCAACATTCTTGGGAGCAACTTTCTTTGGGGCCATCTTACGCTCTAAGTTTGCAGTGGCACTTACATGCATAAGCGGAAACGTTTGAAGGACCGAATTAACTGTAAAGCCTTCTCTTTTGTGGTACTGCAGGTGATGTGAGGTCTCTTCTCTTCTGTACCTAACAAGCAAGAAAAACATGTAGTTAGTGAAACATGGCACTGTTGCAGGTTGAAATAGTACATACAAATACTATCATAGTGTGGTTGGTTACTTATGTAAAAACCTATTTAATCAAACATTGTAAAGTCAAACCATACCACCACACTATAAAATTTCATTTCAAACCAGGCAGCACAACATGCAGATGTAGGCTCTCATTATGACCCTGATGGTGAGTGATAAAGTGACGGTAATACCGCCAACAGGCTGGCAGTGAGTACTGCCAAATTATGACCATGGCAGTGAGAACTCCTATAGACAGCCAATGTACCACACCAACTGCCAGGGCGGAAATAACTCTCACCACGGCAGGAGCCGCCAGCAGCAACAAAGTATCGGCCACCATATTAAGACACATCAAACCGCCACCTTTTCCGGGGAGGTACCAATGCCATCAAAAGCCTGGCAGAAAGGTATCACTGAAGAGAAAAGACTCACCATCAGAGACACAGTGGAGACCAACGCCGCCATGGAACCCGAACTGCAAGTCTTTCCGATGATCTTCTAATTAATGCTCCACCTGGAACACCAACGCCGATGAAGACGGTGACGGTGAGTACAGCCGCATAGCACACAAGGGAGGGTGGGAGGAAAACGAGAGTGACGCACACATGCACGACACGCCCTAGACACACATACACCACATACATGTCCAGCTGCACATGAAAAACTATTTTTCTCTGCAAATCGGCAGAATAATCCAGGACAACAGGAATGGACGAAAGTGATTGTAATCAGATCAACATCAAAATAACGAATTCGATTTGTCAATGAAACAGATATGTAGACATGTACACAAAGGGACACTGCCCAGTCCAATGTTCAAAGGGCCCACATGGCTACAGGTCACAGTCTACGGCCCAACTCGAATCCTAACCACATCCAGATAGTACACTGCAGGGGCAACAGTTTTGCAAATAGGCAGGCACATCAGGGGGAGGGGGAGCACCTCAGCTGGATGCCGGAACAAACCCACTGGTTCTGGAGGGGGCACTATGCCCATTGCTCTGTCCTGGGGAGTGCAAGGCTGCAGTCTCTGGAGTGGGTGACTTTCCCACTAGTTCTGGAGGGGGCTCCATGCCCATTGCTCTGTCTTGGGGAGTGCAAGGCCACAGTCTCTCAGGTGGGTGACTTGCCCACTGGTTTTGGAGGGGGCAGCTTGCTCATTACTCTGTCCTGGGGAGTGCAAGGCCACAGTCAGTAAAGTGGGTGACTTGCCCACTGGTTTTGGAGGGGGCAACTTGCCCATTGCTCTGTCCTGGGGAGTGCAAGGCCACAGTTTCTCAGGTGGCTGACTTGCCCACTGGTTCTGGAGGGGTCAACTTGTACATCAGCCCCTGGAGTGTGGCCTACATGGCGTCCGCTGCTGGTGACGGCTGCAGTGTGGTGGTGGATGGAGGAGCCTCCTGGGCAGGCTCTGCACTTTTGGATGGCTGCAGTGTGGTGGTGGATGGAGGAGCCTCCTTGTCAGCCTCTGCACTTTCTGATGGCTGCAGTGTGGTGGTGTATGGAGGAGTCTCCTGGGCCGCCTCTTTACTTTCGGATGGGTGCAGTGTGGTGGTGGATGGAGGAGCCTCCTGGGCAGCCTCTGCACTTTCTGATGGCTGCAATTTATCAGCTGGTGGTGGGGGCGCGTGACAGCTGGTGGCGGTGTGGAGGTGTCACCCAGACAGCCTCCGCTGGAGTAGAGTGCTTCGTCTCCTCCAGTTCATGGGGTGTGGATACCTTACCCTTCCAGGCATGGGTGGATGGGCTCCTCCCCTTCCTTCCTGGTGGTGCAGGCTCCTTCCCCTTCTTGCCTGCTGCCATCAGAGAGGAGGCCAGATCCTGAATCGATCTCTGTTGGGCCGCCAATTCACTGTGAATGCCCCCCAAGAATGCATTGCTGCATCTGGGATGCCAGCCCCTGGATGGCATTCACAATGGTTGACTACCCTACAGAGTTGGATCTCAGGAGGTCAATAGCCTCCTCACTCAGGGCAGCAGGGCTGACTGAGGCAGGGCCTGAAGTGCCTGGGGGGAAGGAGATGCCCACCCTCCTGGGTGAGCACGGTGCTGGTACTGGGGTGGTGGTTCTACCTGCAGCTGGGGTGGTCACAGGGGCGTCCACCACTAGGAAGCTCCGATCAGAGGAGGTATCAGTGCCTGTGTTGTCTCCTACAGTCTCCGCTGTGGTGCTCCCCTCGCCCTCCATTCCACTGGTACCCTTGGCGTCAGTGGACTCTGCCTCCTGGGTCATGTGGGATGCAGCTCCCTCTGTCACTGGTGCCCCTGCTTCTCCACCAGATGATGCTAATGCACACAAGGACAGGATGACAAAACAAGAAAGGGGGAGAGAGAGACAAAGGATACACTGGGTCAATGACTACACCAACATCACAGTTGGCATACACATCACCGTCACACATAGGGAACAGGCTTAAGCACTATGCATTGCACTACCAGTGATGTGGCTAGTCACTAAGGCAAGATGAGGACCACACACCGCCAACTGCAGCACTCCTGGGACCCACAATGCCCTGGCTGAAAAGGACTGCTAACAAGCTAGGTCACCTGTATTTGCCATACACCCACTACCCTTCAGATGACCCATGCTGCAATGTCTGGCCTGGCCTTCGGGGCACCCACTAACACCCATCCACCACCCAGATACCACCCCACCAGCCAAAATATATATTGAGACCAACTGTACTCACCCCCTTGTGGCTGCTGTGATGCCCTCAAGAAGCCACCCAGCTCAGGGTAGGCCACCGCCAGTATGCGGGCCATCAGGGAGGTCAGGGTCTGACGGGCACCCATTCCTCATTGGGAGGCCATTCCCAGCTAGGCCTCCGTGGTCCTCCGTGCTCCGCGTCTCAGGTCCTCCCACCATTTCCAACAGTGGGTGCTCCGCCTGCTATAAACCCCCAGGGTCCAGACGTCCTTGGTGATGGCATGCCATATTCCCTTCTTTTGATGGAGATCACCAATAAACAAACACTCCAGCATGTCACACAAATGGCCCTCCATACCCGTTTCCATCACCATTGGCACACACATAGGCCAGCGAACAATATGTACACCGCCAACAGACAATCCCTCCAACCCCCTACCCACCCTTACACAATGCTTTCACACACATCTCCATGCATCCTTGCCACTTGCAATGTGGCCAAAGTGTACTCACCTGTTGGTCTGGCGGCCCATACAGCTGTCCATACTGGGATAGGACCTCATCCACCAGTCGCTCCAACTCCTCCGAAGTGAAGGCAGGGGCCCTTTCCCCGATCACACGGGCCATGGTAGGTTCCAGACACAGGTCACAGTAGCACACGCAGTGTGGTCCCCTGTTGAAGGTCATGAAACAAGTGAGGATGGAAATAGAAAATGGTGGTCAGGTCCGCTGTGGTGTACACCGTCACTGCCGGCGTACATCCCCATTGGCCACTGTACTCCATAGAGCTTCCAATGAGGAATTGCATGGTGGTTCAAGACCGCCTTCCGGCACGACGCCCAACGTCAGAGGAGTTACCTTACTTCTACCTGTCCCCACATACAGGACAGGCGGTCGCCATTTCAGGGGGGAGAAACAGGCATATCAACAATTACTGCGTCACAGATTAGATTGGCACATTCTTCGCCATTAACACTGTCCCAATACATAAGTGCACCATGTTGACTGCTGTTGTGGTTTTGTTGTTCCAATTGTGACAGCCTACTCACTCTTGTGTCCCTTAGATACCTAGGGCTGAGGATGAATAGGAGGGGGAGACATACCCCCATGTACAAACCCCTGGTGAACTTAGCTACACTGGAGGACAGGCACATTTCACTCACCTATAGACTGGACAGGGCCACAATCACAGAGCTGTGTACCCAGTTGGAGCCAGACCTGATCTCATCTATCCATCATCGGACTAGGATCCCCCCTCTTGTGCAAGTGCTATCAGTGCTCCATTTCCTGACAACAGATTATTTTCAAGTGACAGTGGGCTTGGCAGCAGGAATGTCACAGGCAATGTTCTCAATCGTGCTGGCAAGAGCGTTGTCTGCCCTGATAAAGCACATGTGCAGCTACATTGCTTTCCCCCAAGTGGAAGATTTGGCCACTGTGAATGCTGGATTCTATGCAATGGGACATATCCCGAATATTATAGGGGGGATTGACTGGACACATATTGCATTTGTCCCCCCCCACCAGAATGAACACGTGAACAGGAATCGTAAGAGTTTCCACTCACTGAATGTGCAGATGGTGTGCCTGGCGGACCAGTACATCTCCCTCATCAATGCTACGTGTCCTGGGTCAGTGCATGATGCCTTTGTCCTGAGGAATAGCAGCACCCCAAATGTGATGGCCCAACTACAGAGCTACAGAGTGTGGCTAATAGGTGAGCCATGGTCCCTACCCACTGTATGTTAGTGTATGCCTCTGCTGTTGACCCCATAGGATTGTGCGTGGCTAAATATTGTCCCTCAATACCTTCAGGTGACTCTGGATAACCAAATCTATTGTGGCTGCTAACCCCTGTGAGGAATGCCAGGACAAGGGCTGAAGAACGTTATAATGAGGCACATCGGCGAACCAGGTGGATCATCGAAAGGACCTTCGTCCTCCTGAAGGCCAGGTTCAGGTGCCTCCATCCGACAGGTGGATCCCTGTGCTACTCACCCAAGAAGGTCTGCCAGATAGTAGAGAAATGCTGCTTGTTGCACAACCTGGCCCTCAGATGCCATGTACCTTTTCTGCAGGAGGAGGAGACAGATTTCCCTTTGGCTGCAGTAGATCTTGATGACAGTGAGGATAAAGAGGCTGAGGATGAGGATGAGGACAACAGAACATCAGTTATCCATCAGTACTTCCAATGACACACAGGTGAGACAGTGCAACTTCACATTTCTATGACTATTAGTGTATTCTGTGTGGCTGTGGCATGATGGCATTAACTTCCTTTTACCTCTACTTACTGTCACCTATGGTTTATCATTTTACAGATGTTGGGGCTATGACAACTCTGTACTGATGTGCTGACTACAGTCAGCTACAGGTTATTATTTCTATGTACAATTCATTTGCAATTGATGTAGCTTTTTCCAAAAATACACATTTTCTGCACATGACAGACAAGTAGTCAAGTTGTGTTTGAGGGTGTTTAATTTATTGATAACAAATTGAGGGAAAAGTGCAGTGGAATGGGATGATGATGGGAGAAAATCCAGGGTATTGTTCCAGTCTGTTTGTAGCACAGGTGCAGTGTACAAGTGGCCATAGGAAGGAGAGCAACAGCAGTTTAAGGTGGACATTGTAACCGAGTGGGAAACAAGGGCACAATCAGGAGATTCTCATTTCCTGGCGGTGGTCTTGGAAAGTGTCTCTGGCTTCTGTTTGGGTTGCTGGGAATGTTTGCAGGGTGGTTCACCTTCTGCAGGGGGAGGGATGCTGGTGGCCTGTGGGTCCTTTGGTGGGGCCTCATGCCCACAAGTTGTGGGGGGCTGCTTTACTCAATTTTTATTACATTTTTAGCCGGGGGTCCATCTTTGCTGGTGAACCTTGCAGGAAGTTTGGGCCTGTTAGAGCCCACTTCCTGTCTACCGGCAGGGTCGCTTCCTGCTGGGTAGCGGTCCAGTTGTCTCTCTGGGGGTTATAATGGGAGCAGCAACACGGCTGCGCAGCAGCCGCGCGCCTTTGGCGCGCCGCTGGCGTGCCAAAGGAAAGCCCATCTGCACCCGCCCACGCCAGGATGGGCCAGAGGGCCAGGAACCTTACATCCTCTCCTAAGGAAGGCCTGCTCGCCTATCCAGACATTCGTAGTTTGGCAGGTAGTCCTTGCCTTCATACGCTTATGCCGGGTCACTCTGCCCCCTGGAAATGTGCACGCTGTGAATGGTCCCCGTCGAGGCCTCTAATAGTGGAGGAGCACAGAGTTTTGAGGGCAGCTGGGAGGAAGTTGGATTATGCCAATTGTAGGGGTGCATGGGGTTTTAGGGAAATTAGGTATTTTGCTCTTATCAACGCCAGATCCCTTCCCAAGCATAAATCTGAAATCAGGGAACTTATTTCCACCCTTAACATGGACTGCCTTTTCATAACGGAAACTTGGGCTAGGCCTGACTCGGACCCTGACTTTATTGAGGCTTCCCCCGCAGGATACTCGTATTATAGGTCAGACAGGCCAACGGGCAGAGGAGGGGGACTGGCCATTATCTGTAGGTCGGACCTCACTTGCACTTGGACTGTAAAGAGCACTACTTCAGATGTATGCGGAACGATGGTTTGTAAACTTTTCTACGGCAATTACGTAATTTCTGAAGGCCTTCTTATCTACCGTCCTCCTGGTCCCCTCCCTAAGTTCCTTTTGGAATGCACAGATTTGCTGGAACATCTTGTTATGGCCCCTAAAGCGATCATACAAGGAGATTTCAACATTCACTTTGATGACAGCAGTAACCCGTTGGTTACTGAATTCCTTAACCTCATGGCCTCTTTAGACTGGGTTTTAAAGGAAGGTCTGGCTATTCATATAGCTGGTCATACCCTCAACGGGATCTTTAACCGTCCTGAGGAAGAATTAAAGCTTATTACTGCCCCATTAAATTGGACGGACCATTCGCTTTTGACTTTTAAGTTCACTGAGAAACAGTCTTTTTTTACATACACCCCCCCGAAATAACTATTAAGACAATGGAAAAACCATCAAAGCCAAATCCCTGGAAACGGCACTAAAACTCAGCTGGAAGGATCCTAAGATATCTGTTTTACCGCCACTGGCTCGCTTTAACCAGGGAATTACTCTGGCAATTGACTCATTAGCCCCTCTGAAGGTTTATGCACCACGTGTAGGTAAAAAACCCATCCAACCTTGGTTTTCCCAGGACCTTAAAGCACTCCAGAGGAAATATAGACAGCAGGAGCGTCGCTGGAGACTCAATTCTGGTGCCAGCCAGAAATTTCATTTAAAATTAGCCTTAAATAACTATAAGGAGGCTTGTTTCAGAGCTAAAGCAGACTACTTCACGCTAAAAATTAGGAAAGCTGCCAATTCTGCTAGAGAGTTATTTAGAGTTATTAATGCCCTTACCACCCGCCTCTGCACGACTAAGCTGGAGAACTCTCAAGATCTCTGCAACAAAATAGCAAAGTTCTTTGAAAGTAAAATTTTAAACATTCACTCTAGTTTTATTTTAGATGAGACTCAGGGGCATTCTCTTCCCACCGACACTTCGGCATTGCTCTCCTCCACCTCACCTAGAGCCACGTCTAATAATGGTAGTTTACTCTCAAAGTTCAACATGCCATCCCAAGACATAATCTGCAAGCTGCTTCAGGAATGTAAATCTGGTTCTCCGTTAGATCCCTTCCCTCCAGCTATTTTGCAACTGGTCCCGGAGTTGGTGGCAACTGCACTGGTCCCCATATTTCAGGAGGTCCTCACTTCCAGCATTTACCCTTCTGCCTGGAAAGAAACCATTATTATTCCCCTAAAAAAGAAGGAAACAAGGAAACATGACGATTTAACTAATCTTCGCCCCATAGCCTTGCTCCCTTTTCTAGCCAAAATGTTTGAAAAATACATTAAAAGAGAGTTGGTCAGTTTTTTGTCAGACTCAGAGGGGCTCGATCTTTCTCAACATGGATTCCAGAAGTCTCATAGTACGGAATCTGCCCTGATCTCCTCTTCAGACACTATTCATAGGCTGGTTGATGAGGGACAGGGGGTCTTTTTGGTCCTGTTGGACCTATCAGCAGCATTTGACACCATTGCTCCCCACATTATGCTCGAACGCCTACATCAGGTAGGCATTAGGGATCTAGCCCTGAAGCTTATTGAATCCTTTCTTTCCAACAGGTGGTCTACGGTAAGCTGTGGAGATTTTAGATCCCCGGCTTACCTTTTGCCCTGTGGGGTTCCTCAGGGTTCGTCGCTCAGCCCCACTTTATTTAATATCTATGTGGCTCCTCTGGCAGAATGAATACGCTCTTTTGGCTTCATCCCTACCTCATACGTAGATGACACGCAACTCATCATCTCTATTAACAAAGACGTGGAGGTAGTTGCAGCCCGTTTTAATGCTTGTATGCTGGCGGTTAGCTGGATGAAGGCTAACTGGCTAAAATTGAACTACGATAAGACCGACGTTCTTTGCTTTGGGATAAGTAGGGCACAGTGGTCCCCTAACTAGTGGCCTAAAGAGTGTGGCACCCTGCCTCTACCTGGTTCCACGTCAAGGAATCTAGGTTTTCTTTTTGATGATCATCTATCTTTTCAACCTCAGGTCAACCAGACCATTAAATCCTGTATGTGGATTTTGAGGAAATTGAAGAAAATCTTCAACTTAAAAGAATGGAGAATTACTGCTACCCTTGCCACGGTCCTGTCCAGATTGGATTATGGCAATTCTCTCTTTCTCAATATGGACAAAGGATCACTAAAAAAACTGCAGCTGACGGAGAACACAGCTTCCAGACTAATATTGAACTTGCCACAATAAGCCTCCACTACGGAGAGCCTTAGGAATTTACATTGGCTTCCTATAGCCCAATGGATCTCTTTTAAGGCACTCTGCATCGTACACAAAGCCACTCACGGGATTGGTCCCAAGTACTTGACAACCAATTTACAGTGGCACCGACCTACACGCCTGCTGCGCTCTGCCAGCACCTTTCAAATTCTAGTCCCCCGCACCAGGAAGGTGAAGTGGGCGGACAAAGCTTTTACTATCGCCGCCGACAGGATCTGGAATTCTCTCCCGTTGAATCTCAGGAAAAAGCACAATTACCTTATTTTCAGGAAACGGGTTAAGACCTGGCTGTTTCCTCGATAGCCGATACCTTTCTCTTTACAGATAGTGCACTGCCTCACCTTAGATAGCACTTCGATGCCCCCAGGCCGGAATGCACTTTATAAATACACCATACATACAAGTGACAGCAGAAATGGAGGGCTGGTCAATGGACTGGCTAGTGGTAGGACCCTGCTTGTGTGAGACTGCCTCCCTCATGATGTTGGCCATGTCTGCCAGCACCCCTGGCATGGGGATCAGGGTGGTGTTAATGACCTGCAAGTCCTCCCTGCTCCCTTGATACTGTCCCTCCTGCAGCATTGTCAAGGATCTGGCCCATCATGTCCTGGGAATGTTAGTGGGCTCCCAGGGTCTCGGAAAGTGCCTCCTGGAGAGTCGATTCCCTGGGCCTGTCCTCTGCGTGGCGCACAGCAGTCCTCCCAGTGTCACTGTTGGGCTGTGCCTCTGTCCCCTGAACGGTGTGCCCACTGACCCCAAGACCCTGATTGTCTTGGGTATGTGGTGTGGCTACAGGTCCCTGTGGAGGTGGACACACTGTTGATTGACGTGTCCTGGGGACAGAGGTGTTGGTAAACTGGGTGGGTGCTGCGGTGTTGGATCCTGATGAGGGAGGCTCTGTGGTGGTCTGTGAGTGGGCTTGGGTGACCGGCTGTCCAGTGGTCCCTGACAGGCCAGGTAGGTCATCCAGATCCAGAAGACCAGAGTTACTGTCATCACTGGGGGCATCTTCTGTTGGGGGACTGAATAGTCGTGGTGCCTCCTCTCCACTGATATTGGATGGGGTACCTGTAGGGATGTATAGGATGTATTATGCCTCATGTCTGTGACATATTGTACATCCCTATCTTCCCCTCTATCATTAGTGTTGCCCTGACACCTTTTGATTGTGTATGGTGATGTTTTGTGGGATTGTTAGTTTCCCTATGCTGTGCATGCTTTAGTGATGGGTGTCCATGCAGGGCTGGGAGGGCTGTCCATGCATTGGTATGGCATGAAGGGCCTGGCATTGGGGTTAGTCATATGTGTAGGTGCAGTGAGTGGGATGTAGTGGAGTGATGGAAGTGAGGGTGAGGGTGTGAGATGGCATGCAGGTATGGGCGGTGTTAAGTTGTAAATATTGACTTACCAGTGCCAAGTCCTCCAGCAACTCCAACGAGTCCCTCAGGATGCAGTATTGCCAGTACTTGCTCCTCCCATGCTGTGAGCCTTGGGGGAGGAGGTGGGGATCCACCGCCAGTCCTCTGTATGGTGAGCTGGTGCCTTGCTGCAATGGAACGTACCTTCCCCCCCAGTTCGTTCTACCTCTTCCTGTCGTCCCTTATACTTGGATGCTGACCCACAGCATTCACCCTGTCCACGATCCTCCACCATAACTCCATCTTCCTTGCAATGGATATCTTCTGTACCTGTGCTCCAAACAGCTGTGGCTCTACCCTGACAATTTCCTCCACCATGACCCTTAACACCTCCTCAGTGAAACGGGGGTGCCTTTGTGGTGGCATGGGTGTTGTGTGGTGTGTGTTGGTGAGAGTGTGTTGGGTTATGTGGTGGGGTTTATAATGTGGGGTGCATGAGGGATGTGTGGGTGTAAGTGGTGTGTGTGTAGTTGTCGCAGTGGTCTTGGTGTCAGTCTGGTGGCTATGATTTGTATTCGTAAAGGGTTGTGGGTAATGTGGGTGACTGTTTTATAGTGGTGTGTGTATGTGTGTCAGGTGTGTGTTTTTGATATTGGCCAATGTAGTGTTGTTTTGTATGTGGGTGTCCATTCTGAGCGCAGCGATATGTAACGCCAGTGGTTTACCACTGTTGAATGTCTGCCGTGGTGATTTTTCAGTCATAATGTGGTGGGCATTGTTTTGTTGGCGTAACGGTTTAGATTTTGGGACTGTCAGTTTATCACTGACCTTTGGGCCAGCGGATTTGTGTATGTGGCAGTTTTCTGTAGGATTGGTGTGTGTGTCATAATATGGCGAACAGATATTAGCCACCGCAGCAGTATGTTGGCGGCGGTCAGTGTGGCAGTAGGCAGCATTTACCGCCAATGTCATAATGAGGGCAATAGTTCTTTGCTTTATCTCCTTCTGTTTTAAAGGAGACACATGGGGTAGTCAGAGAGAGGTACATGGGTAAATTGAATAACCCTTAAAAAACCTACGGTGGCAAGGTGGTCCTGAAAAAATTGAATAATCGTTAAAAAAATTAATTATGCTGCTGATTTGTCGGCTGTGCTCCGCAGCCAGGGTGTTCAGGAGGAAATGGAATTATTCTACTCCTAAAGAAACCAAATGGTGCCTTTGGTAGATGAGTGGATGGAGACATGGATGTAGATGGATGGATCAAGGCAAAATGTAGAAGTAAATAAAATTAAGATTAAAAAATATGAAAAATATAAAACATTCAAAAACTAAAATAACATTTTAAATTAAAAGTAATGAAAAAGTTACAATAAAAAAAAAAAAATGAATTAAACAATAATAGGATACAAAATTAAAATTAAAAATGAAAATGGAATAAAACATTAAAATGGAAACTTAAAATAAAGAAATGGTCAATAATTAACAATGTCTGTGTGTAAGCCTGTGACAAAGACACACTGGCTGGATGCACAAAATGGCTGCCTGCCACATGGTCAAACAACAACAAGCAAGGAGGCATGGGGAACAAAGAAAGAATACATGTAAGCCTATGCAAAAGGAACACTGGTTGCATGCACAACATGACTACCAGCTACATGGTCAAACTACAAGGAGCAAGGAGAACAAAGAAGAACACATGCAAACCTATGGCAAAAACACAGTGACTGGATGCAGAAAATTGGGTTGGAGGTGGACCCAAAAACTGACGTTAACACCGATTTGTGCCAAAATTTAACGCCTGGGTCAGGGCAGGTGTTACAATGAGGCAAACACACCACTACTTAAGGAAAACACACAGAAGCACCATTACAACCCACAGGACAAGATGGAGGTGATACTGATACAGCTTGCTAGACGGCACAGAGGACAGCCACAATTCCAGCAATCACCACCAGTACAACGCGGCCCACAAAGGCAACGCAGAAGGCTGGAGAGGCTCTTCAGAACCAGGACAACCCTCCTTGGCCTCAGGGACCTGGACATCATTCAGACTTACAGACTGAACCAGCAAGCCATACTACACCTGCTGCACCACATTGAGCCACAAATTTTAGCCAGCCTGCAAACCAGACACAACATACCACCTATAACAAAGCTGCTCGTTGTCCTGTACATGCTGGCAAGTGGCTCATTCCAAACAACGGGTGCTTTGGTTGCTGGTGTCTCACAGCCATCGTTCTCTGCATTCCTGCCAAAAATCTTAGGCGCCCTCGTCTCCCTGACATCCATTCACATCAGATTCCCCAACACCAGGCAAAAGCAGGAGGAGAACAAACAGGGGTTCTATCAAATCCATGGCTTCCCGCATGTGCTCGGTGAAATGTCAGGCTCGTACCACCTGCAGCAACGGAGCACTTATACTGGATTCGCAAGCACACGCATTCCATTAATGTGCAGGGCATAGAGGACCACCGCAAATTATTCATAAACATTTTGGACAAGAATCCTGAGAGTGTCCATGACGCCTACCTATTCCGGCACAGTAGATCAATAAACAGTTCCAGGATGGAAAATTTGGAAATGGCCTACTTGTGGGTAAGCCTAAAAATCTAATAATGTACACACAACACCCCAACCCTGTCGGACACACAAGACATACACCACTACAGTAACATATGGCCAGGGTTACACACATGTGCAGGTGATAACACATATACACAGCAGACTGCAAATTGAACAGAACTTCTTTACATACTTCATCACATAACTCACCTTGTAAATTTTGTCAATAAACATATCACTCATCCACACAATCTAGCTTTGGTGTCTTCGATCTTGCCAAGATATACCTTAGGATTATTAGTCTAACCTCAGGGTGCATGTCATAAATAGAAATCTGAAGAGTACTGTAGCAACATCACATGTGAAGCGTAAGAGTGAAATGCTACCATCACACACATCACAATTAGCCCCATAACTTGAATGTGACAACTGAAGGACAATCTATAGACCACAACATATAATTTACATCCACGTTGCCATCTTGTATAAATATAGCACATCACGCACAACAACATGTCTAAAAATGACCTAAATAAGGGGTCCACACATGAGGCAGTGGATTTCAAAATATGGTGAGACTGTAATGTTTGAACAGACCACTAACACAACTCAGTGTGAGATTTGCATTGGCCACATGGAGCATGTGTGACAAGGTGGGGACATCATTGGTGACAATGCCCAACATGATTAGCCCAGGTATGACCAGCAATGGGAGAAATGGAGCATGCACAGTATATCCATGGAAATCACACCTGCCACTGCCATGGTGCCCAATCCTGTCACAGGGTACACATGACCTCACACTTTGCATGGACATGTCTATGGAATGCACATCAGAATGGATGAGGACATATGCAGCTATGGCAGCAGGTCCACCACAAAGTAATTGTAATTACAAAGCAAAATGTTATGATTTTCAACTAGCTATTATGTTCAATACATGAAATGGTAGGAATGTAGGCAGAGTGTGTCAATCACAGTATGTAGCAAAGATGTACATATGTCAGACATATGTGTAGTCCACTCACAATTCATCCATGTACTCAAGATCAACATATGGAGACATTTCTCGCATGACATTTGCCAATTTGCAAGCATCAGCCATCATCAACAATCCCTGAGCTGTGAATGTTGCATGACATAGGATGCTCTGTAAGACAACTACACATAGCACATACTTGAACACAAATCACAATCACATACCATGATGCTTGCATGACATGTATACATTTGTGTTAGAAATTGAGTCTTTGGTAGGCAGTCAGGTTACCCCCTGTACAAGCAAGGACCCTCACTCTAGTCAGGGTAAATCACACACAATCCAAATCATCCTGTGCCCACCCTCTGGTAGCTTGGCACTGAGCAGTCAGGCTTAACTTAGAAGGCAATGTGTAAAGTATTTGTGCAATAAATCATGCAACAACACAGTAGAACACCACAAAAATACACCACACAGTGTTTAGAAAAAATATATAATATGTATCTGGTAAAATGCAGGTCAAAACAATTAAGATGCAATAAGTATATTTTGAGATATCACTGTAAAAATGATATGAAGTGTCTTTGATCTTTTAAAAGCAATAAATGTCTCTTTCAAGCACAAAGCACCTGGTTTGCGTTCAAAATCTCCGCAAAGAACCGCAGAAGAGAAGATGTGTGGAAAACAAGGAGTTGTGCGTCGATTTCTCGGGCCGCACACGGCGATGTGTTATTTAGTTTTCACGCAGGGACGGCTGTGCATCTATTTCCAGCGCTCGGTCGTGGATCCTCTTCGGGTTGCAGGGTTTTCAGATGCCCCGGGGACAATGCGTGGGTTTCCGGCACTGACAGGAGGAAGTCACAGGGGCTGCATCAATCCGGTGGGGGTTGCGTGGAAGTTTCTACCGCACTGCAGGTGCTGCGCCGATTCCTCTGTGGAAGTCAGGCTGCATCGTTCCAGCTCGGCTGTGCGCTGATACCGGTGGGCCGTGCGTCAAATTTCCGGTCGCTACCCTGGGGCTGTGTCGATCTGCTTGTTGCAAAGTCAGGCTGCGTCGTTCCGGTTCGCCGTGTGGTGAATTTTTCACCGCGGTGCAGGCTGTGTGTCGTTTCTGGCAGTCTGTGCGTCGATGTTCGCCGCACAAGGAGTCCTTCTTGTAGAGATGAAGTCTTTTTGGTCCTGAGACTTCAGAGAACAGGAGGCAAGCTCTATCCAAGCCCTTGGAGAGCATTTCTCACCACAGCCAGAGAGCAGCAAATCAACAGGGCAATAGCAAAGCGGCAGTCCTTCACAGAAAACAGTCAGGTGAGTCCTTTGGGCAGCCAGGCAGTTCTTCTTGGCAGGATGCAGGTTCTGGTTCAGGTTCTCTTTCTCCAGGAAGTGCCTGAGTTGGTAGGGACAGTGGCTCTGTTTAAATACCTGAATGTGTGCCTTTGAAGTGGGGGAGACTTCAAAGAGTGGCTTAGAAGTGCACAAGGTCCCCTTCCACTACAATCCTGTCTGCCAGGGTCCCAGTAGGGAGTGTGGCAGTCCTTTGTGTGAGGGCAGGCTAATATCCTTTGACATGTGTCAGGACCTCCACCCTCCTAGCCCAGGAAGACCCATTCAAAATGCAGATGTATGCAAGTGAGGCTGAATGTCCTGTATTTTGGGGTGTGTCTGAGTGACTGCACAAGGGAGCTGTCAACTAAGCCCAGCCAGACGTGGATTGTAAGGCACAGAAGGATTTAAGTGTAGAGAATTGCTCACTTTTTAAAAGTGGCACTTCTAAAATAGTGATATTAAATCCAACTTCATCAGTCAGCAGGATTTTGTATCACCATTCTGGCCATACTAAATATGACCTTCCTACTCCTTTCAGATCAGCAGCTACCACTCAAACAGTATATGAGGGTAGTCCCAATGTTAGCCTAGGAAGGGAGCAGACCTCACAACAGTGTAAAAACGAATTTATGAGTTTTACACTACCAGGACATGTAAACTACACAGGTACATGTCCTGCCTTTTGTCTACACAGCACCCTGCCCTATGGGTTACCTAGGGTATACCTTACAGGTGTCATATGTAGAAAAAAGGGGAGTTTTAGGCTTTGCAAGTACTTTTAAATGCCAAGTCGAATTGGCAGTGAAACTGCACACACAGGCCTTGCACTGGCAGGCCTGAGACAAGGTTAAGGAGCTACTTAAGTGGGTCTACAGGCCATGGGCAAATAGAGTACACTTTATTAGTGACTTATAAGTAAATTAAATAATCCAGTTGGGTATGATCCAATGTTATCATGTTCAAAGAGAGAGAATATATGCACTTTAGCACTGGTTTGCAGTGTGAAGAGTCTTAAAACCAGCAAAAACAGTATCTAAAAAGCGTAGGGAGGCAGGCAAAAAGTTAGGGGTGACCACCCTAAGGCTGTCACGTCTAACAAATTGCATGCTGTTGATTCTGTTACACACACATTGGTGTAACACAACAATCACACACAAATCACATTGTACAATGGACTACCACATGTGGCCATACACAAATTGCCATACTGCTGCCCAGCACATACAATTATCATGTTGATACAGGGTGCCTACATCAACAAATCTCAAAATCACGCAATCACGAATAGATTAAAAAAAAGATGCATATACATCAAAAATATCTGCAAACGACATGACCCGTGGGCCCTTAGCCTATTTTCCACCTTCGCACTCCTCGCAATGCTGATTTACTGTTAAATCAACGCATAAAGGTAATGCATCACTATAAATAGACAATGCATCAGAAATTGGATATCCTGTTTACAGGCATGGTACAGTGGGTGTACTTTCACTTTCACTTTACAGTCTGTGCCTCTTTTGACAGTGTGGTTGTGTTTTGGAGTTGGTGGTGTCTTCTTGCGATTTAGTCTATCTTGTGTTGTCCCTCCTGTCGTGTTTACTGTTGTACTTTATTGTCATTTGTCCCAGTGTCTGTGAATTTGTTTTGTTTAGTGTATTTTACCTTGTACCTGTGCTGTCGGGTGTCTGTCTGGGTTAGTACCATAGGTGGGTTAGTTGGGTTATTGAATTTTTGGGCGTTAAGTTTCCTTTCATTATTTCTGTTTCTCTATTTTACTGTCTACCTTTTTTTTCTACCTGTACCCCAGTGCAATGTCAGGGAGAGGCTAACCAGAATGGGGGAGGAGGAGCTGGGAGGCTTTTTTTGGCTGGTAGCCCACTAACTCTCATTGATGCTAGAGATGGGTGGCCATGTGATCCAGGGCTACCGTGCGAAGGCAAGGGGGCTGCTTCACCACCTGAAGAGGGTGTACCACACCAGTTGCAATGGCCATCAGCTGAAGCATCACTGGGCTGACCTTGTGGGCAGGGAGCAGGATCTGCTGGACCATCTTCGTGTGGTGATTGGTGGACCTGTTGGTGAGTACCCCATTGGCTAACTAATTGCTGTTCACCGCACTTGAATGCCAGTAGAAGATGTGTTGGTGTGCTGCATGCAATGCTTGTGGACAGGTTGCATGTACCCAGAATGAAGTGTCACTGTGCCAGTATAGACATGTGCTTCACATATCCTAACATTTAACCAATGCAAGTCAGCAGTTCGGATTGTCATGCACATCCATCACTAATTCACACATTTCATGGGCCATGGCAACAGCCGTGCCCCAGCATTGTGTCATGTATGATAAGGGTAAACACTGCCAGCAAACCCTTTGTGAGTGAATTGTGATAACTAAGTACGACAATCCATGTGTGGTGCAATAATGTCAGTGTTTCACATACATCAGCCCTGCCATTATGTTTACAAAGGGGGAATACCCGCCTTAGGGGGCACTGGCAATGGGCCATTTGCTGCCATCAGCCAATTGTGGCACATCAGTCATGGATTACTCAATGCATGTGAATTGCAGACTAACTATTTAGTCACTTGTCCTCCACAAAGTGCCTCTGTGTGCCTTGCAGGACAAGCCAGAATATGTGAATCAGTTGTCCTGCAGAGCACAAGGGTTGTGTCATTTATCTGTCACCCAACTCCCCCTCATAGTATGGAGTTCCATCTTCTACAGATTGGCCACACATGGTTGTTGCAAGGTGTAGCACTACATGAGTCTCAGGCCCAGTGCAGATGTATGGCTCTCATACACCAGTGTGACAGCTTCATTGTGAGTATGCAGTGGTGTGTCTGTTGCAGTATTCACAACCTAGATGAATACCTCACTCTTCTGAAATGGTACATACTGCCATATGTGTCCACTAGTAGTGACAGTGATGTGATACTAACCATGGTTTTCCATCCATATATTTCAGGTCAACCTCCCCCTACACCATAGGTGAACTGGCCAGATTTGAGGACCCAGATGTATCCAATAAATGTGATTTTGTCTGTCCTGTGTAGTGCTGAAGTGTTTAGTGTGAGTGAGTCATGAGTTCAGCACCCAATGCTAGGAGTGATGAGCTGTAAAATGATCAGAAAGCAGAGTAGGATGGATGGTGACAATGTGTCACATTTAAGTGGTTCCCCATGCACGAGCAGAGAGTCATATCTTGTGAGGCTTCTGGAGCTCAATGGCCAGCATTGTATAAACAAGGTGATGACAAGCCACATGTAGCTCCTCATGTGACTTAGATGTGCACTGTTGTTTATGTAATGGCACTGGAACACACCGTCATTCACACAACACAGTGATGCACCATTTTATTGACAAATTGAAGTATCCCTGTATTGTGATGTACATGTAGGATTGTATGGGCATTTGTCCACCAGCATGGTGCCAATAATCTTGTAGTCCACCTACGTGACAACTAAATGGAATATGATAGGGTGCATGCAGGTCAAGTACAATTGTGTGTTGGCAAGGTTATGGTTGTGTGAGTAATGGTATTGGCTGATCAGGTATTGATGGGTGTCTCCACCTGGACACATTAATGTAGAAGTGAGAGACCTATGGATACCAGCTTCATATTTTGCCATCACCTAAATTATGGTCCACCCCTTGACTCCATGTATGAGTGGGCATGCATTGGTGGATGGCCTGGACAGTTGAGAATGTTGATCTGCATGGCCATACCCGCTGGAACAGAGGGGGTGGGATCAATTAATGTGTAGGTAGATGTGATGCTCACTGTTTAGGTGACAATCCTCATGATCAGGCTTGCATGTGTACCTATCAACACTGAACCCTTATGGCAGACAACATCATCCAATACTCACAATAACAGCATCAGATTTCAGGTGATGTATGTTTGAAAATTTGACACTTAAGAAGAGGAATAGTGACCCTGATCAATGTGATTTTGACTCTGCCTTAGCATTGTCGCACATGGTGCAAAGTCTAAGCACATCTGAATTTGTTTGCTGCCTAATCTTGTTGTGGATGGCTATGGTGTAAGGGAAATGGTGCTAAGGCAGCATTGTCATTTCATCAATCAGGGCCATTTTATCATTGTGATTTTCAGTAGGAGTGCATGTGCTATTCGATGTTGATAGTAAGCTGATTTACTGTACATACTCCACACAATGCTAACACTGATGGTTGCCTGTCTCATTTTTACAGCTGCCAACATGAATGAGAACCAACTCTGTGCGTTTCAGAAGAGGGCAGTGCGCAATAGTCACATTTTGGCAGTGGAATCCGGGTTCAGGAGGATGGCACGCCGCTATCGATCAGAGCGATCCACTGGTGAGTGGTTGGCATTCAGCCAAGGGGGACCCACACTACCCACACAGGCCGGACCAAGCACAACTGCTGTGCAGGGGGCCACAGCTGCCAACATTACCATTGCTCCAGCTGCTGTACCCACAAGTACCATGACACAGCCAACCACCTCAGCTGCCATCGACATGAGTGCCATAAAAGATCTTCAGAGGGATGTACAACTGGTTCTCCAGAAGTTGGTTTCCATTCAGTAGGAGGTGGCCAAGAATATCAAGTCCCTCAAGAATGTAAAAAAAGACTCAAAAGGGCCAACCTCTGAATGACATTATGTCACTCCTTCGAACGTGACTCCCCTCCATCCTCTTTTTCTAATTTGTTAGTATGTATTTGGGGATTAGTTGTCGGTTAGAATAATTTAGTTGGTTAGTTAGGATAAGTAGGTTTGGGGGGTGTGTTTAGTACTTTTTAAATTGTTTACTATGTGGGTGGGTGGGTGGGTGGGTGTTGGGGTGATGTTGGGGCTTTTATATGTTTATGATTTTTTTTTTACAAAATACAAAAAAATATATATTTGTTTAGTCATAGTAAATGTGTAGTTTAATGTATGGTGTTCTGCATGTGTCCTGTGATATAAGGGGGCTAGGGGCAAATGTTTAGAGTGTGTAGTTAAATGCGTACATTAAGTGTAGCATAGAGTAGGTAGGGTCTGTTGTGGGTTATGTATAGTTACGGTAGGTTAGATTAGGATAGGTGTTACTATTGTTTAATTGCTTTATTTATCATAATAAACGTTATTGGGTACTCCCTTATTTCATGTGTCATATGCTTAGGTCTCAGGGTCTTCCCATGGGTGTGTTGTCCTGGGACTCTAGTCCTGCATCCGAATCCCTCTCTTGACATTTTCAACACCTCCTTATGACAGAGCTGTCACATTGACAGCTACAACATATTTACTTACCTGTGCACCTGCCATCCAGTGCTCCCACCACTCAAGCTGACTATGTTGACCATGTATAGGACAGGCTAGGTGTGGGGATTCAGCTAACATTGTATGTGTTTTGGTTTGGGATGCTGGGCACTGTGAGACATGTTACTACTGCCTACATATCATTCCTATCCTGCTAAACTGACCAGTGGCAATAATGGATGAGTTTAAGTCCCTCTGTTTCACACCAATGTGTTCTAGTGGTACTCCAAGCTGACGAAATCGCCTGATGACTGTTTCACACCCATTCTTGCAGTATGTAGTGGGTTTAGCATAAATGTTTTCAAAATATATCACATATTCAGTGATTTGATTGTAGGGGATGAGGCCAACATCAACGTACAACACGTAGGTTCCATGTGTATAGATATGTGCCCACATATACATGCACTCTTGTACTGACACTCTGTGACTTGAGACATGTTACACACATCACAAACACGAGGCATAGTAGAAGTATCACAACACACATAAACATGCTAGTTGTATAGGTGGTGTAACAAAGTATATACAATGTCCAGGTCTGTGACCCCATTTGTGGAATCCATCCAATTTGACACAAGTCCAGGGTTGAGGGACATGTCACGGACATGTTTGGGTAAAGTGTCTTTCAGTGCAGGAGTACACAAATTGCCAAATGGAAAGTTATGGACAATAGCAGTCCATAGCAGAGAGGTCAACAGTGTGTTGAGGTGGAGTGCATATCGGTCAGAGTGCGAATACTGGCATGATGTCAAGCACAGGACTAAGGAAAACACTGCTCATTTGGCATGGGCTGGTGCTACCGGAAACCCCCATGATTTAGGATGATCTGTTCCACATTTTCATCCTCTGATGTGTGTGGTGCCTCCTCTACCCTTGATGCTGGTAGAGGGGAGGGAGAGGGGGGCCACACACTCCTCAGTGGTTGCAGATGTGGACTCCCAATTCCCGGCAGCTGCCATCTGTGGCACTACATATGGCATCACTGCTGCATAGTGGGGCTGCTGGCTTTTAAGTTTAGCTGTAACATCCCTGTGATCTGCCACGTCTGCCCTGAGGGAGACCAGTTCCCAGTGCATGGAGTCCTTATTGTCCTCAGGCACACTGCTGCCAGTTTGGGAGGGCAGTTGTTGTGTCCTCTCCCTCATGGCAGCAGCTATGTCCCTCAGACACTCCTGGAGTCTACGCATTGGGGAGTGTGTGCGTCAGTTGGCTGCAGTCTGTTCTGTTGCCCTGACCATGCTCGTCTGCATCCCCTCAAGGCTGGATGCCATTGTTTGCATCCCCACCTGTACCTCCTTGGCCAGCTCCCACTGGACTCCCACCACTATCCTCTCGAAGCTGGTGCCTGTGTCCTCTGAGTCCTCTGCTGTGTTGGTCCTGGCAGGTCGCACTCTTGCGGTGCTAAGTGGGGCCTGTGGGATGTCTACTAATTCAATACTCCTCCATGCGACTGGAGGTAATGTCTGCATGTTCACACGGACTATTTGGAGGGTGTCTTGGCTGATAGTTGCCATGGCCATCCAGGTCATCAGGGTACTCCAGGACAGGCAGATCCACAGATGAGCCATCACGTTCTGCTATGAGATGGTGTAAAATCAGTCTTTTTGTGTTATGGCAGTTGACAAGTCACTTCACTGACTTGATATTTGAGGCTCATTATCATAATGGGCCTATGTTGATGTAGAAGAGGTGCAGCACGGTACGGTGCAATAATAATCTGCACCGCACTGCTTCACTTTGGTGACACAAGATTGCACTGTATGCAGGTGATTATGGGGCACCCCTGTGTTGTCCCCCATAATGGTGCAAGATTCAGCTGCCAGCATAATTGTAGGCATCCTTGTACGATTGTGCAAAGATGTATGCGTTGAGGGGTGTGACTTTTAATTTGTGAAAGTGTCCCTTCATGCACATTAACAATCACCAATGGCACTTTGGCACTTCTGTGTGAGCTGTAGAATGCAGCACACTCATAAGAGCCAAACCGTCCTTTACATATGATTGTTTATGTGCATGGAGTTACACCTTCACAGTCTTAAACAATCATTTCTGGCATTTTGCTCTTCCTATGCATTCTGCAGATTGCATCAGACATAGGAATTCAGAAATGAAGGAGGTACAAATGTATTCCTCCTCGTTACACCCTGCTAATGCCATCCCTGGGGCTGTCTTAATAGGTTTGGCCCTACCTCAAGTTTACAATATCCCATTTATCTGAGGCAGCATTGACATGTATTCTGTGTTGCTGTGGCACGCCCACAGCAACACCCATTGCACCACCTTCCATGCACTGTCATGATCAGGCGCCTATGCATTTACAAGGTGACATAATGCCATAAAAAGTGGCTTAACGCTACCTTTAAAGTGACGCTCCAGTGGCGTTATGGGCCTATAATGCGCCCACTAGTTCCAATTGATTGTTCCAGTACATTATAGCTGCAGTCTACAGCCCTATGCCCAACCTGCATGTCACATGAATGGAAGGCGAGTGGCCACAATTGTCTACGTCATATCCTCTCAGTGTGTTGTCTATCCTTTTTGTGTCTTGATGGCCTCTTATCTTATTCTACCCTCCCTTTGCATCCATTTGCATTTTTTGCCTTACAATGTGTGTTGCTGTGCTCATGGCACAGTACCACGCGTGGCAATTTTCACCTGTCCCAGTCTTACATGTTTGACATACACCCCTGCTGTGCTGAGACCTTGCACCACCCGAGGAATGACATAGTCACCACTCTGTGCTCTTGTTGCCATTGATGTCTCCTCATGTTGTGATTTGTGTTTGTGTGCTAATTTTCATAGCACTGTTGGACCTGGCAGAGTACTGTTTCCACTCCTGTCGAAGTTGGTTGTTTACCTTACTGAACACCTATGTCCTCCCCCTCAATGCAGCCATCCTTGCACTATGATACATGAGTGCAGCATGGTGAGAGTACAGCTCATGTGATAAAAGCACAGGTTTGAACCCAGGGATGCCCAATATGGGTATGAACTTTCTGCTGTGTACACCATTCTGTTTGTGACACTGCCTGATGGTAAATGTGTCTATGGACATTGCCAATTCTGAGGAGTTGTGCTCAGGTCAGGGCCTGAGGTAGGCTCGTATTTAATTTACAACAGTCCAAGGGGCACCTGATTGCCACTGTGTAATTGTTCACCCCCTACAGCACAGGTGGTGGTGGCAGCTGTTGTAATGTGTAATGCCCCATGGGCCAGTGGCCTGGGCATGGCAGGTTACCAGCAGCTGAGTCACTGGCTATGGCATCAGTCCTGTGACACCAGACCAGTGATACGTTTAACACTACCCTCCAGGTATATTTCCACATTTCCTCCAGCCTTTGCATGGTGGTTTAGCCCCCATGACATGGTTGTTGGTGAAGTGGTGTGGTGTGCCCCTGGGTGGCCCTGCACAGCCCATTTACTTGGCATGGGCAGTGCAGGGTGTCCCATACATTGGCCCTTTGCACTTTCCACTGCCTGATTTGCAGGGCTGGGTGCAGCATGTCCTGTTACACCCAATGCAGGCCACTAACGGCACTGAGTCTATTTGATCCATCAATATTGGCTAGTGTGTGCCCCGCAGAGCTACCATGTGCAGACATATTACCAGCCGCCATCCGAATGTGTGACTCATACTGCCAAGTGCAGTGGGTACACTGCACTGGCAGTCTTACTAACACCGGTCTTGCCCATGCACCATCACCCACCCCTTGGTGTGGAATTAACCGCCATTATGTGAAAGCCATACCCCATATGTTGTATGTGTGTGTTTATTTCCCAATTTCCATGTGTCTGACATGGTTGCGTCCAAATAGTTGTGTGCTCAGCCTGAGACTGTTGTGACCTACTGTTTGCTATATGTGGTACATATTTTGTGTATTGGCACATTTCAGTTCAGTATCAATATGTGTGGTTGAACACAACTTCAGTTTAGTTGGTCTGGGTAATAGCATGTTACCAATGATTCCAGTCCAGCCTGCTATTCCGCCAGCACCTGTTGAGTTAATTGGTCCATGCACCCAGCGGACACCCTTACTGCGTGATGTAGGGATGGCTGCCTCATGTGTATGTGTTGTCTAAGTGAGGTGGTGCTACCGGTAAATGCCTGGGTACTGTTGGGACAGTACCAATGAGGAAACGGAGGAAAGTGACTATTACGTTCCTCCAGCGGTGGAGGGACACCCCGAGTCCTCAGGGTATATAAACATGCATTATATAAACCAAACGAAGTCACCAACTGTAGGAGAAAAGAAGAGTTTTATTACATATAATATTAGCTCAAGCTAGTACAGAGTCCCAGGACAGTCAGAGAGACTTTCCTACGGAGGCTGCCCCTTCCCTCCGGGGCGCACAACCTTATATACACAGAAAATAGTTTAGTCAGGGAGGTAGCTCCTCCCGTGGCGTGGTCATGGCTTGTTGGTTGCCACATGGGTGTTCGGAGTGTTTCGCTGACACAGGTGTGGTGGGGCAAGGTACAGATGCAGCTGCAAAGATGTGATAACAATTGCATAAACGTGTCCTTGCAGTTATTGATAAGCCCGATAGTTCTCGGAAAACAACTATGAGAACTGCGGGAGAGATAAGCAGATTGCAGCCCAGGGCTGCGAGCACGAAGTCAATCACCAGAGTTTAAAAGGGTTGCCGAGCACATGGCAACATAAAACATAATAGATGCCAAGCGGCCATTTTGATAAAGCAAGTTTTGTCCATTTTCCTAAATCCCTCCTTTTGCCAGAGGGAGGCAAACTAGAATGTCATTCAGTGTCTATTCCGATAGGCATAAGGTCCCTGACCTCCTATCAAGGGACAACATAGCGGTGTGGCGAGGAATGTTGACGGGCTTGGCGTTAAGAGATGTCATACAGCACCCGCACAAAGCAGGGAGGCACTGTACACAGAGACAACAGGTAAGGAATACAGCAGTTATCACAACGAGGAATATTAGTATCTTCCAGCGCCATTGGGAAATCAAGCCCCAGAACCAGCCGGTCAGGGACCAGGTACCTTCGTCTTGGTGTATTGTTGACGCCATTTTATGCAACCTTTGAATGGCCTTATATACCGTAGGGGCATTATCCGGTATGTAAATGCAACAGCTTGATCCGATCAAAGTACAGACTCCACCACGGTCTGCTAATATGATGTCTCGTACCATTCTATTTTGAAGAGTGACAAGGTGGTCAGCAGCGAGCTCCGCGGTGATGTTGCTCAGGGCTCCTGCAGTTTCATTGATCGTCGCCTCTACGACTCGTGTTAATTGTCTTATGTACCTGCTATTCACCATTGGGCCCCAGAAAGGGAGAAATCCCTTAAAGAAATCCCCTGCTTCCTGTCCTGCAGTGTCATCAGCAGACACCGCCCCTCTTTTCTGCTGATGGTAGGTAGTATGGGCCGTATACGTAGGGGGTAGTAGCCAAGCTATATAACAGGTACCTCCCCAGTTAGTGGGTAGAGAGGTGTATGCATTACTTCCACACACAAAATATGTGTTACGTGATGGTACCATGCGGGGCCAGTTTGTTCCATTCAGAGTCACAACATGCAGGCAAGTACTGGCGCCTTTATCTGTAGATCCCTCTTTCTGAATACAGAAGGGTGCCTGTCCGAATGCCACTAAGAGGGACTGTCCTGCGTGGGGAGTGCTGGTAGGGGGCAAGAAATATATATCAGTGGACCTGTTCTGGCGATCAGCATACTCTAATCTTTCGCTGTCCACCCCGTACACCCTTGTTCCACCTGGCCAACACAAGAAGAACAGTTGTTTTACTAGTGCTTGTACAGTTAGGTTGTTCCTGCTAGTATTAGATGCCCAACTGGCACACAACTCGTACCACGCACTACAAGAGCCATTAGAGGAAAAGGGGAGAGGGATGTATGGTACTCCTGTTTCCACAGAACTGGGCAGAAGACCACAAACCCAACAGTTTGTGGTGTTGACGGCCAGTTGATGTTGATGTTGATGTAGCATAGAGATGAAAGTGTTGTTAAAGAATTCCTTACGACCCATCCATGTGGGGCGGCAGGGATACATGACTGTGTTCAGGAGACGGTGATGTAGTTGGTGAGAACCTTGAATCAGATACATGTATCTCCCAGCCAATGCAGGCCAGAAGTACTAGACATAACACTGTTATTGTGAGACAGGCGAGACGCGAGCCCAATAGTCTTTTTGAATTCTTAATTTTCTGCATTTTACTTTCATCTTCCTGTGTAACATCCATTCCTCTTTATTGCGTTGCCCACTAGCAGTTCAGTCCAACCTAGGTGCTGCCCGTGACTGGTGGTTACTTCACTGAGGGGTGATTCCAGCAGTCCTATTGACACGCTCTGGTCCGCCCCGACAGACAAAATCACAGCCCTGCAGCTATTGTCAGACTTAGTACAGGGGACAAGCAATCAGTTCATTCTTTACTTTTTTGTTTTTGTAGGTGGAAATTGTATCTTGTAGAATGTGGTACGGTATGGTCAGGAAACAATTGTTCAGTGTGAATAAAATCGGAGGAATCCTCCTGCAGAACAGTGTTGTTCCTTTCTTTCTCTCTTTGCGTGGGGATGCTGAAGCTGTCCTTCGTCATGGTGCCGTTACCACTTTTTATTCCATCACAGGGTACAAACAGGGGTACTTTCTTACAGTGTGAAGCATGTATCCAATTCTTAGCTCCCTCAACTTTAACTGCTGTTCGAGTAGCAAGGAGGACCTGTCGCGGACCTTTCCAGCGGGGCTCAAGACTCTTTTTGCGTTGAAAATTCTTCGTGAGGACCCAATCATCAGGTTTCAAATCGTGGCCTGGATCAGTAGGCATGGGAGGGAGTGCTTTGTGTACCTGCTGGCGAATAAGACATAAAGAGTTAGTAAGTTCAGCAAGGTAATCCAATAAGACAGGATGTTCAATGTCAGAATATTTGCGAGGACGTGGAACACCCCAGACATTCGCCGGCCTTCCATCACTATCTCGTGAGGTGACAACCCTGACCTGGAATGGGGTGTCATCCTGACAGACAATAATGCTAGGGGTAGTGCGTCAGGCCATGGAATGCCGCGATCAGCACATATCTTTGAAATTTTCAACTTAAGTGTACCATTATAGTTCTCTACCAGGCCTGCAGATTGAGGGTGATTAGCTGCATGAAACTTTTGGTGGAGACCTAGACCCTCGCAGACCTTCCCCATAACTTGTCAGGTAAAGTGACTTCCGTTGTCTGACCATACACACCGAGGGATCCCAAATCGGGGGAAGAATTCTTTCAAAGTATTTTGGCTGGAGTAATAGCAGTGCTGTCTTTATTTGGGTAGGCTTCCACCTACATACAGACCACGACCAGGACATATTTCAAATTATTACATCTTTCCATTTCAATATAATCCATTTGTAGTACTTCAAAAGGATAGTCTGGGGGGGCAAAATGCCCGGGTGGAACTGGTGTACCTTTCCCTGGATTATGTTGTAAGCATATCATGCACGTTTGAACTAGATGGTCTGCGGTCTTTCTGATACTGTCATTAGCCCAAATGGGGTCAAGTATGTCACAGATACTCTTGGCACTTATGTGGGCTGGACCATGGGCCATTGTCACTACCGGTAAGATGAACGCATCAGGGAGCATCCATCTTTTGTGACAGATCTGTCCAACACTGTGGGGATCATTCCGACCCCGCCGGGCGGAGACCGCCAGAAGACCGCACCGACCGGCCCAGCGGGAAAGACCCAGCAACGATGAAGCCGGCTCCGAATGGAGCCGGCGGAGTTGCTGGGGTGCGACGGGTGCAGTGGCATCCGTCGCGATTTTCAGTGTCTGCCAAGCAAACACTGAAAATCTTGCTGGGGCCCTGTTAGGGGGCCCCACGACACCCGTTCCTGCCAGCCTCTTCCTGGCGGGAAGGGGGGCGGAATCCCCATTGCGGCGCTGCTTGCAGCGCCGCCATGGAGGATTCCTTTGGCCAGGGGAAAACCGGCGGGAAACCGCCGGTTTCCCTTTTCTGACCGCGGCTTTACCGCCGCGGTCAGAATTGTCCAGGAAGCACCGCCAGCCTGTTGGCGGTGCTTCCGTGGTCGTTGGCCCTGGCGGTCAATGACCGCCAGGGTCAGAATGACCCCCTGTATGTTCTCGTCAAATTCGGCCTTTTCCTCCTTCCAGGAAACTAACTCCTGTTCCGTAGCCTCTGCCTGAATCCTTTGTACACTTTCCAGAGTATTTCCAAATATCTCATGTTCAGGGACCCTCCTTCCAGTTCCTACTACGTACATGCGTCCTGTCTTTTCACATGCTGTTTCTTTCGCTATTTGGTCAGCAAAGGCATTGCCTCGGCCGACGTCATCTGTCACCTTTTTGTGTGCACTACACTTGATGATGGCCATGGTCCGGGGGAGTGCAAGAGCAGACAAAAGGTTAGATATCAGTGTCCCATGTTGAATATGGGTACCGTGTGAGGTCAGAAAACCTCGTTCCGCCCATAATCGGCCAAAGTTGTGTGCCACCCCAAATGCGTACTGGCTGTCTGTGTAGATGTTGACATTCAGGGGGTCATTCTGACCCCGGACGGCGGCGGAAGCCGCCGGCCTGGCTGGAACCGCCAGAATACCGCTGCGCGGTCAAAAGACCGCCGCGAGTATTCTGGGTTTCCCGCTGGGCTGGATGGAAGCCGAATGGAGCCGGCGGAGTGGAAGGGGTGCGACGGGTGCAGTTGCACCCGTCGCGATTTTCAGTGTCTGCATGGCAGACACTGAAAATCTTGGTGGGGCCCTGTTTCGGGGGCCCCTGCAGTGCCCATGTCATTGGCATGGGCACTGCAGGGGCCCCCAGGGGCCCCACAACACCCCATACCGCCATCCTGTGCCTGGCAGCCAAAACCGCCAGGAACAGGATGGCGGTATGGGGGTCGGAATCCCCATTGCGGCGCAGCAAGCTGCGCCGCCATGGAGGATTCCCCAGGGCAGCGGAAAACCGGCGGTACACCGCCGGTTTTCCGTTTCTGACCGCGGCTGTACCGCCGCGGTCAGAATGCCCAAGGGAGCACCGCCAGCCTGTTGGCGGTGCTCCCGCGGTCTTTGGCCCTGGCGGATTTTACCGCCAGGGTCAGAATGACCCCCTCAGTCCCTTACTCAACTCACAGGCTCGTGTCAGAGCTATCAATTCTGCAGCTTGAGCCGAATTCTGTGGTATCCTAGCAGCCTGCCTCTATTACCTTTTCCATCGTTGTTACAGCGTAGGCTGCAGAGGTGGTACCATCGGATAATTTAAGGCACGAGCCATCCACGTACTGTGTTCCATCAGGAACATGTAATGGGGTATCTTGCAAGTCAATTCAGCCTTTTGTCTCATCCTTTGTACAAAGAACGCAGTCATGTAGATCAATGTGGGTTCCCTCAAGCTCCTCCGTGAGGGGCAACAGGGTGGAACGGTTAAGTGTGTTACACCTCTGAAGTGTGATGTGGCTGGCCAGAAGTGTTAATTCATACGTGGTCAAACGGGCATTCGTAAGATGTTGCGTTTTTGTTTTATTCAGTAGTGCATCGACAGTATGTGGAACCAGTAGCATGAGAGGGGAATCCATTACTATCCCAGCAGATTGGCGCACTGCAACTGCAGCCGCAGCTACTGCGCGCAAACATCCCGGGAGAGCACGGGCCACAGGATCTAACAGGGCCGAAAAATAGGCACATGGGCGTTGTTTGCCCCCATGTTCCTGGGTCAATGCTGACAGGGTACATCCGTCCCTCTCACAGACATACAATTGGAAGGGCTTATGATAATCAGGTGTGCCTAGCACGGGTGCTGTGCAGAGTGCATGTTTAAGGTTATCAAAACTGGATTGGAAATCATCATTCCACTTGATGTTCTCGAGACAATCTTTACATGTGAGGGACAAAAATGGCTTGATAAGAAGGGAATAAGTTGGAATCCACTGACGACAGAAAGAAGTAATGCCTTTAAAGGCTCTCACATCTCTCTGAGTCTGTGGGACAGATATGTTTCGAATGGCTTGTACCCGTTCAGCAGTCAAGGTACATCCCTCCTTAGACAGGAGGTGACCGAGATAGGTGACCTGCTGTCTACAATACTGCAATTTAGGGAGAGAAACCTTGTGATGATGGTGAGCAAGGTGTTGGAGTAGGGCCACCGTGTCCAGTTTGCAATCTTTTTCAGAACTGGATGCTACTAAAAGGTCATCCACGTACTGGACTAAGGTGGAGGCGCAGGGCAGGGTAAGCGTGTCCAATTGACTCTTGAGGGCTTGACTAAAAATGCTCGGGGATTCATTATAGCCCTGTGGAGCACGACAAAACCGGAAACTACGACCACTCAGGGAGAATCCAAAAATATGTCTGCTGTCAGGATGAATGGGAATGCTGAAAAACGCATTTTTGAGATCGATAACAGAAAACCAGATAGCAGTAGCAGGAATCATTGTTAACAACATTGTTATGTCTGGCACAACAGGGAACTGGGGAACCACAATTTTGTTAACTGCGAGTAAGTCAATAACAAAGCGCAATCTAGGGGACTGCTTCTCATCAGTGACCTTCTTATAGACAGGGAGAATAGGACTGTTGCAAATATTGGCACGTGTTTCCTCAACAACACAGAGGTAAATCAACAGACTTATTATGTCTTTCAAAAGTTGCTCAGTGTTCCGGGCCAATTTGTACTGAGGGAGGCGGGGCACCTTAACATTGTCTTTGAGCCGTATAATGTACGGTGGTATGTCAAGGCAACCTACGTCATCTTTGTGTGACGCCCACAGAGTAGCAGGGAGGGCACACAATTCGTCAGGTAAGGGGGCTGACAACAGCTGGGCCGGGGTAACAAGAGGGCCTAAAGTAACATGAACTCCCCGGGGGGAACAATAAATAGTAGCATGTAATCTTTTTAACAAGTCTAAACCAAGTAGATTTTCGCTACACTCCGAAGTGAGAATAAGGGGAGTGCGGATCGTGTAGGGACCAATGGCGACAGGTAGTGGCTGGGTAAGGGGGTTTGCCACAGGGACGCCAGAGAAACCCAAAGAAACGTTGGTAGTGCCGGACAGAGGGACCCCTGGGACCGCATCCCTTTTTTACAGAACTCTTGGTGGCCCCTGTGTCTACTAGAAAATCACGAGGAGTACTGTCTACTTGTACTTCGACGTGAGGGCCGTTCTGAATAACGGGGATAGAGACCGGTCCCACCCCGTCCTACGTTGTCCTAATCAAAAGAGGATCCTTGTCCTTCCATGGGGTCATAGTCATCATTGAAATATTGGCGCTGTGGCTGTTTTTCAAAATAGTTCTGGCACGGGGTACTGTGGGAGCGTGGTCCTACTTGTTCTCTGTCATTATCAGTATTCTGTCTCAGAGGGCCCGTTTGTCCGCGTACTCTGTTATCTGACTGGGCACTTTTTCGGGAGGTGCCACCTTTATTCGGGCAATCGTTTTTCCAGTGACCCTACTCTTTACAATATGCACATTGGTGATAGCCCAGGGACTGGCGGGCAGGCAGTGGCCTATTGTTTTTGGGTGGGCCCTGGGAATGAGACCTGGGAGGATGTGGACGGGGTGGTGGATAAGCCTGTTGAATCAGTATTTTTGTTTTTAAGTCTTTTGTTTTCCTATCCGCTTTTTCCTGTTCTTCTATTTCCCTGTTTTCATAGTATTGGGCCATTGTTAAAATACCAGTGGAGGTAGCCACCGGCCAGGTACTTTCACAGAGTTTCAATTTAGCATTTATATCAGGTAACAGGTTAGCAACAAATTTATCTACAAATAGTCGCAGTCCACCTTCGGCAGCCATATCTTGTCCACTAAAGTCAGAGAATTTATCCCAATTTACCATATGCAGTGTTAACATTGTTTTCATTAAATTTACAATGCGATTTGGGAGAGCTAGTATTACTGGGTCAGGTTTCGCTCCCCCCGTCCGTCCACGCTCAGCCCCCTCTAGCGCTGCCCAGGTACCCCCAAGTTCAGCAATATGGTCAGCACGGCGTATACGTGTCCAAATATCAGGGGGAACTACGGCGGCCATCAACATGTCGATATCAGACAATGTCATCACACAGGAGTCTAATATCTGTTTTAATTCTTTATAATAGCCTGCAGTATTTTTCCGAGGGTCAGGTAGTGCCGCCTTAAGAGCGTATGTTTCAGTCCTTTTCCATGGAGTATGCACCCATATTTGTTGAAAATGGCCAGGTATTGCAGGCTGTCCTGCAGCCGCTGGCACCGTCTTGCGCCAAACGGGGGGAACCTCTCTCATTGGGAACATATTAATGTCAGGACTGGAATCGCTAATATACAAACGATCCCGAAACGTAAGAAGGGTGACAATATAGTCATAAAGGTCATGTCCTAATGGGACTCCACTGGAGGCACGGTTCCGGAGGGCAACTAGGCCTTCCGGGGTCGGGGATCCCATGTCCTCGTATTCCTGTATGACCAAGTTACACGTAAGAGAGAGGGCATAAAATTGTACTTGAGTCTCCCACTGCCTCGTGGTCTGAAAAACGTCCCGTGCCATATATATCTTCAATTAGTCATCCATTGGTGAGCCAGTTTGTCCACCACATCTTCCTCTTGAGGATTGAAAAACAAATGACTTTGCAGGGTACGTTTCCGTGGGGTGGTAGGACATGGAGTGTCCTGTAAGGGAGCAGAAGCTGTTGACGCAAGGGGCGTAAGACGTCCGGCAGACCATGAAGCAGGTAATCTATTCAGAGGGGGGAGGGTGACAGCGGGAGGTGCAGTGGGGCCCGAGGGAATATATCCCTGAGATGTCTGAGTCACGGAGACAGGAAGGGAGTGTTGGGGTGTTGGATCCGACAGGTGGTGTAACAATGGGTGTGACTGGCTCTGGCGGCTGGTGAACTAAGATAGGATAAAATGGGGGTGTATATACTGGTGGCTTATCTAACAAGTCATTCATAAGGGGGTCCTCCTCTGTTGGATTTTCTTGAAGGGTCTCGGAAGGGTAACATTTATCAGCGTTTAAACGATGTATCCTATCAAGCGCTACAATACCTTCTTCACGTTCTACCCGGTCTAATTCGCATACTTTGTCAGTCAGTGTCCGTGCCATATGTCTTTTCGCGTCCTTTTCCACCTTTTTGCGTCTCTGGTCTGTTTCCTTCTGCCAGATATGCAGAGTCGAACATAGCCGGCCTACTTTTAGTCGTAAACAGTCGTTCTTGTAAATAATCTATTTTACTTTGTTCAAAGGAGCCATGTACAGGCCATTGCAAGTCGGAACTAGCCTTTGTTCGTTTTCTCCAAATGTCAGACCAAATGATGGGGCCTACTCCATATTTAACATAAATGTCATGATTCGGAGTCCCGGCCAGAGGAGCGGGACATGTTTCCTCCAGGCGGGAGTCCGTGCTACAACAACAACACCATTTTCGAAAACTACTCAATGCCGGCATTATGTATATAGTATGAAAAAAAAAGTTGCAGAAAAACCAGTTCATGTATTTATATCAGTGGTATTTGAAAACATAACAAATGCAAATATGCCCAGTCTTACTATATTATTATAATATATATATCAGACAACTCAGGTCAATCTTATCACTGATGTCGGTCTTTGCAAAGAGCGAAATTACCTTTTAAAACAGATACAGACAGTTTTTAGACAGGAATCTCAAATTCCTGTCCTTACCTGACACTCTATTTTCTCTGTTAGTCAGGGACTCCGGTAATTCACAGAAAACAAAGACACCAGTCCAAACAGTGCCAGAAGATGCGTCAGGCGACCGAAGGACCCAGTAGTCGAAGTCCGCAGGTCCACGACAGAGAACGGTGCTCAGAATCAAATGTGGGGCGCCTCCCTTGGAAGTCCGTCAACGAGTCCTCCGTCACCGGGACAACTCCTTGGATGTCTGGATGGTGTCCCTGTTCAGGCGCTAACTGAGGAACCGGAGGAAAGTGACTATTGCGTTCCTCCAGCGGTGGCGGGACACCCTGAGTCCTCAGGGTATATAAACATGCATTATATAAACCAAATGGAGTCACCAACTGTAGGAGAAAATAAGAGTTTTATTCCATATAATATTAGCTCGAGCTAGTACAGAGTCCCAGGAAAGTCAGAGAGACTTTGCTACGGAGGCTGCCCCTTCACTCCGGGGCGCACAACCTTATATACACAGAAAATAGCTTAGTCAGGGAGGTAGCTCCTCCCTTGGCGTGGTCATGGGTTGTTGGTTGCCACATCGGTGTTCGGAGTGTTTCGCTGACACAGGTGGGTGGGGCAAGGTACAGATGCAGCTGCAAAGATGTGATAACGATTGCATAAACGTGTCCTTGCAGTTACTGATAAGCCTGATAGTTCTCAGAAAACAACTATGAGAACTGCAGGAGAGATAAGCAGATTGCAGCCCAGGGCTGCGAGCACGAAGTCAATCACCAGAGATTAAAAGGTTTGCCGAGCACATGGCAACATAAAACATAATAGATGCCAAGCGGCCATTTTGATATAGCAAGTTTTGTCCATTTTCCTCACCAATGACTAGTGTGCTGTGAGATGCAGCACTCATGTGTTTGGGCAATGAGGCAAGGCTGTTACAAAATGTTACAGCAAGGGACACCACTATGTAGTAGCCCCAGGAATGGTGATGACTGACTACCTGGTCTCTGAGGTCTTGGTCATGTTAGTGGTGTTGATGTGACTACATGCAAGGGATTTAGTGATATCACAACCAGTGGCACAGTGATTATATGTGCCATCCATCCCATGTGCTGCATTTGTACATGTGGGTATTTAGGTTTAGTGTTCTTAATATGTCCAGGTTGTGTATGTTTCAACGATGCACTAGCACTCCCAAGGCGCAGGTACATGGGTAAGCTTACGTTGGCATTGTACAAGTTGCTTAATGTGCATTGTATCCCTCTGCGCTCCTTTGACATAAATTGTGTGAGTCCTATGTGCCTCCCCCTTCTTGCACTTGACATTTAAGCATATATTTCACCCATGCAACTTACCCTGCATTTGTGGTGTTTCCTGGTATTCTGCGCTGTCTTGTCCTTGTATCCCTGTGACAATTTCTTCTGGGATGACCACTGCAACCATCTCCTCCATCTTCGTGCTGGACTACCACCTCCAGTTTGCAGTGCTGCCTTCCTGTTCCATGCCATTTTTTCCTTGGTCCTTCTCTTTCAGCCATGCCAGCGTTTCTTGCACTCAGTCACTGTTTTCCTACCCTCTGTCACACTGTTGACCTTATCCACAATCTGCTGCCAGGTTGCCTCTCTCCTTCCAATTGGCAATTTGGAGGTGAAGAAAAGTTGACTTTGATGCTCCATCACCTCTCTCACCAGTATTTCGTGCTCCTCTGCGCCGAAATGACACTACCTCTTTTTCTTCTCCCTCCCCTGGGTCTTGTCTGTGTCCTGCGGGCTGGTTCCTGGTTGATTGGGGTCTTCTTGGGGTCTCTCCTGGCTTCTGGGATACATTTTGGGGCTCCTTTGTACTGTTTGCTCTTTTTGTGTCTCTTTTTGACACTATTTCGGGCAAAAAAGGTGCATTTCCGCTTTGAGACGTGTTTCCATGTCGTACACTGGATTAGAGTCATTTTTCTTCCTTTAACGTCATTTTGCCTTACGACAAGGCGCAATGGTTAACGTGGGAAAAAATGACTCTAAAAATGTTTTTGCGCCACCCAGCGTCAAAGTATAAATTTGATGCCCGAGTGACGTTAAAAAATGGTGCTAGTAAGCGCTAACCTATTTGACGCAAAATTGCATTTGTGCAGTTTTGCGTCAAAAAGTATACATCAGGGCCAAAGTCCTTAAATCTAAAGGTATATTCAGTAGACAAAGAGAGTGATGCCTCCACCTTGAAATCCAAATGAAAAGTGACCAGGAGACGAAGCACTGGGAGGAGCTTACTGGACAGGAACAGGAAGTTGGAGTCTTTGGGACACTTCCTCCCTGTTTGAAAAAAATAAAGAGGATTCTCAATCTAAAAAACAACTTGAAGGGTCCATTTAAGGAGAAAACCTACCCCAAGTGCATTTGCACTCATGAGCTGGACTGCTTTGGCCACTGTCACGGCCGGAAGCAGTGCAAGTAGGCTAAAGTATCACACACACGGCCGGAAACAGTGCGATCGAATGCAAAGTCTTGCGCATGCTCACTAGCAGCCTGGGAGCGTAATGGCGCTCAGGAGAGAGTGACAAATCCCAAGTTCATTTGTGCGTATTCAGGAACTCCACGCAACTCAGCATAGGGCAAAGTGCCCCAATTCTGCAAACGCTACAGGTGCAGAGGATTTCTACACCCGGGCCTAATGTTAATATGCAGAAATAACACAGTCATTACTGATTACATTACTTAGAACTGCTATGGGTTCCAGATTCACTACATCTTTTGCGTAATCTCTTTTTGAGATGGTTTGAGACGGAGTGGATCTGAGGTCATAAAGGAGCAAAATGGATAGACTACATCCGCACTGGGGAAGGTGTATAGATGGCTGTTTTATGATTTGGGCAGGGGACTTAGGGCTACTCAAAGACTTCTTTACTCATTTGAATATGAAAGATTGCAATATGTATTTTACCTTTGAGTGCAGTCAGAAACGTTTGGTGTTCCTGGAAATAGAACTATTTATCAGAGGTATGAATATTTGCAGCAGAAGGCATCGGAAAAAGAGCTCTTGTAATTCTTATATACATGGCCACCCGAAAACACAAATAAATGCCATTCCGTGCAGTGAAATGTAGAGGGTGCGTAGAAATTGTAGCGTGGATGATGAGTTTGCTAGAGCTCTAATGGATATAGAATAAAGGTTTTTGAATAGGAGCTATGAGAAGACTTTAGTATATAAGACTAAAATGCAAACATGCCGCCTTACATGGAAGTCCACACTTAAAATAAAGTATAAGATAGTGGGCAATAAGCCAGACAAGATACAACTTGTTACTAGTTTTCACCCTGACTCTGGTAAGCTTTATAGCATTTAGAAAAAACATTGCCATTTTCTGATTGTAGATATGTCTTAACATCCTTATTTGTCACCAACTCCCATGGCTAACGTTTAGGCGGGGCATAAAGTTACTAACATGATTAGTCCCAGCTACCTGCAAATATCATTACAAAATGATTGGCTTAATGTCCACAACACAGGGTTCTACAAATGTGGACACTGTAATGTATGTAGATGGGCAACGGACAAAGCAATACATTTTAATTACAATGATGCTGGTGAATTCTTCATATTAAAACAGATTGATTGTAGTACCAACTATGTGGTTTATATTATTGTTTGCCAAAGTAAGAAAATCTATGTTGGAAGCACAATTAAGATTCTTCATGAACAGATGGCTGAACAATTTTGAACGCTAAAGCAAAATTATGTAAAATATCTGATTGTTCTACTTATTCTTAAGTGTGCAACATAATTTTAGATTCCATGGGATTGATCACATTAGAAGAGATGCTACGGGTGGCAATCGTAAACTCAAGTTCAGATGATGTGAGGCAACCTTGATAATGAAACTGAGATCCATAGATTTGGGGTTAAATATTGATAATGAACTTCAATATTTTCTAGGGGATTCATATGCATACTGATTTACATATTTAAATATGTAACAGTGATGCAAAATGTGGCTTGTGTATTTTTAGTCCTTGGCATTCACCTGACTTTGTTACACCTGCGAGGGTGACAAATAGATTCAATAAGATTCTATGGTCATCAATTGATGTACTGTTTATCTTTGATATTTGTGATGATACAATATGATTATAGATACCTTGCAGTTATTGTACCACCTTCACTTTTGGTGTCTCCGTTGGACTGGACTTGATAATGTCTTGAATTACCTATATTCTTTCTTTCTGTCTGTTTTCTCTTTGGTTTGTCTTTCCATTATAATGGGGAGTACATTAAACTACTTTTCTTGGTTGACATTGACACGTGAATGCTGTTTTAGTTACTAGTGAGATGGGTATGGAATTGTGGTTAAGGAGGTTTGTTGCAGTTATGTTTCTCTAGATTGATTTTTATCTTGATCTATTAGCTTATTTCTACCTAACGTAGGAGCAAGTATGATATGGAATTGTTATACTGACTTTGTTGGCGGAGCGACTATCGAGGCCCGACTCTGCGGTCTTCCATAATTGTATGATGATGTACTTGGGAACAGGTGACATGACAACCTTGAAATGGTATGATTCTTCTTTATATTTTTTGCTGGACTTTGCTTTTCCTCGACTAGATAAACATAGACATGAGTTTCCTTAAACGTGTTTATCACTGGGTTATGCGTGATTATGGTTTTATTTGTATTTTCTTTGCCTTTTTCTATTGTGACCTCTCTGTACCAATATGGGCTACTTTATATTTACTGTTACATAGATGGGTATTGCTTTGGCACATATTACAAGATGACCTCCGCAATATGAGTAATGTCACCTGATTTGGCCTCATGATTATATATAGGATATAAAATATGGTGCTTATTGTGCACATCATTATTGCCATATGGAGTACTCTCTGACACCTGAGGACTGACCCATAGTAAGTAGGTGAGTATTCTCCAGATTGCGATAGCATTTGTATCACCATGATGGTTGATAACATAAATCAGTATTCTTGCATGTTGGTTTGTATATTTACTCACAGTGCTTTTGGTGAAGGACATGTTTTCGTAAGTGGTGATTTGCTAGCAGTTGTCATCATTGTGGTGCTCCCCAGCAGTATGGGGTTGCCCTAGTAACTACGATACATGGTACTTCTGATCTGATTGAATTGTTTTTATGAAGTACATTAGATGTATTGATGCAGATTACTTTTTATTGTATGCCAACTGAATACTGAACTGCTGGTTTTACAGTTTTAATTGTTATATTGGGGCAAGAGTGGTTTACTGATAGAGTCCAAATGTATCTTGCTTGGATTTATGAGTGAATTTGTCCTTGTATGTGTGACAATTATTGGGAAGGTCAGGCTTACCTTTTATACACTGGTTGGTGACTTTGATTGAACTGAATGGAGGGATTCCTCCAGTAAACATTCATATTTATTTGTGTTTATTTTGTATTTATTTTCTAACAGGACACAGTTTGGATACAGAAACTATTTCAGGTCGAAATTATTTTTGTACATATATATATTTTTTCTCTTTATTTGCACTGAGTATGGCGGGCTCATCTATGAGGGTTTATTGCATGTGTTTTGTTTCTACTTGTGAAAGGTACTTTATTCCATAGCACTTTCTCTGTTATTATTATACTTGATCGGTGGCTCCACTTTCTTCATGGTTTTCTTTACTTACTGTAACCTATTCCTCATACATGATGAGCACCGCTACATAAAGGGCTCTGCACAACTTTTAAAGTTTCTCTGTTGAGACCTCACTTATTTATATTGGATTTTTTGACACAGTACAGTGGGTGATGGTCGGTCATTAGCACACTTTTTATTGATGATATGCTTTATATAATTTGTTAACTACAGCCCTGGGAAAGTTGATGGCCTACTCGCCTTATGACAAAACACGTGTTGGCTGATTTTTGCTGCCTTTGTGTTTACATCAACCATGCATGAACTACATGGAGTATCTGAAATAAGGGCTTTTCTTGGCTGCCCTTGCAAGTACATCAACGCTGTATGAACTACATGATGGATCTGAAATAAAACTCCTTGACAATTCATGGCTCTTGGAATTAGACAATAACTTCTACTTGAAACTTTTGAGTGCTCTGAACTCTTATTGTGTTTGTCATGAATCACAGTGAAAATACATGTCCAGCTAAAGAAAAAAATATTTTTAACATGCATTAATAATTATTAAAGGTGATTTTAGAATTGATTACAATTAATTTAATAATGATTTAATAAAATGTATTGTTACATTATTTTTTCAATTCAAAATAGTTTAAGTAAATAAGAAATGCATACTATTTTACATATTTGTTTAACATTGATTTGCATTTATTTCCATTTTCAGCTATTTTAAATAATGTAATTTAATTAAATTTTCTTTTTTTTTCCTAATGAGTTTTATTTTATGCCCTACCTCATTGTTGTCAATGGGAGGATATTGCAGTACCAGTCATAGGGCTGTATTTCCTACTTTTTTTAGTTTTTTAGTAGCCAGTTACACTTGGAGTTTGTGAATATCAAAAAGTTGTAAACTTACTCAAAAGTTTAAGTTACGTTTGTGAACCTGGACCGTAGTTCATATACACAGAAAATTACTGTAAAAATAACCTGTTAAGAAACCACTTCAGACATATTGTCTGGCGTTGTCTTTCAGCTACATTCTGGCTTCTCTGTAGAGTGTTATTAAGCAACAGAGGACCCTGAAGTATAGAGAGCAGGAGTACATGGACTTCAGTCCTCAGTACAGGGGCATGCCCAGAAAAGGTAAGGCATGGGAGGAATAGATGTGTAGCCTAAAGGCAGATTTGTGTGTACAATGGAATGAGATAGTGAGCATGTCTCACTGTAGGACTGTCCAAAACATCATATAACCATATTAGGTCATACAAAATCAAGTATAACTTTCCAATCCAGTTGCACCACAGCTCAGTCCAGAGAAGAGAAGCAACTGAAAGCAGTCTCTCTGTAAATAATGATATACAAGATTAAAAGAGTGAATTTAAAATCCATATAGATGTACAATGTGATCACAAGAAAGCCCTTAGCATCTGTCATATCCACATTACATACAAGATATACATGGATTAGCAGTGGAAATGTCACACCAGAGCAAGAAAATAAACAACATCTTGCAAATATGATTTCATTAGTAACAGGACACGCAATGTGTGGCTTGTTATATTTTTTCTAGCCAAACTCTTGAATTTGTATTTACGGATCTGATTTAGAGTTTGGTGGATGGGTCACTCCATCACAAACGCAATGGATATCCTCTCCACCATATTACGATTTCCATAGGATAAAATGGGATCGGTAATACAGTGGACGGAATATCTGTCACATTTGTGACTGAGTAACTCTATCTGCCAACCTCTAAATCAGGCCAAATGTGTGTCACAGAAGCTGTGTGACATTATGGCCCAGTATTTTGTTAAACATTCCCCTCACAAATCAAAACAGTATTTTAAAAACTCTCCCCTCATATAGCAAAACAATCATGAGTGGATCCTCATACTCACAATAAAGAGAAATCAGTTCAGTAGAGTCCCAATGTATATAATAAACATCTGTAGTCCACAGATATGCCTGATGTAGAGACTTTGTCTGACTCATACATGCCTCCTGTATATGACACCATTCTGCAGCGCCACCTCTGTTCATGATGATGCACCAATTCAACCCAGCATCTTTTCATGTGACTATAGTGAAAGGGGTAATTTTCTTGTATCAACCACTCAGTCCAAAGTAGAATGCTCCAACAGGTCCATCTCCACATCTGCTTCCTATGCACTGAATGCAACAATAGTGAGTTGGTGGAGTATTATCATCATGTAGTGGGTAACATCAATTTTTTGGTGCAGTAGACTGTAAAACACGGCTCTCATGACACCCAGGAATCTATGCAGGTGTACCACAAACAATTATGCAGCATCAGTGATCAGAAAATGAGTGATGTCAATCTGTGCTTCACAGAAGATGCTATTGGGAACATGATAGGAGGGACAGGGTAGGACCATATGATCTCTGAGATAGGCTCAGAAATATATCACAAGACATAATGATGCTGAGATTACAGAAGCTTTGAGATCTCAACAGACAAATGTGTTTAGACAGTAGTGTAACAAAGACAGGTGACTTTACATGTATCATCATGGGACAATAGGAATATATGCTCAAGTAACCATGATGTACAGGCAACATGCGGTATGACAATTAATTAAGACAGCAACATTAAGGGGGTCATTCCGACCCCGGCGGAGACCTCCAAAAGACCGCACCGCGGTCAAATGACCGCGGCGGTCATTCTGACTTTCCCGCTGGGCCGGCGGGCGACCCCCAAAAGGCCGCCCGCCGGCCCAGCGGGAAAGACCCAGCAACGATGAAGCCGGCTCGGAATGGAGCCGGCGGAGTTGCTGGGGTGCGACGGGTGCAGTGGCACCCGTTGCGATTTTCAGTGTCTGCAAAGCAGACACTGAAAATCATTATGGGGCCCTGTTAGGGGGCCCCTGCACTGCCCATGCCAGTGGCATGGGCAGTACAGGGGCCCCCAGGGGCCCCACGACACCCGTTCCCGCCATCCTGTGAACAGGGTGGCGGGAAGGGGGTCGGAATCCCCATGGCGGCGCTGCAAGCAGCGCCGCCATGGAGGATTCCCTGGGCCAGGGGAAAACCGGGGGGAAACCGCCGGTTCCCCTTTTCTGACCGCGGCTTTACCGCCGCGGTCAGAATGGCCCAGGAAGCACCACCAGCCTGTTGGTGGTGCTTCCGCGGTCGTTGGGGTCAGAATGACCCCCTAAGTTGTTTATGCAGCATTGATATAGCATAGGTACCTGAAAAGTGGACACTGTCAGTCACATGCACTATTTGAACTGACATTCTACATGTTGATGTAAAATAAAATCCTATTGTGCACACTGTGGCCCTCATTCTGACCTTGGCGGGCGGCGGAGGCCGCCCGCCAAAGTCCCGCCGTCAGGTTACCGTTCCGCGGTCGAAAGACCGCGGCGGTAATTCTGACTTTCCCGCTGGGCTGGCGGGCGGTCGCCTTCAGGCCGCCCGCCAGCCCAGCGGGAAAGAGGCTTCCACGATGAAGCCGGCTCGGAATCGAGCCGGCGGAGTGGAAGCTGTGCGACGGGTGCAGTTGCACCCGTCGTGTATTTCACTGTCTGCGCAGCAGACAGTGAAATACATTTAGGGGCCCTCTTACGGGGGCCCCTGCAATGCCCATGCCAGTGGCATGGGCACTGCAGGGGCCCCCAGGGGCCCGCGACCCCCCCTACCGCCATCCGGATCCCGGCGGTCGGACCGCCGGGATCTGGATGGCGGTAGGGGGGGTCGGAATCCCCTCGGTGGCGCAGCAAGCTGCGCCGCCTTGGAGGATTCAATGGGGCGGCGGTACACTGGCGGGAGCCCGCCAGTGTTGCCGGTCCGACCGCGGCTTTACCGCCGCGGTCGGAATCCCCATTGGAGCACCGCCGGCCTGTCGCCGGTGCTCCCGCGGTCCTCCGCCCTGGCGGTCTTTGACCGCCAGGGTCAGAATGACCGCCTGTATGTCCTGTTACACATAGCCAGCTTCTACATGTGGTCTTGCATCCAAATCAGCTTCAAAGATCCCCACTGACATCCTGGTCTGAGGTAGTTCTATCTGCCCACACACAGCCATCATGTGCGCGAAGCAACACAACCTAATAATCTGACACTCCATTTAAGGGGAATACATTTGAATTTTCCTCTCTTGGCCAGTCAATGGAATTGTGCTTTGAATATTCTAAATTCTTGTGTGAATGTGGGCCTCATTGCAATTTACCTTAACCAGGTTGTTGAGATGCTCAATGAAGCCTACAGTCAGAGTTTTGCTGGGTATCTGGAGTCACCTGCAAAAGAAATGTCATATCGGACGACACTAATTTAGGTCACACAGCAACTGACGCATCAGTGGACCCATTATTAATTGACTTATCTATAATAGCTGCCATCCTTGCTGCAAGGTTTGCTATGGTTTGTGGTGTTCAGCTATTGTTGTTCACTGCTGCAGAATGTGAGGATTCCAGAAACTTTGCACGGATTACATTGAAACACAAGTTGACATCACACACAGCCTGAACATTGATCCTGTGAGAGTGCTTCCTGTTGGGCTACACCTGCTCACTTTGTCTGTCATATGCAATCCACATATTTGTAGTCCAGTAGCACCACAGAGGTATCACGGATAGAACGGATAGAAATTCCTCAACAACTTATTAAAGCTCTGTCCATCCATTGGAAGCAGATGTAGTGATCGGCCCATTTTATAATAACATCCACACTCAAAGTGAAGGTAAATAAGAAGACAAGTTGGAGTACCCCACCAGAAAGCACAAAGTAAGGAGCCTGATTTAGATCTTGGCAGTTGCACTGCCAAGCCACGTTGGGCGCAGACCTATAAAGACTGTCAAGTCGACCGTCTTCTGCCTACCGTATTTAGATGTACTGCAGCTGAGCTGAAGACCACCATAAAGAAGTCGACTCCGTCGCACAAGCTTCATCCTGCTACAGAGAGGGCGGACTCTGATGCTGATGAGCAGACCCTCCATCACTGTCTTGATGGAAGGATCCTGCAGAGCCTATTTAGATCACACAGTCATTCTGGTGGTCTCCAGCTGTGTTCTCTTGATGGCAAGAGTCCGTTGTGGGACCTGTTCACTATAGTACCATGGGTGTGGTTATTGGTTGGCTGCTAGTAGCCCACACCTGTTGTATATTGGACAATTCTGAACACCTGGAAAACACACTGTAAAATGCACTCCCTTCCAGACCATGATCTGTTGCCATCAAATTACAGAAGACCAGTCAGCAAGCAGATTTTCAACACAGGAGACAGTTTTGTTTTCAATGTTACTCTCCCTCTGTGTTTTTTGGTTAATTTTACTTTCTTTGAATTTTCCTTCCTGTTTTTTGCCACAATAGTTTTTTGAAGCAAACATTCTCAATGGTGGGGAGGAAATATCCCCATTTTTTCAGAGAGAGAGTTGCCTGTCATGGTGGATGAAATCATAAGAGTAGAGCCACAATTGCTTAGAGCACAGGTACAAAATACTACCATTTTCCTGAAGAGGCAAATGTGGTCAAGACTAGTAGACAGAATGAATACTGTATCTAACAATCTGTGCACACAGAAAGAGATTAGGAAGATGTGGAACAACCTGCAGGGGAAAGTCCATTCACTGACCTCCAAGCATCACCTGGAGTCTCAGAGGACTGATGGTTGTTCTCCTCTCCCCCCATTACAACTCTTTCCCTGGGAGGAGAAGGTCTTGCAGATCCTATATCCCGAAGGCTTGACTGGAATCCCTGGTGGAGTGGGTCTGTTAAGTTACACTTAGCAATGTCTCAACAATCACAAATGGAGTCCTGTCCTTAAGTTTGATGTTTAGAATGTTCCAACACCCTTAGCAAAACAGATAGATCTAAAATTGTCTCCACAGAATATCTAGTTTCATACCAATTACTAGCATCATGGTTGGGGCTCTCCTTTAACAATGTGCAATATGTATAGTCAGATTGCTTGTTGTACCCCACAGATCATCCCTTGAATTTGCTCACCCCTTTCTTTCTGTCAATGTTTGTTGTTGTTCTCCCATAAACAGGTCCAAAACTCCATCCATTTACACAGGAAAGTGTAAGAGGAAGAGTGTTTCTAAGTTTTTTTCACCTATTCACATCATACCCATATGTATGTACATGTTGCAAATGTGTGTTCATCTCTACTATAGTCATTGAAATAGATATGTGTAACTCACTTTGCAAACAAGTATTGTCTATCATGCCCTGTTTTTGGGTCTGCAAAACAATAGTGCAATGTGATGTTGGTCCACCTTCCTTTACTCCCATATATCCACCCATCTCAAAATTGTGTGCATTTGACAGTCATCATCTCATACAATGGTTAACATTTTCACTTCTTGTGTATATCAAGCATGTTGATACCTTCTCATGGCTACATTGAAGTGATGAAAATGCTTACATAATTAATTGTCTTTTGAATCCACAATTTCCAATAATATGTGGTGGCATGCTAAATAGAAGAAGAAGCCACACACATGCTGATTTGCACTGCCCATATGATGACCATTTACAGTTTTATTTGTAAGTTGTACCACTTTGAACCCAATGTTTTGTAGCTTGATAGTCCTTAAAATGGCCGAGTAGTCCAATCTACTCACCACTGTGTTGGGCTGAATGTCTGCTACACGTAACATACAATTTTGAAATAACACTATTGCGTTTCAGAACATCTCTACAACGTCAGCACTGGAGCCGTCATCTGTGTAAATCAGGCTGCATGTGTAAAATAATGAAAGTAACACAAAGGCCTAATCAGTCTATCACTATGTTTCTACTTTTGAGGTCGGTTCATTTGTAGACAAAGATACATAACATGTACAAAACTATGTATTAAGGGCCGTATTTATACTCCGTTTGCGCCGAATTTGCGTCGTTTTTTTCGACGCAAATTCGACGCTAAACTAACGCCAACTAACGCCATATTTATACTATGGCGTTAGAGGCGAATAGCGCCAAAGTTCCCGGAATGTGCGTCATTTTTTAGCGTGAACCCCTTCCTTGCGTTAATGATATGCAAGGGAGGCGTTCCCGTCTAAAAAATGACTCCCAGGCCTTTACGTGGTATTTATACTCCCGGGCAAAAGAGACGCCCGGGAGTGGGCGTGGCTAAAAACGGCGCATTTGCGCCGCTTTTTAACGCCTGGGTCAGGCATGGCGTTAAGGGACAAGTGGGCTCAAAATGAGCCCAGAGTGCCCTCCCCTGCCCCCAGGGACCCCCCCTGCCACCCTTGCCCACCCCAGGAGGACACCCAAGGCTGGAGGGACCCACCCCAGGGACATTCAGGTAAGTTTTTTTTTATTTTTTTTTAATAATTTTTTTGGGCATAGGGGGGCCTGATTTGTGCCCCCCTACATGCCACTATGCCCAATGACCATGCCCAGGGGACAGAAGTCCCCTGGGCATGGCCATTGGGCAAGGGGGCATGACTCCTATCTTTACAATGATAGGAGTCATGTTGATGGGGGATGGGCGTCGAAAATAAATGGCGCAAGTCGGGTTACAACGATTTTTTCGACGTAACCTGACTTGCCCCATTTTAAGACGCCCATGCGCCATTTTCCCCCTACGCCGGCGCTGCCTGGTGTACGTGGTTTTTCTCGCGCACACCAGGCAGCGCCGGTCTGCTTGCGCCGGCTAACGCCATTCAATAAATACGGCGCCCGCATGGCGCTTCAGAATGGCGTTAGCCGGCGCAAAACTTTTTGACGCTAAACTGCGTTAGCGCAGTTTAGCGTCAAAAAGTATAAATATGGGCCTAAATACATATACTCTGCAACCTTCACAGGTTCAGACACCTACACTCCAGACCAGGAGCAAGCCTTCAGTGAGGACTCTATTGCTACAAGTCTACATGATCAGGAGCCCGCAGGTCTATCTGGCCAGACAGCTCCAGTGGGTCGCACTCCTGTCACACCAATACATCCCAGTGTGAGGACATAACATACCCACTTCCTGTTTACCATGGAGGTACACACCAATCCTGTACCCCCCAGTCTTGGCTGCTGTTGAGACAACACCAACATAGCCTCCAGTTCTGCCAGGAACCAGTGGGATGGGGCACACTTCTGCAATGGCACAGGGTAGTGGGGGTAGTGGTTTTGAGAGGGAATCTGTGGGCCAACAAAGTGAGGCCACTAGGTTCCTTGTCTGTCAGACCACTATTGACCAAGTCTTGGGAGTAGTACAACAGTCCCAGGATGTGATAGGCCAGGTTGTAACTGAGCTACGGGAGATCAAGGAGGTGCAAAGGGAGCTCATTTTGTAAATAATGCAATCATAATGAAAGTATGAGCTCCCTGACTTGGGTGTTTTATGACATTTACCATTATGTGAGCAGGGCTTTTCACATTCCATCTGACACTGTCTGTGGTCCCTCCACATCTAGGTCAAGTACACCACTGCCAGCCACAGACAGAGAGGCCCTGCCACCTGTGCCCCCCCTCATTGGAGGTGACGGTCATCCAAACTGCCAGGAGAGGATGGCAAGACCTCCACCAACACCTCCAAGAGATGCAGATCCCAATGTCCTCTAGTGTGTGTCTATCATTCATTCTGTGGACTATTTCAAGGACACATTCACCTTTTCTGTGGGCAGTTGTATTTGTACAGTGGACTCCAAAGTGTTTTTGTTTCTTCTATCATACTTCTAATCACCATGATTGACTTTTTTGGTTAATTTCCTGACTTTTTGATGTACCTTTCTTTTTTTTGTGTCATGCAAATAAATGGTTTGGACACAGACTACAAGACTCTTGTTGGATTATTTGTGACCTTTTATTTTCTATGTCTGTCTTTAACCATTATCTTGTCAATTCTTTTGAACAGTTATTTGCTAATGAAAATAAGAAATGACAAAGAAGTTAAGTGTTACCCTTTTATTCAAGCAAAACAAACACAATACATAGGCCCTCATTGCAACCTTGGTGGTCGGTGTTAAAGCCGCCAACAGGTGGTAAAAAAATGGGATCACGACCACGGCAGAAACACCAACACATACAGCCACTTTAATACTCCAACAGCCACGGCGGTAGCAACAAACACTGCGGCGGTAACCGCCAACAGACAGGCGGAAGTCAATGTAACACCCACCCACCCCATCACAACCCGTCCATCCACCAGTTTTCCAGGGCGGTACCAACGCCATCAAAAGCACGGTGGAAACAGTAGACAGAAGGGAAAACCACTCACCTCTAGACATTCAACGAAGAACCAGGACGCCATGGAGCCAGAGCTGCACGTCCTGCCCATGCTGGTCTACCTCCTCATCTACCAGGAGTACGAACGGCGGCGGCAACAACCACGGAGAGTACTGCACCTAGTACACAGGAGAGGGGGGAGGAAAAAGAGAGTGACACACACATGCAACTCGCAACACCCCCACTTCCACCCTCACCTACAACACCAACCACACAAACACATGCATCAACATTACATTTACACCCCGTAACCACCTGGAAGAATGCAAGGACATAAGGAATTGAGTCAAATCAGTGATATATTAGAAATAGTCAAATATACGTAATAATTTGAAAAACAGTATTTACAAGCATATACAAAATGTACAGAATGCAGTACATTGTCCACTCAAAATGTCCGTGGGCCACTGGGCCAAAACTCATAGGCCAAGCCCACACTTGACACCTGCCTCAATACAGACAGAACATTGCAGGGGCATCCGGTCGAAAACACACAGGCACCTCAGGGGGATGGGGGATGGGGGGGGGCACCTCAGCCGGAAGATGGAATAACGCCACTGCTCCTGCATGGGGCTCCATGCCCACAGCGATGTCCTGGGGAGTGCAAAGCCACAGTCTCTCTAGTGGGTGGTTTGCACACTGCTTAGTCCTGGGGAGTGCAAAGCCACAGTCTCTCAGGTGGGTGGTTTGCCCACTGCTTGGTCCTGGGGAGTGCAAAGCCACAGTCTGTCAAGTGGGTGGTTTGCTCACTGCTTGGTCCTGGTGAGTGCAAAGCCACAGTCTCTCATTTGGGTGGTTTGCCAACTGCTTGGTCCTGGGGAGTGGGTGGTTTTCCCACTGCTTGGTCCTGGAGAGTGCAAGGCCATAGTCTCTTGTAGGAAAGTACCATCTTGCCTGGCGTGTTACCCCCATTTTCACATGTATGTCAGTTTGTTTTTGCCTGTCTCACTGGGATCCTGCTAGCCAGGACCCCAGTGCTCATAGTTTGTGGTCTGAATGTGTGTCCCTGTGTGACTAACTGTGTCACTGGGGCTCTGCTAATCAGAACCTCAGTGCTTATGCTCTCTCTGCCTTTAAAATTGTCACTATATGCTAGTGACCATTTTCATTAATTCTAATTGGCACACTGGAACACCCTTATAATTCCCTAGTATATAGTACCTAGGTACCAAGGGTATTGGGGTTCCAGGAGATCCCTATGGGCTGCAGCATTTCTTTTTCCACCCATAGAGAGCTCAGACAAATCTTACACAGGACTGCCACTGCAGCCTGAGTGAAATAATGTCCACGTTATTTCACAGCCATTTTTCACTGCACTTAAGTAACTTATAAGTCATCTATATGTCTAACCCTCACTTGGTGAAGGTTAGGTGCAAAGTTACTAAGTGTGAGGGCACCCTGACACTAGCCACGGTGCCCCCACATAGTTCATGGCCATTTCCCCAAATTTTGTGAGTGCGTGGACACCATTACACGCGTGCACTAAATATAGGCCAATACCTATATGTAGCTTCACAATGGTTACTCCGAATATGGCCATGTAACATGTCTAAGATCATAGAATTGTCCCCCCATGCCAAATATGGTATTGGGGTGCCAATCCCATGCATCCCCGGGGCTCCAGCATGGACCTCGGGTACTGCCAAACCAACTCTCTGGGGTTTTCAATGCAGCTACAGCTGCTGCCAACCCTCAGACAGGGTTCTGCCCTCCTGGGGTCTGGGCAGCCCAGTCCCAGGAAGGCAGAACAAAGGAATTCCTCAGAGAGAGGGTGTTACACCCCCTCCCTTTGGAAATAGGTGTTAAGGGCTGGGGAGGAGTAGCCTCTCCCAGGCTCTGGAAATGCTATGAAGGGCACAGATGGTGCCCTCCTTGCATAAGCCAGTCTACACTGGTTCAGGGAACCCCCAGCCCTGCCCAGGCGTGAAACTGGACAAAGGAAAGGGGAGTGACCACTCCCCTGTCAATTACCACCCCAGGGGTGGTGCCCAGAGCTCCTCCAGTGTGTCTCAGACCTCTGCCATCTTGAATCCAGAGGTGTGAGGGCACAATGGTGGCCTCTAAGTGGCAGTGCCAGCAGGTGACGGCAGAGACCCCTCCTGATAGGTGCTTACCTGGCTAGGTGGCCAATCCTCCTTTGAGGGCTATTTATGGTCTCTCCTGTGGGCTTTTCCTCAGATAACGATTTGTAAAAATTCACCAGAGTTCCTCTGCATCTCCCTCTTCGACTTCTGCCAAGGATCGACCTCTGACTGCTCCAGGACGCCTACAAAACTGCAACAAAGTATCAAGAAGACTACCAGCAACATTGTAGCGACTAATCCTGCTGGCTTCCTCGACTGTTTCCTGGTGGTGCATGCTCTGGGGGATGACTGCCTTCAGCTTGCACTGGAAGCCAAGAAGAAATCTCCCGTGGGTCGACTGAATCTTCCCCCTGCTCCAGCAGGCACCAAACTTCAGTGTCACTGGTACTCTGGGACCCCTCTCATCCTGACGAGCGTGGCCCCTGGAACACAGGTGGTGGACCCAAGTGACCCAGACTGTCCAGTGGTTCAACTGTCCAAATTTGGAGGAGGTAAGTCCTCGCTTCCCCTCGCCAGACAGTAATCCTATGTACCATGTGAACTGCAGCTGCTAGGGCTTCTGTGCACTTTTGCAAGGAATCCTTTGTGTACAGCATAGCCCAGGTCCCCAGCACTCTGTCCTGCATTGCTCAACTCGCTGAGTTGACCACCTGCTCCATGGGACCATGTTTTGTAGAGTTGAGATGAATGCCATGCTCAATTTTCTTGAATCCACGGTCAAGTACTTCTGCGGGTTCTGCCATCTTGTGCATGGGCTCTCTATATTGCTGAGGGCCCCCTCTATCTCCTGTCCTAAGTGGCAACCTCCTGGTCCTTCCTGGGCCCGGACAGTACCCTTTTTCTTCAACAGCAACCTTTGCAGCTAGCAAGGCTTGTTTGTGGTCTTTCTCCAAGGAAACAACTTTGCACCTTCCAGCACTCCGTGGGACATCTTTTGTGCAAAGGAGAAGTTCCTATCATCTTCCATTGTTGCAGAATCTTCAGCTTCTTCCACCCAGAGGCAGCCATTTTGCACCTTCATCTGGGGTTTAGTGGGCTCCTGCCCCCCCCGGACACTTTCGTGACTCTTGGACTTGGTCTCCTTCCTTTACAGGTCCTCAAATCCAGGAATCCATCTTCAGTGCTGTGCAGTCTGTTGTGGTCTTTGCAGTATCTCCTATCATGACTTTAGTGTGTTTCTGGGAAAGTAGGGTCAATGTACTCCTACTTTTCAGGGTCTTGGGGTAGGGTATCCTGGACACCCTTAGTGTTTTCTTACACTCCCAGCGACCCTCTATACACTACACTAGGCCAGGGATCCCTAAGTGGCTCACATTCAACTTTCTTAGTATATGGTTTGTGTTGGCCCTAGGCCTATTGCATCCTATTGTATTCTACTGTGTTTGCACTACTTTTCTAACTGTTTACTTACCTGATTTTGGTTTGTGTGCATATTTTGTGTATTTTCTTACCTTTTAAGGGAGTATATCCTCTGAGATATTTTTGGCACATTGTGACTAAAATAAAGTACCTTTATTTTTAGTAACTCTGAGTATTGTGATTCTTATGATATAGTGCTATATGATATAAGTGGTATAGTAGGAGCTTTGCATGTCTCCTAGTTCAGCCTAAGCTGCTCTGCTATAGCTACCACTATTAGCCTAAGCTGCTAGATCACTTCTAATCTACTAATAAGGGATAACTGGACCTGGCACAAGGTGTAAGTACCATCAGGTGCCCACTATATGCCAGGTCAGCCTCCTACTTTGGTGGTGCAGCGGTGGGATAAGTACTTGTAAGTGCTTTCCCACTTTGTCATTGGTGCTTTTCATAAGAAAAACATATTCCAAATACTTAAAAATATACACAGTTCACCTAATCAGTTTAACTTCCTTTATAAAAACTTTATAAAAAGTTTCTAAAAAGTTTGCAAAAGTTTTGTAAAGTTTTCTCTTTTCTTTAAAAAGTTCTAAAACTTTTTTCTCTCTATCTTAAACTCTTTCTTACAACTATGTCTGTAGTAGAGACCACCCCCACAGTTGTCCAGACAACCTATGGTAGTTTAAACTTTAAAAGTTTCAGGGGTCCCTGCATAGAAAGGGGTTTAAGCATTGGTAGGAACCCTACCAAAGATCTCCTTAGCCTTCTCCTAGAAAGTGACCAGAACCAGTCTGGCCCACCCCAGGATCAGGAGGTAGGAGAGGAGGGTACCCAGGAAGAATCAGGGGAGGGCCCTGAGGACTCTGGGGAGGTTTCATCCAAAGACTTGTCAGCTAACAGGCCATCTAGTGAAGCTGGTAGTGGGATGGGGTCTCACATCAGTAGGGCACCTTTCACTCCAAAAGGGCAGGTAACTAGCGTCCAGCCAGTTAGAGACAGGTCCACTTCTGCCAATTCCCACATTACCTCTGTGTCTCAGAATTCCCAAGCCTCGCACCCTGAGGATAACACCCTAGACAGGGAACTCAGAAAGCTGAGTTTGGAAGAGGCCAGAATGAAGCTGAGACAGCAGCATTTGGCCTTAGACAGGGAGTCTCTAGATGTAGAGATGGAAAGACAGAAGTTGGGGTTAGTTCCCCATGGTGGCAGCAGCAGTGTTCTTGATAGTAATCCTGTAAGAGAACCAGATTCAAGAAACCTGCACAAGATAGCCCCCCCTTACAAGGAGGGGATGGCATCAACAAGTGGTTTGCTGCACTTGAGAGGGCCTGTATGGTACAGTTGGTCCCTCAAAGGCAGTGGGCTGCTATTTTGTGGCTATCTTTCCCTGGTAAGGGTAGGGATAGGCTCCTTACTGTCAGAGAAAGTGATGCCAACAACTACAAAGTTTTGACAGATACACTCTTAGATAGATTTGGCTTAACCACTGAACAATATAATATTAAGTTTAGAGATACCAGAAAGGAGTCCTCTCAAGACTGGACAGACTTTGTAGACTGTTCAGTGAAGGCCTTGGAGGGATGGTTACATGGAGTAAGGTTAACGACTATGAAAGCCTATATAATCTTATTCTGAGAGAGCATATTTTGAATAATTGTGTGTCTGACTTGTTACATCAGTACTTGGTAGACTCGGATCTGACCTCTCCACAAGAATTGGGAAAGAAGGCAGACAAATGGGTCAGAACAAGAGTGAACAGAAAAGTTCATAAAGGTGGTGACAAAGATGGCAAGAAGAAGGATGGTAAGTCTTCTGACAAGGGTGGGGACAAAGATAAAAAGCATTCTGAGTCTTCATCAGGCCCACAAAAATCCTCTGGGGTAGGTGGGTCCAAATCCTCTTCTAACAATCGAAAGAAGCCATGGTGTTATTTATGTACGAGTAAATGTCACTGGGCAAGTGATTCCACGTGTCCAAAGAAAAACACCAAGGCTTGCACTACCACAACCCCAACTGCGTCCTCTAGTGCCTCTAGTAATAGCAGTGGTGGTTGGAAGTCTACTACAAATAGCCTATCAAAAGGTGTAGCTGGGCTCACCATTGTTAATGTAGTTGGGGTTGGTCTGGTTAGGGAGACCACAGAAGCTGCTTCAGTCTCTGATGGTGGTATTGACTTTGCCACCTTGGTTGCTTGTCCCCTTAATATTGGTAAGTACAAGCAACTTCCCCTAATAAATGGTGTTGAGGCCTCCAGGGATACAGAAGCAAGGAGGACAGGGAAGCTTGGATCCTGGAACAATGGACCAAGTGCTCCCAAAAGCTAGGGATAGAAAGGGTAAATCCTTGCCCACTATCCCTCCCCTTTTGAGGAAGAGGAATCCTCTCCCTGTGGAGAACCTACACCAGATGAGCTGGCAGCAGACAATGCTGAGCTTTTGGGTGCAGGGGGGCCTACTAGGGAAGAGCTGAGTGTGGCACAGCAGACCTGTCCCATACTAGAGGGATTAAGACAGCAAGATGCCATACAGCAGAATGGGGATATCACTGATAGTCATAAGGTCTATTGGGAAGATAACCTCCTTTATAGTGAGTCAAGGGACCCTAAACCTGGAGCTGCCAGGAGATTGGTCATCCCTTTGCAGTATAGGGAGTTTCTTCTGACCTTGGCACATGATATTCCTTTGGCTGGGCATTTGGGCCAGAGTAAAACTTGGGACAAACTTGTTCCATTGTTTCACTGGCCTCACATGTCAGAGCACACTAAGGAGTTTTGTCGCCCCTGTGTGACCTGCCAAGCCGGTGGCACACCTAAGGCCTCCTTAATTCCACTCCCAGTGGTTCGGGTGCCCTTTGAAAGGGTAGGGGTTGACATAGTTGGCCCCCTTGACCCTCCAACAGCTTCAGGCAATAGGTTTATCCTTGTGGTAGTGGACCATGCCACTAGGTATCCTGAAGCAATTCCCTTAAGGACCACTACAGCTCCTGCGCTGGCAAAAGCCTTCCTGGGAATCTTTTCAAGAGTGGGTTTCCCTAAGTAAGTGGTATCAGACAGAGGTAGTAACTTCATGTCTGCATACCTCAAAGCTATGTGGAAGGAGTGTGGTGTAACATACACGTTCACTACTCCTTATCATCCACGACAAATTGTCTGCTTGAGAGGTTTAATAAAACTCACAAAGGCATGATCATGGGACTACCTGAAAAACTCAGGAGGAGATGGGATTTCCTGTTGCCATGCCTCCTTTTTGCTTATAGGGAGGTACCCCAAAAAGGAGTGGGCTTTAGCCCCTTTGAACTTCTCTTTGGGTACCCTGTAAGAGGTCCCCTTGCTCTTGTGAAGGATGGTTGGGAACAACCTTTAAAAGCTCCCAAGCAAGACTTTGTGGATCATGTACTTTGCCTGAGATCCAGAATAGCTGAGTACATAAAAAAGGCCAGTAAAAAGCTTCAGGCCAGCCAAGAGCTCCAAAAGCAATGGCATGACCAGAAGGCTGCTCTGACCCAATACCACCCAGGACAGAAGGTGTGGGTATTGGAGCTTGTGACCCCAAGAGCACTCCAAGATAAATGGAGTGGACCCCATCTCATTGTTGAAAAGAAAGGTGAGGTCACCTATCTGGTAGACCTGGGCACTGCCAGGAGTCACCCTAGGGTGCTCTATATCATTTGCCTGAAACCTTGCTATGACAGAGCTGACTTAACCCTGCTCATGGCAACTGATGACGGGCAGGAAGAAGAGAGTGACCCTCTCCCTGACCCCTTCTCCACTAATGAAGCTGATGGCTTAGTGGAGGGAGTGGTGCTTGCAGATTGCCTTACTGCTGAGCAGAAGGACAACTGTATAAATCTCCAAGGCCAATTCTCTGACCTCTTCTCACTGATCCCAGGTACAGCTACCTGGTGTGAGCACACAATCAACACTGCAGACAGTTTGTCTGTCAAAACTAAGATTTATAGGCAGCCTGACCATGTCAGGGATTGCATACAACAAGAGGTTCAGAAAATGCTGGATCTAGGAGTGATTGAGCCTTCTGAAAGCCCATGGGCTAGCCCAGTGGTGCTTGTCCCAAAACCTCACAGCAAAGATGGTAAAAAGGAAATGAGGTTTTGTGTTGACTATAGAGGTCTCAATCATGTAACCAAAACTGATGCTCACCCTATACCCAGGGAAGATGAGCTCATAGATACACTGGCTTCTGCCAAGTATCTAAGCACTTTTGACTTAACTGCAGGGTATTGGCAGATTAAGGCCCTCATTACAACCCTGGCGGATGGTGTTAAAGCAGCGGTAATACCGCCAACCGGCCGGTGAAAAAAAAATGGAATCATGACCATGGTGGAAACCGCTAACAAAGACAGCCACTTTACCACTCCGCCCGCCATGGCGGTAGAAACAAACACCGCAGTGGTCACCGCCAACAGACAGACAGAGGACAAAGTACCGCCCACTGTATTCCAACACGCCTATCCGCCACCTTTTCTGGGGAGGAACCAACGCTATCAAAAGCACGGCGGAAACAGTACACAGAAGGGAAACCACTTACCTCTCGACACCCAAAGAGGAACCAGGACACCATGGAGCCCAATTTACACATCCTGCCCATGCTGGTCTTCCTCCTGCTGTATCAGGAGCAGGACAGACGCAGTCGACGACCACAGTGAGTACTGCACCTACAACACAGGGGAGGGGGGAGGGAAAAGAGAGTGACACACACACACAACACGAAATACCCCCACCCCCACCCACAACACCATACACACAAATACATGCAGCAACATTACATATACACCTTTCTCTAACGCAAGGACAAAATTAAATGATTGTAACGAGTGTAATCATGAAAAATCAGATAGTGAAAGTTCAAAAATCAGTATATACAAATATGTACACCAACTACACAAGTCCGGATAGTGTACTAATCATTGTCCGTGGACCAGTGGTCCCAAAATGCATGGGCGAAGCCCACACAACATACCTGACTCGAAATGGAGAGAACACTGCTGGGGCATCAGATAGAAATTAAACGGGCATCTCAGAGGGAAGGTGTGGGGGGCATCTCAGCCGGATGAATGCCCGATGCCACTGCTCCACGAGGGGGCTCAATGCCCATTGCTGTATCCTGGGGAGTGCAAAGCCACAGTCTCTCATGTCTTTCCAGTGGGTGGTTTGCCCATTGCTCTATCCTGGGGAGTCGAAAGACACAGTCTCTCAAGTCTTTCCAGTGGGAGGTTTGCCCACTGCTTTATCCTGCAGAGTGGAAAGCCACAGTCTCTCAAGTCTTTCCAGTGGGTGGTTTGCCCACTGCTTTATCCTGGGGAGTGCAAAGCAACAGTCTCTCAAGTCTTTCCAGTGCGTGGTTTTATCACTGCTTTATCCTGGGGAATGAAAAGCCACAGTCTCTCAAGTGGACAACAGTCTCCACTGGTTCTGGAGGGGGTTATGTGCCCAGAGTACTTCATCCTGCCAAGGACTGAGGTGGTGGATGCCTTTCTCCACTGGTTCTGGAGGGGGCTTTGTACCCAGAGTGCTTCATCCTGCCAAGGACTGAGGTAGTGGATGCCTTTCACCACTGGTTCTGGAGGGGGCTTGGTGCCCAAATTCCTTCATCCTGCCAAGGACTGAGGTAGTGGATGTCAATCTCCACTGGTTCTGGAGTGGGCTTGGTGCCCAGAGTGCTTCACATGCAGTGTGGCTGGTCCCATTACCTCACATGAGTGTGTGTGCCACGAGATTGCCTAGGAACAGGTAGCATGATACGCCATGGAGGCAGAGACATACCCCACCCTGCTGCGGCTTCGCCTTCCACCTGCAGGCGCAAACAGTGATGAGAGTCATGCCTCATGGAAGCTGGGCAGTGTCCAGGAAGTCTCCTCCAGCCTTGGACGGTTGCCCACTCGGGATGGTAGCCATGTCAGCTGTGGTGCCACTGTCCGAGCACATCATGGGTCTGGTGGCGGTGCTTGCGGCGGTGTCTGTGGCAGAGGTGCTGGCGGTGGTGCATGTGTCAGCACCTTTTGAGGGACACAGCAGGATGTCTCCTGCAGCCTCGGATGGCTGCCCACTGGGGAAGATGCTGGGGACTGTTGCTGAGGCTGCAGACATGCAGGTGGCGGTGCAGGTGGCTGTGCAGGTGATGGTGCTGGTGGCAGTGTAGTGGTTGACAGAAGGGGTGACTCTAGTCCCTCAGTCGGAGCCACCGTGCCCTGTCCTGACCTGCTCTTCGGCTTGTGTCCCTTCCCCACCTTGGATGGTGCCGCAGGTGTCTTGCAACTGTCCCCTTTTGTTTTGGAGGAGCCCTTGGTGGCTGGTAGGTGCGGCTTCTCCCTCCGGGATGTGGGCACCCTCTTCACCTTGGCAGGTGGCGAAATATCCTTGGCCTCACCAAGTGGTGCACTCGATGACCCTGCAGTTGCTGGCACCACTGTGCCTGGGGATTTGGTGGCTGAGGTGCTGGGCTGGGACCTGGAAAGCCTGGCCCTAGGGGAAGGACGGGGGGAAGGTGTAGGGAAGAGGTGAATGTTAGCCAGGAAAAGCCTCTTAGACACGCTGGGATGGGAAGATGGAGGGGGTTTGGGAGTGGAAGAAGAGGTAGTGGTTGTAGGAGGTGTACGTTTGCTGAATTTGGGTGAAGGTGCATGGGGCAGAGGCTGTTGTGAGGTCGATGGCTGTTGGGTGGGTGTGTGCCTGCGTTTGTGTAGTTTGGGAGGAGGGCTCACAGACACACTGGGAGAGCACACTGGGGATGTGTGAATGGCAGTGGGGGTGGTGATTGCACATGAGCGGTGTGTGGTGATGGGCGTGCTGGTGATGGAGGTAGTGGCTGAGGATGTAGTTCCAGCAGGTGTGAGTGGAGACGAGACAGGGAGGGAGGAGGAGGACGTGGAGGAGGGGGACACAGTGGAGGCAGTGGATGTTGCTGTGTCTGCATGGGGATGGTGCTTTTGTGAGTGCTTGTGGGATGTGTGTGCTTATGTTTGCCATGTCCACTCTTGTGTGTTGATGAGTGTGCATGCTGGTCTGATGGTGTGCTTTGGATAGGCTGAGGACCAGGGGATAGGGTCGGGGTGGAGAAAGTTGCAGGGGGGAGGCTGGACACAGGAACAATGGTTGCCATCAGTGCTGAGGCCAGAGCCTGAAATGCTCTCTGTTGGGCCGCCTGCCCAGAATGAATGCCCTCCAGGTATGCATTTGTTTGTTGCAAATACCTCTCAACACCCTGGATGGCATTCAAAATGGTAGATTGCCCAACAGTGAGGGATCTCAGGAGGTCAATAGCCTTCTCACTGAAGGCAGCAGGGCTGACTGGGGCAGGGGCTGAGGTGTCTGGGGCGAAGGAGAGGCCCACCCTCCTGGGTGAGTAGGCATGGGACACACGCTAAGGGGCTGCTGGGAGGGCGGTGCTGGTAAGGGGGGTGGTGGCTGTGCCTGTTGAGGCGGTGGGCACAGAGGTGCCCTCCACCGCAAGGGAGCTCCCATCAGAGGAGGAGTCGCTGTCACTGGTGTATGCTCCTGTTCCCATCATGGAGCTCCCCTCGCCCTCCATCCCACTGGTGGCTTCAGACTGCGTTGCTTCACCCTCCAGGGCCATGTGGGTTGCAGCTCCCTCCTGCTCCAGTGCCACTGCTTATCCGCCAGATGATGATAATACACACAAGAACAGGGAGACAAAACAAAAAGGGGGGAAAGACAGAAGAAGCACATGTTCAGTGCATGCAACACCACTACCGTTGGCGGACACAACACACAGGGAGCAGCCCTATACACTAAACCATGCACTAACAGTTCCTAGCTGATTCACATGCCCATGGGGGATGAGGCTGAAGCCCAATTGCTGCACACCTGGAAGTCACAGGAGCCTGACTAGGTGTAGATGACTATTACCAGTAGTGGGGTTGGGGTGCCACAGAGCCTGCCTAACAAGGGACCTTGCCTACCAAGTTCGCCCTCGCCTAGGGGAAACCACAGTCCACTTCGACCACCCAGACACCTCGTACAGCGCGCAGAGTCAGCTGAATTAGAGTGTACTCACCCCCTTGTGGCTGCTGTGATGCCCTCAAGCGCCCATCCAACTCCGGATAGGCCATCGCCAGAATCCGGTACATCAGGGTGGTCATGGTGCGACGGGCACCCCTTCCACGTTGGGAGGCCATCCCAAGCTGGGCCTCTGCCGTCTTCTTGTTCCAGCGGCGCAGGTCATCCCATCTTTTCCGGCAGTGGGTGCTCCTTCTATGGTAGACCCCCAGGGTCCGGACGTCCTTGGCGATGGCACGCCAAATACCATTCTTCTGGTGGGTGCTGACCTAGAGGAAAAGTGATGAAAAAATAGATGCTTCTATCCTGTACACATTTCACCTCACTCATTGCCAAACACCTCCCACCCTGGCCCAGACATACATACACACACAATCCTGACAAGGTGGCGTGTCCCCCTCCCCACCCTCTCCATACACTCATGTGCCATCCACCATGCTCACAGTGTACTCACCTGTTTGTCTAGAGGACCGTACAGTTGCCTGTACTGGGGGAGGACCCCATCCACCAGTTTCTCCAACTCCTCTGAAATGAAGGCAGGGGCCCTTTCCCCTGACACTGTAGCCATCGTCGCTTCCAGACACAGGTCACAGCAGCACTTGCAGTGTAGGTCCTCTCCTGTTGAAGGTCAGGTATCAAGTGAGGGAACACTAGGAAAATGGCGGCCACGACCGCAGCGGTGCGTACCGTCACCACCGGCGTACATCGTCATTGGCTCTTGGGACCCATAGGGCCCAATGTTAACCAATGCTGAATTGCGCCGCGGTCTTCGACCGCCCACCGCGACGGTGTACAACGCCAGGGCAGTTACCTCATTTCCCCTTGTCCCACCTTACAGGTCAGGCACCCGCCATTTCAGGGGGCCACATGGCATGGAAAAAAACTGCGTCCCACCTATTTAGGCCTAGAATACGGACAGATACAAGCACATTGCGAATTTCCAACGTTTTACCAAATAACACGTTGTGATACCTAAGTGTTGGATGACCCTCTGCTCGTTGTTCTCCTCCATAGGGCACGTCTGCTGGAGCAGGTGATAAGATGGTGGCATCCTCTGGTGTACAGACCCCTGGTGGACCTGTCGACAATGGAAGAGAGACACATCATTATCACATACAGACGTGATTGTGCAACAATCCTGGAACTGTGTGCCCAGTTGGAGCCAGACCTGATTTCAGCTATCCGCCATCCCACAGGAATCCCCCCTCTAGTGCAGGTTCTGTCAGTACTATATTTCCTGGCCAGTGGGTCTTTTCAAACAACAGTGGCCATGGCATCAGGGATGTCCCAGCCAATGTTCTCTAACGTGTTGTCCAGAGTGTTGTCTAGCCTGGTGAAACACATGCGCAGTTACATCGTTTTCCCTCAGGTGGAGGATTTGCCCACAGTGAAAGGTGAGTTTTATGCCCTGGGACATATCCCCAACATCATTGGTGCCATTGATGGTACACATGTGGCATTTGCCCCCCTCGCAGAAATGAACAAGTGTACAGAAACTGGAAAAACTACCATTCACTGAATGTGCAGATGCTGTGTTTGGAAGACCAGTACATCTCCCATGTGAATGCCAAGCATCCTGGCTCTGTGCATGACGCTTACATTTTGAGGAATAGCAGCATCCCTTATGTGATGGGGCAACTCCAGAGACACCGTGTGTGGCTAATAGGTGAGCTCAAGGTCCCAGCACAGTTGACATAGGTGTCTGTGTATGGGGTTGTCCCAAAGGGTTGGTGTCTGTCTAACAGTTATCCCTCGACATTTGCAGGTGACTCTGGTTACCCCAACCTGTCATGGCTACTGACCCCAGTGAGGAATCCCAGGACAAGTGCAGAGGAACGCTACAATGAGGCACATGGGCAAACTAGGAGGATTATAGAACGCACCTTCGGCCTCCTGAAGGCCAGATTCCGGTGCCTCCATCTGACAGGTGGCTCCCTATACTATTCACCGAAGAAGGTGTGCCAGATCATCGTGGCCTGCTGTATGTTGCACAACCTTGCTTTGCGACGCCAGGTGCCTTTTCTGCAGGAGGATGGGCCAGATGGTGGTCTTGTGGCAGCTGTGGAGCCTGTGGACAGTGAAGAAGAGAAGGCAGAAGAAGAAGATGTCGACAACCGAAACAACATCATCATGCAATACTTCCAGTGAAACACAGGTAGAAAGATGTAACTGCTTCCCACATCTCATTCTATTGTTGGAGCTAGCATGAGTCTGCCATTTTCACTCAGTGTATGGATCCTGACTTGTTACTTTGCCTTTCCATTTCACAGATCTGGGTCCCACTTTGTCACCTCTGCTATGTTTACTGCTGGCCTACAACTGTGTTACATTGGTATGTGAACAAGTAAATTGACATTGCTATATTCCAGAGGTTTTGCAATTACACATTAGTGAAAGCACAGACAGACTCCAGATTGTTTTATGATTCAAGTGTGTTTATTTCTGTGCAAATAAGTGGAGGGGGTGAAATGGGCTGGGGTGATGTTGGAGGAATGTCCATGGCAGAGTCCAGTCTATTTGTTTCACAGGTGCATTGTCCAATGGGGCATAGGAAGTGGAGGAATGGCAGTTTAAGGTGGACAGGATGTTAGAGTGGGACAGAAGGGTGTCATTCAGGGGGGGTCTTATTTCCTGGCGGGGTCTTGGCAATGTTCTCTGTCTTGTGCCTGGATCTCAGGGACCGTTTGTGGGGTGGTTCTCCTTCTGCAGAGGGTGGGGTGCTGGTGGCCTGTTGTTCCTGTGGCAGTGCCTCCTGTCCACTAGTACTGGGGGAAAAATACACAATGAGGGGCCCCTAAACAAACACCAACAGTGATGTTATTCGACTCTATAACCTACATGGTGCAATTTGGACTGATCTGTGGAAACATTTCCTTTGTCTAAAATACATCGTAATGTTCCTGGTGTTTGTTTAGGGGCCCCTCATTGTGTATTTTTTGAATTTTTAGGTTTTTTGACCTCTGAGGGTTGGGTGTTTCCCTTGTGAGGCTCCCCGGCACTTATATAGGTAGATTGGCACCCTGAGCGCCATATATCCTCAAATTACACCCTGTTCTATGATTTTCACTAGTACTGGGGGAGGTGGAGGGATGTTCATCGTCCAGGCTAGTGTCAGGAGCCCGTTGGTGTGCCACTGTGTCCCTCCTGGTGTTGACAAGGTCTGCCAGCACCCCTGCAATGGTGACCAGGGTGGTGTTGATGGACTTCAAGTTCTCCCTGATTCCCAGGTAGTGTTCCTCCTGCAGCCGCTGGGTCTCCTGAAACTTGGCCAGTACCATGCCCATGGTCTCCTGGGAATGGTGGTAAGCTCCCATGATGTTGGAGAGTGCCTCGTGGAGAGTGGGTTCCCTGAGCCTGTCCTCCCCCTGTCACACAGCAGTCCTCCTAGCTTTCCTGTTATCCTGTGCCTCTGTCCCCTGAACTGTGTGCCCACTGCCACTGCCCACACGTCCCTGATCGTCCTGTGTTAGTGGGTTTGTCTGGGTTCCCTGTAGTGGTGGACACACTGCTGATTGACGTGTCCTGGGGACAGAGGGATGGGACCGCTGGGTGGGTGCTGTGCTGGTGTTTCCTGAGGGGGGAGGCTCTGTGGTGGTTTGTGACAGTGGCAGGGGAACCGACTGTCCCGAGGTCCCTGATGGGCCAGGCTGGTCATCTTGATCCAGGCGTGCAGAGCTGCTGTCATCACTGTGGGCCTCTTCTGTGGGGGGACTGGATATGTCTGGCACCTCCTGTCCGGTGATGTTGGGTATGGGTCCTGTTGGGGTTTGAATTCATAATCTTAGTATCTGTGTGTGGCATCTTGTGCAATGGGTGAGTTAACCTCTACTCATGTGCTTGCATTATTGCCGTGGCCCTTGTATGATTGGTGATTTTGGGGCATGAGTGAGTCTCTCTACTGGACATACTTTGGTGATGGGTGTCCATGCATTGGTGTTACATGCAGGGCTTGATTTTGGGATGTGTGGGTTTTGGTTACATGCAGGGCTTGATTTTGGGATGTGTGGGTTTTGGTAGTGGAATATCTGTGGGGTGTTGGAGTGATGGGTGTGAGGGTGAAGGTGGGAGTATGTGATGGCATGCAGGTGGGATGTGGGGGATAAAGTAGTTAAGACATGACTTAACAGAGTCCAGTCCTCCTGCTACTCCTGAGAGGCCCTCAGGATGCATGATCACCTAGACTTTCTCCTCCCATGTTGTTAGTTGTGGGGGAAGAGGTGGGGGTCCACCGTCAGTCCTCTGTACAGCAATCTGGTGTCTGGATACCACGGAACGCACCTTCCCCCGTAGGTCATTCCACCTCTTTCTGATGTCATCCCGTGTTCTTGGATGCTGTCTCACTGGGTTGACCCTGTCGACGATTCTCCGCCATAGCTCCATCTTCCTAGCAATGGATGTCTGCTGCACCTGTGATCCGAATAGCAGTGGCTCTACCCGGTTGATTTCCTCCACCATGACCCTGTGCTCCTCCTCAGAAAACCTGGGGTGTCTTTGAGGTGCCATGATGTGGTGTGGGTGATGTGTGAGGTGTTGTCTGCTGTGATGTGTGAGGGGATGTGTTGGTGTGTTTTGTTTGAGGTGCGTGGATGTTGTATAAGTGGTGGTGTTGTGTGTCTGTGGATGTTGGTGTTGTGTTAGCTAATCTCTCTCTCTGGCCTTCTTTCAAAATTTTGGTTGTAAGGGTTTGTGGGTGGGTGCTTTATATTGGATTGGGTGTGTGGGTGTGGTGTGTGTATGTGTATCAGGTGTGTGTATTTCGGATTTTCCAATGTGGTTGTGTTTTGTATATGTGTTTGTACTGCCAATGGATTACCACGGTTGAATAACCACTGTGTTGATTCGTGGGTCGTGATACTGTGGGCGTATTCCTGTTGGCATGACGGTGTGGGTTTTACTATCACCAGTTTATCACTGACCTTTGGTGTGGCGGACTTGTGTGGGTGTCTGTATTGTGGCGGATTCCGAGCTGTGAGTCGTAATACCTGTAGTGGAATTCCGCAGCCGCAACGGTATGTTGGCGGTCTTCTGCACTGCCGAATGCGGGATTTACCAACAGGGTTGTAATGAGGGCCTAAGTTGTCAGAAGATGCTAAACCTAAGACAGCATTTTCCACTATTGGAGGGCACTATCAGTTCACTGTTATGACCTTTGGTTTGAGAAACCCACCTGCCACTTTTCAGAGGTTGGTGAACACAGTCCTGCAAGGGTTGAAAGCCTTTAGTGCAGCATATACTCAGAGGATATAGCTGTCTTTAGCTCCACCTGGGCTGATCACCTGGTCCACCCATGGAAAGTTTTGGAGGCCCTGCAAAAGGCAGGCCTGACTATCAAGGCTTCAAAGTGCCAGATAGGGCAGGGGAAAGTGGTTTATCTTGTCCACCTGGTAGGTGGGGAACAGATTGCACCACTGCAGGGGAAGATCCAAACCATTATGGAATGGACTCCCCCTACAACTCACACCCAAGTGAGAGCCTTCTTAGTCCTCACAGGGTACTATAGGATGTTCATCACGAATTATGGCTCTATTGCAGCCCCTCTTAATGACCTCACCAGCAAGAAAATGCCTAAAAAGGTATTGTGGACAGCTAGCTGTCAAAAGACGTTTGATGAGCTCAAACAGGCCATGTGCTCTGCACCTGTCCCAAAAAGCTCTTATTATTCCAAGAAATTCATAGTCCAGACTGATGCTTCTGAATGATGCTGCTGGGCCTGGACCATCTGCAACGACAATGTGTAGCATGTCATTTATGTATGTATCACTAAAGGTTACACAATGCTAATAAATGCACAGTTACATCATATCACTATGTAGTGGGTGTTGTGTTCTTCTTGGTGTCGCTCTACTTAATTACATTCTATGTGCTTCTTTTAGCTCTGGGTTGTGGACTACCACTCCCATAAGGCATTGTTGTGCCGCTTCTAAGATGTGGAATGGACTACTTATCACAGTGCTTTGCACTAATTGCTAATTACTAAGGGGCTTTTGTACTTAACATATGGGGTTACATTTCAATATTGCACTTACCTTTACTGGTGCTTGGTGTGCCAGATGTGTCTATGTCAGTGACCCCACTGACAGCTTCTGGGAGGAGTGTTGACTCCACCAGGTCTTCCATGGGGGTGGAAGGTGTCTGGTTGGATGGTCCGCCTCCTGTGCTCCTTGCCTCATGTAGTCTTCTGGCCACCCTCTCCTTGGCACAGGAATGCAGGTCGTACCACCTCTTTCTAATCTCCTCCACTGAGCGCTGCGCAACCCCCACAGCGCAGATTTTGGTTTGTATGTCCGCCCAGAGTTTGTGCTTCTTGCTCTCTGGGACCTGGAGTGAGCTCTTCCTGAACAGCTGGTCATGGCTCCTCATCACCTCCTCAGTGAGTACCTCCAGTGCCTGCTCACTGAACTTCAGTTTCCTCTTCCTCTCTCCCTTCTCCTTTCCATTTGCAGAGTTGTCCATGCTGATGTGAAGTCCTGCCTTGCTCACAGACTTGCTCCCTGTGGCTGGGCTGTGCCTCTCTCACTGCTCCTTTGGGTGTGGCACCTGCAAACTGCCTGGGGTGACTCACTTCGTGCTTGTGATGTCATCAGGCTCTGCCTGGTGTGCGTTCTTGCAATTTGCGATTTTCAAATACCGAATCGCAATTTTTTTTGCGATTCAGTATTTGGGCCTCGCAAATTGCATTAGCGATTTTTAAGAAATCGCTAATTCCGAATCACAATTATGTTACATTGCATACTGCGACTCAGAAATAGCGATTTCTTAAAAATCGCTATTTGCGATTCGCAAAGGGGTTTGTTCATACATCTGGCCCCTAGTGTTGGCCACACTGTTTCTGTCCGTTTTCTGTACAATTTAGACAGTAGTTCGAGCTGTCCTTAATCATTGGTTTTGACATTAATGCCCACTAGAAGAGCTGTACATAAAAGATTTTTGAGTCAAAAGCATTATTCGTTTAGCATCTCGGTCCGCCTTCTCTTTTTTTTGTTATTTGTTTTGTTTCTTTTACACACAGTAACATGAACAACTTTTTAATCACTGTGACGTTACTTCTATCGCTCATGACACGGGCATTATAGAAGGCCAATTAAATTAAATTAAATTAAATTAAAGTATTACATTTTTAATTAAAGTATAGGTAATTGTTGTTCCTTTTCAATAATCTCTTGCACATACAGTAATGGGCTTCCTGTCCTTGTTCAACAATTACATATCGGTCTACACATTCCGTAACCAATGTGATGCCTTCGAACGGAATTGTAGCATTGTTGGACTAATCAACAGTTTCTTCTTTGGAACCCGTTTACATTGCTCTCGCATTGTCTGTCCCTTTTTTAATTTTTAATTTTTATCTTGTTCCCCTTTATTCCACGTATTTAAATACAAATAGAATTTTTTACATGTTTTTCCTTTCTGTTTTTTGAACAAATTATTCCAATCATAGTTAAAATATGTCACAAGTAGTCGCCCTTCTTCTGAATAGATCTTCCCTCCCCCCCTTTTTTTTCACTATGTAACCCTTCATTTCACTATTTAACTTTTTCTTCTCTGGTACATTCATGTCAATTTAGGTTAAAAGTACCCCTGACCAACGATGTCAGTATTTCCTTTTTTCTTTTATTTTTCCAGTTATCTACGGCTTACCATGGCCATATACCAATGATTAACATTTGCAAGCCTCTTCTGACCTCATCGATTGCTCATGGATTCTCTTTGCCCTAGACGGCCTTATCTCCGTTTCACACAGCAATTGCAAACACGTTCTTTTTCCTGCAGTACTGGCGCTTTTACGGATGTTCTATTATACATTAGGTATGTTTTATCTACAATTCTTCTACCATTTTCCACTGGAATTTTCTCTTGCACTGTGCATAAGGGTTAGATACATAAGGGTTTAATCTTTAGCACTTTTAACCCTTTTATTTTAGCATATTTCAACTCTGCACTAAAGCACACCCTACAACATATTCTGTTTCTATCGGCTCTACTATTAATTTACACTATCAATTCTCGCTTTTGGTTGGCGTGATCACTCACAGAGGGTTCTTCGGTACTGTCACCCGTATCATTAATTTAATGATCCCTGTTTATCATCAGTTTTGTGTTGCTTATTGTTGTTTGTCATTGCTTATTATATCTGCAGCCTTGATAAAGTCAATGTGACGAAACACGTGTCGGCTGTAACCTGTATTTTGGATCTATTTCTTCTTGACAAGAATAAAACTTCTTCTTCATCAACTACGTGGCTTTAGATTTCCAGTTGTTTTCCACTTGGATGAACTGTGCCAGACTATTTTCTGGTGTGCTCTGGTCTATACTGATGGAAGTGTGAGTTTATGTTGGGGTGATGTCTGCAGGTAGGGTGTATGTGCTGCATGTTGGTGGGTTGATTGTTGTGGTGTCTGCACCAGTGTTGTATGGGGTACATGAATGGGGGTCAGAAAATGTGGTGACAGTGGCAGTGAGGGGACATGTGGCAGGAACAGTGACTGATGTGATGCTAACTGCAGGTGTGTGTTGTGTCGGTACAGGTTGTGGATGTTTACATGTCAGCATGTGTATGGTGGTGGTGGCGCCTGTGGTGCATATGTTTCTCCTTGCGTACTGTGTCGCTGTGGATGCATATGGGCCAGTAGGTGTGCCTTGGATGGGTGAGGGGAGAGGGATGTGGGATTGGGAACAGGTAGCTGGATGGGGGAAGGAAGAAGAAGGCACACTGGCTGCCATCAATGAGGAGGCCCGAGCCTGAAATGATCTCTGTAGGCCAGACAAGGCACCGTGAATGCCTTCCAGGAACACATTGCACTGTTACATCTGGAATGCCAGTCCCTGGATGGCATTCACAATAGTTGTCTGCCCCACAGAGATGGACCTCAGGAGGTAAATAGCCTCCTCATTGAGGGCAGCAGGGCTGACTGGGCCAGGGGCAGAGGTGCCTGAGGCGAAAGAGATGCCCACACTCTTGGGTGAGCAGCCACGGGCAATTGGGTGGGAAGCTATAGGGACAGTGGTGCTGTTATCGGGGATGGCGGACAAGGATGGTGCTGGGGTGGACCCAGATGGGTCCTCCACTTGCAGAGAGCTGCCATCGGAGGAGGAATCTGAAGATGTAGTGGTTGATCCGGTATCCCCCATGGCACTCCCCTTGCCCTCCGTCCCACTGGTCTCCTCGGATCTGCTGGTGTCGGCCTCCTGGGCCCCGTGGGCTGCAGCTTCCCCACTCACCAGTGCCCCTTCTCCTTCACCAGATGTTGCTGATGCACACAAAGACAGAGGAGGACAGGGAGGTTGTAAACATTTTAGAGAACCTGGTATGCAGAGAACTCCATTCCCACCTCAGATCCACTTTCTGAGGTGTCTATGGCCCTCAAATTCCTTAGATAATATCCAAAAACAAAGGCCTATTACCTGACTCGCTTCCAGGCATTACATGTGAGGCCCGAGTACCTCCCCAAACACCAATACCACGCAGTCCCAACAAATGAAATGCCACCCACCACTCCTCATGTCTGTTTTTGGCTCCCCTTACCAGATGCTTGTCTGCCATAGCAGGGCCTCGCTGAATGATGTTCAGTTCAGAGATTAATTTGGCATGCTACGATGTTCTAACAAGTATCTTTGACTCAAGGTCTGCATGGTATATTGGCCAGCATTGGGCAAGGCTGTTGCAGAGGAGCAGACTGGCAAGGCGCTGCGCTGCGCTGCCCGACAATTTCCCCTGTGGGGCAGCAGAATTTTGCGGCAGCATAGGACGCTTCGGGGTGGTCGTGGCTCCTATTGAGGCAGGGCACAAGTTTTGGGTCATCTGAGTGAAGCAGGTTCACTCAATGGAGGAGAGGCATTAGACTGTCAAAGGGAATTGCAGCTACATGCTTTATGGCAGTAAGGTCCAGTTTGGGACAACATTCATAAAATTTCAATGTTGGGATGTGCAATATGATGATTGGAGGACCTAACTGGGGCCTCCATTGATTACCCTGTATGCCCTGATTCTTTTGGAGGATTCAGGTTTTTAGGGGGGTGTTCTAGGATGATAGGGCTCCCAGGATATTTGTCTGGACGGGTTTACATGTCTACATTGTTGTGCACACAAGCAGCCAAGAGGAGGCATGTTACTTATACCTCTGCTCCCTCTGATGATGATGGTCTGATTCCAACCAAGGTGGCAGCTGGTGGGGCAGCATCAGGAACTGTACTCCCTTTGCTCTCTCAAGCTGAGGGACAGAATATGAATGAGGTTGTGGTTTTTTAAAGTGTTAGCCAATAAGAAGAGTGGCAGGACTTCTCACACTCATACGAACAGGGATTTTTCTTCTTTAGGCTCTGATTGTTCTTGTACTTCCTCAGAGAAATATCTGAGGATAGAGGAAATGTGAGATTCTTTATCTAATGTGTGTCTGAATTTGGGGTTCATGCCTATTTGAATGGACAATGAGGAAGAGGCCTTATTCCCCTAGTATCATAAGCCTTGTAATATGGCTATGCCCTTTCGTGGCGCAATTAAGGACATGGCTATATCAGAGTGGAAAGAGGTTGATAAAGTTTCAATGCCACGATTTTTGCAGAAGTTTTACATATTGGAAGGTGATGAGGTTCTTCTACATTATGTCAAGGTGGACTCCATTCTAACTACTCTTATTCGCAAAACCAGCATTTACCCTGAGGCTTGTTCTCCTACTGACCTCGCTGATAAAAAGATCAATGCTGTTTTAAAAAAGGCTTTTGTTGTAGGGACCTTGGGGCCAGATTTACAAGGTCCCTGCAGCACACTAGCATAATGTTTTTTACTCTAATGTGGCGTTAAAGAGCCATTCCCCGCCACCATATTAACAAAGTGACTCAATGCTTGCATTACGCCACTTTGTAACCCCTTGTGCCACATTATGCCTGGGCTAGGGATAATGTATGCAAGGGGGATGTTCCCCCATTAGGAGGCCCAAATGGTGCAGTGAAATCTCCAAGATTTCACTGCGTAATTGTTTCCATCATTTTTAATGCCTGCACAGGGAAGACATTAAAGTGACGGACCCATAGTAACCTATGGGTCTCCCTAGTGCTTCGCTTCACTTTTGTCATAATTTATGCACTAATGCTGGAAAGCGCCACAATAGCATAATAAAGTATGATCCTATTCTGGAAACGACCGTCATGGTGCGCCATATTGAAAATACGGTGCATCCATGGCATTGTTAGGTGCGCAGGGGCGACGCTAGAAAAGTGGCTCATCGGGACCGATGAGCCACTTTCTTGTAAATCTGGGCCTTGGTACTTAAAGCTAGTGTATGTGTGGCTTCTACTGCTCAGTGTGATTATGAACAGTTGGCAGTAGAAATTGAGGAGGCGTACAAGTGTTCAGAGTTATTGGCTGGCAGCAAGCACCTCTATTGGAAGATGTTTCTTCAAATATTGTCAAGGCTACAGCTATTGGTTCCTTGGTGGCAGCCAGGTGTCACCTCTGTATGAGGGAATAGAAGACAAAGGCTGTGGAAAAGTCTGCTTTCATGAAGATTTCTTTTCATGGCAAAATGTTGTTCGACCAACAGTTGGATGCAATGATTTTCAAAGCATTTAAAAATAGGAAACATACTCTTCCTTATAGGAATAGATTGGATTATAAAAGGTTATAAAAGAATTTGGGATGAGTGACCCAGGTCTTCTCCTCGTTACGACTTCAAAGCATACTCTGCATGCAAACAGAATCAGAATCGGTCTTCAACATTGTCACCAATGGTTATGCAACAGCGATTTAGAACCCTTGTCTGAATACAGGGGTCAAGGTTACACACCTGCCATCACAAGTTCCAAAGCATGTAGCTCTGTGACAGGGTGTGGAGTTGTTGCTCAAGAAAAAGGTGATCAGTCATGTTCCTCCATGGAAGGGAGAAGGAGCTTATTCTACTCAGTTTTTTGTCAAGAGAGCATCAGGAGCTTACTGCCCAGTGATGTATTTCAAATGGGTCAATGTGTGGCTTCAAATACTACATTTTTGGAGAGTGATGCTGGGGACTATCATTCCATTGATGAGAAATGGAGATTGGTTGGTATCTATTGATCTTGAAGACATGTATCTCCGTGTGTCAATCAAAACTTCACAACAAAAGTATTTCCGATTTGCTCTGGGGATTGACCACCATCAATTCAGAGTGCTCCCCTTCAGTCTCAAGTCATCTCCGAGGGTGCTCATCAACGTGGTAGTTCCCCTGGTGGCACTAATTCACTCCAAAGGGATTTCTGTTCATCTTTATCTCAACAACTGTTGAATCAGGCTCCATTGGCAGGTTTGTTATTGGCCCATACAAACAGGTGCTTCACACTCATGGGTTTCTCATCAATTGGGAGAAATCTTAAAGACCAACACAAGACCTAATTTTCATAAGAGTTCAGTTTCTAACCTAACAAGGTCATTTTCACCTTCTAGCAGGGTGGATTGTCATTCTTCAGGGTCACATCATAAACCTTTTGGAAAGCTCTTAGCCAAGGGTGAATTTGTGGTTCAAGGAGATATGGTATCTACAATCTTCTTGGTTCCATGGGTATGGTTGTAGCTACACAAGTTGGTCACCTGGATTTTTCTCCACTGAGATTCAGGTTCGCAAGATTTGACACTTTCAATTCCTCTCACTCAACAAATGAGGGAGGATCTGGCATGGTGTTTGAACCCAGGCAATCTATTGTAGGGGGCTCTGTTGCATCCTCCAGAGCCTGTAATTCTTACCACAGATTCTAGTTTGTCAGACTGGGGGGCTTGGGGAGAAGAATGGCAGCCCCAGGGGTTTTGGCCCCTCTCTGAGGCAAGATGCTCCTCAAATTGGAAGGAGATTAAGGCAGTGAGAAGGGCTCTTTTTCACTTCAGTTATCACCTTCAGGGAAGGCCAATTCTAGTGAGGATGGACAATGTCTCGGCTAAGGCCTAAGTGAATAGACAGGGAGGGACTTGCTCCAAGGCTCTGGGCCAGATTTCAAACAGGATGTTCTCCTGGGCTTGGGTTTCTCTTCTATCTCTGATAGCAATTCACATTTAGGGCACTTTTAATGTGACAGTGGATCTTTTCAGCAGGAGATTCTTTCTTCTCTGGAATTCGCCCTGGTTCAGAAGGTGTTTTTTTAGTTGACTATGGCAAACTGATTTCCTCTCTAGTTGATGATGTAGGTACACCAGGAGTGGTCTCTCCCAGTGGTTCCATCCCCTGGACTTCCTGACTTTGAGAGTTGAAAGTCTGCAGAAACTCTGTTTGATTGCCTGGAGGTTAAAAGGACGGGTTTGAGAGGTCAGGGTGTTCCAGATCCCTTAGTGACAATATTGCAGGCTTCTAGGTAATGGTAGACTCATTGTTCCTATAATAGGCACTAGAGTTGACTGTGGCCACATTGAGAGTGCAGCGGGCCTCAATTCAACAATTCTGAAGGCCATGGAAAAACCCTTGGATGAGGATGGTTTGGTGTATTTTGACAGGTCTATCCAATTGCTGTTCAAGGTCGGTTAGATCTTTTTCTTCATGGGATTGATGGTGGTATTGGTATACTTGATTTCACCACCTTTTGAGCCTCTAGAGGAGGTTGATTTAAAGTAGCTTACTCTTAAAACAATCTTTTTGGTGGCCATTACTTCAGCCAGAAGACTTAGAAAATTGGGGGCATTATCTTCTTAACTTCCCTTTTGCAGGATTTTTCCTGACAGTGTGGTTTTGCTCACGGTTCCTAGTTTCACTCTTAGGGTTACCTTGCTCTCTTTCACGAACAGCAGGAGGTGATTCTCCCAGAGTTTTTCACTTCTCCTTTTTCAAAGGAAAGACTAGGCTACATTGTCTGTATATGTAAAAGGTGCTTATCATTAATTTAAAGAGTAACTATAACATGTGCCCTAAGGTAACTATAACTTGAGCCCTCGCCATGAACAATTTTATCATCAAAAAGTTTACTTCAAATATTACATTGATATTATCAATGATATTATCAAAGATGTCATGAATGCCATAATTTATGGGGTAATTAGTAGAGCATGGCATAGGCGTGAGGTATAACTAACTTAGGGCATGGGTTATAATTACTTCAGCTTACTGTGACAGTTGAATTTCTATGGTTTTGTACATTTAAAATGTGAGCCTAACTATAACATCCCTGTAACCTTTAGTTTTTTAGGTGAATTTCTATTTTTTTAATTCTATTTTCTAACTGTAGAATTAATTAATTAATTTCTATGTTCTTTTTATGTAAAGTAAGTTTTATTACTATACGTTAAACCACCATCCACCGCCGAACATGGTCTTCGGCTTTGCATGGCGGGAGTTGGCCACAATGCCTGCCCTGTGGCCTGGCCTTGCAACCCACCTCCTATAAACACGCCACACCTTGCACGGCCTTTGGTGGTACTCCACAGGGGTTGACCGGAGGGCTTGGCCTGTCGCCAGACCCTGCGTCCATCACCCCTACCACCCAACCCCAAGCTGTGTGCAGGCTCTGGCCGTGTGCAGCTGGAATTTGCCACAGCCTGTCTCTCTGGGTGTGACAATAGGTGTGAGTGGGTGTATCTGTGTGGGAGATTGGCTGTGACAGTGTCTGTCTGGGTGTGAGAGTGGGTGCATCAGTGTCATATTGGGTTTGTGAGAAGGTGTGTCATTGCCTGTGTGGGTCTGGATGTATGAGAGTCTGCGTGGGTCTGTGAGCAGGTGCATGAGTGGGTATGTGAGCAGTGCATGAGGGTCTACAACATGCCATTTCAGTCTACAACACATCACTCACTCTATGACACACCACTCCACTCCATGTTACTCCACATCACTCCACTCCTGGACATGCAACTGCGCTCTATGTCACGTTACTCCACCCTACAACACACCACTCCATCCTATAACATGCCACTCCACTGTACGCCACTCCACTCTATGCATCTCAACTCCAAGACACTCTATGACACACCACTCTATGACTTGCTATGAGACTTCTCTACATGGTACCTACTGAAATAAAGCAAAAATATATGTATATATGATAAAAGGCACTTTATAACACACCACTCCACTCTATGACATGCTACTTCACACTAGGACATTCCACGTCAGTACACTCTACGACATACCACTGCACTATACAACTCCCCACTCCACTCTGCAACATGCCACTCTACTCTAGGCCCCTCCACTCTATGCCCTGCTACTCTAAGACACTCTATGACATGCCATTCTATAACACGCCACTCCACTCTACTCAAAGATATGCCATTCCACTCTACGCCACTCCAATCTCAACACTCTACTCCACTTTATACCCTTCCACTGTACAACACTTCACTTTACCACGTCATTCCACTCTACGACATGCCACTTCACTGTATAATATGCCACTCCACTGTATAACACTATATTCCACTCTATGGCACTCCCCTCCACTGCACTGTACAAAATGGCACCCCCACTCTGTGACATTCACTCTGCTCTATGGCAATCTACTCTACACCCCTCCACTCTAAGACACTCCACAACACGCCACTGTATTACAGGCATTTCAATTTTACTGAATGATACTCCACTCAACTCAATGTCAGTCCATTCTTCAACACTCTACTACACTCTATGGCACTCTACAACATGCTATTCCACTCCCCTCTTCGACATACCACTCCACTCTATGATGCACCACTGTACTTGATGACATACCACTCCACTCTACGACATTCACCTCCACTCTAGAACACTCCATGCCACTCAATGACACTGCATGTCACTCTATGTCACTACATTCTTGACGTGCCATGCCACTCCACTCTACGACCTGTCACTCCACTCTACACCCCTCCGCTTAAGCACACTCTAAGGCACACCACTCTATGACACGCCACTCCATTCTACAACACACAACTTTGTAATACTCCATTCTACACCATTGTATAACATGCCACTTGTAGGAAAGTACCATCTTGCCTGGCATGTTACCCCCATTTTTTACTGTATATATGTTGTTTTAGTTGTATGTGTCACTGGGACCCTGTTCACCAGGGCCCCAGTGCTCATAAGTGTGCCTGAATGTGTTACCTGTGTAGTGACTAACTGTCTCACTGAGGCTCTGCTAATCAGAACCTCAGTGGTTATGCTCTCTCATTTCTTTCAAATTGTCACTAACAGGCTAGTGACCAATTTTACCAATTTACATTGGCTTACTGGAACACCCTTATAATTCCCTAGTATATGGTACTGAGGTACCCAGGGTATTGGGGTTCCAGGAGATCCCTATGGGCTGCAGCATTTCTTTTGCCACCCATAGGGAGCTCTGACAATTCTTACACAGGCCTGCCACTGCAGCCTGAGTGAAATAACGTCCACGTTATTTCACAGCCATTTTACACTGCACTTAAGTAACTTATAAGTCACCTATATGTCTAACCTTTACCTGGTAAAGGTTAGGTGCAAAGTTACTTAGTGTGAGGACACCCTGGCACTAGCCAAGGTGCCCCCACATTGTTCAGGGCCAATTCCCCGGACTTTGTGAGTGCGGAGACACCATTACACGCGTGCACTACATATAGGTCACCACCTATATGTAGCTTCACCATGGTAACTCCGAATATGGCCATGTAACATGTCTATGATCATGGAATTGCCCCCTCTATACCATCCTGGCATAGTTGGCACAATCCCATGATCCCAGTGGTCTGTAGCACAGACCCTGGTACTGCCAAACTGCCTTTCCTGGGGTTTCACTGCTGCTGCTGCTGCTGCCAACCCCTCAGACAGGCATCTGCCCTCCTGGGGTCCAGCCAGGCCTGGCCCAGGATGGCAGAACAAAGAACTTCCTCTGAGAGAGGGTGTTACACCCTCTCCCTTTGGAAAATGGTGTGAAGGCAGGGGAGGAGTAGCCTCCCCTAGCCTCTGGAAATGCTTTCTTGGGCACAGATGTGCCCAATTCTGCATAAGCCAGTCTACACCGGTTCAGGGGACCCCTTAGCCCTGCTCTGGCGCGAAACTGGACAAAGGAAAGGGGAGTGACCACTCCCCTGACCTGCACCTCCCCTGGGAGGTGTCCAGAGCTCCTCCAGTGTGCTCCAGACCTCTGCCATCTTGGAAACAGAGGTGCTGCTGGCACACTGGACTGCTCTGAGTGGCCAGTGCCACCAGGTGACGTCAGAGACTCCTTGTGATAGGCTCCTTCAGGTGTTGCTAGCCTATCCTCTCTCCTAGGTAGCCAAACCCTCTTTTCTGGCTATTTAGGGTCTCTGTCTCTGGGAAAACTTTAGATAACGAATGCAAGAGCTCATCCGAGTTCCTCTGCATCTCTCTCTTCACCTTCTGCCAAGGAATCGACTGCTGACCGCGCTGGAAGCCTGCAAAACTGCAACATAGTAGCAAAGACGACTACTGCAACTCTGTAACGCTGATCCTGCCGCCTTCTCGACTGTTTTCCTGGTGGTGCATGCTGTGGGGGTAGTCTACCTCCTCTCTGCACTAGAAGCTCCGAAGAAATCTCCCGTGGGTCGACGGAATCTTCCCCCTGCAACCGCAGGCACCAAAAAGCTGCATTACCGGTCCCTTGCGTCTCCTCTCAGCACGACGAGCGAGGTCCCTCGAATCCAGCAAGTCTGTCCAAGTGACTCTCACAGTCCAGTGACTCTTCAGTCCAAGTTTGGTGGAGGTAAGTCCTTGCCTCACCTCGCTAGACTGCATTGCTGGGAACCGCAACTTTTGCAGCTACTCCAGCCCCTGTGCACTTCCGGTGGAAATCCTTTGTGCACAGCCAAGCCTGGGTCCACGGCACTCTAACCTGCATTGCACGACTTTCTAAGTTGGACTCCGGCGACGTGGGACTCCTTTGTGTAACTTTGGGTGAGCACTGTTTCACCCATCCTTGTAGTGCCTGTTGCTGGCACTTCTCCGGGTCTCACCTGCTGCTAAGAAGGCTCCTTGTCTTGCTCGACGTCCCCTCTACCACCTGGTCCAATTTGCGACCTCCTGGTCCCTCCTGGGCCACAGCAGCGTCCAAAAACACTAACCGTACGATTTGCAGCTAGCAAGGCTTGTTGGAGTTCTTTTGGCGGGAAAATACTTCTGCACGACTCTGCACAGCGAGAGGGATCCGTCCACCAAAGGGGAAGTCTCTAGCCCTTTTCGTTCCTGCAGAAACCTCAGCTTCTTCTGTCCAGTAGAAGCTTCTTTGCACCCACAGCTGGCATTTCCTGGGCATCTGCCCATCTCCGACTTGCTTGTGACTTTTGGACTTGGTCCCCTTGTTCCACAGGTACCCTAGATTGGAAATCCATCATTGTTGCATTGTTGGTTTGTGTCTTTCCTGCATTATTCCTCTAACACGACTTCTTTATTCTTAGGGGAACTTTAGTGCACTTTGCACTCACTTTTCAGGGTCTTGGGGAGGGTTATTTTTCCAACTCTCACTATTTTCTAAAAGTCCCAGTGACCCTCTACAAGGTCACATAGGTTTGGGGTCCATTCGTGGTTCGCATTCCACTTTTGGAGTATATGGTTTGTGTTGCCCCTATCCCTATGTGTCCCCATTGCATCCTATTGTAACTATACATTGTTTGCACTGTTTTCTAAGACTATACTGCATATTTTTGGTATTGTGTATATAGATCTTGTGTATATTTCCTATCCTCTCACTGAGGGTACACTATAAGATACTTTGGCATATTGTCATAAAAATAAAGTACCTTTATTTTTAGTATAACTGTGTATTGTGTTTTCTTATGATATTGTGCATATGACACTAAGTGGTACTGTAGTAGCTTCACACGTCTCCTAGTTCAGCCTAAGCTGCTCTGCTAAGCTACCATTATCTATCAGCCTAAGCTGCTAGACACCCTATACACTAATAAGGGATAACTGGGCCTGGTGCAAGGTGCAAGTACCCCTTGGTACTCACTACAAGCCAGTCCAGCCTCCTACATTGGTTGTGCAGTGGTGGGATAAGTGCTTTGAGACTACTTACCACTCTTGTCATTGTACTTTTCATAAGAGAAAAATATACAAAACAAGTTCAGTGTATATACACATAGCCAAAAAGTTTTGCATTTCCTCTTTTCACTCTTTTCTAAGTGCTGAAAAGTACTTCTAAACTTTCTAAAAAGTTCTAAAAAGTTTTAAAAGTTTTTTTCTCTGTCTTTCTAAAAGCTCTGACAAACTTTTGTCTCTTTTTCTATCACTTTAATTCTCTCTAAAAATGTCTGGCACAGGCCAAAATGTTGATCTGTCCAAACTTGCATATGATCACCTTAGCTGGAAAGGAGCAAGGAGTCTCTGCATAGAGAGAGGTTTGAGTGTAGGGAAGAATCCTTCCTTGGAATTGTTACTTAACATGCTTAGAGAACAGGATAAGGCTAGAAGTGCCCCATCTGTTGAAAAAGTAGCTAATGGTTCCCAATCTGATCCAGGGACTCCCCCAGGAAAAGATTCAGGAAAGAAACTTCCTAGCCTGCCCATTACTAGACAGTCTAGCATAGTTGGTAATGATGAAGAGCCACACCATACAAATAGTGTTGTCTCACATCATAGCAAAAGCATTTATTCACATCACAGTGGTACTGATGTTTCTGTTAGCCAAGCTGTTAGGGTGCCCTCTGTAAGGGACAGGTCTCCTTCTGTCCATTCTCACTATACTTCTGTTTCAAGGCATGTCCCTCCCACCCACCCTGATGACAGATTGTTAGAAAGGGAGCTCAATAGATTGAGAGTGGAACAAACCAGACTGAAGCTCAAGAAGCAACAGCTGGATTTGGTTAGACAGACTTTAGAAGTAGAGAAGGAGAGACAGAAGCTGGGTTTAGAAACCCATGGTGGCAGCAGCAGTATTCCCCATAGTCATCCTGCAAAAGAGCATGATTCCAGGAATCTGCATAAGATAGTTCCCCCTTATAAGGAGGGGGATGACATTAACAAGTGGTTTGCTGCACTTGAGAGGGCCTGTGTTGTACAGGATGTCCCTCAAAGGCAGTGGGCTGCTATCCTATGGCTATCATTTAGTGGAAAAGGTAGGGATAGGCTCCTTACTGTGAAAGAAAGTGATGCCAATAATTTTACAGTTCTTAAGAATGCACTCCTGGATAGTTAGGGCTTAACCACTGAATAATACAGGATAAAGTTCAGAGAGACCAACAAGGAGTCTTAACAAGACTGGGTTGATTTCATTGACCATTCAGTGAAGGCCTTGGAGGGGTGGTTACATGGCAGTAAAGTTACTGATTATGACAGCCTGTATAACTTGATCCTGAGAGAGCATATTCTTAATAATTGTGTGTCTGATTTGTTGCACCAGTACTTGGTGGATTCTGATCTGACCTCTCCCCAAGAATTGGGAAAGAAGGCAGACAAATGGGTCAGAACAAGGGTGAACAGAAAAGTTCATACAGGGGGTGACAAAGATGGCAACAAAAAGAAGGATGGTAAGTCTTCTGACAAGGGTGGGGACAAATCTAAAAATGAGTCTTCATCAGGCCCACAAAACCACTCTGGTGGGGGTGGTGGGTCCAAATCCTCCTTTAATCAAAATAAAGAAAAGAAACCATGGTGCTATTTATGTAAAGTAAAAGGCCATTGGACAACAGATCCCAGTTGTCCAAAGAAAAGCACCAAGCCTCCTACCACTACAACCCCTACTGCTACCCCTAGTGTCCCTACTAATAGCAGTGGTGGTGGGAGCAAACCTACTAATAGCCAATCCAAGGGAGTAGCTGGGCTCACTATTGGTAACTTAGTTGGGGTTGGTCTGGTTAGGGAGACCACAGAGGCTATATTAGTCTCTGAGGGGGCTATTGATTTAGCCACCTTAGTTGCTTGTCCCCTTAATATGGATAAGTACAAGCAGCTACCCCTAATAAATGGTGTTGAGGTTCAGGCCTACAGGGACACTGGTGCCAGTGTGACTATGGTCATAGAGAAACTGGTCCACCCTGAACAACACCTACTTGGTCACCAGTACCAAGTAACCGATGCTCACAACAACACACTTAGCCACCCCATGGCTGTTGTTAATCTCAACTGGGGGGGGGGTTACTGGTGCAAAGAAAGTTGTGGTAGCCACAGATTTACCTGTAGACTGTCTACTAGGAAATGATTTGGAGACATCAGCTTGGTCAGATGTGGAGTTGGAGGCCCATGCAGCAATGCTGGGCATCCCAGGGCATATTTTTGCTTTAACCAGGGCTCAGGCCAAAAAGCAAAAAGGACAGGGAAGCTTGGATCCTGGAACAATGGACCAAGTGCTCCCTAAAGCTAGGGCTAGTAGAAGCAAACCACTTCCTACTATCCCTCCCTCTACAGTGGATTCAACTTCTGAGGAAGAAGAATTCCCTCCCTGTGCAGAACCTACACCAGAGGAGCTTGAAGCAGACACTGCTGAGCTTTTGGGTGAAGGGGGGCCTGCCAAGGAGGAGCTGAGTGTGGCACAGCAAACCTGTCCCACATTAGAGGGTCTAAGACAGCAAGCTGTCAAACAGGCTAATGGGGATGTCAGTGACTCTCACAGAGTTTACTGGGAGGACAACCTCTTGTACACTGAGCATAGGGATCCTAAACCTGGAGCTGCCAGGAGATTAGTGATTCCTCAGGAGTACAGAAAGTTCCTCCTAACTAGCCCACGACATTTCCCTAGCTGGACACCTGGGACAAATGAAAACTTGGGACAGACTTGTCCCCTTGTTTCATTGGCCTAGGATGTCTGAGGACACAAAATAATTTTGTAAGTCCTGTGAAAGCTGTCAAGCCAGTGGCAAGACAGGTGGCACTCCAAAGGCACCCCTTATCCCACTGCCTGTGGTTGGGGTTCCCTTTGAAAGGGTAGGGGTTGACATAGTTGGCCCCCTTGACCCTCCTACTGCTTCAGGCAATAGGTTTATCTTGGTGGTAGTGGACCATGCCACAAGATACCCTGAAGCAATTCCTTTAAGGAACACTACAGCACCTGCAGTGGCAAAGGCCCTCCTAGGAATATTTTCTAGGGTGGGCTTCCCAAAGGAAGTAGTATCAGACAGAGGGAGCAATTTCATGTCTGCATACTTAAAAGCCATGTGGAAGGAGTGTGGTGTAACTTATAAATTCACTACACCCTATCATCCACAAACAAATGGACTGGTGGAGAGATTTAATAAAACTCTCAAAGGCATGATTATGGGTCTCCCTGAAAAACTCAGCAGGAGATGGGATATCCTGTTACCATGCCTCCTTTTTGCCTACAGGGAGGTACCCCAGAAAGGAGTGGGCTTCAGCCCCTTTGAACTTCTTTTTGGACACCCTGTTAGGGGTCCACTCACACTTGTCAAGGAGGGTTGGGAACAACCTTTAAAAGCTCCTAAGCAAGATATTGTGGATTATGTACTTGGCCTCAGATCAAGGATGGCTGAGTATATGAAAAAGGCCAGTAAAAACCTTCAGGCCAGCCAAGAGCTCCAGAAGCAATGGCATGATCAGAAGGCTGTTTTGGTTCAGTACCAACCAGGGCAGAAAGTGTGGGTCTTGGAGCCTGTGGCCCCAAGAGCACTCCAAGATAAATGGAGTGGTCCCCACACAATTGTTGAGAAAAAGGGTGAAGTCACCTATTTAGTTGACTTGGGCACTGCAAGGAGTCCCCTTAGGGTACTCCATGTAAACCGCCTAAAACCCTACTGTGACAGGGCTGATCTCACCCTGCTCATGGCAACTGATGAGGGACAGGAAGAAGACAGTGATCCTCTACCTGATCTCTTCTCTTCCACAGAACAAGATGCTCTTGTGGAAGGTGTAGTTTTGGCTGATTGTCTTACTGCTGAGCAGAAATACCATTGCATAAATCTCCTAGATCAATTCTCTGAACTCTTCTCTACTGTGCCAGGTACCACTTCTTGGTGTGAGCACACTATAGATACTGGAGACAGTTTACCTGTCAAAAGTAAGATCTATAGGCAGCCTGACCATGTCAGGGACTGCATAAAGCAAGAGGTGCAGAAAATGTTAGAACTAGGAGTGGTTGAGCACTCTGAAAGTCCATGGGCTTCTCCTGTAGTACTTGTACCAAAACCCCATTCCAAAGATGGAAAGAAGGAAATGCGGTTTTGTGTAGACTATAGAGGTCTCAACCTGGTAACCAAAACTGATGCTCACCCTATACCCAGGGCAGATGAGCTCATAGATACACTGGCATCTGCCAAGTATCTAAGCACTTTTGATTTGACTGCAGGGTATTGGCAGATCAAATTGTCAGAAGATGCTAAACCTAAAACTGCATTTTCAACCATTGGAGGCCATTACCAGTTTACTGTAAGGCCTTTTGGTTTGAAAAATGCACCTGCCACTTTTCAAAGGTTGGTGAACACAGTCCTGCAAGAGCTGGAGGCTTTCAGTGCAGCATATTTGGACGATATAGCTGTATTTAGCTCCAGTTGGGATGATCACCTGGTCCACCTATGGAAAGTTTTGGAGGCCCTTCAAAAGCAGGCCTCACTATCAAGGCTTCAAAGTTCCAGATAGGGCAGGGTAAGGTGGTTTATCTGGGAAACCTTGTTGGTGGGGAACAGATTGCACCACTTCAGGGGAAAATCCAAACAATTATTGATTGGGTTCCCCCTACCACTCAGACTCAGGTGAGAGCCTTCCTAGGCCTCACTGTGTATTACAGGAGGTTCATTAAGAACTATGGCTCCATTGCAGCCCCTCTTAATGACCTCACATCCAAGAAAATGCCTAAAAAGGTATTATGGACAGCAAACTGTCAGAAAGCTTTTGAGGAGCTGAAGCAGGCCATGTGCTCTGCACCTGTCCTGAAAAGCCCTTGTTACTCTAAAAAATTCTATGTCCAAGCTGATGCATCTGAATTAGGAGTAGGGGCAGTCCTATCACAACTTAATTCTGAGGGCCAGGATCAAACTGTTGCTTTTATTAGTAGGAGGTTGACCCCTAGAGAAAAGCGTTGGTCTACCATAGAGAGGGAGGCCTTTGCTGTGGTCTGGGCTCTGAAGAAGTTGAGGCCATACCTGTTTGGCACTCACTTCATTGTTCAGACAGACCACAAACCTCTACTTTGGCTAAAACAAATGAAAGGTGAAAATCCTAAATTATTGAGGTGGTCCATATCCCTACAGGGAATGGACTATACAGTGGAACATAGACCTGGGAGTAGCCACTCCAATGCAGATGGACTCTCCAGATATTTCCACTTAGACAATGAAGACTCATCAGGTCATGGCTAGTCTTATTGTCCTTCGTTTGGGGGGGGGGGGGTTGTGTAGGAAAGTACCATCTTGCCTGGCATGTTACTCCCATTTTTCACTGTATATATGTTGTTTTAGTTGTATGTGTCACTGGGACCCTGTTCACCAGGGCCCCAGTGCTCATAAGTGTGCCTGAATGTGTTACCTGTGTAGTGACTAACTGTCTCACTGAGGCTCTGCTAATCAGAACCTCAGTGGTTATGCTCTCTCATTTCTTTCAAATTGTCACTAACAGGCTAGTGACCAATTTTACCAATTTACATTGGCTTACTGGAACACCCTTATAATTCCCTAGTATATGGTACTGAGGCACCCAGGGTATTGGGGTTCCAGGAGATCCCTATGGGCTGCAGCATTTCTTTTGTCACGCATAGGGAGCTCTGACAATTCTTACACAGGCCTGCCACTGCAGCCTGAGTGAAATAACGTCCACGTTATTTCACAGCCATTTTACACTGCACTTAAGTAACTTATAAGTCACCTATATGTCTAACCTTTACTTGGTAAAGGTTAGGTGCAAAGTTACTTAGTGTGAGGGCACCCTGGCACTAGCCAAGGTGCCCCCACATTGTTCAGGGCCAATTCCCCGGACTTTGTGAGTGCGGGGACACCATTACACGCGTGCACTACATATAGATCACCACCAAAACTGCAACATAGTAACAAAGACGACTACTGCAACTCTGTAACACTGATCCTGCCGCCTTCTCGACTGTTTTCCTGGTGGTGCATGCTGTGGGGGTAGTCTGCCTCCTCTCTGCACTAGAAGCTCCGAAGAAATCTCCCGTGGGTCGACGGAATCTTCCCCCTGCAACCGCAGGCACCAAAAAGCTGCATTACCGGTCCCTTGGGTCTCCTCTCAGCACGATGAGCGAGGTCCCTCAAATCCAGCAGCTCTGTCCAAGTGACTCCCACAGTCCAGTGACTCTTCAGTCCAAGTTTGGTGGAGGTAAGTCCTTGCCTCACCTCGCTAGACTGCATTGCAGGGAACCGCAACTTTTGCAGCTACTCCGGCCCCTGTGCACTTCCGGCGGAAATCCTTTGTGCACAGCCAAGCCTGGGTCCACGGCACTCTAACCTGCATTGCACGACTTTCTAAGTTGGTCTCCGGCGACGTGGGACTCCTTTGTGTAACTTCGGGTGAGCACCGTTTCACACATCCTCGTAGTGCCTGTTGCTGGCACTTCTACAGATGCTACCTGCTGCTAAGAGGGCTCCTTGTCTTGCTCGATGTCCCCTCTACCTCCTGGTCTAATTTGCGACCTCCTGGTCCCTCCTGGGCTACAGCAGCGTCCAAAAACGTTAAACGCTCAATTTGCAGCTAGCAAGGCTTGTTGGCGTTCTTTCGACAGGAAAACACTTCTACACGACTCTCCACGGCAAGAGGAATCTGTCCACCAAAGGGAAAGTCTCTAGCCCTTTTCGTTCCTGCAGAAACCTCAGCTTCTTCTGTCCAGTAGAAGCTTCTTTGCACCCACAGCTGGCATTTCCTGGGCATCTGCCCATCTCCGACTTGCTTGTGACTTTTGGACTTGTTCCCCTTTTCCACAGGTACCCTAGATTGGAAATCCATCGTTGTTGCATTGTTGGTTTGTGTCTTTCCTGCATTATTCCTCTAACACGACTTCTTTATCCTTAGGGGAACTTTAGTGCACTTTGCACTCACTTTTCAGGGTCTTGGGGAGGGTTATTTTTCTAACTCTCACTATTTTCTAATAGTCCCAGCGACCCTCTACAAGGTCACATAGGTTTGGGGTCCATTCATGGTTCGCATTCCACTTTTGGAGTATATGGTTTGTGTTGCCCCTATCCCTATGTGTCCCCATTGCATCCTATTGTAACTATACATTGTTTGCACTGTTTTCTAAGATTATACTGCATATTTTTGGTATTGTGTATATAGATCTTGTGTATATTTCCTATCCTCTCACTGAGGGTACACTCTAAGATACTTTGGCATTTTGTCATAAAAATAAAGTACCTTTATTTTTAGTATAACTGTGTATTGTGTTTTCTTATGATATTGTGCATATGACACTAAGTGGTACTGTAGTAGCTTCACACGTCTCCTAGTTCAGCCTAAGCTGCTCTGCTAAGCTACCATTATCTATCAGCCTAAGCTGCTAGACACCCTATACACTAATAAGGGATAACTGGGCCTGGTGCAAGGTGCAAGTACCCCTTGGTACTCACTACAAGCCAGTCCAGCCTCCTACATTGGTTGTGCAGTGGTGGGATAAGTGCTTTGAGACTACTTACCACTCTTGTCATTGTACTTTTCATAAGAGAAAAATATACAAAACAAGTTCAGTGTATATACACATAGCCAAAAAGTTTTGCATTTCCTCTTTTCACTCTTTTCTAAGTGCTGAAAAGTACTTCTAAACTTTCTAAAAAGTTCTAAAAAGTTTAAAAAGTTTTTTTCTCTGTCTTTCTAAAAGCTCTGACAAACTTTTTTCTCTTTTTCTATCACTTTAATTCTCTCTAAAAATGTCTGGCACAGGCCAAAATGTTGATCTGTCCAAACTTGCATATGATCACCTTAGCTGGAAAGGAGCAAGGAGTCTCTGCATAGAGAGAGGTTTGAGTGTAGGGAAGAATCCTTCCTTGGAATTGTTACTTAACATGCTTAGAGAACAGGATAAGGCTAGAAGTGCCTCATCTGTTGAAAAAGTAGCTAATGGTTCCCAATCTGATCCAGGGACTCCCCCAGGAAAAGATTCAGGAAAGAAACTTCCTAGCCTGCCCATTACTAGACAGTCTAGCATAGTTGGTAATGATGAAGAGCCACACCATACAAATAGTGTTGTCTCACATCATAGCAAAAGCATTTATTCACATCACAGTGGTACTGATGTTTCTGTTAGCCAAGCTGTTAGGGTGCCCTCTGTAAGGGACAGGTCTCCTTCTGTCCATTCTCACTATACTTCTGTTTCAAGGCATGTCCCTCCCACCCACCCTGATGACAGATTGTTAGAAAGGGAGCTCAATAGATTGAGAGTGGAACAAACCAGACTGAAGCTCAAGAAGCAACAGCTGGATTTGGATAGACAGACTTTAGAAGTAGAGAAGGAGAGACAGAAGCTGGGTTTAGAAACCCATGGTGGCAGCAGCAGTATTCCCCATAGTCATCCTGCAAAAGAGCATGATTCCAGGAATCTGCATAAGATAGTTCCCCCTTATAAGGAGGGGGATGACATTAACAAGTGGTTTGCTGCACTTGAGAGGGCCTGTGTTGTACAGGATGTCCCTCAAAGGCAGTGGGCTGCTATCCTATGGCTATCATTTAGTGGAAAAGGTAGGGATAGGCTCCTTACTGTGAAAGAAAGTGATGCCAATAATTTTACAGTTCTTAAGAATGCACTCCTGGATGGTTAGGGCTTAACCACTGAACAATACAGGATAAAGTTCAGAGAGACCAAAAAGGAGTCTTCACAAGACTGGGTTGATTTCATTGACCATTCAGTGAAGGCCTTGGAGGGGTGGTTACATGGCAGTAAAGTTACTGATTATGACAGTCTGTATAACTTGATCCTGAGAGAGCATATTCTTAATAATTGTGTGTCTGATTTGTTGCACCAGTACTTGGTGGATTCTGATCTGACCTCTCCCCAAGAATTGGGAAAGAAGGCAGACAAATGGGTCAGAACAAGGGTGAACAGAAAAGTTCATACAGGGGGTGACAAAGATGGCAACAAAAAGAAGGATGGTAAGTCTTCTGACAAGGGTGGGGACAAATCTAAAAATGAGTCTTCATCAGGCCCACAAAAACACTCTGGTGGGGGTGGTGGGTCCAAATCCTCCTTTAATCAAAATAAAGAAAAGAAACCATGGTGCTATTTATGTAAAGTAAAAGGCCATTGGACAACAGATCCCAGTTGTCCAAAGAAAAGCACCAAGCCTCCTACCACTACAACCCCTACTGCTACCCCTAGTGTCCCTACTAATAGCAGTGGTGGTGGGAGCAAACCTACTAATAGCCAATCCAAGGGAGTAGCTGGGCTCACTATTGGTAACTTAGTTGGGGTTGGTCTGGTTAGGGAGACCACAGAGGCTATATTAGTCTCTGAGGGGGCTATTGATTTAGCCACCTTAGTTGCTTGTCCCCTTAATATGGATAAGTACAAGCAGCTACCCCTAATAAATGGTGTTGAGGTTCAGGCCTACAGGGACACTGGTGCCAGTGTGACTATGGTCATAGAGAAACTGGTCCACCCTGAACAACACCTACTTGGTCACCAGTACCAAGTAACCGATGCTCACAACAACACACTTAGCCACCCCATGGCTGTTGTTAATCTCAACTGGGGGGGGGTTACTGGTCCAAAGAAAGTTGTGGTAGCCACAGATTTACCTGTAGACTGTCTACTAGGAAATGATTTGGAGACATCAGCTTGGTCAGATGTGGAGTTGGAGGCCCATGCAGCAATGCTGGGCATCCCAGGGCATATTTTTGCTTTAACCAGGGCTCAGGCCAAAAAGCAAAAAGGACAGGGAAGCTTGGATCCTGGAACAATGGACCAAGTGCTCCCTAAAGCTAGGGCTAGTAGAAGCAAACCACTTCCTACTATCCCTCCCTCTACAGTGGATTCAACTTCTGAGGAAGAAGAATTCCCTCCCTGTGCAGAACCTACACCAGAGGAGCTTGAAGCAGACACTGCTGAGCTTTTGGGTGAAGGGGGGCCTGCCAAGGAGGAGCTGAGTGTGGCACAGCAAACCTGTCCCACATTAGAGGGTCTAAGACAGCAAGCTGTCAAACAGGCTAATGGGGATGTCAGTGACTCTCACAGAGTTTACCTTGAGGACAACCTCTTGTACACTGAGCATAGGGATCCTAAACCTGGAGCTGCCAGGAGATTAGTGATTCCTCAGGAGTACAGAAAGTTCCTCCTAACTCTAGCCCACGACATTCCCCTAGCTGGACACCTGGGACAAATGAAAACTTGGGACAGACTTGTCCCCTTGTTTCATTGGCCTAGGATGTCTGAGGACACAAAATAATTTTGTAAGTCCTGTGAAACCTGTCAAGCCAGTGGCAAGACAGATGGCACTCCAAAGGCACCCCTTATCCCACTGCCTGTGGTTGGGGTTCCCTTTGAAAGGGTAGGGGTTGACATAGTTGGCCCCCTTGACCCTCCTACTGCTTCAGGCAATAGGTTTATCTTGGTGGTAGTGGACCATGCCACAAGATACCCTGAAGCAATTCCTTTAAGGACCACTACAGCACCTGCAGTGGCAAAGGCCCTCCTAGGAATATTTTCTAGGGTGGGCTTCCCAAAGGAAGTAGTATCAGACAGAGGGAGCAATTTCATGTCTGCATACTTAAAAGCCATGTGGAAGGAGTGTGGTGTAACTTATAAATTCACTACACCCTATCATCCACAAACAAATGGACTGGTGGAGAGATTTAATAAAACTCTCAAAGGCATGATTATGGGTCTCCCTGAAAAACTCAGCAGGAGATGGGATATCCTGTTACCATGCCTCCTTTTTGCCTACAGGGAGGTACCCCAGAAAGGAGTGGGCTTCAGCCCCTTTGAACTTCTTTTTGGACACCCTGTTAGGGGTCCACTCACACTTGTCAAGGAGGGTTGGGAACAACCTTTAAAAGCTCCTAAGCAAGATATTGTGGATTATGTACTTGGCCTCAGATCAAGGATGGCTGAGTATATGAAAAAGGCCAGTAAAAACCTTCAGGCCAGCAAGAGCTCCAGAAGCAATGGCATGATCAGAAGGCTGTTTTGGTTCAGTACCAACCAGGGCAGAAAGTGTGGGTCTTGGAGCCTGTGGCCCCAAGAGCACTCCAAGATAAATGGAGTGGTCCCCACACAATTGTTGAGAAAAAGGGTGAAGTCACCTATTTAGTTGACTTGGGCACTGCAAGGAGTCCCCTTAGGGTACTCCATGTAAACCGCCTAAAACCCTACTGTGACAGGGCTGATCTCACCCTGCTCATGGCAACTGATGAGGGACAGGAAGAAGACAGTGATCCTCTACCTGATCTCTTCTCTTCCACAGAACAAGATGCTCTTGTGGAAGGTGTAGTTTTGGCTGATTGTCTTACTGCTGAGCAGAAAGACCATTGCATAAATCTCCTAGATCAATTCTCTGAACTCTTCTCTACTGTGCCAGGTACCACTTCTTGGTGTGAGCACACTATAGATACTGGAGACAGTTTACCTGTCAAAAGTAAGATCTATAGGCAGCCTGACCATGTCAGGGACTGCATAAAGCAAGAGGTGCAGAAAATGTTAGAACTAGGAGTGGTTGAGCACTCTGAAAGTCCATGGGCTTCTCCTGTAGTACTTGTACCAAAACCCCATTCCAAAGATGGAAAGAAGGAAATGCGGTTTTGTGTAGACTATAGAGGTCTCAACCTGGTAACCAAAACTGATGCTCACCCTATACCCAGGGCAGATGAGCTCATAGATACACTGGCATCTGCCAAGTATCTAAGCACTTTTGATTTGACTGCAGGGTATTGGCAGATCAAATTGTCAGAAGATGCTAAACCTAAAACTGCATTTTCAACCATTGGAGGCCATTACCAGTTTACTGTAATGCCTTTTGGTTTGAAAAATGCACCTGCCACTTTTCAAAGGTTGGTGAACACAGTCCTGCAAGGGCTGGAGGCTTTCAGTGCAGCATATTTGGACGATATAGCTGTATTTAGCTCCAGTTGGGATGATCACCTGGTCCACCTATGGAAAGTTTTGGAGGCCCTGCAAAAGCAGGCCTCACTATCAAGGCTTCAAAGTGCCAGATAGGGCAGGGTAAGGTGGTTTATCTGGGAAACCTTGTTGGTGGGGAACAGATTGCACCACTTCAGGGGAAAATCCAAACAATTATTGATTGGGTTCCCCCTACCTCTCAGACTCAGGTGAGAGCCTTCCTAGGCCTCACTGGGTATTACAGGAGGTTCATTAAGAACTATGGCTCCATTGCAGCCCCTCTTAATGACCTCACATCCAAGAAAATGCCTAAAAAGGTATTATGGACAGCAAACTGTCAGAAAGCTTTTGAGGAGCTGAAGCAGGCCATGTGCTCTGCACCTGTCCTGAAAAGCCCTTGTTACTCTAAAAAATTCTATGTCCAAGCTGATGCATCTGAATTAGGAGTAGGGGCAGTCCTATCACAACTTAATTCTGAGGGCCAGGATCAAACTGTTGCTTTTATTAGTAGGAGGTTGACCCCTAGAGAAAAGCGTTGGTCTACCATAGAGAGGGAGGCCTTTGCTGTGGTCTGGGCTCTGAAGAAGTTGAGGCCATACCTGTTTGGCACTCACTTCATTGTTCAGACAGACCACAAACCTCTACTTTGGCTAAAACAAATGAAAGGTGAAAATCCTAAATTATTGAGGTGGTCCATATCCCTACAGGGAATGGACTATACAGTGGAACATAGACCTGGGAGTAGCCACTCCAATGCAGATGGACTCTCCAGATATTTCCACTTAGACAATGAAGACTCATCAGGTCATGGCTAGTCTTATTGTCCTTCGTTTGGGGGGGGGGGGTTGTGTAGGAAAGTACCATCTTGCCTGGCATGTTACTCCCATTTTTCACTGTATATATGTTGTTTTAGTTGTATGTGTCACTGGGACCCTGTTCACCAGGGCCCCAGTGCTCATAAGTGTGCCTGAATGTGTTACCTGTGTAGTGACTAACTGTCTCACTGAGGCTCTGCTAATCAGAACCTCAGTGGTTATGCTCTCTCATTTCTTTCAAATTGTCACTAACAGGCTAGTGACCAATTTTACCAATTTACATTGGCTTACTGGAACACCCTTATAATTCCCTAGTATATGGTACTGAGGCACCCAGGGTATTGGGGTTCCAGGAGATCCCTATGGGCTGCAGCATTTCTTTTGCCACCCATAGGGAGCTCTGACAATTCTTACACAGGCCTGCCACTGCAGCCTGAGTGAAATAACGTCCACGTTATTTCACAGCCATTTTACACTGCACTTAAGTAACTTATAAGTCACCTATATGTCTAACCTTTACCTGGTAAAGGTTAGGTGCAAAGTTACTTAGTGTGAGGGCACCCTGGCACTAGCCAAGGTGCCCCCACATTGTTCAGGGCCAATTCCCCGGACTTTGTGAGTGCGGGGACACCATTACACGCGTGCACTACATATAGATCACCACCAAAACTGCAACATAGTAACAAAGACGACTACTGCAACTCTGTAACGCTGATCCTGCCGCCTTCTCGACTGTTTTCCTGGTGGTGCATGCTGTGGGTGTAGTCTGCCTCCTCTCTGCACTAGAAGCTCCGAAGAAATCTCCCGTGGGTCGACGGAATCTTCCCCCTGCAACCGCAGGCACCAAAAAGCTGCATTACCGGTCCCTTGGGTCTCCTCTCAGCACGACGAGCGAGGTCCCTCAAATCCAGCAGCTCTGTCCAAGTGACTCCCACAGTCCAGTGACTCTTCAGTCCAAGTTTGGTGGAGGTAAGTCCTTGCCTCACCTCGCTAGACTGCATTGCAGGGAACCGCAACTTTTGCAGCTACTCCGGCCCCTGTGCACTTCCGGCGGAAATCCTTTGTGCACAGCCAAGCCTGGGTCCACGGCACTCTAACCTGCATTGCACGACTTTCTAAGTTGGTCTCCGGCGACGTGGGACTCCTTTGTGTAACTTCGGGTGAGCACCGTTTCACACATCCTCGTAGTGCCTGTTGCTGGCACTTCTACAGATGCTACCTGCTGCTAAGAGGGCTCCTTGTCTTGCTCGATGTCCCCTCTACCTCCTGGTCTAATTTGCGACCTCCTGGTCCCTCCTGGGCTACAGCAGCGTCCAAAAACGTTAAACGCACAATTTGCAGCTAGCAAGGCTTGTTGGTTTTCTTTCGACAGGAAAACACTTCTACACGACTCTCCACGGCAAGAGGAATCTGTCCACCAAAGGGAAAGTCTCTAGCCCTTTTCGTTCCTGCAGAAACCTCAGCTTCTTCTGTCCAGTAGAAGCTTCTTTGCACCCACAGCTGGCATTTCCTGGGCATCTGCCCATCTCCGACTTGCTTGTGACTTTTGGACTTGTTCCCCTTTTCCACAGGTACCCTAGATTGGAAATCCATCGTTGTTGCATTGTTGGTTTGTGTCTTTCCTGCATTATTCCTCTAACACGACTTCTTTATCCTTAGGGGAACTTTAGTGCACTTTGCACTCACTTTTCAGGGTCTTGGGGAGGGTTATTTTTCTAACTCTCACTATTTTCTAATAGTCCCAGCGACCCTCTACAAGGTCACATAGGTTTGGGGTCCATTCATGGTTCGCATTCCACTTTTGGAGTATATGGTTTGTGTTGCCCCTATCCCTATGTGTCCCCATTGCATCCTATTGTAACTATACATTGTTTGCACTGTTTTCTAAGACTATACTGCATATTTTTGGTATTGTGTATATAGATCTTGTGTATATTTCCTATCCTCTCACTGAGGGTACACTCTAAGATACTTTGGCATATTGTCATAAAAATAAAGTACCTTTATTTTTAGTATAACTGTGCATTGTGTTTTCTTATGATATTGTGCATATGACACTAAGTGGTACTGTAGTAGCTTCACACGTCTCCTAGTTCAGCCTAAGCTGCTCTGCTAAGCTACCATTATCTATCAGCCTAAGCTGCTAGACACCCTATACACTAATAAGGGATAACTGGGCCTGGTGCAAGGTGCAAGTACCCCTTGGTACTCACTACAAGCCAGTCCAGCCTCCTACACCACTCTACTCCATGACACCTGTGGCACACCACCCCACCCTGTGACACACCACTGCGCTGTGAACCACTTCACTATATGACACTCCATTCTATGCTACTCCTCTCTATGCCACATGACTCTATGCCACTCCATTGTATGCCACAACACTGTTCACCCTGACAATTTATGCCATGACACTGTGGGGGTCATTCTGACCCTGGTGGCCGGTGACCGCCAGGGTCACCGACCACGGGAGCACCGCCAACAGGCTGGCGGTGCTCCCGAGGGCATTCTGACCGCGGCGGTTCAGCCGTGGTCAGAAAGGGTAAACCGGCGGTCTCCCGCCGGTTTACCGCTGCCCCAGTGAATCCTCCATGGCGGCGGAGCGAGGATTCAGACACCCCCTACCGCCATCCTGTTCATGGCGGGAAACCCGCCATGAACAGGATGGCGGTAGGGGGTGCCGCGGGGCCCCTGGGGGCCCCTGCAGTGCCCATGCCTATGGCATGGGCACTGCAGGGGCCCCCGTAAGAGGGCCCCAAAAAGTATTTCAAATACGCGACGGGTGCAACTGCACCCGTCGCACCCCTGCAACTACGCCGGCTCAATTCTGAGCCGGCGTCCTCGTTGCAGGGGCATTTCCTCTGGGCCGGCGGGCGCTCTTTTGGAGAGCGCCCGCCGGCCCAGAGGAAATGTTTGAATGGCCGCCGCAGTCTTTTGACCGCGGTGCGGTCATTTGCCGGCGGTACCTTGGCGGACGGCCTCCGCTGTCCGCCAAGGTTAAAATCACCCCCTGTATGCCACAACACTGTATGATATTCCACTCTACACCACTCCTCTGTTTACCATTCCACTGTAGTCCACTGTATGACACCCCACTCCTCTATATGGCACGACAGTCCTCTCCACAACACTCCATGCCACTCAATTCTGCGACACGCCACTCCACTGAATAACAATGCCATTCCACTCTACAATAAACCAATCTACTCTACAATTTGCCACCCCACTTTATGGCACTCCTCTTTATTTCCTTCCACTCAAACACACTTGACAATATGCTCGTCTATGACACACCACTCCACTTTACTCCATGACATAACACAACACTCTACCTCACTCCACTCGACTCTGTGACACATTACCCCACTCTTTGCCATTCAGCTCTATGCATCTCCACTCTTCACCACTCAACTCTACACGACTCCACTCCTCTTCACTGTACGCCATGACACTTTATGCCACAACACTCTACAGCACTCCACTCAACAACACTACCTTCTATGATTTAACATACATTTTCTATTTAAAAAAAATACAATTTAATGATAAATACAAAGTTTAAAGATAAGTTACAGTTAGGAAAACTTCATTTATCATTTATATACGAAAGAAACTTAAGCTACACAAACATTTGAAATTCAAAAGTTATAGTTATAACTTAAAGTTATTATTTAGACCCCAGCCAAAACTACATAACTTATAGCCCCCCCCCATACAAAGTGTTGTAAACTGAACTTGCTGGACAGACTACATTAGCTACAACAAACACCCTTCCAAGCTTATAGTCTTTCATATTATATCACTTACACTATGTTACAACATAGCATTCATAGCCAGAAGGTAGTAAGAGTTAGGTTCTAGTTTCCATAGACAAAGCATTTTCTGTTTTGCTAATAAATTTGGCACTGTTTGACGAATCTTCATGAAAGCTTCCAAACAAGTTTGCCCCTCACTTCGGCTGCTTTCTATAAAGATTTGCAGTGATTCATCAAGCAGGGACCTAAATAAATGTGTTCATCGAATACCTATTATGATAATCCATGGGTACCTTGTTTGTATCCACTACTCGAAGCTCTGAAAAACCATTGGGGTCTAATTAAAGTGGTCTCTCTGATAGGCAAATCAGTGGGAAACTCTCCTTTTATTACCTATTATATTATTACCTATAGAAGATCTAGGTCCATTAAGGAGATGTTAGTACATAGTTTCCTGGAACCAGCTAATTCATCCACATGGCTCCTAGAATTAGGGGGTTTGTTTAAGTCTTTCTCAAGTAAGGCATGCAGAAACAGTCCCTGGAATGGCCAAACCGGAATTTGTGGTCTATGCCTTGCAATGTTGCTTTAATCAATTATGAATTACAAATAAGGAAATCCGGTGTCATTCACTGGCGTGGACAATTTAGAAAAAGTCTAGCGATGTAAACCGTCATTGTGGAAGATATTTTCTGCTATGTCCATGAATTATAGCTAGCACACAGGCTTGTTTGTTTGTTTGAGCTATGCATACAATGCATAGTATGCATCTGTATCTTTAAATTGCTTATTTTACATTCATGATCATGGATTCACACAAAGTCTGATTTTATGAAATAGCATTATTGTTAGACTTGCAATCCTTGGCGTGGTCTCCCCTAACTTCTTGCCTCTGTTCCCCAGCTTGTTGATGCGTGATGGACTCTGCTGTTGATGTTTTTTGTTACTCTGGGAATGTTACCACATTTTTCAATACAATTTTGGCATTTTTCCCCCATTTTTACTATTTTTTGTGTTTTTAGCCTCCTTCCAATTACTGACAAAAATGGTTGTGAAACCAATGCCGGATCCCATACAGCTAAACATTTCTGAAAAGTAGACACAATTCTGAATTCAGCAAGGGGTCATTTGTGTAGATCCTACAAGGTTTTCCTACAGGAAATAACAGTTGAAATAAAAAAAATCTTGAAATTGAGGTTAAAAAAAACAGCAATTTTTCCCCATGTTTTACTCTGTAACTTCTTTTTGCAATGTCAGATTTTCAAAAGTAATATACTGTTACATCCTTTGGCTGCGGGGACATACAGTGCTTGTAGGTTCATCAAGAACCCTAGGTACCTCGAGCCAATAAATGAGCTGCACCTTGCAATGGGTTTTCATTGTATACCGGGTATACAGCAATTCATTTGCTGAAATATAAAGAGTGAAAAATAGGTATCAAGGAAACCTTTGTGTTTCCAAAATGGGCACAAGATAAGGTGTTGAGAAGCAGTGGTTATTTGCACATCTCTGAACTCCGGGGTGCCCATACTAGCATATGAATTACAGGACATTTCTTAAATAGACATCCTTTTTACACACTGTCTTACATTTGGAAGGAAACAATGTAGAGAAAGACAAGGGGCAATAACACATGTTCTGATATTCTGTGTTCCCCCAAGTCTCCTGATAAAAATGGTACCTCACTTGCATGGGTAGGCCTAATGCCCGCAACAGGAAATGCAACATGAACACATCATATTTCTACATTGAAATCTGATGTGTTTTTTTAGAAAGTGTCTAGCTGTGGATTTTGGCCTATAGCTCAGTCGGCACCTAGGGATGCCTACCAAACCTGTGTATTTTTAAAAATTAAATACCTTGGGGAATCCAGGATGGGATGACTTGTTGGGCTTTCAGCAGGTTCTGTTACACAGAATCCTTTGCAAACCTCAAAATTTGGCAAAAAAACATTTTTTTCACACACACCTGTTTTTTGCAAAGTGCCAAGCTGTGGATTTAGGCCTCTAGCTCAGCTGGCACCTAACAAAACCTACCACACCTGGGCATCTCTGAAAACTTGACACTTAGGGGAACCCAGGATGGGGTGACTTGTGGGGCTCTCACCAGGTTCTGAGGGGAGCCACAAACTTCCATCTACCCAGCGTTTCCCTAGGTCTCCCGATAAAAATGGTACCTCACTTGTGTGGGAAGGCCTAGTGCCCACGAAACGAAAAGCCCCAAAATACTATGTGGACACATCAAAATGATCAAATACAAAACTACCTGTTTTTGCAGGGGGCACCTGCGTTTTTGGTCCTGGGCTCAGCAGCCATATGGGGAAACCTACCAAACCCAAACATTTCTGAAAACTAGACACCAGAGGGAGTTCAGGGAGGTGTGACTTGCATGGATCCCCCAATGTTTTCTTACCCAGAATCCACAGCAAACCTCAAATTTAGCTAACACAAAATCACATTTTCCCACATTTCTGTGTGGGATCATTGCACCAGCACAAATTTCCTCCCACCCAATGTTCCCTTCAGTCTCCCCGGTAAAAATGATACCTCACTTGTGTAGGTGGGCCAAGTGCCTGTGCCAGGGAGGAGTCAAAAACATGTCAAAAATGAGGGGGAACCAAAGCAAGTCCCAAAGGGCAGTTTCAAAATAAACATTTTTAGGCTGACAAGTAGGGCAGAATGTTTATTGGTATATTTGTGGATTCCTGCAGATTCCGGAAGGTTCCACCACAAATATGTGGGGAAAATGTGTGATTTCCAGCAAAGTTGGAGGTTTGCAGGGCCTTGTGGGTAAGAAAATGATGCGGGGTGCATGTGAAGCACACCACCCTGGACTCACCCGGATGTTTAGTTTTCAGATGTGTCTAGGTCTTGTAGATTTTTCTACATGGCAGCATCCCAAAGTCCGAAAAGTGAAGCCCTCACCATTCCAAGTGGGACGGTTTTGAGAGTAAGACAAATTCTCATGGCCCAGATGTAAAACCAAAACTAAAAATAATCAAATGTCCTCTTGCTTGCTGTGGGATAAGATGTTTTACTGTGTGGTCCGAGAGCTGAAAGACTGTTACCCCCTTCAGTTGGGGTGCTGAAAGGCTGTTAGAGAGCTGAAAGACTGTTACCCCCTTCAGTTGGGGTGGGGGTGTTATCATGCCCATACTGGTTGGTAACCCCACCCCACTATTATTTTTTAATTCCCTGGCATCTAGTAGGCTTTCTGCCCCCCGCCCCCGGGGAGTGGAGCAGGGGTAATTGCTCCATCTGCCCACTGGTAGGCAGAACAACTTTGCCCCCATTTGTTTGGGGTGCGGGTATGGCCATACCCCCAACCTCTTTTTATGAAAAAAATATTCCCGGCTCTACCCCCTTGGGGGCAGATGGACCTTACAACAATAGCGTGCTCTGCCCCCAAAGAGGGCAGAAATGGCCTAAAATAAATTTGCCCTCCAGGGGAGGGACCCTTGCCTAAGGGGTCGCTCTCCTTGTGTGAAATTGGCACAAAAAATAATCCCTAGTGTCTAGTGGTTTCTGCCCCTTTGGGGGTAGATTGGTCTAAGAAAAATAGGCCTTAGAAATGGGCTAAAATAAATTTGCCCTGCAGAGGAGCAACCCTTGCTTAATGGGTCGCTCCCCATCTGTAAAAAAACACCAAAAAAATCTCTGGTGCCTGGTGGTTTGTGCCCCCCTTGGGGGCGGATCAACCTAATTAATATAGCTGACTAGCCTCCAAGGGGGGCAGAAAAGACCTCATAAACAAATTTCCCCCTGGGGAGCGACCCTTGCCTAAGAAGTCGCTCCCCTTATCAATGTAAACAAAAAAATAATTCCCTGGTGTCTAATGACTTCTGCTCCCCCTGGGGGTAGATCAGCCTAATTAATATAGGCCGATCTGCCCCCGGGAGGCAGAAATGGCCTTAGAAAAAATGCTTTCCCCTTTGGCGAGTGACCCTTGCCAAAAGGGTCGCTCCCCTTATGGCAATAAAAAAAAAAAACACCCTGGTGTCTAGTGGCTTTTGACCCCCTGAGGGCAGATCGGCCTAATTAATATAGGACGATCTGCGCCCAGGGCGGCAGAAAAGGCCTAATAATAAAATTGCCCCCTGGGAGCGATCCTTGCCTAAGGGGTCACTCGCTTTATAAACATACATTTAAAAAAAAACATCCCTGGTGTCTAATGGCTTCTGCCCATCAGCCAAAGGGGCCGCTCCACTTATTTATTTACACAAAGTAAACAAAATCCCTTGTGTCTAGTGGGCATTCCTGCAGCCGATTGCTATGTGATCATGCTGCAGGAATGCTCAGAGAGACATGAAAAGAGAAAAAAATGCCTTTTCTTCCCTTTTCATGCCTCCATGACCTCCCCTGCCCCAGTACTGAGAAGAAACGAATCTAAGCGATTGCGCGCTGACTTCATCAGACTTTACTGGGGGGGAGTTGGGGGTGGAAGGAGAAGTGATTCCCCTTCCAGCCCTGCCCTGGGGGCTAGCGCTTCCCCCAAGGGCCGGTACAATGACGTAATGGTTACATCCGTGGTGCCTCAGCACTGCTCCACCGGGCATAACCATTACGTCCTTGGTGGGGAAGGGGTTAAATCACTGTTGCTTCTAATTGTGTTTATATTTGTTGTCAGCACACTCACTACAAAAGCCAAACTCTCAATGTGGTTGTATTTTCAAAACCAGTACAGGAGAATAGAGATAAGTGGCCACATTTGCTGTACATTTATTTGTAGAGGAACGCTTTCATTTGACAACATGACAAGTTATCAGTAAATTTTACTATGATGAGTTAGAGGATAAAAAATGCCAGCCAGAGCAATACAGAACAAGTTAGAATTAGTGTCAATTCCAGAAGAACTTTGACAATTAAATATTTATGAATCAATTCTCATACAAACTATACATCCTTTTCAAACAGTAGTATGTATGGAACCAAAGACTGGGAAACTACTACTGAAAGCGCTACAGAAAGGCCTTAAAGGAAGAGTTGTCTACTTCCCTTTAGATTTTAAATGGAATGTTGAAACTGTAGGTGAGACATATTGATGAACCCCTTATCATTCTAGTAAATGGTGTGGCTGCAAAAAAAAAAATCTGGCCAGTGTTAGTAGATTGACTAAAGTGAAAAACGCGACATTATACCTGAAACAAAATAATATCTATTACAAACATGTCCACATTATTGGAAAGGTAAGCTCTATGGATGATGAAAGTTACCAACCAGTGGATAGGTTGGAAAAGTGGTTAGATGCAAATCAATAGAAATATACGATCACTGTATTATCCATAAACTTTATTCCAAAGAAGTTATTGGTGTTGCTATTGATCTCTTCTAAATAAAGCAAAAGGAGCTCCTTTGAGTGGTTGGTAAAAAAGTTTAGAAGCGCTCCATTTTCCACACCTATTTCCCACTGAAGTAGGTGGTCGACATGATGACCACTCTTTACAAATACCAGCAGCAGAATACAGGTCAACTAGACTATATTCAGAGGACCCTAGATTTTGTCATTGTATTACATACATATTCCATCTATTATCTGAGAGTTACTTGCCTAGACTATCATATGGTGTAAACCAGTGGTTCTCAACTTTTTGACTCCTTAGGACCCCCAATGAATCATTACTGGAACCCGGGGACCCCCAAGCAATTTGGGCAATTTAAATTTCAAACATTACAACAGTAATCCACAAAAAACTTACTAAGTACACACCAAACAAACACGCAAATTACTAAAGATATAATTCTTTTACATTGAAAAAAGTGCAAAAATGTAAACATTTAATTGGGAAGGTTGGCGCTGCATCTTGGTGACTAACTTTTCAATGTTTGGCTTTATTTAGGAAAGATGAATCCTGGGGTCAGATTCCACATTGCTAGAGCGATATCTGTGTTTATTTTTTAGGTATTTAAGATCCGAGAAAGCTTTTTCACATAAATAATTGCTGGAGAAAGGAAGTAAACCATGAGGGTCTCCCATCCCATCCCTCCTTAGCAGCTCTGTCACATGCAATTCACTTATTTTATAGCACCTCCCATACCACCGTAGGGTGTCAGGGCACTTTACAGCAGACTACAAAATGTAGGATTCACATGTAACCCACGCTGGTAGGCATTTTCTAAAAGTGCTTGGTCTGGATATGCACAAACGCAGGATTCAGAACACAACACAGTGGTTAACGATGACTGAAATAATAAGAATGTATTTCTACACAAGCAAACCTTTTTAGTAGCATAAGGAAAATGAAAGACTGGGAAAAAAACAACTTTCTAATTTGTGCCATGCAGTTTGCATGCAGCTCTTTAATGACAGTTCATAGCTCACTGTGCTAGATTATGATTATGAATTGCACAGTAACAAAAGAATCCCTATAACGAAAGCAATAACCCACTGTGCCATGCACATAAAATACAATTCTTTGCATGATGCACCTTCTCAACCATCTGTGCTACTTTTGAGTCAAAACTGCCACTGCCCAAAACTCTCATTCCTCTTCAGCAGGTACAATAATCACTAGAGTAATCTTGACGCTTTTATTTTTGCTGTACATGTGCTTTTAAAACTAGCAAACAAAGGAAGTAATAAATATAAAAACACGCTCACTGTCAGAGGCCCCAGCTGAAAAAGTGCCTTCCTCCCAGCCCTGGCCTGCAGACCACCTGGGAATGTGTCACGGACCCCAGGTTGGGAACCACCGCTGTAAATCACACATTAAAGACAGATGTTTAATGACAAACTCTCTCCGCAAGGGACTTTGTTGACAAAATTCAAGGTAAGGATGAAAAGTAGGAAAACAATTTGAGAAATTTGATAACATGTCAATGTGAAACCAGCTAGTATTGGGATCGTCCTCATGGAAAACTTAAATGTGCTTTGCGAAACTTAGGTGCACCTACTTGGTTTCTGACACTCAGTTATGTAGAGTACGAGTGGGATGATTTACTTTACTTTTTAAGAGAAGCAAACTGAAACATTAAGGACTTCAATGTGAAGACAGCAAAAGAAATGTGCTCTTTGATGTTTCTAATGTTTGTTGATATTTCAACCACAGGTTTCCACCCATGCTGTCATTCATCTGCAACAAAAGATATACTCCTCTTGGTGAAGATACTGATTTCTTTTGGCGTAAATTGTACCAAGCAAGATGTGCTCCTCATATTCACATGATGTTATATATGCAAGATGCTTCGATATTTGGAATAGAGAGTGATGACTGTACTTTATTTAGTAGAGCATGATGTCACATGCACCATCCGGAAAGACAATGATGAAAAATGTCTAGGACAAAATGTCCTATGCTTTCAGACACATAGATGTGGCAAGTACTTTCATCAAAAATACAGATACAAGGTTTTATTTGTGCTTTCCAAGATCTGTAATTTCCAAAGGAAAAGTCAACAGCTTTTTATCTGCAGTGAGACAAACACTGACATGAAAATCACTGAAAAACACATACCACCTTCAAAGAACAGTAGCTTCCAAGTGTATTAATGACTATAATCCTGTGACTCTAAAAATGTGGAATTCAAATATGGATATACATTTGTTGCAGACCCCTCCATTGCTGTTGCTCGTTATGTCACTTTGTACATTATAAAATCGGAAAAGACAGATGCAGGAGATATGGGATGAGATTTCTGCTGAAAAGTCTCTAACCAAGAAATTGCACAGTTTCAGCTTGAAAGTGCTTTTACATAGGGGGATAGGCTTCTATGAATGCTGTGATCGGGTGATCTCATCCAGTTTGTACTCAAAGTCAATGGGGAATTGTTTGGGTAAGTCTAGGCCTTGCAAGCATGTGAAACAAAGACTTGAAGTAATTCCTGGAAATTCAGTACCTAGCAGAGTTTGACAGGAAACCAAAATGTTGGATACTTAGGGCCAGATTTAAAGAAATGTGGTGAGCGCGGTGCTGCGCCAAATTTGAAACGCAGGGATGCGCTGTATTTAAGGGAATGCGGTGGAACCCCTGCATTTCCCCCTACGCGGGTGCTAAATTTAGCTCCAGCGTTAACGCAGGCATCCTTGCACCATCGTGCAAGAATGTCTGTGTTGAGGGGTTTGATTGTTTATGTGCAGGAAGGTGTTCACTAATGCCGTTTTGGCACTTCTGTATATGCTGCACAATGCAGCACACACAGAAGTGCCAAAAGTCATTTTCAAATGATTGTTTATGTGCTGGAAGGGACACCTCCCGGCGCATAAACAATCATTTCTGGCAACTTGCTTTGTCTATGCATACAGCAGAATGCAGCACGCATAGTGTTAGAAATGGGGTTTCTGGTTGGCTAGGGTATGCACCTCAGCAAGGCAGAACTTACCCACTCTAGTCAGGGCAAGGGAGTTACACGTCCACGATAACCCCTGCTCACCCCCTTGGTAGCTTGGCACGAGCAGTCAGGCTTAACCCAGAGGCAATGTGTAAAGCGTTTGCACAACACACACAACACACGTGACACAATATCCCCACCACAAAGGAAACACAACACCAGATTATATGAAAATATACTGTATTGTACACAAGGCAATTATCAGACCAAACATCACATATCAGTACTATCCTGCTACCTTAGCAGTTGTCAGAACGTTACACATTAGTTACTCTGCAACCTAGCAGTAGTCACACATAACACACAGGTTACTCAGTATTCTGCAACATAAGCAGAAGTCAGGAAAACACGTTATTACATCACAGCACTTGTCATAAGAATATCATAAAATGCCCATAGTAGGAACATTAGAAAACATATGGGAAGTTAGAAAAACATATTAGCAAGCATGTCCATAAAAGGAACATTTGCATACACATATGTAAAAACATCAAACGCAGGTAGGTAATATATGAATCAAACAAAAGTCTGTAGAAAGAACTTTGGATTGCAACTATATTGGTCCTTTAAACAGTACCTGTGTGGATGAAGGCACCTCCAGTGCCTAGAAGGCAAACAATGGGGCCCCCGGCGCTCCTATGCGCAAAACGGGGGCCTTCCTTATACTCTGGGGTCAGAGGAGGGCACCACGCACCGCCTACGGTTTAATGACAGGCCCCTCCCGGGACCCACGATCTCTGGGGGTCCCACCGGGCCTCCACTGGCCCTTCCACCAAGGGGGGGGGCCCACAATAATTCCCGTTTTACCTAACAGCAGAAAAGGAGCGTCCTCCTCCTAACGCAGAGGCCAGGGGGCACTCCCCGCGCCTTCCCCTGGTCCTGCCGTGAAGCCACAAGAAGTTCGGACCCCTCCTGGGGCCCGAGCAGACACTCACCTGCACCCGATGCGGTGCGCAAGTGTTCTTCCAGCTTTCCGGGCCGCTGCGGTGATCTTATTTAAAGAGGCACAATGCAGCAAGGAGCCTACGAGCTCCCAAGGCTCCATAAGCGCGCTGCAATCAGCGCTATGGCAGCCGCAACCACAGAGAAGCACCCCTCGTGAAGAAATGGATGCAGGGGTTAGTGGCCACAGCACCCTGCCCCTGGGGAGCAGAATCTTAAGACAAGGTCTTCAGGTGGAGGGCCCAGCTACAGGCCAGCACAAGGGAAAGGCAGCAAGTGGCAACTCCTTCACAGTGACCAGGCAGGTCACAGGTCAGCACAGCAGCAGCAGTCCATGGCGGTTCCTGGTGAGTCCCTTCAGCCTTTGGTGTCCAGTTCCAAGATGATTCCAAGAGTCTCCAAATTGTGGGGAAAATTCCCCTGTACTTATAGTCAGTTCTTACAGTGTTTTACTATGGTAGGGAGAGGAGGTTCCAGCCAGTCACAACTGGTTCTGGGAGTGCCCCCTCTCTCCTTTCAGCACAGGCTCCAAACATCAGTGGGGGGTAAACGACCCTATTGTGCGAGGCCATGGCACAGTCTTTACAAATGCAGGTGTGCCCCGCCTCTCCCTTCTCTCAGCCCAGGAAGACTATTCAGAATGCAGATGCACCTCTGTGACACCTCCACCCTCCCTGTGTACAGGCTGTCTGAAAAGTATGCACAAAGCCCCAACTATCACTCTGCCCAGACGTGGATTGGAGTCAAGCTTCAAAACATCAGAGTCGTAAGCACAGATAAACGCGCACTTTCGAGAAGTGGCATTTCTGTGATAGTAATAAAAAATACACCCACACCAGTAAGCAGCATTTATTATCACCATCACAACCATACCAAACACGCCTACGCTACCCCTCACAAATCAGACAATACCCCTTACACATAAGGCAGGGCATTTCTAATGCAATCCTATGAGAAGGCAGCACTCACAGCAGTGAGACACCAAGTTAGGCTGTTTGTCACTACTAGGACAGGCCATGCAATATGGCACATGTCCTGCCTTTCTACATACATGGCACCCTTCCCATAGGGCTAGCTACGGCGTATCTTAGGGGTGACTTACATGTAGTAAAAGGGGAGTTCTGGGCCTGGCAAGTAAATTTAGATGCCAGGTCCCTGTAGCACAAAACTGTGCACACAGGCCCTGCGCTAGCAGGCCTGAAACAGGTTTGAAAGTCTACTTCAGTGGGTGGCACAAGCAGCGCTGCAGGCCCACTAGTAGTATTTAATTTACAGGCCATGGGTATAAAGATACCACTGTACAAGGGACTTATAGGTAAATTAAATATCCCAATTAGGTATAAGCCAATCATACCAACTTTAGATGGGAGAGCACCTGCACTTTAGCACTGGTCAGCAGTGATAAAGTGCTCAGAGTCCTACAGCCAACAGCGAGAGGTCAGAAAAACCAGGAGGAAGGAGGCAAAAAGACTGGGGATGACCCTGCGTAAGGCAAAAAGTCCATCACATAGAAAAAGCAAAAAATGAGGAGGAATAAAAGTATTCCTCCTTGTTGCGCCTTGCTAACGCCACCCCTGGGGGTGGCGTTAGATTTTGGCACTGTCTCAGGTTTACGAAATTTCATAACTCTGAGGCAGCATCAAAATGCAGTGGGTGTTGCTGTGGGCAGCAACACCCATTGCTTGCCCCTTCCACGCACAGTGATGCTTGGGAAGGGGCTGTATTTACAAGGTGGCATTAAGCCACAAAAAGTGGCTTAACGCTACCTTGTAAATATGGAACTGTGCATAATGCCACAAAAAGTTACGCTCCTGTGGAGCTAGGGGCCTATAAATACGGCCCTTACTATCCAAGAAGGAGTCCATGCCTTGAAAACATATGACTTTAAAAGATACTTCAGCACTATAGATATAGAAACAATGTAGCAGAAAAAGTAGATGAAGGGAAATATTTAGTAGTCGGCTACAACGGTTGTGTGGTTAGACACACAGAAGGAAGTTTAATAAACCACAGAAAAATTAGGGCGTGATTTAGATTTCAGCAGATGGGTTACTCCGTCACAATGGTGATGCATAGCCCGTTCGCTGAAATCTAAACCTCATTATATTCTATGGTATTCATATACATCACAGTTGCAATGGTGTAACCCATCCACTGAAATCTAAATCAGACTACTAGTTGCCAAATGCCAGAAAAAAGAGAGTTTTTCTGTTTGTCACTCCTGCAGCTGTTCAAGCATTTGCGTACTGAATTGGATTTAGCCAGACAGTTTGACTGCTACAAAGACTCTTTCAATGCTGTGAAAGACAGCATTCAGGTGTCAGTCTTTTCCAAATACATATCAAATGATGAGATTAAACAGGAGTAAACAATTGCTGCTCTGATAGCCAAGGACAGCTCACAAAACATCAAAATTTCAGGACCTCTAAGTCAGGATCCTCTTGGACAACCAATTATTGAAAATTAAGCTGCCATAGCCATGAATGGGGTGGAGACTAAAATGCAACAACCAAGAAAATGTTGATTTGAAGAAACTGAATGACGAACAGAAAGAAATAGATATGGAGGCAAAAGAGAAGATAGAGCGTGGATTCCTCCACAAGAAAAATGAATGTAAACGCTAATCATTCAAACCAATACTAATATACATCAGTGGTCAGCCTGGCACCGGGAAAAGGACTGCTGTCTCAAATTAGTTGTGTATTGTGATAGCACCAACTAGATTAGCTGCACACAACATCAAAGGAATTACTCTAAAACTACTATTTATGCTACCTGTAGAACTTGACAATAAACTGGAGTACCAGATGAAGCCTGTCATGAAGTTTCAAGAGTGCTGAAGAAACTGAAACTTTTAATCATCGATGAGGTGAGCATGGTTTCAAACTCAATGCTTGTATTTGTACACTTGAGAATGCGACAGTTATTAAAAACTGACTATGACGTGCTGTTTGGAGGGAAGCACTTCATTGTGTTCGACGAAGTACTCCAAATTACCCCATCAAAGGACAGCCTGTGTTGAAGACACTTCTCCATGATGAAACTCACTATTCCAGGCAGAGTATTGGAAATGTAAACATTTGACTAAACTTCCAATACAAGGAACTACTTTGGAATATGCATCAAGCATTTGATATGGAATATGGAAATATTCTGAACGATATTAGAGAAGGAGATCTCACAAAAGATAGGAAATGTTGCTTAGAATGACGACTGATAGAGAAACTATTTCCTGAAAACAAAACAGAAGCACAGCTAACATACAATTTCACTGAAGAAGGAAAATCCATTATCTGCTTAATGCCTGCACTTCACAAGTGCTCCTGTTTTATCAAACAATTGCTAAAACTGTAGAAAGAAGAAATTTGGAACTTACAGCAATAGACAAAATGGAACACCAGGGGGTGACATTACTTCTAAGTAAAAAACTTCAAGCAAAATTAGATTAATTGGAGAAGTGTGTTTCCTGAGCTGTGGGATGGGAAAAGCATTGACATGTTTGCAAAAACTGTAGAGTAATTTTGCTGTATAATTTAAATGTTGAGGATGGATTAGTTCATGGTGCTGTTAGTAAAGTAATTGATTTTATTTCATTTCCTAACAGAAATGTGGTTAAATAGCTAGTGATTAAATTTGATCAGGTTGATGGCATAAAACAAATTGCAAGGTCCGTTGCAGGTTTCTTGCTTGTGAAAGAATGTCCAGAGGAAGCAGTTCCCAGTTTCTCTAGTATAGACTGTGACTATTCATAATTCTCAAGGTTTCAGTGTAGTTGCAGTATTCATTAATATCATTACTACTGTCTTCAAGGAAGGTATGTCATATGTAGCCTTATCACAAGTTAGAATATTGTTCTGTTTGTATCTTGAAGACTTTGATGATAGAAAAGTACAACCAACTGAGAAGTAGTTATGTCCCTCATTTAAGACAGTAACCAAAACAAACATATTAAGAAAAAAAAACTGACAATGAAGGTGATATTGTTGTTTGCCAGTTGTCAAATCCCTCTGATGTCCACTGCTATGCCAATGTGGTTCTCAATGCACTGTTCTCTTTATCGCATGTTGTATTGAACAGAGAAAAGACAAGCGATTGTGCTCTACACTGTGTGCTTTGTTAGAACACCGGTACAGTATTAGAAGTAAAAACATGTTGTGCATCTCACATTCAAGACCTTGAGGACCTGTGCACTGGATCTGAACACTTTATTCAAAACACTCAAGAAGATGCACAATAATTTCTAATGGTAATCTTTGGCATTTTAGAAGAAGAGACAGTACCTATTGACAAATTATTTGGATTTGGTTGCTCATGGAACCATGAGTTTGAAAATGTGTCTTCTAGATCAGCTACTGAAATTGTTTCTGAAAGATTTATTTACCTAACACTACCTGATTGCAAAACTGTACATTTTGACAGGTTGTTTCAAGATGCTTCACAGAACCATACCTGCAGAAAATGTCACTCAGATCTTCTATCAACTTTGCATATACGAAGAAGTGGCAAATATCTTATTCTGAGGCTATCGCATTGTATAGAAGGTGGAAGTAAATTGGAAACACAAATTACATGTTTTAAATCAAGACAAATATATTTTTCTGGAAAAACATATACCACTGTGGCTATTATTTTTATAAAGGAGTAAGTATTGCGTCTAGACACTTTAACATCTATTTAAAAAACTCCAACTGGATGTACAGAATGTAACAACAGCAATCAGGCATTCAAGGCAAAACTGCCATTTAAACTACTGAATTCCTATCTTATGTTGTTGAACCCACATTTTAATGAAGACTATCACTGAAAAAATGAAATAATATAATTGTGGCATTCATAATACAACTATTTATCACATTATACAGCCTACCAGAGGTGATGTCTATATAAAGGAACCAATATCCTGGTATGCAGTTAATAGTAAAATGAAACACCGCACATGGCAACAAATTAGGAACAGTTATTATAAACTAAAAACCAGGGCAAAACAATATTTTGTGAAGAAAGTAATACTTCTAAGGTTATTATCTTTTTTGAAGGAGTTATTATTACCTCTGGATAGTGCATTTTGTTTTTTAAAACTAAATCCAGGTGGATACAATATGAGAAGAATGTCACAATCAAACAGATATTGCAACATTACCTACCAAGTTACAAGAAGGATTACAAATGGAAAACTGAAATACTCTAGTTGTAGTTTATGGATTACCAGACTTTATGACATCATACAGCCTACCAAGGATGATGTCTTTATAGGGCTCTCCACATGCTGCTGTCCTTTATAGAAATCAATTCTATTGCAACACTCAATTAAAACGCTTTTAATTTTACGATATTTTAAAATATTATTCGGCTAAATCAATCAGCCAAATAATTGTAGTTAGTGCAATGAATAGTGTCACTACTTTACACTGACATACTATGCAGTTCTGAGTTTTTTATACAATCTGTGTTTTTCCCAACTGTTCAATGTTGATTCTTTGTGCAACACATCATTTATGGTGTAAAATTATGGAAGCGGAGAACAACAAAAAAGGGAAAATTAAATACTTAAATTGAACATATGGTCACTTGAAATCATTGTAAAATGTGTAGTGCTTTATTATTAACATGAAAAATTACATTTCAGAAATGTAAACTTTACTGTGCAAACTTCTTGCATCTAACATTAAGTTATATTTATGTTTCCTCCCTTTTACACAGATCTAGGGAACCATATATTGCAGTAATGTAGGTGATTAATAACATCTTTACCATTTATACTGCATCCAATAAGACACCCAGGCAGACATTAGTGTATACACTGACACAACCAGGTATACACTGAGACATCCAAGCACAAACTGATGCATACACTGACATACCAAGGCACACACTGATGCATACACTGTCACACCCAGGCACACACTGACATACTCATACATACACTAATGCATACACTGACATTCCCAGGCACACATTCACGTATACACTAACATACACAGGCACGCACTGATACATATACTAACATACCCATGCACATACCCATCATACGCTAACACTCCCAGACACACACTGAAGCATGCACTGACACACTCAGGCACACACTCATGCAAACACTCACATTCGCAAGCATTCACACATGCATACACTGACCCACCCAGGCACAGACTCATGCAAACAGTGACACACCCAGGTACACACTGATGCATAGACTAACCCACCCAGGTGTACATTCAAACATACTCTAACACACCCAGACACACACTGATGCATACACTAACACATCCAGGCAGAGATTCAAGCATGCATTGACATATCCAGGCACACATTGACGGATACACTGACACAACCAGTCACACACTCATGCATACACTGGTACACCCAAGCACACACTGCCAAATGCACTAACACATTCAGACACAAACTGATGCATATACTGACATGCCCAGGCACATGCTCATGCATACATTGACACACCCAGGCACACACTGATTCATACACTAACACACCAGGAACATGCGTATACTGACATACCCAGGCACACTGATGCATACAGTGACATACCCAGGCACACACTGATGCATACACTGACATGCCCAGACACACACTGACGCATACACTGACACACCCAAGCACACACTGATGCATACCAAACACACCCAGGCACAGACTCATTCATACACTTTCATCAATACAATGACATAACTAGGCACACACTCATGCATACAGTGACACACCCAGATACACAGTGATGTATACACTAAAACACCCAGGTACATACTCATACATACAGTGACATACTCAGGCACACACTCATGCATACCCTGATGCACCAGGAATACACTCATGCATACACTAACATACACAGACACACACTCATGCATATACTGACATACCCAGCCACACATTCATGTAACACTAACACACCCAAGCACACACTGATGCAAACATTAACATACCCAGGCACACACTCAAGCATACACTCACAATCTCAGGCATATACTCATTCATACAGGGTCCCACCCTGGCACACACTGATGCATACACTGACCCACCCAGGCACACACTCATGCATAGATTGAAATAACCAGGGACCTAGATGAACACAACATATAGCATTAAAGTAAGAAAAAAAGCAGTTCTTTTCAATTTAGTTAAACCTTTTTGATGCATTTTTTTTTAATGCACCTAAAAAGGTGCAAAACTGTAGAAAAAAAATAGCCAAAAGGAACAGGCTTTCTAACTAAAAAGCACACGGGAAAAACTTGGAAGCAAACAAGAAAAAAAGATAACATGAGTTGTTATTAATTGCATCCAAATATTCTGCCCCTGATGTCTTTAAGCAGACTGGCATGTGGCATCTCAAGCAGTGGGTCATCATGTGTCCTAGGTTAGGACACACAGCAGGAACAATGATGATGGCTGAGGTGGATGGTGCAGGCAAAGTGACTGTAGATGTTAAAGCACCAGCAGTAGTTACTCTTTCGGGTCGCATTCTCAGCTATGCCCTTTCGTGGATTTTTTTTAATCCTCTTCCCCACTGAGGGCATTGTAAAAAAATAGCACACCTCCATCTGTCTTTTAGGTGGATGGCTGTGCTCTTCCTCATTTTCCTGGACCAGTACATGATCCTCTTCTTGAGTAGAAGGATTAAATGCAGTCATAATTTTGAAATCTGGACTTCTGAGCACCTGAAGCCCCAAAAGCAGCATGTCAATATGATTCAGTGTACCTGTCTGCACTGTTCAATAGAAAATAACAGGTTTTGGGTGTTTTTTTTTTTAAAAGGTGTGCTTCTTTTCAGGCAAATCAAAAAGAAATGTTTGCATGTGTCATCGTATGAATTTACGGTTCAAATCTGTAGATTCGCGAAGTGGCGAAAAATCTAAGTTGCAGGAGTAATCCTAAAAACAAATATACAAATGACATAAATATAGCCTCAAATATGTCCATACTGACCTCCTTCAATAAATTAGTGTACATCTACATTTTTCAAATTTTCGCTGAATGTGCAAATTCAAATTCATAAATACATTGCTATCACCTGATCAGAATGAGAAACCAAAGAGTTTGATGTAGTCCCGCCTTGGTTCGGTCCTGCGGATGATCCGTGGATCCAAACAAATATTGAAAAAAACCAAAACTTATTTAAACTAATTCAAACAATTTACTACATATCGCTCTTAAAACCTTTTACAATTTATTGTTACTAATAAAATGAATGTAATTATTATTAAAAATAATATTTTAAAATACAAAATAGCAAAACAATGCACAAAAAATGAAAAAATACTATTAGACTTTATATCGCAAAAAGTTTAAAAGCTTAAAAAAACAAAAACAACTAAAAAAATAACAAAACAATTAAAGTATTTAAGCACCTTAAAATTTATAAATACAATTTTGTAAAAAACATTAAAACATCACTAAAAACAACTATAAATAAAATGTAATAATTACATGACATAAAATTTAAAAAACGTAGAAATTCACTGAAAAATACAAAAGAAAGGTTACATGGCCATTATAGTTAGGAAATTATAATTAAAAAACCTTAGAAATTAACTAAAAAAAATAGGTTACAGAGACATTATAGTTAGACTCACATTTCAAACGTGCAAAATCAAAGAAATTCAGCAGTTATAGTTAACTCACCTAACTATAACTTAAGGCGCCATAATGCACTGCTTAAGACGTAACATATTACATCCCTCATGACATGGTCAGTGATATCACTGATGACATAATCCACAGGACACACACACACCCAGTCACACAGCCACATAACCACTCACACCTATACAACCACTCACAATTGCACACAAACACTCACGCACCCACTGACACACCCACACTTTCACTTGCACATCAACTTACACACTCATACAACCACTTGCACACTCACTATCACACACTCACAACCAGTCACACACCCACTCAAAAACCCACTCTCACACCAACTCACACATCAACACAGCTACTGAATCTCCCACTCACATACCGATAGCACCACTTACATACCCACTCACCTCACACACTAATCTACAACTCACACACATATTCACACACCCATACAAACACACACACTCATACAGCCACTGATAGAGCCACTCACAAACCAAAAAATACACTCACAACCCATTTCACAGACCAACACAGCCACTTACACACCCACTGAAAGACCTATACAGCCACTCACAAACCCACTTACACATCCATACAGAGAATCACAAACCCAGTCACACACCACTGCAACCACTCAGAAACTCACTCACACATTTATAGAGACAGTCTCACAGCCACTCAGCAGCTTACTATGGGGGTCATTTTGACCCTGGCGGTACGGGACCGCCAGGGCTAAAACGACGGAAGCACCGCCAACAGGCTGGCGGTGCTTCCAGGTGTATTATGACCGTGGCGGAAGCGCCGCGGTCGCACCACCGGGGACGGCGGTATTCTGCCACTTTTGCCCCAGCGGTTTTAATCCGCCTGGGCAGCGCTGCTTGCAGCGCTGCCCAGGGGATTATGAGTCCCCGACCCACAGCCTTTTTCTGGCGGTGTGCACCGCCAGGAAAAGGCTGGCGGAACAGGGAGTTGTGGGGCCCCTGGGGGCCCCTGACAGTGCCCCATGCAGCTTTTCACTGTCTGTTATGCAGACAGTGAAAAGCGCGACGGGTGCAACTGCACCCGTCGCCCGGCCGCAACACCGCCAGCTCCATTTGGAGCCGGCTCCTATGTTGCAGCCGTGATCCCCGCTGGGCCGGCGGGCGGAAGCCAGGTTTCCTCCCGCCAGCCCAGCGGGATCTCCAAATGGCCGCAGCGGGGGTGCGGCCGCATTGGCGGCCGCATGGCGGTCAGATCTTGGCAGGCGGCTGATGCCGCCAGCCAAGGTCGTAATGACCCCCTATATCTCTTAAAGTCTCTGAAACATTTACAAAAAACTCACTGGATGCTGCCATCAGTGATGTAATTTGTAGTGCATTGCAGAGGCGTATGTTATAGTTAGGTGAGTTAACTATACCTGCAGAATTTCTATGGTTTTGTATGTTTGAAATGTAAGCCTAGCTATAACTATAACGTCCCTGCAACCTATAGTTTATAAAAATATAAACTAGATGATTGGTATCAACACCAGTTACTTAATCTTGAGGAATACAAGTTTCTGAAGAAGGAAAATCCAACTTTACCAACAATTTATTTTTTACCAAAAATTCACAAGTCCTTAATTAATCCACCAGGCAGACCAATAGTCTATGCATGTGACTCACTCTATGAAAGAGTATCTGTTTATGTAACCTATCGTTATGACATTGAGTTCAGACATAAAGGACTCTGGTGATTTATTGAAAATTCTGACGAATGTAGATTGGAGTGATGAAAATGTATTGGTTACCATTGATGTAGTCTCTTTGTACACATCTATCAATCATGATATTGGTTTGAACGCGTGTGAATAGTTTTTAAGACAAAGAAACATTGCTGAATGAACATTCAAAAATGTTATTGTCTATGAGAGATATGTGTCTTAAAAATAATATATTTATGTTTAATCATGAAATCTATCAACAAATATGTGGGACAGCAATGGGGATTTCCCTTTCTCCAAATTGTGCCAACCTAGTAATGGGTTGGTGGGAGAAAGAAGTAGCATGGGGCAAAGAAAATTATGTATATATCGATAAAGTTGCCCTATGGGTACGTTTCATTGATGACCTGTTTATCATCTGGCATCGCTCACAGGAAGAATTTAAGACATACTTTTCAAATCTAAATAGAAATGACAAAGGATTACAATTCACATGCAATATGAGTAAAACTTTGATTGATTTTTTTGGGCATCACAATTTATGTGGAGAATGATAAATTAGAAACAACAGTCTTTCGAAAGGAAACTGCAACAAATAGTATATTGCATGGGAAAAGTTTTCATCCCAAATCATTAATAAAAAGTATCCCATATGGCGAACTGGTTAGAATGCGAAGAAACTGCTCCAGTGAAAGGGAAGTGCAATTAAAATGTAAGGAGACTATATCTAGGTTCAGACGAAGAGGATACAATAATAAAATGCTAGCAAAGAACTTAGAAAGAATGAAAACTGTTAATCGGGATGAGTTGTTATTTTCAAACCATTCCAGTGCAAAGGAGAAGTCATTTGAATAGAACAGAGTAAGGATGATAATGAATTATACTAAGGAAAGTGGCTTGATAAAGAATATAGGGGGTCATTACAACATTGGCGGTAAAAGCCGCTTACCGCCGTGCAGAAGACCGCCAACACACCGTCATTATGACCCAAAGCCCGGAATCCGCCAAAATCTAGACACCCACACAAGTCCGCCACACCAAAGGTCAGTGATAAACTGGTGATACGAAATCCTCCACACAATCAAGACCCACAAATCCGCGCGGTGGTCTTTCAACCGCTGTATTCCATTGGCGGTACACACCGCTGCGCTCAAAATAGACACACTTATACAAAACACATCCACATTGGACAATTCGAAATACACACACCTGATACACATACACACACCACTCCCACACACCCAATACAATATAAAACACACACCCACATCACCCACAAACCCCCACGACAACAATTGCGATGGAAGGCCACAGAGAGACACCACCATCTACAAACGAGCATCCACAGGCACTCAACACCATCACCCACATAACATCCACACACCTCACACAACACACCACTAAATATCACAACACACACCACCCCACACATCACACACACCACCCCATGGCACGGCAAAGACACCCCAGGTTCTCTGAGGAGGAGCTCAGGGTCATGGTGGAGGAAATCATCCGGGTAGAGCCACAGCTATTCGGATCACAGGTGCAGCACACCTCCATAGCTAGGAAGATAGAGCTATGGCGAAGAATCGTGGACAGGGTCAACGCAGTGGGACAGCACCCAAGAAATAGGGATGACATCAGGAATAGGTGGAACGACCTATGGGGGAAGGTGCGTTCCGTGGTCTCAAGACACCACATCACTGTACAGAGGACTGGCGGCGGACCCCCACCTCCTCCCCCACAACTAACAACATGGGAGGTGCAAGTCTTGGCTATTCTGCATCCTGAGGGCCTCGCAGGAATAGCTGGAGGAACGGACTCTGGTAAGTCAAATCTTTACTACTATATCCCCCACCCTACCTGCCATCACATACCCCCACCCTTGCCCTCACCCCATCACTCCTACTCCTCACACATGTCACAATATCACAAATCACCCATCCCAACACCAAGCCCTGCATGCAACACCAAAGCATGGACACCCATCACCAACACTTGGCCACTGCACATACCCATACATCCCCCTAACCCATCATCACACAAGGTCCTAACAGGAATGCTAGCACTGGGGTGCACGGTCATCCACCCATTGCACACCATGGCACACATAGATGTATAATCATGCTTTTACCCCACTGCAGTACCCCTACCCAACGTCACCGGACAGGAGGGTCCAGACATGTCCACTCCACCCACAGAAGAGACCCACAGTGATGACAGCAGCTCTGTCCAACTGGATCTAGACAACCTGCCCGGCCCATCTGGGACCTCGGGACAGTCGGTTGCCCTCAAAATGGCACAGGCCACTACAGAGCTACCCCCCTCTGGAAACACCAGCACAGCACCCACCCGGCGGGCCCATACCTCTGTCCCCAGGACACGTCAAGCAGCAGTGTGTCCACCACTACAGGGAACCCAGGCTAACCCACCACCCCAACAACAACAGGGACCTGGGGGCAGTGGCAGTGGGCACACGGTTCAGGGGACAAAGGCCCAGGAACACAGGGGAACTGGGAGGGCTGCTGTGCGAAAGGGGGAGGACAGGCCCAGGGAACCCACTCTCCACAAGGCCCTCTCCAACATCATGGGAGCCTACCACCATTCCCAGGAGACGATGGCAACGGTACTGGACAAGTTTCAGGAGACCCAGCGGCTGCAGGAGGAATAGTATTTGGAGTTCAGGGAGGAATTCAAATCCATCAATTCCACCCTGGGCACCATTGTAGGGGTGCTGAAGGAACTCCTCAACACCAGGAAGGACAACCCTGGCACTAGCCTGGATGATGAACTGCCCACCACCTCTGCCAGCGCTAGTGGACACGAGGCACCGCCACAGGACCACCACACCAGCACCCCACCCCCTGCAGAGGGAGAACCACCCCGCAAACGTTCCCTGAGATCCAGGACAAAGACAGAGAACGATCCCAAGACCCCCACCAAGAAATGAGACCACCCTGAATGTCATCCATTTGTCCCACCTTGTCACCCTCTCCATCCTTAAACTGCCCCAGCTCCACTTCCTATGCCCCTTTGAACAATGCACCTGTGAGACTAATAGACTGGACTCTGCCATGGACATTCCTCCACCATCAACCCTCAACATTTTACAACCCCCTCCAATATTGAGCACTGAAATAAACTCCCTTAAATCACAAAACAATCTGGAGTTTGTCTGTAATTTTGAAATAGTGTATTAGCAATTACAGTGCCAAAATGCTCTTACAAATGTAATGTCAACATACCTATGTCACACAGCTCCAGTCCATGAGGAAACAAAGCAGATGTCACACAGTGGAACCCACATCTGTGAAATCGTAAGGGAAAGTGACAACTAAGTGACCATACACTGTGTGAAAATGACAGACAGTAGAGAGGTAGTAGATTTAAATTAGATGTAGCAGGCAGTGTTGTCTTCTTACCTGTATCTCACTGGAAGTATTGCAGGATCACTGTGTTCCTGTTGTCGATGTCCTCTTCTTCTGCTTCCTCGTCTTCACTGTCCACAGGCTCCACAGCTGCCACAACACCTCCATCTGGACCATCCTCCTGCAGAAAAGGCACCTGTCGTCGCAAAGCCAAGCTGTGAAGCATACAGCAGGCCACGATGATCTGGCACACCTTCTTTGGTGACTAGAATAGGGAACCACCTGTCAGATGGAGACACCATAACCTGGCCTTCAGGAGGCCGATGGTCCGCTTTATAATCCTCCTAGTTCGCCCATAGGCCTCATTGTAGCGTTCCTCTGCCCTTGTCCTTGGATTCTTCAATGGGGTCAGTAGCCATGACAGGTTGGGGTAACCAGAGTCACCTGCAAATATCGAGGGACAACTGTTAGACACACACTGACTCACAGGGACATCGACAGACCCAGACAACTATTCCCACTGAGTTGGTTTCAGGTGCTCACCTAAGAGCCATACCCAGTGCCTCTGTAGTTGCCCCATCACATAAGGGATGCTGCTATTCCGCAGGATATAAGCGTCATGCACTGAGCCAGGGAATTTTGCATTAACATGGGAGATGTACTGGTCTGCCAAACACACCATCTGCACATTCATGGAATGGTAACTCTTCCGGTTTCTGTACACCTGTTCACTTCTGCGGGGGGACCAAGGCCACATGTGTCCCATCAATGGCACCTATGATGTTGAGGATATGTACCAGGGCATAGAAGTCACCTTTCACTGTAGGCAAATCCTCCACCTGAGGGAAAACGATGTAGCTCCGCATGTGTTTCAGCAGGGCAGACAACACTCTGGAGAACACGTTGGAAAACATAGGCTGCTACATCCCTGATGCTATGGCCACTGTTGTTTGAAAAGACCCACTTGCTAGGAAATGGAGTACTGACAGGACCTGCACTAGAGGGGGGATTCCTTTGGGATGGCGGATAGCTGACATCAGGTCTGGCTCCTACTATGTACACAGTTCCAGGATTGTGGCACGATCAAGCCTGTAGGTGATGATCACATGTCTTTCCTACATTGTCGATAGGTCCACCAGCGGTCTGTACACCGGAGGATGCCGCCATTTCCTCACATGCCCCAGCGGACGGTGCCTATGAAGAACAGCGAGCACAGAGTCAACCAACTCCGAGGTACGTAAACACAGCTTACTCTGAAAATATTCATAAATCTAAATTTGCCTGTATGAGTGTTTAGGCAAGGCCTAGGTATGTGCGACGCAATTAAAAATAAAGCCATTTGGGCCCCTGAAATGGCGGCTGCCTGACCTGTAAGGTGGGACAAGGGGATATGAGGTAACTGCGCTGGCGTTGTACACCGTCGCTGTAGGCGTTCGAAGACTCCGGCGCAATTCTGAATTGATTAACATTGGACCCTATGGGTCCCAGGAGCCAATGACGAAGTACGCCGGCGGTGACGGTACGCACCACTGCGGACGTGACCGCCATTTTCTCTCTGTTCAATCACTCGATACCTGATCTTCGACAGGAGAGGACCTCCACTGCAAGTGCTGCTGTGACCTCAGTCTGGAAGAGACAATGGCTTGTGTGTCTGGGGAAAGGGCCCCTGCCTTCAGCACGGAGGGGTTGGAGAAACTCGTGGATGGGGTCCTCCCCCAGTACACGCTACTCTACGGTCCTCCAGACAAACAGGTAAGTACACTTTGAGCATGCTGTATGGGCAATGCCTGTGTGGAGTGGGGTGGATAAAAGATAGGGGGTTGAGAATGAGGCGTGCATGAAACGACGGTGAGTGCATGTGCGTCATGCCAGGGTAGGGATGCGGGCCAATGACTGTGACGGTGCAGTTGGTAATAACTTCTCTTTTTCCCCTGTACTATTCCTGTAGGTCAGCGCCCACCAGAAGAAGGACATCTGGCGTGCCATCGCCAAGGAAGTCCGAACCCTGGGGGTCTACCACAGACGGAGCACCCACTACTGGAAAAGATGGGAGGACATTTGCCGCTGGAGCAAGAAGACAGCGGAGGCCCAGCTGGGGATGGCCTCCCAACGTGGGAGGGGTGCCCGTCGCACCATGACCCCCCTGATGTTCAGGATCCTGGCGGTGGCGTACCCGGAGTTGGATGAGCGCTTGAGGGCATCACAGCAACAACAAGGGGGTGAGTACACTCTCATTCTGCTGATTCAGCGCGCATTGTAGGTGTCTGGGTGGGGGAGGTGGGCTGTGGGTTCCCCTAGGCCAGGGCGAGTTTGCTAGTTAAGTTCCCTTCTTCAGGCAGGCCCTGTGGCACCCCTCCCCACCTGTGTACAGTGCCAACTACACCTAGTCAGGCTCCTGTGACATCCATGTGTGCAGAAATCGTCCATAGCCTTGTAAGCCATGTCCCAGGGATTGAACAGTGGACCCCAAGTGCGTGGCGTAGTGCAGGGGGCTTCTGTGCCTGTCGTGTCCGCCAACGGTAGCGGTATTGCATGCACTGAACATATCTTTCTTCTGTCACCCCCCCCCTTTTTTCTGGTCTCCCTGTACTTGTGTGCATTAGCTTCATCAGGCGTAGGAGCAGTGGCACCGGAGCAGGAGGGAGCTGCATCCCACATAGCCCTGGAGGGTGACACTACAGACTCCGAATTCACCAGTGGGACGGAGGGCGAGGGGAGCTCCACGGCGGGGACAGGAGCTGACACCAGCAAGACAGACTCCTCCTCTGATGGGAGCTCCCTTGCGGTGGCGGCCCCATCTGTGCCCCCCGCATATACAGGTGGAGCCGCCACCCCCCCACCAGCACCGCCCTCCCAGCAGCCCCTCAGCCTTTGCCCCGTGCCCGGTCACCCAGGAGGGTGGGCAGCGCCTTCGCCGCAGGCACCTCAGCCCCTGCCCTGTCACCCCTGCTGCACTCAGTGAGGAGGCCATTGACCTCCTCAGGTCCCTCACTGTTGGGCAGTCTACCATTTTGAATGCCATCCAGGGTGTAGAGAGGCAGTTGCAACAAACCATTGCATACCCGGAGGGCATTCATTCTGGTCAGGCAGCCAGCCCTTCAGCAAGCTTTTCAGACTCTGGCCTCAACACTGATGGCAGCCATTGTCCCTGTCTATAGCCTCCCCCCTCCAACTTCCTCCACACAGACCCACACCCCTGTACCTCAGCCTATCCCAAGCACACCATCAGACCAGCATGCACACACCTCAACACACAAGGGAAGCTCTGGCAAACATAAGCACCACACATCCCACAGGCACTCACGCAAGCATCAAACACATGCAGACACACCAACATCTACTGCCTCCACTGTGTCCACCTCCTCCTCGTCTCCCTCCTCCCTCCATGTCTCGTCTCCACTCACACATGCATGCACTACATCCTCAGCCACTACGTCCATCACTAGCACACCCACCACCACACCCCGCTCACGTGCAGTCACTACCCCACTACCATTCACACATCCCCTGTGTCCTCTCCCAGTGTGTCTGTGAGGCCACCTCCCAAGGTACACAAACGCAGCCACACACCCACCCAGCAGCCATCCACCTCTGGACAGCCTCCAGCCCATGCACCTTCACCCAAAGTCACCAAACGTACACCTCCTACAACCACTACCTCTTCCTCCACTCCCAAACCCCCTCTAGCTACCTGTCCCAGTGTTCCTAAGAAACTTTTCCTGACCAGCCTTGGCCTCTTTCCCTCACCTCCCCCACCCCGTCAGTCTCCTAGGGCCCAACACTCCAGTTCCATTCCTAGCACCTCAGCCACAACATTGGCGGGACCAGTGGTGCCAGTAGTCACCGGATTATGGAGTGCACCAGGGAGCAGGGCAGGCAGTGTGGCAAGGAGCCACAGCACGGACAGTCCCCCACCTGTCAAGCATAAAAAGTTGGCAAGTGCCCGGCGGGAGAGGGGAAAGAAACCAGCCACCAAAGCCGCTCCCAGGGGTACAGTTGGGAGTGTGGAGACAGCTGCAACACCATCCAAGGTGGGGAAGGGGCACAGTAAAACCAGCAAGTCTGGGAAGATCAGCACGGCGGACAAGACCGCCAGAAGCCACGCTGCCCAGGAGAGGACCGCCAGCAGCAGCCCCGCTGCCCAGTAGGCGACCGCCAGCAGCCACACTGCCCAGGAGAAGACCACCAGCAGCAGCCCCGCTGCCCAGGAGGCGACCACCAGCAGCCACACTGCCCAGGAGAAGACCGCCAGCAGCAGCCGCGCTGCCCAGGAGGCGACTGCCAGCAGCCCCGCTGCCACAGACAGGACCGCCAGCAGCAGCCCCGCTGCCCAGGAGGTGACCGCCAGCAGCCCCGCTGCCAAAGACAGGACCGCCATCAGCAGCCCTGCTGCCCAGGAGGCGACCACCAGCAGCCCCGTTGCCACAGACAGGACCGCCAGCAGCAGCCCAGCTGCCCAGGAGGTGACCGCCAGCAGCCTCGCTGCCAAAGACAGGACCGCCAGCAGCAGCCCCGCTGCCCAGGAGGCGACCCCCAGCAGCCCCGCTGCCAAAGACAGGACGGCCAGCAGCAGCCCCGCTGCCCAAGACACCGCCGCCAGCAGCCCTGCAGGCCAGGACAAGACCACCAGCACCGCTGTCAAGGACACCGCCGCCACAAGCACCGCTGCCAAGGACACCGCCGCCACAAGCACCGCTGAACAGGACAAGACCGCCACCAGCACCGCTGCCAAGGACACAGCCGCCACAAGCACCGCTGCCAAGGACACTGCTGCCACAAACACCGCTGAACAGGACAAGACCGCCACCAGCACAGCTGAACAGGACACCGCCGCCACCAGCACCGCAGGCCAATGAGCCCCAAAAGCTCTGACGCTACTGAGGCCGCCATGAGCAGGATGAAGCACTCTGGGAACCAAGCCCCCTCCAGAACCAGTGGAGTATCCCATCCACTACCTCAGTCCTTGGCAGGATGAAGCACACTGGGCACAAGGCCCCCTCCATAACCAGTGGAGAGATACATCCACTACCTCAGTCCTTGGCAGGCTGAAGCACTCTGGGCACCAAGCCCCCTCCAGAACCAGTGGAGAAAGGCATCCACTACCTCAGTCCTTGGCAGGATGAAGCACTCTGGGCACAATGCCCCCTCCAGAACCAGTGGTGAGATACATCCACTACCTCAGTCCTTGGCAGGATGAAGCACTCTGGGCACCAAGCCTCCTCCAGAAACCAGTGGAGAATATTATCCACTTGAGAGACTGTGGCTTTGCCCTCCCCAGGATGCAGCAGTGGGCAAACCACCCACTGTAGAGACTTGTGAGACTGTGGCTTTGCACTGCCCAGGATTGAACAGTCGGCAAACCACCCACTGTAGAGACTTGTGAGACTGTGGCTTTGCACTCCCCAAGATGCAGCAGTGGGCAAACCACCCACTGTAGAGACTTGTGAGACTGTGGCTTTGCATTCCCCAGGATTGAACAGTGGGCAAACCACCCACTGTAGAGACTTGTGAGACTGTGGCTTTGCACTCCCCAGGATTGAACTGTGGGCATGGAGCCCCCTCGTGGATCTGGCGTCGTGCACTTAACCGGCTGAGGTGCCCCCCCTTCCCTTCCCCCTGAGGTGCCTGTTTTATTTCTAACTGATGCCCCTGCAGTGTTCTCTCCGTCTAGTTCGGGTATTGAGTGTGGGCCTCGCCCATGCCTTTTGGGCCCAGTGATCCACGGACTATGATGGTGGAATCCCTTGGACTTGTGTTCTTGGTGTATATAATTGTATATAGTGTAAATGTATATATTTGTAAATATTTTTGATGTATGTAATTGAATATATCACAATTATTCGACTCATTTCCTTTTGTCCTTGCATTCTTCAAGGGGGGATTGGGGGTGTAACTGTGATGTATCAATATGTATTAGCGTGTGTGTTGTAGTGGGTGAGGGTGGGGGTGGGGGTGTTGCGTGTGTGTGTCACTGTTTTTTCCTCCCCTGTGTCGTAGGTGCAGTACTCACCGTTGTCTTCGCCTCTGGCATTCGTGCTCCTGATAGAGGAGCAGAAAGATAAAGGCTGGCAGAATCTGGAGCTCTGGTTCCATGGGGTCCTGGTTCCTCATGGGGTGCGCAGAGGTGAGCGTTTTCTCTTTGAAGTCCTGTTTCTGCCGTGTTTTTGTTTGCGGTGAATTCACCCCGGAAAAGGTGGCGGATTGGTGGGTTGCAATAGTGTGGGTGGTACATTGTCCTCCGCCTGTCTGTTGGCGGTTACCGCTGCAGTGTTTGTTTCTACCGCCGTGGCGGTCGGAATGTTAAAGTGGCTGTCTATGTTGGCGGTTTCTGCCACGGTTGTAATTCCATTTTTTTTATTGGTGGCCTGTTGCCGGTTTTACCGCCGATTTAACTCCGACCACCAGGGTTGTAATGACCACCATATTATGTAAACACTGGCATGTGTAATGTAGGGATCCAGATTTGGGACCCAAGGTAGGTTCAGGACCAATGATCACGTATCGGAAGGCACCATCAATAAAAGATTATGGGGGTGATTCTAATTCTGGCGGGCGGCGGAGGCCGCCCGCCAGAATTCCGCCCCCATAATACCGCTCCGCGGTCAGAAGACCGCGGAGGGTATTATGAGTTTTTCCCTGGGCTGGCGGGCGGTCTCCAAAAGACCGCCCGCCAGCCCAGGGAAAAACTCCCTTCCCACGAGGATGCCGGCTCGTAATCGAGCCGGCGGAGTGGGAAGGTGCGACGGGTGCAGTAGCACCCGTCGCGTATTTCAGTGTCTGCAAGGCAGACACTGAAATACCTTGCGGGGCCCTCTTACGGGGGCCCCTGCCGTGCCCATGCCATTGGCCCCGCGACCCCCCCTACCGCCATCCTGTTCATGGCGGCTTTCCCGCCATGAACAGGATGGCGGTAGGGGGGGTCAGAATCCCGCCATGGGGGATTCTGAGGGCAGCGGTAAACCGGCGGGAGACCGCCGGTTTACCCTTTCTGACCGCGGCCAAAGCGCCGCGGTCAGAATGCCCTGCGGGGCACCGCCGGCCTGTCGGCGGTGCTCCCGCCGACCCTCGCGGGGTTAGAATCAGCCCCTATATAGTGAAAAGCCACTTATGTCTAAAAATTCTAAAATCCTGGTTAACGGAACAACAACAGGGTTTTATTAAATGTAACAATTGCAAAGCTTGCAAGATTGGAAAATCAATGAAATTTGTGGAAATACCTAATGGAGCTGATATACATATTAAGCATAGAATAGCCTGCAATACCAAATTCACTATATATGTGATTGAATGCCATTGTGGCGCAAAATATGTGGGAAGTACAATATGCATGCTGAAAAGGAGAATTTTAGAACACATTAGAGCCATCAAACATAATGATTTAACCTATGCTGTAACTAAACATCTCAAAACACATGGCAATAATGATTGGAAAATGTTAAGGTATTATGGGTTAGATCATATTCCAGAACATGAAAGAGGTCGTGAGAGGGTCAGGAAACGTAGGCAATTAGAATCCAGATATATCATTAAAATGAGGACTAAGATACCGTTTGGGATGAATAACGATGAGGAACTTTTTGAACATCTTTGATTAATAAGTAGAATAATAAGGATGAGATTGTTGTTTCAGTATTCACAAGCACAATGTTATTTGAATAAGATACAAAAAAGTAGGATCTTGTATACTATATAATCGGCCATACTTTAAGGTCACATAGTAATTAACAATTGAATTCTAAATAATTGTGTAGAAACTACTCACCATTTTCAAGAGAATTGAGGATTTGTAATTAGATCACATTTTTCATATATATGAAGTGGTCCTTTTTTGTTGGGGTTATCGTAAATGAATGTTTATGTGAATTAAAGTACAAATTTCAATGTATTTTGGATTATCATGTAATTGTAATTTGATATACAAACATTAATTGTCACAGGGGCCTCCCCCAAGCTCTGCGTCCAGCGCGATTGAAAGAGAAATGCTAAGCATTTCTCTTTCAATCACGTGGGGGAGGCCCGGAGGGGCTTCAAAGGGAAGGAAATGTATTTCCTTCCCTCTGAAGTCTCTCCCAGGGTTTCAAAAGCCGGATTGCTTGCAATCCGGCTTTTGAAACCCCACTAGACTCCAGGGATTATTATTTTTTTTTTTTTAAGAAAGTGACAAAAGGGAGCGACCCCTTGGGCAAGGGTCGCTCCTGGGGGGGGGGGGGGGCATTTTTCGGGAAGGCCTTTTAACCTCTAGGCACCAGGGATCATTTTTTTATGTTTTTTCTTTTTTTTTTAGGTGTGGAGCGACCCCTTAGGCAAGGAAATTATATTTAGGCCATTTCTGCCCCTCTTGCGGGCAGATTGGCCTATTTTGATAAGGCCAATCTGCCCCCAAGGGGGGCAGAAACCACTAGACACCAGGGATTTTTTTTTCTTTGCGTGAATTTCACGCAAGGGGAGCAAACCATTAGGCAAGGGTCGCTCCCTGGGGGGGGGAAATTATTTTAGGCCATTTCTGCCCCCCCTGGAGCAGATCGGCCTATTGTTAGGCCGATCTGCCCCCAGGTGGGGCAGAAACCTCTAGGCGGCAGGGCAATTTTTTTTTGTGTTTTTTATTTTTGTTTGTTTGGTTTTTTTAGAGGTGCGGAGCGACCCATTAGGCAAGGGTCGCTCTCCTGGGGGAAAATTGTATTTAGACCATTTCTGCCCCTCTTGGGGGCAGATTGGCCGATTTTAGGTCAATCTGCCCCCAAGGGGGCAGAAACCACTAGGCACCGGGGTTTTGTTTTTTGGCGCCAATGTCATGCAACGGGAGGAGCGACCCCGTAGGCAAGGGTCGCTCCCGGGGGGGGGGTGGGGGTTGGGGGGCAAATTTATTTTAGGCCATTTCTGCCCCCCCAGGGGGCAGATCGGCCTATTATTAGGCCGATCTGCCCCCAGGGGGGTCAGAAACCTCTAGGCGCCAGGGCAAATTTTTTGGGGTGTTTTTGTTTGTTTGTTTGTTTGTTTGTTTTTTTAGAGATGGGTAGCGACCCATCAGGCAAGGGTCGCTGCCCTGGGGGGCAAATTGTATTTAGACCATTTCTGCCCCCCTTGGGGCCAGATTGGCCGATTTTAGGTCAATCTGCCCCCAAGGGGACAGAAACCACTAGGCACCGGGGACTTGTTTTTTAGCGCCAATGTCATGCAACGGGAGGAGCGACCCCGTAGGCAAGGGTCGCTCCGGAGGGGGGGCAGTGGGGGGGCAAATTTATTTTAGGCCATTTCTGCCCCCCCTGGGGGCAGATCGGCCTATTATTAGGCCGATCTGCCCCCCAGGGGGGTCAGAAACCTCTAGGCGCCAGGGCAAATTTTTTGGGGTGTTTTTTTTTTTGTTTGTTTGTTTTTTAGAGCTGGGTAGCGACCCATCAGGCAAGGGTCGCTGCCCTGGGGGGAAAATTGTATTTAGACCATTCTGCCCCCCTTGGAGGCAGATTTGCTGATTTTAAATCAATCTTCCCCCAAGGGGGCAGAAACCATTAGGCACCGGGGATTTGTTTTTTGGCTCCAATGTCACGCAGGGGGAGTGACCCTGTAGGCAAGGGTCGCTCCCGGGGGGGGAGTTGGGGGGACAAATTTATTTTAGGCCATTTCTGCCCCACCTGGGGGCAGATCGGCCTATTATTAGGCCGATCTGCCCCCGGGGGGGCAGAAACCTCTAGGCACCAGGGCAACATTTTTTGGGGTGTTTTTTTTTGTTTGTTTGTTTTTTTAGAGATGGATAGTGACCCATCAGGCAAGGGTCGCTGACCTGGGGGGCAAATTGTATTTAGACCATTTCTGTCCCCCTTGGGGGCAGATTGGCCGACTTTAGGTCAATCTGCCCCCAAAGGGGCAGAAACCACTAGGCACTGGGGATTTGTTTTTTGGCGCCAATGTCACGCAGGGGGAGTGACCCCATAGGCAAGGGTCGCTCCCGGGCAGGGGGGGTTTGGAGGGGGTGTGGGGGCAAATTTATTTTAGGGCATTTCTGCCCCCCCTGGGGCCGGCTGAGCTAGAGGCCAAAATCCGCAGGTAGGCACTTTGCAAAAAACACCTCTGTTTTCTGTGAAAAAATGTGTTGTGTCCACGTTGTGTTTTGGGCCATTTCCTTTAGTGGGCGCTAGGCCTACCCACAGAAGTGAGGTACCATTTTTATCGAGAGACTTAGGGGAACGCTGGGTGGAAGGAAATTTGTGGCTCCTCTCAGATTCCAGAACTTTCTGTCAGCGAAATGAGAGGAAAAAGTGTTTTTTGGGCCAAATTTTTATGTTTGCAAAGGATTCTGGGTAACATAACCTGGTCAGAGCCCCGCAAGTCACCCCATCTTGGATTCCCCTGGGTTTCTAGGTTTCAAAAATGCGCTGGTTTGCCAGGTTTCCCCAGGGCCGGCTGAGCTACAGGCCAAAATTCACAGGTAGGCACTGTTTTCTATGAAAAAATGTGATGTGTTCACGTTGTGTTTTGGGCCATTTCCTTTCGTGGGCGCTAGTCCTACCCACACAAGTGAGGTATCATTTTTATCGGGAGACTTGGGGGAACACTGGGTGGAAGGAAATTTGTGGCTCCTCTCAGATTCCAGAACTTTCTGCCACAGAAATGTAAGGAACATGTGTTTTTTTTGTCAAATTTTGAGGTTTGCAAAGGATTCTGGGTAACAGAACCTGGTCAGAGCCCCACAAGTCACCCCATCTTGGATTCCCCTAGTTCTCTAGTTTTCAAAAATGCACAGGTTTCGTAGGTTTCCCTAGGTGCCGGCTGAGCTAGAGGCCAAAATCTACAGGTAGGAACTTTGCAAAAAACACCTCTGTTTTCTTTAAAAAAATGGGATGTGTCCACGTTGTGCTTTGGGGCATTTCCTGTCTCGGGCGCTAGGCCTACCCACACAAGTGAGGTATCATTTTTATTGGGAGACTTGGGGGAACGCTGGGTGGAAGGAAATTTGTGGCTCCTCTCAGATTCCAGAACTTTCTGCCACAGAAATGTGAGGACCATGTGTTTTTTTAGCCAAATTTTGAGGTTTGCAAAGGATTCTGGGTAACAGAACCTGGTCAGAGCCCCACAAGTCACCCCATCTTGGATTCCCCTAGGTCTCTAGTTTTAAAAAATGCACAGGTTTGGTAGGTTTCCCTAGGTGCCGGCTGAGCTAGAGGCCAAAATCTACAGGTGGGCACTTTGCAAAAAACACCTCTGTTTTCTTTCAAAAAATGGGATGTGTCCACGTTGCGTTTTGGGGCATTTCCTGTCGCGGGCGCTAGGCCTACCCACACAAGCGAGGTATCATTTTTATCGAGAGACTTAGGGGAACGCTGGGTGGAAGGAAATTTGTGGCTCCTCTCAGATTCCAGAACTTTCTGCCACAGAAATGTGAGGAACATGTGTTTTTTTAGCCAAATTTTGAGGTTTGCAAAGGATTCTGGGTAACAGAACCTGGTCAGAGCCCCACAAGTCACCCCATCTTGGATTCCCCTAGGTCTCTAGTTTTACAAAATGCACAGGTTTGGTAGGTTTCCCTAGGTGCCGGCTGAGCTAGAGGCCAAAATCTACAGGTAGGCACTTTGCAAAAAACACCTCTGTTTTCTTTTTAAAAAAATGGGATGTGTCCACGTTGTGTTTTGGGGCATTTCCTGTGGCGGGCGCTAGGCCTACCCACACAAGTGAGGTATCATTTTTATCGGGAGACTTGGGGGAACATAGATTATCAAAACAAGTGTTATTGCCCCTTGTCTTTCTTCTTTTTTCCTTCCAAATATAGGAGCGTGTGTAAAAAAGACATCTATTTGAGTAATGCCCTGTAATTCACATGCTAGTATAGTCACCCCGGAATTCAGAGATGTGCAAATAACCACTGCTCCTCAACACCTTATCTTGTGCCCTTTTTGGAAAAACAAAGGTTTTCTTGATAGCTATTTTTTACTCTTTATATTTCAGTAAAATGAATTGCTGTATACCCGGTATAGAATGAAAACGCACTGCAGGGTGCAGCTCATTTATTGGCTCTGGGTACCTAGGGTTCTTGATGAACCTACAAGCCCTATATATCCCCACAACCAGAGGAGTCCAGCAGACGTAACGGTATATTGCTTTCAATAATCTGACATTGCAGGAAAAAGTTACAGAGTAAAACGTAGAGAAAAATTGATGTTTCTTTTCACCTCAATTTCAATATTTTTCTTTTTCAGTTGTTATTTTCTGTCGGAAACCCTTGTAGGATCTACACAAATGACCCCTTGCTGAATTCAGAATTTTGTCTACTTTTCAGAAATGTTTAGGTTTCTGGGATCCAGCATTGGTTTCATGCCCATTTCTGTCACTGACTGGAAGGAGGCTGAAAGCACAACATTTTTTAAAAATGGGGTATATCCCAGTAAAATGCCAACATTGTGTTGAAAATTTGGGTTTTCTGATTCAAGTCTGCCTGTTCCTGAAAGCTGGGAAGCTGGTGAGTTTAGCACCGCAAACCCTTTGTTGATGCCATTTTCAGGGGAAAAACCACAAGGCTTCTTCTGCAGCCACTTTTTCCCATTTTTTTGAAAAAAACTAAATTTTCACTGGATTTTGGCTAATTTCTTGGCCTCCTTCAGGGGAACCCACAAAGTCTGGGTACCTCTAGAATCCCTAGGATTTTGGAAAAAAAGGACGCAAATTTGGCTTGGTTAGCTTATGTGGACAAAAAGTTATGAGGGCCTAAGCGCGAACTGCCCCAAATAGGCAAAAAAAGGCCTGGCACAGGAGGGGGAAAAGGCCTGGCAGTGAAGAGGTTAACAGAGTGCGCTGCCATGCGATTTTGTTTATTATATATATATATATAAATATATATATACTACCAAGTGGCAGCCCATGTTTCCATGGAAAAAGTGTTTTTTAAACTTACCTATATCTTTTTCAAAGTTTGATGAATCGTCACAAAACTTTCAAATAAAAGTACCCCGGTGATTCTTGTTGCACATGGAAAGATTCAGGGTGATCCATCAAGCAGGGGCCGAGAAAAAAGGGGGGAGTAGAAAAACATACATTTCCCATCTTAATTCCCATAAGAATTTTGAACGCGACTTCAGCTCGAATAGCAGGACGGAATTACACCAAATTTGGCAGAGATCTAGATTTCAATATACAGATTACGATTTTGCTTATTGGGTGTAAATCCGTCCTGTAGTTTTGGAGATATTAAAGGGAAAATACATTTGTATATTCAGGGCCGCGGATCATCTGACAACTTTGCAAATAATGAAAAATATATGCAGGGAAATGTACAGCTCTGATTGGCTGCCAACACTTCAACCAGGAAGTGTTGGCAGCAATCTTGGGGCTCCGCTTCAGATGAATCCCACCACAAAATGCAAAACAAAAAGGAAAAAGGGTTAGGGTAGGGACACCCTGACCCCTTAGCTTTGGGAATGGGGTCCCAGAGGGACCCTACCAGTGCAGGTCTCCTGTGCTTGTCTTTTTAAAGCCCCTGGGTGGGTCAGGTCCTGGGGGCATATAAAACGTAGGAAGGGGGGCACACAGGGCTCCCCTCCTGGGCTTATTATTGTTTGGGGACCGCAACATCCCCATAGCTTATCATTTTTAGTATGCGGGGGCACCCAGTCCCACACCCCAGGGACCGGCACCTCCCCAAGGCTTTAATGAAATCTAATGCGGGGGCCACGTGGCCCCCCCACAGCTCCAGGTATCGTCACCTTCCTGGTGATTTAATGAAAGGGAACATGGGGAGCCGCGTGGCCCCCCCCAGCAGCCCCATGGACCACCAGTGCGCTGGTACTCAAATGTAATCTAATACAGGGGCCGTATGTCTCCCTGCACCTTCAGGGGAACGTCACCTCTCCAGGGCCTTAATGACATCGAATACAAGGGGTGTGCAGCCCCCCTGGGGACTTGAAACTAAATGGATGTGGGGTGGATGCCTGACCCCCACCCACAGCCATGGGGACCACCACCTCCCCGGGTAACCTCTTCTAAAACCAATTCAGGGGGGGGTGCCTGACTCTCCCGCCGATGGTAACACCACCTCCTCAGGGCTAATTTTGAAAAAGATAGGGTGTCCTTTGTGGACCCCAAGGTCTGGAGGACCACCACCTCCCCAGGGATATTTACATTAGAGAGAGGCCCTCCGTGAGGATCCACTGATGACCCTGGTGACTGCCTCCTCCAGGGCCAGCTCTTGCTATTTTCCAGGGTGGATATGTGCTCATATTCCGCTGCTTCAGGGACCACTTCAGGGACCACAGGAGGAGTCTAAATGCCCCATGGTCCCTGCCGACTCCTTGCCTCCTGCAGGAGCTGCCATTGATTACACACACAAGGAGTTGCAAAATATATGGCATGTGGCAGGGTCCAAACTGGGGTGGCATTGTAAGCAAACAACATTGGATTTAACCCAGATCTGTGACTAGGGGTAAGAGTTTGAAAAGTTTCAGCACTTCACCCATCATCTTGTTGTGTTGCTATGTCTGCCCTAAGTGGCAAGTGTATGCCCAGGCGTGGGTCTCTTGCTCATTGTGCCACTGGATTCAAGCTAGCCTTGCTGATGAGGGGTGATACCACACAACCGGTCCCAGGATGCTTGTTTACGGTCTGGGGGAACTGGCTTGGCAATTCCAGCTAGGCTGTTCCCATGGGGAGGAGGGTCAAGACTGATATGCATATGGCTGAGTCCAAACTGGGTTGCTGTGGTGAGCAAAATAACGATGGGCTGTACCCAGGTCTGTGACTTGGGGTGAGTGTTTGAATAGTTTCTGCACTCCATCCATCATTTCATTTTGTGATGTTGCTATGTGTGCCTTAAGTGGCTAGGGAACACCCAGACGTGGGTCCCTTGCTTGCTGCTCCTATGGATTCAAGCTAGTCTTGCTGATGAGGGATTATACCCCCAAACCAATTGCAGAATGCTTGTTTCCTGTCCAGGGAGGACCTGGCTTGGCAGTTCTGGTTGCACTGTTCCCATAGAGATCTGGGTCAAGGCTAATTTGCACATGGCTGGGTTCGAACTGGGGTGACGTGGCAAGCAAAATAACAAAGGATTAAACCCTGTTTAACTGTTTAACTGTGACTGGAGGTGAGTATTTGAAAAGTTTAAACACCCTGACCATCATTTAATTTTGTGATGTTGCTATGTGTGCCCTAAGTGGCTAGGATTTGCCCGGATGTGGGACTCTTGCTTGTTGCACCATTGGACTCGAGCTGGCCTGGATGATGAGGGGTGATACCCCAAAAACAGTCCCAGGATTTTTGTTTCTGGTCCTGGGAGGGCCAGGCTTGGCAGTTTGGGCTGGACTGCTCCCATGGGGTGCAGGGTCAAAACTGATTTGCATATGGCTGGATCCAAACTGGAGTGATGTGGTGAGCAAAATAATAATGGGTTAAACCCAGATCTGTGACGGGGTGAGTGTTTGAAAAGTTTCAACACTCCGTTCATCATTTTATTTTGTGATGTTGCTATGTGTGCCCTAAGAAGCCAGGGTCAACATGGTTGCAAGTTTTATCTTTGAACAAAGGCCAATGAAATGGAAGACCAAAGTCCTCAATGGGACAAGACAGCAGACGGTGGTCGAAGAGGGCTCCAAGCTGATGGATAGCCAGTAGGTGTGGTCCAAGTGAAACTGCTACTTTTGGCAGGAAATCTCAGCAGGAAAAATATGAAATTTGGTCCCAAGAACGGTCCCTGCCAGTCCAGATAATTTTGGCTTCTTCACCCAGAGACTATTTCTACCTTCGGACTTAGACACTTTTTGGAGGTCGGATTCTTCCACTGGGGCAAGGGTATAGACTGTATCTGAAGAAAGCTCCACAAAAGTCAGATACCTTCCCCATGAGATCCTGTTGAATTGAATTTGTTGCTGTGGTAAAGCTCCAAGCTGGGACAATCTGAATCTCTGGCCCATTGCAAAGATATCTTTAGGTCTGCTTCGTAGGTTTATCCCCATCCTCCAGAGGGTCTTTAGTCCAAATAGTTTCTAAGCTCCAGGTTTCAAGAAATGTTAGGAGGAGTACCAGGCAAGCGTTGCGGACCCTAAGGACTGCACTTAGGGGGCAAGACTCACTACAACAGAGTCCAGCAGCAGCGTCCAGGGCAGGTCCAGTTGAAACTGGTCTGCTGGGCAGCTGCAGGAGAAGATCTGTTGCAGTTTGTTGTGTACTTTTATTTTTAACAGGAGGTAAGACAATTGACTCTTTAAGTTAACTTGCTGGCCATGGTGAAAGAGCGAGAGCAAGTCCAGTGTTCTAGACACTTATCTGGTTACAGACAGCAGGGCCGTTTTTTTTCTGTTCTTCCACAGGTTCAGAAAATGATCTGTGATGGATGCAATTGATGCCATATTTATGCCTGGCACCAGCTTGTAGGTTAGGTGACACATGGCTCCTTCCTAACTAATTGAGTAAATGTTGTTAGGGGTCACCCAACACACTTTACAGCATTTCCTGTGTGCCCTGCTGCAAACAAATCCACAGCGACCCTCTTTACCTAAAACTAAGATGGCAGCACCCTTCTTCCACTGTTCAGAGCTTAGGTGCTCACTCCAGAGGTCTGACCAAGGAAAGAGCAACCCCTACTCTGCAGTCACTCTAAACCAATTCTGGGGCAGATCGTCTCCCACTAGGACTGGTGCCTGTTGGGATAAAGGAGGGCCCTGCCAATGTGTCAGCTAGTATTTGCCTGAGACAGGGAAGGGGTTTTGAAAGTAATCAAGTTACTGGGCACAGTCAAGATGGCCATCCTTCCAGAGGAACAGACACACCTCCCCATACCCAAGGCCTTCGCAGCGCAGTTCTGGGCCTTTGGTGGTTCTTAAAAGGAGTACACTTTGATACCAGCCAAGGAGCCAGAACCTGGGGGACATAACTTAGAGGTCAAGACTCACTCCAGCAGAGGCCAACAGCATGGTCCAGGGCAGGTCCTCCTGGTACTGGTCATGTGGGCAGTTGAAGAGAAAAGTCTTCTTATAACTTGTTATGTCCCGGTAGCTTCAACAGGAACTCATCCTTATGAACCTTAGATTCTACTTCTTTATTCTGAGTACAAGAGGGATAGCAGGTCCAGTTGTCTAGGCTCTTCTTGGGTTACAAACAGCAGGTCCAGTCCTCTTCTGTTCTGGCACCCTCTGAAGAGGGTACAGTGGGTGCCATATTTATGCCTAACATTAGCAAGTGGGTGGGGGTGACTCCTTAACCAATGTAGTAAGAGTTCCAAAGGATACCCCTACCCCCTGCCCCACTACAAATTATCCCACTGTGCCCCTTTCCACCTAAAACCAAGATTGCAGAACCTTTCTTTCCCTTTGCAGAACTCATGTCCACTCTCCAGGTGGTTAGGCCAGGGAAATAAGCAACCCCTTCTCTATGGTCACTCAAAACTAGTTCTGGGGTAGCTACTCTCTCACAGGCATAGGTGGCTGCCTGGCAGGAGAAACAAAGGAGGGTCCTATTGAGGTGATAGCTAACATTTGCATGTGACATGGTATGCCTCTTTGAAGTTAATCAAGTGCCAGGGTACAGCCTAGATGGTCATCCTGCCAGAGGAATAGGCATACCTCCCTACATTGAAGTCCTTTGTCCAGCACTGGGAGCAGTTTTCACACCTCATCAAAGGGGCTATTCAGCTGCCCGGTGACAGTTGGAACACATGCTAATTGACCTCCAGATGCTTACAGCATAGAAATGGTAACTTTCTAAAAGTGCCTTCTCACAAATATTTGTTCAAAATCTAACTTCACTTGTGAATTGGGCTTTTAATAAGCATTAAAACAATTCCAACCATCACATTTCTAGCAGTTTTTTAGCCTGAGATTACATCCTTAAATGTAAATAGCATCCTGTTTTTTTTCTATTGAATGGACAATCTTGCTACAGTAAAAATAGCCTTTGAGACTTTTTCAATGTAAGGACATGTGCAACATAAAACCTTTCCATATCCTTCCTTTAACGCGTATACTCTGCCTTGTGGCCCATATAGCCGACTTTGGGGTGACTTACTAGTATTTAAAAGTAAGGTTTTGATCTGTCAAAAGTTGTTATTTTGACAGACTGAATTTTCAGTTTAAAAACTGCACAGGCAGGCTACAAATGGTAGGCCTGCAGACATGTTTGCACTGTGACTGAAGTGGGTGGTAAAATGGATGCTGTAGTCCACTAGTGACATTTAAGTACAGGCCCTGAGTACACTCTGTACCATAGACTAGGGACCTATAGGTAAGTTAAATACGCCAATCAGGGGTATGCCAATTTCATCATGTTGAAAGGGGGAGCCCTGACTCTTTGCCACTGGTTAGCAGGGGCAAAATGCACAGTTATACAGCAAGCAAACACACCCAAGGCAACAATCTGGGGCTATACAACACAAAAGATGATCATTTCCAACATAATTATTTTCTTGCTTTCTTTCCTTGTGCTGTCTCTCTGCGTTGCTCCCCACTCCTCTTAACACATCTGCAAAAACGCAACAATGGGGTATAGCTAAAGGGCAGACTTTACCTTAGTTTTCTTTTTCCTCCTGCCTTATACACATTGGGGGTCATTCTGACTCCCGCCGGGCGCGGTCACCGCGCGCCCGGCGGGAGCCACCAAAATACCGTACCGCGGTCGGAAGACCGCGGTGGGTATTTTGAGGTTTCCCCTGGGCTGGCGGGCGGCCTCCAAAAGGCCGCCCGCCAGCCCAGGGGAAACCGTCCTTCCCACGATGAAGCCGGCTCGTAATCGAGCCGGCGGAGTGGGAAGGTGCGACGGGTGCTGTTGCACCCGTCGCGTATTTCACTGTCTGCCAAGCAGACAGTGAAATACTCGTAGGGGACCTCTTACGGGGGCCCCTGCAGTGCCCATGCCAGTGGCATGGGCACTGCAGGGGCCCCCAGGGGCCCCGCGACCCCCCCTACCGCCATCCGGTTCCCGGCGGGCGGACCGCGGGGAACTGGATGGCGGTAGGGGGGGTCGGAATCCCCTCGGCGGCGCAGCGAGCTGCGCCGCCTTGGAGGATTCAAAGGGGCGGCGGTACACTGGCGGGAGACCGCCAGTGTTGCCGGTCTGACCGCGGCTTTACTGCCGCGGTCAGAATGCCCTGCGGGGCACCGCCGGTCTGTCGGCGGTGCTCCCGCCGACCCTGGCCCCGGCGGTCTAAGACCGCCGGGGTCAGAATGACCCCCATTGTATGATAGCCTACTCCTGCGGAGTGACATCTGATACATTTTGGGGCCCTGGGCCAAACAAATTTTTGGGGCCACTGTTCAGAAGAACTTAAAATGTATTATTCTCTTTCAGCTCACTTTTAGAATAGTTCACAGATGGTAACAACTTAAAACCTTTTTGGACCATATGAAAAAACATATTTTTGGGACCTCTATTTGAACTGTTTACAGCAAATAAATGGAATACATTTAAAAAATGGAAGTAACTTGCAATTGCTGGATAAGCAGGAATGACCGCGATTAACAAAAGTCATTGACACACAAGAACTACAACTGTCTTTCATCACACACAGGAGGGAGACAATAATCAGTGAACTTAAAAACAAGAAAGGTGTTAAGGATTTGTTTTAAAAGTGTAATTTATTTCAAGATAGATGTGGGGATAAATATTCTACACTTTTTTGAGATGTAGCTAGTTGGGGTCACAACAAATGTCTAAGATTCTGAATTTAGGAACCTGATCTTTGTTTATGTAACATGGGTCATACACATTATAACTTTTGTCAGAAAAACAATCTCTGCAGTTACACGGATCTAATCGAGGCTCATGTTTCACACAAGAATGTATTCCACATGTTTACATTTTTTTGCAGGACTTGGTTGGAACTCCTCAGGTTGCAAACATCTTCTAAGCTCAAGCCTTTAAACAATTTAGCTGGTTACAACAATTTTAGAAAATTAGACCTCCAAATAACAAACCTATTTCATATGTTGCACAGATCTTCCAGACTCGAGCTCAGACATCAATTCTATCCTTTAGACTACAATTATATTTAAAGATTAGCTCTCTAACACCATAAATCTTACTCAAGCTATACAGATCTTACATACTCAATCTTTGAGCAGCGGGATTGCTCTCAGGTCATGTCACTCAAACACATTAATCCATCTGAAAGTAGAATTAGCCCTCAGGTTACTAAAATCTTACAGACCCAGTCATGTAACACCTAAGGTATTGAAATGTTACTGGCTTAGACATCAAGCACCTAATCCATTCCCCAGGTTACATGTCCATCACCATTTAGAGCTTCAGAAAGAAGTACAAGAATCTACACAATGTCATATGCTCAGACTTTTTTAAACAAAGATATACCTGAAGGTATAAATGTCTGTCCTACACCAATGTCAGTGATGGGGCATTGATACAAATTGAATACATATTGTTATGCATGTCGAACAGGAGTTGCATCTGCTCTGGTTACAAAGATACTTTTGACTTTAAAGCTCTCCTGGAAGTACTATTTGGGAATTAGTGAGCCCACTCAAAGATACATGTTATCACTTATCTGAAGGCTGGATTATGGCAAACTATTAAGTTTGTGTGAGAAAGGCATTATTTTAGGCATGTTCATCCCAATTGTTTCTGACTGATATTGGTGGCAACTGAATCTGACTGTGCCCCATGCTATGCTAACCAGGCCCAGGGCCAGTGCACTGATGAAAAAGGTATAAAGTAATTAGGTATAATCACAATTGGTAATGGCAGACCCCTGTAAGTCCCTAGTATATAATAAGGCAAGAAGGATTCAAACTACCTATAAGTCCCTTGTATATCATAGGGCAGAGAGGTTTAGAGGCTTGTGACTGTAGTAAAAGAGATCTCCCCACGGTTAGGTAGAAGGGGTACATGGACATTAGCATTTGCATGCTTATATCTTAGTTTACATGAAACCCCAAGAGACAAGTTCCCCATGGTAGTTTCAACTGGGGGTTGTGGATGAAAATGGCTTCTAACTGTTCAGCACTTCTTATAGAGAGACGCCTTGGGATTCTAGGCTTGTGACTGCAGTGAAATAGAACTCTCATATTACTATGATATAAGGATTCATCGGACGACAGCACTGGTAGGGGTGATTAAGCCAACGTATGATTTTGCGATAGATCAGATCCCCTTTGTGTGGTTAATACGTGGGGTACATGGAAGCCAGCATTTGTACTGTACTCTAAGTGCTTGGAGTTTGTCAATTTTACCTTTGCACATGGTCAAACGAGCAGGGTATATAACTGGACTCCTACGATTGTAGAATCTTAGGCTGATGGATCAGTGGCTTCTTTTGGGTACTGTACGTGTGCATTTTAGTATAACACATGGTTTGAGCTATTTCTATGTATTTTATGGGGGTACAGAGCGGGAATAATACACAACTGGAGTCCGCAAATGTACTTTAGGGCTGGGTACTGGTTTTATTGTACATTGTGCAACAATTTTAATTAATCATGCAATAAAGTTTCAAAGTACAAAGTACAAAGTAGAGGCCCCGTAGATTTCCTACACTGAAATGTGCACTGCTGTGGTGCATATTGTCACTTTTAAAGGCAACTCTGCCTGGCAGACTGACTTTAAAAGTAAAGTGTATGCAAATTCAACTTTGGAATTAAAAGTACTTCCAAAGTTGTAATCTGCCTTATTTTTACATATGTCACACGTAAGGTCTCCCCTAGGTCTCTCAGAGGTGGGGTGCCGTGTAACTATTAGCAGGAGCATCATAAAAGATGTTTTATGTGCCCTGGTGAGGGAAAAACTGCCCATTTAATTTTTTCCCGTTGTAGATACTTAGGCCCTCATTCTGACCTTGGCGGTCTTTTTGCAAGACCGCCGAGTTACCGCCGCGGTGAAGACCGCCGACCGCGGCGGTATGCCGCTGTGCGCATTCTGACCGCTGGGAGCGTTCCGCCGGAAAACCGCCAGCAGCCACACTGGCGGTCGGCGGGAAAGTGGAGACTTGTCAACCTCCACCGCCACGCCAGCAGAACACCGCCCACAGAATTACGACCCACATTTCTGTGTGGCGGTCTTCTGTTGGCGGTCTTCTGTTGGCGGTCACCTCCCCATGGCTCCTGTCACCTCCCGGAGGACCAACGCACAAGGTAAGTTGATCGTCCGTGAGGGGAGGGGGTGGGGGGGTGTTGTGTGATGTGTGCGTGCATGTGAGTGTGAGTGTGTAGAGGGGGTGTGTGAGTGCGTGCATGCGGGCGGGGAGTGCTGCTGTGCCTATGGGCAATGTGTGTAGTTCGGCGGGTGCGCATGTCAGCATGTATGTGTGCGGGTATGTGTCCCCGTTGTGTATGTGTGTGTGTAGGGGGTGTGTATATGTGCATGTTGGGGGTGTGTGCATGTCGGGGTGCGTGTATGTGCATGTCGGGGTGGGGGTGGGGAGGGGGTTCGTACCACCTCTGGGGGGTGGCAGGGGGGTGGAGGGTGTGGGGGGAGGACTCGGGGGCAGTGGGGGGTGGGGGAGAGCCCTATCAGTGCCAGGGAAGGAATTCCCTGGCCCCGATAGTGCCTACCGCCATGGTTCGCATGGCGGTTCCCGGACGCCTGAAACCGCGGCGGTAAGCAGGGTCATGATACCGTTGGCGGTCTTGGGTCGACCGCCGGACCGGAGTGCGCAGACTCCAGCCCGTCGGTCATGACCGCCGTGGCTGTCGGAGTGGGGAAGTGGCGGTCGGTCGCGGCGGTGACCGCCGCGGTCAGAATGCCATTTTTAATACCGCCGGTCTGTTCGCGGTCCGACCGCCGCCTCTCCGCCGACCGCCAAGGTCAGAATGAGGGCCTTAGTTCCATAGGCTAACATCAAAATACTTTATTTAAGTATAAAATTGCTAGGAAGAAGCTAGAAATATCATTCAAGGATTCAAAAGACTGGTAATGATAAATCTTACAATTTGCCTCTGTTGCATTTATCATAACTATTGCAGAAAATAGGTTATGAGATTTTAATTTTCTGTGGGCTATAATTCAGCCGTTTAGCAGCCTCTCCTGATTTGTCAGCCTTAACAGGCTTAGGTTGCTTTGATAAGGGAATAAGTGACCTGCATTAAGCAGAGGTTATCTAGTGGAGGAGCTCTGCAGGTGCAGAGCACAGACCAGAAAGGGGACTGGGTAAATCAAACTAGGCTTCAAAGAGAACAGGACAGGAAGGAATGCCAGCCAGGCCTACACCTTCTTCCTGTACCCCTCAGCCAGATGTCAGGCCCAGAAATTGAATTTTCGGATGGTCTAGAGGGGGAGTGTTAATGGAAATGAGCCCCACCTGTAGGTTGGTTTAGCAAAGTCTTACTCTGCTGGAGAGGAATCCACCATCTTTTTAGAACTGCAGTGCTTTGTGAGACGAGAATATGCTACACATTGGAGGAAGATGTCATGCGTTTAGAGGACACTCTGCATTTCATCGGACAGAGTGTCCCGCTGCTTGTCCCCCTAGACCATTGAATAAAAATATGAGAGCTGCATAGCAACTGAGATCTGCTGCCTGAAACTACAAGGGAAAGAAGGACTGCCCTGCTGGAACCCTGGTCTGCATACCAAAGGACTGTTCTCTGAAAGACTGCTCCTGCTGTTCACTAGGAGCTACAGCTCTGAGGAATTTGCCTTGCTTCCAAAAGGATTAAGGAGTGGGCTCCCAGAATGCAATAAGTCAACAAAACTTCCCTGCATCATCTCCCACAAGAAGTCCCCAGCCTGGAGTGCGTCCAGTGGACTTTATGGATTTGACCAGAAGCATGGTATGCATTGTAGTCCAAACTTCCAAGGACCATCTTAGAGGAAGACGTTCCTGAAGTTTGAAGAACGTTGGAGCAACCTTTGGAAAAAGGTCCATAAGTGGACTGACCCGACCTCAAGAGTCAAGCTGACAATCTTCAACCTTGACCTGGCCAAATTTTCAGATTTGTCCTGCTGAAAGTTCTGGAGTTCCAGACTTCCAAGTTTTGACCAGGGCCTCAATGTAAAGCAATCCATCAACGTTGCATCAAAATTGGCTTGATAGAGAGGACTGCACAATGTTGAGAGAAAATCCTCCAGAGAAACTTCTAAGTCCGGAGGTAACATTTTGACTGAGGCCTCCCACTCAGTTCATCTGAGCATGGCTCCATCACTGTTGGCCTCAAATTTTGATTTGGTCCTGGTCTAGAGCGACCAGATGTCCCCAGGTGGTGTTATTGGCTTTTAAGCACTAGAAAGCATATTTTATTATTTATTCTTTAAAAATTCATAGCCCCAGGTCCCTATATTGTACTTTTGTCATTTTGGTGTCATTTGAAAGATAACAAATATTTCCTACTATTATAAAATAGCATGAGATTTGTATTGTGTGTTGTGTCTTACATATTTGCTGCATTGATGTATTTAAATGCTTTACAGACCTGTTTCCTAAGTTGTGCATGCCTGCTCAAAGCCAGCTACCAATAGTTGAGCCAGCAGCTAATGTATTAAGAACTTGACTGGACCTAGTATGCTGTGGCGGGCTGTTACTAAGTGTAGGTACCCACCTGCTCTTACTAATAATCCACCCTCCAACAGAATGTCAGACTTTTAAAATCAACAAAAAAAGTTTCACAATGCAACTGATCTGGTGCTCAAATGTTTCAAGTAGCTTTTAGAAGAAGTACACACATCTTCCTTTGAGATGGTTAAGCATTTGAGAAATACAGGGAAACTACCGTTTTATGATGGAGGCACACACTAAGGCAGTGCTGTGATCTTCTGAAAAAACAGCACAAGGATATTGTAAACATCACTTGCCAACCCAGACAGGCGTAATATAAACATCACTCACAGGAAGAAACATTGTGAGGTTTCTTCAAACACAGTCTATGCATCATCAGTGCAAGTTTCTCTCAGATACACTATTTATGAAACATAGCAAGTGTCAATGCAATCAGTGTGATATTTTGCAAACAACCCTATGTATAGGAAACAATGTTACTATTAGGTAAACACTTCCTACTTTTTTAAAAAATTCTCAAAGGCTAAGGTGTCCTCTACAGACCCTTTCCCGTTTGTGAATGGCTTACCACTAAATGTGTGTAGTTAGTAAAGTGTTATTGTTTTGCAGCCGTATCCAATTTGGTATTTGGAAAGGATAGACTAAACATACCCCTTCCAAATACTGAATAGGTATTTGATCACAAGAGCAAATTGTGATTGAGGAACATGTAAGCAAATCATAGTTTGAGTATTGTACACAATAAAACACATTTTTGTGGTTGCGAACAGCCCAGTTCTGCACATCTTGCCTCAAGTTTGCAATGTCATATCACTTGCACAAAACTCCACTGTGGGCATTAGCACTATAATCATTCCTCTCACACTGAAGATGCACCAAAGGTTCAACCATAATCCACACAGAACAAGCAGCATCAAATGCTACCCTCTCTCACAATTAAAGGCGTTCCAAAATAGGCCACGACATTGCAAGCTATGCTCACAGGTAGAGTAAGATCTGTATTTGGGCAGATACCAAGCAAGCTCCCTTCTACAAAGTAACAAAGTCTGAGCACATAGAGCAGACCACCTCTGCACCTCACTTTCAAGTGGAATGAGGACTGAATGTGTTTTTTTCCTTGTAAAAAAGGTGCTCCCAATAATGGCATTTGTTTAAGAAGCTTCTTGGATGGAGGGTACCATGGCCCGCATATAACATTGGCAATAAATACCGCCTACTGCTGTGGCGATGGCAGCCAAAGGACTGTAGCCATGGCTACCAGCCATCCACCATATTATGCCCACAGCCGGATTTCCACCAGAAGGATGGCGGAAATCTGGCAGTGGCCATGCCGGCAGATGGTGGTAAGGTGGTGCTGGTGCTAGCAGCAGCGCCACACCAGTATCAGCCGCCAGCCGTATTATGAAAATTAATATGGCCTGGCGGTGTTCTGCTGGCGGACAATGCTGCTGGCAGCAGCGCCCCATCCCGTCTCCTGTCAGAGGACCTCCTGGACACAGGTAAGTGGGTGCTCCGACAGAGATTGGTGTGGGGGGGTGTTGTGTGAGTGTGTGTGGGTGTGTGTGTATGTCTGTGCATGCGTGTGTGTGGGTGTTTGTTGCATGTTGTATGTGTATGCATGTTTGAGGGTGTGAGTGCATTTATGTTGAGTTGTGTGAGTGTGTGTATGTATGTAAGTGTGTGTGGAAGTGTGTGTAAATGGATGTATGCATGCATGGATGAATGTTGGAATGGGTGTTTGTATGCGTGTGTGTGAAGGGAGGGGTGTGCATGAAAGGGGGGTCTGGAGAGGAAGGAGGATGATGGGGGGACCTGTGGAGGGGGAGGTGGGTGGGGAAGTCCCCTATCAGTGACAGGGACAGGATTCCCTGTCACTGATAGTGCCTACCGCCATGGTTTTCGTGGTGGTACGGAAGCCACAAAAACCATGGCAGTAGGCAGGGTTATAATCCCGCAGACGGGCAAGTGACGGCCGCCGGGCTGGAGATCGATGTCTCCAGCCCGGCTGCTCTTACCACCATGGTGGTCAGTGTTGTACATTGACGGTTTGGCTTCAGCCAAACTGCCAATGTCATAATATGAAGGAAAGTACCGTCAGCCTGTTGGAAGTATTTTCCTCCATATTACCGCTGACCGCCGGGGTCATAATGACCCCCTATATGCCTATTGAAATGTAATGAGGCATAAAGCATGTGAGGAGTAGAAGTATACAAAAACAAATATATGTCAAACGCCACTTTGTATTTCAAATGTGTTTATCTACGGGAATTTTAACTAAAGCATGACACAATGCAGAACAGTAACCAATGTTGCTGCGCTGCATTTCATCAAAGGGAGACATAAAAACAACACTATTTCCACTAAGATATGGTGCTGTTTTTCTCTCCGCCAGTGCTAGTGTGTTAGGCTGCCATGCAGCAACTCACACACCCTTGCACCATACAGTAGGAATGTGTGTGTTCTGTCAGGCATAGGTTTTGTATTTGACTGGAACCCTACCAGTACAAAAGCTATGCTTTAATAGTATCTCACTCTGCATGTGTGCTGTACAATGCAGCACATATGCAAGGTTAAGAAAGTATGGAGAAATTAAAACATTCTCCCCATTTAATCAGGCCTTGAGGATGTGTAAGGTTTTGGTGCAAATCACTGTATAAAATTGTTGGCAGATAGTAATTTGCATGAACGCCCATGGTTGGCTACATTAGAGTATCCATGCACCACCCATGGTATGCCCCTTGATGCAGAGTAGTGCAAAATAGGGTGTATCGCTACTTTGTGTTACTTTGGCTCCAACCTTCTAAGGCCAAACCTGATTTCCGTTGAAAGTAAATACACCACAATGTTTTGAGCTGTGCTTGTGTTACAAAAGTAGACAAAAACTAGTGCAAAGTGTTAGTAAATCCGAGCCCTAATGCTCATTATATTATATACAGACAAAACAGTACCATTTAGGTTTTCAGAATTGTGGTACAACCGCAACTTAATAGTGTAATTAGAAACAGCTTCCCCTCCCATTACTCAGTGAGACATTGTTTAGCTCTAAATTAAACTTTTTATGGATGCTACATGGGGTTAAAACATTTCTCTGCACAATTTCTGTAACAAACTCTGACATCAACTAGTTACCCCCTAAATAAAAACATAAATTAAAAGAAATGGATATGTATGTTTAGGCAGCAATCCAAGTTATTAAGATAGGGGTGTCAGGATATAAAAGACAGGTCAGGTGAACTGTTGAGAAGCCTCTGGTAGAGGACCCCCTGAATGACTGGGGCCCTGGTCCACAGTTCACAGTCCACTTTGCCAATCATGGCTCATGGAAGGGCTGACTGGCTGCCGCACCACTCCATCCACTCCTCCGCTGCAGGCACAGGCTCCCGGGCTGCCCTAGGGCCAATCCTGAGGCTGCTCAGAGCAGGGTTAGAATTGGCTGGGAGCACCCAGCTCAGGCCCCCCCAGGCAGTCTGGGAGCCTGTGCATGCTCTCTCCTGCCCGAGAGCCTATTGTGCATGTGTGTTTGACCAGCCCGAGACGGCCAGCCAAACATACATGTGCACTGAAGGGGAGTGCGCATTGCTTGTCACCCCCGTGGCCACACCCCTTTACAATAAAACAATAATAAACAGAGTTTATTATTGTTTTCTTATAAAGGTTTTGCAGCTGATGCTGCTGGCTGGGGGCAGGCAATGCTCCTCCGCGCTAACGGAGATGTCGCCCCTGCACTTTGTCCATGCCGTAAAATGGCTCAGCGCTTGGTACACTAATGCTCCATTTAGGGCACAGGCGAAGGAGCACACTGGGGCACTCAGCCTTCCTTTTAGGCAGAACACTTATTTAGAGTGACTATAAATGTCTTTCTTCAGGGCCCATAAATCTGTTCCAATTCCCAGTTGTGCGGAAATGCAAAACATTTTCCTTTCAATTCTGACACTTCCTCAGACAGTATCTTTAAGCCAGAGCTCATGCAACAGTTTTTTATTTAATTCTGTTCAAAGTTTCTTGTCTGATATTTGATATTAAAGCCAATACTCGCTTTCAACATACCTTAATATAAGTGTTGCCATTTTCTCCAGTGTTTAAATTTGACAAAAAAGATTAGGAAATTGACATTATTAAAGCTATTAATCAGTTTGAACACACCTTATTGTATGTGTTTCCTTTTTTTCTTACTTTGTTTAGAAAAAAAATAACTTTTACTTTTTTAACAATACTTTACAAACAAACAGTGGCAAAGCCCATAACTTAACATTCACAATATAAAGGTGAGAACTGTATGCTTTGCTAATCCTTGTTTAATATATGGGTGATTGTTAAATTGGGTTATTTTGATCTGAATGCAGAAGTATGCATTTGTGTTGAATATTGGTTGCATGTATTCTTGAGATTTTTAAAAACCTTTTCTTATTGAAATATATGAACAAGTGATATATACTCCAGGGATGTGGAAAAAAGCTCCATATATAGTCACTCTACAGAGCAAAAACGTGCATAGGTAACCCAAGCAGTAGAAAACATTTATATTTGGCATCACCTGATACGCTCATAGTAGACATACCCAAGGACCCAACAGCACCAGGCAGCAAAACCTAAATTGGGAATGAGGCAATGTCAACTTTACAAAATACAGTTAGGGGCTGGTTTTATAGTATGGTGGATGGAGTAGTGTGGCAGAGGATATTAACCCTGTCATCCTGAGTGTACTCCACCCACCAAATTTAGAGAGGACCACCCACCCTGTGGTCATCTCTGTACACTGAAAAGAACTGCTGCAATAGTGGTTGCTTTCAATGTTTTAAACATTTGGTGTATGGCCATTGTTGGTTTTGATGGTCGTACACTAAACATTGGACATTTTTTTTATTTTTTTAAAAACAAACTCCGAAAGTGGGAGTTTGTTTTTGAAAAAAATAAATAAATAATGACCTCTTCACCATATGAGTTTTCTTCCAGGGTGTGGGGGTCATTATTGTTTTTTCATGTCCCTTACCATTTGTTTTAGGTGGTGACAGACAGGAAAAAGGCATTACACCATTCACCCTAAATAGGGCTAATGCTAATGTATTTTCTTTAACAGTCTCGACTCTGTCGGGCCATCGGAGGAAGAAGTGCATTGACAGAATCAGTAGAATCTCTGTCTGTGGAATACTGCCACTATATAAATGAGATGGAAGGACTGAGGGACTGGTGGGCATGGTATTCCGTCATAATGGAGCCCCCTGTCTGCCAAACTTTAAATCAAGCCCCTACTCTCCTGCATATGGTGTTGCACCACTCCATCCCTATGTTGCTTAGCTGTCAATCTCGCTCCTAGTTTGGTAGCCTAAATTGTGTCGATCAAAAATATAGGCCCTCATTACAACTTTGGCGGGCGGCGGAGGCCGCCCGCCAAAGTTGCGCGTCGTGAATACCGCACCGCGGTCGGAAGACCGCGGCGGGTATTCAGAGTTTTCCCCTGGGCTGGCGGCCGGCCGCCGAAAGGCCGCCCGCCAGCCCAGGGGAAAACGACCTTCCCACCATGAAGCCGGCTCGTAATCGAGCCGGCGGAGTGGGAAGGTGCGACGGGTGCTACTGCACCCGTCGCGTATGTCACTGTCTGCTATGCAGACAGTGAAATACATTTTGGGGCCCTCTTACGGGGGCCCCGCGACTCCCCCTCCCGCCATCCGGTTCCCGGCGGGAGAACCGCCAGGAACTGGATGGCGGGAGGGGGAGTCGGAATCCCCAAGCCTGGAGGATTCCTTGGGGGCAGCGGGAAACCGGCGGGAGACCGCCGGTTTCCCTTCTCTGACCGCGGCTAAGCCGCCGTGGTCAGAATGCCCCGCGGGGCACCGCCGGCCTGTCGGCGGTGCTCCCGCGTGCCGCGGCCCTGGCGGTTCTATACCGCCAGGGTCGTAATGAGGGCCATAGTTTCTTAAATGTTATTTTCAAAGATATTGTCCCATTGAACTTATTAATAGGAAATCTATAACAAACTGGAAGATATTTGTTAATCCTGACAGCCTTAGGGTGGTCACCCCTAACTTTTTGCCTGCCTCCCTCCACTTTTTGGACACTGTTTTTGCTGGTTTTTAGACTCTGCACACTTTACCACTGCTAACCAGTGCTAAAGTGCATATACTCTCTCCCTTTAAACATGGTAACCTTGGATCACACCAAATTGGACTATTTGATTTACTTGTAAGTCCTTAGTAGAGTGCACTATATGTGCCCAGGACCAGTAGATTAAATGCTACTAGTGGGCCTGCAGCACTGGTTGTGCCACCCACTTTAGTAGCCCCTTTACCTTGTCTCAGGCCTGCCATTGCAACGCCTGTGTGTACAGTTTCACTGTCACCTCGACTTGGCATTTAAAAGTACTTGCCAAACCTAAACCTCCCCTTTCTCTACATAGAAGTCACCTCTAATGTGTGCCCTAGGTATCCCCTAGAGCAGGGTGCTGTGTGGGTGAAAGGCAGGACATGTACCTGTGTAGTTTACATGTCCTGGTAGTGTAAAACTCCTAAATTCGTTTTTACACTACTGTGAGGCCTGCTCCCTTCATAGGCTAACATTGGGGCTGCCCTCATACATTGTTGAAGTGGTAGCTGCTGATCTGAAAGGAGTAGGAAGGTCATGTTTAGTATGGCCAGAATGGTAATACAAAATCCTGCTGACTGGTGAAGTTGGATTTAATATTACTATTTTAGAAATGCCACTCCTCTGCACTTAAATCTTTCTGTGCCTTACAATCCATGTTTGGCTGGGTTTAGTTGACAGCTCCTTGTGCATTCACTCAGACACACCCCAAACACAGGGTACTCAGCCTCACTTGCATTCATCTGCATTTTGAATGGGTCTTCCTGGGCTGGGAGGGTGGAGGGCCTGCTCTCACACAAAGGACTGCCACACCCCTACTGGGACCCTGGCAGACAGGATTGAACTGAAAGGGGACCTGGTGCACTTCTAAGCCACTCTTTGAAGTCTCTCCCACTTAAAAGGCACATTTTGGTATAAAACAGGGCCTCTGCCCTACCACCTCAGACACTTCCTGGAGAAAACCTGAACCAGAACCTGCACCCTGACAAGAAGAACTGCCTCGCTGCCTAACGGACTCACCTGACTGCTTTCTACAAAGGACTGCTGCCTTGCTGTTGCCCTACTGTCTTGCTGATCTCTTGCTTTGCTGCAGAAGTGGTCTCCAAGGGCTTGGATAGAGCTTGCCTCCTGTTCCTTGAAGTCTCAGGCCCAAAAAGACTTCTCTCTTGCAACTGGACTCCTTGTGCGGCGAAAAATTCAAAGCAGAACTTGTTCCGCAGTGAAAAATTCACTGCACGCCGAACCGGAAAGAAGCCATTTGACTTCGCGAGGAAAAGATTGACAGGAACTTCGACGCACGGCCCGCCGGAACAACGCGCAGTCAGTCAACAAGCCCAGGATTCCACGCCCAGGCATCTGAAAACCCCGCAACCCGAAGAGGAGACCCGCCTGAGCGCCAGAAATCGACGCAACATCTTCCCCGCGTGGAAAATAATGACGCAAGTCCATGTGTGAAGGGGCGAAACCGATGCACACACCATTTTTCCACGCATCTCCTCCTCTGCGGCCCTTTGCGGAGATTTTTGACTCCAACCAGGTACTTTGTGCTTGAAAGAGACTTTGGGGGTCATTCTGACCCCGGCGGTCATGGACCGCCGGGGCCAGGGTCGGCGGTAGCACCGCCGACAGACCGGCAGTGCCCCGCAGGGCATTCTGACCGCGGCGGTTCGGCCGCGGTCAGACTAGGAAAACCGGCGGTCTCCCGCCGGTTTTCCGCTGCCCTGTTGAATCCTCCATGGCGGCGGAGCGCGCTCCGCCGACTTGGGGATTCAGACACCCCCTACCGCCATCCTGTTCATGGCGGGAAACCCGCCATGAACAGGATGGCGGTAGGGGGTGCCGCGGGGCCCCTGGGGGCCCCTGCAGTGCCCATGCCAATGGCATGGGCACTGCAGGGGCCCCCGTAAGAGGGCCCCGCAAAGTATTTCAGTGTCTGCTGTGCAGACACTGAAATACGCGACGGGTGCCACTGCACCCGTCGCACCTTCCCACTACGCCGGCTCCTCGTGGGAAGGTTGGTTTGCCCTGGGCTGGCGGGCGGCCTTTTGGCGGCCGCCCGCCAGCCCAGGGCAAACCTCAAAATACCGTCAGCGGTATTTGGACCGCGGAGCGGTATTTTGACGGGGGAACTTCGGCGGGCGGCCTCCGCCGCCCGCCGAAGTCAGAATCACCCCCTTTGTTTGCTTTTTAAAGACTTAAGACACTTTACATCACTTTACAGTGATATCTTTTATCGTTTTGACCTACAAATATCCAGATAATTATTATATTTCTTTCTAAACACTGTGTGGTGTATTTTTGTGGTGCTATATTGTGTTATTGTATGATTTATTGCACAAATACTTTACACATTGCCTTCTAAGTTAAGCCTGACAGCTCAGTGCCAAGCTACCAGAGGGTGGGCACAGGATCATTTGGATTGTGTGTGACTTACCCTGACTAGAGTGTGGGTCCTTGCTTGGACAGGGGGTAACCTGACTGCCAACCAAAGACCCCATTTCTAACATTGGTGATCAGCGGTGAGGATAGGACTTGTATTTGTGCAGTGACATACAGTAGCTAAGTATTTCACTACCTACCGACAGTTGAAGGTCAACTTGATTTTTATCTCTTTTTGCAAAATCGTATTTCCTGACAATTTTCTAAACCCAAATCCTCACTCAACATGTCTCTGGCTGGGTCTCAAGCAGGAGATTTTGACCTAGCCCTGTTGGAGACATATACTGTCAAACAGCTAATGGGTTCTGCAGGGAGATGAGTGTACCCACCCAAGGGGCCTCCAGAAAGGAGGACTTTCAAGTGGCGCTGAGGGCCTGGGCAGAAGCCCATTTAGAGGAGGATGCAGAGGAGGAGGAGCCAGAAGATGGCTCCCCAGAGGATTTTTTGCCATCAGTGGGTGATGTTACCACTGCAGTTGTGCCCCCTTCCAGACCAGGGAGCAGTGTCTCTGATCAAGGCCTGACCGTAGAGAAAAGGAGAGAGGAGAGGGAGTTCCAATTGCAAATGGCAAGACTGAAAATTGAGGCTCAACAGGAGGAAAAAAGGGCAGAGAGAGAAGCCCAAGCAGCTGAGTGAGCCTTGGCTGAAAATAAACTTTTGTTGGCTCATGAACTGAGTCTCAAAGAGCTGGATCTTAAGGCAAGACAGTCTGAATCCAGCAGTAATGGTGGCAGCATACAGACAGGACCTGCTGGAGAAAAGAAGGTTCGTATACCCAAAAATGTGGTGCCCAGTTTTGTGGTGGGAGATGACATAGATAAATGGCTAGCTGTTTATGAAGTTGCACTAAGGGCTCATGAGGTTCCTGAAGGGTAATGGGGTACAGCTATGTGGAGTTATGTGACACCATTGGGGAGGGACACACTTCTCACATTGGACAGACCAGATCAAAACACATACCCACTTCGGAAAGCCATTTTACTTGCCACGTTTGGGCTGACCCCTGAGAAATAGCGTCAGAGGTTCAGGGACAGCACCAAACTATCCACACGAACATGGGTAGATTTCTTTGACTTTTCCAGTAAGGCACTGAATGGATGGGTGCGGGGCTGCAAAGTAGATGATTACACAGGATTGTATAATTTGATTCTGAGAGAGCATATACTCAGTATTTGTTTTACAGAGCTGCGCCAGCACCTAGTAGACAGTAAGCTGACTGATCCCAGGAAGCTTGCTGAGGAGGTGGACCTCTGGACTAGTCCCAAAGTGTCCAAAAAGGTATCTGGGGGGGACACCCACAAAGGAGGTCAGGGTTCCCATCAGAAGAAAGAGGGGGGAGAAAAACTTAAAAACAAGGAGTTCTTAAAAGGCCCCCAAAATAGTTCCCAAGGGAGTAGTGGTAACCAGTCCCGGTCTGATTCTCAAAAGAAAGGTTTTACTGACCATAAGACAGGGAGGTTTGTACCCCACTGTGCAGAGTGCAATAAGTATGGGCACTCTGAGGGCGACTCCAAGTGTCCCAAGAGGGCACAGCCCCCCAAAGGAGGGCAGACACCTGGGTTGGCTAGAGTAGCGCTCGGGGAGGAGATAGTCCCAGTCAGTTTTGGGGAGCAGACAGAGGTAACTCTAGTGTCCCTGGGGGATGCAAAGATGGTGCCAAAAATCCACATGCCAGCCAATACTTCCAAGTATAGACAGTGGGTCACCATCAATGGGCAAAGGGTGGATGCTCTGCGTGACACAGGAGACAGCATGACTACTGTTAAGAGTCAGCTGGAGTCAGCAGAGCAGGTCATCCCAAATACATTCCACCAAGTCATAGTCGCCGACAATCGTGAGAGCCACCTACCAGTAGCTCTGGTTCCCTTTGAGTGGGGGGGTCTCTGGTACTCTAAACGTAGCTGTGAGTCCTGCCATGCCTGTAGATTTCTGTTAGACAACGACCTTGAGCACACTACCTGGAAGGAGGTAGAGCTAAGGTCTCACTTGGAGATGTTAGGATTGCCTGAGTGGGTCTGCATGACAACACGGTCCATGGCTGCCCGAGAGGGGAGTCAAGGGCGTCTGGAGCCTGGAACAATGGCCCAGACAACTGCCAAGAGGAGGGGCAAGGGGCGCGGAAAACCGGTCCCAGAAGTTCCCGCAGTGGTTGGCGGGGTTCCTGAGGAGGAGGCCCCCGAGCCAACTGGGGAAGACATTGCCGCCCTAGGTGACATACCTGAGCTTGCTGCCTGGCAAGTTGAGGGTTGGCCCACCAGGGAGGAATTCTGCAAGGTGCAGAAGGAGTGTCGCACTCTAGAGGGCATGAGGAAGCAAGCCTCAGCCCAGGCAGCAAGTGAAGCATCTGGCGATCACCACATATATTGGGAGAATGAACTCCTCTACAGTGAGCCTAAGGTTCCGGCCATTGGGGCAGCGCGTGTGCTGGTGGTCCCCCAGTGTTACCGGACCATCCTACTGGGACTGGCTCACGACATTCCCCTGGCAGGACATTTGGGGCAAGACAAGACCTTTGCCAGGCTTGTCACCCACTTCTATTGGCCCAGAATGAGGACAAACTCAGATACATTCTATAGGTCCTGTCCTACCTGCCAAGCCAGTGGTAAAACAAGAAAAAGGGTTAAGGCCCCCCTGATTCCACTCCCTGTTGTTGGACCCCCCTTTGAAAGGGTGGGCATCGACATTGTTGGTCCATTGGACCCCAAAACTGACCTAGGCAACAGGTTCATCCTGGTTTTGGTGGACCATGCCACCCGTTACCCAGAGGCAATCCCTCTGAGGACCATAACTGCACCGGTGGTGACCAGAACTCTGATGGGGATATTTACCTGTGTGGGATTCCCAAAGGAGATAGGCCCTCATTCTGACCCTGGCGGATACAATCCGCCAGGGCCAACGGGCGCGGGAGCACCGCCGACAGGCCGGCGGTGCCCCTAAGGGCATTCTGACCGCGGCGCTAACGCCGCGGTCAGACAGGGAAAACTGGCGGTCTCCCGCCAGTTTCCCGCTGCCCTGGGGAATCCTCCATGGCGGCGCAGCATGCTGCGCCGCCATGGGGATTCCGACCCCCTTCCCGCCGGCCTGGCTCTGGCGGTTCTTACCGCCAGAACCTGGCCGGCGGGAACGGGCGTCTTGGGGCCCCCTAACAGGGCCCAACTAGGCTTTTCAGTGTCTGCGATGCAGACACTGAAAAGCGCGACGGGTGCTGCTGCACCCGTCGCACGCCTTCCACTCCGCCGGCTCGATTCCGAGCCGGCTTCCTTGTGGAAGGCGCTTTCCCGCTGGGCCGGCGGGCGATCTGAATCAGATCGCCCGCCGGCCCAGCGGGAAAGTCAGAATACCCCTCGCGGTCTATTGCCCGCGGGGCGGTATTCAGGCGGCTTCCGACGGGCGGGCGGCAACCGCCGCCCGCCTAGGTCGGAATGACCACCATAGTGTCTGACAGAGGCACTAACTTCATGTCTGCATACATGAAGTCTATGTGGGATGCGTGTGGTGTAACCTACAAGTTCACCACACCCTATCACCACCAATCTAATGGTCTTGTGGAGAGATTCAACAAGACCTTGAAAGGCATGATCGCTGGCCTCCCTGAGGCCCTGAGGCGTAAGTGGGACGTCCTCTTACCTTGCCTTCTCTTTGCTTACAGAGAGGTACCCCAGAAGGGGGTAGGGTCCAGTCCCTTTGAGCTCCTCTATGGGTACCCTGTCAGGGGACCCTTAAGCATTGTCAAGGAGGGGTTAGAGAAAGCTCCAAAGGCACCCCCTCAGGATGTGGTCAGCTACATGCTGGCCCTCCGCAACCAGATGAACCACTTCTGGAAAGTGGCCGAAAGTAACCTTGAGGCCAGTCAAGAGGTAATGAAACGCTTGTATGACCAGAAGGCCACCCTGGTAGAGTTTCAACCTGGAGACAAAGTGTGGGTAATGGAGCCAGTAGAGCCTAGAGCTCTCCAGGACCGCTGGTCTGGCCCATTTGAAGTGAAGGAGTGGAAAGGGGAGGCCACTTACCTGGTGGACCTCCAACCCCTAGGAACCCCCTAAGGGTGCTCCATGTCAACCGACTGAAGCCTCATTTTGAGAGGTCTGAAGTAAACATGCTTCAGGTGACAGATGAGGGGGCGGAAGAGGGTAGTGAACCTCTTCCCGACCTCCTCTCTGCAAAGGAATGTGATGGGTCAGTGGAGGGTGTCATTCTCTCTGACTCCCTGACCCTAGACCAGAGAGGGGGCTGCTACCAGTTACTGGAACTGTACTCTTCCCTGTTTTCTCTCACCCCTGGACACACACACTTGTGAGTCCAAGATATTGACATGGGAGACAGTCCCCCTGTAAAGAACAACATTTACAGGCTGTCAGACAAGGTGAAGGCCAGCATCAAAGAGGAAGTCTCCAAGATGTTGGCTCTTGGGGTTATTGAGAAGTCTAGCAGTCCCTGGGCCAGCCATGTGGTGCTGGTACCCAAGGCTGCTGCCCCTGGTGCCAAGCCAGAACTTAGGTTCTGCGTGGACTACTGGGGTCTCAATTCAGTCACACGGACTGATGCTCACCCCATCCCCAAACCTGATGAGCTCGTAGACAGGCTAGGCGCTGCCAAATTCCTCAGTACTTTTGATCTCACATCAGGGTACTGGCAGATCACCTTGACTGAGGGGGCTGAAGAGAGATCAGCATTTTCCACACCTGAGGGCCATTACCAATTCCGGGTGATGCCCTTTGGGTTGAGAAATGCCCCCGCTACCTTCCAATGGTTGGTTAACGGGATCCTAGCTGGCAAGGATGCCTTCTGCGCAGCCTACCTGGACGACATTGCCGTCTATAGTGACAGCTGGGAGGAACACCTGCTCCACCTCAAGGAGGTACTTCAGGCCCTGCAACAGGCAGGCCTGACCATCAAGGCCAGTAAGTGCCAGATTGGGCAGGGTTCCGTGGTATACTTGGGACACCTAGTAGGTGGTGGCAAGGTGCAGCTACTCCAGGCCAAGATTGAAACTATCAAGGCCTGGCAACCACCTAGAACCCAAACAGAGGTGAGAGCCTTCTTAGGCCTCACCGGATATTACTGCAGATTTGTCAAGAACTATGGAACCATGGTGACACCCTTGACAGAACTCACATCCAAAAAGCAACCTAGGTTGGTGACTTGGACAGAGGCTTGTCAGAAAGCCTTTGACTCCTTGAAGGAAGCCATGTGCACGGCCCCGTGCTCAAGGCCCCTGACTACTCCAAGGAACTTATCGTGCAGACAGAGGCTTCAGAGCATGGCATAGGGGCTGTCCTAGCACAGCTAAACGAGGAGGGCCTAGACCAACCAGTAGTATTTATTAGCAGAAGCCTTTTACCACGGGAACAGAGGTTGAGTGCTATTGAAAGAGAAGCCTTTGTTGTGGTCTGGGCACTGAAGAAGCTGAGACCATACCTGTTTGGAATTCACTTCCGGGTTCAGACAGACCACAGGCCCCTCAGATGGCTCATGCAGATGAGGTGTGAGAATCCAAAACTCTTGAGGTGGTCCATTTCCCTACAGGGGATGGACTTTACGGTGAAACATCGCCCAGGGGTTGACCACGCCAATGCTGATGGTCTCTCCAGATACTTCCGCCTTAGCGATGAGAGCTTCCAGGAGGTTGGGTTGCTCTCCCCAATTTCAGCTGGGGGGGACACATGTTAGACCTGACAGCCTTAAGGTGGTCACCCCTAACTTTTTGCTTGCCTCCCTCCACTTTTTGGACACTGTTTTTGCTGTTTTTTAGACTCTGCACACTTTACCACTGCTAACCAGTGCTAAAGTGCACATGCTCTCTCCCTTTAAACATGGTAACCTTGGATCACACCAAATTGAACTATTTGATTTACTTGTAAGTCCCTAGTAGAGTGCACTATATGTGCCCAGGGCCTGTAGATTAAATGCTACTAGTGGGCTTGCAACACTGGTTGTGCCACCCACTTTAGTAGCCCCTTTACCTTGTCTCCGGCCTGCCATTGCAAGGCCTGTGTGTGCAGTTTCACTGTCACCTCGACTTGGCATTTAAAAGTACTTGCCAAGCCTAAACCTCCCCTTTCTCTACATAGAAGTCACCTCTAATGTGTGCCCTAGGTAACCCCTAGAGCAGGGTGCTGTTTGGGTGAAAGGCAGGACATGTACCTATGTAGTTTACATGTCCTGGTAGTGTAAAACTCCTAAATTCGTTTTTACACTACTGTGAGGCCTGCTCCCTTCATAGGCTAACATTGGGGCTGCCCTCATACATTGTTGAAGTGGTAGCTGCTGATCTGAAAAGAGTAGGAAGGTCATGTTTAGTATGGCCAGAATGGTAATACAAAATCCTGCTGACTGGTGAAGTTGGATTTAATATTACTATTTTAGAAATGCCACTTTTAGAAAGTGAGCATTCCTCTGCACTTAAATCTTTCTGTGCCTTACAATCCACGTCTGGCTGGATTTAGTTGACAGCTCCTTGTGCATTCACTCAGACACACCCCAAACACAGGGTACTCAGCCTCACTTGCATACATCTGCATTTTGAATGGGTCTTCCTGGGCTGGGAGGGTGGAGGGCCTGCTCTCACACAAAGGACTGCCACACCCCCTACTGGGACCCTGGCAGACAGGATGGAACTGAAAGGGGACCTGGTGCACTTCTAAGCCACTCTTTGAAGTCTCCCCCACTTCAAAGGCACATTTGGGTATAAAACAGGGCCTCTCCCCTACCACCTCACACACTTCCTGGAGAAGAAACCTGAACCAGAACCTGCACGAGCATTCTGACCGTGGCGGTTCAGCCGCGGTCAGAAGCGGCAAGTCGGCGGGCTCCCGCCGACTTACCGCTGCTCGGGGGAATCCTTCATGGCAGCGGAGCGCGCATGAGGATTCTGACCCCCCCTACCGCCATCCTGTTCATGGCGGGTCGCGGGGCCCCTGGGGGCCCCTGCCGTGCCCATGCCAATGGCATGGGCACGGCAGGGGCACGGCAGGGGCCCCCGTAAGAGGGCCCCGCAAAGTATTTCAGTGTCTGCCTTGCAGACACTGAAATACGCGACGGGTGCCACTGCACCCGTCGCACCTTCCCACTCCGCCGGCTCGATTACGAGCCGGCATCCTCGTGGGAAGGGAGTTTTTCCCTGGGCTGGCGGGCGGTCTTTTGGAGACCGCCCGCCAGCCCAGGGAAAAACTCATAATACCCTCCGCGGTCTTCTGACCGCGGAGCGGTATAATGGGGGCGGAATTCTGGCGGGCGGCCTCCGCCGCCCGCCAGAATCAGAATCACCCCCTTTATATCACTTTCCAGGGAGATCTTTAAAATTCCTATTGCATCTTTTATCGTTTTGACCTACAAATATCCAGATAAATATTATATATTTTTCGAAACACTGTGTGGTGTATTTTTGTGGTGCTATATTGTGTTATTGTACGATTTATTGCAAAAATACTTACACATTGCCTTCTAAGTTAAGCCTGACTGCTCAGTGCCAAGCTACCAGAGGGTGGGCATAGGATAAGTTGGATTGTGTGTGACTTACCCTGACTAGAGTGTGGGTCCTTGCTTGGACAGGGGGTAACCTGACTGCCAACCAAAGACCCCATTTCTAACAATATTTATGTCAATAATAATGTTTAGCCCAGGATATTTATGCCAAATATTTTTTTGATATTCTGACCTACACCCTACCCCCTCCCCAGGAAGAATTTACTACCACAAATCCAAAAAGAGACAACAAGAATCAATATTTCGTCAAGTACCCTCTACTTTTCCGACTAATTCCAGCTGTTAGGCCTGTGTACAAATAGATACAGATATGATGCTACCCTAAGCATCACTGGTTACCAGAGCGCCACCAGCTGACCCTCATTCACAAACTCCTTCTCTAACTGTAGCTAGTCTCTTCTTATTGCCTGTGTGTCCCTACTGAAATCAAGAAAGATCAGAATCTTGTGACCTGTAAGTGTGAGTAAATGGTACCTTCTCAACTGTTCGTCTGAGCAACCCATCCTCCAAAATGATAGCATTCTCCTTCAGAGACAATCCTCTCAAACCCCAGGTAACAGGAATCCGAGAAGCATAGAGGACACTCCTTGCTATTGGGCATTACAAATGCTAACGTTGTGATGTGCAGAACTTAATATGGCAAAACTACATTCCATTTGTGCAAAGACTGCACGACTATGGTGGACAGTGCAGACTCCATTAAAAATATTGGGGGTTATTCTAACTTTGGAGGAGTGTTAATCCGTCCCAAAAGTGACGGTAAAGTGACGGATATACCACCAGCCGTATTACGAGTTCCATAGGATATAAGGGACTCGTAATACGGCTGGTGGTAAATCCGTCACTTTTCCGTCACTTTTGGGACGGATTAACACCTCCTCCAAAGTTAGAATAACCCCCATTGTGTTTAATTGTTTCATGCCCTTGAGCAGTTTGCTGTGGGAGGCCTACTATATATTTCCCGGAGACCTCTGACATTTTACAGTGTTTTTTTTTTTACAAAGCTATTTGCACATGTACATTTAACTTACAATGAGTCCATTGTTTGATTCACAGTTGCAAATACATGTTTGATATTCATAAAATATAAATTTATACTTATGAAACCATTTGCTGGCGTGCAATATTATACCACTATGGTTTTATCTTTTGTGTGGGTAAATCGTCTCCCAAAATCAATATCTGGCCATTCCGGAGCAGAGATACCTTGCAGAGTTTGTGCACACCAAGTTTCTGGGTATGCACACATGTTTTTCGCCCCACTCTAGAAATGGTTGGACATTCAACGCTGTGGAAGTCAGCAGTAAATATATTTTCAGTATAAGATTAAGACTAACAGCCCCAAATTAAATCGCGATGTAGGAAATCCCTACATAGAAAAAATATTTTTGTTATAGAGGGAAAAGGTTATGAGGTGCAAATGTACTTTTGATAAACATTTAGAGATGTGTAATGTACACAACACGCAATTACGTATGTGTAACTGCTTATACTTATGAGTATTCCTGGAATGCGTTGATTGCTTGACATTCGCAGGGATACTAACTAGCTATAGACTTACTGGTTAAAAGTTACACAAGGATTTACGAATCGAGTCTATAAACATTATGGAGAAGATCTGAAACGTCGTTTTGCAACACACAAAGTAGAGCAGGCAACTAGTATTTGTTTGTTTCATTTTGTGCTAGAATGAGCTCTGTGTAGAATCCCTCTTCGTCTATTGTATATGCATGGCTTATAACAAACTCACATTACTTATAGCAAATATAAAATACTCACCTTTGTTGTCTTATATTATTGGGAAAAAATCATTAAAACATATGTTTTTTTATTTATCTAGACATCCACCACACAGCATCCTAGTAAATGATATAGACTATAATGTTTTATAAAGCCGTTACACATACAAATGCACATGCTTGGCTGTGTAACTGTCCACACCCCAACCCCTTTCAAAATCACACAAGTTAATTTGCCTCCACCTATTTGAAATTTCAGTGATTAACACATTTCAGGAGAAATGGATACGTTTTTGTTGATCCTGTCTACTAGGTAGTACTCTTAAAACTAAAAATCCCCAACCATAAGCTCCAAGGAGCTTATAATTAACCACCGGGGCAAAGTTATTGGAATGCAATAGGTTAGAAGATGGATATTAAAAAAAACATCCTCAATTACTTTTGGAGCAGAGGCCGAGGAACTTCAAAGAAGTGGACTTTATCTGTCATGACTAGAACCCTGACTAAATCAGGTGCTCCTCCAAATCGGATACTGCTCACCGAGGTTAGTCGAGGTCAATGCCAAGTTTGACTATGCTACAAGCTCAATGACCAAGACTGGCCAGAGTATGCATATAGAAGTGTGGCAAGAAGGAAGCCATCATTCAAAACAGTTCCTCTTGGATCCTGCTTGAAAGATGCAGAAAGACTACCACATAAAACATGTGTGATGAAACTGCATTGGAACTTTTTGGCTAAATACAAAGCATTTTGCTTGGCTGAACCATGAGACAGCATGCAAACCAAAGAACATCATCGCTATCATGAAGCAAGGCAAGCAACATAATGCTTTAGAAACATTTCTCAATAGCATAGAGTAGGGTAGATTAGAATAGAAGGAAATATACATGGAGCAAAGTACTGAAAAGTCATTGATTAACATCTTGTGCTCCCTACAAAAAAGCTGTGTGTGCTTCTTTCAGCAACACAGTGACTCGATGCACACAGGCCAATGTACACTACTGCAGTGGCTAAGGAAACAATAATTAGTCAATAGATCTCATCAATATGAGTCCATTTGGCATCGCCAATGTCTTTCAGCCATGTTGTACAGCAGTGTGGCTGGTGTTCAGCATAGCTAAAAGTTAGTGGCATGGAGGAGAGTGGTGTAGGGAAGAATGGTATAGAGGAGAGTGGCATGGAGGAGAATGGCGGAGAATGAAGTAGCATAGAGTGGAATGGCATAGAGTGGCATGTAGTGGAATGGTGTAGAGCAGCATGGCGTGGTATAAAGTGGAGTGTTGTAGAGTGGACTGGCCTAGGGTAAAGTGGAAGAGAGTAGAGTGGAGTGGCATTGAGTGGAGTGGCATACATTGAAGTGGCATAGAGTGGAAAAGCATGGTGTGGCGTTGAGTGGAGAGGCACAGGGTAGATTGGCATAGAGTAGAGTGAAGTAGAGTTGTGTAGACTGGAATGGTGTAGAGTGGCATAGAGTAGAGTGGAGTGGAGTAAAGTGACGTAGTAGAGTAGAGTGTCCTAGAGTAGACTGGCATAGAGTAGAGTGGAATAGAGTGTCATAGACTGGCACTGTGTGGAGTGGAGTGGTGTATAGTGGAGCACCCTTTCGGTTATGCAGTGAGAGACAGGTATTTACCAGAGGAACTGTAACATATTACGCTACCATTCCCACCGCCAAAGTACAAGCGCAGCAGTACACTCTAAAATAGGAACATACATCAACTACAACGCAGCTTGCAAAATTGCTAAAAACAGGCCTGAGACTATTCCTTCTTTTAACACGTTCCACTCAATAAGTGTTCTCAATGAGTTGTTTTCATGTTCTGCTCTACCTTATAAGGAAATTCCACTCTGCCAGCAGAGTCTGCAGAGTTCTGCGTGGTAGGGTTTTTTCTCATGTTCGGCTCACTAATATTAAATTGATGAGCATGTGTGAGAATTTGTGTCCGCTAGTGTGATTTTCAGGTGCTAGGACACCTCCCTCCAGCCACAAGTCACAACCATTCACATTGAGAAAGCTGCCACTCGAGTAGAACATCTACTTGGGTGGCAAAAAGATGCAGTGCCCTCTGACACACCGCATGGTGCTGTTTGTGCTGAGTTTTTTGCGTGGAACAAGCTCTCAGGACTAAAAATTAGCGATTAGCAGAGTTTTTATGTAGCTAAGCAGAATTCCACAGAGTGAAACTCTGCAAGTTCCACCCAGGCCTACTAGAAACTATGGAGGTTTTAGGCAGTGAAAGAAACGGTGCAGGGAGGAGTTGGGTGCAAGTAATCTGAGGCTGTATTCCATGTTTTGCATGCTTGGAGCAAGCAGCTTAAATCATTCCAAACTCACATGTTCCAATTTGGTGGGTTTCCTCACCAATATGGCAATGCTGCAGGTGTGTATTGGCCATTCTTTTATACCCATTCCAATAAAATGGATCTTCCACTACCTCATGGAAAACGTGTGCTCTTTCAGTTGCCTGGAGGAGGCAGCCTGTGAAACAGGAGAATTCCTAGAATCCCAACACGTTTCTTTTTTGCATGGGGTGAGTAAATGCCCACCCATAAGAGGGGCGCCGCAATTCGAACTTATATACATATAAATCATATAGAGAATGCCATTGTGAGCACCAAGGTTATAGTTTTTGGAGGGCTCAGGTCCCTGAATAAGATATTTTGCAAATGAACTCGGGGCAAAGAAGCACAAGTTCCTGATATCCCCTGCATTTGCTTTGTTATGCAGACATGTCTCTGATGTTACACAGTTATTATTTGTGTTTTGTTTGTGTATAGGTTGAGTTCAAATGCATGTCTACATGTCTGCAAACACAGGTATGTTTATATCACAAATCTAGCAAGAACGTAGCCGAACTTTGTACAATACAAGGGACGATACAAATTAAAGGCAAGTGAGACTTGCTTAGAAATGGGAGATTTCTTGTAGTGGCATTTATGCTGGGGAATTACTCAAAGAATTACTCTTGAAGAGGCATTCTTTAAAGAGGAGGATCTTCAGCTACTTCATGAGGAGCAGAAGAAAAGGTGCATTTGTTTGTTGGAATGAAGTTCCATATCCATCACCATAGCAAAACAAAGCCTGCCTTCTGAACGTTTCCACCAGAGATTTCGTTGTTTCAAGCACAGAAGAATAGGAGAGGGAAAAGCCTACCTTTTGAACTTCTCCTCCTGCCATTCCTTTGTTTCAAGCACAGCAATGTCCTGTGTGCATGTGCTGCATTTACCCCCAGAGATGTTGATCTTGTCTTCTATGTAGCGTGGTATATTGGAGGTGACAGCATTAAAGGTAATTCAGCTTATTTTGACAGTGATTTGGGTTTGCAGGAGCTCAATATAATTTCTGGCATGTGTCAGTGTTGCAGTTGTACTGAAACAATCCCTTGATAATTCTTACTCCTGCATGGCAATTCTGAAAAAGCCTGTTTTAGAAAGTTAGATGTTCTTGTCCCCACCATTTCGTGCCTGCAGCCTGTATCATGGGTCACATGACTAGGTGTAGCTGGCAGTTGGTCTTTGTGTATTACTCCCAGACAGTGACGCAAAGTGGAAATAGGTGTTGGCAGAATGGGCCTTGATGAATGAGGACAGAGCTATTAATCACCAGTCTTGCATATAACAGACTCTGCCTCATCACACTTGCAAAGGGTTTGGAATTTTCTGCCTCCCTACCCTGACCCCAGCTTTCCTGGAGGCACAAAAGAATGTCCAAAAATGAATCTGGGGGAAGGGGGTCACCAGAAGGGTGATTAGGGGTCTCACTAGAAGAACGAGAGGGGGGAGAACATTTAACAATAAGGAATTCTCTAAAGCCCCTATAATAATTCCCAAGGGAACAGCAGTAACTAGATATGGAGGTTTGTCCCCCAGTAAACACAGTGTTACAAATATTGCCACTCCAAGGGGGACACCAAGGGGCTCATTCTGAGCCCGGCGGGCGGCGGGAGCCGCCCGCCTGGAGGGAGCCGCCAAATGACCGCACCGCGGTCAAAAGACCGCAGCGGCCATTCAGACATTTCCTCTGGGCCGGCGGGCGCTCTCCAAAAGAGCGCCCGCCGGCCCAGAGGAAATGCCCCTGCAACGAGGACGCCGGCTCAGAATTGAGCCGGCGTAGTTGCAGGGGTGCGACGGGTGCAGTTTGCACCCGTCACGTATTTCAGTGTCTGCATTGCAGACACTGAAATACACAGTGGGGCCCTCTTACGGGGGCCCTGCAGTGCCCATGCCATTGGCATGGGCACTGCAGGGGCCCCCAGGGGCCCCGCGGCACCCCCTACCGCCATCCTGTTCCTGGCGGGAGACCCGCCAGGAACAGGATGGCGGTAGGGGGTGTCAGAATCCCCATGGCGGCGGAGTGCGCTCCGCCGCCATGGAGGATTCCCCCGAGCAGCGGGAAGTCGGCGGGAGACCGCCGACTTTCCGCTTCTGACCGCGGCTGAACCGCCGCGGTCAGAATGCTCGTGGGAACACCGCCAGCCTGTTGGCGGTGCTCCCGTGGTCGGTGGCCCTGGCGGCCACCGGCCGCCAGGGTCAGAATGACCCCCCAAATGTCTTAAGAGGGTACAGGCCCCCACCACTGGCTAGACACGTGGGTTGGTCAGTGTAGCGCTTGCCGAGGAGGTGGTTACAGTTAGCATGGTGGAGAGAACAGAGGTTACTTCAGTGTCCCTAGGGAATTGCCAGATAGCGCTAAAAGCCCATATGCCTTCTAATACTTCTAAGTATAGGCAGCAGGCCACCATCAATAGGCACACGGAGGAGGCTGGAGCCAGTATGACCACTGGGAGCTGTCATCAGGTGTCTTCCGAGCAGGTCTTTCTTAATACATTTCACCAGGTCATAGCCGCAAGCACCCATGAGAGTCACTACCAGCTGGGGGCTGCTGAGTTCCTTTGATCTTATATCAGGGTACAGGCAGATTGCCCTGAATGAAGGGGCCAAAGAGAGGTCAGTATTCCCAACCCCAGAGGGCCTCTTTCAGTTTCAGATGCCTTTTAGTCTAAAGAATGCGCTGCCACCTTCTAGAGGTTGGGAAACAGGATCCTGGCTGGGTAAGGTGGCATTATGTGCTACCTACTTAGATGATATAGCTGTCTTCAGTTTCAGGTGTGAGGAACACCTGTACCACCTCCAGGAGGTGATTCAGGCCCTGCAGCACGCACACCTGATTGTCAAGGCTAGTAAGTGCCAGGTAGGGCATGGCACAGAGGTATCTCTTGCCCACACGGTGGGCAAGGGCAAGGTGCAGTCCCTCCAGGCCAAGATTGAGACTATTCTTGCCTGGCAACCTCCAAAACCTCAGACTGAAGTAAGGGACTTCCTGGGCCTCACAGGATATTACAGGAGGTTCCTCGAGGCATATGGCACCATCATTGCCAACTTAACTGAGCAGACTTCAAAGAAGCAGCCCAAAAAGGTGATCGGAGCAAAGGCCTGTCAGAAAGCCTTTGACCCCCTCAAGGACACTATGCTTTCAGCAGCTGTACTGCAATCTCCTGACTTCTCCAAGGAGGTAATTGTGCAGAAGAGGGCTTCAGAGCATGGCAAGGGAGCTGTCTCAGCATATGTAAATGAGGAGGGCCTACAGCAGGCTTCTCCAATGAGTAGCTTGTGAGCTACTGGTAGCTGTATAGCTACCTGTAAGTAGCTCTCCTGTGTACAGTCTAGCACTACTAAATTAAAAGCTTTTGTTGATTTGAATAAATTAAACGATAACAATATTTAAAGCATCTCATTGAAACTAACGTGTGTACTTTCAGAAATTATAAGCTGATGTTTGGAGAAAAGTGGTTGAATTTTCATAACATATTTAAAGCTAAAATTTGAGTGACAAATTATGTGGTATTGGGGAGACTTATTACTACCATTATTACCTTGATGACCAAGGCATTGATGCTATGGTTGTTATGTTTCACCCATGTAAAGGCATTTCAATTGAAAAGCCTTTTTTACATTACTGTTTGTAACCCTCCTGATACACTGATCCGATCACTGTTGATAAGGTTGCATAGGGTGACCACTAAGGGAATCCTGTCTGATGTGGTCACCACTACAAGATTGATACTAATAGCTTGGGATGATTTTCATTGAACAAAAGTAGATTGAAGACCCCTAGCCTAGACCATACCATAGCCCTTATTGTCAGGAGGTTATTTCCCTGGGAACAGAGGAGTGCAATTGAAAGGGAAGCCTTTGTGTGGTTTGGGCACTGAAGCAGCTGAGACCATATATGTTTGGGACTCACTGCCGGGTTCAGACAGACCACAGCACCCTCAGTTGGCTCATGCAAATGAGGGGTGAAAATTAAGGAAGGGCCGAGTTTGCGGAGTTCCGCTACATGGAATTCTGTGTAGTGCCAAAAAAACTCTGCCTCGCTCCACGAATGAGCAGGGTTGTGCTCAGCCACCCGTACACGCTGATTGGTGCGAGTAGTATGCCTCGCATTGCAATGCGAGCGCCGACAGCACCACACGGTTGCCCACATGTGTGGTCATCTTGTTTTTCTTATTCCTTGCATGGTGCTGGGCCTACTTTTCAATCTATATGCTATAACTTTGCCATTCTTATTTTATCCTACTTATCCTCTACATTTTACATTTATTTCCTTTGTGTGTCTGTATTTGTGTTTGTGTATTCTAAATGTTTTCCTTTTTTTCTGTGACGTTTTGTCCCTTTTATTGTTTTCCCCTAACTTTCTAATTTCTTCCTCTCTATTCCTTCTCTTTCCTCCTGTCTTTTTTATTATTCCCACCCTGTGCCATGGCAGAGCGTGAGGGAGGTTTTGTGTCGTACAATGCATTTTTTTTTCAAATAGCATGCTGCTCACATTAAGAGGTAAGTTAAGTTCAAGTAACATTGCAAAAATGATGTGATCCTATTTGAGTGAGCCGTGTGCTCATTGCTACCTAGTTCTGCTTGTTGCTGTAGATGCTCACTTCGGCTGATTATTTAAGAAGTTATGCTGATTTATCTGTCCTCCTGTCACTAAGATAGTGGTATTGTGGTAGGAGTAGTAATATAATATCAGTGAGTTAGAGTTCTCTGTGTCTTTTTTTATGTAGCTCGTATAGTCCCAAGCAATCACCCAGTGATGTGTAGTATGCATCGATGCAATGAAAAGGGAAACTGACTGAGTTGGCCCATCAAAGGGGGTTGTGATTTGTGAAGCAAAGATCATTCGTTGTAATGTATTAGTATTTCAAAATATAGGTTAGGGAATTTGGAATAGGGCTTAGGTAAGATTTCAGAAATTAGGAATTGGTCAACTTGATAGTATAGGTGATCTGATTTAGAAAAGTACCTTTTCTTTATTTCTTACGTCAGCACCCAAGGGCAAGAAGAGTGCATCAAATGGTCGAGACCAAAGAGGATGCCGCCACTAGTGCCATGGTGGGTGGAAGCTCCACTGCCACCACCAGTACCACAGCTGACAGCTCTGCTGGCCCCCAGTAAGTTCTTGTTAATATTAGCTATTTCTCTAACTTTTACCTCTCCCCCTTAGAATAACTTCTCCTCCTTTCTCTTATACTGTGATTTAAATCATCTTCATTATATTTAATGTTTCTTCTTTTTATCCCTACCTACATTATCCTTTTTTCTATATTTCTTGTTTCTGTACTGTCGTAGTTTGGACTCTTGCTCTAGGCAAGACTGCTGGTTTAAGGATGGCAGTATTTATGTTTGTAGGTGACTATGCCTATCCTACAACAAGTCGCAACTGTTGTCCCAACCCTACCGGCTCACTAGCAGCTCCTCACCAGAAACCAAAATAGTAAAAGGTGATTTGTGGCAGCCTTTACGCGTGGACTCGAGAGTATGACTTCTCAGGGAGTATTGTGGTTAAACGGAGATTACCCCTTTCTCACAGATACATCATGGCCCTCATTACGACCCTGGCGGTTTGTAACCGCCAGGGCCGCTGGACGGGGAGGCACCGCCGACAGGCCGGCGGTGCCCCGCGGGGCATTCTGACCGCGGCGGCTTAGCCGCGGTCAGAGAAGGGAAACCGGCGGTCTCCCGCCGGTTTCCCGCTGCCCCCAAGGAATCCTCCAAGCCGGCGCAGCTTGCTGCGCCGGCTTGGGGATTCCGACTCCCCCTCCCGCCATCCAGTTCCTGGCGGTTCTCCCGCCGGGAACCGGATGGCGGGAGGGGGAGTCGCGGGGCCCCTGGGGGCCCCTGCAGTGCCCATGCCAATGGCATGGGCACTGCAGGGGCCCCCGTAAGAGGGCCCCAAAATGTATTTCACTGTCTGCCTTGCAGACAGTGAAATACGCGACGGGTGCAACAGCACCCGTCGCAGCTTCCCACTCCGCTGGCTCGATTACGAGCCGGCATCCTCGTGGGAAGGGAGTTTTTCCCTGGGCTGGCGGGCGGTCTTTTGGAGACCGCCCGCCAGCCCAGGGAAAAACTCATAATACCCTCCGCGGTCTTTTGACCGCGGAGCGGTATTATGGAGGGCTGAATTCTGGCGGGCGGCCTCCGCCGCCCGCCAGAATCAGAATGAGGGCCCATGTCTCATACAAACATAGGCAATAACAATGATGCAGTAAAGTTTAAATGGTTTTTATTTAACACAACTGCAATTTGCGATAAGTTGCATGGGCTGCAATGATTAGGATAATGAACAGTGCAGGAAATAGAATTGTAAAGACAAGAGTCATTATTACAACGACCCCCACCATCTTGCAATAACATGAAAAGTCATGAAGTGTGTAATAGGTTCTAATACCCTATCATGATAGGCCTAACCTCCTACCTAAAGGAGAGCTGGGTTTGTTAAACCTAATCCGCCAATTCCATGTCCATGAGAGGAGCCCCCAACCCTCGTTACCTTGGAATGAGGTCTCTATCTCAGACTCCGTAGAGACACGAAGACTGGGTCAACGTCAAGATGAAGTGCAGCAACGACATCAGCGAAGGTGTAGATGCCCTCTAGTCGAAATCCCTCTGATTATCTGTCTAAAGTGTGATGTATTTATACAGATCTATGTGGACCCCTGATGTAGGTGTGTCCCCAAACAATAGATAACAGGCATGCTTGGGGCGGCAATTCATATAAACAATTCCCTCGAAAGCATAGAGAGGGAAAGTCCCTAAGTGTGAACACCTACTGTTTGTTTGTCTTTGTCTCTTGATCTTGACGCCTTAACGCGGTGGCACTGCTAATGCAAATCATAACAAGTTGCCTAACTATAAACAAGGCAGCCATCTTAGAATAATTAAATAATTAAATGGCTAAGGTGACGGGGGCACGAGTCTGCAAGCCGAAGGCTAATCTAATTCCTGTTATCCCATTAAAACAAACTAGGATTCACTACAGTAGCAGACTTCCTCCTGTCTGTACTAATCTGTAGCTTAAGCTTTCTTCTGCTTGGTTATTAAGCTGTCCCTCTACCCTATATTTTATACCCTGTGGACGGGTACTGTAAGACTAAGCGCCTGATTACGACCTTGACGGATGGGATACTCTGGGCCTGATTCTAACTTTGGAGGACGGTGTTAAACCGTCCCAAAAGTGGCGGATATACCACCTACCGTATTACGAGTTCCATAGGATATAATGGACTCGTAATACGGTAGGTGGTATATCCGCCACTTTTGGGACGGTTTAACACCGTCCTCCAAAGTTAGAATCAGGCCCTCTGTCACAAACTTGACGGATATCCTGCCTGCCATATTACTAGTTCCATTATATCATATGGAACTTGTAAAACAGCAGGAAGGATATCCATCATGTTTCTGATGGAGTATCCCATCCTCCAAGGTCGTAATCAGGCCCTAAAATTATAGATTAGGTAGTCTGCTATAAAGATTGCAGAGTTTGCAGCCCAAAGCAAGCTCTTCTACACTTGTTTGATGGAGGATGCAATCAATTTCTTGCTCATGCTCAAATGATGAGACAGTGGCCATGGTTATGATTGTTGTATTATGCAAACGTGGTATAGAATGTTCTAATGTGGGGAAGGAATCCAGCTGTCTCCCGGCAACAAGAGAGGGTTCTGAAGTAGAGTGGAGGAGAGGAAGTGGTTGGCGTGGATGACAGCCGGGCCAGTGTCGTTACATTGAATAAAACTATAAACTGTTCCTAACAAAAGAAGCTCTCACCGTGGTCCTTCATTCCGACTTATCGATGGCGTCGAGGGTGGGTCCAAAGCCCCGAGAATCCATTGAGGATCGTCGACCCTGGACCCGGGTAAAATTAGTGTGACGGCGCGGCGGTGCGAACAAAGAACCAATCGCATCGTCACAGTAAGGCTCGACGTTTACATCGGTGCAGCGAAAAGACGCCACTTTTATCCCAGTTCTGCCTGCATTTCAACAAACTGCTAGTGCGTGCGTGCGACGCCGGCACGCACTAGAAAGGAAAACAAAAAGGAGAGTGACCGACGCGCAAGGTTGCGTGTCCAATGGGGGAATAAAAAAGACAAAGACAGTGTTACTCAGTAACGCGACGCAAAGCCAACAAGCGCGTTGCGTAGTCAAAGGATATGCAGGTATTTAAAAGGTGATTTTAAAGCGGAAACTTTCATTTCCCAACTCTACAAAGTGACTATTTCTGCAGTATATAAAAAAAAAGAAAAGAACACAAAGTAATATTTAGACTGTTGAGTTGGAAAGTGAACAATGGCAGCACAATTAATAAATCCACCACCAGCATTTTTGCAGCTCCCAGGAGAACCATGCATGGCCTGGGAGGATTGGAAAGATGCTTTTACCACATATTTGGAAGCTATTGGAGGGGAAATGTATGTAGAAAAAAGGAAGTTAGCAATTTTAAAGCATCGTCTGGGGTGGAAGGAAGAAAAGTATTGAAAACTTTGCTGTTACAAGACACACAAGGAGGAGATTCGGATCAAGAGGAAGATGTATATGAAAATGCCATGAAGGCGTTGGAAGAAAACTACGGGAAAAAAGTTAACATTGTAGTAGAGCAGCACAGATTTTTCTCGTGCGATCAAAGACAAAATGAAACGATAGATCAATATGTAAATAGTCTACGAAGATTAGCCATTATTTGCAAATTTAGGGATCTGAATGATTAAATCATTCGGGACCAGTTCATAAACAGACTAAAAGATATTAAAATACAAGAGAAGTTATTGAGTTAAAAAAATCCTACCTTGGACAAGACGGTGGAAGTCGCAAGGCATATGGAAAGTACATCTCAATACGTCAAGGAACTCAACAACGCGAATTCTGACAGTAAAGAGCAAAGCACAGTGGGAGAAGTGCGGTACTCCAAGCAAAAAGCGAATACATTTGCCGATAGCTTCGGAAAAAAATAATAATGCTTTAGGTGCGGAAGTAGTAAACATTTGGCGGAAGCAAAAAGTTGTCCAGCTGTAAACACTAAGGTGGTCATTACAACCCTGGCAGACGGTGATAAAGCTGCGGTAAGACTGCCAACAGGGCGGCGGAAAAAAATTGAATTACGACCGTGGCGGAAACCGCCAACAAAGACAGCCACTTTAACACTCCGATCGCCACGGCAGTACAAGCAAACAGCATGGCGGTCACTGCCAACAGACAGGCAGAAATGAGTGTAACCATTGTAATACATTAAAATCCAGTACGCAAAAATATATATACACTATTAACAAATATATCCACTAAGAATAGTAGTCCAGGTATAGCTCCATTGAAGTCCGTGGAACACTGGGCCCACACGGCATGGGCGAGACCCACACTCCATACCCGAACATGACGGAGAGAACACTGCAGGGGCATCAGATAGCAATAAAACAGGCACCTCAGGGGGAAGCAAAGGGGGGGCACCTCAGCCGGTTGAGTGCACAACGCCAAATCCACGAGGGTGCCCTATGCCCACTGTTCAATCCTGGGGAGTGCAAAGCCACAGTCTCTCAAGTCTCTACAGTGGGTGGGTTGCCCACTGTTCAATCCTGGGGAGTGCACAGCCACAGTCTCTCAAGTCTCTACAGTGGGTGGGTTGCCCACTGTTCAATCCTGGGGAGTGCAAAGCCACAGTCTATCAAGTGGATAACAGTCTCCACTGGTTCTGGAGGGGGCTTTGTGCCCAGAGGTCTTCATCCTGCCAAGGACAGAGGTAGTGGATGTAAATCTCCACTGGTTCTGGAGGGGGCTTTGGCCCATATTTATACTTTTTGACACAAAACTGCGCTAACGCAGTTTTGCGTCAAAAAAATTAGCGCCGGCTAACGCCATTCTGAAGCGCCATGCGGGCGCCGTATTTAATCAATGACGTTAGCCGGCGTTAGCCGCCGGCGCTGCCTGGTGTGCATGAAAAAAAACGACGTACACCAGGCAGCGCCGGCGTAGGGGGATATGGGGCTTGGGCGTCAAAAAATGGGGCAAGTCAGGTTGAGGCAAATTTTTCACCTCAACCCGATTTGCGCCATTTTTTCCAACTCCCAACCCCCATAGAAATGACTCCTGTCTTAGCAAAGACAGGAGTCATGCCCCCTTGCCCACTGGCCATGCCCAGGGGACTTCTGTCCCCTGGGCATGGTCATTGGGCATAGTGGCATGTAGGGGGGCACAAATCAGACCCCCCTATGCCACAAAAAAAAAAAAAAAAAGACTTACCTGAACTTACCTTAATGTCCCTGGGATGGGTCCCTCCAGCCTTGGGTGTCCTCCTGGGGTGGGCAAGGGTGACAGGGGGTGTCCCTGGGGGCATGGGAGGGCACCTCTGGGCTCCTTCAGAGCCCACAGGTCCCTTAACGCCTGCCTTTTGCAGGCACTAAAAAACAGCGCAAAAGCGGCCGTACGTCATTTTTTTTGACCCGCCCACTCCCGGGCGTGAATTTTGCCCGGGAGTGTAAATACGGCGCACATGCCTCGGAGTCAATTTTTTAGACGTGAACGCCTACCTTGCATATCATTAACGCAAAGTAGGTGTCCACGCTAAAAAATGACGCAAACTCCAAGGACTTTGGCGCTAGACGCGTCTAACGCCAAAGTATAAATATCGAGTTAGTTTTGCGTCGGAATTGCGTAAAAAAAAACGACGCAATTCCGGCGCAAACAGAGTATAAATATGCCCCTTTGTGCCCAGAGTGCTTCATCCTGCCAAGGACTGAGGTAGTGGGTGCCTTTCTCCACTGGTTCTGGAGGGGGCTTTGTGCCCAGAGTGCTTCACCCTGCCAAGGACAGAGGTAGTGGATGCCTTTCTCCACTGGTGGCGGACACAGTAGTGTCAGTGCCCTTGGCGCTCATGGGCCAGTGGTGCTTGTGGCGGCGGTGTCCTGTTCAGCGGTGCTTGTGGCGGCAGTGTCCTGTTCAGCGGTGCTCGTTGCGGCGGGGTCCTTGGCAGCGACTCCGCTGCTGGTGGTCCTGTCTGGCCCAGCGGGGCTGTTGCTGGCGGTCCTTTCTGGCCCAGCGGGGCTTGTGCTGTCGGTCCTGTCTGGCCCAGCGGGGCTTGTGCTGGCGGTCCTGTCTAGCCCAGCGGGGCTGGTGCTGGCAGTCATTTCTGGCCCAGCGTGGCTGGTGCTGGCGGTTCTGTCTGGCCCAGCGGGGCTGATGCTGACGGTGCTTTCTGGCCCAGTGGGGCTGATGGCGGTGGCCTCCTGTGCAGCGGGGATGATGGCGGTAGCCTCCTGGGCAGCGGAGATGATGGCGGTGGCCTCCTGGGCAGCAGGGCTGATGGCGGTGGCCTCCTGGGCAGCGGGGATGATGGTGGTCTTCTCCGCCGTGCTGCTCTTCCCAGACTTGCTGAGTTTCTTGTGCCCCTTCCCCACCTTGGAAAGTGTCGCAGGTGACTCCACACTCCCACCTGTACCCGTGGGAGCGGCTTTGGGTGCTGGAGTCTTTCCCGTCTTCCGCCGGGCACTGGCCAACTTTTGATGCTTGACAGGTGGGGGACTGTCCGTGCTGTGGCTCCTTGCCACACTGGCTGCCTGGTGCACTCCAGAATTCGGTGACTACTGGCACCACTGGTCCCGGAGATGTTGTGGCTGAGGTGCTAGGTTGGGACCTGGAGAGTCGGGCCTTAGGAGACTGACGGGGTGGGGGAGGTGAGGGACAGAGGTCAAGGGTGGACAGGAAAAGTTTCTTGGGAACACTGGGACAGGTAGCTGGAGGGGTTTTGGGAGTGGAGGAAGAGGTTGTGGTTGTAGGAGGTGTTCGTTTGGTGACTTTGGGTGAAGGTGCATGCGCTGGAGGCTGTTGTGAGGTGGATGGCTGTTGGGTGGGTGTGTGCCTGCGTTTGTGTGTCTTGGGAGGTCGTGTCACAGACACACTGGGAGAGGACACATGGGAGGTGTGAATGGTAGTGGGGGTGGTGACTGCACGTGAGCGGGGTGTGGTGGTGTGTGTGCTGGTGATGGAAGTAGTGGCTGTAGATGTAGTGCATGCAGGTGTGAGTGGAGACGAGACTGGGAGGGAGGAGGGAGACAAGGAGAAAGGGGACACAGTGGAGGCAGTGGATGTTGGTGTGTCTGCATGTGTGTGATGCTTGCGTGAGTTCCTGTGGGATGTCTGGTGTTTATGTTTGCCAGAGCTTTCCTTGTGTGTTGACGTGTGTGCATGCTGGTCTGATGGTGTGCTTGGGGTAGGCTGAGGTACAGGGGGGTGGGTCTGGGTGGAGGAAGTTGGAGGGGGGAGGCTAGAGACAGGGACAATAGCTGCCATCAGTGCTGAGGCCAGAGTCTGAAAAGCTTGCTGAAGGGCTGCCTGACCAGAATGAACTACCCAACAGTGAGGGACCTAAGGAGGTCAATGGCCTCCTCACTGAGGGCAGCAGGGGTGACTGGGGCAGGGCCTGAGGTGCCTGGGGCGAAGGTGATGCCCACCCGCCTGGGTGAGCGAGCACGGGGCAAAGGCTGAGGGGCTGCTGGTAGGGCGGTGCTGGTAGGGGGGGTGGCGGCTGTACCTGTAGATGCGGGGGGCACAGATGTGGCCACCACCACAAGGGAGCTCCCATCAGAGGACGAGTCCGTATCACTGGTCTGAGCTCCTGTCCCCGCCGTGGAGCTCCCTTCGTCCTCCGTCCCACTGGTGAATTCCGAGTCCGTAGTCTCGCCCTCCAGGGCCATGTGGGATGCAGCTCCCTCCTGCTCCGGTGCCACTGCTCCTCCGCCTGATGATGCTAATGTACACAAGAACATGGAGACCACAAAAGGGAGGGGGACGACAGAAGAAAGACATGTTGAGTGCATGCATTACCGCTACCGTTGGCGAACACGATAGACACAGAAGCCCCCTGCACTGTGTTGCGCACTTGGGTCCACTGTTCAATCCCTGGGACATGGCCTACAAGGCTATGGCCGACATGGATGTCACAGGAGCCTGACTAGGAGTAGCTGGCACTGTACACAGGTGGGGTGGGGTGGCACAGGGTCTGCCAGAAGAAGGGGACCTAACTACCACACTCGCCCTGGCCTAGGGAAACCCACAGCCCACCTCCCCCATCCAGACACCTCCACTGCGCGCTGAATCAGCTGAATGAGAGTGTACTCACCCCCTTGTGGCAGCTGTGATGCCCTCAAGCGCCCATCCAACTCCGGGTACGCCACCACCAGGGTCCTGAACATCAGGGGGGTCATGGTGCGACGGGCACCCCTCCCACGTTGGGAGGCCATCCCCAGCTGGGCCTCCGCCATCCTCTTGCTCCAGATGCAAATGTCCTCCCATCTCTTACGGCAGTGGGTGCTCCGTCTGTGATAGACCCCCAGGGTCCGGACGTCCTTGGCGATGGCACGTCAAACATCCTTCTTCTGGTGGGCGCTGACCTAAAGGAATTGTACAGGGGAAAAAGAAAAGTTATTACCAACTGCACCGTCAAAGTCATTGGCCCCCTTCCCTACCCTTGCCATGTGGCACATGCACTCACCATCGTTTCATGCACGCCTCAATCTCCCCCCCCCATCTTTCATCCACCCCACTCCACACAGGCATAGCCCATACAGCATGCTCCCAGTGTACTTACCTGTTTGTCTGGAGGACCGTAGAGTAGCTTGTACTGGGGGAGGACCCCATCCACGAGTTTCTCCAACTCCTCCGATGTGAAGGCAGGGGCCCTTTCCCCAGGCGCACAAGCCATTGTCTCTTCCAGACTGAGATCACAGCAGCACTTGCATTGTAGGTCCACTCCTGTCGAAGATCAGGTATTGAGTGATTGAACAGATAGAAAATGGCGGTCACGTCCGCGGCGGTGCGTACCGTCACCGCTGGCGTACATCGTCATTGGCTCCTGGGACCCATAGGGTCCAATGTTAACCAATGCAGAATTGCGCCACGGTCTTCGACCGCCTACCGCGACGGTGTACAACGCCAGCGCAGTTACCTCCCATCCCATTGTCCCACTTTACAGGTCAGGCAGCCGCCATTTCAGGGGCCCACATGGCTTCATTTTTCACTGCGTCACACATACCTAGGCCTTGCCTCAACACTCATACATGCAAATTTCGGATTATGAATCGTGTAATGTGTAAGCTGTGGGTACGTACCTCTGAGTTGGTCGACTCTGTGGTTGCTGTTGTCCTTCATAGGCACCGTCCGCTGGGACATGTGAGGAGATGGCGGCATCCTCCGGTGTACAGACCGCTGGTGGACCTGTCGACAGTGGAGGAAAGACATGTGATCATCACCTACGGGCTTGATCGGGCCACAATCCTGGAACTGTGTGCCCAGTTGGAGCCAGACCTGATGTCAGCTATCCGCCATCCCACAGGAATCCCCCCTCTAGTACAGGTGCTGTCAGTACTCCATTTCCTTGCAAGTGGGTCATTTCAAAACAAAAGTGGCCATAGCATCAGGGATGTCCCAGCCTATGTTTTCCAACGTGTTGTCCAGAGTGTTGTCTGCCCTGCTGAAACACATGCAGAGCTCCATCGTTTTCCTTCAGGTGGAGGATTTGCCTACAGTGAAAGGTGATTTCCATGCCCTGGGATATATCCCCAACATAATAGGTGCCATTGATGGGACATATGTGGCTTTGGTATCCCCCACAGGAGTGAACAGGTGTACAGAAACCGGAAGAGTTATCATTCGATGAATGTGCAGATGGTGTGTTTGGCCGACCAGTACATCTCCCATGTTAATGCCAAATTCCCTGGCTCAGTGCATGAGGCTTACATTTTGAGGAATAGCAGCATCCCTTATGTGATGGGGCAACTCCAGAGGCACAGTGTGTGGCTATTAGGTGAGGACCTGGAAGCAAGTCAGTGGGAATGGTTGTCTGAGTCTGGGGATATCCCTACAGGTTAGTCTGTGTCTAACAGTTGTCCCTCGCCATTTACAGGTGACTCTGGTTACCCCAACCTGTCACGGCTACTGACCCCAGTGAGGAATCCCAGGACAAGGGCAGAGGAACGCTACAATGAGGCCCATGGGTGAACTCGGAGGATTATAGAGCAGACCTTTGGCCTCCTGAAGGCCAGGTTCAGGTGCCTCCATATGACAGGTGGATCCCTTTTCTACTCACCCAAGAAGGTGTGCCAGATCATCGTGGCCTGCTGTATGCTTCACAACTTAGCTTTGCGACGACAGGTGCCTTTTCTGCAGGAGGATGGTCCAGATGGAGGTGTTGTTGCAGCTGTGGAGCCTGTAGACAGTGAAGACGAGGAAGCAGAAGAAGAGGACATCAACAACAGATACTCGGTGATCCTGCAATACTTCCAGTGAGACACAGGTAAGAATACAAACCTGCCTACTACATGTACTTTAACACTACTACCTCTCTACTGTCTGTCGTTTTCACCCAGTGTATGGTCACTGAGTTGTCACTTTCCCTTATGATTTCACAGATGTGGGTCCCACTGTGTGACATCTGCTTTGTTTCCTCATGGACTAGAGCTGTGTGACATAGGTATGTTGACATTACAATTGAAAGAGCATTTTGACACTGTGATTGCTAATACACTATTTCCAAATCACAGACAGACTCCAGATTGTTTTGTGCTTTAAGGGTGTTTATTTAAGTGCTCAATATTGGAGGGTGCTGTAAAATGGTGAGGGGTGATGGTGGAGGAATGTCCATGGCAGAGTCCAGTCTATTAGTCTCACAGGTGCATTGCCCAAATGGGCATAGGAAGTGGAGCTGGGGCAGTTTGAGAATGGACAGGGTGACAAAGTGGGACAGAAGGAAGACAATCAGGGTGGTCTCATTTCTTGGTGGGGGTCTTGGCATCGTTCTCTGTCTTTGTCCTGGATCTCAGGGACCATTTGCGGGGTGGTTCTCCCTCTGCAGGGGGTGGGGTGCTGGTGTGGTGGTCCTGTGGCGGTGCCTCCTGTCCACTAGCACCAGTGGAGGTGGTGGGCAGTTCATCGTCCAGGCTAGTGTCAGGGGCCCCTTGTTGTGCCACAGTGTCCCTCCTGGTGTTGAGGACTTCCTTCAGCACCCCTACGATGGTGCCCAGGGTGGAATTGATGGATCTGAGTTCCTCCCTGAAGCCCAAATACTGTTCCTCCTGCAGCCGCTGGGTCTCCTGAAACTTGGCCAGTAACATTGCCATCGTCTTCTGGGAATAGTGGTAGGCTTCCATGATGTTGGAGAGGGCCTTGTGGAGAGTGGCTTCCCTGGGCCTGTCCTCCCCCTGTCGCACATCAGCCCTCCCAGTTCCCCTGTGTTCCTGGGCCTCTGTCCCCTGGACCGTGTGCCCACTGCCACTGCCCCCAGGTCCCTGTTGTTGTTGCGGTGGTGGGTTAGACTGGGTTCCCTGTAGTGGTGGACACACTGCTGATTGACGTGTCCTGGGGACAGAGGTATGGGCCCGCTGGGTGGGTGCTGTGCTGGTGTTTCCAGAGGGGGAAAGCTCTGTGGTGGCCTGTGACTGTGTCAGGGGAACCGACTGTCCCGAGGTCCCAGATAGACCGGGCTGGTCATCTAGATCTAGTTGGACAGAGCTGCTGTCATCACTGTGGGCCTCTTCTGTTGGTGGTGTGGACATGTGTGGACCCTCCTGTCCGGTTACGTTGGGTAGGGGTCCTGCAGGGGTATAAAAGGATGTTTATTGCATCTGTGTGTGCCATAGTGTGCAATGGGTGGGTGACCGTATACCCCAGTGCTTCCATTCCTGTGTGGGACCTTGTGTGATGGTGGTTTTGGGGGTGTATGGGTATGTGCAGTGGCCATGCTTTGGTGATGGGTGTCCATGCTTTGTTGTTGCATGCAGGGCTTGGTGTTGGGATGTGTGGTTTGTGATATTGGGACATTTGTGAGGAGTTGGAGTGATGGGGTGAGGGCGAGGGTGGGGGTATGTGATGGCATGCAAGTAGGGTGGGGGTTGTAATAGTCAAGATTTGACTTACCAGAGTCCGTTCGTCCATCTACTCCTGCGAGGCCCTCAGGATGCAGAATCGCCAAGACTTGCTCCTCCCATGTTGTTAGTTGTGGGGGAGGAGATGGGGGTCCGCCGCCAGTACGCTGAACCGCAAGGTGGTGTCTTGAGACCACGGAACGCACCTTCCCCTCTAGGTCGTTCCACCTCTTCCTGATGTCATCCCTATTTCTTGGGTGCTGTCCCACTGCGTTAACCCTCTGCACTATTCTTCGCCATAGCTCCATCTTCCTAGCTATGGAGGTGTGCTGCACCTGTGATCCAAATAGCCGTGGCTCTACCCGGACGATTTACTCCACCATGACCCTGAGCTCCTCCTCAGAGAACCTGGGGTGTCTTTGCCGTGCCATGGGGTAGTGTGGGTGATGTGTGGGACGGTGTGTGTAGTGATAAGTGGGGTGATATTTAGTGGTGTGTTGTGTGAGGTGCATGGAAGTTATGTGGGTGATGGTATTGTGTGCCTATCGATGCTTGGTAGTAGTTTGTAGTGTCTCTCTCTGGCCTTCTTTTGGTATTTTGGTCGTAGGGGTTTGTGGGTGATGTTGATGTGAGTTTTATATTGTAATTGGTGTGTGGGAGTGGTGTGTGTATGTGTATCAGGTGTGTGTATTTCGAATTGTCCAATGTGGCAGTGTTTTGTCAATGTATGTGTATTTTCAGCGCGCCGGTGTGTACCGCCAATGGAATACTGCGGTTGAAAGACCGCCGCGTGGATTCGTGGGTCATGATAATCTGGGCGTATATCTGTTGGCGTGACGGTGGAGGTTTTGTTTTCGCCAGTTTATCACTGACCTTTGGATTGGTGGACTTGTGTGGGTGTCTGAATTTTGGCGGATTCCGAGCAGTGGGTCGTAATAGCTGTGGCGGAATTCCACGGCCGCGGCGGTGTGTTGGCGGTCTTCTGCACGGCGGTAAGCGGCTTTTACCGCCAATGTTGTAATGAGGGCCTAAGTGTTTTAAGTGCAGGAAAATCTGGCATTTTGCGAGGGTGTGCAGAATGTTGGGTGAAAACAAATTCAAGAAGTCAGTGAATGCGGTAAAAAGAAATGGAACGAGAGACAGTAGCACAAGTGAGGATGAGTTGGAAGTTTTAGCGGTAGAGGAAGGAGCCACGGTAGTGTGCACTCAACTTGGAAGCAAGACGAGGGAGTGCAATCCACCTAAGTGTGTTGTGGAGATAAATGGGAAGCGAACACACATGTGGGCAGACTCATGTTCACCATTCACTTTGACTGATGAACAAGTATGAGGGGGTTTGAAGAAAAAGAAACTTAAACCCACAGACGTGTCACCGGAAGGGTATGGTGGAGGTAAACTGTCGGTATTGGGTTATTTTGATGCAGAGCTTGGATTTAAAGATAGAAGAGCACAAGGGAAGGTATACGTAGTGCGTCAGGGACGATCATTACTCGGATGGAAGGAGCAACGTGCACTGAACATAGTATTGGATCTTAATCATCCTGAACAAGTGTTATTAACAAAGGAAGGCGTGGAAGGTAAATGGGTGACAACATTCCCCTAGTTGTTTGAGGATAAACTGGGTTGCCTCAAGGGTTTTGAACACAAGATTGTTTTGAAAAAGGACGCGGTGCCAAAGGTACACAAGGCACAGGTGGTACCAGTAGCGCTAAGAGATAGGTTAAAGGCAGAACTTCAGTAGTGCAGTGAAGGTGTAATCGAACCGATAGAGGTGTCCGAATGGCTGAGCCCAATAGTGATAGAAAGGAAACCTGATGGTAGGATCTGCATGTGCGTGGACGTGAGGGATCTGAATGACAATATATTGATTGACCGGTACCCGTTACCAAGAATACATGAGATGTTAGCCAGTGTTAGCGGTAGGAAGTACTTCACGACACTGGATTTATCGAATGCTTATCACCAGGTGTGCTTGTCAGAAGAATCCCGACATTTGACATCCTTTATCACAACTGAGGGAGCGTTCCAATTTTTTAGGATGCCTTTCGGCTTGGCATCCGCCTCTGCAGTATTTCAGAGGGTTATGCAAGGAATATTGAACAATGTGACTAACACATTAGTGTTCCAGGATGATGTGCTGGTTTGGGGGGAGAACGAACAAACACATGATGAAGTACTGGCAGTGGTATTAAGGAAATTGGAGGAGGCTGGACTAACGATCAGCAGGAACAAGTGTAAGTTTGGTGTGGAGGAGGTGGAATATTTAGGGCACACGCTGAATCGGCATGGTGTGAAACCAAAATTGAAATTGATAGATGCCACAGCAAAAGCTCCTGCTCCACAAAACAAAGATCATTCCTGGGCTTGGCTGAGTATTACACAAAATTTGTGGACCACTTTGCGGATAAGGTACATGTACTGAGAAATTTGATGAAAAAGGGCTGCCATTTTAAATGGTCCAATGAATGTCAAGAGGCATTCGATTTGATCAAAGAAGCTATTGTGAAGGCCATCACACTGAAGCCATACGATCCAGATCATGAAACAATTATCGTGGCAGATGCCAGTAATTACGGATTAGGAGCAGCACTATTGCAAAGACACGAAGGAAGGGAAAGAGTTGTAGTGTTTGCATCACGTACATTGAAAGGAGCAGAACCAACATACTTGACTATTGAAAAGGAGGCATTGGCATGCTGGTGGAGTGTGCAACATTTCCGTACATTTGTTTGGGGCACAGAATTTGAGCTACGAACAGATCACAAACCACTGATAGACATTTTCACCACCAAGGGGGCCAGTAAAGCTACTCCGAGAATAGCAAAATGGATGTACAGGCTACAAGAGTACACGTTCAAAATGAAATATGTACCGGTATAAAGAACATAAATGCAGATTGTATTTCTAGGTTACCGGTGGATGATAATGAGAAATTTGATGAGAACGATTGGGTGGTGGCAGACATATCAGAGACCTGGGAGGCCATAGATCGTAAGGAATGGGAAACTGCTGTACAGGAGGATATGTGGCTGAACAAGATAATGAAAGAATTACCAATAGTGGGGAAAAAATGTTTGGATGCTGATATTGGTGAATTTAAGCATGTATGGGAAGAATTGTCGGTTATGGATGGTGTACTGAGAAGAGGGGACAAATTGGTGGTACCGGAGAGCTTGAGAGAAAGAGTGTTAAAGATGATGCATGAAGGGCATGGGGGCATGTCCGCAATGAAAAAGAAGGTTTGGGCTGATTTTTGGTGGCCCGGAATGGACAAACAGATTGAGAGATATGTAAGAAACTGTGTCGCATGCACGTGTAGTGACAAATCGCATGTGTTATTGGAAACAACCATTAAATCGCAAGAATTATCGGATGTTATGTTATAAAGGTTTATATAGCGCCTAACTGCCAACGGCCTCGTAGTGCTTCCAACGGCCTCGTAGCGCTTTAGCATGGGAAAAAAGCATGGGAAAGAGTGGCCATAGATATATGTGGACCATTTGAGTGTCTGGGTTGCTCGGATAGATTTGCCATTGTTATGATGGACTATTATTCAAAGTGGCTGGAGGTCGCATTTGTGAGGGAGGTGAAGACAGGTAACATAATTGCGTTTTGCGAGGAAATATTTAGAAGGGAAGGGTGTCCCGGAGAAATTGTCAGTGATAATGGTCCACAATTTACTTTGGGTGAATTTATGAGTTTCCTCAAGAAATGGGAAATCAAACATTGCAGGACACGTGTGTATCATCCAAGAGGTAATTATATGGTTGAACAGTTTAATCGAGTGTTGGGAGAAAACATTCAAATGGCCCTATACAACAATTTTTCATGGAAGTCTCAAGTCAGGGACATGCTGTGGAATTACAGAACAACACCACATAGTGTGACAGGTGAAACTCCATTTTTGTTGTTGAAGGGGAGGGTACCGTACACTATGGCCGTGCCAGCGTAGATGGGAAGAAATAGAGAAAAGGTAGTTAATCTTGAGCAAATGAGGCAAAGGGTGAAGACGTACCAGCAGCAATATGAGTCTAGACACAACAATTAAGTTAAGAGAGAACAGAAGGTATATGAAAGTGGTGTGTGGGTGAGAGTGATGGTAGGAAATTCGGCAAGAAAGGGTGAATCTAAATTATTGGAACCAAGATGTGTGTTAAAGGTGAAAGGAAATTGCGTTGTTATTGGATGGTAATTGGTGGAATGTGAGGAGGACAGTGAGGTGCTCAGAAGTAGAAATAAATGATTGGTTGAAAAGGAAAGGTATGAATGAGGTACGCCCGGAGGGTGAAGAGAAGGTGACGAAAAGGTCCAGTAATGGGGTGAAGCAACCATCAAGGTTTTTGAGGGATTTCATATGCGGTTAATATGTGTATATAGTTAAAGTAATCACATGTTGAGAAAGCGTTGTTGTAATTTAGCAATAGGTTTATTAGAAGTGGGAGGCATAATTGTTATAGGATTGGGGATGTGTTGTATTATGCAAACTTGGCATAGAATGTTCTAGTGTAGGGAAGGAATCCGGCTGTCTCCCGGCAACAAGAGAGGGTTCTGAAATAGAGTGGAGGAGAGGAAGTGGTTGGCGTGGATGACAGCCGGGCCAGGGTCGTTACATTGAATAAAACTAAAAACGGTTCCCAAAAAAATAAGCTCTCACCGTGGTCCTTCATTCTGACTTATCGATGGTGACCCTCCCTATGCTGTGTTTTATGTATTATTATTCAGTATCCCAGCAGTTTCGTTGACAGTGCAGCATGGCAGGAACCTAGTGCTGGACTTTTTTGCTTATGCAGGGTCATCCCCAATCTTTTTGCCTCCCGCCTCCTATTTTTTTTTTACCTGTTGCTGTTGGCTTTTGAACTCTGAGCACTTTACCACTGCTAACCAGTGCTAAAGTGCATATGCTCTCTGTGTAAATGGTATGTAGTTAGATTATCCATGATTGGCATATTTGATTTACTAGTAAGTCCCTAGTATAGTGCACTAGAGGTGCCAGGGCCTGTAAATCAAAAGCTACTTGTGGACCTGCAGCACTGGTTGTGCCACCCACATAAGTAGCTTGTGTCTCAGACCTGCCATTGCAGTGTCTGTGTGTTCACTTTTAACTGTAAATTCGACTTGGCAAGTGTACCCTCTTGCCAGGCCTAAACTTTCCCTTTTCTTACATGTGAGGCACCCCTAAGGTAGGCCCTAGGTAGCCCCAAGGGCAGTGTACAGTGTATGCTTCAGGTGGGACATATAGTAATGTGTTTTAAATGTCCTGACAGTGAAATATTGCTAAATGTGTTTTCACTGTTGCAAGGCCTGTCCCTCTCATAAGTTAACATAGGGGCTACCTTTAAATTTGATTAAAGTGTAGATTCCTTTTGGGAGTGGAAGGACATGTGGAGTTTGGGGTCTCTGAGCTCACAATTTAAAAATACATCTTTTAGTAAAGTTGATTTTAAGATTGTGTGTTTGAAAATGCCACTTTTAGAAAGTGCTGTTTGAAGTCTCAGGGACAGCAAGGACTTATCTCTGCCAGCACCTGGAGTCTTTGGTGAGACGCCTGCTCTGACAAGTGGTGCCCTATCCAGTCCCTGGGCCCTTGAAAGGAAAGCTGGTGGAAATCCTAGGAAATCGACTTTGGACGACTTTGGACCGACACCGCTGCTGAATCTGGTGACGCCGCCTGCAACCGACTCCGTGATCTTCGCTGGAACGCGATGACCTTCGCAGGCCCGACGCGGCTGCAGCCCTGCTGAAGTCCGTGACTCCGTGGAAGTCGCCGCACCACGTCGTGACCGACGCCGCTCGAAGTGCGCGGATTCAACGTTTCGCACAGACGCCGCGATCCCCGACTTCGCTCATCAACTTGTTTTCACTCTTCACCAAAGGTACTGTACTTGGGGGGCTTCGCAACTCCATGTCTGGCGCCGCTGGTGTCGGCTTGTTGGGAACGACTCTGTCATAATGCCGTGTTAACACCTCATCGAAGCATTTTGTGTTTCTAAGCGCTATTTTTGAGTTTAGTCTTTAAAAATTCATAACTTGACTTGTGTATGCCGCATTTTTGTCGTTTTGGTCTTGTTTTGTTCAGATACATATTTCCTATTTCACTAAACTGGTGTTGTGTCATTTTGTAGTGTTTTCATTAAGTTACTGTGTGTGTTGGTACAAATACTTTACACCTAGCACTCTGAAGTTAAGCCTACTGCTCTGCCAAGCTACCAAGGGGGAAGCAGGGATTAGCTGAGGGTGATTCTCTTTTACCCTGACTAGAGTGAGGGTCCTTGCTTGAATAGGGGGTAACCTGACTGTCAACCAAAGGCACCATTTCTAACACCTAGTATGACGGTCCTAATGCATTTACCAACCAAAACCATATGTTCTTCATTGACTAATTTATTCTACCCCTTCATTGTGTTTCAAATGACTCACAGTAATTATCAAATCTCTGCCCCTCTACTACGGTTGGCTTGACTACTGGCTTTTCAATCAACCAACAAAATGTCCAAAGTGATATATATTAGATGGGAGAGAACTGCAAAGTGAACTGTAGTTAAGTACTGCGGTTCTATTTTGTTAAAAAAATTCAAATGGGGCAGTGTATCTGGCATCTAAAATGTATATATTTTTTTCTCTAATAAGGCATTTACAAAGCTTTCAATGGATTGCAAACCAAATCGAAAACAAGGGGTCTTTCCCTTCCCTACCACTGCCCACTCATTTACCTCCTGCTACTGTACTCTTTTATCCATTCCTAAATTCTGTCCCAGCCTACCAAAAACATCGGAAAAAAACATGTACCACATGTTACAGATAAGTGGTTTACATGGCTTACATAATGGATTTATGCCTGTTCACATTTGACCCTTTTGACATTCATCAACTTTGTTTCAGCTACAGTTACAGACTAAACCTAAGCTTAGCCACATCATCAGCAAAACCCCCGAATGTTCTATAGCAAAACCTTTACCATACCTACCCCTCATTTTCCCTGTATCTTACCCTGCTGCAGCAGGCTAAGGACTTGATTTAGAACTCAGCGAATAAGTTACTCTGTCACAAGGGTGACGGATATCCCACCTGACAAAATCTAAAGCCCATGTGATAGAATGGAAATTAGATTTCGGAGGACTGTTCATCCGTCACTGTTGTGATAGTGGAACCAATCCACTGAGTTCTAAATCAGGCCCTAAGTCAAGTTTCCTTCCCTTACTGACAAGCAAATGTGTTTGATTGAAATAATTTGTGTTTGAAGGTAAGGATTAAGGCCCTTATTATGACTTCGGCCGATGAAAAATCCAGTCTGCCGAAGTTCTGACGAATAGGTTGCTGCCAGTGTGCCAGCCTCCCTGCCAGGGTCATTACATGTTTCCCGCTGGGTCAGTGGGAAACAGCCTACAGCATTGTCTTCGGCATGTAAGAGAGCCAGCTACAATGCAGTGGTGCATAGGGTGCAATAGCACCCGTCACAATGCTCACTGCCTGCAAAGCAGGCAGTAAACTTGCGATGAGGCTCTAAAGGGGGGGGGGCCTGCACTACCCATGCCAAGTGCATGGACAATGCAGGAGACCCCATTGGGCTGCCTGTACTCCATCTCCACCAGCCTTTAAATGGTGGTGCTACCTCCATGAAACCCCTGGTGGAGAAGTGGGTCATAATCCCCAGGGCAGCGCTGCTTGCTGGGCTGCCCTGGTGAATTAGGACAGCCAGCACTGCCGTGTAGTCTGAAATCTGGTGGTGCTAGCAGTCTGACCATCACCACAACCCTGGCTGTCATTAGGCCGCCAGGGTCGCAATGAGGCCCTAAGTGTCTGTGATTTCATGTTTTGTGGCTGGGATAATCCGTGACAAATGTGCGCAATAAAATGTATATATCCTGTTACTTTCCCTGTACTGAGTGTTTTTCTCACTGTCTATTTACAGCAGACAGAATATCTATTATCTGCATGTTATACATGACATGTGTGGCATTAATCATCTGCCTCTGTGGAGTCAGGGTAGAAATGAAAGGCATTTAGTTCAGAGCCATTGGAATCAAAGTTATTTTTGTCTCCATTTCAGCTGTTCCAGCTCCGGACTGCAGAGAGTAGCAAATGCAAATTTGTACCAGATGCACTAGCACACTTCCAGTCATTTAGCACAGCAAGAATAGAATACTTGTACTCCATAGTGGAGTTATTTTTCTTTTTCTCACACAAAGTGTCTGGGTGGTTTCAAGTTTTTTCTTTAGGAAATCCTCTAGAAGAAAAACATGTTTCTGTTTTTTTTAATGTTATGCTGCCTCCTTTCAGCCAGTCAGTGCTTTTCTGTGAGCCATGTATTGGTAAAATCATGTCCTTGTGACTTTCCTAATCATTAAAAAATTCCAATGGCTCTAGGGGACCAGCACTGTACTTATAATGTGCCACTATATTTTTTTTAAGTGTTTGCACTGAGAATTGACCATGGCCCGCCACCACCAACTGCCCTGCAGGAGATAGTGTCCCGGCTCCAGGAACAGAGGCTTGACGCCACCAGGGCCCACTACCAGTGGCTATGGATGAGGTAGGCCAGGCACATGCCCCTGCTCCGGCACCCAGTTACACCAGCCAACCAACTGCAACTCTAGTCTTCAGGCCACACCAGCACTGCCGGCAGCTTAGAGCTGCCTGTCCCCAACCCCATACCACAATTGCTGATCTCCTTTCAGACCGGCTACACCATCGCTGATTGCTGTGCAAGCTGGCACACTTGGGCCCTAGGATAGCACACCTCGAGGCCAAGATCCAACACCTCAGAACCACCATCGACAATGCCCTCTAATAGCCCTTTTTTTAACTTTTTCGTTTTGGTGGTAGGGAGTTTTGTATTGGGTGGAGAGGGTGGGAGTTTAGGCAGGACATTTTTCTTTACAGACATTTAGACATTTCTATTTATTTTGGGCATTGGTTGAGGGTAGGGAGAAATGTGGGAAAGTGGTGGGCCTGTTATGGATGGAGAGGGTGGGTTTGGTTTCATATGTTAGTAAAGGGAAAATCGGTTTAATCTACTTAATGTCTGATAGATTTATTTTTTTAGTTTACCTTAACTTTGCACTGATGCCTTTTCGTCCACCCTGTTTATTTTATCTACTTCTCAAAGTGTATGCCAGATAGGAGGGTATTCTGGCGTTCCCTATATTACCTTCAGAAACCTAGATAAACAATTACTTGTCTCATATGTAGTAGGCATTTGTTACGTACTAATTAAAATAGTTCACTTCACACCATAGTTCTCTTTTCTGAACAGATAAAATGATGGCTGGCGGCTCTTCCCTTTATCAATGTTCCAACACCTTACTGGAGGGTTTCCCAAGGTGCCTTCTTCATGGTAGTGAGCTAACAGGGAAGGCATCACAACAAGCGATGTCCCACTCCTAACTTCAACTGTAGAATTAGTCAAAAGGATTATCCATCACAGGCAACTAAATTGAAAGAAAAAATAAGAGTTAGTAGGTTATACATATACATTTATATTATAGCTTTAGAAAGACTGAGGACAGACTACTACCACCATGACACTTCAAAGAATACCACATAGTATGACAAAAATTAACAACAATAAATTATTCTGAGCAATGGTGAGCATGGAATTTGAAAAACAAAGTTATGAAATCCTCAAAGCAGGAAAAATGTACTCAAAGTCTCTACTCTTTAGTCAGCATGGTTAAGCGTTATTTACGCATTACAAAGATCTGAACGAGAAAGTTGACATTGAGGAAAGAGATTCTTACATATGAGCGGTTGGGTAAGGGGAGCTAGTGTGTGCTATTGCTCAGGTAATAAAAGATCCCGCCGTGAATATGTGTCATATTTAACAACATCTACCCCACCAAGTGTGTGAAATATTTGGTGTAACTTAAGACACACCTCAAACAAATCACACAGCTCGGGTGAAGAAGGTTATGGGTTTAATGAATGGATGGGAAAGGTGTGACAAAGACAGACATTACACAAGAACAATACTCAGCAATGCGATGAGCAGCACATCATCATCATTAATCTGTTGTGGAATAAACTGAAAAAATGAATATGACGTAGTTCAGTTAAATGCATTGCCACAGTCCTTCTACCCCAGGGACCCAAGGTATTAAATATGTAAATGTTCTGCATTTTAGGTTTGAAAAAATCTAATTATGGAGGAGTAAATTGAATACCCAAGTTCTAAAAGAAATATGATTGAAAAAAGAAAAATGATACTGTATTGCTGAATCGAGTGGTGCATCTACATTCTCCTTGTTCTCCTTTGGAATATCCGTCACTCTTGGGTGCCTATCTGAACCAGTCTGGTAGGTAAGCAGGAGTGTTGAGGTCATCTTTCACATTTTGATCATGCAGGAGAGGAAAAGGATTGTAAAACAGAAACTGTATTGTAGAGTCAAGGAGAATGAATGAAGGAATCTAAGTATCATGAAGAGCATAACAAGAAGATTTAAAAGCAGAGCAAAAAAGAAGAGTTTCATGTTTGCGACTAGTGCAACATACACACTATGCAAAATTTCCCAAATCAACGCACCTCTCTCCATTCCACATAGCTGAGTACTAGACCTCAGAGTCATGGCTTCTCTTTGAAGTCGATAACTTCCTTTGTCTAGCTGTTGACTTAGTCTCACCCTGAGACCTTCCATCCTCCTCCTGACTCCAAGTAACTCCGTCCCAGTCCAGACCCAAGTGAGATAGACCTGTAGTGCACTTCTGTTGAAGAACAAGTAGAGAAACAAAATTGCAGTATTGTGTATAGATTTCAGTTTGTTAACTAAAAAGGTCGGTCTGGTAGCTGAAAAACCAGGAAAAAGAAGTGTATTCTGCAGATGCGTTTTCTCTAAGTAAGTTTGTAAATGCCAATCACCTCCAGGAAAAATGATCACCTATCAGGCATCAATCATTTAAATTCATCAAAATCAAGTTCACTATTAATTGAATGCTGTCTCCTACTGCCTGTCACCACATATATCATCAATCATCACTCACAATCACTCACTCAGTGGTACAATAGTTGTTGTTACCTCTTCCATTCCAAGCACGGTAGGTATACAATTGTATCTTTGACGCAGGCAACACATTGGAATTTGGTATTGCCACAACTGTAACTCAATGATTTTCTGAGGCAGCCCTACTAAGTGATGTGAAAAAGGGATAGGCATGCCAGGGAGACAGGCATTGTCTCCACTGTCATGAAGGAGTTGTACAGGCTTCTTCACTGCACACTGGCCCAACTCCAATATGACCATACATGTGATGTGACTAAAAAATGGTGGGGCAGCATAAATCAGACACAAACATAATGTTCCACTAGCTACTTGTTCTGAAAAGTCCAAAGAGAAATAATTAAACAGTTATATGGTGGCACTGGCATACTCAGTCCAGGCAGTAGAGTTTGTGCTCAAACTCAGGTGATTCACCAAGAAGTTGATCAGCTAACACACTTGATTCTCACCAGTCATCCCCCTCCTGTGCTGTTTTCAGGAACAATGTAATTGTGTGGTATGAAATTTTAGTTAATTTTGATCATGGTCAATCACTCAATATTTTGAGGTGGGAGACAGGTCCTTCTCACTGTGACAACTGTGCCAGCTGCACTGAGCACACGCTCAGCATACACACTGCCTACAGGACAAGCCAGATACTTAGTTGCCAACCTGTTGAGCTCTGGTCTTTGGCAAATCTTCCAATACCAATACACCAATAGGTTTAGTCCACATACACCTCTTTTGGATCATCCAGATACTCCTGGAACATCCTCTGAATGGTCTTTGGTGCTGTCTCTTGCCTAATGTTTTTTGCCTTTGCCTCTGCACTGGACTTAAGGCCTGCCACTTGAAACCAATTCAATACACAGGTTGGGTATGATTCTTCTTTTGCTGTTGTTACCAGTGTTCTTGTTGCTGGTGTTGGCTGCTGTGATGAGACAAGACTGACCTCACTGGAAGCTGAATCTGGCACCCCAGAACTGCAGGGTGGGACCTAAGATCCAGCCATTCTTTTTCCTGGAGCCCAGCTTGTGAAACAATACACCTCTTGTATTTTGAAGCATCCCCTTCAGAAACAGGATTGAAAGTGGGCAGAATTTTTTGAACTCTGGATCAAGTAGTGTGGCACAGATGTACTCTTTGGGTGAGATGATGTGATTTTGCAGCCTTCCATTACAAGCTAAGTGAAATATTTAGCCTTCAACCAAGGCCTGCACTTCTGGGTTTTTGTTCATAATAGCAAACCTTTCTGATACCTTCTTTAGCTGATCCTGTAGCAGATGTCATCCTTGCTAACTTCCCATGTGAAAACCTCCAAAGGGAACAGCATCTATGTCAGGCATTTGACTAGGCCCAATTTGTCCACATCCAGGATCATAGCTTTCCCAATAGCATCCCCTACTCTTTGAATGACATAGTCATTGATCTGTCTGTATTGCTCAAACAGATGTTGCAACATGTAATAGGTCGAGCTTCAACATGTTGCCACCTTCTGTATCAGGGCTTTAACTAGTACTCTATTAGCAAGCTGAATAATCCACAATTGCTTCAAATGAATGGCTGAAATGAGTGCAGATTCTTCTGCTGGTGGTCAGTATGTTGATGACTATGGCCCTCATTCTGACCTTGGCGGTCTTTTCGCAAGACCGCTGAGTTACCGCCGCGGTGAAGACCGCCGACCGCGGCGGTGTGCCGCTGTGCGCATTCTGACCGCTGGGAGCGTTCCGCCGGAAAACCGCCAGCAGCCACACTGGCGGTCGGCGGGAAAGTGGAGACTGGTCAACCTCCACCGCCACGCCAGCAGAACACCGCCCACAGAATTACGACCCACATTTCTGTGTGGCGGTCTTCTGTTGGCGGTCTTCTGTTGGCGGTCACGTCCCTATGGCTCCCGTCGCCTCCCGGAGGACCAACGCACAAGGTAAGTTGATCGTCCGTGAGGGGAGGGGGTGGGGGGGTGTTGTGTGATGTGTGCGTGCATGGGGGTGTGCGTGTGAGTGTGTAGAGGGGGTGTGTGAGTGCGTGTATGCGGGCGGGGGGTGCTGCTGTGTCTATGGGTAATGTGTGCTGTTCGGCAGGTGCGCATGTCGGCATGTATGTGTGCGGGTATGTGTCCCCGTTGTGTATGTGTGTGTAGGGGGTGTGTATATGTGCATGTTGGGGGTGTGTGCATGTCGGGGTACATGTATGTGCATGTCGGGGTGGGGGTGGGGAGGGGGTTCGTACCACCTCTGGGGGGTGGCAGGGGGGTGGAGGGTGTGGGGGGAGGACTCGGGTGGGTAGTGGGGGGTGGGGGAGACCCCTATCAGTGCCAGGGAAGGAATTCCCTGGCCCCGATAGTGCTTACCGCCATGGTTCGCACGGCGGTTCCCGCCCGCAAGAAACCGCGGCGGTAGGCAGGGTCATAATACCCTTGGCGGTCTTGGGACGACCGCCGGGCCGGAGTGCGCAAACTCCAGCCCCGCGGTCATGACCGCCGTGGCGGTCGGAGTGGAGAAGTAGCGGTCGGTCGCGGCGGGGACCGCCGCGGTCAGAATGCCATTTTTAATACCGCCGGTCTGTTCGCGGTCCGACCGCCGTCTCTCCGCCGACCGCCAGGGTCAGAATGAGGGCCTATGTCTTCCTTTTTGAGAAACTTTTGCACAACCAGGTTGATGCAATGCACTAAAATCAGGACCCTGAAATAGCCATCATCTGCCATGGCTTTACTATTTTACTGTCATTGTCCTTGGCAACAGGTCTAATTCTGAGACCTCACACACCTTCCTGTTAAATTCATCCAAGATGTTTGCAGCTGTATGTGATTTGTCTGTGGTGAACATGGCTACTGTTACATGCCTCCAAACACTCTTAAAACTTTCTTCTGGGCCAAGCTGTTGCCTTCCCCACACAAAAGAGGTCCAGTGTGCAGTGATGCATATGTAATCAGTCACCTGGCAACTGGTCAACATATCTGTCGTCAGATTGATAGTATGAACAACACTTTGCTTCAAAGCTTGTCCAACCAATTGCAGCACATCGTGATGGAGTGCTGGGATAGCAACTGTGGCATCATAGGTCTGACTTGGAACCTTCCATTTTGGGCAGATGACTGCCACAAACTTTAAAATTCCCACTCCTTCCACAAAAGAGGGAGAAGGTCCAGCACTAACATTTTTGCAAACTTCCCATTGTACAAATATGCCATTGGGTAGTTGCAATCATAGGGCCCCTCGTGCCTAAACATGCCCATAATAGTTGCCTTTATTTTCTTCCTTTCTGGAGCCACTGACGCAGACGATTTTTGAAAAGTAGATGGTGGTAAACTCAATGTGCATCATGGGGCAGTCACTGTTTGCTGTGATGTCTCCGTCTAACTCTACATCTTCTTGTGCCATTGTTATTTCACTGAAGCAGGTGATTCTGGTGCACAGCTGGGCACAGGACTGCCTTAAATGAGGATGTCAACCCTCTTCTTTCTCATCATAACATCCCACCCTGATTGGACTTTTAGCTGATGTTTACTGGCCCTCCTCACCTTCACCACCATGTTCAGCAATTTATTTAAGGTGCTCCTCCCACTGGATTGTGTGATGTTTTTTCATATGGGCAGTTTGACCTCCAGTACTATAATGTGCAACCAGGCTTACCTTGACAATCACTTGCATTGCAGACGGAGAATATTGCAATGTTCCCCATATTTGCTAAGTGTAAAAAGTGCCAAACTGGAGAGAAGTACTTTCTTTGTTGGTCACTGCAATGCCTGAAGAAGAACTGAAGGCAGGTGGGCGTCGTTGATTGCCTTTCTGCAGTGCATACTTCTACTGAGGTAGGGGTTGTTGTAGATCTCAGCTGGGGCCTTACAAATATGGGAGCTGGCAGTGCTACCTTTTCTACATCCCTTGGAGAAGGTTGAATAGGAAGAGTAATGTTGGACTCCATTGTGCCAGCTTCCACAATGACTTTCTCATCGTTGTCATCCTCCTCCTCATCTTCTTCCATAATTCTAAGGCTTTCAATCTCGTTTTGTTTCCCTTGCATCTTCTGGCTTCTCACCGCCTCTGTGAGGGACCACTCTATGTCCCCTTCATTATCATTATCAGAAGTGGTGCTTGGAGAACATGATGGAGTACCCTTCCTTTTCCTTGATGGAGATCTGGAAGCCAATAATTCCTAAAGAGGAGGGTCTTGTTCAGCAGGAAGTTCGACCTCCTGTTCAGCTCCAACTTCAGGGAGATCTAGTATTGCACTTTTTGGCTGCTGTCCACTTTGCTCTGTTTCCTAAAATGACTTGGTACTACTTTGCCAAAGGGACAAATCAAATTCAATGTCACTATTTGTCAGAGTTACTATGCTTGCAGTGGCTGCCTCACTGACAGACACGGTCTTGGGCTCAGTTTGGGGTGGTGCTGTTGATATGAAAGTGCTGCTCCCAGGTTCCTCCCCAGAGGCCGGTGGGGTAAGTACATGTCTCCCAAAAAAGGTTCCGGTTAGCACAACACTGGTAGAAAGCTGCTTCTTCTCACTGACTACATTCTTGGAAGTAACTTTCTTTGGGGCAATCTTAAAACTCTCAGTAGGCAGCGGCACTAAGCTGCACAAGCGGAAGAGATTGGAGGACTGAATATACTGAACAGGGCTTCTGGTTGGCATTACTGTAGGTAATGTCTCTTTTTCTCTTATACACCTAAAAGCAAACAAGCAAGAAGAACCTTTAGTGAAACATAGCATTGTTACAGTTTGAATTAGTAGGACAAAGGCAATATTAGTGTGATTGGCTACTTAGGTAGTAATAAATCAACCTCTTTAAAGTCAAATCACACCACCACACCATAATATTTAATTTCCCAGCAGGATAGCACAACATATAGATATAGCTCTCTGCTTATGTCCATCTATTCTAAAAGCAACACCTGTGGTAGTCAGGTAGGTGCATGAGTAAATGGAATAATCCTTAAAAACAATTAAGGTAGGTGTGCTTTTATGTCAGGCAAGGTGGTTCAAGGGGAAATGGAATAATCATTAAAAAAAAAAGTATGATGCTGATGTGTCTGCAGTGCACCACAGGCAGGGTGTCCAAGAGTAATTTGAATTATATTTAAAAAAATGAATGCTTTGTGCATCTGTGCACCTATGATGGGTGGATGGATCAAGGCAAAATGCAATTAAAATACATAAAAAAATAAAAAATAAAAAATCATCATTTTTTTTTTTTTTTAAATAAAAAACAATAAACAATTCCTGATGTTTGAATGGGAGTATGAGAAGAAACCTATTGCGTGGCGAGGGGGTACAAATGAAAAATACAAACAAATGCATGTAATATATAAGCAGTGTTCATCAAATCATATACGTAATATACAAATACTACTATGATCCTCAAGCATTTTATTAAACTGATATCACATCCATCCATGCAAGCCTATGGCAAAAGCACACTGGCTGGATGTACAAAATGTCCATCAGCCACAAGGTCAAACAAAAACAGCAAGCAACAAATGTAAGCCTATGCTAAAGGAACACTGGCTGTGTGCATAAAATGGCCACCAGCCACATGGTCAAACAAAAACAGCAAGCAAGTTGGCATGGGGAACAAAGAACACATGCAAATCTATGGCAAAAGCACACTGGCTGGATGCACAAAATGGCCACCAGCCATGGTCAAACAACAATAGCGAGCAAGGAAGCATGGGAAACAAAGAACACATGCTAGCTTATAGCAAAAGCCCATGTGCTGGATGCACAAAATGGCCACCAGCCACATGGTTCAACAAGAACAGGGAGCAGGGAGTCATGGGGAACAAATATCACACACAAGCCTATAGCAAAAGGATGCACAAGATGACCGTCAGCCCCATGGCAACACAGCAGCAGCGAGCAAGGAGGCATGGGGAGCAAAGACAACATGCAAACCTATGGTAAAGGCACACTGGCTGGATGCACAAAATGACAGCCACATGTCAAACAACAACAGCGAGTAAGGAGGCATGGGGAACAAAGAAAACATGCAAGCATATGGCAAAAAGCACACTGGCTGGCTGCACAAAATGTCCATCAGCCATGTGGTCAAACAACAAGCAAGGAGGCATGGAGGATAAAGAGCAAATTCAGGCCTGTGGACATAACCTACACAAAATGGCGCCTGGCCACATGGCATGGAGACCAAAGGCAAATGGTGGCCAATGACAAACACACACACTGGCCAGAAAAAGGAGGCATGGTGGTGACACTGAAGAAAACACTACCATTCATTCAGCAATGCAAAACACCAAAATTAACTGAGCTATAAAACTTTTACAACAACACACATTCTCCTACGGTATCAAATATTACCCCACATTTACCTTTTTTGCTGAAAAACAACATGAAATACAAACAATAGCCAACATTCTCAATTGAATCCAATGCCATCCTTGCCCTAAATTATGTATTAAAAACATAGCCCACAGGAACATTTCTTTCGTGCACTGATGACTAGTACTGGTCCTTCTGGCTGGATGGCTCATTAGAAGAACAGGCCACATCGTAAAATAAATTAATATTGCAAATATAAAAAACATGGAGAAAAAGTACTGAACTGTGCAACATGTACCCTTTATTTCCATAGCTGCTCCATAGCACCTGAGATCTTCCGACCATCAACCTATCCTTCAAGACCGCCACATTCCCCTCAGACTGGAAACACACTGAAATCAGCCCACTACTCGGGAAACCCACAGCTGACCCGAGGGAACTGAAGAACTACAGATCCACCTCTCTGCTCCCTTTCCCAGCCAAGGTAACAGAGAAGGTAATCAACCAGCAACTCACTGAGTTCCTCGAGACACACCACATCCTGGACCCTTCCCGGTTCGGTTTCAGAAGCAACCACAACACCAAAAATTCACTCTTAGCAGCCACCAATGACATATGCATCATACTGGACCACTGAGGCACTGCCGCACTCATCCTCCTCGATTTCTCCTCTGCATTTGACACTGACTCCTACTCCACCCTCTGCGACAGACTGCATGATGCTGACATCCGACACAAAACCCTGAACTGGATCAGGTCCTTTCTCACTGGAAGAACAGAGAGGGTCGGACTACCACCATTCACATCAGAACCTAAAGATAGTTTCTGCGGAGTGCCCCAAAGATCCTCGCTCAGCGCAACACTTTTCAACATCTACATGGCCCCGCTTGCTAAGATTACCAGAAAACACGTGCGAAACGTAGTCTCCTATGCTGATGACACACAACTGATCCTCTCCCTGTCTGAGGTCTCTGCGCAAGCCCAGAGGAATTTCCACAACAGGATGAGAGCAGTTGCCATCTGGATGGAGGCCAGATGCCTCAAGCTCAACTCAGACAAGACAGAGATCTTCTTGATCGGCTCCACCCCTTCTGCTCGGAATGACTCCTAGTGGCCCACCACTCTGGGTAACGCCCATCCTCCACAGACCATGCGCGCAACTTGGGCATCATCCTGGACTCCACTCTATTGATGACCCGCCAAGTTCACGTCATCTCCTCATCAAGCTTCCACACCCTCCGTCTCCTGCGGAAGATTTTCTAATGGATTCCCCTTGACATGAGGAAGACAGACACCCACGCACTCATCACCAGCAAACTGGACTATGGCAACACACTATATGCAACATTACCAAGAATCTTCAATCAAGACTACAACGAGTCCAGAATGCAGCTACAAGACTCATCCTGGACATCTCCTGACAGAGCCAAATCTCCTACCACCAAAGAGATCTACACTGGCTTCCAGTCAACAAGCGCATCACATACAAACTCCTGATCCACACCTCAAAGGCACTGCACAACATAGGACCAGCATACCTCAACCACCGGCTCACCTTCCACGTGCCCAACAGACGTCTCCATTCCTCCCAGCTTGCCCTTGCAGCCGTCCCCAAGATCCAGAAAAGCACAGCGTGAGGAAGATGCTTCTCCTACCTAGCAGCCCAGACATGGAACACACTTCCCCTTAAGCTCAGGCAGACCACATCACTGAAGCAGTTCAGGAAGGACCTAAAGACCTAGCTCTTCGACTGAGCAGCACGCCTACATTCAGTGCCCAGAGACCCTATGGGTGATTACCTGCACTTTACAAATCCTTGATTGATTGATTTATTGAAGGTGAAAAATAAAAATGCACAAATAACTAGGCCCCTAGTTAAACTCCAGGCCAACCACCACAAAGAAATTTTAAATTTTAATAAAAGTACAAAGACATACTGGCCCATATTTATACTTTTTGACGCAAAACTGCGCTAACGCAGTTTTGTGTCCAAAAAATTAGCGCTGGCTAACGCCATTCTGAAGCGCCATGCGGGCGCCGTATTTATTGAATGACGTTAGCCGTCGTTAGCTGCCGGCGCCGTCTGGTGTGCGTTAAAAAAAACGACATACACCAGGCAGCGCCGGCATAGGGGAAAATGGGGCTTGGGCGTCAAGAAATGGGGCAAGTCAGGTTGAGGCAATTTTTTCGCCTCAACCCGATTTGCGCCATTTTTTTTCACTCCCAACCCCCATAGAAATGACTCCTGTCTTAGCAAAGACATGAGTCATGCCCCCTTGCCCAATGGCCATGCCCAGGGGACTTCTGTCCCCTGGGCATGGTCATTGGGCATAGTGGCATGTAGGGCGGCACAAATCAGGCCCCCCTATGCCACAATTTTTTTTTTTAAAAAACACTTACTTGAACTTACCTTAATGTCCCTGGGATGGGTCCCTCCAGCCTTGGGTGTCCTCATGGGGTGGGCAAGGGTGACAGCGGGGGTCCATGGGGGCATGGGAGGGCACCTCTGGGCTCCGTCAGAGCCCACAGGTCCCTTAACGCCTGCCTTTTGCAGGCGCTAAAAAACGGCGCAAAAGCGGCCGTACGTAATTTTTTTTGACCCGCCCACTCCCGGGCGTGAATTTTGCCCGGGAGTATAAATCCGACGCACATGCCTCGGAGTCGATTTTTTAGACGGGAACGCCTACCTTGCATATAATTAACGCAAAGTAGGTGTCCACGCTAAAAAATGACGCTAACTCCATGGACTTTGGCGCTAGACGCGTCTAACGCCAAAGTATAAATATGGAGTTAGTTTTGCGTCGGAATTGCGTCAAAAAAAAACACGCAATTCTGGCGCAAACGGAGTATAAATATGCCCCACTGATTCATGCACTCTCAAACAAACAACCCCCTTATACTGTACTTTTTTAACTTACTTGTGTGCTATCACAAAAACTATTTTCCTTTGCAGAGGATGAAAAATCAATGAAATGCAAAATAAATAATAACTAGGCCCATATTTAAATTCCAGGCTACCCATCACTATACATTTTTAAAATCAAATTAAAGTACAAAGAAATACTGGTACATGCCCAAGCAAACAAACAACACTCTTAGTCAATAGTTTTGGAACTTACTTATGTGATTTTACACAAACAAAGTCCTTAAATCCAAAGTATTTATATCAAGCAGACAAAGAGAGTGATCATTCCACCTAAAAATCCAAGTGAAAAGTGACCAGGAGATGGACAATGCACTGGAAGGATCCTTCTGAATAGGATGTTCGAGTCTCTGGAGCACTTAATTTCTGTTGGGAAAAAAGAGCAAAAGGCTTCTTGCCCTAAAAAAGTACTTGAATGGTCCGTTGGCGAAGAAAATCCATTAGCAGCTTGGAGTTTACCTCCTGGGCCTAGTGAAAATCCCAGCCTGTTTAGGTGGTCCATCTCCTTGCAGGGAACGGACTTTATAGTGGAACACCACCCTGGGTTATACCATGACAATGCTGATGGTCTCTCCAGGGTCCTATACCTTAGTGTTGAGAACTCGCAGGAGATTGGGTAGCTCATCACTTTCAGCTGGGGAGGACACCTGTGAGAACTGTCAGCCTTAGGGTGGTTTCCCGCTAAACCTTTTGCCATACTCCTCCATTATTACGTGTCTCAGATTTGTTGGTCTTAGGACTCTGTGCACTTTACCACTGCTAACCAGTGCTAAAGTGTGTGCGCTTACGCCCTAAAATATGATAACATTGGCTTATACCCAATTGGCAGAGTTAGTTTATTTATAAGTCCCTAGTAAAGCAGTACTACTTTGATCATGGGCCTGTAAATTAAATGCTGTTAGTGGGCCCATAGCACCAGTTGTGCCACCCACATAAGTAGGCCTTTAAGCATGTCTTAGGCCTGCTATTGAAACCTGTGTGTACAGTATAAACTGCCATTTCAACTCGGCAAAGTAAACTTTTTATCAAGCCTAACCCTTTCTTTTTAATACATGCAAGTCATCCCTCAGGTAGGCCCAACCCAGCCCAGAGGGTAGGGCGCAGTGTATTTTAGAAGTTGGTCATATACTATTAACCTTTACATGTCCTAGTGGAGAAAATTCCTACATTTGTTTTTCACTACTGCAAAATCTGCCTTCCTCATAAGATAACATTGTGTTAACTTATTACTTTTAGTACATGATAACTTCAATTGGGAGCAGGTAAGAATTCTGATTTCGGTATCTAAAGAATTGCAATGTAAAACCCCCTTTAAAGTCAGGTTACCCCCTGTTCAAGCAAGGACCCTCACTCTAGTGAGGGTAAAAGAGAATCACCCTCAGCTAACCCCTGCTTACCCCCTTGGTAGTTTGGCAGAGCAGTAGGCTTAACTTCAGAGTGCTAGGTGTAAGGTATTTGTACCAACAAACACAGTAACTTAATGAAAACACTACAAAATGATACAACACCAGTTTAAAAAATAGGAAATATTTATATAAACAAAACAAGACCAAAACGACAAAAATCCGACATACACAAGTCAAGTTATGAATTTTTAAAGATTAAACTCAAAAATAGCGCTTAGAAACACAAAATGCTTCGATGGGGTGTTAACACGGCGTTGTGACGGAATCGTTCCCAACAAGCCGACAACAGCGGCGCCGGACACGAAGTCGTGTAGACCCCCAAGTAAAGTACCTTTGGTGAAGAGTGAAAACAAGTCGATGCGCGAAGTCGGGGATCGCGGCGTCTGTCTGAAACATTGAATCCGCGCACTTTGAACGGCATTGGTCACGATGTGGTGCGGCGACTTCCACGGAGTCACGGACTTCAGCGGGGCTGCAGCAGCATCGGGCCTGCAAGGGGCGTCGCATTCCAGCGAAGATCACGGAGTCAGTTGCAGGCGGGGTCACCGGATTCAGCAGCGGCGTCGGTCCGAAGTCGTCAGAAGTCAATTTCCTTGGATTTCCACCAGCTTTCCTTTCAAGGGCCCAGGGACTGGATAGGGCACCACTTGTCAGAGCAGGAGTCTCTCCAGAGACTCCAGGTGCTGGTAGAGAGAAGTCTTTGCTGTCCCTGAGACTTCAAACAACAGGAGGCAAGCTCTAAATCAAGCCCTTGGAGATTTCTTCACAAGATGGAAGGCACACAAAGTCCAGTCTTTGCCCTCTTACTCTGGCAGAAACAGCAACTGTAGGATAGCTCCACAAAGCACAGCCACAGGCAGTGCAGCTCTTCTTCCTCAGCTCTTCAGCTCTTTTCCAGGCAGAGGTTCCTCTTGTTTCCAGAAGTGTTCTAAAGTCTGTGGTTTTGGGTGCCCTTTTTATACCCAGTTTCTCCTTTGAAGTAGGCCTACTTCAAAGTAAAGTATCTCGTGAATGTGAAATCCTGCCTTGCCCAGGCCAGGCCCCAGACACTCACCAGGGGGTCAGAGACTGCATTGTGTGAGGACAGGCACAGCCCTTTCAGGTGTAAGTGACCACTCCTCCCCTCCCTCCTAGCACAGATGGCTCATCGGGAAATGCAGACTACACCCCAGCTCCCTTTGTGTCACTGTCTAGTGTGAGGTGCAACCAGCCCAACTGTCAAACTGACCCAGACAGGGAATCCACAAACAGGCAAAGTCACAGAAATAGTATAAGCAAGAAAATGCTTACTTTCTAAAAGTCGCATTTTCAAACACACAATCTTAAAATCAACTTTACTAAAAGATGTATTTTTAAATTGTGAGCTCAGAGACCCCAAACTCCACATGTCCATCCGCTCCCAAAAGGAATCTACACTTTAATCCGATTTAAAGGTAGCCCCCATGTTAACCTATGAGAGGAACAGGCCTTGCAACAGTGAAAAACGAATTTAGCAATATTTCACTGTCAGGACATATAAAACACATTACTATATGTCCTACCTTAACCATACACTGCACCCTGCCCTTGGGGCTACCAAGGGCCTACCTTAGGGGTGCCTTACATGTAAGAAAAGGGAAGGTTTGGGCCAGGCAAGTGGGTACACTTGCCAAGTCGAATTTACAGTTAAAACCGCACACACAGACACTGCAGTGGCAGGCCTGAGACATGATTACAGAGCTACTCATGTGGGTGGCACAACCAGTACTGCAGGCCCACTAGTAGCATTTGATTTACAGGCCCTGGCACCTCTAGTAAACTTTACTAAGGACTTACTAGTAAACCAACTATGCCAATCATGGATAAGCCAATTACATACACATTTTGTAAAGGAGCACTGGTTAACAGCGGTAAAGTTCCCAGAGTAACAAACACAGCAAAATCAGAGTCCAGCACACATTAACAACCTGGGGAACAGAGGCAAAAAGTTAAGGGAGACCACACCAAGGATGAAAAAGCCTAGCAGGTCACAATTCTGAAAAGGCCACTTTAGAAAGTTGTCATTTTCTTGTCTCTGCCATTTGGTGCCAGCAGCCTGTATCCTTGATCACGATTATGGGAAGCTGGCAGACGGTGCTTGTGTATTACTCCTAGGTAGTGAGACAAAGGGGAAATGGGTGTTGGCAGAATGGGCCAACTCCGACTTGATGAGGGGACAGAACTGTCACCTCACACAACTGCACATCACAGAGATTCTGCCTCAGCACACTCACAAAGGGGTTGGGGCCAGGGCAGGGATGTAGGAAATAGCAAACAACTCTGAGGATGGAAAACTCTAGAATCCTTTCCTACTTCAAAGCAGGCACAGGTTTAAATATTGGCCCTAAGACCTAACTCTTCAGTACACCTCTGGATTTGTGGAAAACTCATGTCTGCTGTGCTGCTCATCTGCAACAAAGACTGCTACTCTGCTGCCTTGCTGCCCTGATGCCTTAATGAAAAGGACTGAACATGCATCTTGAACCCAGGACCACCAGACTGACTCCAATGGCTAGCTGGTTAGCTGGTTAGCTGGTTAGCTGATCAGAGCCTTAAGAACATAAAAGGCCCCAAACACCTTGAACCCAGCAAATGGACTTTGTCTGCTTTGAGTCGTGCATTCCCAAGCCTGGACCCTTGTAAGTGGGACTGATGGTGCGCTCCCAGCCCAGCTGTGGTTCTCTGGCCAGAACTGACACAGTGTGATGCATCTCCTTCCAGCTCCGCATCAGAACTGCCACTGTGCAATGCATCTCCGACTGGAACCTGGCATCACAGTCAGGAGCTTCGTCAGAGCCACTGCTGCTTAAAAGCATCCTGACACAGGCCTTAGAATCACAAGCCTTTGTCAATATTTTAATTGGAACTGCTGTTGTGCGACACATCTCCAACACAGGACCCCACATCACAGCCCACAGTTTCTTGGAACCGCCAATGCATGACGCATCCTCAACATGGGATTTTGCAAAGCTTAACTCCCAGGATTTAAGGTACTTTGTTCAGTATACCTAACTTGGTCCCTGTATCCACCCTGTGCCAGCCTGAACTTGTAACTTTCTCCCAGTCTCACACAAGCAGGTAACCACCAGTGGAGCTTTGTGTTTTTAGGTTCTATACTTTCCTTAAATCTTTGAAATTGCATATCTCCATTTCCACCAATTTTTCTTGTGTTGTGTTTTCACTTAATTACTGTTTGAAGTGCTGCATAAATACTTTACACAGCAGCTCTAAATTAAGCCTGAATGATTTTGTGTCGAGCTATGAGAGAGTTAAGCATTGGTTAATTTGGGGTTTGCTTGTGACTTGCACCCTGACAGCATTTGCGGTGCTGCTTGAGTAGGGTTTCCCCCGCCTCAACCAGTAACCCAATCTCCTACCACTGTTATCTGCTAGGACAGTAGAAAGAGAAGCGCATGAGGATAGGTTTATCAAAGCCAAAATGTGAAGTCGCGATGTTCAACAAGGCTAGGACATCAGATTTATGAAATGCTGCAAAGAGGTACAGGAGGAGGGTGGTATTGATGATATTTAAAAGTGGCTTGAGCATTTTTGGACATAACTTTGTGAATGGGGTGTATCTATAAAGGACTTGATGAAACTGGTCATGTCATCAATGTGAGGGTGAAGTTTGTCCATTTGGATGTACTGTGGTTTTCGATAGGTGGAGTGGCAGTTGATGTTTCAGGGTCATTGATGCGCTTCTTGAGCTTATTCATCCGATCCTTCAAAAAGAGCTTGATGACATTGAACTTGTCAATGGAATTTTCTACAGGTGATTCTGGTGTGGGATTTATGCAATGCTCAATGGCCTTGAAGAATGTTTTGATCTATTTGTGGCAGCATGGAATTATTATTATAGTGGGATGCTTTGCCTTTCTTGATGAACATTCATCTTTTTGATCATTTAGGTTCTGCAAATTGCAGATTATTCTCCTATTTTGAGATAGTGTGTTTACTCTCTGTAACCTTTTGGCTGTACTTGGGTGCTTAGACCTTGAGCTTTGTATACTGGGCCTTCATGGGATCATTGGCATCTGCATTGTTCCAGAGAGGGTAGTTAAAAGTGTTGAATTGGGAGTTGACATCGGAAGAGGGGACTTTTGAAATAGCTTCTATTATAAGCTGTTCCTGCTGAGAATTAATTGTGTATTATCTAAAAGAGTGCAACTGTTGCAGTGAGGGATTTAGATGGCTGTGATGGACTCTAAAATGGGTGAGGGGGATGAGAGAGAGAGGGTTATGTCAGTGTGATCTATTCATTCCAGGAGTAGGCGGGCCAAAGGCTGGGCACAGATGCGAGGACTACTCTTACCTTTGATGTTCATCGGGAATGAGATATGTTGTCTGATTTTGAGTGTGTACAAGAGGTTGAGCGGTGCTTCTTTGATACTATTGGTAGATGCATCCAAACGAAGGAAGAAGCCAACCAGGAAAATGCTGTTGAAATACATTTTTGTGGCTGAGGTGATATGATCAGAGATTTAGGTACTGAAAATGGAACTGTGTTCAGAGGGAATGTGGATGAAGTTGAATGTGACTTTCTGGGCTGCAAGTAGGGGCACATGGCATTTGAGGATCTCAAAGGATTTGATTGAATGATGATCCTGGCCGGAGAGGGCACAGCAATGTGGACATGTGGGCGACTGCAAGCCCACTTTCCATCTTGAGTATGCAAACTATGGCCCGTATTTATACTTTTTTTGCGCTGCATTTGCATCGTTTTTTTACGCAAAAACGGCGCAAACTTGCAAAATGCCATTGTATTTTGTAGGTTTGCGACGTTTTGCGTCAAAAAGCGGCGCAAATGCGGCGCTAAAAAAAGTATAAATACGGGACTATGTGTTTGAATTACTATCTGGATAGAACAAGAATAGCAAAAGTGTGTACATTAGTGGTATGGAGCTAAATTTCTGTAATAAAGGGAACATCCAGTTTGTGTATTATATTGGTGCCTCCAATGCCAACTTTGTAGTGCTCTATTGAGTTTGTTTTGACTATGAGTTGCAGTGTTTCCTAGGACAGTCAAATATGATTTGTAAGTAAATCTCGTTAGTATATGCTGAAACTTGAATGTTGAACAATGTGCAAAGGAAACCTGTTCAAAGTGCATTCTTAAATCTGGGCATGCACCACCATTATCTAAAACCAAAATAGTTCTTACATTGCACGTATGCAGCAATTGTGTAGAGAGATCATGGAATGTATACCCTAAAGTACACTGCCTAAATGTTTTCTAAAGAACATGTTCCTATATCAACCAAATACCAGAGTATGATGATTTCAACTGTGCTTCATTTGCCCCTGGTATTCAAGAGATGGCCACCACCATTGGTTTTGAGGGATTGTGACATATTGCTCATCATCAGACTTTGACCCAAGAGAAAGACAGAAAAGAAGAAAGAAAGAGCGAGAGAAAGGGACGGAAAAAAACTAAAGAAGGGCAAAATCAGGGAATAAGAAGAACCTACAAGGGAGACATAGAGAGGCAGGAATTGTAGCACATGAGGTGTCATGTGAACTAGGTAGACTTCTTTTGCCACAAGCCTGGCATTTGGCAGTGTCAGAGTTGGGCTTCTAAGAAAAACCTTTGGCACTTGCCCTCATAATTTAATAAATTAAGCATTGCCTAGGAAGCACAAGGACAGGTGATGCTGTTCCCAGCCACCAGCTAAAGTGATGAAGAAGATGATTTTCCCTGTAACAGTCAGACAACCTCATCTGCAAGGAAATGCATTATAATAATACAATGCATAAACGCCATGGCAACAACTTTGCTAAGATAAATACCCTGTAGGCTGAGTGTCACACTGTTATGACTACAAATTTGCTCTAGCAGGAAAAGTTTACAAGGGAGGATAGCCTGCTAAGGACTATTAATAGTTTTCCTGGGGTGGGAGGGTGGGTATGTCTGGTGGATACCATGTATATAAGTGGAGTATGCAGCTCCTAAAAAAATCTGAAAAGGAAACAGCACATGCAGTTGGTCAGAATGGGTCTGGGCAAGCAGATCGGGGGATTTGGTTGGCCAGAAGCAAGTGCCCTCAGATGGGTGTCATGCTTCAACATTAGGCAGCTCCTTTTTGGGCCAGCACTGCAATGCACAATGTGCCCCTCGACTGGTCTCTTTGCCGGAGGTCCTTTAAAATAAAGTGGCATGATGAAGTGTAAATGGAGGTGTTGTGTGTGTAGATTGTGGTGTGGTATTATAAAAACTAAGGGAGACCCTGAACGTTTTATTATGTTGGACCGCTTGTTATAATTCAAACAAAGGGTGGCTGTGTTGGAGGCAATGATTTGATAAAGCTCACAGGAAACTAAGAATGTCGGTCTACATCAATCCATTCTTTTTTCGAATGTCATAGATAATCATAAAAGAAAGTATACAAAATAAATAGACCAAAAAATACAGATACAATTTCGTCCATGGTAAACATTAAAAATACAGAATATTTATAAACTAAAAAATTGAGACTCTTACAGTAAAATACAGCTACTTTAAGAAAACTGACAATTCCAAAACACACTTCAGTGATGGGTAGCAGTTGCAAAAACCAAAGTCTGTAAACTGTGCAATTGTATAGCGCACTACTCACCCGTTAGGGTCTCAAGGCGCTGTACACATACCCCTGTGGAACCCCTCCTGGCTTTTTTCACTTTGAGGCACCTACTCCTGGGCAGCTCCAGGGTGAAGCCAGGCATCCAAGCCCTGTGAGGGCCGCTGTGGAGATTAATCAAGCTATTGCCCAGAGTGGGACCCATTAACTAGATTAGGCACTGAGGAAAGAATTATCTGGTCCAAGGGAATTGAGCCCAAGACCTGCCAAGGTGGGAATTGAATCCTGGTCTCAGGCAAGATCTCTGCATCAGGGTCAGCTGCTCTAACCATTGCGCCACACTTCTCCAACTATACAGTGTTTAAAATTGTAAGCTTTGAGAAGAGGCAATAAATATTGAGCTCTAAAAGGTTTGTACAATTTACCAAATACCACAAAGTGCAATAAGGATTGGGAGGACACATTGGCCCTCATTCCAACCCTGGCGGTCATGGACCGCCAGGGTGGAGGCACACGGAAGCACCGCCAACAGGCTGGCGGTGCTTCCAGGGCCATTCTGACCGCAGCGGTAAAGCCACGGTCAGAAATAGGGATCCGGTGGTTTCCCGCCGGATTTCCCCTGGCCCGGAGAATCCTCCATGGCGGCGCTGCTTGCAGCGCCGCCATGGGGATTCCGACCCCCTTCCCGCCAGCCTGTTTCTGGCGGTTTTCACCGCCAGAAACAGGATGGCGGGAATGGGTGTCGTGGGGCCCCAGGGGGCCCCTGCACTGCCCATGCCACTGGCATGGGCAGTGCAGGGGCCCCCTAACAGGGCCCCATAAAGATTTTCACTGTCTGCTTTGCAGACAGTGAAAATCGCGATGGGTGCAACTGCACCCGTCGCACCCCTGCAACTCCGCCGGCTCCATTCGGAGCAGGCTTCATTGTTGCAGGGTCTTTCCCGCTGGGCCGGCGGGCGCCCTTTTGGCGGTCGCCCGCCGGCCCAGCGGGAAAGTCGAAATGACCCCCGCGGTCTTTTGACCCCGGAGCGGTCTTTCGACGGGGTTACTTTGGCGGGCGTCAAAGTCAGAATGACCCCCATTATCACAAACACATATCCTTCCTTCAAGATTCCCATAAAAGCCTGTGGAAAACATAACATAAAGCATATTGGTTGTCATTATGACATTGGCGGTGAGTGATAAAGTGGCTGTAATACCGCCAACAGGCTGGGGGTAACTACTGCCAAATTAAGACCATGGCGGTGAGAACTCCCATAGACAGCCAATATATCACACCATTCGCCAGGGAGTTAACACCATGCACCACGGTGGTAGCCATCAACAGCCAGGCAGAAGGCAAGGTACCACTCACCATATCACGACACTGCAATCCGCCATGATTTCCGGGGCGGAACCAACGCCATCAAAACCTGGCAGAAACACTACACAGAAGACCAAAGACTCACCATCGGAGACACAGGGAAGAACAATGCCACCATGGAACTGGAACTACAAGTCTTCCCGATGCTCTTCTACGTCATGCTCCACCTGGAACACCAACGCTGATGAAGACGACGACAGTGAGTACAGCCGCCTAGCACACAAGGGAGGGCAGAAGGAAAAGGAGAGTGACACACACATGCACAACACACACCAGACACACACACACCATACACACAACCAGCTGCAGACGTAAACCAATGGCACACAACGCTTGGCATATTAATACTATGACTAGAGTATGTAAGTACTGAAAATGTATTTGCAAGGCTTTGTGGTTCTGAAGGGGGGCTCTATGCCCATTTCTCTTTGCTGGGGAGTGCTGGGTCACATTCTTCGAGGTGGGGTACTTGCCCACTGGTTCTGGAGGGGGCTTCATGCCCATTTCTCTTTGCTGGGGAGTGCAAGGTCACAGTCACTGAGGTGGGGTACTTGCCCACTGGTTCTGGAGAGGGCTCCTTGTACAGCAGTCCCTGGAGGGTGGCCTCCATGTCCGCTGCTGGAGGAGGGCTGCACCCTCTCAGCTCGGGGTGAAGGCTCCGTGACCAGTGGTGGTGGTGGTACCCTCTGCTGGAGGTGAGGGCTGCAGTGTCTCAGCTGGTGAAGGTGCCTTCTGGGCAGCCTCTCCAGGAGGTGAGGGCTGCTGTGTCTCAGCTATGGAAGGTGCCTCCTAGGTAGCCTCTGCTGCAGACGAGGTCTGCTGTTTCTCAGCAGGGAATGAGGGCCCCGTGCCCACTGGTGGTGGTGGTACCCTGCCACCCTCTGCAAGAGGTGAGGACTGCTGTGTCTCAGCTGTGGAAGGGGCCTCCTGGGCAGCCTCTGTTGGAGGCGAGGGCTGCTGTGTCTCAGCTGGAGGTGAGGGCTTCTGCCCTTTCATGGCAGGAGGCAGGGGTTCCTTCCTCTTCCTGGTTGGTGGAATGGGATCCTTACCCTTCCTGGCTGCTGGAGTGTGATCCTTACCCTTCCTGGCTGGTGGAGTGGGATCCTTACCCTTCCTGGCTGCTGGAGGGGGATCCTTACCCTTCCTGGCTGGTGGAGTGGGATCCTTCACTGTCTTGCCTCCACGACTAGGAGGTTCCTCCACCGCCCCGTGGACTGTTTAGCTGAGGTGCTGGGCTGGGTTGTTGGGGCCCTGCTCTTACGGGCAGTACGGAGGAGGGAGGGGAAGGGAAAAGGTCAAGTTGGTCAAGGAAAAGCTTCTTAGGGATGGTGGGGAGGGATGAGGGAGGAAGGATGGGAGTGGAGGTTGAGGGAGTGGTTGTTGGAGTATGTCTTCTGGGCCTGGGTGCAGGTGCATGGGTAGTGTGCTGATGTTAGATAGATGGCTGTTGGGTGTCTGAGTGCCCATTTGTGTCGTTTAGGAGGGGGACAGACAGGGTGGGAGAGGACACAGGAGACGCGTGCATAGATGTTGTGGAGGTGTCTGCCAGTGAGGTGTGTGTGCTGCTTGGTGTGGTGATGCTGGTGGTGGCTGTTGAATCAGTGCATACAGGTGTGAGTATGGACATGACAGTGGGAGAGGTGGAGGAGGAGGAGGAGGGGTAGACAGTAAAGGCAATGGATGTGGTTATGTGTGCACTTGTCCAGTGTTTGCCTGAGTGCTTGTGGACTGAAGTGTTGTGCCTGTGTCTGACTGTGCCACTCTTGTATGATGGGTTGTGTGCATGCTGGTCTGTATATGTGCATGGAATGGGTTGGGGTTGAGGAGATTGAGACTGGGAATTGGTAGTTGTAGGGGGGACGGTAGGAACAGGGACAATGACTGCCGTCAGAGAGGAGGCCAGAGCCTGAATTGATCTCTGTTGGGGCGCCAATCCACCATGGATGCCCTCCAGGAATGCATTGCATTGCTGCATCTGGGATGCCAGTCCCTGGATGGAATTCACAATGGTTGACTTCCCTACAGAGATGGATCTCAGGAGGTCAATATCCTCCTCACTCAGGGCAGCAGGGCTCACTGGGGCAGGGCCTGAGGTGCCTAATGAGAAGGAGATGCCCACTCTCCTGGGTGAGTGGGCACAGGCAACTCACTGAGGGGCTACTGGCAGGGCGGTGCTGGTATGTGGGTGGTGGCTGTACCTGCAGCTGGGGTGGTCACAGAAGTGTCCGCCACCACCAGGGAGCTTCCATCAGAGGAGGTATCTGAGTCAGTGTTGTCACCTCCTGTCTCCGCCGTGGTGCTCCCCTCGCCCTCCGTCCCACTGGTTCCCTCGGCTTCGGTGGATTCTGACTCCTGGGTCCTGTGGGATGCAGCTCCCTCTGTCGCGGGTGTCCCTGCTCCTCCACCAGATTATGCTAATGCACACATGGACAGGATGGCAGAGGAAAAAAAGGGGGGGAGAGAGAAAGGGAACCCTGGGTCAATTACAGCAGCAACACCCCAGTTGGCATACACAGCATCATCACACACAGGGATGAGGATTGAGCAATATGCATTGCACTGGCATTGATTTGGCTAGATGCCACACCAAGATGAGGGCCAAACACCACCAACTGCACACCTCCTGGGACCCACAAAACCCTGACTGACTTAGAATGCAAACGAGCTAGGTTACCTGCATTTGCCATACACCCATTACCCTTGAGCTGGATCACGCTGCAATGTCTGGCCTGGCATTAAGGGGCACCTAACTCACACGCCCCACCCGGATCTGGGATCTGGGCTTGGGAGCCACCTACCACTTATTGTAGTAACACCCACTGTACTCACCCCCTTGTGGCTGCTGTGATGCCCTCAAGCGTGCATCCAGATCTGGGTAGGCCATCGCCAGTATGCAGGCCATCAGGAGGGTCAGGTTCCAACAGGCATCCCTTCCTTGTTGGGAGGCCATCCTCAGCTGGGCCTCCCCACTCTTCTGTGCCCAGAGTCTCAGGTCCTCCCACCGTTTCCTCCAGTGGGTGCTCCACCTTCTGTAGACCCCCAGGGTCTGCACGTCCTTGGCAATGGCATGCCACAATCCCTTCTTTTGATGGGCGGTGACCTGCAAACGGAATGCAGACAGGAGGACACCATTACACATACAATCCAGCCTGTCACACATATGGCCCACCAATCCCGTTTCCATCACCATTGGCACACACATTGTCCGGCACCCACCATGTACACTACCACCACACATTCCCCACCGATTACACAATGCGTGCACACACATCTCCATGCATCCTTCCCACATTCATCATGCCCAGGGTGACCTCACCTGTTGGTCTGGAGGCACATAAAGAAGTCCATACTGGGGTAGGACCCCATCCACCAGTCGCTTCAACTCCTCCAAAGTGAAGGCAGGAGCCCTTTCCCCAGTCACACGGGCCATGATAGGTTCCAGACACAGGTCACAGCAGCACATGCTGTGTAGGTGTTGTCCTGTGGAAACTCAGGAATCAAGTGAGGATTTAGTTTGAAAATGGCAGTCACGTCCGCAGCGGTGTGCACCGTCACTGCTGGCAGTGATCCCCATTGGCCACAGTACTCCATAGAGTCCCATATTAGCCAATGAGGAATTGCACGATGGTGCAAGACCGCCTTCCACCACAACGCCCAACATCGGCGGAGTTACCTCACTTCCACCTGTCCCAAGATACAGGACAGGCGATCGCCATTTCAAGGTGGTGGACAACGATCAGATAAACCATAACTGCGTCATTGCCTAAAATTGCACATACATTGCCATTCCTACTGTTCCATCACATTGATGCAGTATGTACACTGAGATTGTGGTTCCATTGATCAAATTGTGACAGCCTTCTCACTCTTGTGTCCCTTAGATACCTACTGCTGTGGATGAATAGGAGGAGGAGACAAACCCCTGTGTACAGACCCCTTGTGGACTTGCCTACACTGGAGGACAGGCACATTATACTCACCTATAGACCAGATAGGGCTACAATCAGAGAGCTGTGTGCCCAATTGGAGCCTGCTATCCGTGATCCCACTGGGATACCCCCCTCTTGTGCAAGTGCTATTAGTGCTCCATTTTCTGGCAACTGGTTCTTTCCAGGTGACAGTGGGCTTGGCAGCAGGAATGTCACAGCCAATGTTCTCAATCGTGCTGGCAAGGACTTTGTCTGCCCTGGTGAAACACATGTGCAGCCACATTTTTTCCCCCAGGTGGAAGAGTTGGCCACTGTGAAGGCAGAATTCTACACAATAGGTGTAGGTGGCTGGCCTGGCTGATAGTGGGTACCTGATGGTACTTACACCTTGTGCCAGGTCCAGTTATCCCTTATTAGTAGATTAGTAGTGTTCTAGAGGCTCAGGGTGATACAGGTAGCTATAGCAGACCAGCTTAGGCTGAACTAGGAGACATGCAAAGCTCCTACTATCCCACTTATATCACATAGCACTATATCATAAGAATAACAATACTCAGAGTTACTAAAAATAAAGGTACTTTATTTTAGTGACAATGTGCCAAATATATCTCAGAGGATATACTCCCTTAGGAGGTAAGTAAAATACACAAAATATACACACAAACCAAAATCAGGTAAGTAAACAGCTAGAAAAGTAGTGCAAACACAGTAGAATACAATAGGATGCAATAGGCCTAGGGGCAACACACACCATATACTAAGAAAGTGGAATGTGAACCACTTAGGGACCCCAGGCCTAGTGTAGTGTGTAGAGGGTCGCTGGGAGTGTAAGAAAACACTAAGGGTGTCCAAGATACCCCACCCAAAGACCCTGAAAAGTAGGAATAAAGTTACCCTACTTCCCCAGAAACACACTAAAGTCATGATAGGAGATTCTGCAAAGACCACAACTGACTGCAAAGCACTGAAGACAGATTCCTGAACCTGAGGACCTGTAAATGAAGGGGACCAAGTCCAAGAGTCACGAAAGTGTCCAGGGGGGGCAGGAGCCCACTAAACCCCGGATGAAGGTGCACAATGGCTGCCTCTGGGTGGAAGGAGCTGAAGATCTTGCAACAACGGAAGATGCCAGGAGCTTCTCCTTGCACAGAAGATGTCCCACGGTGTGCTGGAGGATGAAAAGTTGTTTCCACGTAGAAAGACCACAAACAAGCCTTGCTAGCTGCAAAGGATGCAGTTGAAGAAAATGGGTGCTGCCTGGGCCCAGGAAGGACCAGGAGGTCGTCCCTTGGAGGAGGAGACAGAGGGAGTGCTCGGCAACACAGAGAGCCCACGCAAAAGAAGGCAGCACCTGTAGAAGCACTTGGACAGGGGTTCAAGAGAACTGAGCATGGCAGTCATCTCAACACTACAAAGGAGGGTCCCACGAAGCCGGTGGTCAACTCAGTGAGTTGAGCAATGCAGGACGGAGTGCTGGGGACCTGAGCTATGCTGTGCATGAAGGATTCCTTGCAAAAGTGCACAGAAGCCCTAGCAGCTGCAGTTCATGCAGTACACAGGATTACTATCTGGCATGGGGAGACAAGGACTTAACTTCACCACATTTGGACAGGTGGACCACTGGACTGTCGGGGTCACTTGGATCCAGTTCCTGTGTTCCAGGGACCACTCTCGTCAAGATGAGAGGGGACCCAGAGGACCGGTGAAGCAGAAGTTTGGTGCCTGTGTTAGCAGGGGGAAAATTCTGTCGACCCACTGGAGATTTCTTCTTGGCTTCCAGTGCAGGGTAAAGGCAGGCAGCCTCCAGAGCATGCACCACCAGGAAACAGTTGAGAAAGCCAGCAGGATTAGGCACTACAATGTTGCTGGTAGTCTTATTGCTACTTTGTTGCGGTTTTGCAGGTGTCCTGGAGCAGTCAGCGGTCGATCCTTGGCAGAAGTCAAAGAGGGAGATGGAGAGGAACTCTGCTGAGCTCTTGCATTCGTTATCTGACGAGAAACCCACAGGAGAGACCCTAAAGAGCCCTCAGAGGAGAATTGGCCACCTAGCCAGGTAAGCACCTATCAGGCGGGGTCTCTGACATCACCTGCTGGCAGTGGCCACTCATAGGTCTCTGCTGTGCCCTCACACCTCTGCATTCAAGATGGCAGGGGTCTGGGATAGACTGGAGGAGCTCTGGGCACCACCCCTGGGGTTGTGATGGACAGAGGAGTGGTCACTCCCCTTTCCTATGTCCAGTTTCGCACCAGAGCAGGGGCTGGGGGATATCAGAACTGGTATAGGCTGGCTTATGCAAGGAGGGCACCCTCTGTGCCCTTCAAAGCATTTCCAGAAGCTGGGCAAGGCTACTCCTCCCCAGCCCTTAACACCTATTTCCAAAGGGAGAGGGTGTAACACCCTCTCTCAGAGGAAATTCTTTGTTCTGCCTTTCTGGGACTGGGCTGCCCAGACCCCAGGAGAGCAGAAGTCTGGCTGGGATTGGCACCACAATACCAGATTTGGCATGGGGGGACAATTATCTTAGACATGTTACATGGCCATATTCGGAGTTACCATTGTAAAGCTACATATAGGTATTGACCTAAATGTAGTGTACACGTGTTATGGCGTCCCCGCACTCACAAAGTCTGGGGAAATTGCCCTGAACTATGTGGGGGCACCTTGGCTAGTGCCAGGGTGCCCTCACAATTAGTAATTCTGCACCTAGCCTTTACTAAGTGAGGGTTAGACATATAGGTGACATAAGTTACTTAAGTTCAGTGTAAAATGGCTGTGAAATAACGTGGACGTTATTTCACTGAGGCTGCAGTGGCAGACCTGTGTAAGAATTGTCTGAGCTCCCTATGGGTGGCAAAAGAAATGCTGCAGCCCATAGGGATCTCCTGGAACCCCATACCCTGGGTACCTAGGTACCATATTCTAGGGAATTATAAGGGTGTTCCAATGTGCCAATCATAATTGGTAAAAATGGTCACTAGCCTGCAGTGACAATTTGTAAAGCAGAGAGAGCATAAGCACTGAGGTTCTGGTTAGCAGAGCCATAGTGACACAGTTAGGCACCACACATGGAACACATTCAGGCCACAAGCTATGAGCACTGGGGTCCTGGCTAGCAGGATCCCAGTAAGACAGGCAAAAACAAACCGACACACAAGTAAAAATGGGGGTAACATGCCAGGCAAGATGGTACTTTCCTACAATAGGGCATATACCCAACATTATTGGGGCGATTGACTGTACACATATTGCACTTGTGTCCCCCCCCACCAGAATGAACAGGTGTTCAGGAATCGGAAGAGTTACCACTCACTGAATGTGCAAATGGTGTGCCTGGCAGACTAGTACATCTCCCACATCACTGCTAAGTATCCAGGGTTGGTGCATGGCACCTTTGCCCTGAGGAATAGCAGCATCCCAAATGTGATGGCCCAACTACAGAGGCACAGGGTGTGGCTAATAGGTGAGCCAGAGTCCTCACCCACTGTATGTCAGTGTATGCCTTCAGGTGTTATCCCATAGCATTGTGTTAGGCTAATGTTTGTCCTTCAATACTTGCAGGTGACTCTGGCTACCCAAACCTATCGTGGCTCCTGGCCCCTGTGAGGAATGCCAGGACAAGAGCTGAGAACCATTATAATGAGGCACATGGGCGAACCAGAAGAATAATCGAAAGGACCTTCTGCCTCCTGAAGGCCAGGTTCAGGTGCCTCCATCTGACAGGTGGATCCCTGTGCTACTCACCCGGGAAGGCCTTCCAGACAGTAGTGGCATGCTGCATGTTGCACAACCTGGCCCTCAGATGACATGTGCCTTTTCTGTAGGAGGAGACTGGAGATGCCCCTGTGGCAGCAGTGGACCCTGAGGACAGTGAGGATGTGGACAACAGAACATCAGTTATACGTGAATACTTCCAATGACACAGGTGAGGCAGTGGAACTGATCATTGTTCTGACTATTGATTGCATCTGTGTGACTGTAGGATGATGGCATCCGTTTCCTTTGCATCTCAACTTACTGTCACCTATGGCTTGTCATTTTACATATGTGGTGATATTGCAACAGTGTCCTGATGTGATTATTACAGACAGTTACAGGTCATTAATTGTATGCTATCACAGTGTTCATATAATCTGCACCAGATGTGACTTTTCCCCTAAATGCACATTCTCAACACATAAAATACTATCAGTCACGTTGTGTTCAAGGGTGTTTATTGTAGTCATATAAAATTGAGGGTAAAGTGCAATGGAATGGGGTGATGGTAGAGGAAAGTCCACGGTATTGTTCCAGTCTGTTTGTAGCACAGGTGCAGTGTCCAAGGGGCCATAGGAAGGGGAGCAAAGGCAGTTCAAAGTGGACAAGGTGACAGGGTGGGACACAAGGGGGACAATCAGGAGAGTCTCATTTCCTGACAGTGGTCTTGGTATTGGCAACTGTCTCTGGCTTCTGTCTGGGTCACATGGAATGTTTACATGGTGGTGCAACTTCTGCAGGGGGAGGGGTGCTGGTGGCCTGTGGCGGGGCCTCCTGCCCACTAGCTGCAGTGGACGTGGTGGGCTGTCAATAGACTGGCTAGTGGTAGGGATCCGCTGGTGTGCCTCATGATGTTGGCCATGCCTGCCAGCATCCCTGCTATGGAGATCATGGTGGTGTTGACAGCCTGCAGGTCCTCCCTGATATCCTGAAGGTGTTCCTCCTGCAGCCACTTGTTCTCCTTCATGTTATCAAGGATCTGGCCCATGTGTCCTAGGTTTGTTGGTAGGCCCCCAGGATCTTGGAATGTGCCTCCTTGAGGGTCGGTTCCCTGGGCCTGTCCTCCCCCTGGTGCACAGTGCTCCTCTAAGTGTCCCTGTTCCCCTGTGCATTTGTCCCCTGAACGTTGTGCCCACTGCCACTGATCCCAGGTTGCTGATTGTCTTGGGTGTGAGGTGTGGACTGGGGTCCCTGTACAGGTGGGCACACTGCTGATTGATGTGTCCTGGGGACAGAGGAGTGAGGATGCTGGGTGGGGTCTGTGGTGTTGGACCCTGATGGAGGAGGCTCTGTGGTGGACTGTGAGTGGGCTGGGGTGACCAACTGTCCAGTGGTCCCTAATGGGCTAGGTTGTTGATGCAGATCCTGAAGTCCGGAGTTACTGACATCACTGGAGGCATCTTCTGTTGGGGGACTGGTTTGTCGTGGAACTTCCTCTCTGATGAGACTGGCTGGGGCACCTGTGGGGATGTAAGTGAGGTATTATGCTTCATGCCTGTGGGGTAGGAGGTGGGGGTCCACTGCCAGTCCTCTATATGGCGAGCTGGTGTCTTGCTGCTATGGAACGTACCTTCCCCTGTAAGTCATTCCACCTCTTCCTGATGTTGTCCCTTGTACGTGGATGTTGTCCCACAGCGTTCACCCTGTCCACGATTCTCCACCATAGCTCCATCTTCCTGGCAATGTATATTTGCTATACCTGTGCTCCAAACAGCTGTGCCTCTACCCTGACTATTTCCTCCACCATGACCCTCATCTCCTTATCTGTGAAACAGGGGTGCCTTTGTGGGGACGTGGGTGTTGTGTGGTGTGTGTGTAAGTGTGTGGGTGTTGGGTACTGTGGTTGGGTGTGCGTAGTGGGGTGTTGAGGGATGTATGGGTGTATGTGGTGTCTAGTTGTCACAGTGGTCTTGGTGCCAGTCTGGTGGCAATAATTTGTATTCATAAAGGGTTGTGTGTGATGTGTGTGTGTGTTTTATAGTGCTGTGGGTGGGTGTGGTGTGTGTATGAGTGTCAGGTGTGTGTTTTTGGTACTGGCCAATGTTGTGCAATTTAGTATTTGGGTGTGTATTCTGAGCGTGCAGGTGTGTACTGCCAATGGTTTTCCACCATTGAATGTCCGCTGTGGTGATTTGTGGGTCATGATGTAGTGGGCGTTGTTTTGTTGGCGTGATGGTATGGTTGTTTTGTACCTCCACTTTACCACTGACATTTGGGCTGGCGGATTTGTGTATGTGGCAGTATTCTGTCAGATTGGTGTGTGTGTGTCATAATATGGCGAATGGATATTCACCACCGCGGTGATATGTTCGCGGCCATCACCGTGGCGGTAAGCGGAATTTACCGCCAATGTCATAATGAGGGCCATAGTGCCTGCTTTGAATTTTAACAGCAAGGCTCTTTCCCAATTGTTGGTTACATAAAATATTTGTGATTCTGGGCTGGAATTATTTTTTAGGGGGATATAATTCCTGACAAGGGGTTTATTTAGTTCCAAGCTTTCCCTCATAGCACAACAACTTTCCACAAAAAAATGCATTGCTTTATGTTTGTTAGACTTACAGACTGATGGGGGATGGACAAATAGGGCATATTTACAGAAGGCAGCCAAAATTTGCTTAACTTTTTAAATCAGGGAATATACAAATCCTGATCACACAAACCACAATCATCAAGTATATTGTGACTGAAAAGGCCCTGGGATTCATCTATATCCGACAACAAAAGGGGCCCCAGATTAATTGAATCCTCGAGATATGACAGGGACAATTCTTCAGTACACAAATAGTGGGGTGTTGAGATAAGGAGTGAGAGGAGATGCCCACAGAAGCATTTCTCCTCTATCTGCAATGCTTGACATTCACCATTTCCCATATTCCGCTACCGTAACTGGCAACTGGTAACATTACTTGGACTATATTTCTATAAGTGAGGATATCAGCTTGCCCCGCTGCTTTTCAGACACTAAGGGCCTCATTACAACCCTGCCGGGCAGTGTTAAAGCTGTGGTAATACCACCAACAGGCCGACGGTAACAAAAATATAATCACGACCATGGCTCAAACCACCAACACATACAGCCACTTTAACACTCCGACCACCACGGCGGTAGCAACAAGCACTGTGGCGGTAACCTCCAACAGACAGGAAGAAGACAATGTACCGCCCACCCCATTACAGCACACCCATCCGCCAGATTTTCCGGGGCGGTACCAACGTCATCAAAAGCACGGCGGAAACAGTACTTAGAAGGGAAACCACTCACCTCTCGACACTCAACGAAGAACCAGGACGCCATGGAGCCTGAGCTGCAGGTCCTGCCCATGCTGGTCTACCTTCTCATACTTCAGGTGTACCAATGGCAGCGACGACGACCATGGTGAGTACAGCACCTAGTAGACAGGGGAGGGTGAGGAAAACACACAACACGCAACATCCCCACCCCCACCCTCACCCCAACACCATACACACAAACACATGCAACAACATTACATATACACCCTGTAACCCTCTGGAATAACGCAAGTACAAAAGGAATTGAGTCAAATAAGTGTAATATTTGAATTCTAGGGAAATACGTTCATAAATAAATAAACAGTATGTACAATATATACAATATATACAAAATGAGGGACAATGTCCACACAAAAATAGTCCGTGGCCCACTGGGCCATAACACATAGCCCAAGCCCACACTTGGCTCCTGCCTCAAAATGGAGAGAACATTGCAGGGGCATCAGGTGGAAAACACACAGGCACCTCAGTGGGACAGGGAAAGGGGGAGCACCTCAGCCGGAAGATGGTACTACGCCACTGCTCCTGGAGGTGGCTCCATGCCCACAGCGATGTCCTGGGGAGTGCAAAGCTACAGTCTCTCAAGTCTCACTAGTGGGTGGGTTGCCCACTTCTTGGTCCTGGGGAGTGCTAAGCCACAGTCTCTCAAGTGGGTGGTTTGCCCACTGCTTGGTCCTGGGGAGTGCAAGGCCACAGTCTCTCAAATGGGTGGGTTGCCCACTGTTTGTTCCTGGGGAGTAAAAAGCCACAGTCTCTCAAGTGGGGGTCTGTCCACTGCTTGGTCCTGGGGAGTGAAAGGCCACAGTCTCTCAAGTGGGTGGGTTGCCCACTGCTTGGTCCTGGGGAGTGCAAAGCCACAGTCTCTCAAGTGAGTGGTTTGCCCACTGCTTGGTCCTGGGGAGTTCAAAGCTACAGTCTCTCAGGTGGGTGGTTTACCCACTGCTTGGTACTGGGGAGTGCAAAGCCACAGTCTCTCAGGTGGGTGGTTTGCCCACTGCTTTGTCCTGGAGAGTGCAGGGCCACAGTCTCTCAAGTGGGTGGGTTGCCCACTGTTTGGTCCTAGGGGGTGCAAAGCCACAGTCTGTTAAGTGGGTGGTTTGCCCACTGTTTGGTCCTGGGGAGTGCAAAGCCACAGTCTCTCAAGTGGGTGGTTTGCCCACTGCTTGGTCCTGGAGAGTGCAATGCCACATTCTCTGGAGTGGATGGCTTCTCCACTGGTTCTGGAGGGGGCTTTGTGCCCAGTTGCTTCATCCTGCCAAGGATAAGGTGAGTGGATGCCTTCTTCCACTGGTTCTGGAGGGGGCTTTGTGCCCAGTGTGCTTCATCCTGCCAAGGATAGGGTGAGTGGATGCCTTTCTCCACTGGTTCTGGAGGGGGCTTTGTGCCCAGTGTGCTTCATCCTGCCAAGGATAGGGTGAGTGGATGCCTTTCTCCACTGGTTCTGGAGGGGGTTTTGTGCCCAGTGTGCTTCATCCTGCCTAGGATAGGGTGAGTGGATGCCTTTCTCCACTGGTTCTGGAGGGGGCTTTGTGCCCAGTGTGCTTCATCCTGTGTAGGATAGGGTGAGTGGATGCCTTTCTCCGGTTCTGGAGGGGGCTTTGTGCCCAGTGTGCTTCATCCTGCCGAGGATAGGGTGAGTGGATGCCTTTCTCCACTGGTTCTGGAGGGGGCTTTGTGCACAGTGATGCAGCAATTGGGGGTGCCAGGTCACAGTCCTTCACTTGTGTGTCAGAGCCAAAAGATTTGCAGTGGTCAGGATGCATGATAGTCCATGGAGACAGGGCTACAGTCCATTCCCCAGCGGCTATGGCTGCACAGTGGTCGTAGTGGCGGTGGTGGTAGGGGTGCTGCCAGTGGTGGGGGGAGGCTCAGCCCTTCTTCTGCAGCCTCGGACGGCTGCCCACTAGGGCTGCTGCTGCTTCCAGTGGTGCTACTGTCAGTGGTGCAGGTGGCAGTGCAGGTGGCGGTGCTTGCGGCGGTGCAAGTGGCAGTGCTGGCCGCAGTGAAGGTGCCGGTGCTGCCAGTGGTAGGGGGAACCTCCAGCCTTTCCCCTGCAGGCTCGGACGGCTGCCCACTGGGGCTGCTGCTGCTGATGGTAGTGGTGCTTGCGGCCGTGCAGCTGGTGGTGCAGGTGGCAATGCTTGCGGTGGTGCAGGTGGCGGTGCTGGCCATGGGGTAGGTGGCGTTGCTGGCTGTTGTGCTGGTAGCCATCAGGCCTTTACCTGCAGGCTCGGACGGCTGAAGTGCCTTGGCTGGTGTTTTCTGCCCCTTCCTGCCCTTGGCAGATGGTGGTGTCACCTTAGGTCTGGCAGCTGAAGTCTTTGATGTGGCCTTGCTGGGTAGTTGTGGCTCCTTCTCCTTACTGGATCCTGTCCCCTTCTTCACCTTGCCAGGTGGCGGAATGTTCTTTGCCTTGGCAGGGGTTGGTGGCACACTGGCTGGCCTGACGGGTGCCCCCTTTGAGCCTATGACAGCTTCAGGAACCACAGCGGATGTGACTTGGTGGCTAAGATGCTGGGCTGGGTTCTGGCCACCCTGGGAACATAGGGGGATAGGGAACAGGTCAATGTTGGCTAGGAAAATAAATTGGGGTGGGAAGAGGGCGTGGTTGTAGGAGGTGTCTGTCTGCTATGAATGGGTGCAGGTGCATGAGCTGGATGCTGTTGGGGGGTGGATGGCTGTTGGGTGGGTGTGTGCTTGCATTTGTGTACTTTGGGAGGAGGGGTCACAGACACAGTGGAAGAGGACACAGGGGACGTGTGCATGGATGTGGGGGTGGTGACTGCCAGTGAGGGGTGTGTAGTGATGGGCGTGCTGGTGATAAAGGTAGTGGATGAGAATGTAGTGCATGCAGGTGTGAGTGGAGACGCTACTATGAGGGAGGTGGACGACGAGGAAGAGGGGGACACAGTGGGGGCAGTGGATGTTGGGGTGTCTGCATGGGGATGGTGCTTGTGTGAGTGCCTGTGAGATGAAATGTGGTGTTTGTGTTTGCCTGAGTCACTTTTGTGTGTAGATCTGGGTGAATGCTGGTCTGAAGGTGTGCTTGGGATAGGTTGGGGTTGAGGGGATTTGGGACTGGGTTGAGGAAGTTGGAAAGGGGGAGGCTAGAGGCAGGGACAATGGCTGCCATCAGTGCGGAGGCCAGAGCCTGAAATGCTCTCTTTTGGGCCACCATGCCAGAGTGAATGCCCTCCAGGTATGCATTTTTTTGTTGCAAATGCCTCTCGACACTCTGGATGGCATTCAGTATGGTTGACTGCCCAACAGTGAGGGATCTCAGGAGGTCAATAGCCTCCTCACTGAGGGCAGCATGGCTGACTGGGGCAGGGCCTGAGGTACCTGGGGCAAAGGAGATACCCACCCTCCTTGGTGAGCGGGCACGGGGCCCATGTGGGATGCAGATCCCTCTGTCGCCGGTGCCTCTGCTCCTCCGCCAGATGATGCTAATGCACACAAGGACAGGGTGACAAAACAAAAAGAGGGGGGAGACAGAGGATACACTTAGTCAATGCCAGCAACACCACTACCGTTGGTGTACACAACACACAGGGAGCTGCCCTATGCACTAGCCCATGCACTACCAGTTACAATGCTAGTCACCAGCCTATGGGGGACATGGCATAACGCCATCAGCTGCACACCTGAAACCCACAGGACTCCGCCCAGTAGTAGATGCCCGCTAACACCATTGGGTTTGGAGTGCTTCAGGGCCCGCCCAACAAGGGACCTACCCTGCAATGTTCGCCCTGGCCTAGGGGCACCCACAGTCCACATCCCCCACCCAGGTAAAACCTCAACATGCGCCTACTCATGAATCTGAATTTGTACTCACCCCCTTGTGGCTGCCGTGGTGCCCTCAAGTGCCCATCCAACTCCGGATAGGCAACCGCCAGGGTGCAGAACATCAGGGGGGTCAGGGGGCGACGTGCACCTTTCCTCGTTGGGAGGCCAGTCCCAGCTGGGCCTCCGCCGTCTTCTTTGTCCAGCAGCACAGGTCCTCCCACCGTTTGCTGCAGTGGGTGCTCCGCCTGTCAAAGCCCCCCAGGTTCTGCACCTGCTTGGCAATGGCACGCCAAATACCCTTTTTCTGATGGGCGCTGACCTGCAGGAAAAATAAAGCAGAGAAGGGATTAGTAATACTGTCCGGACTGTCACACTCATGGCCCACCATATCTATCCCATCCACTATTGCACATACATTGACCACCATACATGCAGCACTCTGACCAAGACCGCTCAGACCCACCCCTTCACGGGTCTTACACACACAGCAATTCATACATTCATGGCCCATGCATCATTCTCACAGTGTACTCACCTGTTTGTCTGGAAGACCAAAGAGTAAAGTGTACTGGGGCAGGACCCCATCCACAAGCCTCTCCAACTCCTCTGCAGTGAAGGCAGGGGCCCTTTCCCCAGACACATGAGCCATTGTCGCTTCCAGACACAGGTCACAGCAGCCCTTGCAGTGTAGGTCCTCTCCTGTTGAAGGTCAGGTAGCAAGTGAGTGAACAGATAGAAAATGGCATTAGCATCTGTGGCGGTGCGTACCGTCACCTCCGGCGTACATCGGCATTGGCTCCTGGATCCCATAGGGCCCAATGATAACCAATGCGAAGTTGCGCAGCGGTCATCGACCGCCTACCACAACGGCACACAACGCCAGCGCACTTACCTCATTCCCTCTTGTCCCTCAACACAGGTCAGGCAGCCGTCATTTCAGGGGGGCACCTAACTGCGTCACAGCAGACATTGGCACATCAACTGACTCTCAGATTCACATACCGGTTCTGTAAATGATGAGATGCATAATTATTGCAGTAGATGTGTGATTATGACCCTCTGCTCACTGTTTTCCTCCCTAGGCTTCAACCGCTTAGGATGAATATGAGCTAGAGACATCCTCCAGTGTACAGACCCCTGGTGGACCTTGCGACAATGGAGGACAGACACATTATCCTAGCCTGCAGACTTGATCGGGCCACAATCCAAGAACTGTGTGCCCATTTGGAGCCAGACCCGATGTCAGCTAGCCACCAGCCCACAGGTATCCTCCCTCTAGTGCAGGTCCTGTCAGTGCTCCATTTCCTGGCAAATGGTTCCTTCCAAGCGACAGTGGCCATAGCATCAGGGATGTCTCATCCAATGTTCTCAAACGTGTTGACCAGAGTGTTGTCTGCCCTGCTGAAACACATACGCAGCTACATCGTATTCTCCCGGTGGAGGATTTGGCCACAGTGAAAGCTGACTTCTATGCCCTGGGACATATCCCAAACCTAATTGGTGCCATTGATGGTACACATGTAGCATTTCCACCCCCCCGGAGAAATGAACAGGTGTTCAGGAATAGAAAAAGCTATCACTCTATGAATGTGCAGATGGTGTGTTTGGCTGACCAGTACATCTCCCATGTAAATGCCAAGTATCCTGGCTCTGTGCATGACGCCTTTATTTTGAGGAATAGCAGCATCCCATATGTGATGGCTCAACTCCAGAGGCACCGGGTGTGGCTAATAGGTGAGCCCAAGGTCCCCACCCAGTATATGTTGGTGTCTGGGTATGGGGTTGTCCCTAAGGGTTAGTGTGTGTCTAAGAGTTGTCCCTCGATGTTTTAAGGTGACTCTGGTTACCCAAACCTATCATGGCTACTGACTCCAGTGAGGAATGCCAGAACAAGGGCAGAGGAACTTTACAATGAGGCACAGGAGTGAACAATAAGGATAATTAAGCGAACCTTCGGCCTCCTGAAGGCCAGGTTCCAGTGCTTCCATCTGACAGGTGGATCCCTGTACTACTCACCCAAGAAGGTTGCACAACCTGGCCTTGAGATGCCAGGTGCCTTTTCTGCAGGAGGATGAGCCTGGAGATGGTCTTGTGGCAGCGGTAGAGCCTGTGGACAGTGAGGAAGAAGATGCAGAGGAAGAAGATGTGGACAACAGAAGAAATATAATCCAGCAGTACTTCCAGTGACACACAGGTAAGACACTGTAACTTCACTTTACTTTTCAGTTTTCTGTTGGACATTGTACATGGCAGCCTAATTTCCCAATGCGTATGGCCACTTACTGTACCCTTTGGCATCTCTATTTTCAGATCTCTCTGGCCCACTCTGGCTCCTGGTATGTTTACTGCTGCCCACTAACGGTCATACCAATGTATTAATTACTGTACATATGCATTTCAAAGTTTTCAGAATGTTGTACTAATACATATTTCAATCAATTGACAGATGCCAGATTTGTATTTGTTCCAAGTGTGTTTATTTAAGTGCTAATAAGTAGAGGGTGGTGTGCAATAGGCTGGGGTGATGGTGGAGGAATGTCCAGTTAGAGTCCAGTCTCTTGGTATCATCCTGGCTCTGTTGAAGTGAGCCTCAGCAAGGCCTACTAGTGCAAGGGATTCACCTTTCTCTGCACGAAGTCCTCAGACCATGTAGGAAGAAGTTGGCACAGAAACTGAAATAAAAGACAAAGTTTATTAACCTCATGAGGTTGTACTACAGTTCAAACAGCACCCTTCGGTAATGTTTGAAGTAGCACACTGAACTGAGAGAGCATGGTCCTTTTATACCCACGCAGGGGCTAAAAGGAGGTGGTACAATTATAGAAGCAAGACTTGCATACATGTAAGGTCATGTGGAAATGCACAGTCGACAGGTAGGAGGAGCTGACAGTTTTCAAGGACTAGCAGCTGCAGACCTTACTGAGCATGTGCGAAAGTGGGAGATGCTAAATATAACTTGTCACTAGGCAGATTTTCAAGAGTAGTTAACAGAAAGGTAGGACAGAGCACATGGTGAGCACATGGCAGCATGTGGCAAAGAAAATGGCTGCCATGAATACAAAATGGATTCCGCGAAATGTTCACAATAGTTACTAAATACAAGATGTCTTCTGCTAATGCTTAATCTAATCGCTGTAAACTACAACAAACAACCCTTTCAGCATTAGCTGAAGACATTCGTCTTTCTAGGATAATCTAAATATTCATCTTGTATATTTATGCTCATCATTTCAGCTATTTCCTTATCTAACATATGTTGTGCTTTCATTTCTGTAATATTTCTTTTGGTAGGTATACAAGTAGTAATACACATGGAGCAGAACATTGGACCACACTGAATACAGATACAGCATGTGAAAAATATTGCAATCATTACACACAGGATAGTCAGTAGTTTCCAGCCCCAGGCGGAAACAAGAGCCCAAAACCATCCAGAAAAAGTCCAAGTACCAGTCTCTGTGTCGATTTCTGCAGCAATTTTATGCAATTTAGATATTGCATCATATACTGAAGGTGCGTGATCGGGAATGAAAACACAGCAACTACTACCGATGATGCCACATGCACCACCTCAGTCAGCTAATATCACATCTAGTACCATACGATTTTGGAGCGCTACAATCCTCGCAATTTGGAGCTCCTCAGTAATATTCCCAAGTGCCAGAGCTGCCTCATTGGTAACAGCTTCCACAACCCTAGTCAATCGTCTCACTTTCCTACTGTTTAACGCAGCACCCACAAAGGGGAATAACCCTAAATTAAAATCAACATATTGTTGCAGGCTAGTATCCGTTTGGTCTACCTCATTTGTACTTATTGCCCTTTTATATCTATTTTTAACGATGTCATTGAATAGTTTAAAATCTCGGTGATACGATGCAGGGGCCAAAAACACAGGGGGTAATAGAAAAGATACATAACACACACCTGACCACCCAACAGGTAGTTGGTAATATCCATAGTTACCACAAACAAAATATGTATTATGTGAAGCTGTAAAACTATTATTATTTACACCCTCGATAGTTAAAATCAAGGTACAATCGCTTATCCCTACTGGAATTCGCCCAATGCTACGTATACATAAATCTGCTTTAGTTTTTGTAACAGAAATCACAAATTGTTCTTTCTTGTCAGAGTCTCTTATATTTGTGAAGACATATGGTATTGAAACATTGTCCGGTTGATACTCTTCCCATTCCCATTTAGTTCCTTTGGGTTGGGGATACCCGTCTTAGTCTTGGTAGCATACTTTATTAAGGCGAAAAAGAAGTCCGCCCTCTGTACGTTTTCCAGATGCAAATAAAAGCGTGTACCAAGCTTGACAAGAACCATTGTGTGAAAAAGGAAGAGGAATGACAGGTGTTCCTCCTTTCTTTTGATGCGCAGGTATCATTCCACATACCCAACAGTTAGTAGTATTTGTAGCATTATGAGTATGATGCAACATCTGAATGAAAGTATTATTGAAGTACGATTGACGGTGCTTCTGCTACTGATGGGGAAGCGTAAAGTAATAGTGATCCTCTGGTACTGGAGTACTGGCAACAAAAAACTCACAAGCAGGAGCCTTCTTTTCAACAAACCAGGTGATTATTGCTATAACCACCAAAACAACAACAAACCCCATAGTACTAATGATCAGTTTGTTATTCATTTTAGCAACAGTGATAATCGACCCTTTCCGAAATTAATTAAAAACAATCGTTGGAGCTCTTATCCCTGGGCAGCCGCTGATTTCTTCACCACGGGCCAAGACCGGTGTCACTACTCTAATGCATGGCTGATCCCCCCTCCCTTGCCACATTGGCTCTCCGTTTCACTAACCCAGGGAGGTAGCTCAACCAGTTTTTTTCAAAACATTTTCAGATTCTTTCCTCAGTCTCAAATTATATCGTGACACTCCAGAAGTCGTATGGTCGGGAAGAACTCTGCAGATTCGTCAGGTGATATAGCACAGCCTTTCTCCGTAGTCAAAATCTCTCGATGATCGGTCAGCACAGCAGGTTCCACCAAGGTAGGTAGCACTCTCTTGCAGCGAGAACTATGGACCCAATTCTTTCGGTTCGTCACTCGAACTGCTGTCCTTGTCGGAAGGAGCACCTGTTCTGGGCCTCGCCACCTTGGTTCCAAGCTGCTTGATCTTTCAAAGGACTTAATCATCACCTGGTCACCAGGTCGGTGTTCATGGCCTTCACCTGTAGATCTGTCAGGAAGTGCTTCTCGAACCCGTTGATGAATAGAAACCAAATTGTCGGTTAACTGTGCCAAATAATCATTCATCAGGACACAAGGTACATCATATACAGAATTTGGCTTAGGAACTCCCCAAATGTTCATTGGCCTCCCGAAAACCACTTCGTATGGGCTAAGGCCGAGTCGAGAGTGTGGCACTGACCTAATAGATAATAATGCCAACGGTAATGCATCCGGCCAAGTTAAGGATGTGGAAGCCTGTATCTTCGCTAACTTCAGCTTCAAAGTAGCATTATACCTTTCCACCAACCCTGCTGATTGTGGGTGGAAAACCGCATGGAACTTCTGTTTGATCCCTAATCCTTTCAGGAAATACTTAATAACTTCCCCAACAAAATGAGGTCCGTTATCACTCCATAAAAGTCTGCAAACACCAAACCTAGGGAAAACTTCTTTCAAAAGCACCTTCGCTGTGGTAATGGCAGTATTATCCTTTGTGGGGTACGCCTCTACCCATTTACTGAAGGTACATACCACCACCAAGACATACTTTAAATTGTTGCAGCGTTCAAGCTGAATATAATCCATTTGTAGAACTTCAAAAGGTGCAGTTGGTGTAGCAAACCCTCCCGCAGGAGTACGTGTCCCTTTTCCAGTATTGTATTGTAAACAGATCAAACAAGACTGTACTACTCTCTTAGCTGTACTGGAAATTTCTGGATGCTCCCAAACTTGCGTAAGCAACTTCGTTATTGTTGAAGCTCCAACATGTGCCAGCCCATGTGCCATCTGAACCATAGGTTGTACAAAAGCTATAGGCATTTTCCATTTATCCATCTGCTTATTCCGCCAACAGCCCTCATCATCCAATTCTCCATCTTCAGACCATTGCTCACGTTCTTTCACAGAAGCAGATTTCTGTATATCTAATACGTCTTGTCTAGCATTATGCCAACGTTCAGCTTGTGACTTCACTACATACATAGAAGTAGTACTTCGCTGCATCGCAGTCTCACGTGCTACGCGGTCTGCAAGAGCATTACCTTGCCCTATCTTATCGGTCACTTTCTTACGTGCACTACATTTCACAATAGCTAGTTTCTTTGGATATGTCAATGCAGTCAAGAGATTATGCACTAATTCTCCGTGCATTATCTGCATCCCGTGGGATGTGAGAAAACCTCTCTCCTTCCAAAGCAAACCAAAATCATGAGCCACTCCAAAAGCATAGAGGCTGTCTGCATAAATGTTCACACATAAGTCAGTACTAAGCTCACATGCTCGTGTCAAAGCTATTAGTTCAGCTGCTTGAGCTGACTTCTGTGGTATACGAGCTTTCTCCACTACTGTGTGTATTGTGGTGATTGCATATGCAGCTGAGGTCGTACCATCAGGCAACTTCAAACAAGACCCATCAACCCACAGTTCCCCGTCTACATCTGGAAGGGGCGTATCTTGTAAATCAATACGACCCTTTGTCTGTTCTTCGGTAAGGAATATACAATCATGTGTTTCTTGTGACTGAGGCTGAGTCACCGGATATGGCAACAAAGTGGCTGGATTTAGTGTTGCACATCTCTTCAGTGTAATGTGAGGAGCCAGTAATGTCAACTCTTATCCTGTTATACGAGCGCTAGTTAAATGTTGTGTCTTTGTTTGATTTAAAAGAGCATCAACCGCATGGGGTACTAACACCAACAGCTTATGTGACAAAACTATCCCTTCACTCTGACGTATTGACACAGCTGTTGCGGCAACTGAATGAAAACACCCAGGCAACGCTCGAGCGACAGGATCAAGTACTGCTGAAAAATATGCACAGGGACGCTGTTTATCGCCATGTGTCTGTACTAAAACTGACAATGCACATCCATCTTTCTCATGTACGTAAAGTGCAAAAGGCTTCATGTAATCTGGAGTACCTAACACTGGTGCTGAACAAAGGGCTTGTCGCAGCTGCTGGAAAGCAGTCTCACATTCATCTGTCCAATGGAGGGGCATTGGATTATCTTTAGTCAAAAGTGCTAGCAAAGGTTTGGCAATGTGTGAAAACCCTAATATCCATTGCCTACAAAAAGAAGTAAGACCAAGGAATGCACGAACATCTTTCTGAGTAGAGGGTACTGGTGTGTCTAAAATTGCTTTAATACGATCTGATGTAAGTGCACGGCCCTCCTTAGACAAAAGGTGACCTAAATAGGTTACCTTTGGTCTACAATATTGCAATTGTTTTCGTGACACTTTATGATGGTGTAAAGCAAGAAAAGAAAGTAAGGACAAAGTGCACTTTTCACATTGCTCAGGGGTATCAGCCGCCAACAAAATATCATTGACATATTGTATGAGAGCCACACCTTCAGGCAAAACAAAAGAATCAAGTTGTCGTTTTAACGCTTGACTATAAATATTTGGACTCTCCGTATAGCCTTGAGGAACTCTGCAAAATCTATATGATTGTTTATTCAAAGTAAAACCAAACAAATATCGGCTGTCAGGATGAAAAGGGATCGAAAAGAAAGCATTCTTCAAGTCTATCACAGAGAACGTAGTTGCTGTCGGGGGAATCAAAGTAAGAAGTGTTGTGATGTCAGATACCACAAGATATTGTGGTATCACAATCTTATTGACTTCTCGTAAATCAATAATGAATCGGTAAATCCTGGTATCAGAATCCTTTTTCAGAATAGGAAGAATCGGACTGTGACAAACATTATACAGAACTTCCTCAACAACTCCAACTGCAATAAGATCATGCACAATTCGTGTGAGTGCTTCTTCGCCCTCCTGTGAAATTTTGTACTGAGGCAAACGTGGCAATACAGCTCCCTCCTTGACACTAATATGTACCGGTGGAATAATCATTTGTCCCACATCAGTATCTGAAGTAGCCCACAAAGTACTAGGGAGTGAAGCTAATGCAATATCCTCTTTAACAAGACAAACTCTTTCCATCACAGGATGATTAGCATTTAAAATAGCACGCACCCCTTCAGGAGAGCATTGTATTGTAGCCCTGAAATACTTGAGCATATCAAGACCCACAATATTGTCTGGTGTATTTGGAGAAAGCAAAAATGGACATGGAGCAGTAAATTTATCAACATGGAATGCAAGTGGTTGTGACTATGGGCTAGGGGAAGGTGTTCCATCGAAACCTATTGATGTAATGGTTAAGCCAGACAGGGGAGCCCTTGGAATCAATTGTTTAGACAAGGCGCTACGAGTAGCTCCTGTATCAACCAGAAACTGATCAGTAGAACCCAAAACATGTGCTGTAACATAGGGACCCCTCTGATCTACTGGCACTTCAACTGATTCCTTACCCCATCCTAGGCAATCTTATGCATAAGCAGAATCTTGGAAATCAGGCTGCACATGGTTAGACATCTGGTATTGGTTCCGTCTATCAAAAGTGTTAAACCCATCCTGCCCTCGTACATTAACATCAACCCTAACATGATCATTCGTGCTTCTTCTAGGTCCTGAATATCCTGAGCGATTTCTCATTTGTCCCCTGCTGAACACGTAGTGCTGGACAATCGGCAGCCCAATGCCCAAATTTCTTACAGTACGCACACTGATCAACAGACAAATTCGAACAAGTGTAAGAAGAACCATAAGATCCACGTCCACCTCTATCACTACCTCTAAAAGGCGGACCATAAGCTTGAGCCAACATAACCTTCGTCTTTAATTCTTTAATCTTTTTATCCTCACTACCCTTTGCTTCTAATTCCTGACGTTCATGATACTGAGCCATAGTCAAAAGAGAAACCGGAGTAGGGGTAGTCCATGAACTTTCACTAGCTTTTAGACGACTAGCTATTCCTGGTAACAGATTTGCGACATATTTATCGACAAACAAATGTCTGCCCGTATCATCTGACAATAAATGACCGCTAAAATCATGAAATGCTTCTTCAAAGCGTGTAAAGAAATCAGAGACCGATTCATCTGCCTTTTGCTTACAAGACGCTAAAACAGTCCAATCTATCTTTTTAGGGGGAATAATCGTTTTTAACTTAACTAATATGGCTGCAGGAAGATCTAGAATCAAGTGATATGGCTTTTTCGCAGGTTCCCTATCCCCGTCCATCTGTTCTAATTCTTTCCATGACGCCCCAAAAACTGCACGATCATCAATTTTACGAACAGTTCTCCACATATCTGGCGGTAATATCAATCCAAAAAATAAATCAATGTCAGTCAAAGTCATAGTACAAGAACTAATTGCTCCCTCAACTTCCTCATAAAAGGCGGCTGGATTTTTCCGCGGGTCAGGTAATGCTGTTTTAAGTGCCATTACATCTGCCCTATTCCAAGGAGTATACACCCAATTATAAATAAAATAACCCTTAGCATCAACAGAAGTTTTATCATCACTTGTACCCAATCCTTAAGGAGGAACATACAAAGGCTCGGCCTCCCTCATTGGTTTCGCGTGAACTATCATAATCTTATCTGTTCCGAAGATGGAAGCTTGCACCCCACCGGTCTGAGATGTCTGTGCAACTACGTCCACAGCCCTTTTCTCCTCTTGCAAACGGACTGCCGTAACACATAATTTCACCAAACGCCTGATTGCATCAGCCACCTGGGAGAAAACAAAAAGACCATCACGCATTTGCGTATGATCAGCTGCTACATCATCGGGCTCTAACTCATCAGAATATTTCCGATATAGTTCAATAACTTCTGAGCCAAATGCCTCAGTAAAATATAGCTGCTCCTTTTCCGTCCACCCTTTCATGTTGTCTAAAAGTTCAGAAGCAGAGACAACGCTACGAATTGTTTTACGAGCAATAGATCTAAGCTCAGACGCACGGTCAGCAGGCAACATAGAGCGACTGTCTCGCATCTTCTGTTGCTCCGAACTGGAGACCTTAGCTAACTCATGAGGGGCAGAAGGAACGGCATACGGAGGTGGAGGGCGATCTAATAACAATAAATCATCATGTGGTTTATTAAGGATAGGATAGAGAGGCTGCCTAACGGTGTATTGGCCAGTTACCTGTAATTTACGTTCTTTCTCTTCTAGCTCCTTTAAGTCATTTATTTATTTATTTCTCATTTCTAGTGCTTTCACATATACATTCTTCCGCTGCTCTTTCTCAAGCAAGGCTTGCTCACCCTTCACTTGTCCACGCACTTCTTTCTCCCACATTCGTACACAGTCAAACATATCTTGCCTAGACATTCGCTTACACATACATTGTTCCACATAATCAATCTTTCGCAAATCAAATGACCCATGCATAGGCCAACGTAACTCAGGATCCGCACGAGTGTATTTATTCCATAATGTGCTGTACATTATAGAAGAAAGACCATGTTTAACATACATATCTCTATTGGGCGTCCCCTCTGGGGGTGCTGGTTGCGATTCTTCCAGTCTCAAATTGGTACCATTACAAAAGCAACACATACTACGAAGTGCGCCAAAAACAGGCATGCCAAAAATAGTGCAGAATATGCAATATTATAATCAAAGTAGCACTTAAGGTGCCGTTCAAATCAAAATTAAATTGGAGAAAATTCTCCTCATTACCTGCCTATATAAATTGCAATTTATATATCAATTCAAAGGACACAAATTGACTAGTCACCCAGAACACGAGAGCCACAGTAAGTAGTCCTAAACTACATTACCAAACAAAGGCATCAAAACCCACAGCAAGTGCCGTAAAACGGATCTTACCAATCACAGGGTGTCCAGGTTCCAAATGCCAAGTTCTAAAATCGACCAAATGGTCACTGCATGACGAATGAACAAAAAGGATCTCAGTCGAGTTCCGGCGCCACCTGGATGGTCAAATCAGAAAGAAGGGAAAAACGCCGTGGTTGCCAAGACTCGGGTCTCCTCAGGCATTGATCGTTCGCAGCGAGATCCCAATCCTTCGTCGCGACCAATACGTTGGGCATCCGAGTCACCGATGAGTCCCTGTTCGGGCGCTAATTTGTTGAAGTAAGCCTCAGCCAGGCCTACTAGTGCAAGGGATTCACCTTTCTCTGCACGAAGTCCTCAGACCATGTAGGAAGAAGTTGGCACAGAAACTGAAATAAAAGGCAAAGTTTATTAACCTCATGAGGTGGTACTACAGTTCAAACAGCACCCTTCGGTAATGTTTGAAGTAGCGCACTGAACTGAGAGAGCATGGTCCTTTTATACCCACGCAGGGGCTAAAAGGAGGTGGTACAATTATAGAAGCAAGACTTGCATACATGTAAGGTCATGTGGAAATGCACAGTCGACAGGTAGGAGGAGCTGACAGTTTTCAAGGACTAACAGCTGCAGACCTTACTGAGCATGTAACTTGTCACTAGGCAGATTTTCAAGAGTAGTTAACAGAAAGGTAGGACAGAGCACATGGTGAGCACATGGCAGCATGTGGCAAAGAAAATGGCTGCCATGAATACAAAATGGATCCCGCGAAATGTTCACCATAGTTACTAAATACAAGATGTCTTCTGCTAATGCTTAATCTAATCGCTGCTAAACTACAACAGCTCTACCCGAATGATTTGCTCCACCATGACCCTTAGCTAATCCTCTAAAAACCTGGGGTGTCTTTGGGGTGCCATGGATGTGGTGTGAGTGATATGTGTGAGGATGTGTGGGGTGATGTGTTGTGGTGTGTGCTGTGAGGTGTGTGTGGATGGTGTATGGGTGATGGTGTTCTGTGGGTCAAATTGAGTGGGTGCTACTGGCCTGTCTCTGTCTCTCTGTTTGCAATCTTTTTTTTCATTGAAAGGGCTGAAGGTAATGTGGGTGTGTGTTTTATAGTGGTGTGAGAGTTTTGGTGTGATGTGTGTATGTGTGTCAGGTGTGTGTAGTTTGAATTGTCCAATGTGGTGTAGTTTTGTTAGTGTGTATGTATTTTGACCCGGCGGTGTGTACCACCTATGGTTTATCGTGGGTGAAAGACCGCCGCAGTGATTCGTGGGTCCTGATACTGTGGGCGTATTCCTGTTGCCGTAACGGTGTGGGTTTTGGTACTGCCAATTTATCACTGACTTTCGGTCTGGCAGACTTGTGTAGGTGTCTGTATAGTGGCGGATTTCCCTGTGTGGGTCATAATACCCATAGCGGTATACCGCCGCGGTCACTGTATGTTGGCAGCCGTCAGCACAGCGGTAGGCAGCATTTACCGCCAGGGTTGTAATGAGGGCGTAAATAAGGAGCAAATAGCTTGCTCAAATTTTATGCTCCTATACCTGACATTTTCTGTCCAGGATCCATTATAATCAAAAACAAGACCTAAGTAATAGAATCTAGGGACACTCGCTAAGCTGTTCTCTTTAAAATATTGGTGACGCAGCAAATAGTGTTTGTGCCTACGTGCCATAGTTTGAGATGTATCCTTGTTGACTAAGAGTTCTATACCAGACCTAAACTCAGAAAAAGCTCGGACCAAGCATCTCAAAGCATTCTAGGGTGTGTGCTAATAGTACGACATCATCAGTGTACAACAATACAGGTATAGGAACAGAGTTGGCATGAAGGACATCTTGTGTAACAGTGCTTAGAAATCATTGAGTTTGTTAATGTATTAAATGGATAATAACAGGGCTAAAACACAACCTTGCCTGACGCCACAATGTAAACTGAAAGGATTGGAAAGTTTACCATTAGGACCAAACCTGACCCTCGTAGACAGATTTTGAAGTAACTATACCAGAAAATGGACAATCATAGTGTCTATCCCCAGTTCCAAAAAAATACCTCATAATTTATTATGATTTACCTTGCCAAAGGTGGAGGATAATTCCATAAAGGCAAGGTACAAATGATTCCTTTTGGAGATGGTACATTTAGCTACTGTTAATTCAAGACTTAGGGAAGGTTCTGTTGTCCCTGACCTTTCTTTAAACCCCTATAGACAAGGAGTTAGACCATTACTATAATTGCAGCTGTCTCTTCTCCTATTAAAAATAACTCTACCCAGTATTTTGATCATGGAATAGGTTAAAGATATGGGTCTGTAACATTTAGGGTCTGTACAACTACCTTTGTTAAAGGCTGGGACAATAATAGAACTTGACCATGAGGAAGGAATGTCTTATAAATTAAGGTCTGTTAGAAATGGGGTCTTTGGTTAGCAGTCAGTTTATCCCCTGTCCAACAAAGACCCTCACTCTAGTCAGGGTAAGTCACACACAATCCAAATTATCCTGTGCCCACCCTCTGGTAGCTTGACCCTGAGCAGTCAGGCTTAACTTAGAAGGCAATGTGTAAAGTATTTGTGCAATAAATCATACAATCCCACAATATAGCACCACAAAAATACACCACACAGTGTTTAGAAAAATACATATTTATCTGGATAAATGCAGGTCAAAACGATTAAAATGCAATAAGTACATGTTGAGATATCACTGAAAAGTGATATAAAGGGGGTCATTCTGACCCTGGCGGTAATTACCGCCAGGGCGGATGTTGGCGGTAGCACCGCCAACAGGCTGGCGGTGCTCCGCCGGGCATTCTGACCGCGGCGGTACAGCCGCGGCCAGAAGCGGAAAGCCGGCGGTGTACCGCCATGGGGATTCTGACACCCCATACCGCCATCCTGTTCCTGGCGGTTCGCCCGCCAGGAACAGGATGGCGGTATGGGGTGTCGAGGGGCCCCCGTAAGAGGGCCCCACAAAGATTTTCACTGTCTGCTTTGCAGACAGTGAAAATCGCGACGGGTGCCACTGCACCCGTCGCACCCCTTCAACTCCGCCGGCTCAATTCTGAGCCGGCTTCCTTGTTGACGGGGCTTTCCCGCTGGGCCGGCCGGCGGTCTTCTGGCGGTCGCCCGCCGGCCCCGCGGGAAAGCCAGAATGAGCGCCGCGGTCTTTTGACCGCGGAGCGGTCTTTCGGCGGGAACCGCTTGGCGGTCAGAATGCCCCCCAAAGTGTCTTAAGTCTTTTTAAAGCAAACAAAGTCTCTTTCAAGCACAAAGTACCTGGTTTGCGTGAAAAATCTCTGCAAAGGGCCGCAGAGGAGGAGATGGGTGTGCGTTGATTTCTCGGGCTGCACACAGCGATGCCTCATTTAGTTTTCACGCAGGGACGGCTGTGCATCAATTTCCGGCGCTCGGTCGTGGATCCTCTTGGGGTTGCGGGGTTTTCAGATGCCCCGGGGACGATGCGTGGCTTTCCGGCGCTGCTAGGACAAAGTCACAGGAGCTGCAGTGATCCGGTAGGCGTTGCGTCAAATTTTCTACTGCACGGCAGGTGCTGCATCGATTCTTCTCTGGAAGTCAGGCTGCGTCATTCCGGCTCGGCTGTGCGTCGATCCAGTGAGGTCGTGCCTCGAATCTCCAGTCGCTACGCTGGTGCTGCGTCGATCTTCTCATTGCGAAGTCAGGCTACATCGTTCTGGTTCGACGTGCGGTGAAATATTCACCGCGGTGCAGGCTGTGCATCGGTTCTGCCAGGCTGTGAGTCAATGTTTGCCGCACAAGGAGTCCTTCTTGCAGAGATGAAATCTTTTTGGTCTTGAGACTTCAGGGAGCAGGAGGCAAGCTCTATCCAAGCTTTTGGAGAGCACTTCTTCACCACAGCCAGAGAGCAGCAAGGCAGCAGGGCAACAGCAAGGTAGCAGTCATTCACAGAAAGCAGACAGGTAAGTCCTTTGAGCAGCCAGGGAGGTCTTCTTGGAAGGGTGCAGGTTCTGGTTCAGGTTCTCTTCTCCAGGAAGTGTCTGAGTTGGTAGGGGCAGAGGGCCTGTTTAAATACCCAAATGTGCCCATGAAGTGGGGGAGACTTCAAAGGGTGGCTTGGAAGAGCACAAGCTCCCCTTTCAGTTTAATCCTGTCTGCCAGGGTCCCGGTAGGGGGTGTGGCAGTCCTTTGTGTGAGGGCAGGCTACTGTCCTTTGACATGCAAGCCCTCCACCCTCCCAGCCCAGGAAGACCCATTCAAAATGCAGTTGTATGCAAGTGAGGCTGAGTATCCTGTGTTTGAGGTGTGTCTGAGTGAATGCACAAGGGAGCTGTCAACTAAGCCCAGCCAGACATGGATTGTAAGGCACAGAACGATTTAGTGCAGAGAAATGCTCACTTTTTTAAAGTGGCATTTCTAAAATAGTAATACTAAATCCAACTTCATCAGTCAGTAGGATTTTGTCTTACCATTCTGCCCATACTAAATATGACCTTTCTACTCCTTTCATATCAACAGCTACCACTCAAACAATGTATGAGGGCAGCCCCAATGTTAGCCTATGAAGGGAGCAGGCCTCAAAGCAGTGTAAAAACGAATTTAGGAGTTTTACACTACCAGGACATGTAAACTACACAGGTATATGTCCTGCCTTTTGCCTACACAGCACCCTGCCCTAGGGGTTGCCCAGAGCACACCTTAGGGGTGACTTATATGTAGAAAAAGGGGAGTTTTAGGCTTGGCAAGTACTTTTAAATGCCATGTCGAATTGGCAGTGAAGCTGCCAACACAGGCCTTGCAGGCCTGAGACAAGGATAAGGGGCTACTGAAGTGGGTAGCACAATCAGTGCTGTAGGCCCACCAGTAGCATTTAATCTACAGGCCCTGGGCACATATAGTGCACTCTACTAGAGACTTATAAGTAAATCAAATAGCCCAATTGGGTATGATCCAATGTTACCATGTTTAAAGGGAGAGAGCATATGCACTTTAGCACTTGTTAGCAGTGGTAAAGTGCACACAGTCTAAAAACCAGCAAAAACAGGATCTCAAAAGTGGAGGGAGGCAGGCAAAAAGTTAAGGATGACCACCCTAAGGCTGTCAGGTCTAACAAGGTTGATAAACACAGTGGTGAGCAGAGGAGCCCAGAGATCCACTCTACATTTAAAAATATCATTCAGCACTCTATCCGGCAGGGGGGTTTAGATGGGATAGCTGTTATTAAGGACAATGTGTGATAAATTAACGGAATCAATACAATCGGGTTCTACAATATATTTTGTTAACATGTGCTACCCATTGGTCTCCAAGACATGACTGCTCTTTCAAGAAAGTATTGGCTTTTGGCCTCTAGGGTCACTGACCACTCTCCAGAATTCAGATGCATTCTTGAGTGAAGCTGCACTGATCAGATGCTCCCAATTATACTTTCAAATTTATGCTTCCTTTTCTGCATAGCCTTTTAATTAGGAGTGGGTGAAAAATTACACTCTGCCAGTGGAGTTCCCGGAGTTTTACCCACTCCAAGTTCCGCTTGGACAGAATTCGTGAAAAAGTCTGCCTTCCATCATATGGTGGAGTTTTTTTCTTGCACCCAGCTCGCCAACATCAAGTTGGTGAGTGCAAGTAAGAATTTGCATCCCTTAGCATGATTTTTGGATGCTAGAACACATTTGGATGACATTTTTCAACTTGGGTGGTTACGGCAGGTCGCGACCCTTCACGTTGAGAAAGCTGCTGCTCGAGTAAAAAATCTACCTGAGCAGCAGAAAAAAGTAGCACACTCTGGTGTGCTACGCGGTGCAGTTCGGGCTGATTTTACAGTGCAAAACAAGCTCCTGGTGCTTGAAATCAGCATGAACAGCACAATGTGCCCGCATTGCACCCGCTCATGGAAATCCACAGACTCTTTATGTACCTCTGTCAAATTCCACGGATTGAAACTCAGGAAGTTCTGCCCAGGCCTACTCTTTATAGAGTACCCTCGCCTGGGCTACTACAATGGGATTTCTAGGAGTAGCAGTCAAGGCTCTCCTCTTCATGTGAGCAGATTCTATCAAACCAACGAGTGGTTCAGGAAGTCGATTTTTTGGCTGGCTTAAGCAGTGAGTTATGTATTAAGTTACACAGGACTTTAAAAAGATGAGATAAATTCTCTCCCACAGAAAACACATATCAAATCTAGATTTGATTCAATTAAACAGTCCAGGAGTTTGATTGGGTCAGGTAAATGCCAGACAAGCCTGAGTCCATTGTGTTTCGACAAGGTTTCTCTAATGCTTGAATGGACCTCTGACTATTTTCCTTGGGACAGTAAATTTTGCTGTCAAGGGGTTATGGTCACTAAACCTGGAGTGAAGAGTATCACACTTAACTAGATATTTTGTCACCCTACGGGTCATGAACACATAATCAATTGTTGATTCTTGACCTCTACCGTGAAATGAGGGAACCCAAGGTTCCATTTCGTAAACAAATTCATGAATGTAAACACAGTCGTGGGCCAGAAGATAATGACCTAATTCAAGACCTCTATTGTCAGAAAGGCCAATCAAGGTGCACTTGCTTTAATGGGATAAACAAAAACTACTATCAGATGTTAAGCAGTCAAGCTTAGCATTAAAGTCATAGCAAATTATTATAATATTGCATTAAAATTGCAGAGAATTAAATTTGAACAAAAGTTGATCAACAATACTAAATAATAATAACAAATCTCATTATTAGAGCTAGAAAAAAACATTGTTGTAGAAATTTACAATGAACAACCTAATGTGTTATTATCACAGAAGGAGATATCGCCCATTAATGTACATTTTGGCCCTGGTAATATCCGGCAGAGACCAAATTGTAAGCGTTGTTGTAGTCACGGCAGGCTATCAACAGGGACTAGAAAATCATACATGGAGTCCGTAGCTGGCTTCGATACGTCCAAGGTAACCCCAGGAAGTGAAGAAGTATACATGTCACTGCCATTATCAAGCAATTACATCTATGTGCAAGAGGCGTACACCACTGAATACCCTGCTAACCTGAACATCTGTGTATTTCCTCACCTCTTGTAACAACTCTGATTCTAAAGTGTATGCATTCATAGAAATTGCTTAAAACTGTCACAAAATCTCACCAATGTACAGATCAAGTTAAACTCTTGTACACCTCTACACTTTAAACAACTAAATACAAATTGGATTCACTCGTGGTTGAACTATGAGTGCCTGTCATTGGCAGTCTTCCTTCAGTGCCAAAAGGGCTGTAAGTTAGACTGTACATACCAACCTGCACTTAAAAATTAAAAACCTTTGTTACACTACTGCCCGCGCACAGGCTATCAAAGTCCCTTGAAGTCCCAAAGAAAAAGCTGCCGAATAATTCAAGAAACATGAGGCGCTTTATCACAAAATAGGGTACACTGACCCTGTTTGCAGCTCAGAGCAGTTTCAAATGGGTACGCTGGGAAAATTGGTACGCTGAGCAAAACCCTTTCATTGATAATTCACTGCACACATTGGGCGAACTCGTGCTACCCTGCGGGTTCCACATTGGTGAAATATAGAGCAGCTACTCGAAGCAACCCGTCTGTCCCTCTCAGTGCAGGTGGCACCAGGCCTGAATTTTCATGGGGTCAGCCACATCAATGAAAGGCTAAAGAAGAATGGTCTCAGTTGTATTAGTGTACAACGTTTGAGATTCTGGTTAGTGAAGGATGATTGAATATGGAGTGCATGAGCGAGTGTGCATGAGTGACACACAGTGTTAAAAGAGTGGTGTGTTCTACATTTGGAGTACTGTGAATTACATTATCATGGCACCCTTCTGCGGGGGGTGATTTGTGGGGCCGATTTGACACCCTTTCTGTCCTCTAGAGGACTTCCCTCAGGAAGTGCACCTTTTTGTGGTGCACAGCCAGTACACTTTCTGATAGCCTCGTAGCCTCCTTGCCTCCTTGCCTCTGTGTCCATGTCCATAATACCGAGTAGGCAGAGAGTCAAAGTGAATGCCCTCTTAAGAGAACACCAGTGCTGTGTGTGTGCTGGCACTATCTGTATCATAGAAGGGGCCACACAGGCATCTTCTGCCCCTTGTGAAAAACTGCAAAGCCCCAGTGGTGCCAAAAAGGGTGCACATAGCATTGTCTTTTCTCTGGCCCCAGCTTCAGTGCAGTCCTCAATGATGGTATTCTGTGGTGTTATTTTCTGCATGTAAGGCATGCTAGTATGCGTGTTACAGTTTCAACAGAGATGACATGGCAAAACATCAGCACATCACAGTACTATTAATTGAAGTCTTTTCATGTAAATCTGTTCAATATGTACTGACAGTCTGCAGTAATAAAAGGGAATGTGGAAGCTCTACCAAATCTAATCAACTAATACCAGTTGTACTTGCCTTACCTAGATGTCAAGATGTTAAGGAGGAGTAACTATAATGGGTACTTTCTTCACAACCTTAGGTCTACATGGAGAATTCGTGGGAAGAGACATCTGCTATATACATATACAGCTTTTCACAGCAGGTTATTACTATTAGGACAATGTATTTATAGCTATAATTAAGCCACAATTAAAATTAGCCAGCATGTCCTCATCACAGATATATAAAATGTTTCCTTCACATGACAAAACCTCCACGGGTGGACCTTTAGATGTGTGACTGCCTACCACTGCACAGGGCTTTGTAAAAGGACACGTAGATGAACAAGTGTGTGTTACACATAGAATAGCAATGTCTAACTGCATAATAAATGGGAAATCTTGCCTGTCACACAGTAAAAGGTAATCCATCTAAGCATGGACTATTTCAATATACCCATTCTCCCACTTGATAGGCTATGACATTATTTCACAGCTAAGCACACCCCTGTATTCCAAAATCAATGAGGTTAGTTTAAAACGTGTACACTACTACCCTCAGGAAGGTCAATAAACACGTTAAAGGGTCTCAGACAGCATTAGAACTATGTCCTCATGCAATAGCACATTAGATAGTCTCAAGGTACACCTACACGCAAGAACCCCACATTAATCCACGAAATCTCGCCCTGTCTTGATATTGTTTGATTGCCTCCACTGCTCTCCTTCAGTAGACTTTGTCCTTTAACCAAGCCTATAATGCATTCGTTCAAATCACCTCCATTCACCACATCCTAACTCCAACCACCACTACTATCCACACTTTCAGCACACACCTAAACTCAAACTGCCAGCAGAGTGCACCACTAAACTTTTTAAAAATCCCACCTGTGACACCTTGAGTCAGGTGAACACCATGTTAACCTCACACTCTTTTCAAGTACAACTATTACTCAATACTCACCTCCCAAATCAATTACTGACCCACACATAATTATGATAACCGAATTAACCTTCGATTCATAGAACCAACATGAGTGTTTTTCCCTCCATGCAGACAACAGCCAATGCAAAAAATAATGACTATGAATCTGGTGTTGTCATAATCCTGCATCCATTCATTGCTGCAACATACCCACACCCTTCCCTGACCAGCAATCCCAGGCCTGTCTAGCTTCATATATGTAACATTCATCCACTTGCCAGGAAATCTAATACCTAGCATTAGCATGTAAACCTTTACATAGAGACACCACAAACCACACCCAACCCATAATGTCCTTGAGCAAAAGGGCATGAGGCATGAGGTAGGTCTACTCAAACAGCTGTAGTATTCAAAGTGGGAACAGCATTTGGGGCTACATGTGCAAAGCAATTGTGATTCACAAATTGGTTGCAAATGGGATTGTGACTCAAAAAGGGACTCTTTTTGATGTATGAAAGCAATTCAAAATCATTTTTGTGATGCAGTCTTTTTGCGAATTGCTAATTTTTGTGACCCAAGTTTGTGGATTGCAGTTATAGAGTCTATAATTTCAATTTATAAACCATATGTTCAAGGCTGTCACAATTAGCGACTAGTCACAATAAATCATGTTTGCATTCGCAATTTACCACCAATTCAAATCAGGATGTAACTGTGTGCAAACTATAAAAGCTGGCCCAGAATACTTTGGGGGTTTCCCCATGACTGCATCGTATGTGATTGCAAGGAAGATGTGAATACTAGCTGCTCATCACAGGAGGAGGCAGAGACAGCAGAGGATTTTCAGAGTCAGGCTGACCATTTTCCAACAAACTGAGGAAGAGATTTTTGACAAATGCAGGCTAACCAGTGCTGTAATATTGGAGATAATTGCAGTTTTAAAACCACATCTAAAAAGCAGTAGTCTGCAAAGCAATTATATCCCCACCCAAGTTCAGTTGTTGTGCTCTTTACACCTTGGGCCTCTGGGAGCTGCTGGTGGGGTGTCTTAAAGTGTGCTTTTGCATTTTTTCTGCAGATTTCTAGATGCCATGCTTCTCTGTATCAACTGCTACATAGACCTGCCCAAAAATGCACAGGAAATTCAAAGCACAAAATTAAATTAAACTAGATTGCTAAATTTCCCCATGTTGTCAGGTTTATAGATGAAACACACGTTCCTATTTGTCCTCCATTCATCTCGAATAACTGTTTAGAAATAGGAAAAACACACATTCCCTCAATATTCAAGCAGTGTGTGACCCAAACAATTTAATAACTGATACTTCATCACAATTACCATGAAGCACCAATTACTCCTTCATGTTTAGGCAGAGTGGAATATACAGACAACTGAAAACAGGGGAGTTTAATGATGGCTGTTTATTAGTTAGTGATAATAAATATAATGATGCATATGTGTGTGTTAATCAAATGAAAATTAAAGAAAGCTACACAGTTATCTGTTTGTTTCAGGTGATAGTGCATATGCACTCCATCCCTAGATTTTGACACAATACCTGTCCCTCACAACCCAAAAAGAAAGGAGATATACAGCACAGCACATTGTCGCACCAGGGCTGTGATTGAGAGGACATTTGAGCTGCTGAATTTGTTTTTTTTAGTGCCTACAAAAATGTGGTGGTGGCTTATAATATGCTCCAGAACCTGCATGCTAGATAGTGGTAACGTGCCATTCTACACTACATTGTGGTCAAGAGAGGCCTACAGTTCACCTTGTGAGTCTCTGCTTAAGAGGATGAAATTCCTGAGCCACCTCTTCAGCAGCCTACAGATGACAATAAAGTAGTGATGGGGAGACGGCTAAGAGACCACATTGCAGGTAATTACTTTTCAAGGTAAGTCACATGTGAAAGTTCAAGTAAAATAAAACGTACAACACTTGTTTGATGCTTCACAGTACATCAACCTTTATTGTCAGGTTTTGTTTACAATTTTAAACAAATTGTTTTAGAAGAAAATTTGTATTACATTTTCATCAGAAACATAAACAAAACACACCATTCGCTGGTCCATACAGAGAACCTGCAACAAGGATCCGTGACAGAGACTGTAGACCTCTGATTCCCTCACACCCCTCTTATTTACAATTTCCAAACCAATTTTTAAACGCTACATACAAATGTTACATGATGGTCACATCACTGACAATACACAGTACTAGTGGTACTTGGTGTACTGTGACCTTCACTGCTTCTTGCTGCTGCATCCCGAATGGGTTGTACCCATATGTTGAGCAGCATAAGTACGGCTGCTGCTGCTTGGCAGTGAGTGAGCATTTGTGGCAGAGATGCTGCTGACCCTGGATATTTCCTTACTATCTTGAGGTTCGGCATGTACCCCACCAGCTATATGGACAGGTTGTAGGGCCTTGACTGCAGAGGTAATCTGCCCTAAACCCCTTGGGACATCACCACTGTAGTGCCCCCCTTCTACCTGAAGAGTAACTGGATAAGTTTGAAGGGGCAAGTGTGCATCTACCAATTGAATAGCATAAACCAACCATTGTGGCTAAGTGTTTCTCTCTCTACCTGCCTTTGATAGCATAATTTTTCAAGGGCATTGGTGAGGGTATTAATTTTAGTTTCCATTTTTGCTCACTATTCCCACCTGCTTATGTTGCAGATGCTTAATTTGCAGCATGGAACCCTGAAGGCCACCAAACAACTCACAATTTTCTGCTGTAAATTCAAACAACGCTGCTAGGTTGCCATGAGATATCTCATGTGGCCAACTGTGAGCACCCACTAGGGCACATTGTTGTTGTGGCATCAGAACTGGCTGCAGGATTGGGCTGTTAGGCAGTTGGACATCATCCTCATCCATTGATGCCTCCTGTGGGGAGTATGAAATACTGCTAGAGTGGCCATGAGGTGTGGTTGGCTGACTCCAGTTCGAAGGGATCTTCCACCACCATGTGTGAGTCATCCTGTCCCTCCACATTAGTACCATCATTTTCTTCCTCAGATTGATTTGTTTAAAAAATGGACATACAATTAACTTTTGTATGAGGGAAAATCACATCTTATATTTTGCTATTGTTACAAATGGGGCTTCTGGTTGGCTAGGGTATGCACCTAAGCCAGACAGAACACACCACTCTAGGCAGGGCAAGTAAATTACCCATCAAAGATAACCTGTGTTCACCCCTGGTAGCTTGACTCAGAGCAGTCAGGCTTATTCCCAGAGGCAATGTGCAACATACACCAGTGACACAATAAATACACCACAAATGAGACTCCACACAGGGTTATATATAAAAATATGCTTGATATATTTCAAATATATGTCAGAAGACCAAATATGTCATGATCATAAGTACTATGTATAATATGCAATTATTGTAATAAGACTCTGTAATCTGATAATGCAAAGTTCACAATTGCTACACATGAAGTAATATCCTGCAGGCTTAGCGAAAGGTTCATACAGAAAAGGACATTAGTTATAAAATAAGTGCAAGCAATGCCAGCGAAAAACTCATCTGGTCGAACTGTATGAATTAAATAATCATTTCCTGTAATGCTGACTAAAGTGAGTGCATTTTTCACTACAAAACCCATAATGCACTCTAACAATCTTTTTACAACTCCATAAGAACAACTCTGTATTACGTTACTTGATTAATACATATAGAAGACAGCTTTAGTATAACAGATGTTAAAGTACAAAATATTTTAGACTTGCTTAGAGATGTTGCAGATGCTGATGTATCAATGCTCACAAATCCCACAACTGCCACTGGCTTCAAGGCAGTCTCCACCACCAACTCCAGTGTAGTGGGTGGAGTGACAGTAGAGAGGCCACCTCCTGTTGCCCAGGACTCACTCAGAAGCGTCACAACCTTCTCCTTTGAATGCAGCCTGAGGTCATCTCAGTGCTTCCTACTGTCATCAAAGGAGTGCGGGGGTAGCCCTGCAGCATTTATTTTCTGCTGCATCTTCTGCCAGATTTTTTGTCTGAGACTCCAGGACAGTCATGGATAACCTTACAAACAGGAGGGCATGGTTGTTGCTGCACATTTTGGTGCTAGAAATGAGGTCTTTGGTTGGCAGTCAGGTTGCCCCCCATCCAAGCAAGAACCCTCACCCTAGTCAGGGTGAAGGAGAATCACACTGAGTTAACCCCCATCACCCCCTTGGTAGATTGGCACAAGCAGACAGACTTAACTCAGAGACAATGTGTTAAGTATTTTTACCAACACTCATAGTAATACAGTAAACCACTACAAAATGACGCAACACAGGTTTAGAAAAATATTAAATATTTTATCTAAATAAACAAGACAAAATATGATAAAAATCCACAATACACCCATAAAAATGTGATCTTCGCACTTAAACACATAAAAATAGTGCACAGAGGCACAAATGCTTCAATTTGATGTTAAGCAGCATTGTGACGGAGTGGTTTCCTACAATGGGCCACAAACCTGTTTTGGTGCTGTTTACGGTGTCGTACGGACCCCTAGGTACAGTACCTTTTGTAAACAGGCCAATGCAGGGAATCATGCAGCGAGGCATCACTGGATATGATGCAACATCAGTTCTGGTGCTACAGGGCAGAGGAGCAGCGGCGTCGTGCAGCGTCATCAGGTCCTTACTGCAGAGCAGTGGAGGTGAGGCGGCGACGGTTGTGAGGTGTTGGTCCCTTGGTACCTCCAGCAGATACAACGTCGATCGAAGTCACAATGCTGCGGGGTGATTTCACGGGGTCACGCTCATGTCACAGGCACCATGACAGAGTCAGGTCTCTCGAACACCAGTGCTATGACACTCCGATCTCAGCCAAGGCGTATGGGGTCAGCGGCTGCGGCGCTGTGAGGTCTGTAGAGTCATTGGGGTCGTCGTGCTTCTGCGAGGTCCACAGCTTCAGGTGCAGGTGGTGTCATGGGTTCCATGCAGCAGCGTCCTTAGCAAACTCAAACAGCGTTGTCCGGCGTTGTTTCACAGGATTTCCCCAGAAATTCTATTCCAGAGGCCCAGGAACTTGAATGGCACCCTCTGGAAAGCTAAAGTCCATATCATGTAGACTCAAAACTGGATGGTGAAACCTTTGCTGTCCCTGAGGATTCAAAACAGGAGGCAAGCTCTACTCCAAGCCCTTGGAGATACATCTCAAGCAGGAATGCACAACAAAGTCCAGTCTTTGTCCCCTTTCACAGGCAGAAGCAGCAGCTTCAGGATACCCCAACAAAGCACAGGCAGGGGCAGCACTTCTCCTCAGCTCTTCAGCTCTTCTGTTAGGCAGAGGTTCCTCTTTATTCCAGAAGTGATCTAAAGTCTGGGGCTTTGGGTCCAATACTTATACCCCTTCCTCCCTTTGAAGTAGGCAAACTTGAAAGGAAAGTCTCTGTTGTTCACCAGATCCAGCCTTGCCCACGCCAGGCCCCAGACACACACCAGGGGGTTGGAGACTGCATTGTGTGAAAGCAGGCACAGCTCATTCAGGTGTGAGTGACCACTCCTTCATCCACTCTAGCCCAGATGGCTCATCAGGATATGCAGGCTTCACCCCAGCTCCCTTTGTGTGACCATCTAGAGGAGATGCACAAACAGCCCAAGTATCAAACTGGCCCAGATAGGGAATGCACAAACAGGCAGAGTCACAGAATGGTTTAAGCAAGAAAATGCCTGCTTTCTAAAAGTGGCATTTTAAAACTAACAATCTCAAAACCAAATTCACTAAAATATGTACTTTTAAATTGTGAATTCAGAGACCCCAAACTCCACATTTCTATCTGCTCTCAAAGGGAAACAACACTTTAAGTATATTTAAAGGCAGCCCCCATGTTACCCTATGAGAGAGATAGGCTTTGCAACAGTGAAAAACGAATTTGGTAGTATTTCACTGTTAGGACATGTAAAGCACACCAGTGCATATCCCACTTTAAACCTACACTGCACCCTGCCCATGGGGCTACCTAGGACCTACCTTAGGGGTACCTTACATGTATGAAAAGGGAAGGTTTAGGCCTGGCAAGTGGGTACACTTGCCAAGTCGAATTGGCAGTTTAAAACTTCACACACAGACACTGCAGTGGCAGGTCTGAGACATGTTCACAGGGCTACACGTGTGGGTGGCACAACAAGTGCTGCAGGCCCACTAATGGCATTTGGTTTACAGGCCCTGGGTACCTCTAGTACACTTTACCAGGGACTTATTAGTAAATCAAATATGTCAATCATGGAAAAGCCAATACATACAATTTCACATAGAGAGCACTTGCACTTTAGCACTGGTCAGCAGTGGCAAAGTGCCCAGAGTAATAAAAACAGCAAAAACAGAGTGGTCCAGCACACAGAAACAACCTGAGAAGTAGAGGCAAAAAGTTAAGAGAGACCACACATAGGATGCCAGGTCTAACAATTGGTTTTCTTTTTCTTCTCCCTGCCTCCTTCTCTGGGTCTTGGCGGGTAATTGGTGGGGTTGAAAGATGACACTAAGCAAATACAAGACCAACCCAAAATGTCCACATGAACATGGGTATAATTATCACAAAACACATATCCATTTGAAACTCATTTTAAATCAATTTAAATATTGTAGCAGAAATATCTTACTACTGGTTTAATCATTCAAAAAATCTTCAATAGAGAAAAAAGTAATCTATCTAGAATATTTCAAACTTGCTCCACTAAAGCCAGTACTAACAAATATGTAACAACATGTGTTTATTAGTATGAGAAAGGCATTGCCATATCATAGAGTATCCTTTCTATAATCAAACTCTGAGAAAATAATCAAACAGTGATAATCAAACAAGTGCTCCCCAAGTGAACTAGAGACACCACACAATAAAACAATAAAAGAATCACTTGTAGTTCTGTAGCTCTTGGTGTATCTCAAAAAGACAGCCTCTTGTTTAGTTATAGAGTATACTTGTAAATACATTGGTTAATCAATCACAACATAATAAAGGAGGTCTTGTCTAATTAAAATGTCAACGGTGTTTCGATCCTCATGCTGGGTACCAGGGTCTCATCAGGACAACAATAATCTGGGGAATGGCGGTTGGTACAAATTGGGAATTGTAAAGACCTCAGCTTGATGTAGAATATTGGTATCGATGTCTGACTCAGAACGGTGCTTTCGTCACCTTGATTAATGGTCTAGGCGGAATGGCAGCACCTTCTCACAGTGAGGAACGCTGTTTATACTTAATCTGAGTATGAATCACAGGAAAGATGGCTGAAAGATGAGGCTTGCTGGTCCAAGGCTCAATTAGCACATGCAGCTAGCTGTTCAGTAACTCCATTCTTGCTACTTTCTGGCTTCAGAAGAGAAGCACTTCTCGGTTTTGAGGTCATTACCCTGAACCAGGAAGTGCTTTTCGGTGTTTGCTGTCGCATTCACAATTTGCAATTGTATTCCAATTAAGGTAATTGCAAATTGCAATCACCAAAATTAAGACTCAACTACTTTGCAAGTTGAGAATTCTCAAGACAAAACATATGTACATACCAGTGCTTAATTTGTGCTTGTTGTTTCCGGTGCTGAGCACTGGCACTTATTTGTGAGGGCCGGGGCTTATTCGTATGCTTCAAGCATTTGCTTTGAGCAAAGACGCATATGTGAAAGACGGAAGAAGGAAAAACTAAAAAGCGTCATAAAGGGAGAAAGTAGAAAGTTGCAGGATGAGATGAATGGGTAGGGGTGGCCGTAAATGGATTGAAGAGGCCCGAGATGGCTTCAGGATTACCCTGCCTCAGTATTCAGTGCTGGCAGATTTAATTACAGCAGCCTCGCGTTTAAGAGAAGGGCTTTGAGCACTGGCACCTCTTTATTTACAAATTAAGCACTGGTACATACTGAATTGCAATTTGCTAAAACCGCTATTTTGAAATCACAAATCAGTATTTTCAGACATCTAGCCCTTGATGCCTTGCATAAAATCAAGACAGCGTCCATATATAGTTTCAGCCAGCCTGAAGAAGAAATGACAAGGTCCCATCCAGAAAAATTACATACGAATTTATTTTCCTCTGCCATTTGTGCCAGTAATCCCTTCAAACGAACCCTGAAAATTAGATTTCTCGACTACATGACCTCATCATAGTCCTTGAACGAGCCCAAGGTGACCCTGCTGATACATTTCTGAAAATACCCTTGTGTTATGTCCGTTGGCACACAATCCCAGGAAGCGTGGATGTGTTGGCATGACAGAAGGTATAGCTGGGAGTATGAGGTGAGACACGAGCACCTTGTTAGTAATCCCTGGCTTCTAGATTTCTGTAAGTAAACTTTCACTTTTCGTACGTGCTCTGCTGCAGTCACTGTTATCTATTGGCCACCACATTAGGTCCGCCATTCCCCTAGGACTTTCAGAACTTCTTTAATGCCCAAAACGAAGACACAATCAACATTGGATTATTGGAAATGCTATTTGATTACAGCGTAACTACCATCAATTCAAAGAAACTAAAAATTCAAAATTAGCAGCAACAAATATCAGATAACATACATTTAAAACATCACATATTCCAATGCGTTCTTGCATGAATTTCAACCGACAGAGCAGTCCGACCAATTGAATGGATTAAACACTGTTTTATAGTTACATTCATTTCACATTGTTGATAAATTATGAACATTTTTTTAAGCGAAGAGACCGAAATAATTCCCGTTGTTGTCATCCTGCCTGCCTCAGAGAGTGCCCTAAAGGTAATTTTGCCGGGTTCATGTGTTATACCGTCAGTCATGGGATGATATATTAAAGAACAAAAAGGTTAATTGATTTTGTCTTATATGAACATACATTCAGCATTGCATTATGTTAACCAGGTCAAACGGAGGGAATTGATGGATAAAGTGGAGGTATAAATGGCAGTGATATCCTTTAATGATTACATGAGAATTCAACAACCAGGGTCTGCAGTTGCACCGAGGGCCTAATTACGAGTATAGCGGGCCTAAGACCTCCATACTCGTGGTGGTGGTCCCACCGCTGCAATCTTGGTGGTCTAACCACCGGATTACAATCCTGGCAGTAGGACCGCCAGGAGACTGCATCCTGATGGGTTGTCGGCGGTGCAAGTCATGTTCAAGCACAGCGGTGCCAATGTCAGCACAACCATGTTGATCATGGCTTGCCTTTCTGCCAGCCTTTTTATGGTGGGGTCACTGCCAGTATAGGTTGCCAGAAAGGCAGGAACAGGGCCACAGGCCAATGACCATGTTGTAGGCAGTGCAGAGGCACCCTGTCAGAACACCCAGAATGCGCACTGTCTGCCATGGCAGACAGTGCACATTCCAAGTGTGCTGCTGGAACCACCAGTGCGGTGGGATTGGCCTCTGCTCTCAGAGAGAACTGAGGCCAATACCACCACACTGTCTGCGCTGGCCAGCCCAGTGGGGAAGTCATAATACGGCTGTTGGGAGGCTGCTGGTTTGGAGGCCGCCTGCCTATCCCCGTATTAGCAGTCCGGTGGTCGCACCACGCAGATTGTAATAAGTCCCTGAGTCCTTTCCACATTTAAAGTACACCTGGGTTGTGACCTGTTTTTTTTTATCTTCACTTTTGTTTTTAAACCATCTTGAGATTTCTTTGAGCTAATGTCGTAAGAAAGCTTTGAGATTAAGAATCAATAATATTCATCTGTTGCTGAATGCGGAACTCTTTTAAAAAAACAATAACACTTGCATGAAGAAATTAGATTTAACTGCACATTAATACAAATCGTGTTATGTCATTAGCCCCAAAAACATTAAAATTATGCCCATATTTGTTGGCAAAACCCAGTTTAAATTTGTGAAGAGGTTTCAGAATGTTAGCATTTTTTTTACAACCAATCGAATGGAAACTCCTTAATATCTGACAGAAAAAGATCACCTCAGAGGGCTGTTTTTACCTGGCTTGCAGACCTTGCTATAGTACTTTGGATGAGTTGCTAACAGGTTAAAAAGCTAAATGTGTATCATCAATAGTTTCTAGAACAGTAATCTGGAGTTATTTTAGTGGTCACTCTATTGCAGCAATGTGCATTGGGTTTCCCTCAGTAAGCCTCTTCCTTCTCTATGCATGAGAGGTTGGACATAGAGGGTGTTGAAACCACATTTGAATAGCCCTTTGCTGCTATGCAATTTATCATTATGACAGCCCCAAATCACTCTGCAGAGGTATAACATTGTGTAGGAAATTGGGGTGAGGTTTGACTGGGGTGTGAGCCCTGGTCAAGCAGCAACCACAATTCTTCTCAGGGGGAAGTCACAAGCAAACCCTAAATTAACATGTGCTCAGCCCCTGGGTAGCTTGGCACAGAGCAGTCAGGCTTAACTCAGGGGCATTGTGTGAAGTTTTTGTGCAACACTTTGAACAGTAACACAGAGAAAACACCCCACAAAAAGAGCCCACAACAGATTTGGAAAAAATAGATTTTTTTGTAAATAAAACAAGACCAAAACAACAAGTATCTAATCCGTAGAACTGGAGATATTCCATTTGAATATTTCGGTAAAAAATAGTGCCAAGAAGCGCAAAGCACCAACTGTGGGTATCTGGTCGTACAGGACAGGAACAAAGTCACAAGTTCAGGCTGCCTGCGATGAGAGTGGACTGGCTACAGGGACCCAGTTAGGCCCACTAAACAGAGTACCCTAAATCCTGGTTTGTGGAGCATTGTGAGATCCATGTCAGAAGAGGTGCGTCGGTTTCGATATGCAGCAATGCCACGATGCGAGTTCCTGCGGCATCTTGGAGGATCACATTGACGAGGGCTTGTAATCCAAAGTCTGGCATCGACAATGTGTCATGCAGTCAGGGTGATGTATCAGTTCTCAGGAGATGGAAGGCTGAGATGCAGAGTCAGGTTTTATTGTCGAGGTTTCTGTTGATGAAGTATGCAAGGTCATGTGCTGAAGATGTGTTGCGCAGCAGCAGTTCTGAAGAGGCTGTGAAGGAAATTACAGTTTTCATGACAGGTCCAATCCACGCAGCAGCAGCGATGCATCAGGGTTGTGCCATAACAGCTGAGAAGATGCTTTGCTGGGTCCAAAAAGGCTGGCATGTAAGACCCACTTTCAAGAGTCCAGGAGTAGGGTGGCACCACTTGACAGGTTAGACTCATAGATAGCAGTGTCCAGGTCCTGGGGTGGAGGCTGTTGGAGCCTTATGTCCCTGAGCTTCAAGTCAGGATGACAGCCAACTAGCTCTTGGAGTTATCCTGGGGTCCTGGGTTCAACAGATGCAGGTCCGGTCTTTCTCACACAGGCAAGAAGGCAGCAGGATAGCAGGTTAGCAGAGGAGCAGTCCTTATTCCTGGCAGGGCATCCATAGATCCAGACTTCTACTGAAGACTATGTGTCCGAGGTCCAATATTTAGACCTGGTACCCTTCCTCTGGAAGGTGAGAGAAGCTTCTAGAGGTTTCCCTTTGAAGTCCCCAGGCATCCTGCATTACCTGTCCTGGTTCCAAACTAAATAAACAGAGTATGCATCCCTTTTGTGTGGAGGCAGGGCACAGCCTTTTCAAGAGTAAGTAGGGCTGGGCCCACCTCCATCCTCCCAACCTGCCAGTGATGGCCAATCCAGGCACACCTAAGCTTCTATTGTGTGGCTGTCTAGGAGGAATACCAAAGCCCAACTGTCAGCTACACCCATTCATGTGACTCTGGGACAGGCTGCAGGCACTAAATGGACAAGGCAGAAAATACCAACTTTCTAAAAGTGGCATTTTCAAAACTGTAATTTAAAATCCGATATTACCTTGAAAGAGGATTTATCATTGCAATTCCAGCAAACATGAAATGGCTCCCTGCTCCCATTTGGAAATTATAGCTTATTAAATGTAATAAGGCAACTCCAAAGTTATCCATTTTAGAGAGGCTGGCCTTGCAGTAGTGAAAAGTAAATTTAAGAGTTCTCACTACCATGCCATGTAAAGCTTGAAATTACATGTACTACTTTTTCAATACATTGTACTGTGCTCCAATGGCTGTTTACAGCTTACTCTAGGGGTGACTTTTATGTATTAAAATGGAATGTTTAGGCCTGGCAAAAAGTGTATTTCACAAGGTCAAAATAACAGTTTAAAACTGCACACACAGGTTGCCGGGGCATGTCTGAGACACGTTTGAAGGGTCACTTCAGTGGGTGGCATAATCAGTGCTGCAGGACAGCTAGTACCATTCAATTTATGGACCCTGGGGACATGTAGTGCTAGGTACTTATAAGTACATTACATATGGCAATTGGGGGTAGGCCAATGTTACCATGTTTTAGGGAGTGAGCACATGCACTTCAGCACCGGGAAGCAGTGGTAAAGTGCACCGAGTCCTATTGGCAGCAACAACGAGATCAGCAAAAGACCACCCTAAGGCTAACAGGTCTAACACATTGCCAAGGCTACTTGGATTTATTTGGTATGGGGATCCAAATTATGTAACACAGTTATCTAAATTATGTGTAAAAAATAATAAAATATGCAGCACATTCTCTGGCAGTATCTTTTTCACCCATTTGACCTGGGAACATCATTTTTGGTATTATGTTCAAATGTTGCAAATTATGTGGCAAATTATGTCACAAATGCAGTAACTCCATAACTATGCAGTAAACACTGCAGCTCAGCATTGCATAGTTCTGTCATGCATGGTGTGGTCATCAATGATGTAATTTCATATGCTGCACTGATGTTACCAATGGTGTCATAGAATCTGTAAACAAGTGATGTAAATGTGGAGGCAAATAGCAGTTCATGGTGTGGGCACAAGGTTTAGTTACTTTAGGGCACAAGATAGAGCTATTTGAGATCAATATAACGTGAATTTCAGTGCTTTTGTTAATTTAAAATTATATGTTTTAACTGATGGCTATAACATCTCTATAACCTTTGGCTTTTTCACGGAATTTTCAAGGTATTTCTACTACAAATAAATTATTAGTCCCATATCTAACTATACCATCATTTAACCTGTTGGTTTTTTCAATGAATTTCTGTGCTTTTTTTAATGTAAAGTTAGATGTTAACCTCCATGAGTAGCATATGGTTAGAAACCCCCTAATCCCTGCTTCGCATAGCCTTCAGACTGCTTACAACCCCCACAATATTAAAAAAATGGTTGGTGGTGTCCCGCCTCTTCTGAAAAAAGCCCTAGAGTGTTAATGGGCACTTCTTGCTAGGAACAGTGAATAATAAATGAAAAGCTCTTGTTGCTTATTTATTACTCTTTGTACCTCTTTTTAATTTTTTAATGTTATTGGTGGTGTCACAGGGCCCCGATTACACCCACCACCTTTGTTTTGTTGGGTGCCTCTGGAGAAGACTCAGGGCCCATGTGGTCCCACGAGCTCTCCTGAAAGCCCCCATCCTGGTTGCTAGCGGGAGACAGAAATGATTTGGGTTTTTTTAATACGAGGGGGGTTGTACCGCCCAAAGCCTTTTCACAGGCCCTGCGGACCCAAACCCTGGGTTGTATTCATTTTTAAGGGGTGAGAGGTGCATGGTGCTCCTCCTGGAGTATTCATTTTTAGGGTGTCGGAGACGTGTGGCTCCCTCCCTGAGCCCAGCAGAGGTCCCCACAACAACCTTTGGGGGACACAGGGGAACCTTAGGTCCGCCACTGCCCCACCGGCTCTCCTACATGCACCCATACTTGGAGCAGGTTATTTTCTCTGCTCCTGCCATTCAGAAGCAGCCTCTGTTTGCCTGTCAGCAAGAGCATGGGCAAGGAAAAATATGTGCTCTCACTCAGTGGGATCACTTTTGCAGCTCCCTCCTGGTGGAGTCTTCACTATCTGGGCTTTTGCGGGCAGGGAAACAGTGTCCATGGGGTGGGCTCCCTGGGACACAACAATCGAGCTGACCCTGGAGGATGGAGAATTAGAGGGGTTTGGAGGCTCATTTGGGGGATATGTTTACTTAAGTGTGTTTTCTTAAAAGAAAATGTTACAACAGATTCTCTGAGAATTCCCTGTAAAATTACAAAAAATCATTTTGGGCACAGGGGGTCCTTTTCTGACCCCTCCTCTAGGCCTAGGGGGAGGGTTTCCTTACCCAGCTCACCTATATGTTTTTTAAACATTTTGTGAAGATAGGGGACTCAGGCTCTGAGTCCTAAGATGGCTGCTGGCACATCATTGTTGATGTGGTGGCAGCCTATCAGATCTTGAGATCTGCCGTTCCCATAGATCCTCTACAGTGTAAAAAGTACAATGTTTTTGAGGCCAAATATCCCAAAAACTACTAAGGCGGTCATTATGAACACGGCGGTTGTTACCGCTGTGTTCATAATGACCTTCTAAGTAGTTTTATGCTGGCGGTCAAAACACTGACCGCCAGGGTCCCCGGATCCCCGCCGGCCACAAACATTGTTTCCGCTCGCTGGCCCACAGGAAGGCCTAGCCGGGACATGTGGCGCTGCCGCCAATGCCTCTATGCGGAGAGTGCAGCTGCACCCGTCGCGCATTTCACTGGAGTCACATGTAGCAGGGTGCTGAGGCATCCTGGCCAGAGTCCTGCATGTATGGTGGTCAATGTATGTGCATCAGGGGATGGGAGGAATATGGTGGTCCAAGAGTGTGACAGTCCGGATGGTTAACTAATTCCTTCTTCTGCTGTCTTCTTCCTGCAGGTCAGAGCCCACCAGAAAAAGTGTATTTGGTGCACCAAGGAGGTGCGGACCCTGGGGGTCTTTGACAGGCAGAGCACCCACTGCCGCAAATGGTTGGAGGACCTGCACTGCTGGGCAAGGAAGACGGCGGAGGCCCAGCTGGGGCTGGCCTCCCAACGAGGAAGGGGTACCCGTCGTACCCTGACCCCCCTGATGTTCCAAGTGCATGGGCAGTGCAGGGGCTCCCAGGGCCCCTATTCCACCATCCTTTCCATGGAAGGGCTGGTGGTATGGGGACTCTTAATCCCCAGGGCGGCGCTGCAAGCGGCGCAGCCCTGGAGGATGAAAACCACTGGGACCGCCAGGCTTCGCCACAGTCATAATGTGGCGACCACCAGACTCGTAATGATGACCATAAACTTTTCCAACTTATACATAATCATATACTTAAACAATGTCCTTATCCTATTACTCTCACGTATGCTGAGTCATGGAGCCATATTTTTCAAATGATTACAGCTATAAACCAAACATACTGCTACACACCAAAATCTTTTTCTACCTGTGAAACATAACCAAAAAAGGAAACATAAAAATTAAATATAAAATCACCAATAAAATTTAAATTGATGGCCAAAGAGATGGAATCATAAACATATCTGCAACACACATTGAAAGCTATTATAAAAAACCCTGCCCAACATTTCTAAATTGTGTTCCACCAAACTTCATGTGTTTTTTAATGATCTGCAAATGCACCAGAATCTGCAGGGTCTTGGCTAAGAGGATTTGTGACTGCATTATTACATATATATATCAAATGAAATTCTGAAGTGAGCAAAAATAATAATAATAAATCGTGGGTTTGAGCCAGAGTGTGCCGCCATCATTGTTAACCTCTGTGGAGCCACTTCTGAGAGTCTAAAATGATATGAGTTTCACGTACACACATATATATAATTTTTTTTTTTCACACTGCTTCCTTCACTAAAAGGGAGACAGGCACTCCATGTAGTAAGGTGAACTCTAATCTTTATTCCTCTCAGTGAGAGAGAACAGGAAAGCGTTTCAGAATGAAATGCCTATGTCAACCTGCTAACCGCCAAATTTTTCCAATATTTACAGCAACGCGTGATTGTATGCTAACAAAACATTTTTGAAAAGCTTCCTTATTTTCATAACTAACAAACTTGCTATAACACTGCTTGCTATTATGTTGGACATTAATAGTGCAGTCTTGCTTAGTATACTTTAGTGTACACCTCCAGTATTTACCATTGTCAATATGCCCAAGCTGCATATAATGAGGTAGATGGAAGTACACCCTCTATAAATATCTTGAAGACAAAATAAACATGATTACTGTCAGTAGTTGTTCAAACTCTGCATGTCCCATCTGGGACCCAATGTGTAAAAACACAATATAAATATGGCAGTCACCAGTAGATAGTTATAGTTAAAAGTGTTTTTTGACTTGCCTAGATCTTTGGCACTGTTTGACATAACTTCACAAAATGTTACAAAAGAAGTGCCCCGGTGATTCTTGCTGCGCATGGGCAATTTCAGGGTGATCCTTCAAGTGAGGGCTGGAAAAAAGGTGGTTGCATTTCCCATGTTAATTCCCATAGGACCTTTAGACACGACTACAGCCTGAACCCCTAGACACAATTATACCAAATTTGGCAGAAAACTAGCTTTTGATACGCAGATAACGCTTTCACTTATTTGGTGTAAATATGTTTAGAACTTTAGGAGATACGAAAGGGAAAACAAATTTGTATATCTTGGCTACCGACAACTTTGTGACATATTTGCAAATGCACGCAACAACAGAGATGCTGTGATTGGCTGGGTTTGAGTTGTCTAGAAAGTTGCGTCCGGCATCTTAGAAAATGGGTTACTGTTTTCAGGGCTGAAATTTGATGTGGAAAGTGGCATAAGGGGTCAGGGTGCAGTTACCCTGACCCCAGGGCTATTACGTAGGAGACTATAGTGGTCTAATTAAGACTTTAAAATATTATTTGGTTACGTGTTGCAATACTCGCGAATAAATCGTGACACTCAGCATGGCCCCCTGTGTAACGTCGTGATGCCTTTGCGAATATCGGTGACAAAAAAATACAGTCATCTGCTCAGACAGTGATGCACCCACTCACTGACCCAATCCGACCCTCACACACCCAGTCACAGACTCACTCAGACCCTCACACACCCAGTCACAGACTCACTAAGATCCTCATTCATCCACTCACAGACCCATTGAGACCCTCATGCACCCATTCACAGACCCACTCATACCCTCAAACGCACACTCACAAACTCAGAGACTGATGCACCCACTCACATACCCACTGAAACCCTCACACATCCACTCATAGACCCACTCAGACACTGATGCACCCACTCACAGACTCACTCAGACACTGATGCACACACTTACAGACCCAGTAAGACACTGATGTACTCAGCCATGGACCCACTGAGACACTCATACACCAACTCACAGACCACTCAGAGCCTTATGCACCCACTCACAGACTGACTCAGACACTGACGCACCCACTCAGACCCTCACACACCCACTCACAGACCCACTCAGACCCTCACACACCCACTCACAGACCCCCTCAGACCCTCACACACCCACTTACAGACCTAATCAGATCCTCATGCACCCACTCACAGACCCATTGAGACCCTTATGCACCCACTCACAGACCCTTAGAGACACTGATGCACCCACAGACAGACTCACTCAGACCATCATGCATGCACAGACAGACCCACTGAGACACCGACGCATCCACTCATAGACCCACGCGGCCCTTCATGCAGCCACTCACAGACCTACTCAGACACTGATGCACCCACTCACAGACTGACTCGGACCGTCATGCACCCACTCACTGACCCACTCAGACACTGATGCACCCACTCACAGACCCAGTGTGACACCGATGCACCCACACACAGACCCACTGAGACACTCATAGATACAGCCACAGACCACTCAGAGCCTCCTGCACCCATTCACAGACCCACTAAGACACTGATGCACCCACTCACTGACCCACTGGGACCCTCACACATCCACAGACTGATGCACCCACTCACGGACCCACAAAGATCATTGTATACCCACTCACAGACCCACTCAGACACTGATGCACTTACTCACAGACCCACTCAGCCACTGACACACCCACTCACAAACCTACTTAGACCCTCATGCACCCAGTCACAGATCTACTGCGACCCTCACACACCAAGTCGTAGACCCACTATGATATTTACACTCCCTACTCACAGACCCATTTAGACCCTCACACACCCACTCACAAAATCCACTCAGACTCTCATGTACACAGTCACAGACACACACAGACACTGACACATCCACTCACAGACCAACTCAGACCATCATGCACCAGCTCATAGACCCACTCAGACACTGATGCATCCACTCACAGACCCAGTGAGACATTGATACACACACACACACAACCACTAAGATACTCATACACCCACTCACAGACCACTCAGAGTCTCACACACTCACTCACAGACCCCCTAAGACCCTCATACATCCACTCTGAGACCCAGCCAGACACTGAAGCACCCACTCACAGACTCACTCAGACACTGATCTATCACACTCACAGACCATCTCATTCACTTATATACGCAGTGCCAGAGTGACTCAGACAGTCATGTTCTCACTCACAGATCAAGGCTATCTATGGAGTTATAGACCTAGTCATAGATATGTTTGTGGGGTTTTAAATAATATTATTTTTGGGTGCATATTATTTAAAATTGTATACACATATAGAGATGAATTATAAATGTGTTGGTGTGTATTGGAAGCTTGCTTCTGTTTTTGGTTTCACAACTATGCCACGATCATCTCAACATCGTTGCAAATATGCTTAAAAATGTAAGGAAACATTTCCATCTAAAAACTTGAACAATAATTTTGAGCAATAGGGTAGCCCTAAGAAGAGCCTTTGTGTTCATTGGTGATAAGAGATAATTAACGTAAGACTGGATGCAGAGTTTCAGGTTTGAAAGAAAAAATCTGTTGCCTTAATTTGTAAAGTGCACACAATCACTTCTATATATGCCAGTCATGTTAACGTGTATGTTGTTGTTGTATTCACATCCCATCTGATGGTCCCTGAGAAATGCAGAAACTGCTTTATTAACATGTTTTCGGCTTTGTCAATCTGCGGGCAGAATTGGCTAGACCAGTTCCATTTCTGTGTTTGACATGTGTTGGAGCATACCAAGACAGATTGAGGCAAAAGTCTCATTAATTGCTGAAAGGTTTGTTTCATGAAGATTTCCAGTCCTACCTCAGTCAATGTGCCAAGGTCATTACCACTACAGTGCACAATCATGAGGTTAGAGGGATGGTAATCTCTAATGCTTCTAACCAAAGACAGCAATTGATGGCACTTTAATGTTCTGTGGCCAATCCACTTAATGTCTACATGAGGCAAACCCAAGTCCCTGGCAATTCCACTCTTTCTAGCAGCCTGCTTAGCACAAAAGACAAAGCTGTGCCCAACAATCCACACTCTAACCATTGTGAAGTGAAGCAGTAGAAGCAAACAGGAGAAGGCTGGAGCTGAATTATGCACTGCTGAAAATGAGATGCAGTTAAAATGGAAGTGTGTTGCTAAGTTTAAAAGAATACATAGTTGTGATTGGGTCTTGGCATGGTGTAGGTGAGTGAAGTTAGGTACTACTTTATAAGGATTACAAAATAGAGTTTTCATTGGCTCTTGAACAAATAGAATTTGTAATGGGGACTTAGATGTGGTTTTGCTTCTGTATAGTAAACCACACCTGCTGCAGGTCAACTTGTAACAGATATGCTCCTTGTAGAAAGTGCTCTGAACTTGTGACCTACTGGTTCTAGTGGGTTTCCATGGAGACTATGCTAAGAGTGCATTAGGGAAAGGGTGTTAAAGAGAGACTCATGTGATTCCAAATTTTAAAAGAGTTTGTACTCATTACTGTTTGCTAAGAGTTAAACTTATCCTTAATAATATATTGGAAGATGTGTAAGTGGCATATTTCTATACATATTGTGCTCCTCACAAGAAATGCGTAGCTTGGAATTCTAGGACTTGCAGTTATAGTTATAGTTATTTGTTTTTAGAGGAGATGTATGAGACCCAGTACTGAAAGTGAAGAACATGTGCAGTAGAGGTATAAGAAGTATACTCATGTATAATATAATATAATGTAATATAGAGACAGATGTATTTATTGAGTTAGTTGTGTAGCCTTTTACAGAGTCATACATGTAATAAAAGAGACACTCACATAGCAGGAGACATTTACTCTGACACACACACACACACATATATATATATATATATAAATACTTATAAATGCAGCAGTATAAAACTCAATTGCACACACACATAGTGCTGTATTCTGTAACAGAGGGACTAAGCAGCTATTTCTTTAGCCACTTATGTACAAATTTAGAGAGCAATACTGGTACTAAAAAAGGCACTCACATGCCAGTACATGTACGTGAGGCCTAGAAGTGCAGTCTGTATGTGTTATGTCACTGTCTAACTAAAGTTGGTCTGTAAAAGCCATTTGTCTGGTCTCAAACTCATGTTTTAGTACAAAAACCTCACTTCTGTTATATGCTGTTGGTATGCTATGAAGCATGGTGCATTGTGCTTAAGTGTTGAAGAAATGTACTTTTCAGTTTTGGAGCTAGCTCTAAGCCAAACACTACACAGAGAATACCACTCACCAAGGAACTGACAAACATGTTTCCAAAGCATGGATCCTGTGTCTCTGCAAGGTACAAAGCAACAGGAAACTTCTACATTTACTCAGATGGTCAGCAACTACTTATATATGCAGTAGTATTAAAGGTAATTGCATAGACACTCACATCCCCTTATATTCCAGCAGATGCACTAAAACATCTCAAGACACTACTATAGGTGAAAACCTACATTCACTCAGATATATATATGCATGTACTGACACAATCTTGTCATGTATCCAGAGAAATAATAGTTTAATCATGAGTGAGGGCAGTAGTGTTGATCCTGTGTGTGCTCGCTCACTGACTAACAAAAATTGGCCTGTAAAACGCATTTGTCAAGTCTCAAAGTCATGTTTTACTACAAATAAGATACCTCTGTGATATGCTGTAGGTATGCCATCAAGCATTGTACACTGTGTTTAAGTGACAAAGGAATGTACTTTTCAGTTTTAGAAACTTACTCATGCATTAGCAGACTACTAAACCAAACACTACATAGAGTATACCACTCACCAAGGAACTGACATTCATCTTTTCAAAACATAGATCCTGTGTCTCAGTCAGTGCCAGAGTGACAGGGGGACTTCTACATTCACTCAGGTAATCAGAAAGTACTTATATATCAAGTACTATAAAAAGCAATTGCAGAGACACTCACATACCCCTGTATTCCCTAACACAGACAGTAAGGTATTTCTTAAGCCACTTATGCACACATTTACATAGCCATATGTTATTAAAACAGACACTGGTATACCAGCAGATGTATTAGAACATCTCAAGGTGCTACTACAGATGGACACCTACATTCAGTCAGATATATAGGCAAGTACTGACAAAATCTTGTCATGTATCCAGAGAAATACTGTTTTGATCATGCTTGAGGCCTATTAGTACTGAGCCTACATGTCCTGTCTCACTGGCTAACTAAAGTTGGCCTGTAAAACCCTTTTGTCAGGTCTCAAACTCATGCTTTACTACAAATAAATTACCTCTGTGTTATGCTGTAGGCATGCCATCAAGCAGGGTGCACTGTACTTAAGTGATTAAGCAATGTACTTTTCAGTTTTAGGAAGATACTCATGTACTTGCGGACCTCTAAGCCAAACACTAGATAGAGTATACCACTCACCAAAGAACTAGCATTCATCTTTCTAAAGCATGGATCCTATGTTTTAGCCAGTGACAGACCAATGGAGACACATCTACATTCACTTACATACTCAAAAAGTATTGATATATACAGCACTATCAAAGGCAATTGAAGACACACTCACATATCTCTGTGTTCTCAAAAACAGACACTAAGGTATTTATTCAAACACTTATGTATACATTTACAGAGTTATACATGTACTAAAACGGGCACTCATATGCAGGCAGATGTACTAAAACATCTCCAGCCACTATTATAGGTAGATCTCTACATTCACTGAGATATATACGCAAGTATTAGAACAATTGTGCCATGTATTTAGACAAATACTGCTATAATGATAGGTGAGGCCTAGTAGTGGAGAGCCTGTATGTGCTCTCTCACTACTTAAGTAAAGTTGGCCTGTACAACACATTTGTCAGGTCTGAATTTCATGTCTTATTGCAAACAACTCATCTCTGTGATATTCTGTAGGTATGCTATCAAGCATATTATAGTGGTTAAAATGTACTTTTCAGTTCTATAAACTTAGTCATGCACTTCCACACCCAAAGCCAAGTACTACATGGAGCATGGAACTCACAAAACAACTGGCATTTATGCTTCCAAAGTATGACATTATGTCACAGCCAGTGACAGAGCAACAGAGAGACTACTACATTCACTCACGTATTGAGAAAATAATCCTATATGCACCACTATTAAATATGATTCCAGACACACTGACATAGCGCTGTACTCACTTACAGAGATGCTAAGGTATTTGTTTATCCACTTCTGTACACATTTAGAGAGCCATACAGCTATTGAAATACACACTAACATGTCGGCTTATGAAGTGAAACATGGTATAGCGGTATTACCAGTAGTCACCTATATTTACTCAGATATACAGAAGGTACTGATAAAATCTTCTCATGTATCTAGAGAAATTCTGCTTTAAACAGGTTTGAGGCCTAGTAGTGCAGAGTGGGTGTGTGTGCTCTCATACTGTCCAACTTAACTTCACCTGTAAAACCCCTTTCTTAGGTCTCAAACTTATGTTTTAATGCAAATAACCCACCTCTGTGATATTCAGTAGGCAGTTGCAGACCTCTAAGCCAAGAATTACAGATAGCATATCACTTACCAGGAAACTGATATGTATGTTTTCAAACCAGTAACTCTGTATCTTGGGTACAGCCAAACTGACAGAGACACTTTTACATTTACTGTCATACACAGAAAGCAGTTATGTATGTAGCGCTATCAAAGTGATTTGCACACACACTCACCTACCTCTGTATATTTTAACACAGACACTATTGTATTTTTTCAGTATTTTACTTACAGATACTAAAACAGATACTGACATACCAGCAGATATACTAAAACATCCCATGGCTCGCTCTAGTACAGATGAACACATACCTTAACTAACATATATTGTCAAGTAGTGATGTAATATTAGTACCTATCCAGACAAATACTGCTTTACGCATGGCTGATGCCTAGCACTACATAAGCTCTGGGTGGTATGTCACTACCTAGTCAAATTGACCTGTAAACCCTATTTATCAAGTCTCAAACTCATGATATTGTCTTCTATCCTGACAAATAGTACTTTTCAAAATGGTGAGGCATAGTGCAGCAGACCCAGCTTCTGCTCTGTCACTAGCCACTGAAATTGACTTGTTTTGATGTTCAATAATGAGTGAGATGTAGTATTGTCAAATCAATGTATGGTGTATAAACAGTTACTCAATTAGGTGTAAAGAGGGACTGTCTATAAAATATTAAAACTATCTTTTTGTAGAAGTAAGATGTCAATGTGATATGGTACACATATCTTTTGAAGTACAATAAGACAATGTTTATTTCACACTGAACTGTTAACAATATCTAATATACAAGTAAATAGAAATTAAATGTGCCTTTTATATTACTTTTCAGGTGGACGATCCTAGTCAGCTACACAGAGTTGGAATGGCATCAAAAAGTGAAGGAAAGAAGAAAGAAAAGCAGAAATACTACATCCTTGGAACTGAGAAATAAAAAGGGTATAATGTTGAAAATCTAGTGAGGCAAAAACGAGCTGCTGGTAAGAGAACAAAAACATTTCTTACAATAGTATGTAATCGGCTTGAACAGCAGCAAAATGAACAGTACAAAACAGTGAGGTTGAGATCTACTAAAAAAGGAGTCAAGGTTTATCATATTAAAGGTAAAAAAATCCTGTAAAGAACTAAAGACTTTAACTAGAATGGTGCACCAGTTCAAGGAAATGAGAGTTAGGATGTTCCGTAGCAGAGTGATCAAGAATCTAATGAAAAGTATGAAGAAGTATAAAGGGAGGACAGAAGATGTCAGCCAAAACTATAGTTGATGAGGTGTTTGCAATGAATAGAAAGCTGTTTATTTTGATTTTGAAGAGAATGAAAACACTAGAGAACATAGAATTAACTATGAGGGGAAAAAGCCAAAGGAAAAGACTTATAAACAGAACTATCTTTTGCAAAGTTTTTAGTAGGGAATGGATACATACCTCTAGTACTGAGCCTTTCTTTAATGAAGAAAGTTACTTGTAAGAGAACAGACTAGTGCATGCAGCTGATGAATGTGGACGCTGTAATGACATGAAAGACAGTGCTCCTATTGAGAAAGAGGTAATGGTACCTAGAAATGTTGAAGAAGTTATAACTGAAGAAGTGCAAGGAAAGTGTAAATAGGCTCCTGTATATAAGTGGAAGTGTAGCAGTATTTGCACTGTTTGGTAGGACTCAATTGACAAAATGAGAGAGTTTTTACAGAAGTTCCCATGAAAACCTCTTTAGCAGAAAATTACAGTTCTACAAAGACTAGACCTATGCAAAGTAAGAAAGTACACAAATCTATAGGGGCATTCACTAGCATGTTTATCAAGGAAAGTATGCCAAAGTACTTTTCATCATTTTAGAATGTTGGCTGTACACCACTCAGAAATGCCTACTCTTGTTAGAAGGATTTACCTCGTCCATAGTCCAGCACTATGTTTAGGGGGAATTAATAGAATTCTTTTGTATAGGACAGTGGCAGAATTAGAAAAGATCAGTGATGAATTGCAGTTCTGTTTCTTTGGATCTGAGGAGCGGGTCACAGAAAATGAACACATGGAACCTGCAAGTGTAGCACAACAGGAGACTTCTATTCCTCTTGGTAACTTTAGTGAAGAAATTGCAAATTTCAAAACAGTCTGTTCAGAGAAACTAGATAGTATTTGCATATGCTGTAGACACACTCACTACAAAACTCCAACTTGTTATGTTAATGTTTCTTTCAAAACAGAAGAAGACAATAGTGACACTTTGATTGTTGCAAATGACAAGTTATATGTAAGTTCTGTTACAATAAGACTTGAATATTTCTGAGTCTAGCACTAATGTGAAAGCAGGAAAGCTACCTCCTAGTGAGCTCCAGAAAGGTCTGAAAGGTAGTGTTGTTTATTTGTCATTAGATTTTGAAGAGAATATTGAAATTGTAGATATGGAAAGAGATGTTGAAGAAGGACATGTGATTCTGGTGAATGGTGTGCGTACAAAGAGTAAAAAGATATGGCAAAAGTTAGTAGATGCTAGTAAAGTGAAGAATACAACATTGAGGTGGTCATTATAAACCTCGCGGGAAACACCGCACTGCCGGCGGGGGCGGTAACTACTGCCAACAGGCTGGCGGTCCGGACCCCCAAATAATGAAGCACATTAGAAAAAGGCAGCGGGCCATCCACCCACCACAATTTTAGTAGTCCTGGCGATGACGGGGAAGGCCATCTTCAGCCCGGCGGAAAGATCTGACTCACCCACCAAATAATGAAACACCACACTGCCATCTGTTCCGGGGCGGGAACCACCGCCATGCAAAGCCTAGCGGAAATGACCCATAGAAAGGGAAACACTCACCGTAGGCACACAGAACACGCCGACATGGAGCGAGAGTAGGAAATAATCCCAGTGCTTTTCCTTGCCATATTTCTCCAGGACCCTGACCGACAATGAAGACGACAACAGTAAGTACCGCAGCCTAGTACACATGGGAGAAGAGGGCACAGTTACACAACACACCACAACGCTCTCCCAACCACTCCTACCATCCCAAGCCATACATACCATAACAAGATGTACTTACCAGACACAAACCAACAAATACCTGCACAAATGCACACACCTGTGCACACCCCACCCCCACAATGAAACGCTGCACATCGGGTCTATATTATGCCAACATGACTGTTGAGCACTAAAATGTACTCCAACTGGATTAAAAATAAATTTCCAAACAAGGCCATAGGCTAGTCCATTTGTACAAGTCCCCGAAGGGCAAATATAGGCCACACTTGACTCCTACGATGGCAAAGGAAACTCCACTGAGAAGGAGCATCTATGGGGCAGCCAGGCACCTCAGGGATCAGGTGCAGGGGGTGGCGGGGTGGGGACTCAGGTTTGGAAGGGGGGTTCTTGGGCTTAGGTTTAGAAGGTGGAGGTGGAGATGGTTTGGGCTTGCCCTTGGAAGGAGGGGGAGTGGGCCTGGACCGGGGGTGACAGAGGAACCTGGGTTAGCATGGGGCTTCTTCCTCCCTGGGGAAGGTGCACTGGAATGGGAAGGGCGGACCGTTGAGGACTTTGAAGAGAAAGAAGTGGACTGGGCAACGGCATGGAAACATTTAGGGACTAGACGGGGTGGGCCAGTGGGTTCACACAGGTCAACACGGGAGAGGAAAAGCTTCCTAGGTGCAGTTAAATGGGTTTTGGAGCCAGGTCTGGGAGTGGAAGTTGAGGGAGTGGTGGTACGAGGTGTAGGTGTGCGGGACGTGGATGCAGCTGCCTGTTTAGTCTGCTTATGTATGGTAGATGTGTGTGGTTTGGATGAGTGTGAGTGTATGAGCGTTTTGGGAGGGGTGGCGGACACAGTGGGAGAAGACATACTGCCAGTGTATATGGATGTTGTGTGGGTGTCTGTAGGTCTGGTAAGTGTGCTGCAACTGTCTGTGAATGTAGTTGTGGTGAGTGCAGGTGTGGTGCCTGCAGTGCATGACTGGATGTCAGCTGTTGTGGTTACTGCAAGAATAGGGGCAGCAGCAGTGACTGAGGGTGCAGTGTATGTGGGTGTGCATGGTAAGGTGACAGACAGGGAGGCGGGGAGGTTGACACAGTGGGGGAGGTGGATGTTATTGTGTGTGGCTTGGTATGTTGGGTGTGTGCCTGCTTGTGGTGGCAAGTGTGGTGCTTGTGTTTCTCTGTGTGCTTCTTATGTGTTGATCTGTGTGCATGGCTGTCTGTATGTGTGCTTGGGATGGGTGAAGGGAGTGGGGTGCTGGAAGGGGTAGAGGTGGTGGGAGGGGGGATGGAGAGACCAGGGACACTGGCGGCCGTCAAAGAGGAGGTCAGAGCCTGAAAAGATCTCTGTAGGCCAGACATGGCACTGTGAATGCCTTCCAGGTATGCATTGCATTGCTGCATCTGGGATGCTATCCCCTGGATGGCATTCATGATGGTTGTCTGCCCTACAGAGATGGTTCTCAGGAGGTCAATAGCCTCCTCCGTAAGGACAGCAGGGCTGACTGGGGCAGGAGATGAGGTGCCCGGGGTGAGGAAGACGCCCACCCTCCTGGGTGAGCTGGCACGGGCAACTCTTTGGGGAGCTACTTGGAGGACTGTAATGGTATGGGGGGTGGTGGAAGATGACAAAGAATGGGTGGGCTCAGTAGGGTCTGCCACCACCAGGGAGCTGCCATTGGAGGAGGTATCAAAGTCACTACCTCCAGTGGTAGTTGCCTCCCCGTGGTACTCCCCTTGACCTCCAACCCACGAGTCCCCTTGGCGTCAGTGGACTCTGCCACATGGGTGCTGTGGGCTGCAGCATCCCCACTCGCTGGTGCCTCAGCTCCCTCGCCAGATGATGTTAAAGCACACATGACATAAGAGCACATGGGGGTAGGACAAAACAAGAAAGAAGTATGTAAATTCCAGGAAATATGTACATATCGAGACACATACACTCCCACCCAGCTCAGGCACTATCCCTCAGCAGACACAACACATGTTATGAATGTGCCCCTGACTGGTAGGCATGACCCCACAGTATACTACATTCCCATCCTGCCCCACTATTCTGATACACTTTGTAAAGTAACCCAATGAGAGACAACGCCAAGCCAACACATCTGCAAGTCCAGGAGGTTACATTGAATACAATGGCCCAAACAGGGGGCCCCTCACAGGCCTACAGACCCAGCTAAAACTACCTAGGACACTATCCCATGGAGGGGGCAGGACTGCAGGGACACACCTGTCTATGTGCCTGGCACTACTAGACATGCACCCTTTAGCACCCAGCAACACTCATGATAGTGGCATCACAACAGTGTTGGTACTCACCCCATGTGGCTGCTGTGCTGCCTTCAAGTGCCCATCCAAATCCGGATAGGCTACCGCCAGAATGCGGGCCATTAGGCAGGTCAGGGTCTGATGGGCACCCCACCCTCGTAGGGAGGACTTTACCAGCTGGGCCTCTCTGGTCTTCCTGGCCCAGCACCTCAGGTCCTCACACCACTTCCTGCAGTGGGTGCTCCGCCTGTTGTAGACCCCCAGGGTCCACACTTCCTTGGCGACGGCTTGCCACAGTCCCCTCTTCTGATGGGTGCTGACCTGCATGGGACACACAGAGTAAAGAAAGGTTTTCGGTGTGGGTGCCCAATACACAAATGCCATGCCCGTTCAACCTGACATGGCCCATGGAGACATACACATGGACAATTTCCAAGACAAAAACTGCCAGACACACTATGCGTGAGCATTCACACAGCCAACAAAAACGCATACAGGCATCCGCAACATTCACACACATCTAAGGAGGACAAATAGCAACTCACCTTATTCTATGGTCGCCCATACAGCTTGGCATACATGGCGTGGGACCCCGTCCACCAGCTTCTCCAGCTCCTCTGTGGTGAAGGTCAGGGCCCGTTCCCCTGTAACACGTACCATCTCAGGAACTAGAGTCAGGACACAGCAGCACACACAGTGGAGTTCTTCCCTTCTCGTTGGGCAGGAGTCAAGTGTCAAGGGCATGTCAAAATGCCGGCTTCCCCATTGACAACCATATTATCCAGTGATCAGGTGCACAGCGGTGAACACTGCCTACTGCCATGAGGAGTAACGCCAGCAGAATTAAGTCACTTCCAGACTACACTACCTGTATGGCAGGAGGCTGCCATTTTGCATCCACCACGCCTCCATAGCCTGGCCGAGGGCCTCATTCATGGCTCCATTCCCTCTCCCCTTCATCGAGTATTGACATGAATACTGGTCCTTCACATGGAATCATGCTGAGAAGTGTGTCTAGACTGTGATGCCATTATGACTGATACACCTCACCACACATTAGCCTGACAGGATTATTTCCTTCTTTGTGTCTGTGTGAGGTACATTTGTGTCACATGTAAAACATGAATTCTGTCACCATGTGATGCAAGTGATGGTCCAACTCAATGTGTCTTCTTTCCTCCCCCATAGGTACAGACCCATGTGGCAAGTGAGAGCTCCATCTGTTTACAGACCTCTGGTAGAACTGGCCACCATGCAGGAACGTCACATCATCATAAATTAAAGCCTGAATTGAGCCACAATCCTGGAACTCTGTGCAGAAATGGAGCCTGTTCTGAAGCCAGCTAATAGGAATCACCATGCCATACCTACAACTGTGCAGGTACTATCTGTGCTCCATATTTTGGCCACAGGCTTATTCTAAGTGACAGTGGGCATGGCTGCCGGAGTATCTCAGCCAATGTTCAGCCACATCCTGTCCAATTTCCTGAATGCATTTGTGCAACACCTGCAAAGTGATGTCCAGTTTCCCCAAAGGGCTGATCTCACCTCCATCAAATCTGGATTCTATGCTTTTGCAAATTTCCCCCATGTGATAGGTGCCATTGATGGTACCCACATAGCCCTCATACTCCCAAGAGTAAATGAACAGGTGTTTCAGAATCATAAAAACTATCACTCCATGAATGTCCAATTGGTGTTTACTGCTGATCAGTACTTTTTACATGTCAATGCAAGGTTCCCAGGATCAGTCCATGATTCATTTTTCCTGAGAAAGAGCCATGTGCCACACATGATGGGAAAACTACAGGGGGACAGAGCTTGGCTCGGAGGTGAGTGTGTATGACACTGGATCAGTTACATAGCTGACAGGCAGGCTTTATGATAGTGTATGTTTCAACCCTCTTTTGCCCACTTTTTCAGGGGATTCTGGCTACCCAAACATGCAAATGCTCCTGACACCTGTGAGAAATCCCAGGACAGATGCAGAAAGGCATTTTAATGATGTACATGGTCGAACTCGGAGGGTGATTGAGCGGACCATAGGACACCTGAAGGCAAGATTTTGTTGGCTGCATCTCTCTGGAGGATCCCTGTGCTATGTCCCTGACAAGGTGTGTAAGATAGTGGTGGCCTGCTGCATGTTGCACAACTTGGCTGTGAGGGAAGCTATCCCACTGCGGGAAGAGAAGGATGCTGTCCAACCAGCCTGCCACCTCAGAGGAGGGATGAGAGTGATGGTGAAGAAGAGGGAGAAGACATTACCTCCAGTACCCAGCTAATCTAGCTATACTTCCAGAGAGTCTCAGGTACATTTCCAATGATGCTAATGGCTTCACTGCATTGTTTCAGGGTGACTCATGTAGTAAGTGCTGTGGTATCCCTTACCAGTGATGTAGCAAATTCATGACTGAAGTGGTAGATGTGAGTTAATGCATTGGAATGTACAGTGTGACATACTCCAGACACTACAGTCTGTTAGACCCCCTCCTACAATGCAGCGGCATCATGATGGTAAGTGGCTATTGCACACACAATCTCATTTGATTCCTCATAATAAATAAGGACAGAAATTTAGGATGCACAAGTGTATTCAAAACATCCATGAGTGATGGGACAGTGGAAGTGAGTGGGCACATGGTGAACAACATTCCCAGGTTCATTTGCACAGCTGTTGGTAGCACAGGGCCACAGTCCATAGGCCATTGGAAGATGGTGAAGTGGCAGTGGCAGTGGCATGTTAACAAGGTAGCTCAGTGGCACCCAAGGGAGACAGTTCAGGGCAGAGTCACTTCCTGGTGGAGTGCTTGGTCTTGGCTGATGTTTCAGTGAGTTGTCTGAGGCCACATTTGTGAGGGTGAAGCTGGGCTGCAGGGGAAGGGGTGCTGGTATCCTTTGAGTCCTCTGGTAGTGCCATCAGTCCAGTATCTGCTGCAGATGTAGATGGCAGTCCGTGGCCTGGGGACACTGGTGTGGGGGCATTGGACCAGAGCTGATGGTGGTGGCTGGTTGGTAGGGGTGTCAGTGGTGTCCTGGGTGGGGCTTCTGGAAGGTGACTGTCCAGGGGTGTGGGATGGGACAGGGATTTCCTCTGTGTCCAGACATCCATTTGCACTCTCCTGAGTGGGCCCTTCGTCTTCAGGTGGAGGAGTGGCACTCCTTAGCATCTCCGTCCGGGTGGCATGAATGGTGGTGCCTGTGTGTGAGAGAATTGAGATGTGTGTGTCTTGCACATTCTTGTATTCTGCAGCACTGGTCTGCAGTAATTGGTGGTTGGATTCCCATGTAGTGGCATGCAGGGTCCCTTCGTCTTCTCTTTGATGCATTTATTGTGGGGAGGAGGTGCATTGTGGGTGTTGTGGTGCTCCTGAGATTACATGCATGGGTTAGTAAATGTGCACAGGGGGATGGATGGTGATTTGTATGGGGGATTGTGGGCATGCAGGTGACATTGATATGAGTGTGTGGGTGCTGTGGACTGGGTAGGGGATGGGGTCCTGGTGGTAGTGAGAGGGATGGGGTAATACATGCATTACAGGTGTGGTGACTGTTGGGGTACTGTAGTTGACTTACCCGAGTCCAGTCCTCCAGTGAGTCCAGTGAGGCCCTCCGGGTGCAGGATAGTCAAAACCTTCTCCTCCCAGTTAGTGTATTCAGGGGGAGGAGGGAGGATCATCACCAGTCTTCTGTATGGTGATGTTGTGTCTGCATGCCATGGAATGCACCTTCCCACGCAGGTCGTTCCATCTTTTCCTGATGTCGTCCCTTGTGCGTGTATGGTTTCCCACTGCATTGACCTTGTTGACTATCCTCTGCCATAGCTCCATCATCTTGGCCAAAGGTGTCTGCTGCACCTGTGCCCCGAATAGGTGTGGCTCGACCCTGAGTATTTCGTCCACCATGGCCCTTAACTCCCTGTCGGTGAAGCAGGGGTGCTTAGGGGGTGCCATGGTGTGTGTTGCAGGTGGTGTGTTGTAGAAGTGTTGATGAGGCTGTTGTTGTGTGGTTGGGAGTGTGTCTTGTGATGGTGGGTGTGAAATGAATGAGTTTTGGTGGTGTGTTTGTGTGTGTGAATTGTGTGATGGCTAGTTCAATGTATGCATGTTGTGGTATCTATATCTGTTGTGCTATTGGCGTTGCAAAGGATTGTGGGGTGTGAATGTGTGTTTTAAAGTGTTGTGGATGTGTGTCAGGTGTGTGTTTTGCGAACTTGCCAATGTGTGCATTTGTTGTAGGCGGGTTCCATTGCTGGCCATGGCGGTCCGTACCGCCAATGGTTGTTCGGCATTCACTGTCCACCAAGCTGATTTGTGCATCATTATTTGGTGGGTGGGGGATTTATGTGCATGGCGGTGGCGGGGTAATGTGTACTGCCTTTCCATCGCCGTTGGCCCTGGCGGTGGGTGGAGGTTGCAAGATTTTTAGAGGTTTGTCTTTTTGGCATCATTATACAGCGGTGTGCAGTTCACCGCTACTGGCGGTCTTTTGTTCACCGTCAGCACAGCGGTTGGTGGTGATTGCCGCCAAGGTCATAATGAGGGCCTATATCTGCTACAGAATAACATTTACTATAAAAATGAAAATTGTCTTCAAGATATTTCACACATAGATGATGGTAGAGACTTGTTCAAAGGCCAAATTCAGAAGATTGATCGAAGGAGAACTAAAGACATTTATGAACACTACAGTACACATTAATGGAGATGCTATTAAGCTATTTCAAATGAAAAAAGCAAAAGGAGCTCCAATGGGAGAAAAACTTAGAAGCACGTTGTTTTCCACATCTGTTTCCTATTGGAGTTGGCGGTAGATATGATGACTGCCATATACAAATACCAGCAGCTGAATACAGATCTATCAGACTTTATTCAAAGGCCCCTAGATTTTGTCAGTGTAGTCCTTATATATTTCACCTACTATTTGAGAGTGACTTGTCTGGGTTATCCTATTCAGTAATTCACATTCTAAAAACAGGAGAAAACCTTCAGAATATGACAACAGGGGAATTTGTGGATAAAGTTCAAGGAATGGACTAACACATAGAATACAACTTAATCAATTTGATGGCATGTCAACATGGTACAAATAAATATTGGTATCAATGTCATGGTGAATTAAAATGCATGTTAAGGAATCTAGGACCATCTACTTGGTTTGTAACACTGAGTTGTGCTGTATATGCATTGAATGAGCTTCTTGAATTTTTACGTGAAGCAAACTCCAACATAAGAGATATCCATTTGAAAACAGCAGGAGAACTCAGTTCACTGAATCCTGCAAATGTTTGAAGATATTCTAACCACTGTTTTCAGGTAATCATGTCTTTCATTTGTAACAAAACCAATCCACCTCTCTCTGAAGTCACTGATTTCTTCTGGCGCAAAGAGCACCAAGCTGGAGGTGCTCCATGTATTCATAAGCTGTTATGGGTAAAGGATGCCCCAAAATTTGGAGCAAACACTGACCAATCTGTCTTGACCCTAATGCACCGTCCCAAATGAAAATGCTGACAAGGGATTGAGACAACAAGTTCATTGTATTCAAAATCAGAGGTGTGGTAAATATTGTCATCGGAAATACAAATCAAAAGAAACATTTTATGCACAATGTTGCTTTGGATTTCCTCATCTTGTAATCTCTCTAGGAAGAGTAATCAGCTTCAGTGATGAGGAGAATGAAGTCTTGATCACAGAAGTGACACAGCACCAACACCAGCTATTTGTCTCCTCCAAATTACCATTGGTGAGAAAAGAGCCCATTTGGCATGCCATTGTTGAGAAATTGAACAGTGTGGGATGAGAGAGAAGGAGTATTATTGATTGTAAAAAGCGCGGGCATGATTGTAAGCACAGGACAAAGGAAAAACTGGCAAAGAATTTGAAGGCACCAGTGCAGACCGGACTAGGATGCCCTGCTCCCCAGAAGGAGATGGAGGCCTTTGAAGAGCAGGTGGCAGCTGTCATCCCATATGAGTTGGTTGCAGAAGTCCCTGGACAATACAATCTTCCCTGCAATGCAGACACCCTTGTACCATGGTGTAAGGGAGCCTGCATTTGCACATGGCAGCAATTTGCCCACCAGCGCAGGTGAACAGGACAGGAATGCACTGTATCTTGTAGATACTGCACATTCCTGTCCCAGGGCAGCACTGCAAGAATGTTTGTGGAGTTGTACTGCACCAACACATTGTAAATATGCCCCAATTTCCCATCAGAATCCCTTCTGCCTGGTGCTTATTTTTCACCCAAGACCACATCACATGTAGACGGTTTTACCCCAATGGCCTATTTTGTGTCATCCTTTCCCAGCTGCAACACAGGTTTAACACTGTCTGAAACAGCAGTACATGTTAACTGTTTGGTTTACCTGTGAAGATACATATTTATTCAATCATACTTGCTATCAAGGGGCATTATTGCAATGCTTTCGGACAGGGCACCGCAGCAAACCTTCTTGCTGTGCTGGCCTGCTTGAATACAAAAGGGCAGGAATGTGCAGTATCTACAAGATACTGCACATTCCTGTCCTCTTCCCCTGCGCTGGGACACAAATTGCTTCCATGCACCCAGGCAGGCACCCCTGCACCATGGTACAAGGATGCCTGTACTGGGGCATATCAGCCCACTGCGCAGTAGTGCAAGGGAGAGGGCAGGATTGCACTGTTTCTTGCAGATACAGCACATTGCTGTCCTTTTGTTTTGACACAGGCCAGCATAGCAAGATTGCTTGCATCACTGTCCTGCATCAAAAAGTTGAGATTATGGCCCTTTACATTTATGTTGTAATGACACACAAGAAAGTCAGCACCAAATATCTGTACTTACCAAGTTCTCCAGCAACTTCTATGGTGAGGTAGTGCAGCAGGTCATGTTCACGGCGCACCACTTTGGCCCAGCGATGCTTACGTTGATGTAATGACTGCATACTCTGGAATATCTCCTGCATTTGTTTGTGGACCATGTTCAACCGGGTCTTCCACTCCTGTGTGGGGTATCCCTGAATGACCCTGCCACTACTTGGCAACATATTGAGGAGGTAAAGGGTGATTAGCCACAGGAAACCTACAAACTCCTGCACATCCATGTTCCTGGCCCTTCCTTTGCCAGTCATTGCCCTCCCTGACACTATTCTCTAACATAAAATAACTACTAACCCCAACAAATCCCGCAACCCCCACTAAATACAACTAAACCCCAGTTGACAGTCACCCAACAATCCAAAAGACAAAACTATCAGGCACACATGTACAGTATGTAAAATGACACTACACGGAAAGTACAGGGAGAACACACACTATGACAAGTTTGACAAAACACCCACACACTCTCATGACCAGTATCAATACAACCTCCACCAAGCACAGAGAGAAAGACTGTGAGGCAAAGTGACAGTAGCTCCTCACTTCCTTGTTTGCAGCATGCCTGAGCCATTGCATCATTTCCTGGGTGGATGTGTCAAATTTTTAGCTGATGTATCGTTTTTTTAGACGCATCCAATGGATACATAGCGAATGCATGATTTTTGCCACAGCCTGACAAAAAAACATGCTGCAAAAAAGATGCATCCGCGGGGATGCGTGAAATATGCTTCATGTACCTGCTGGAAAAATAACGCATTTAACAGATGCATGTTTATTTTTCACGCAATGGTTCCAATGCATGTAAATGCTGAATTGTGTGTTGAAATGCATGTGAAGTAGTGCATAGATTTGTTTTTGTACCAAAGTATAGAGGAAATGCATGTTCTGCATGGATGTGTGACTTGTGTATGTTGGGTGGCATATTTGCAAAATGTAATTTTGCAGGACAATGCCTGAAACTCTTCCTGGGCCATTCTATGCCACCGGGAAAGGCCAGAGCTGTGCCATCTCTGGAAATAAGATGCATGTCTGGCCTCGCCACCTGCGCTGGGGCACAAATTGCTGGCTAGAACCAACACAGGCACCCTTGCACAATGTTGCAAGGGTGCCTACATTGTGGGGATGTTTGAATTTGTGCAAAAAGGGAGATCTTCACGCACAAGAGGTGTTGACTTCTTAGAAGCAAATGTTGTACAAATGAAGACGTTTCGTCGCATTGTGTCACTCACACACTACCCCTGAGGTAGTGTAGGAATATGACACATTCCCAGACTGATGGATCTGCAAATACATCAGATTTCTTCTGCTTCCATGGGTGTTGCGTGAGTACACCCAAGGCAACACCCACAGAACATCCCTTTCACACAGTGCTTTACGTGCAAGGGGTCCATATTTCAATGGCCATGAAAAGCCATGCTGGGTGGCTTTTCATGGCCTATTAAACATAGAATGCTGCCCACTGTGTCACTGGAGCATCACAACAAATGACGCTCCAGTGATCATACATGAGGTCCTTATCCCCTGATGTGTGTGCTATGACATGACTGATGGCCCATGTGTGTTGCATGTGAACACTCACAGTGTACATATTACACCTCGCTTGCACACAGAGATGTTGAGTATATATCCTGGCTGCCATGCATGGCTGTGCACCTTTACATCATGCAATGTGTGCATAACTGGTTTGAGATGTCTTCACCTGTATGTCGGGGAGATTTGCTTTGCATGTGTGAACTGAAGCATGGTACATATATGTGTAAAAGCCCTCATCCTGCAGTCCCTATCTCTGCTGGCAGACATATATCTGTGCATTGTGTCCCCCATAGCTTTTCCTTCTCTGCCTGGTGAGTCGTTAGGCATGCACAAATATACTTTGAGGCATACCTTCAATTCTCCATGTTTGGTCATATGTTGCTGACCATGAGGATTTTGCAGACTACTGGTGGAGAGTACAGCATTCTTCCTCCGGGAAAATCAAGGTACAGGAAACAGCCTTTCAGGATGCCAAATGTCCTCTCAACAATGGAGCGGGTCCTGCTGAGGGCATTGTTGTAGTTGTCCTGTGCTGGAGTCTGGGGATGTGCATAAGAGATCATGTAACATGCCTGCAGCCTGTATCCTTGGTCAGCTGTGACAGGAGGGGTACAAATGGTTTATGTCCATGTTAAGTGTGCTATGCAAACAATCATTCATATACTACTTTAATTCATGATGGACTCATCAACTTCTCACACAGTAATGGAGGTCTTGTTACATTGTTTGTCATACAATCACTTTTACACTTCATAGGACTGATACTGTACAACATGTACATTTATTTTGGTATTAGTGTTACTTTTACCATATTTTTCAATTGTGTGTGCCAATGGCATGCCGATGGCAACTCTGCATTCTCATGTGTGTCAATTTGGCAATGGAGCATACACTTCTCTCACGCTTCAAATTGGTTCTTCTTGTTAAGTTAGTTATATCATGGACTCATGCATGTAGATAGGAGGGGCTTTTGACAATTGCTGATGATGTTGTTCCATACCTAATAAAAAATGTGGATGTGACAGTAGTACTCACTGTTATACATTGGCTACTGCGAAGGTTCCTTTCTAAGTGCATGTCGTCATGTTACATGATTGTCTACACAGGGCAGTGCACTGTATCAACTGTGTTGGCAGTACAACATATGTAGCATTGTTTTGAAATTTAGCCCTATACAGAAATATATGTGTGACTCAGAAGACTACCCAGCCTCACTTCTTTAGTACAGTGTTGCCAATTGTACTGTACAAGATGCATTGCTCTGTGTTTGACAACGTAAGTTGCTGAGACTATACATCAATGCCCCTAGACAGGCAATGTGTAGACATTGCCCATGCATGGCTACCTGGAGTATGGACTGAACTTTGTATAAAAGGGACTACTTTGCTGCACATTGTGAGGCCTAGTTTGACATTTGGATTTGACTCACAATATTCAACAGACACCGGATGGCAGATGGGATTGTCGCATAGGCTCTCATTATCCTAATGAGACTAGTGGATTTGGGCGGCATAATCATCTGTACTGTGGGGGTCTGAGTCTGAACCCACACCAGGTGACACCTGTCAGCCTAATACGGGTTTTGTTCCGGCTAACTAGCAGTGCCTCATCTCCACCCGAGAGCAGGGAATGATTGGGCAACCGAGCGCATGACACAAATGACTCCTTAGGGAAATCGTGGTCACTCAGATCTTATCAGTTTCTCTCAGTTATGTTAGTCTCACATATGCAAGGACAATCAGAGGCAGACTATAGTTCAATAAGGTTTTATTGAAGCAACCGCATTTTAGATAGTAAAGCATATATTGCAATAACTAGGACGATGAAGCATGACAGGATTACAATTGTGACAAGGAGAGTAAAACACAAAAATAACGCTACCATGTTGTCACCACGGTTTTTTAGAATAGTTCCTACCTAGACTATGTTAGAGAACAGCATGTTAAGCTCTAATTCTGCCCTTCAGGCTCCCCCGGGAAGACATCATCCCTCATACCTGAGCAAGAGGCCTGTAGTCTGAATAAGCAACTACAGCGAAGCAATCAGCATGCAGTCGTGGTCATCTGGCTGGAATCTCCCTCCAATGTACCGGGGTCAAAGTAGTGTTTTTATAATAAAACAGATGATGTTCCAAGAAAGGAACCCCCATGTAAGGGGGTGAATGTTTCTGTGAACATTAGAGACAAAGCGTACCAATTGTGCCTGCAACCTATCTTACTGCAGCCTTGAAAAAAGCACAGAGTGAAAGAAACGTCTTGTTTAAGAACGCAGTGCTGGCCTAGGCAAAGAACAGCTAGATAGAGAAAATAAAACAAGACCACGAATGTGGCTACTGGTAAAATAATAAAAACAAAGCTGAGTACAATTTATCTAGGTTAAAGTGCACAACCGCGGGCCTAGTTTGCTAAAACAACATGAGTAAAACTATAGCTAAAATGGCTACACGACAGGACAATATGGTAAGGGAGCTACTTTACCAGGGTGCACATGGTCTATGCATGCTAGGTTTGTTAAACATCATAATCTTTCAAAGGACTAGGATACTTGACATGACTCATGGCAATGGAATGTATTTATGGACACACATTTGGCAACAAATGGAGGTGTTTCCTTGCACACAGTATTGTTACACAGCATTTTATATGTGGTTGCATTGGTGAGGCTAGTTCTGATCTTTGGAACCAAACTCAGGCCCTCATTTCCAGCTTTTTTCCATATATAGGGAGTCACTTACCTGCACTGCACTGCATTAAATGACATATTCATGTATGTGACATGTGAATGCCACACAGCACATCTGTGTGTCTTCTGAATTCACAATATCACAGATAGGTGAATAGTGTGTATAAATGTCCTCTTGCATCACAGTGCAGGTGTGTCTGAATTTGGCACTCACTTCTAATGATGCCATTGATGTCTTTCCTGCATATGGATTAAGAATGTAGGATATTGACAATTAGAATATGTGCTGCATAATGCAGCACACCTAAGAATAGTAACTTTGGATAACAAAGAAGATATGTTGTCTTTGTTTTACCTCACGTGGTGTGACATATCTATGTTTTTATTGTGTAGGTCACCATGTTCTTCCTCATTTGAAGACAAGATCATTGCATTAGGTGTTGGTTAGTTGACCTCAACATGAGACCCATGTAACACATCCTTGCTGCAGAGTGGGGTGGTGCGACACTTTGCAGTACCTTTCATTTGCAGTGGTGTATGAAAACTTGTGTTAATTCCCGATGCAACATACAAGTAGTGTACCACCCACACAGGCCCAGCTTCTGTGCTGGTGGCACCTGAGACACTGCAAAACTTTGCAGTACCTTTCATTTGCAGTGGTGTATGAAAACTTTTGTTAATTCCCCCTGCAACATACAAGTAGTGTACCGCCCACACAAGCCCAGGTTCTGTGCTGGTGGCACCTGCAGCAGCAGTATACTTTTAGAGCTACACCATTACCTCCTTCTCCACAGATTCTCTCAGTACAACTCTCCAACAGTGATCTCAGCTCTCCATTGCTCCTCTTGGACTTACATTTATATTCCTTTTTTGTAGCACTACTACTAGTTTACTGACATTTTTGTGATATGCATGGTACATGTTCTTTACAGCAAGCCTTTTAACCTAATGCCCTACTTTGTGACACATGTACACTGCAAGTATAGTGAATTCCAAGTTCTCATCAGCAGTGACATTTCTCAGCAGGGAGAGCTTGACATTTTTATTTTGCCTGAAAACCGCTGCATGCACAAGCCAAATCAGTAACTCAGAACACATACACCCAAATTTACAAGTGGCCTGCGCTGCCAATGCATCACTTTTTTGACACATTAGTGGTGCAGGCTGCTAAGCCATATCTACAATGCCATGCAAAGTCACTTTGCATGGCTTTACATGGCCTTGTAGATATGAAGTAAGGCAATGCAGCGCAAGTCACTGCGTTGCCTTACTGTGCATCTTGGAGGCATTTCCCTGGGTGTTGCATCGGTTCCCATGCAACACCCAAGAATTGTGAAGCATTCCCAGATTTACAAGGTTTTGTAAACCTGGGAATGCATCAAAACCCTAACCTACCCCAGGGGTGGTGTAGAAGTGATGCAACTGGGAGAAACATCTTTATTTCTCCCTGTTTTCCCCTTTCCATGTTTGCTGCATTTTGCAACACATATAGAAAGAGGAAAATTCCTCTTGGGACTGTTTTTGTGCAAGAAGGTGCCCCGTCCTGCACAAGCACAATCATCCCCTCAAAACAGGCACCTTGCACCATGGTGCAAGGGTGCCTGCATTGGCACACGGCAGCAATTTGTGCACCAGCACAGGGGAAAAGGACAGGAATGTACCGAAACTCATTGATACAGCGCATTTCTGCCCTTTTGTTCTGATGCAGAGCAATGCAGCAAAAAGGCTTGCAGCATGCCCCTGTGCCAAAACTTTGCAAATCTGGCCCATAATTATTTTTTTTTTTTAACGCAGCACCTACATCTATGTGAATGCATTGGTCATGCAAGCCCCACACCCACACTTACACTGAGTCAGGTACTTTTAGGCCAGGGGCCCATTCACAGTGTCCTAGATGCTCCCTGGATCTTGCCCCTCCCAGGGCCTGTGTGGACTATTGTTAAACCACTATGCCTTTGGTCATATCTATGGGGCCGTAAGAAGGCACACAGGATGACTTACTTTGGACTTATAAAACTCAGTGGAATACTGGGAATGCTGTGTATCAGCAGACGGTAATGGAAATGGACACCCACGCACAACTGACTTATTTTACATGAGGGCCACAGTAATTTTAATTTGAGTTACAAGGTTGTTTTGCAAATGCACCATGTGCCAAATTACAGGAATGAGGAGCACACCTGCTACTTATGCATTGCCTCATTCATCCAACACATATATGTCTCTGTTCAGCTAAGTGATTTTCTGTTATGAGTTAGGTTCTGTGCTTGTGATGTACTGATCAACCAGTAGACCATTTCTATATGTCCTATTCTTAATGCGATCATTGAGGATGGAGTTCCTGAAGATATAGGCATCATGTGCGCTACAAAGGGTGCTTTGCCAGCACGTTGATAAACATCTCCAGATGGTCCGCAATTGCCTGCACATTGATTGAATATGTGTGCTTCTGATTGCGGTAAAGGTAGGCTGTTGCAGCAGGAGGCATCATTTGAACATGTACAGTCCATTGCCCCCAACACATGTGGAAAAGGAGCAACGGCATAGAAGCCCTGCTTGTTTTCCTTTTTTTTCTGGTGTGTGTTGGGGAACTTGAGGTACTGGGGTGTGAGGCATATTATGGTATCCAGGACTGAGGGGAGGAAAGCAGAAAAGGATGCCTGCCAGGTCCTTCCTCTCTGGCTGTGGTGTTTTGAAAGGACCCAGATGTCAACATGTGCAATACAGCCATCAGCTTAGAATGCAGAGGGATTTTGATGCACCTCTGAAATGTTTTTTGCAGCCTTGGTACTATGTAATGCAGGAGCCGGACAATAGACTCCCTCTTGAGTCTATAATATTTGATGAGCTCCTCCTCCCTAAGGTCAATGAGGCCAATCCTTTGCTGGTAGATGGTCCTTTCTCATGCGCTGCCTCTGTGGTGTTGAAGGTGATACTGCAAGTCTTTGCCTTGTGCTCCCAGCTGTAGTAGTACTAGCTCACTGGTGTGATTGAGCTTGCAAGAGTGATTTTGTGCATGCTCCACTTATATACTGATACCAATACGTCATGTTTACGCCTAGGTTTCTAATGCACAGGAATTTCAGCACATTTTATAGTCTGTGATGATTTCCTTGTGATGCGTCATTTTCCCAAAATCTTGTAAAGATGGATGCATCAATTCTGCATTGGGTTTTGAGTGGGAACACCTACCTTGCATCTTAGTTACTTAACTTAATTCAACCGGGTGTCACGCAGGATTAATATGACACACCAGGTAGAAAAGTGACACATTCAAGTGAATGCGTCACTTTGTAAATATGGAGCAGGTACTGCTGCGCCACTGCATCAAAAAAAATGATGCAGCAACAGCCCAAGGTCCTTGTGTATCTGGCCCTCAATTTGTTGCTGATAATTCATTTGCTGTAGCTGGCTATGCCACTTCTTACATAACAAAGGCAGAAAAGACAGAAATGAAAGAGATGTGGGAAGCGATTTCAGCAAAGAAGATTCTCATTAACAAATTGCACGCTTTTAGCTTGACAATGCTTTCTCACAGAGAAATCAGTTCTTATGAATGTGCAGATAGGTTGAGCTTAGCAAGTTTGTTTCGCCAAGTGTAGAGGAATTGTTTGGGTAAGTCTAGGCCTTGCCAATAGTTGTAATAGAGTACTAAAGTCTTTCCCAGAAATAGAGTGTTTTGCAGAAGTTGATCCTGAGAGTAGAGACATTTTGAAGACTAACATGCTGGATACAAACTACCCAATAGGAGTCACCATCTTGAAAATATGGGCTTGTATGAGGTAGTCCATCATTACACATATAGAAATAATGACACAGAAAACGTTGAAGAAGGAAGATTTGGAGTTACTTAATGTGATGGTTGGCTGGTAAGACACAACAAAAGAAACCTAATTAATCACAGAAAGCTAAGTTGTCAAACTCTAGACAGAAAATCATTTTTCTATTTGGCACTTCTACAACTATTCAAACCATGGAGAAATGAATCAGAACTAATTGGACTCTACAACTGTTATGAAGACTCATTCAGTGCTGTAAAATATACCATTGAGTGCTCCGTGTTGCCAACATACTTCCAGATGTTAAAAGATGAGATTGAACAAGAAGAAACTATTGCAGCTGAAATAGCTAGAGAGAGTTCAGAGAGCATTCAAAGTTCTCCACCAGCAAGTCAAGATCCTCTTAGAAATCCAGTTATTCAAAATAAAGCAGCTATAGCCACGAACGAAGTACAGACTGCAAATACTGCATGCAAGAGATGAAACTGTGCATTTAGAGTTGTGACTGCTTAACATATAAACCAATATTACTGTATATTAGTGGACAAGCTGGCACTGGAAAAAGTTTCTTATTTGAAGTTATCACTAGTTACTTACAAAAAACTACTGATACATGAAGTTTGAGAGTTTTGAAAAACAGAACTCTTCTTAACATTGAAGAAGTAAGCATGATATCAAGCACAATGCTTGCTTTTGTACACTTAAGGATGCAGCAGGTTTGAATAACTAACTACAATGTATTATTTGAAGGAAAACATCTAATTGTCTTTGGTGACCTTCTCCAACTTACTGCTGCAAAAAGACAATCAACTTTCAAAACTCTTCTGCATATGAAACAAGGAATTGCCTAGGAAGTATTAGCAATGTGAACATCTGGCTAAACTTTGAGTACAACAAATGAAATAAAAATCTGTGTCAAGCATCAGATATTGAATATGCACACATACTAAAAGACATTAGAGTAAGAGTTCTTACAAAAGAGGGGAAATATGTTTTACAAAGTCTCCTAATCAAGACTCTTTTCTCATCTACAGTAACTGCACCAGAACTAATGTTCAATTTCATCAAAGAACAAAAGACCATAGTTTCTTTGCTATCAGCCCTTCAAGAGTGCTCAAACATTCATGACAAGTTACTTCAACTGGAGTAACAATACATTTTAAAACTAACAGTTACTGATACAATGAAACATAGAGGAGTTACAATAGTACTTTCAAATAAACTACAAAGAAAATTAGATTCTCTGAACAAATCTGTATAAAAAACAGCTGGACTAGAAAAGCATTTCCGAGTCCGTAAGAATTGTTGAGTTATTTTGCAGTGCAACTTAAACGCTAAGGAAGGACTAGTAAATGCTGCAATGGGAAAAGTTGTTGATTTTATTACCTTTCCAAATAGAGATAAGGTATACTACTTGGCTAAAAGATTTGATCAGTTAGATGATGTTAAAAAGATTGGCTGTAGTGTTGTACGGTTTTTACTTGCAAAAGACTTATGCATTCGAAGACAACAGTTCTCTCTGTCATTAGCATATGCAGTAACAATCAATAAATCACAAGGTCTAGGTTTAAATTCAGCTTTAGTTAATATTGGAAGGTCTGTTTTCAAAGCAGGAATGTCATATATAATACTGTCATGGGTTAGAAGTTTGTCTGGTTTGTTTTTCATTGACTTTGAGAAGAGTAAGGTTAGTGCTGATGTAAACTGTGTACGAATATATTTGTCTAGGAAGTCTTTACACTCCTCATTTAGGGCAGTCACCTGTTTATGACAAACCTGTACTGTACCCAAAGTGGAAGATTACACAAACAGGCCACAAATGCTGAAGAAAAGAAACGACAGAAGGAGAACACAGACAGTGCTAAGAAAAGAAAACTGGAAAATAACAGTGAAATTCTTGGATACCAATTAGAAAACAGTCCAGGACTCATCTGCCTCTGCTGATGTCGTTCTCAATGTACTGTTTAATTTTCCCCACATAGTAAACCAAATTGAACAAAACATAGCTAAGAAAATGTGTTCTGCTCTACATACTTTGATGCAATGTTTAATAAACAACAGAACTGTAACACATTCTTCTTCAGGGATCCGGTATATTCTAGACATATGTACTGGATCTATAGTATTTACTTTAAATTCTCACCAAGATGCCCATAAATCCATTATGGTGATTCTTGGAATTTTAGAAGAACAAGGACTAAATATTGATGATCTTTTTGGACTCAGTTGCAAATGGACCAATGAGTGTGAAAAGTGCTCTTATACCTCCACTAGTGACATCGACTTTGAACGATTTCTGTACTTAACGTTACCAGATTGTAAAAGTGAGGCTTTTGAGAAGTTGTATAGAAATGCTTACCAAAATATGAGCTGTCGAAACTGTAAATCAGACCTTGCCTCTGCATTATTTCTATAAAGAACAGAGAAATATATTATTGTAATGCTGCAATGATGCAGAGCAGATGGTTCCAAATTAGTAACTGAAATTCAGAAATTCTAAGCAGGTCAAATATCATTATGAGAAATATCTTTTACTACTTTGGCTATCATCTTTCATGAAGGTATGAATTTAACCTCTGGACACCAAACTGTATATTTGAAAAGCAAAACCAGATGGGCAAACTGTAATGACATAAACTTAACACACAAATAGAAACTTCCCTTCAGATTACCGAATTCTTATCTTCTTAATCTCCAACCAAAGTTCTAATATAAAACACTCACTAAACAAGCGGACACAGTGTTTCCTGCACACTGCGTATCTGTTTTATAGCTATTATTTGGCCTATTAAGAGTAATGTCTTTAAAAACAGATGTTCAAATCACAAAAGACGTTTTAATATTCCAGAAACAAAATTATTTTCTTAGCACCTTGAGACCCTCACGGGTGAGTAGTTGCACATTATATAAACTGATTGATTGATTGAAACAAGTCAATATAAAAACTCAATGAAACAGAGACAAAATAAATTCTGAATGTGGATGGATATTGTAATTATAGTAGCCTCAAATTGAAACAATACAACTAATTCTAAACTAAGAAAAAGATCCCCTTTTGTTTCTTCAAGAAAACTCGTAAATGCTATGTAACATAAAATTGTGCTGTATATGTTTATATGAATATGTATTATCAACACTGTACCTATCATTTGGCCTTGCAAGGATGATGATTTCAGTTGCATCTATAAAATTCAATAGCACTTCATAATATTTACAGATATTGTACCAGACATAACAATTGAAGAACAATCTTACAAACAGATTGCTTAGATTATTATAGTCACTACACCTAGGGGTAGTGATTAATGAAATGTAGTGAATGTGAAACATAGTGTCACTTATTTGTAGTGATACACTGTGCAGCTTTCTTTTTTTTTTTTATACTCCAGCTCTTGTTTTCCCACAATTCAAAGAGGATGTTTTATACTTAGCTTATATAAGAACTCCCTCCATCTCTAGTGGGGGAGAACATGGCGGCCGCCGTAGTGGCAAGTCATTAGAGCACGGAGCGTCTGGGGAACCCGGCCAGTTCAACAGAAGGCACAGATGTGTCGGCTCACCTGCTGCCATCTAGTTAAATTTGGAAGTCAGTCTGGCGGGGCCATGTTGTGGTTTCGAGCCGCTCTAGAGCTCTGGAGAAGCCATAGTGCTGTTGCGCACATTCCAACCAGAGGGAGCGGGGGCAGCATCAGCACAAGCAGCGTGGTGTCCAAGGTAGAAGGGGCGGCTGCTCTGGCGGTGAAAGGAGTTTCTGCTGACAAGTATTCGAAATGACAGCAGGAGGTAGGAGCCTAGCGGGCACTAGTCGGAAAAAGAAAAGGGTGGCAAGGGGAAGAAGGTTCCTGGTGCAAGTGCTTTGAGAACCCTTCTTTAACGGTGGACGCTACGAAAGATAAGAGTCGGAATTTGATGGTCCCAGGAGGGAGGGGTGGCAAAAATCCTCTCGTGCTGAGTATAGAAGAGGGTGCTTTGTTACGGCAGGGGAAAAAAAAACTCGACTGCACAACTTTCTGAGTCTAACAAAGCTAGCCAGCAGCTACATAAAACCAAGTTGGGAAAGACAGGAAAATTAAATGAAAGGTCCCCTCCCACTGGGAAGCCGAAAGTAACATCCTCTTTAAGATCCTACTTTAGAGTCCTCCGATTGGTAGGTTACCACTATAATCACAATTTAATGAAGGGAGAAGTGAATAAGGAGGCTTAGCTTCGACCCGAAATGGAGTCTCGGAATGGAATAGTGGAATATAGTGGAGGAAGGTGTAAGTGCGAGCGATTGAAGAATGTGGAAATAAATGTGGAAAACACGGCTTAAAGTATGAGTGGAGAACTTTTGGATTGGCAATTCAAGAGCCCTAAGGCAGTGCTTCTTACAGGGAACAATACAAGGAGGGTGGACGTACAGGAGCCTATGCAGGTCCTGTTGGAGCCCAAAGCTGGGTTTGTACATTCAAGTACCTCCTTAGAGGCAATGATTCTATCACTGTCTGAGGAGATTAAAAAAGGTGTTGTGGTATCTGAAACAAATCAGGGAGATATTAGAGAGGCCTGTAAAATATTGGAACAAAAATTTTATTTGCTGGCTCAGAGAACCCTGGTGCTAGAAGAATAGGTGGGGGTTATGAAAGAAAAATTAAGGAAGAACAACCAGGAAATATGGCTGTTGAAGGTAAATGAGCAAGAAATGTAGGATAAGCTGGAACAACTTAGGAATGGTTCAAGGAAGAACAACTTGATATTCTTTAACGTACCTGAGGGGGCGGGAGGAGATATTTAAAAACATATATGGCTTCCCTTATCAAGAGTACATTTCAGATAGAGGAAGGCAAAGATGCTATTGCAATAGACATTCAGAGGATTCATAGAGACCTTTTTAAGAGAGATCCCAGTAAAAAGAAGTCACTCAAAATTCTGGTAAACTTTCAGACTTACTCCCTGAAGGAGAAGAGTCTGCTAAAGGCCTTAAAGTTAAAATCACTAAAAGGGAAGGATTTTTCTTTTGAGATAAGGTCAGATCTCTCCAGAAGTACTCTGAATAAGCAATGCGAACTTGGGAGATGTTTAGAGGAGTTTAAAAGGTTAGGCATTTTGGCTCAACTTAAATTCCACGCCTTCTTGCTTGTGATGTACAACAATAAATTGTATAATGTGGGAGACCAAAAAGCGGCAGATGAGTTGTTAGAAACTATTAAGGATAGAAATTCAGATGTTTGAGGGATTTGCTTACTTCTTTTTTAGGAGGGGGTATCCCAGAGGTGCTCTAAAATCTAGGAATATCATCTAGCCCATGCGGAGGCAGGGATGGGTTCTCCGAGGGTGGGAGGTGAGGGGGCGACAAGTGGGGTGGGAGAGTGCAGGGAAGGAAACATAAGGGAGAAAAAAAAAATTCTCATGTAGCCTACGCAGGATAGATGGGGTAGTTGCAGGGAGATAAATGGGCAAAAATTATAAAGATCAGGGGGGAAACTGTAGTTTGATTCAGACTATGACATGGAATGTGAACTGGCTGTGCACTAAGGGAAGAAGAAGAAGAATTTTGCAGTATTTGAACAACTCTCAGCTCATATAAAAACTTTGCAGGAAACCCATCTGACTGGAATGGAACGTACGGAATGATTTGTCACAAAAGTGGGTTCGATTTTTTATTTGTACGGACCATAATTTTAAAACTAAGGGGGTTGTTATTGTGATGAAGTATCAGATTAGAGCAGCGTTGCTGGGTAAAACCTCTGACAAATTAGGAAGGTGGATTATAGCTGAGCTCCAAATATACGAACCATATTAATGTAAGGTGGCTTTTATGGTCCAAATTGTGATGACACTGGCCATGAGAATAGTGTTTTCCCGCCTGCTGGACTTTTCAGATCTGGTCATAATGGCTGAGGATTTTAATGTGATTTTGGATAATAAACTGGATAGGTCGTCAAAAGCTGGGTTAACAGCCATGCTAAAATCTCAAGCTTACCTTAAGATGATGATGAAAGAATTTGGATTGTGTGATCTTTGGAGACTGAGAGTAGGGGGACAGCAGGTTTTTTTCATTTCAAAACAAAAAGTATGGTCACGCTTCCTGGATTGATTATTTTTGAAATGGTGTCTCTGGTTGTCAGTCAGTTTGCACTCTGTCCAAGCAGGGACCCTCGCTCTAGTCAGGGCAATGGAGAAACACACTTAGATAACCCCTGCATACCCCCTTGGTAGCTTGGCGCAAGCAGTCAGGCTCATCTCAGAAGCAATGTGAAAAGTATTTGTACCAACACACACAGTAATACAGTGAAAACACTACAAAATGGACACCACACCAGTTTAGAAATGTAGGTAATATTTATCTAAATCAAACAAAGACCAAAACAACAAAAAGCCAACATACATAAGTCAAGATATACATTTTCAAAAGAATAAGAGTCTTACTCCATAGAAAACAATCGAAACGTTGATTTTACACAAAGTACCTGTTTTTCATAAAAAATAAAGCCACACGGGCGAGCGTGGGTCAGAAAAGTCAGCAATGCGTTGATTCCTTACTCGCAAGTGAGGCAGTGCGTCATTTCTTTCTCTGGTCGTGTCAGAGATGCATCGTTTTTCTCCCTCGCAAAAGAGCAATGCGTTGATTTCCGGAAGGGGCACTTCGGATCCGCGCCGATTCACAATGACTGTGAGGCCCAGGATGATGCATGAGATATACAGTCACACAGTGTTAGAAAACCACGCTGCATGGGGTTTGCGTCATTATTGGCATTGTTGCGTCATTTTTCCAGCCGCGTTGCACTCGTTCTCCCAGCCACGATGCAGGTGGAGCATCGATTTTAGCAGCAACGCAGGTGGCTCGTCATTTATCAGACATGTTGCAGATGGTGTGTCAAAACATTCCCAGCAGCTTGTTCTGTGCGTGGATTTCAGCTCTTGTTCTGCCAACTTCACCTTTCAAGGGCCCAGGGACTGGATAGGGCACCTCTTCGCAGGGCAGGAGTCTCAGCAGAGGGTCCAGGTGCTGGCAGAGAAAGTCTTTGATGGCCCTGAGATTTCAAAACAGGAGGCAAGCTCAGTCCAAGCCCTTGGAGATTCTTCACAAGTAGGAATGCACAACAAAGTCCAATCTTTGTCCCCTTTCACAGGCAAAAGCAGCAACTGCAGGATAGCCCAACAAAGAACAGTCACAGGAAGGGGCAGCACTTCTCATCTCTTCAGCTCTTCTGCTTGGCAAAGGTTCCTCATGGCTCCAGAAGTGATCTAAAAGTCTGGGGTTTTGGGTCCAATACGTATACCCCTTTCTGCCTTTGAAGTAGGAAAACTTCAAAGGAAAGTCTCTGTTGTTCACAAGATGCTGCCTTGCTCAGGACAGGCCCCAGACACACACCAAGGAGTTGGAGACTGCATTTTGTGAGTGCAGGCACAGCCCATTCAGGTATAAGTGACCACTTCTCCCTCCACTCTAGCTCAGATGGCTCATCAGGATATGCAGGCTACACCCCAGCTCCCTTTGTGCCACTGTCTAGAGGAGATTCACAAACAGCCCTACTGTCAGTCTGACCCAGACAGGGAATCCACAAACAGGCAGAGTCACAGAATGGTTAAAGCAAGAAATGCCTACTTTCTAAATGTGGCATTTTCAAACTAACAATCTAAAAACCAACTTCATTAAAAGATGTATTTTGAATTGTATGTTCAGAGACCCCAAACTGCTCTTAAAGGGAAACTGCACTTTAAGGATATTTAGAGGCAGCCCCCATGTTAACCTATGAGAGAGATGGGCCTTGCAACTGTGAAAAACGAATTTGGCAGTATTTCACTGTTGAGACATGTACAACACATCAGTACATGTCCCACCTTTAACATATACTGCACCCTGCCCATGGGGCTACCTAGGGCCTACCTTAGGGGTGCCTTACATGTATAAAAAGTGAAGGTTTAGGCCTGGCAAGTGTGTACACTTGACGGTCGAACTGGCAGTTTAAATCTGCACACACAGACACTACAGTGGCAGGACTGAGCCATGTTTAGAAGCCCTAGGCTCCTCTTGTGCACCTTACTAGGGACTTACTGATAAATCAAATGTGCCAATCCTGGAAAAGCCAATTACACATCAATTTTACACAGGAGCACATGCACTTTAGCACTGGTCAGCAGCGGCAAAGTACCCAGAGTACCAAAAACAACAATAACAGAGTCCAGCACACAGTAAAAAAAAGGAAAGCACAAGCAAGAAAGGCAGGGGAGACCATGCCAAGGGAGTCAGGTTGATCAAGCATTGGTGGAGGTTGGTAGACAGGATAGCCTATTCAGCGGCACACTTGTCAGATCATGCGGCTGTGGTATTAACAATGAAACTTTCCTTACAAAATGAGATGAGAAAGTGGACGTTAGATCGCTCTTTGCTGCTGGAAAATGATGTGGTGGCACAACTACGTATAAAGACAGAAGAGTTCTTTAAAATACATTTTGGATCAACCCCCATAAATGTGGTTTGGGACGTGTACAAAGCACTCATAAGAGGTAAAATTATTAGTTTCACCAGCTTCAGAAGCAAGAAATATAGGATGGAAATAAGCAGTTTAGAAGCAGAAATGGTTGAATGCGAGTGGTTAATAAAATATGGAGCTGATCCGGCAAGTTGTAGAGAAGGCTGAGACCACTGAAGATGTTGCTGGAGGAAGTACTGCTAGTTAGATTGGGAAAAAGATGGGAACTAGGTATATTAGCCAACTTCGAATTTGGGGACAGTGCAGGAAAACTGTTAGCATGGAAAGCTAAAACAGAGCAAGTCAGAAATATTGTTAGAGAGATCTGTTGTGCACAAACAGGAGAGAAATGAACAAGCAGCATAGATATAAGGAAATCTTTTCAGAGATTTACATGGAAGATAAGGCAGTAACCGGGAAAGAGGTGAGACACTGGTTGAGTACAGATATCCTACCTAGATTAAAGGCTAAAGAGCAGACCCATTTGAACAAAAGAAATGTGCGGGGAGAAATTAGGTCAGCACTTAAAGTGAGTAAGGAGGGCACAGAAGCAGGTCCGGACGGTATCCTGGTAGAGTTGTATAAAGTATTGGGAGAATCTATATTGCAAATTATGACAGCTCTGTTTGGGAAGATTTTTGAGAAGGGGCTGTCATTACCAGTATCATAGATTGATGCTACAGTTACTTTGATCTTGAAGCCAGGAAAGAGTTAATCGAGGTGTGTGTCATAAAGACCTAGATCGCTCCTGTATAGAGATTAAAACATTTTTGCCAAAGTGCTGACAGATATATTGAATGGGGTGGTGGTAGGACTCCTGCAGCAGGATCAGAAAGAGATATCCAGGGTAGAAACCTTCATGAATTAACATCCAATTTAATATGGGCTATTGATTTGGCAACAACGTATGTTTCCCCTCTTGCAGTTATTACACTGAATGCCATGAAGGCCTTCGACAGAGTTTACTGGGCATATTTAGCCATAATTGAAAAGTATTATGGACTTGGGGAATCTTTTTGCAGGATGATTGGCCAAATTTATCAAGCTCCTTCAGCAAGGTTATTAGTTAATGGGAATTTAACATCCTCCTTTAAAATAACCAGAGGTATGAGGCAAGGCTGTACGCTCTCTCCAATACTCCTTTGGCTGGGAGGATAAGACAGGATCAAAGGATCTCCCCTTTTATCTGTTGCGGATGGGTGAAAAAGGTTTCTTTATATGCAGATGATCTTATACACATCAGACTTACAAACAGCCCTCCCGGCAGTTTTGGACATTGCAGCAGATTTCGGAAAAGTGTCAGTGTATCATGTCATTGCAGGGAAGACAGAGTAATTGTGTGGAACCAGAGGAGAGAGAGTCTGTTAATCAAAAATGAAATGAGATACCTGGGCCTTAAGATTGTACAGGACATTAAGCAGATACCAGTGGTCAATTTAAAAAAAGGTTCTGACAGAATGCAATAATCTGATGCAAGGGTGAGTACATCTGCCCTTGGCGAGATTATGAAGAGTAAGCTTGGTAAAGATTGTGATTCTGCCCAAGGTTAGTTTTTTATTGAATACAATTCCCTTGCAAATGAGCAAGGTATATCTAGGAACATTTCAACACACCATTAATTTCATTTATATGGCCTCATAAACGGGCCAGGGTAGGGGGTGTAAAAGAGGCAGCAAATTATTTCCTGTTTAAGTTTGGTGACTAAAAATATTTAAAAAATAGAACTAAAAGTGCTGCAAGATATGGCAAAAATCTGGTTTAGCATAAGGCAAGTAATAAAGGCAGAATATGTAGCTGTTGGGCTTCTATCTGGGACTCTCCAGCTACTCCAGAGTGTTTTGAAGATATATTGGTTATCCCAATTAGGAAGACAGGTTTTGAATATTGGGGAGATTTATATAGAGAAGGTAGCCTACTCCAGTCGGATGATCTATATGAAGAGACTTCAAGATAAAAGTGTTTGCTGCTGAAAGGGTGGTCACAGAGAAGCCAAGTGAGCCTAGGTCTGAAGACTCAACTGGAGGAGAAGATAATGGGAGACTCCCAACTGCAAAGGAAGCGTCTACTTGGTACTGGGAAGTGTTGGATTTGGTGGATGGGGAGTTCAAGTTGGCAGAAGACCTTTGGAGAAGCTGCTTACCGGGTGTGCAACTACAAGATATGTGACAAGCTTCAATGCATACTTTATTTGTCGTGGTTAAACCTGCCTCCTATAAAAGAAATCTTCTGTTTTCTACCACAGAGCTTACCTGTCCCAACACAAACTGTCAAAAATGAGAAAAGGAGGAGTGACTAAATATGGAAAGTGTGGCTTAGAAAATGCTACAGATACTCACATGTTTATGGAATGCACAGCAATATACTCTTTGTGGGAAGAAGTAGGTAAGATGGTTTTGAATGTTGTGGGGGTTGACATCAAGGCGAGTCTCTCTCTTATGGAGAGGGCTGGAGTATTGAAGAGTGATTTGCAGAAATTGCTTTTCTATGATATACTGTTGGCCAGAAGAGAGATATGTTAGAAATGGGAAGGAGAATTACCTCCTTCATATTTAGATTTGCTGGATGAGCTATGCTACACTTCAAAAATGGATATGGCAAGTGGGATCTCCAAAGCCAAGAAATTTTGGCTCCCTTTGGTCGAATGGAAGGTGAAGCATACAATATAGGACGCTTTCTTGTCCAATGATAACACCCTTTCTGAGCTCTTGTAGCAATTTTGGTGTAGCGGCTCCCCAATTGGGGTATGTTGAGAGACAGGAATGACCCCCCTGGTTAAGATCTGACTCTGAAAACAAGTGGGGGTTAATTAAGCTGGCTCGGAGAAGACCTAGAGCCTGAGGTGAATGAGGATAAAATTGTTTTAAAAAAAACTCTCTCCATCTCTGAACCCATTGGCAGGTTTAGTCCGTCCTGGTGGCAGTGCACTACCATGGGGGGGGGGGAGGAAGCCTATGATGAAGCATGACACTATTAGGTGTGTGAGTGTGACTTCTATTCCCAAAAATGAATACCCCCCAGTGGATAGGAACCTGTAGTCAAACCTTAGTGGTTGCATTTTTAGAAGGAAAACCAGAAATTGCTTTATCTTTTTGTAGCAGTTACATATTGTTGTGTTTTCTTGGATGAATATACAAAGCATCATTGTAGATGAATGACTATAAAAGCAGAGAAGAGTAAAAAAAATCAAAATTATGTATGTTAGAGAGTGAAATTAATTTTTACATACTAAGTGGGTGATTCTGACCCCGGCGGTCCGGGAGCACCGCCAACAGGCTGGCGGTGCTCCGCAGGGCATTCTGACCGCGGCGGCATGGCCGCGGTCAGAACAGGAAAACCGGTGGTGTCCCGCCGGTTTTCCGCTGCCCTGCTGAATCCTGCGCCGCCATGGGGATTCCGACCCCCTCACCGCCATCCTGTTGCTGGCGGTTTCGACCGCCAGGAACAGGATGGCGGTGAGGGGTGTCGTGGGGCCCCTGGGGGCCCCTGCAGTGCCCATGCCAATGGCATGGGCACTGCAGGGGCCCCCGTAAGAGGGCCCCACTTTGAATTTCAGTGTCTGCTTAGCAGACACTGAAATTCGCGACGGGTGCTACTGCACCCGTCGCACCCTTCCCACTCCGCCGGCTCCATTCGGAGCCGGCTTCCTCGTGGGAAAGGGTTTCCCGCTGGGCTGGCGGGCGGCCTTCTGGCGGTCGCCCGCCAGCCCAGCGGGAAACACAGAATAACCGCGGCGGTCTTCTGACCGTGTAGCGGTATTCTGTTGGGGGAACTTTGGCGGGCGGCCTCCGCCGCCCGTCCAAGTTGGAATGACCCCCTAAGTCATGAATATTGTAATATTTGTCTAAGTTTTAAAATAAAATACTAATATTATTTTATGCTCTTTCTCTTTTCTAACAGAGGGTGTGGTTGAATGACGTTTTATGAAAATATTTTTTCTAACATACACATATTGGTTACAGATAGGTATAGACACTGTTTTTAACTATACAGTCCTTATGCTATACATTTCTCTAAGTTTCCTATTTAAATGATCTTCTGCACACACCACTCATACACTCACATACTTACACATGCACTCTTCCAGTGAGTCACTCACCCATATTTTAAAAGATGCATTCACTCAGAGATACACACACTCTTCCACTCATAGACTCAGCTATACATGCAGTTATGCACTAAGTTATTCATCCACATTTGTACTAAATCACTCACCCTTACAACACTGACATACTCATTCAGTCACTCATACATATATTTATGCACTCACTCAGTCACTTATACACTCAGTGATATATCCATTCACTCACTGAATGTAAGCATTAGTGCACCCACTCATTTATTTGTGCGTACACTTGTAGATTTCCTTAGTCGCCTATCCGTGCACACATACACTGAGTCAATCAGCCACACAAATTCATACACTCACTAACTTACCCATATATTCTCTCAGGCACTTGCTTACTCACTCATATCAGCACTCATGTACTCACTGAAATGGCCATACACACACTCATACACTCAGGCACTCATTCATGCCTGCAGTCATACACTCACTGACTCACCAATATATGCATTCATGCACTCAGTCACCCATACACATACTCATAAAAGGACTCATGCAGTCATACAATCACCCATACATACACTCATACACTCAGAATGTCACTCATACATACACTCATATTCTCACTTATTCAGCAATACATATACTTATGAAATCAGTCACTCACCCATATATGCACTCATGCACTCACTAAAGCTACCATATACAATTCATGCACCCTGTCACTCATCCATACATGCACCCATACACCCATTACGTCACCCATGCAACATTTGTAGTCTTTGTCACTCACACATAGACCAGCCATAGATCCATTCACTCAAACATACAAACACTTCTACAGTCACTGGTCACCCATACATTACTCACGCAGTCATTCACTCACCCATACATGCAATTATGCACTCACTCAATGCCACATACACCATTCACGCACACTCACTCATCCGTAATTGAACTCATACACACAGTCCGTTACTCATGCACTATTCGTGCAATTGCTCACTCACTTTTACACCACTCACAGATTTGTTCAGTCACCCATGCAGCACAGTCCTTTTTCACTGACCCATACAGCACTAATACACTCACTCACCCTTATACACACTCATGCACTCACTCAAGCTACCAGGCACAACTCATGCACTCTCTCACTCCTCCATACATGCACTCATACACACAGCAAGTCAGACATGCAACATTTATACTTTAAGTCACTGACACATACGTCACCCACAAATTCATTCACTCACCTGCACAGCCCTTCTACACTTACTTGTACATCACTCATGCACTCATTCCCTCATCAATAGATGCACTTGTGCATTTACTCAGTGCACTATGCACCACTCATGCACTCACTCACTCATCCATACAGCACTCATACACTCATCCATTGACCCATATTTACACTCATACACTCACTCATGCTACCATACACAACTTGTGCACACCCTCACTCAGTTATTCATGCAGTCATACACACAATAAACATGGAACATTTGTAGTCTCTGTCATTCATTCAAACACCAGCCATACATTTATTCACTTACCTGTGCACTACTGCTGCAGTCATTCAGTCATCCATACAGCACTCACACACCCATTCAATCACCCATACATGCACTTATACACTCACTCACTGCACCATGCACCACTCACAAAGTTACTCACTCATGCATACATTCACTCACACACACATTGTTACCCATGCATCTTTCGTGCAATTACTCACTCACATATACATCACTCAAAGATTCATTGACTCACCCACTCAGAACTTATACCCTGACTCACTCACGTCATGCACTCACTGACCTATATAAGCACTCATGCACTCACTCTACCGTCCATATACGCACTCATGCACTCACTAAAACTACCATGCACAACTCTTGCACTCCATCACTCCTACATACATGCACATATACACACAGTGTCACCGATGCAACATTCATACTCTAAATCACTCATGCACACACTGCCCACACATTCATTCAGTCACCCATACAACACATCTACACCTACTCACTTAAACACCCCTCATGCACTCATTCACTCACCCGTACATGCACTTGTTCACTCAGTGCACTATGCACCACTCATGCACTCACTCACTCATCCATACAACACTCATACACTCAGCCACTGACCCATACTCACACTCATGCACTCACTCATGCTACCATACACAACTCATGCACTACCTCTCTCATTCATACATGCACTCATACACACAGTAAATCACCCATGGAACATTTGTAGTCTCAGTCACTAATGTATACACCAGCCATACATTAATTCACTTACCCATACACTACAGCTACAATCACTCAGTCATCCATACACCACTCATGCACTCATTCACTCACCCATACATGCATTTATACCCTCACTCAATGATCCATGCACCACTCATGCACTCACTCACTCATCCATACATTTACTCAGAAACACACTCATGGATCACTTGTGAAACTACTCACTCGCTTATGCACCACTCACAGATCAATTCACTCACTTACACAACACTCATGCCCTCACATACTCACACATACAACAGTCATGCACTAACTCACAGTCATATCTACACTCACTCACCAATATACACTCTGCTTTGAATGTTATTCATGTTCATTATGTTTATTAAACATATGCTTTAGTAATTTTATATAATAATTAGGATTATAGTTGTAGTCTGTTTTTTATAATATATATTAATGTCAAAAGTGGTAAATCTTTTTAATAAATTTTCATTTATATTCTTAATTTTTTATGTTGTGATCTTAAATGTGATTATTTTATATGCATTATTACATGTTACAATATTACAAATGTTTTTAATATATTTTGTAAAATATGGTATATGTTTGTTTTATCTAAATGTGGTTGGCTTTTTTAATTGCAGGAAAAGGAACAGTAAATCTGACCCTTGCAGAGCCAAACACTTTCTCTACTGTTCCTTACTCAGGAATGGGAATAGTAAATTTGACCACTTGGAAGCCCAACACTTTCCCTACTCTTGCTTAGATTAGAGGAGCAATAGTAAATCCAACCTCTCTAGAGTCAAGTACTCAGATTGAAGTTGTATTAGTAAATTTGACCACTTCAAGGTCCAGCACTTTCCCTACTCATGTTTATGTTAAACTGGGAATAATACATTTTGCTTGCTTACTTTCTGACTTTTATGCCAAGTGACATATGGGGCAGCAACAAAGGACCTCCACTTCTGTCTGTCTTGGGCAGGTATTTGAACGGTGCCCCAGTTGTGGTTCAGGGTTTTCATTTCTATTTCCACAGTTTGCTTCCAGATGTTCTTTGGCATGCCCCTCTTCAGTTTGCCTTCTAGGTTCCAGTGTAGAGCTGTTCTTGTAATGGAGTCTTGCTCTCTTCTTAGGGTGTGTCCTATCCATCTCTATTTTATCTGAAAATGATTGTGTCCGTGCTGTCTTGCTTGCATCTGCTAAGTAGTTCTAAGTTGGAAATGGTTTATGAGAAGAAATGTGCAAACGTCTTTTCATGTTACTGGACTGGAAGACTGATAATTTGGTGATGTCACTTTTTGTCATCCACAAGCATTCTGATCTTTCCAAGAGTGTGGACTGAACATAGCTCTGGTGGGGCAATGGGAAATCTGACCCCTCTGAAGTCCAACACTTCCTATTTTGTTGCTCCAGTTGGAGTGGGAAAAGTTCATCTGACCGCTCCAAAGTCCAACACTTCCCCTACTGTTGGTTAGATTAGAATGGGAATAGTTAATTTGACTTTTCCTAAGTCCAACACTTTTGCTATTGTTGCTAAGGTTATAGTGTGAATACTAAATTTGACCAAAGTCAAACACTTTCCCTACAGTTGCTTACATTGAGGCATAAATTAGAAATCTGAATCCTTCAAAGTCCAATACTTTCCATACTGTTGCTTACGTGGGAGTGTGAATAATAAATCTGACCTCTCCAATGTACAACACTTTTCCTACTATTGCTCAGGTTGAAGTGGGACTACTAAATATGACCTCTGCAAAGTCCAACAACTTTCCCAACAGTCAGTTTCTCTGTTTGGAGTGGGAATAATGAGTTTATTCCCTAAATATTTTTATTGGATTTTTTATTCATTTTATTTTTGACATACATTTTTATGATATATCTTTAAAAGTTATTCAGTTCAGTTTTATATATGTTAAGTAATATTATTTTGAATATGGTTTTAATAATTGTATTGCATGTCTTCATAAAGTTGTAATATAGAGTACGTTTTAAGATTATTTGTAATTATTAATGGTCTTATTTAGTTTTTTATTTAGGTTTATTTAATCATTGTATTTGTTAATATACTATGTTTATTTTTTGCACATATACACATACACTTACCTATGTAATGACAATATATTGGTCCACTGCATTTTTGTGACCAGTATTTTTTACTCTGCATAGAATGCATGTAACGACAATATATGTGTTCCCAATATTTTTGGAAATATTTAATATTATATGTGTCCCCAACATTAGAGCTGATGAGCAATTCTTCCTTTCTATTTCTCTTTTTCATTCTTCATTTTAACAAAAGTTATTTAACTCACTGCTGAAAGTTTTATTATTTTTAATGCAAATATTATCGTTATTTTCATACTGTGGATATAAAATGAGCATGCAGCTTGAGTGCTTTCAATAAATATGAATCTGAAGGTAATCATCAATAGATCCACTGGTCATTCATACTATATTACATCTACACTGTATATATGGTTTGACAGCATATTCCGTCAAAAGCTGACTCTTTTTCATTTTTCCCCTGGCTACAATTTGGCGTACAATTTGGGCTCCCTCTGAAGGGCAGCTGCTAGCACTCCAAGCTACAAGTGGAATGAGGTAATAATAATACGAGGTCTGCCAGGAATATGGGTGACCTTTTGTTAAACACAGAGCCTGAGCTTCAGACAAATTTTATTTAATAATCAAAATCTCATCATCTATTGAGCTCTTCATACCAAATTATCGGTATCCCGTAAATTTAGTTTTGACAGCATGACACTGGCAAAAGTCGATGGAAACAAGTTTAAACAACGTGTGGGCAAATTCATTTTTTATATTGCAATAAGTGAATGTGAAACTTCGCAAAATACTTACAGTTTCAGCTAGTTTCTCATCCGATTGCACTGGATTAAGAAAGGTGAAATTGAGACAAAATGCTCTGCAGCACACGAATTACTAATTCCGTTCAATGTGGAATGCGGCGAATGAGGGATTCTTGTGACAGTCAGTGCTTCCAGAGCCAAGAGATTGTAGTTAATTACCTGCATTTGGCTCCACCACATTCTGCTGCAACTGCTTGACTCCTTGATGATCTTCATGAACAAGGCACTAGTTCATATTTTCTTTCAGGCTAATCCTGCGCTGAACAGTTGTGGTGAGTTTCCGTATTGTACTAAATCGATGTCATGAGGTTGCCACAAGATTATGACTCTCCATTTTATTGCTCCTCATGTTTCTTGCTCCCCTTCCACATCTGTTGTGTGGAGTGGAAATGTCCCTGCTCATGCAAGTGAATGATACACAAGTGTATTAGACCCGGTATCTCTAACTGGTTGATTGCATGTTATCGGTATGTCGACGGTACCTCACGGCCTTGCAGCTACATTGATAAGGCTGCGTCATAAATTACTATATTAAACCAGACGAGTGTAGTTTCTTTCACAAGTAGGCAGATCATAGCCGCGTTCACCGATATTAGCTGTCACATCTGGTGATTAGACCTCATTTTAGGCGGGCCACTCATTTCTCAAAACATAGCGCGTGACAGGGATCCACAGCCCTTGTCTTCCACTGTATGAAACCGTGCTCAAGGCCCAACTGCGTAAATGTGCCAGCATCACTTTCTAGACTGTGGTTTGCAGATAGGATGGCGTGGTGCCAAGCAGCAGCCTGGCACTACTGTCTTGGAGGAGGAGGCCGGGGAATAAGGCTGTTGGTGACACGGAACCCGTCAATTGGCCACAGCAAGAAGTTGCCTGACCCTGCTTACTGACCCGTGGTGGCGTGTTGATATTTGGAAGAAACAGCAGTCCGAAATTTGGGTTGGGACCACGCTTGTGCAAGCATTTGCACTCGCGTTGCTTGGTTAGTAAGATTTTGGGGTAGGGAATCTTCAGATTTTTGGAGAATCAGACTAGCATATAATGTTTAAATGCATTACACCAAAAAAGCCAAGATCGTGAGAGGGTCCTAAGGGGCAGTAGAAAGGGAGAGGAATGCGGATTGGTTGGAGTACTAAGAGACACAACACAATATTTTGTGAAATAACCAATATGTTTGAAGACTTTCAAAGAAGATATTGAGAGAATGTGTGTGCGTTTTTGTCTGTCTATGTAAAAACTCCTGCTGAAATCTGACTGACATCTCACAATACCCAACTGAAAGCACCTGTACCCAACTATTTATCAGAAAATACATTTATAATGGGGAAGTAACACCCCAAACACCCTCCTGAAGCTACACCCCTGCTTGCACTCTCAGACTGAGGTAAAAAAGAATGAAAGCATGTGAAGTGTATGTTTTGTTTCATGGCCACTGTCAATGAGATCCTTTTTATGGGCAAGCGCAAAGCGCTCCATTCCATTCTGTAATCTCTCTTTGGGCTAACAACCATGCCCATGTCACCTCAGTCACTTTCATTGGTTCGTGGGCTTGCCTTTTAAAATCCACTTGCTTTCATTTGTGAAAGGCATGCCTGCGTCATGACTTTTACATTGTTTAGCCCACCTACACAGCACCAGTAAACTACTGAAACCATTCGGGGCTCGATATTTTCAGCCTGGTTTCCTGACTACTTTATCTTTTTATTTTCACGCAGCGTGTTCGCGCTGGGGTTTAGATAGCGCGATCGTGCTCGGTTTTTCAGTTTTCAATTTCGCTGCATTTTTATGTTCTGCATGCGTCTGCTTTTGTAGACACAGAGAGATTAGGTGATTTGCTAAAAACACAGGCTGTTGAAGCTGAGAATCGAATTTAGCTCCATAGTCGGCAGCTCTACCACTAAGCCACATTCTCAGTACGTGAAGAGAGCTCGATTAAGCACCATAACCCATGGGAGCGTTCATTGGGATGAGAGCTGGGTGCTACAGGGTGCATGTGCATCAATTTGGTGACGCATATAGAGGTCAGAGCTACAGGAGGACGAGGTGCTCTGCAGCGTAATCTGATATGTGTGGTCAACACTTTACAGGGCCTTTCCGTGCTTTAGACATAGTAGAGGTCTGTCCCGGAAGAGAGGATTATATAAACAATCACTCTAAAGTCTCGGGTGGGCATAATATACTTTATTCCCAGGCAGCTTTTCGAGGAGATGCACACACACCGATTTAAATATAAAGTTGTTGCTTGTTTCCAGAGTTCCGCTGAAATCTCTTTTTTTCCTGATAGGATTGTGGACAAGCACAGGTCAGCGAGGCCTTTGCATGAAAATCAGGGGCCCCCTGTCTGCATGAGGGGGTCTTTATGTTGGAAGGGTCTTTGAGGACAGATGGAGATTGATCCAGATTTTGGTTTGAAAAGATTGCGATTTGCCACAGAAATCAAACATCTCTCTTTGCAGATGGGCATTTAAAATGAATATACAAGTAGGTTCAGGAGAGGTTGCCTCAGGGTAGTGAGGAATTTGGGCCAACTCACCCGTTCATCCTTCAAGTGTTAATACAGTGAATGCCATTTTACTGGGTAATAACTACTGTTCTTTGCGGTGCTTAGAACAAGTGAAATGTGCAAAATGAAACGCTGTCCGTATTATTAACATAATTAGTTATATGCCAGGAAGAAGGTCGCACTACATCTTGTTTGCTTCCCAGTCATCGCTCATCTCTCTTTAGTGCCTCGTAAGGGGATGCGTGCACTGCCAGTAAAGTGCAGTATTCATCTTAGTGCTCTTAAAGTGAAGGCTTTGGTGTACATATTTACTTGCTTTTACAACCAGAAGATTTTTTCCCAATTACTTTTCCAATCGCCATTAGTTTCTTTGTACTGTGCCCTTTATTTTCACATTTATGGAAAGTGGAAAGAAATTCAAAAACGTTCTGCATTCTAAAATGTTTCAAGGAGTACTTGCAAAGGATCTATAAAAGTGCAGGTACCATATGCCAGACTACCCTCCAGTTAAAAGTATTGTACCTGTGCTTAAAGGTGCAGGTACTCCCTCAGAAAGTAAACAAGAGCAGGTACTCCGTACTTGAGTACAATCCCTTGAAAAGCCGTGGTTGCAACAGCTGCAGGAAACTATCAGAGAGCCTTGTACTTCCCCAGACCTTTTGCTTGCACGCGGACAAACCCACTCTTAAAAAGCGTCTGCGTAGCTGCCTGAATTCGCACCGACTTTTATTCTTCAGCATGGCATTAAGCTCTCAAAAAGGAATGCATAGTGCACACTGATAGTTAATTCCAAAACAGAACACCACCACCTAATTAAAGACAATTTCATATTTAATATGAGGCACTTTATAGTTTTGCTAGTAAGTATACTTTAAGTGGCAAGTAAAGTGCAACAACCCACTGTTCTCTCAATTCTTCAGCCCATATAACACTGTTCCTTTTTCTTTCCATCTCTTTTTAAGAAATGTACCTTTTTGCCCAGTCCCCATTCAGTCTAACTTCAGCACCTCGCAAGTGGTGTGAAGCACTATATCAATTGCATTGTAATATGTCTGGCAATTACAATTCCTCGCGGTGTAAACTGATGCAGTGCCGAAGTGCATGCCCTGAAGCCACGGCATAGCCCACCTCCTCTATTTTTACACCCATACGGCAAGCTCCACCCTCTATAAATGTATCACCAGCCATTGCCCACCCACCTCCTTCAACATAACCGGCACTGACAGCCCTTCTCTCACACATATTATGCCGACCATCTTCTGCACACTGTGCATATTTCAATAACTTATTCCCCTCAAGCCACAACCTTTCTTTCTTTCCTATGCCTATTCAACATTTCCGTCCCTCAAACCCACGCACTCCTTCTCTTCTTAGGGCGTCTTCTGCTTACTTATGCGTCTGTGGCCTGCTCTCCCCTTCTTTCTCTCTTTCTCACATACTCTTTCCGCTCCTCTGTCTGGAGTTCACTCACCACTTAGTGCACAAACTGCCTGTCCCTCTCTATCTTCCTTTCTATCTACTCTGTGCAGCTTTCACTCCTATCTATTCACCATGCCACATAATTCCACTACACAAATGCACTACACACCACTAAATTACACCTGACACAATTCCACAACTGACAATTCCAATGAAACCCATATGCATCCACTCCACTCCAAAGCAAATTCACATGGATAAAAGACATTGGGACTGATTGCAACCTTGGCGGAAGGGGTTAATCCGTCCCAAATGTGACGGATATCCTAACCACCGTATTACGAGTTCCATAGGATATAATGGACTCGTAATACGGCGGGCGGGATACCTGTCACAATTGGGACAGATTAACCGCCTCTGCCAAAGTTGTAATGAGGCCCATTGTCATTTACAGTGCCAATAGGGCAAACTCTCACAAATGCGAGACCTATTGCATTGCAAATGCTTGTTTTAAATTTAAGAAGTTTAAACAGGAGCATGTTGAAAGGAAACCTTAATTTTAGACATAGGAAATATGAAATTACTACTTCACTTTAAATGTCTCACATTTAAAAAAAGGCCATATTTTTCTGTTAGATGTCCTTTGTGGGGGAGGTGTGACATAAGCCTACGGCTGAATTTGGACACTAGGGGGCCCAAAAGGCTCAATTGTTTGAGGGCTGGGACTTATTTTTCACCATCAACTTTGTCCCAGAATAACAGAGTGAGAGGTAGAAATGAGGAAAAGAAGGATACGAAAAAAGACAGAAAAACAGTGACAGAGGGAAATGGTAAGAATGGAAAAGAACCTGCAAGGGTAAGATAATGGGGAAGAGGGTGTATGGTGCTGGATAAAAGAGACATGGGGATGGAAATCAAGACTCCACATTCTTGGTATTTGGAAACCCTGATATTCAGCATCTCAAGTGTTGAGCTTCTGAGAATTTTATTTTAAGCCCCATTAATTATTCTTTTATAAATAAAGCACTGCCTATGCCACACTGTAACACTACATTATGGAGTATTACAAAGACAACATCTCACTCACACACATTAGCTACGTTTTCAGTCCTCTTGTGTGTAACTAGGGTTGCCACCTCCTTCAGAAAAAAATACTGAACATTTGTTTACACTTTGGTATTCTGGAGGACTAAGCTACAATTGAAAATAATATGTGTAAATTGTTCAATATTCTTTTGTAACAGCAATTATTCATCTGTTTGCTTAGTTTAGAAATATTTTTAGAATACGTTTTAAATGATTTCTTCATTTGTTTTCTCTTTTAGCGTTATTTCAAAAGGGAAAAATACAAACTTTCCCAAATTTTTCTAAATATTTTTACATTGGTATAAAATTACAGGCCAGGTTCATAAAATAATGATAGGGTGGTAACCCTATGTGTAATATTTCGTTGCTTTCAATCAGTTTATGTGTGACATTTCAGGACAGTTTAGTGACACTTATTGTGAAAGTAACATGGTGAATTTATGGTGCATGGTAGCAACCCAAATCTGTTATGATTGTTATCAGTTTTTCTAAATAGTGGATTAAGGGCCAGTGCAGCGCCACTTTTCTTGCGCCCCTTTTCGCCCCCCAATGCACCATGTGTGTGAGGTATCTATGATTTGGCACACCCTGGTGGTAGTTAGGGAACTAGCATCAACATTTTTTTATGCTAGTTTGGAGCTTTGCAGCATTAGCATAAAAAATGTTGTTGCTAATCCTGCAAACCCCATTAAGGCCAATGGTGTGCCTCTTTTTAATGCCTGCTCTGAGCAGGTGGTAAAAGTGCCAAAAAAAGACGCAAGGAAATCTTTTGGATTTCTTTGTGCCATTGTTTGCCCCCCTCCACAGGGGAATGCCCCCTTTGCATACATTATTATATTATATAATTAAATTAGGCTTAAAGTCAGTGATCCTGCTGGGTGCTGGGGTCCTTCAAGAAAAACACGTGGTTGCATGGCCTTTAGAGGCTGGTGATGATTGTCATTCATCAGAAGCAGCTCTCACTACAAAAATGGTTGGATGCCCCTGTTTAGACAATTGAAAGGAAGGATCACTTGAGTCCTTGGGGCTTGAGCATACTAAGTGGTGGATTCATATTAATTATCTCAGATTCAATCCATCTAAATTTAAAATGTGTCCGGCCAATGATGAGATTACCCACTTGGCCTTAGATTTTTGATCTTCATCAATGTAGGAAATCAGGAATTCAAGTTAACTCAGATTTCTCTCTCTTTCCTTTTATATTACATCTGTCCTAAGGTTGTGTTTTGCTCTTTCTTGCCTTTGTCAAATGTAACTATATTATCGTAGAGAATGCATTTGTGCACTCCCCTCTTTATTTTGGTAACCTGATGTATCTTTGTCTTCTAGTCAAATCTATGGATGGGCTTTAACCTGTACAAAATGTCTCATCCAGAGTGTTTTCAACCTGAGGAAATATGATAAACTCCATTTGTTCCACTGGCTTTCTGTTTAAAAAAATAAAATTTAAAGCAATGGTTTATTGCCTCCCATTTTTCAGAGGACCATACATCCCTATCAATCTATCACATTTATTCTTACAGTGTGGTTAGGCAGTTCCTTTGGTACAGGTTTCCAAAAGTATAGAATTTATGTAGGGATTTTCAATCTGGTACTTCCCTAAGCTGGTCTTTATCCCACTTTACCTAACTGGTTACTGTAGTGCCAAAATGCCTTCTTTGAAGGGTGAATGTTGAACTTTTACTTTTTAACCACTAGGGGTAGGGAAAAGGAAATATAAATGCATGAGTCATTAGCCACACATCAATGAGGAATTCAACCTCGGGTTGCAAATGTAAACAGACCCTTCTCTTATTGCAGGTAGAGACTAACTATTGGCCACATAGCTCTAAGTGCTTTGACGACAACTAGGGACTTTTGAGTAGAGGAAAAACTAAATCACACACGATTGCTTGCTTCTGCTCCCTTGGAGAGCTAGTTCTGGAAACACAAAGATCAACAAATCTATCTTAACTTTTGACATCTAACTCTTTTTGTCCGTGAAGTCTACTTAGTGGTAATGGTAGAAAATCGCCCATATGCACACACTATCCCTGCATCTATATGTATGCTACATAAAGGCCCTGATTATCTCTTGTTTATGTAGCATTCATTCCCTACAGTCATCTGCTAGGAAGTGTGTTTCTCTTTTTCTGTTCTCACATTGAATATGTAACCTATATTTAGCAACAAGTGTTGTGCTACATTTGCTAGAACATGGTTAAGTCACCCTGAATGCTTCAGTATCTACTATTGATCTAGGAATTGAACTTTCAGTTGGTCACAGGAGTAATAGTCTACATGATTTCAGTAAAGTCACCATTTATGATAGCTTCATTCATGCCTCCTTTCTGTCATAATACATTAGAGAAAAGCTGGGTACATCTCATCATCCAACATTCTGCTTTGTGAGCAATAGCCGGAGCAAGTGGTCAAATAATAGCTTTCAGAAATTCGGGTAGTAGTTGATGAAGATAATGCCCCATCTCAAGTAATGATCACAATCCATATCAGGATGAACTACTAGAATCACTAAATTAACCTGAGCATAACCTCTGGTAGCTATGACACAGAACATACAGGCTTGAATTAAATGTAACATTTAAAGTATATACGCAATCAGTAATAAAGGCAAAACACAACACAAGAAAAATCCCAAGCTATCTTAGAAACCCAGAGTTAATTATTACATAAAATGATACCAAAATGACAAAAATCCAATGAGGGCAACTGGTTTTATGAATTTTGAAAATATAAAAAAAATGCCAAAAAGTGTTATGCACCAAACAGCAGTCTAATGGTTTCTGTAGACGAGGACCTAAGATTGATTTGAGGCTGACTGCAATGGAGCACAGCCAGATTTTTTACCTTCGGACTTTGTTTCAGTGGGTGAAGGCAGCATGCTGTGGCCGAGGAGGGCACCACAAGGTCAGATAGCTGTCAGAGAGAGAAAGTCCTGGTGGAGCTGTTGTTTTTTGGCAGGAAAGCAAAGAGTGGCAGAAGTTAGAATTTTCCACCCGAAAAGATCCTCACTTACTGGATTCTTTTGGTGCATTCACCCGTGAAAATGTCCATGTTCACAGTTAGTCATGTTTCTGGAGGTCAATTCTTTCAGCAGGGAAAGGCTGCAGGCTGTACCTTAAGACCACTCCACACAGCTGGATACCTTCTCCACTTGGTCCTGCTGCATTGGATTAGTTGCTGTGCAAAAGTTCAGAACACAGAAACTGAATCTTCAGCCCAACGGCAACTCACCTGGGTTGGATAGTTTTGCCCAGGTGGTTTGCCTCGATATTCATAGGTCTCAGAAACAAAAAGGTTTCTAATGCAAAGGTTTCTCGGGATGTTAGGAGAAGTACACCTTGACACAGCCCCCAGGGTTCAGGGACTGCAGGAACAGCATTTCATCGGCAAGACTCACTCCAGCCAAGGCCAGTGGCAGGGTTCAAGGCAGGTCCAGGTGGAACTGGTGAGCTGGGCAGTTTTAGGAAACACTTCTTGTAGCTTGTGCTCCTGTAGCTTGAACAGGAGGTCAGCCTTATGACCCTTGGAATTCATTTCCTTATCAGGGGTCAAGAGAGAAGTAGGTCCAGCCCCTCATTGCTTTTCTCAGTTCAGCAAGTTCAGACCTCTGGCCACTGTAGTCGGTGGCAAAATGGGAGCTAGCAGAATGGGAGCTGCTGTCTACTAGTGACATTTAACTTACAGTCCTTGTTACATTTTGTACCATATAATAGGAACTAATAGGTAAGTAAATATGCCAATTAGTGGTATACCAACTTCACCATGTTGAAAGGGGAAGCTCAAGCACTTTGCCACTGTGGTATGGTTCCTTTTTTTGGGAATAGGACTGCATAGTTTGGGGTGACAGCGCCACCAATTGTGGGCGACTGAGTCAATCCCACACCATCTGGAAGCTGCTAGCCTGATTCCAGACTAGCCCGCAGTGTCTCACCCAAAGTTAGATAGTAAAGGTGATTTGTGGCAACTGTGGCGCCTCGGGGAAGTCTTGGTGAATAATCATACCCCTTTCTCTCAGTTACACAAAGACTCACACATGCCGAGATGCTAAATAAGTTTCAGTATACTTATTGAAGTAATGGCATCTGATTATAAAAATCATGGGCTGCAATAGTTAGGCAGATGAAACATAATACAGTCATCATTGTTACCATCAGAGTGAATGAAATAAACAACCCCACCATCTTCGTATGATACTAAAGCCTAAAGATACCTCCCTACACCCTAACGTTAAAATCTTGAGAACATAGCATTGGTAACCCATCTGCCTATCTCGTTCTATGGAAAGGATCCTGACCCCATACCTGAAAAGCAGGCAAGGGCCTACATGTTGTATCCTGGCAATCCTCCTGGTTGGCTGAAGAGTCGGAGCCAGAATCAGCAGACATGTCTATGGAATGGTGTACTTCTCAGGACAGCCATGAATGGAATGCCTTTTACCCTCCTTAGGCCTATGTGGTGTTTCTATAACACATCTTACAGTGCTGTAAGAACAGGCCAACCATAATAATTTGTCTAGAAAATGAGGGTTGGCTCCCTAACTCCTGGAGCAGCAATAGTATATAGAATATCATGTACTGAACATGACAGCCATGAGCAGAGCACAGAATTGGGAATCCTCCAAAAACATTGAAAAACGTGAGTGAATGGCTGAAGGTATAACACCAAACACAGTCTGGCAGGTACTGACAGAACCAAAACCTACAGCCTTAAAAAAGTGTTAGATGAATTGAAGATCCGACTCACTAAAGTTGGTAGTTAAAAGGGACTGTGGTGGTCATTATGACCCTCCCTCCCATAGACAGCCAATGTACCACATCAACCGCCAGCGCGGTGTGAACACCGAACACGGCGGTAGCCATCTACAGGCAGGCGGAAGACAAGGATCTGCCCCCCATATTATAACATAGCTCACCGCCACAAGTTCTGGGGCAGTAGCAATGGCACCAAAAGGCTGCTGGAAACAGATCATTTAAAAGGAGACACTCACCTCCAGGGAAAAACAGGAGTCCGCGTCCACCATGGAACCTGAACTGCAAGTATTCCCAATGCTGTACCAGGCCATGGCCATCCTGGAGCATCAACGCTGACGAAGGTGATGAGGGTGAGTACAGCTGCCTAGCACATAAGATTGGGAGGGGGGAGAGTGACATACACATTCACAACACACACCATACACACACCACACATCCAGTAACACATGCACAGGAATAAGCAGCAACAGAACCCTGAAGTAAATAAAAGCAGGACCCATACACAGTTCCAACTACTGTATTCCTTTTGTATGAATATGTAAAATGCAAAAACATGCACAAATGCAGTAATAAAGAAATGCATGACCAAAGGCCAGTCCAAAGTCACTAATTCCCACAGGGCAAGGTCCAAGCCCAAACTTGACTCCTGACAACATCAAGACTCCACTGTTCAGGGACATCATGTTGGAAATAGGCAGGCACCCTAATTGGGTAGGATTGCAACTCATTGTGAGGGGGCTCCTAGCCCACTGGTTCTGGAGGGGGCTCCCTGCCCCCAGTATGATGAGTGGGCTGGGTGCCCTCTGTTTCTGGAATGGGCTGGCTGCCTACTTGTTCAGGAGGGGGCTGGCTGCCCACAGGATGAGATGGGGGCTGGCTGCCCACAGGATGAGGAGGGGGCTGCCTGCCCACAGGATGAGGAGGGGATAGCTGCTCACAGAATAAGGACGGGGCTGGCTGCCCACATGATGAGGATGGGTCTGGCTGCCCATTGGTTCTGGAGGGGACTGGCTGCCCATTGGTTCTGGAGGGAGCTGGATGCCCACTGGTTCTGGAGGGGGCTTGCTGCCCACAGGATGAGGAGGGGGCTGGCTGCCCACAGGTTACTGATGGTGCCCCTTGGCCTCTGGTTCTGGATGCTGCTCCTTGGCCTCTGTTTCCAGATGCTGCTCCATGGCCACTATATTGTGGGCCTCCTGGTCCAGGGATATCTGTGAGGCCTCCTTGTCCAGGGATTCCTGTCGCTCCTCCTTATCCAGGGATTTCTGGGGTTCTTCCTTCTCCAGGGATTTCTGGGGTTCTTCCTTATCCAGGGATTCCTGTGGGGCCACCTTCTCCAGGGATGTCTGAGGCTCTTCCTTGGCCTTGGATGTCTAGGGGGCCTCTTTGGTCTTTGATTTCTTGGGCTCCTCCTTGGCCTTGGATGTCTGGGGGGCCTCCTTGGCCTTTGAGTTCTTGGGCTCCTCCTTGGCCTTTGATTTCTTGTTCTCCTCCTTGGCATTGGATTTCTTGAAGTCCTCCTTGGCCTTTGATTTTTGTGGGGCCTCCTTGAGCATGGATTTTGTTGGGGCCTACTTGGGCATGGGTTTTGGAGGTGGCCCCATGGTCGTGCCAGTCTGTTTGGGAGGGGGCAGCACTTTAGCCCTCTATTTTGGGGGAAATGTCCTTAGGACAGTTTCTCACTCATGTGCTCCTTAGTGGCAGCCAGATATTTTTGAGGTGGAGCTGTGTCAGACTGGGTGCTTGAGGTACTGGGCTGGGGTGGTGTGACCTTCCTCTTATGGGTAGGATGGGGGGGAAGAGGTCAAGGTGGGTAAGGAAAAGCCTCTTAGGAACAATAGGGCAGGATGTGGGAGGAGGTATGGGAGTTGAGGTAGAGGGAGTGGTTGTAGGAGGAGGAAGTGTGCTGGACTTGGGTGCAGGTGCATGGACAGTGTGTATGTGAGGTGGATGTCTGTTGGGGGTCTGAGTGTGAGCGTTTGTGTGTTACTGGAGCGGGCGGCAGACAGGGTAAGGGAGGAAAACATGACGTGTGGATGGATGTTGTAGTGGTGTATGCAAGTGAGGTGGGTGTGTTGCACGCGATGGTGGTAGTGACTGCGCATGTGGTGTGCATGTCGGTGGGTCTGCTGTTGAGGTGACTGTGGGCAAGGCTGTGCAGGTGGCAGGATCTGGGAATGTTGATGGAGTGCCTGCAGGTGTGAGTGAGGATGTGACTGTGAGGGAAGAGGGGGAGACAGGGGAGGCAGTGGATGATGTTGTGCGTGCATCTGGGTGTTGGCTATGTGAGTGCTTGTGGACTGACGTGTGCTGCCTGTGTTTGTCTGTGCGAGTCTTGTGTGCTGTTTTGGGTGCATGCTTGTTACAATGAGTGCACGGTATGGGCTGGGGGTAAGGAGACTGGGACTGGCTAGTGGAGGAGGTAGTGGGGGTAAGGAGACTGGGACTGGCTAGAGGTAGTAGAAGTGAAAGGGCTACGAGGCCCTTTCCCTTGTAGCACGAGCCATGGCAGGTTCCAGACACAGGTCAGAGCAGCACACGCAGTGGAGATGTCGTTCTGTGGAAAGTCAGGAATCAAGTGAAGTGGTAGAAAGAAAATGGCGGTCACGTCCGCGGCAGTGACCACTGTCACCACCAGCATTGATCATCATTGGTTCCCCTACTCCATGAAGGGCCATGTTAGCCAATGAGGAATTGAGTGGCGGTGCGGACCGCCTTCCGCCATGACACCAACGCCAGAGGTGTGAGGTCACTTCCACCTGTCCCTGATTACAGGAAAAGCGGGTGCCATTTTCTAATGCTGGTACACATGTACAGATTAATAAGTGAGTCGTTGTAGTCAAATGTACTCACCTACACAGTTCCCGTTTCGAAAATACAAACATGCTCTGTGTACACTGCTGTAGTGTAGTCATGGTTCCTGTTGAAACTCCTTTTCTACATTCTACACTGCAGAGGAATATGAGGAGGAAAACACTGGTGTACAGACCCCTTGTGGACATGGCTACACTGGAGGACCGGCTCATCATACTCACCTATCATCTGAACAGGGCCACAATCAGAGAGCTCTGTGCACAATTGGAGCCTGATCTTCTACCTGCTATCCGTAGCGCCACAGCAATCCCCCCTCTTGTGCAGGTACTCTCAGTGCTCCATTTACTGACAACAGGCTCCTTCCAGGTGATAGTGGGCTTGGCTGCAGGGATGTCACAGCCAATGTCCTCTATTGTGCTTGCAAGGGTTTTGTCTGCCTTGCTCAAACACATGTGCAGCTACATCGCATTCCCCCAGGTAGATGACTTACCCACTCTGAAGGCTGTATTCTATGCAATGGGACATATACTTCATGGGTTTGGGTCCATCGACGGGACCCATATTACCTTAGCACCCCCCCGGGCCAATAAACAGTTGTACAGGAATCAGAAGAGTCTCCACTCACTCATTATCCAGATGGCGTGCCTGGCTGACCAGTACATCTCCCACGTCACTGCCAAGTATCCAGGGACGGTGCATGATGCCTTTGTCCTGAGGAATATTAGTTTCTCACAACTGATGGCACAACTACAGAGGCACAGAGTGTGACTCATAGGTGAACCTAAGTTCCCACCCAATATATGTTAGTGTATGCCTTCAGGAGTAATCCCCCCTGCCAATGTGCATGGCTAATGTGTGTCCCTCACTTCTTGAGGTGATTCCGGCTACCCAAACCTGTCCTGACTCATGGCCCCTGTTAAGAATCCGAGAACAGGGGCTGAAAATAGGTAGAATGATGCCCCTGGGCGTAGCAGATTTGTCGAAAGGACCTTCGGTCTCCTGAAGGCTAGGTTCAGGTTCCTCCATCTGACAGGTGGATCTCTGTGCTACTCCCCTGAGAAGGTCTGCAGAATCATTGGTGTGTGCTTCATGTTGCATAATTTGGCCCTCAGACGGCAAGTACCCTATCTGCAGGAGGAGGGGGGTTGACGATGCAGCTGTGGCATCAGTGGACACTGAGGACAGTGAGGAGGAGGAAGAGGAGGAGGATGTGGACAACGGGTCACATTTGATTCAACAGTACTTCCAATGACACTCCAGTAAGACTGTTGAACCCAGCAGGACTACATTTTAGTGTTGTACTGTGTGACTGCAGCATGATGCCAGTCATTCCCTTTGCATCCCACCTGACTGTCACCTATATCTTCCCTTATTGCAGATGTTGGTATTGTTCCAGCAGAGTACTGCTGTGATGTGTACAGACTGCTGAGACACATTTGTTGGATGGGTCAGCATGTTACTGGACATTTACACAGGATCATGTTGTTTATTACAGTTTGTTACATTGTACATTACCTGTAGATAAAGCACTATCACTCAAGTTTTGTCCAAAGGTATTTATTGAAAATAGTTCTACAATGGGAAGTACAATAGAGTGGGGTGATGGTTGGGAATAGTCCAGGGTACTGGTCCAGTCTGTTTGTAGCAAAGGTCCAGTGCCCAAGGGGCCATTGTAAGGGGAGAAATGGCCATTCAAAGTGGACAAGGTGACACAGTGGAACACAAGGGGGACATTCAGGAGGGTCTTATTTCCTGGTGGTGGTCTTTGTCTTGACATGTGTCTCTGGTGTCTGTCTGGGTCACAGGGAACGTTTGCATGGTGGTTCACCTTCTGCATAGGGAGAGATGCTGGTGGCCTGTGGGTCCTCCTGTCCACTAGCTGCAGCAGATGTGGAGGGCTGCTCAGTTGACTGGCTAGTGGAAGGGGCCCGCTGGTGTGATGTGTACTCCCTCACGATGTTGGCCATATCACCCAGCATCCCTGTTATGAGACGATGGTGGTGTTGAGGGCCTGGAATTATTTCCTGATCTCCTGGTAGTGTTCCTCCTGCAGCCGCTGGTTCTCCTGCCTGATGTCTATTAGCTGACCCATCTTGTCCTGGGATTGTTGGTAAGCCCCCAGGACATTGGTGAGTGCCTCCTGGACAGTTGGTTCCCTGGGTCTGTCCTCCCCCTGGTGCACAGCTGTCCTCCAAGTTTCCCATGCCCCCTGTGCCTGTGCCCCCTGAACGGTGTGCCCACTGCCACTGACCCCAGGACACTCATTGACTTGCCTGTGAGGTGTGGACTGGGGTCCCTGTACAGGTGGGCACACTGCTGATTGACGTGTCCTGGGGACAGAGGTCTAGGGACGTCGGGTGGCTGTTGTTGTGTTGGGTACTGAGGGGGGAGGCTCTGTGGTGGATTGGGTGCGGGCTGGGGTATCCGACTGACCAGTGGTACCTGATGGGTCAGCGAGTTCATCCAGATGTCCAGATTTGCTGTGATCACTGGGGACATCTTCTGGTGGGGGACTGGGTAGCTGTGGCACCTCCTCACAGCTGGCAGTGGCTGGGTCACAAGTGGGGATGTAAGTGGTGTATTATGCTACATGTCTGTGACAAATTCTGCATCCCCAGCTTTCCCTATATCATTGCTGTAGCCCGCCACATTTGTTTGTGTATGTTGATCTATTGTGGAACTGTTAGTTTTCCATGCTATGTATGTATTGGTGGTGGGTGCACAAGCAGGGCTTGAAGGGATGTGCATGCAGTGGGTATAGCATACAGAGCTTGTCAGTTAATTGTGGTGGTGCACTGCGCAGGATGGAGTGGAGTGATGTGTTTCAGGGTGAGGGGTGGTGGTAACATGCAGGTATGAGGGGGTGATAGGTAGTAAAATTGACCCACCAGTGTCAAGCTGCCGGCAACTCCAGTGAGTCCCTCACGATGCAGGATTGCCAAGACTTGCTCTTCCCATGCTGTCAGTTGTGGAGGAGGAGGTGGGGTCCACCACCAGTCCTCTGGATGGCGAGCTGGTGCCTTGCTGGTATGGAACGCACCTTCCCCAGTAGGCTGTTTCACCTCTTCCTGATGTCATCCCTTGTTCGTGGATGCTTTCCCAAGGCATTCACCAAGTTCCATCTTCCTAGTGTCACGTAGGCTCTCATTATCCTAATGAGACTACTGGATTTGGGCGGCAGATTCACTTGCGCTGTGGGGGACTGAGTCTAAACCCACTACAGGTGACACCTGTTGGCCTAATCCAGGTTTTGCTCCGGCTAACTAGCAGTGCCTCATCTTTACCCAAGAGCAGGGATGATTGGACAGCTGAGCGCATGACACAATTGACTCCTTAGGGAAATCACGGTCACTCAGATTGCATCCATTTCTCTCAATTACATTAGTCTCACATATACAAGGACAATCAGAGGCAGTATATGTTTTAATAAGGTTTTAATGAAGCAACTGCATCTTAGATAATAAAGCATGTACTGCAATAACCAGGATGATAAAGCATGACAGGATTGATGAGGAGGGTAAAGCATAAAAATAATGCTACTATATTGTCACTAAAATTGTTAAAATGATTCCTACCTAGGCTATATTAGAGCACAGCATGTTAAGCTCTAGTTCTGCCCTTCAGGTTCCCCTGGGAAGACATCCTCCCTCATTCCTGAGCAAGAGGCCTGTAGTCTACATAAGCAGCTGTATTTACGCGTTCAGCAATCAGCAAACGTTGTGGTCATCTGGTTGGAATCTCCCTCAAATGTGCATGGGACTGAGAAGTGTTTTTATCATAAAACAGCTGATGTTCTGAGAAAATGTCCCTACGTAAGGATGTGCATGTTTCTATTAACACTGGAGACAAAGCGTTACCATGTTTACCGGCAACCTATCTTACTGGAGCCTTGAGAAAAGCACAGAGTGAAAGAAATGTCTTGTTTAAGAACTCAGGGCCAGATGTAGCAATCTACAATTTTGCGACTTGCAAATTGCAAATCAGACTGACTCGCAATTTGCAACTTGCAAAGTTGTATGCAGGAAGGTGTCTCAGACACCTTCTGCGACTCGCTATGGGGTCGCAAAGACCCACCTCATGAATATTAATGAGGTGGGTCGCATTTTGCGACCCCATAGCGAGTCCATGCACTCACAGGGATGGTGGCCTGCTGAAGACAGCAGACCTCCATGTCTGTGACTGCTTTTTTAATGAAGCAGTTTTTTTCTTTCTTTTTGCAGCCCGTTTTCCTTAGAGGAAAACGAGTTGCAAAAAGAAAAACTTCCACTGCCTGCTCTGAAAAAATATTTTTTTCGGCATTTACAAAGGGGAAGGGGTCTCACGGGGACCCCTTCCCTTTTGCGAATGAGTTACCACCCACTTCTAGTGGGCGGTAACTGCGAGTTGGTTTGCGACCGCATTCGCGGTCACAAAGCAACTCAGCATGGTGATGTGGTCGCAATTAGGAATGGAACGCCCTTTGCGAGTCGCATCCTCAAATTGAGAGTCGGTACCGACTCGCAATTTGAGGTTGTGCATCGCGTTCGGCCTTTTGCATGCCGCAAACTGCATTTTTTGCAGTTTGCGACATGCAAAAGGCTTCCTACATCTGGCCCTCAATGCTGAACTAGGCAAAGAACAGCTAGATAGAGAGAAATAAAACAAGACCGCAAATGTGGCTATTATTAAAATAATAAACAAAGCTGAAAAAATCATACTTAGGTTAAAAGGCACAGCGGCACGCCTAGTTTGCTAAAATAACACATATGGAGCTATAACTAAAATGGCTACACAACACCATCCCCTTTCCGGTTCTAAGGTGGTTCAAAGCCTAATTATGAATAGAAGCTTCTAAAAGTCAACCGGAAACCAGCATATATAAAAATGTCAACAATGACAAGTTAAAAGACACTTGAGCATGTATAAAAAGGACAATTTAAAATGGTAACTGTGGCGTAAAAAGGCCGAATTTCAAGAGTCAGAGTCATTTTGGAAGTTGCCAATTGAATCCGGGATAATTGAAGACAGGAAATCTCCCACTTCGGCAGGTGGTAAAGAAGGAAGTTTATCGCCAACAAAACCCAAGGAGCATTTGTGTGCCAAAGCCTGAGCTCCAGCCAAGGCATCAGCATTCCGTGGTGTGCCCAACAATGAGTTTAGAGCTGCATCCTCCATGAAGGGCAACTCATAAACCGCTTCAGTAGCAAACGTACCCTCAACGTGCATGTCTGGTAATGAACCCTCAGCAAGAAATCAACAGATCAGCGTCCAATGAAAGCAAGCTCTGAAGTACTCCATCATGCGTTCACAATACAGCTGCGCTGGTGGAAGCACTTTCATTCCTCCTTGTTGCAGCAGGACAGCCATTGCGCAGAAAAAGTAGCAATAGCAAGATGCCACCTATTATAGCCAAAGCTATTGGAAATCCCCCGAAAATACTGGAGAATATTGAGTGGATTACTCATGGTATTAAGCCGAATATAGAGGAGAAGGTATGAATGAAACCAGAACCAACAGCCTTAAAGAAATTTGTGATTCCATTAGTACTGGACGCAGTAAATATTCATCCCATGAGCTCACCAAAGTGTCTCTGAAAGTTAGTACTTAAAAGGGTCTGTATCTCTGCTGATGACCTTGCCACCTGAAGCGCATAGGTCTCACGTGCAGATGTGAGTGCCACATGTTTTTCAAACAATAAAGCCTTGAGCCTGCCCAACTTCTCAAAATTCACATTCGAAGTAGCGATATGGGGCCAAATCTCAGCTACTTCTCTCTGTCTTGTTGGAGGAAAAAGTATGTTCCTACAGCATATAACAATCTTATAGACTATAAGAACATAAACTATTCCGGCTCGCATCCCACAACAGTTTTCAATATTGAGGAGGACATAGCTGCTGTGAGAAACTGGGGCTGATTGCAGAGGCCCCCTAACTTTTTGCCCCCATTTTCCACTTTATGCTGGTGTTTTCCTGACTCTGATGGTGCCCTGGGTACTGCTAACCAGTCCCAGGGCCTGTGCTCTGTGTAAAATGGATATGCAAATTAGGCTAATTATAATTGGCTAAGTTAACCTACCTATAAGTCCCTAGTATATGGTAGGGCATGTAGGTTTAGGGACCACAGCATAGGTGGTGCACACCTAGGTGCATTGCTGAGGTGCCCAGTGTCATTTTAAAAGCAAGCCTGCCTTGCTGGCTGCTTTTAAATTAAAGTTATATGCAAATTCGACTTTGGAATTAAAGGTACTTCCAAAGTCTTAAACTACCTTATTTTTACATATAAGTCATCCCTAAGGTGTGCCCTATGTGCCCCTAGGGCAGGGTGCCATGTAACTATAAGCAGGGATTTTATAAAAATAGATTTATAAGCCCTGGTGAGGTAAAAACAGCCAAATTCGTTTTTCCCTCATTGAAGTAAATGGCCTTCATAGGCTAGAATGGGCAGACTTTATTTTAAATTTTAAAGTCTCCTTAAATGTTACATACCAAGAATTTGGTATCAAATTGATTGTTATAATAAATCCCACAACTTCCAGTTGTAGGATTTAATATAACTAGTGCAGGTAAAAAGTTTAGACTTTACCTAAAAAGTTGCCAATTTCAGCTCTGCATTGTTTTTGCTGCTGTGCTCTGATTGGCCAGCCTGCAGCAGCTTCTGCCAGGCTACTTTAATGAGGTGTGAAGTGGCCTGACTTCACACAAAGGAATGTGCTTGGGGGAGAGAATCTCCCCTCAGCAGATGGGGAAGCAGGAAGGGGGAGGGCTGCCAAACTGGTCTTCAAAGGCAGAGAAGGACATCTGGAGCACCCAACAACACCCCCACATCCTGCAACCCCAGACAGCTAGGTGCCCCCTTGATTAGATTAGGAGAGGGCAGGAGAGGGGTGTGTTTATGATTTTTAGCCACACCAGTGGGTGGGCTCAGCCAGATCTCTCCTCTAAAAATCAGATTCATCCATTTTGGATTTTTAGAGACTGTTGCCTTCTGGGATGGATTTTTGCCACACTTCCCAGGAAGTGGTCATCACAGGGGGACGACCCTGTCCCTGATTGGAGGACCAGGGCCCCCCTGCTTTTCACCCAGGAGCAAGGATAAAACTGGCAGACCTGCACCCACGCCTCAGATCCCCACCAAATTTCAAGAAGAAAGAACTACAAGGAGAAGAAGGACTGCCCTGCTGGACCCCTGGCCTGCACCTGGACCCTGCACTCAGAAGGACTGCACCAGCTGCACACTTGGGCTTCACCACAAGAAGGACTTTGCCTGGCTTCAACTGGTTCAAGGAGGGACTCCCTGTTTGCTACAGGTGAAAAATTGCTAACCAGAGTCCCCTGCACCAACTCCTGAAAGAAGCGACCAGCTGACCACTGCCCAGTGGCCAAAAAGGAGTTTGCGCCAGGTGCATTCTGGGAGTTGAAGTCCGCACCCCCAAGGACCATCACAGAACTTCTGGACCCTTGGGGTGAGCTGTGGACCCCAAAAGAACCTTAAAAGAACATCTGGGTGAAGCCCCAGAAGTTTGGAAAAGATTGGAGAAATTTTAGAAAAAAGCTCCATAAAGTGACCGACTCGACGCGGAAATTCTAGCCGGCTTGCCTCAACCGCGACCCGGCCTGACTTCGTGGTTCGTCCCGGTCAAGAAAAACATCCGAAAAAGAGACTAAGTCCGAACGTAAAAAGTTGACCGGGACCTTCCAGCCATCGTATCCGAGAAGGGCTCCACGGACGTCGGATCAAGATCCAGGTTTACCCCGGTCGAAGGATTTTCATCTCGAAAAAACGACTAAGTCCGAAGGTAGAAATCACCACCGAGGAAACCGACTTCGCGTATCCGGACAAGGGCTCCAGGAGGTCGGATCCAACTGGCAGGTTCGTCCCGGTGAAGAAAAACTTCAAAATAAAGACTAAGTCAGAAGGTAACTTTTTAACCGAGGCCTCCCGCGACCTGTAGCCGAGCAGGGCTCCATCGCGGTCGGCCTGAAAGTTTGACTTTGTCCCGGTCCTGGTGCAACCAGATGACCCGATTGGCGCTTTTTGTTTCTATGCGCTAGAAAATAATAATACTTTAAAAATTCATATCTCCGGTTCCCCTGAACCGATTTTAATCGTTTTTGTGTCATTTTAAAGATAAAAATATAAGCTATTTTTATAAATTGGTTTTGGATTTTTAAACTGTTTCCTGTGTTTTATTTAATTACTGTTTTGTGATATTTGAATGCTTTACACTTTGTCTCCTAAGTTAAGCCTTGACGCTCGTTGCCAAGCTACCAAGGGTAGAGCTGGGATTAATTTACTGAGACCTAACTGTACTTTTGTGGAGGTTAGTGGCTTGTTGCTAGGTGTAGGTACCTACCTGCCCTACCAATAACCCATTTTCCAACATAATTGGAAGCAGCGACGGGATCCTGTACTTGTGTTCAATATCACGTTACAGTTTTAGATAAAACAAATTAAAAATCCTTTAAATTGTCCTAGTGCAAAAATTGTTTTTAATTTTTAATTTTAATTTTTTTTTTTTAAATTAATTTGGATTAATTTCAATTATTGAATTTTTGTAATTTTTTCTAAATTCTTGTTTCCAATTTTTGCAAAAAGTTTTTGTTGACACAAAACTAGGGAACCATGGAGCTTGATCTGGCTAGCCTACCCACACTGACAGTAGTCCAGCTTAGGGGGTTGTGTATTGAGAGGGGGTTGCCTGCAACCACTAATCTCAGGAAGGAAATCCTGATTAAATCCCTGACAGCATGGGCTGAGGCCCAAGAGGTAGAGACAGAGGAAGCTCCAGAGGAGGAACCAAAAGAGGATGATGCTAACTCTAACCACTCAGGGGAGGAAAGGCATCAGACCCCAAGTGAGGAAGAGGAGGAACGGTCCTCACTGGACACAGTCACTAGGGGCAGACCCAAAGCTAGTGGTAGGAAGAGGGTCCTTTCAGGAGGAGAGAACCCATCCATCAGGGAAAGAGAGCTGGAAGCCCAGCTAGCCTACATAGCTTTGGAAGCAGAGAAGCTGGCCCTAGAGAAGAAAAAGTGGGCATACAAAGAAAAAAGAGATGGAAGCAGCGATAAAGAAGCTGAGGTGTCCATGGGTGGGGGAGTTTGCCCCAGATTACCCAAGGGGGTAGTTCCTGCTTATATAGAGGGGGATGACATAGATAAGTGGCTAGGGGCCTTTGAGAGGGCACTCCAAATGAGAAGGGTTAAGCCTCAATACTGGGGTTCCCTTTTGTGGGAGTTGGTCCCCAACTCAGGGAGGGATAGGCTTCTGACCTTAAGGGGGGAGGAGGCAGATTCATACCCTAGTATGAAGAGGTGCTTAGTCAAGAAGTTTGGTCTGACCCCAGAGCAATATAGAATGAAGTTCAGGGACACCCAGAAGGTCAGTACCCAGTCTTGGGTTGACTTTGTGGACACCTCACTAAAGGCACTAGAGGGCTGGATTATTGGCAACAAAGTTAATACTTATGAGGGGTTATACAATCTGATCATGAGAGAGCACATCTTGACCAATTGTATCCAAGAAAGGTTACGCCAGCATCTAGTGGACTCTAAGCTGACCAACCCTAGAGAGCTAGGGGAGGCAGCTGATGAGTGGTTGAGAACCAGGGTGGTTGTCAAGTCCCAGGGGGGAGACTCCAAGAAGGGGGGGTCAGGTCCCCAAAAACCTAAGGAGGGAGGTGGTAAGCCCACCACAGAGACTCCCTCTGTACCCCAGAACCCTAAGAAGGAGGAGAGTAAATCCCACTCCCACTCTGACATGCAGAGACAGGGAGACCCAGGGTTAAAAAAGCTCTTGGACAGTAGGGCTTGCTTTGACTGTCAGCAGACAGGTCACTTCAGAGGAGATGCAGCCTGTCCAAAGAAGGTGGTTAGCACTGGGCTGTCCAGTGTAGCCATAGAGGAGGATTCCTCAGATGATGAAGTCCTCCTAGCATTGTGCTGGGAGACAGGACCAGATGGTAAGCTGGTGATCCCTGAGGGTGGGAGTAGGCACTTCCACCACATTCAAGTGAATGGGATCCCTACCACTGGCCTGAGAGACACCTGTGCCAGTCACACTGTAGTGAGTGACCGGTTAGTTACCCCAGACATGTATGTCCCAGGAAAGACAAAGAAAGTCAGGATAGCCACAGGGGAGGTCACCTCCAAACCTGTAGCCATAGTGCCCCTAGAGAGGGAGGGTATCCTTGACTGGATTAGGGTGTTAGTCAGTGCTGACCTTCCCCTAGATTGTATCCTGGGCAATGACCTCCCAGAGGTGAGTCTGGTCCCAGATGGGGCGGTCGCCCAGGGCGCCCCCCCAAACCAAAGTCCTGGGGAGTCAGTCCCTACAGTTAGGAGACAGGGGTCCCCAAGAAAAGGAAAGAAGAAAAGGAAGGGTAGGCCACTCTTAAAGAGAGTTCCAGGGAGCCAAAGGCCTTCTGCCCCAGTAGGGGGGGAGCCCAGAGTTGGCACTGGTGAGGCCTCACCTGACCCCAAGGAAGTCCTGAGTAGTCAGGCAGCTGTCCAGATGCAGGGTGTTGCCCCTGCACTGACAGAAGGGAGAGTGGAAGGAGGGTGTCTGCCACAGGAGGTGGTAGCCCCCCATTCTAGACAGCAAGAGGGGTGCCAGGACCCCAAAGATGCCCCTAAAGCAGCTCAGCCACCTGTCAGTGGAGAGCTTAGGGTGTGGTTCTGGGTACTGACAGCTGTCAGTAGCCTCTGCTGGGTGCTAGCCTTCCTGGCAGCACTGTACTTGGCCTGGGAGGCAGACCCCAGGGCCAATAGCAAAGTAGGCCCCCTGACCCTATTGGTCATGGTGGGGTTGCTCAAGTGTTGGGTGACCTCTTTGGGTAAGCTAGGTGTTGCCCTAGCAAAGTTAGGAGTAGGGGAGGTGGGCACCTCACTACCCAAGTTGGCAGAGAAAGAGGAGGAAGACCCCCCTAGAGGGAAGTTTCAGTTTGAAATGGGTCCTTTCATTGTTGGGGTGGGTTCACTACCCAGAGGGAGAGACCCTGACAGGAGGATGTAAGGCAGAGTAGGCCCTGCAAAGGGACAGCCAGTTTTCTTCACTGTCTTCCTCGCCTAACAAGCCAGGAAGACTCTCCCAGGGTTGGGCTGAGTCTCCTGGGCGTGTGGGCTGGGGGGGGGTTGTGTGAGAAACTGGGGCTGATTGCAGAGGCCCCCTAACTTTTTGCCCCCATTTTCCACTTTATGCTGGTGTTTTCCTGACTCTGATGGTGCCCTGGGTACTGCTAACCAGTCCCAGGGCCTGTGCTCTGTGTAAAATGGATATGCAAATTAGGCTAATTATAATTGGCTAAGTTAACCTACCTATAAGTCCCTAGTATATGGTAGGGCATGTAGGTTTAGGGACCACAGCATAGGTGGTGCACACCTAGGTGCATTGCTGAGGTGCCCAGTGTCATTTTAAAAGCAAGCCTGCCTTGCTGGCTGCTTTTAAATTAAAGTTATATGCAAATTCGACTTTGGAATTAAAGGTACTTCCAAAGTCTTAAACTACCTTATTTTTACATATAAGTCATCCCTAAGGTGTGCCCTATGTGCCCCTAGGGCAGGGTGCCATGTAACTATAAGCAGGGATTTTATAAAAATAGATTTATAAGCCCTGGTGAGGTAAAAACAGCCAAATTCGTTTTTCCCTCATTGAAGTAAATGGCCTTCATAGGCTAGAATGGGCAGACTTTATTTTAAATTTTAAAGTCTCCTTAAATGTTACATACCAAGAATTTGGTATCAAATTGATTGTTATAATAAATCCCACAACTTCCAGTTGTAGGATTTAATATAACTAGTGCAGGTAAAAAGTTTAGACTTTACCTAAAAAGTTGCCAATTTCAGCTCTGCATTGTTTTTGCTGCTGTGCTCTGATTGGCCAGCCTGCAGCAGCTTCTGCCAGGCTACTTTAATGAGGTGTGAAGTGGCCTGACTTCACACAAAGGAATGTGCTTGGGGGAGAGAATCTCCCCTCAGCAGATGGGGAAGCAGGAAGGGGGAGGGCTGCCAAACTGGTCTTCAAAGGCAGAGAAGGACATCTGGAGCACCCAACAACACCCCCACATCCTGCAACCCCAGACAGCTAGGTGCCCCCTTGATTAGATTAGGAGAGGGCAGGAGAGGGGTGTGTTTATGATTTTTAGCCACACCAGTGGGTGGGCTCAGCCAGATCTCTCCTCTAAAAATCAGATTCATCCATTTTGGATTTTTAGAGACTGTTGCCTTCTGGGATGGATTTTTGCCACACTTCCCAGGAAGTGGTCATCACAGGGGGACGACCCTGTCCCTGATTGGAGGACCAGGGCCCCCCTGCTTTTCACCCAGGAGCAAGGATAAAACTGGCAGACCTGCACCCACGCCTCAGATCCCCACCAAATTTCAAGAAGAAAGAACTACAAGGAGAAGAAGGACTGCCCTGCTGGACCCCTGGCCTGCACCTGGACCCTGCACTCAGAAGGACTGCACCAGCTGCACACTTGGGCTTCACCACAAGAAGGACTTTGCCTGGCTTCAACTGGTTCAAGGAGGGACTCCCTGTTTGCTACAGGTGAAAAATTGCTAACCAGAGTCCCCTGCACCAACTCCTGAAAGAAGCGACCAGCTGACCACTGCCCAGTGGCCAAAAAGGAGTTTGCGCCAGGTGCATTCTGGGAGTTGAAGTCCGCACCCCCAAGGACCATCACAGAACTTCTGGACCCTTGGGGTGAGCTGTGGACCCCAAAAGAACCTTAAAAGAACATCTGGGTGAAGCCCCAGAAGTTTGGAAAAGATTGGAGAAATTTTAGAAAAAAGCTCCATAAAGTGACCGACTCGACGCGGAAATTCTAGCCGGCTTGCCTCAACCGCGACCCGGCCTGACTTCGTGGTTCGTCCCGGTCAAGAAAAACATCCGAAAAAGAGACTAAGTCCGAACGTAAAAAGTTGACCGGGACCTTCCAGCCATCGTATCCGAGAAGGGCTCCACGGACGTCGGATCAAGATCCAGGTTTACCCCGGTCGAAGGATTTTCATCTCGAAAAAACGACTAAGTCCGAAGGTAGAAATCACCACCGAGGAAACCGACTTCGCGTATCCGGACAAGGGCTCCAGGAGGTCGGATCCAACTGGCAGGTTCGTCCCGGTGAAGAAAAACTTCAAAATAAAGACTAAGTCAGAAGGTAACTTTTTAACCGAGGCCTCCCGCGACCTGTAGCCGAGCAGGGCTCCATCGCGGTCGGCCTGAAAGTTTGACTTTGTCCCGGTCCTGGTGCAACCAGATGACCCGATTGGCGCTTTTTGTTTCTATGCGCTAGAAAATAATAATACTTTAAAAATTCATATCTCCGGTTCCCCTGAACCGATTTTAATCGTTTTTGTGTCATTTTAAAGATAAAAATATAAGCTATTTTTATAAATTGGTTTTGGATTTTTAAACTGTTTCCTGTGTTTTATTTAATTACTGTTTTGTGATATTTGAATGCTTTACACTTTGTCTCCTAAGTTAAGCCTTGACGCTCGTTGCCAAGCTACCAAGGGTAGAGCTGGGATTAATTTACTGAGACCTAACTGTACTTTTGTGGAGGTTAGTGGCTTGTTGCTAGGTGTAGGTACCTACCTGCCCTACCAATAACCCATTTTCCAACATAAATTTGAGAGCACCTGGAATGCAGGTCTAATCAAGGGGACCTGAACTCCCTTCAGATAACATGCCAAGTTCGCTGCTGAAGCGTTTCATGCCCAATGCAAGGACAGCTGTTTACAAACCGTTGAATGGCTGACAGAAGTCTTGCATTCACTACTGCGAAGAAAGACCTCTTTCATGCCACTGAGACATTTGTACGAGAAGGGCAGTTCCCACACCGCATGGATGTAACTATTTCCTAGCCTTTCATATCTGCCTACTGGAATGTGTTTTAAGCAGGACGTGAATTGAAGTGTTGAAATTGGCAGATTAATGACCCAGTGTATTAACCACTCAGCAGATGGTATTTCAGCCACAGTAAAAGGCACCTTTTCTAACTTTTCAATATTTAACATGACATAAGTCTCTTCTTTCTTAGCCATTAGTAGTTGTTGTCGCATTAAATTAAATGTGGAAAATATGTCCCTCTTGCCAACGTGTTGCCAGGGAATGCGACCTGCCTTCAATGTTTGAAGTGTCCAACGTAACTGCATGATGGACCTTAGTTGACTCTGTCCATGGTGTAAAGAAGATATATCACTTTGTATTATGTCTACTGCAGAAGAAACGATGTTGTTTAAGGTATACATTTAGTCGGACAGGGTATTAATCCCATTATCTACAACAGCTAATGCATTTTGTAGGTTTTCCTGATCTATTTGCATTAACCGGGCAGCAGCTTCTTGTTGGTAAAGCTTCCAAATTTCATTATAGACTGCGTATAAGAAGCACTTTCTGTGTTGTTTTTTGGGGCCTAACAGGAAATCTTGTATGTCAGTGTTATTAGACAGGAGACTGAGGTGTTCTCTAACAGCATCTAGTGAGGAACTCTTCAACCATTGCTGGAATAGCTTCCCTACACTGTGTGTTGTTACTATACCCACATGTTCGGATGACACATAATGCGGGTCCAGTATACTTGTCTAAAAACCCCTGTGGAGCTCATAAAACATCTATGACACCCATTGGTATCTATTGGCCACAATAACCACCCGCCAGGACGTGACAGTGAGGCATTGAACATGCCATTCTATACCCATTCATCGAGCTGGTCTTCAGTTGCATTTATATACTTTTGCCATTTATGAAATATTGCAGGGGCGGCAATACTGGGCGCATTCAATTCCTTAATCTTTGCTAAGCCTAAACAACTGGTCTTCTGTACAGTTTAATTTAATAATATCATTTGAACAGGTATCAGGCATGCTCTAAATAAAGCTTCTTTCCCCTTTATTTGCCAATTTCCTGTTCCCCACACACTTTTTAAGTCAATCGACTTCAACCAATATTAATAGCCTTCTATAGCCAACCAGGAAACAAAGGAATCTGAATAAATGATTTTCGTATCTGTCAATAGTATATACATTTTCCATCAATAGCAATTCGAAATAATGTGACTCAGCATTTTTACCACTGTGCCCAGAACAATATGCAATTTTTTCAGAATATGTTTTAGAACTCCCTTGTGGTGGAGTTGGACAATGTTACCATTGTTTGTAGTTGAAAATAGTCTTTGGGGTACTTGCTCTGTGAATGAAATGGTCTCCATAATAATTATAGCAAAACATATCACCAAGGTTCTCTTTAGATTGATAAACATCAAAAAATTTTGATACAGTGAAATACTGCAATTCAGTCATCATAGAATCAACTGTTTTTACAACCCAGTCATCAGAAACAACTCCGGGTACAATTACATCATTAATTGAAACTTTAAACACATATGGTATTTGAATAGCCTCCGTGGGGCATATATTTCAAGTGTGACTTTATCCCAAACAATCCCATCAGGAATTGGTATAGCAGAAATGTTTAAGAAGGACAAGTCTCTGCGGAGCTTGTGAGAAGAAAAATTGGGTTTTATGACCTCATCCACCAGTTCAACTGTTGATCTTTTAGGAAAAAAATGACCATGTATTAATAGAAAGAATGTTATAACAAAGCCAATCCAAAGGAGGAAGGCTAATACAGTCAAGGAAAGCCACAGATAGTTCCATGGAAAAATAAAGTAATTTGTTTTAAGCCAGTTTATCAGCTTACGCGTTTTTGGTAGTTCAGATATAGAAGAGGCAAATGAGTAATACAAAGTGCTGAAGTTGTGTCAAATCGATCAGTACTTTCAATATTGTTTGTTGTAAAAGATGTTAGTGGACCTAATGCATTATCATTTTCTACCCTCCCCAACCTCGGAGAGGGGTCAGCATTGCTGCTCAAAACTTGCAGAGGGACATCTTGACCAGTAGTGAGAGGGATTCAGGAACTACTGGTTGCTCCTTTTAGTCTCCTGTGCAGGATCGGCCACATGGTGTAACTTGACACTGTCAATAGATACAAAGTGGTTTTCTTTTGCACCAGCCAAAGGTGGTAGAATGACAGTTCCTGTACCGTGTATTCCCAAGACTGGTGCACGATAAGAATGACCAAACTCCTTTTTCACAGCAACATGTTCACAGTACTAGATCCCCAACTTTAAGAATCTAGCCGGTAGGTGTTATTGGTACATCCTTAATTCCTGCAGAGGCAGCACTGGCAGAAGCGTTGTCGTTACAGAACTGTTGTAATTCCTGCAAGACAGTGACACGTTTCTTCATGTTAAAAGGTGTTTCTGCTGCCTCCACGCCAGGACCATCAAGATCCGGAACATACATTCGAGTTCCAAACAGGCACTCGTATCAAGTACGACCCATAGGGACCTCTGGGCAGATTGTTAAGTGCTCTCTGGACTCCATTTAGGTGATTAAGCCAACTACGACCCATACCTAATATACTGGCTGTTAAGGACTGCTTTAAATCACGGTTTCTTCACTCCATGACACTATTTCCCTCAAATGGAGACGAGTAATGGAGATGGACCCCTTACAAAGCCATGGCGTCCCTGAATGCCGTTCAGGCAAAAGCAGGGCCTTGGTCTGAGTGGATAGCCGATATTACATCTGTGCTGATAAAGACAAGCAAATCTTTAATAACAGTCCGAGCGTCAGCCGAGCGCTGTGGCCACACCCATAGAAATCTAAACCAAGAGTCAACAGCGACTAAGATGTATTTGTATGCACTGTCCAGTGTTAGGGGACCACAATGGTCCAAGTACTCACACTGTAAAGGTTTGTTGGAAATTCGGAGGGTTGTTTGTGGTGGGTGTTTGATGGTGGAACCCTTGATTTGTTGGCAAATGTCACAACAAAGGACATACTGCTTGGTCTGTTTGTATAGACCTGGCCACCAATAAAGTGCATGCAATAATGCTATTATAGACGCCACACCAGCTTGGGCAGATGCAACCCCCTCATGAGCTGCTTTAATCAACTCTGATCTCATGTAATTGTTGGGAATTACTCAAACCCCCACAGCTGGTATTTTTACTTCAGCGTCAAGAAAGCCTCCCATTCGGTGGGAATATTCAGCAGGAAATGTTTTTGTATAGGGCGTGCCTTCAGCCATGGTTTTCACAGAAGCCCATATGTCATCGTCCGGTTTCGTTCCAGAACAGGTTACTGCAGCAACAGCGACCATAGATACTGCTGATTTGGCTGCTTCATCAGCCAGTTTATTTCAGCAACGTGTATTCCAACGTGTTGGTGTCCAAGTGTATGTACAACATGGATGTTTGGTAGCGTTTCCTTCAGATCCACTACTTTCCCCACAGAAGTCTGTGTTTAATGGTGTTGCCTTTAGAATCTCTGAACCCATTCTGGCGCCAGTAATGCAGGTATTCATTGAAGGACTGAACACAATAGTACAAATCACAGACAATCAGTGTTAGCTGTGCAGGATTTGTATGTTCCAGTGCCATCACCAGAGCCTTTAGCTCTGCTAGTTGTGCTGTGCAATCGCCTAGGGTTTGTGTGAATGTATGCTGGGGAAATAAATTGTTATACTCCAGGTAGCCACTTATGACTACGCAAGCAGCGGAGTATTGATGCGTTGTGCTGAGCCATCAGTTTACATGACTCTTTGATATTGATCAATAGGCAATGTATTTGCCGGAACTGGGTATTCTAGTTCATATTGCAAAATTTCTTGAGTTTGTAATTTTGGGTCAAAAATGTAGTCAACATCAGTGGTTGTCAAAGACATTGCCCATTGAATCCAACATAGATGTCATTCTTTAGCGTTCAGAACGCTTGCTTTGGTAACAGCCTTAAGGGCTGGAATTGGAGAGATGACAATAATGCATTTCCCCTGGGCTAGTGGTCTTTCTTTGATGACAGCCATCTGAACAGCAGTGAAAATGTTCTCAGTGGTAGCAAAGCATTGTTCTGCTGCTGAAGACAAATGTGATTTGTATGCAATCGGGACTGTCTCACCCTCGTTGAAAGTTACATAGGTGAAACCAATGGCACCAGCAATTACTTTGATGACCAGATGTTTTTTGTTGTCCCTTGTGTGTAGGTGTTGTGCTGCAAGCATGTCTGTTTGCAAAGCTCTAAGAATGCATGTGTGTTCGACTGTCCAAAATTTGCTTGAAAAGTCAGGACGTATTAAGTCATATAAAGGTTTTATGTGTGATGCATAATCTGGAATGTAAGTTCTACCAAAATTTAGAAAACCCACTAGGGATTGGAGTTTTTTAATTGTATTTGGAGGTTGTAACTGTGTGCATATTTCCAAGAATTGTGGCTCTAGGCTCTTTCCTTCACTTGATAGCTCATATCCCAGAAACAGGACGCTAAGGAAGGCTGTTTTTTTATTTTTATTAAATTTGTAGGCGAATTCGGCAAATCCCACAACAATGAGGGCTACCCGTCTTAAATGTTGCAGTAATTCAACATCCATGAGATAAGTATCATCTACATAGGACAATGCTTCAGGGTCAATGTTGCGCACAATTGAAGTCACACGAGCTGCTCCTGTTGTGGACTGTTCCTGTATCCCTGGGGTAAACAACAGAATTTTTTCTGGGAGCCTACTCTGCTGAAACTTGCTAAGTCTCTACTCTCAGGCACTATATTTTGACAGAAGATACCACTGGAAATGTCAGGTGTTGTTTTGTATTTTTTGCGCACTATGTTGTTCATAAGTGCTGTGCTATGTGAGTTTTGTATAGCGTATGTGCGTGTATGACTAATGTCTGAGGTCTAAGACTATTCTATGCGAATGGTCTGGTTGAGCTACTGGGCATAATGGATTATTCATTGGTGAGACGCAGAGTTTGATTTCGCCCTGGTACTATAATTTTGTGAGGATTTTCCTCATGGGTGCTTTTGCATCATGTTTTCTTGGGTATTGGGGTTGTGGCTGGGGTTGATTTTTAATAGGGATTATGTGATAGGGGGAGTCTTTATCCCACCATACTTGGTTGCAATATAACGTGGGTGCCTGCACCAATGCCCAATCGATGGCGTAGGATTCTGCGAGCTCATCGGGATCAAGAGGCGAGAAAGAACGTTTGATAACATCTTCCCCATATGGGCAAGTACGGACAAATTCAGGTAGCCAATCCTTTTCAGCCAGTAGAATATCATATATATTTACAACGCGGTCCCAAAAGATTGCGTTGATTGTGCGTTCAATGTCTCCTTCTAACTATAACGTTACTTTGTACACCCTATCAGGCATGGAGACACGCACGTCTGCAGTTTCAACTTGTAAGAAGTCGCCAGTTGCTTTCACCTCCAGTTGCTCTTTAAGATTCAGGCGAACTATTGTGACCTCTGCCGCTAATACCCACTTCTTGTTCTTGTTCTTCAATAGAGCCCTCTTCTTGAGTTGCATGATGAAATGCAACTGCTGCCACTTTTTTCTTTTTGAATTGAGGTTTTTTGCTGGGGACATTTCTCTTCTTTTTTAACAGAAACTTCTGTTGAGCGATTGTGATTCCTGTCTCGGTTTCATGTACTCAGTGCTTCGCTCTGACCGCCCACCTCTCTCACTGCATTTTTCCGGTGAGTCCTGGAAGGAACAAGATTGGCGTGTATTAGTATATTGATATCTGTTAGACATTTTTATATTATCGCTATTTCTGAGATTATATCTATTCTGTGGGGTCTCCGTATGCGGAGATTCTCCTCTTTCTTTTTTTTGTTTTTTATCCCATTGTTTCTTAGTACCCTCAGGGGCTTGCTTGGTAGAATCTTTATTAGATTTACCCTGTAGCTGTGGTTTTGTGGGTCTGGTTCCTAGACTATCTCGACCAATGCTGGGGTAGGCCTCCGCGATAATATTTGGCAGCTTACGTTCCTGAGCCTGTGGTGGAACTTCCCAGAGCCGCATGCGCACCGTTTGTGCGACCGCTTCCCCTTTAGGGTTACCTAATATAATTGAGGATACTGTGGCAAAGTTGCCCATTTGTTGCATCCCAAAGTCCAGGGCCGGGGAAGCCCCGTATTCATCTTGAATTTGTTTCAACACTTCCAGTAAATTGACAAGTGTCAGTGTACCATGTGCGGTAGTATAAAGCATGGCGAATACCGTGCCCCAAGTATTACACTTATCTATAGTGGGAACCATCCCAAATGACAAGCACATAGTTAATATTCTATGCCTATCCTGAGGTCTCGTATGGGGAAATAATGCTTCCAGTGCATTTATTTTTTGCGCTAACCAAAACGGAATTTTCTTCTCGTTTGACTGGTACTTACCCATGATCAAATGTACAGTCGCAGGATTAATGCCTGCAGTTACTGCATGTGGTTGCTCCGGAGCAGCACGTGCTGTGTTTGTATTCAATGTTTGTATTACAAACTGTACTAATCATCTGTATATTGCCATAAGCTCAGCATATAAGCGACGGTCTTCAGCTGCCGTTAAGTTCCCTGAAGCGGGTGAGGTGTATATGTGGCCAATAAAGCGCAAATAGGACCATCATTACTTAGAGGACCTAACCTAACGTGTAGAATTGACTGGGGTAGGGCGCCATCAAGCCAATTATTATGTTCTTGATAAGATAAGGGTATTTCTAGATATTCATATGCTCTGTATTGTGCAGATATAGTTGCAGGTGTATAATGATGGAATGTATTTTTTTCCCATCAGCTGCTGGAAATGTGACCCAAGAATAAAAACAATTCTGTTCTGTAGGCTGGATGAGCCTCAGCAACAAATGCGAGTGGACCCCCCTGGGCCATTGGGCCATGTGCCAGTAAATGTGCAGTAAGGGGTGGTCACATGTAAACTGCAATTGATACCTGTTGCGGATTCGCCATAACGAATGGTAAATTCTGTTCAGAGATAAGCACACCAAATGGGGATTATCCTTCTAATGGTTCAAGCTTGAACAACCTACAGTGTTAGTTGGGTACTCTCTACTTCGCTGAGGAGGGAAATCCTCAGTACCACAGACGTCTCCGTATATAGTACTGAGGTGTCTTTGTATGTAGTGAGACAGAGATACTCAGAAGGACCCAAAAATTAGAACCTGACCAAACATTGGCAGTGCCATGTTGCGTAGGCTCTCATTATCCTAATGAGACTACTGGATTTGGGTGGCAGGATCACTTGCGCTGTGAGGAACTGAGTCTAAATCCACTACAGGTGACACCTGTCAGCCTAATCTGGGTTTTGCTCCGGCTAACTAGCAGTGCCTCATCTCTACCCAAGAGCAGGGATGATTGGGCAGCTGAACACATGACACAATTGACTCCTCAGGGAAATCGTGGTCACTCAGATCGCATCCATTTCTCTCATTTACATTAGTCTCACATAAAGAAGGACAATCAGAGGCAGTATATGTTTCAATAAGGTTTAAATGAAGCAACCGCATCTTAGATAATGAAGCATGTACTGCAATAACCAGGACGATAAAGCATGACAGGATTAAAATATTGACGAGGAGGGCAAAGCATAAAAATAACGCTACCATATTGTCACTAAAATCATTAAAATGATTCCTACCTAGGCTATGTTAGAGCACAGCATGTTAAGCTCATGTTCTGCCCTTCATATTTCCTTGGGAAGATATCATCCCTCATACCTGAGCAAGAGGCCTGTAGTCTACCTAAGCAGCTGTATTGAAGGGTTCAGCAATCAGCAGAGGGTCATGGTCATCTGGCTGGAATCTCCATCTAACGTGTATGGGACTGAGAAGTGTTTTTATAATAAAACAGCTGAAAATGTCCCTACGTAAGGAAGTGTATGTTTCTAAGAACACTGGAGACAAAGCGTTACCACGTTTACCGGCAACCTATTTTACTGCAGCCTTGAGAAAAGCACAGAGTGAAAGAAATATCTTGTTTAAGAACTCAGTGCTGACCCAGGCAAAGAACAGCTAGATAGAGAGAAATGAAACAAGACCGCAAATGTGGCTATTGTTAAAATAATAAACAAAGCTGAATAAAATATCTGGTTTAAAAGGCACAGCGGGAGGCCTAGTTTGCTAAAATAACATATCTGAAGCTATAACTAAAATGGCTACACAACACTAGAAATGGAGATCTGCTGGATCTGTGCTCCAAACAGCTGTGGCTCTACCCTGACTATTTCCTCAACCATGACCCGCAACTCCTCATTAGTGAAACGGGGTGCCTTTTGGGGACATGGGTATTGTGTGGTTTGTGTGTTGTGCAGAGGGTGTAGAGTAATGTGGTGGGGCGTGGGGTGTGTGGGGTGTGACGGATGAATGGGAGGTTGTGGTGTGTGTGTGAAGTCATCTCTGTGATTTGTGTGGTTAGCTATCGTGGTCTTGTCATGTTGGTAAAGGATTGTGGGTGTGTGTTTTATAGGTCTGTTGATGGGTGTGTGTTGTGTGTGTATTTGTGTCAGTTGTGGGGTTTTATTTCTGGCTAATGTTGTCTTGTTTTGTCTTTGGGTGGCCTTATCTACTGTGGCGGTGTTCACCGCCATTGGTTTGTCGTCGTTGAATGTCCGCTGTGGTGATTGGTGGTTCATTATTTGAAGGGCGTAGTTTTGATTGCGTAACGGTATGGGTGGTAGTACTGACAGTTTATCACATTCAGTGGGTCTGGCGGATTTGTGGTTGTAGCTGCTTTCTGTCAGTTTTAGATGTATATGTCACAATGTGGCAGACGAATGTCTGCATCCGTGGCGGTATGTTGGCGGCAGTCAGTACGACAGGATTCGGTTTTTATCACCAGTGTCAAAATTAGAGTCTGTATCTCTGCAAACGACCTTGCCACTTGCAGGTTATATGTTTCATGGGCTGATGGGAGGGCCACATGTATTTTAAATAAAAATACTTTCATTCTACTCAGATTATCAAGAATAACATGTTAAGTAGAAATGTGAGGCAACAAATCTACTACCTCTATCTCATGTGTGGGAGGGAAAAGAACATTTCCATCTAAAGTCACTATTTGAGAAACAGAAATCACTTAAGGGACGCCTATTCTCATCCCACATCAGCCTTGATCACTCAGCATCAAGTAACTCCCATTCAAAATTAACTGAACACTGGATGAATCAAAGAGATGGGAATACCCTTCAAGTAGAAAGCTAAATTTGCTACAGATGCTTCACACGCACCATGCAAGGCCACCTGTTTACAAATCATAGGATGGCTTACAGAAGTTTCGCAATCGCTTCCGTTAAGAAAACAATCTGTCACCTTTCAAACATTTGAAATCAAAGGGCAACTTCCACACCTCATGTATGTAACTATCCTGTACCGTTCAAACGTGGCAACAGGAAAATGTTACAAACATGAAGTGAACTGGACTGTTGATATTGGCAGTAAGATCACTCCATGCATTAACCACACTGCTGATGGTGCTTCGGCTACAGTAAAAGACGACTTTTCTAATTTCTCAATATTAAGCACGATGTAACTAGCTTCTTTCTTAGCCATTATCTTTTGTTGACAAGTGAGGTTAAATGATGAACAACTACTCAGAGCTGATGCGCTTCCAAGGCACGCAGTCACTTTTCAGAGCTTGTAAAGTTCAGCTAAGCTGCATAAGGGACCTTAGCTGGCTCTGCCCATGATTTAAAAATGACACATCACTATGAATAATGTCAATAGCAGAGGACACAATGTTGTTTAATGTGTAAAGGTGATAGGACAATGTGTTAATACCATAATTGACAACGTCCAAGGCTTTCTCCAAATGTTCCTTGTCTATTTGCCTCAAACATGAAGCAGGTTCCATTTGCAAAAGCTTCCATTTTTCATTTTATATTGCAAAAAAGAAACATTTTGAGCTTGGTTTTCTGGGACCTAACAGAAAATCTTGTATGTCAATATCTTCAGAAAGGACAGAAAGGTGTTCTTTTACAGCTGCTAGTGTGGAAGATTGCAACTATTGCTAACAAAGTTTACCCATGCTGTTTGTTGTGATGATACCTGAGTGCAGTGTGATGATGTAACAAGGGTCTGGTCTGCTTGCTCTAAAACCCTGTGTAGAGTTGACAAAATGTGCATGACAACCATTTGTGTCCACTGACCACAATACACTCGCCTTGGGACCTGAAAGTGATGCATTAAAGGTACTATTCTGAACTCAACCATTGAGCTGTTCTTCTGTGACATTCAGAATAAGTTGCCAATTCTCAAATTTAGCTACAGAAGGAATACGGGCATATTCATTTCTTTTACTTTGGCTAAGCCTATGCAGGTCATTTGCTGTACAGTGTCATTTAGAAAAATAATTTGCAAATAATTAAACATGCTAAACAAAGCATTCATGCCTTATATTTGCCAATCTTCTATTCCCCAAAAACATTTCAAATCAATCATTCTTTCTCAATATTCATTGCCTTCTATGGCCTACTGGGAAACAAAGTAATCCAAATAAACGGATTTACTGCAGTTAGCAGTATTTTCCTTGCTTTTGACAAATTGAAATAATAGGACTTTGCAGTTTTTTCATCATGCCCACAAAAATAAGCAATTTCTCCTACATATGTTACCACTGTGTGTAATCAAAAAATATTCTTGGAGTACTAGCTGAGTGTAAAACATGGTGTCCATAATGATGATAGCAGAACATTTCCTCATAATATGCGGTATTCATATATACAGCTTCAATTTCAAATACAGTATAATATTCGAGCTCAGAAAACTTAGAACCAACTGTTTTCACATCCCCATCATCAGAAACAACCCCAGGTGTAATAATGTCAATCATTGGTACTTTAAATACATATGGAATTGAAATTCATTTCAGTAGCACCAAAGATATCAAAAGAGTACTTTATCCCAAACAATCCCATCAGGAACTGGAACAACAGAGATGTTCACTAAGGACAAGTCACTTTGCACTTAAAGTGAGCATAAATAAGACTTTAAAACCTCATCCACCAGTTTGACAGTAGAGTGTTTAGGAAGATAGTAACCATGTATCAGCAGGAAAAGACAGTAACACTTCTGATCTATATAAGAAAGGCAAGCAATGTAACTATTATCCACAGATAGTACCATGGACAAACCACATAATTTTGTTGAAACCAGTTGAAAAGCTTATGCATGTTTGATACATGTGCAGTGGTTGATGCTGAAGTATCTGAAGAAAAATCATCAATGTCATCAAAGTAACCAGAAGCAGTTTGTACAAAAGAATGCTGGTAAAAGAGAAGTGGTAGATAAATCCATAAGTGCTTCACCATAAACTATTCCATCCATTTGTGTTGCATTAGAAAATTGCAGATTTATATTTTCAACATTTCTTGATGATGTAGCAGTGACAGGACTCAACAAAAGTTGAGTCTCCACCCTCCCCAGCCTTGGGGAAATAATTTCAGCATTGTTAAGTGCTTGAAGAGATATATGCTGAATTGTAGTTCGAGGGGCAAGGGAACTACCTAGGAATCCTCATGGTCTACTGTGCAGGATCAGCCACATGATGAACTTTGATGTGGTCAATGGAGACAAAACAGTTATCTTTAGAACCGGGCAGCGGTGGTAAAATGACAGTTCAGGTACCTTGTATTCCTAGAACTGGTGCTAAGTAGGATGGGCTAAACTCCTTTTTCACATGTATCTTTTCTCAAACTAGATCCCCAACTTTTGGAATCCAGCCAGTAGATGCTGTAAAATCCCTCATTCCCAAGTAGGCAGCATGTGTTGATGAATTTTCATCACAAAATTGTTGTATGTCCTGTAAGATAGGGATTCGTTCATTTATGTTAAAAGGTGTTTCTGCCATCCCGGCACCAGGACCATCAAGATCTGGGATGTACATAGGGATGACTATCTGGGCCTTATAGGGGGCTTGACCTCCTAAAGACCTTCTAGGCAGATTATTTAATGCTCTCTGGACTCTGTACAAGTGGTGAAGACAACTACGACCTAATCCTAGTACCCTATCTGTTAAGGGTTACTTTAAGTCTCAGTTCTTCCTCTCCCCTACTGAATTTCCCTCAGGATGGTACAATGAGGAATAATACACCCCAACAGCCATCATTGCCATGGTGTACCTGAATGCCCCAGAGGCAAAAGCACAGCCCTTGCCCAAGTGGAATGCTGTGACTTCATATGTCCAGATGAAGACTTGCAAATCTTTAATAACAGTTTGAGCTTCAGCTGATCATTGTGGCCACACTCATAGGAATCTAGACAAGAGTCTACAGCAAGTAGAATAAATGTGTATGCCCCATCTGGTTGCAAAGGACTGCAATGGTCCAGGTACACACACTGCAAAGGCTTGTTGGAAATTAAGAGCTGTGCCTGAGATGGGCGTTTGATGGTGGAACCTTTAATTTGTTGGCAAATGTTAAAGGATATACAGCTTGGTCTGTTTGTATAGACCAAGCCACTAACAACATTTCAGTATTATTGAGATGGTAGCCATAACACCAGAATGGGCAGAAGAAACAACCTCATGAATTGCTTTACCCAAATCAAGCCTGTGACCTTGGTTGGGGATCACACAATCACCCACCCCTGGTATTGTAGCAAGGGCACTGTTTTGGGAACTTAACTGGTAGGAATATTTGGTATGGTATGCTTTTGTTAAGGGCTTGCCATCAGCCAAGGCATTCACGGAAGCCAAGATGCCATTGCCTACCGTCATATGAGAACAAGTTATTGCAGCAATAGAAGTTGGAGCAACTGTAGATTTGGCAGCTTCGCCAGTCAATGAGCTTCCTACAACGTGTATTCTACTACGTTGATAACACACTGTATGTATTACATGAGCCCATGTCAGCTTGTATTTAAGACCTATCACTTCCCCCACAAGAATTGGTGTTTTATGACATTTCCTTTTGAACCTCTGAACCCATCAAGACACCAGTAGTGTAAGTATTCATTAAAGGTCTAGACACAATAGTATGAATTACACACAATTAGTGTGGACAGTTCAGGATCGGTATATTCCAGTGCCAAAATCAAAGCCTGGAAGTTGTGCTGTGCAGTCCCCTAAGGTCTGACGATTGGTTTGTTGAGAGTGGAATTTGTCATCCCTCATTACTCAACAAACAGCTGCGCAAACCGCGGAGTCCTGGTGTTTAGTACCTAGAGCTGGTTAAACTGAACCATCAGTGTAGATGATTATTCTGTACTCTTCAAGAGGCATAATGTTAGTAGACATGGGGTGTTCAGGTTCATACTGGAGAAATTCTGGGGTATCTAAGACTCTTTTATATGAATGGTCCAGCTTAGCAACGGGAAACAAAGGGTTATTCATAGGAGATACACAGGGTTCAATTGCTCCTTGGCATTCAAGTTGTGAAAGAATTTCTCTCACTGGAGCTTTAGCCTCATGTTTTTTTTTAATATTGAGGTTATAGCTTTGGATTGGATTGGATTGGTATGGCATGATAGGGACAATCTCTATTCTTACACACACGGGTGTAGTACAGCGCTGGAGCCTGTACCAGAGCCCAATCAATGGCATGGGCTTCTTTTTCTGTATCAGGAACTAGGGCTTAGAAAGAAGGCAAGATGACATCTTCCCCTTGTGGGAGCGGACAGACAAATTCTGGAGGCCAATCTCTTTCTGCTAATAGAATATCATAACTTAGTGTTAATCTTCCCCAGAAGATCACTTTAATTATGCGCTCAATGTCCCCATAAATATGTATTTTTAGTTTGTATACTCTGTCAGATGGGGAGACATACTTATCTGCTGTTTCAACTTCAAGGAAGCCACTAAGTGCAGTCACATCCAGAAGCTCTTGAAGATTCTGGAAAACTATTGTGACCTCTGCTATGCTGTCTAGCAGAGTCACTGCCCACATCCTGTTCTTCTGTATTGTTCTCAATATGTGTGGCATATTTAGCCACAAATGCTGCAACCTTTTTCATTTTGAACTAGGGTTTTTGCTGTGGAAGCTGTGAGTCCTTTTTTGGTTTCACATACTCATTTCAGTAGTCTGACCGCTCTCCCCTCTTTCCATTTGTCAGGTTAGTACTAGAAGGAACGAAAAGGGTGTGTATCAGTATACTGATATCTGTCAGGAGTTTTTAAAGTGTCACAATTTAAAGTTACAGCTCTTTTCTAAGATCTCCAAATGCGGAGATTCTCCTCTTTGCTTTACTTTATCTTTATATTTTTCTCTGTTTATCCCAGTGCTTTTTAGAACTCCCTAGTACTTGCTTTGATTTAGCCTTACCAGAATTACCTTGTAATTGTGGTTTACTTAGTCTTGATCCTAGACTATTCTGGTGTTAGAAATGGGGTCTTTGGTCGGTAGTCAGGTTACTCTCTGTCCAAGCAAGGACCCTCACTCTAGTCAGGGTAAGAGAATCACCCTCAACTAACCCCTGCTTGCCCCCTTAGTAGCTTGTCCCGAGCAGTAGGCTTAACTTCAGACTGCTAGGTGTAAAGTATTTGTACCAACACACACAGTAATGTAATGGGAACACTACAAAATAACACAACACAGGTTTAAGAAATAGAAAATATTTATCTAAACAAAACAAGGCCAAATCGACAAAAATCCACAATGCACAAGTCAAGTTATCACTAAAAATGCAAAAAGAGTCTTCATGTAATTTTAAACACACACTAACACTGATAGCGTGAAAATGTACTTTGGATGCATCAAAAATAACCCTGCATGGGTGAGTATGCGTCAAAAAGGGCTTGCGATGCGTCAATATCACTCACGAGTGAGACCTTGTGTTGTTTCTCCTTTTGTTGGGTCGGCTTGCGTCATTTCTTCTCTCCGCAGGAGAGCGATGCGTCGATCCGGTCAACACTCTCGGGTCCGGAGGGGCCTGGCATCTTTTTTACATGGCCAGTGGTGTTTGCGTCAGAAACCCAGCTGCACGATGATCCGAAAACTACGCAGCGTGGGTTGCGATCTCACCAGCCTCCATTAGCGATGCTGTACGTTGTTTCTCCAGCCCCGGGCGTCGATCTTTGGGTTGCGTTCCAGGCGAGCATCGACTTTCAGCCGCGAAGCCAGAGGCGCATCGATTTTTCAGCCGCAGATCGGAGTCATGTCAATCTTTTCCCCGCACGACGTTCTGTGCGTGGATTTCTCACTCTTGGGCTGCCAGCTTCTCCTTTCAGGGTCCCAGGAACTGGATGGGCACCATTTGGCAGGGTAGGAGTCTCTCCAGAGATTCCAGGTGCTGACAGAGAGAAGTCTTTGCTGTCCCTGAGACTTCAAACAACAGGAGCCACGCTCTAAATCAATCCCTTGGAGATCTTCACAAGAAGGAAGGCAACAGAAAGTCCAGTCTTTGTCCTCTAGCACAGGCAGAAGCAGCAACTGCAGGATAGCTCCACAAAGCACAGTCACAGGCAGGGCAGCTCTTCTTCCTCAGCTCTTCAGCTCTTCTCCTGGCAGAAATTCCTCTTGGTTTCCAGAAGTGTTCTAAAGTCTGTGGTTTTGGGTGCCCTTCCTATACCCATTTTGCCCAGGCCAGGCCCCACACACACCAGAGGGTTGGAGACTGTATTGTGTGAGGGCAGGCACAGCCCTTTCAGGTGTGAATGACCACTCCTCCCCTCCCTCCTAGCACAGACGGCTCATCAGGAAATGCAGACTACACACCAGCTCCCTTTGTGTCACTGTCTAGTGAGGGGTGCAACCAGGCCAACTGTAAAACGGACCCAGACAGAGAATCCACAAACAGGCAGAGTCACAGAAATGGTTTAAGCAAGAAAATGCTCACTCTTGAAAAGTGGTATTTTCAAACACACAATCTTAAAATCTCATTTGCAAAAATATGTATTTTTAAATTATAAGCTCAGAGACCCCAAACTCCAGATGTCCATCTGCTCCCAAATGGAATCTACACTTTAATCATATTTAAAGGTAGCCCCCATGTTAACCTATGAGAGGGACAGGCCTTGCAACAGTGAAAACGAATTTAGCAATATTTCACTGTTAGGAAATAGAAAACACATTACTATAAATCCTACCTTAACCATACACCGCACCCTGCCCTTGGGGCTACCTAGGGCCTACCTTAGGGGTGCCTTACATGTCAGAAAAGGGAAGGTTTAGGCCTGGCAAGTGGGTACACTTGCGAAGTCGAATTTACAGTTAAAAACTGCACACACAGACACTGCAGTGGTAGGTCTGAGACATGATTACAGGGCTACTTATATGGGTGGCACAACCGGTGCTGCAGCAGCATTTGGTTTACAGTCCCTGGGCACCTCTAGTGCACTTTACTAGGGACTTACTAGTAAATCAAATATGCCAATCATGGAAAAAACAATTAACCATACAATTACACAGAGAGCATATGAACTTTAGCACTGGTTAGCAGTGGTAAAGTGCTCAGAGTTCAAAAGCCAACAGCAACAAGTCAGAATAAATAGTAGGCAGGAGGCAAAATGAATGGGGATGACCCGGCATAAGCATAAAAGTCCAACATCCGGCCGACACTAGTAGAAATGTTGGAGTTCATCTTTGGGAGAGCCTGTTCCTGACCAATTTAAGGAACTTCCTGGAGCCCCTTGCAGAATGGCAATGTTACTGCATCCCCTTTACTATTGCTTAGTAATATTGAGGAGATTGTGGCAAAAATTCCCATTAATTTAATTTTTTCTTTGTTTTAACACTTTCTGTAGATTCACAAGTGTCGGAATACCATGTGTGGTAGTGTAAATTGCAGCAAATACAGTGCCCCAAGTGGCACAGTCGACTACTGAGGGAATTATCCCAAATGGCAGACACATTGTGAGGATTCTATGTTTATCTTGTGGTCCTGTGCGGAGATACACTTTGCCCAGCTGATTTGTTTTTGTGCTATCCAAATCTGAATTATATCACATTTGGAAGGAATCTTTCCTACTATTGAATATATACGTTCACCAGATTTATCCCAGGTGCAGTCAATTGTGGTGCATTGGAGCAGCCTTTGCTGGGGCAATATTAAAAGTCTGCATTACAAATTGTATTAATCATCCATGTATATTTACTAAATTATTATATAAATGGTGTAAATCCTCTGGTATATTTTGTGCATGATGATGTATATTATGATGTGGTGTGTATGTGGCCAATTCTGGCCATGTAGGACCGTCATTACTTAGTGGACCTAATCTAATATCTTGAAAAACATGTGGAAAGGCGCCTTGAAACCAATTCTGGTGTTCTTGATAAGATAGTGATATTTCTAAAGATACATAAGCTCGGTATTGTGTGGGTGGGTTTGTTACAGTGTATGTGTGAAAGGAACGTGAACTCGCATCTGCTGAAGAAAAGGTGACCCATGAATAGAATATTTCTGTTCTTAAACTGCGCCAAAAGTAATTCTCTCTGCGCCCAACCAAGACAAAGCAACAAGCTTAGGTTGACCATAATGAAGCCCAGGCCAGATGCAGAGACTAGGTTAGTCCCCTTGATGCAGGGCTTTGCATTGCTTGGTATCAGTTCAGATTAGGAGCTGCAGGCTGCTGCAATGCAGAGTCGTGCATTGAGTTGTGTTATGCTGCATCGGTTGGGATCAGGAGCTGCAAGGGCTATGGTGCAAGGTCCTGCATCGAGTTTCATCATGTAACATTTGTTCCAATAAGGCCATCTATCGGGGGCTGAGAGGTTCTCCACCGACCTGCATCACACTGCCCACAGTTAGTTAGGGAGGAGTGCACTCTGATGCCAGCCATAGGCCCAGGATCGGGGAGGGCACCGTTTGAGGATCAGGACTCACTCCAGGCAGAGGCCAGCAGAAGGGCTCAGGTAGGTCCTGTTTCAGATCCAGGCAGGTCCATTGCAGCAGGTCAGCAGTTAGTTTCAGGGTGGTCTCTGAGGCTTGCTCTGTCCATGTAGTTCACATAGGAGGTCAGAGAAACTGACCCTTGGAGTCAGTATTTTTAATCTGGTATGAAGGCAAGCAACTTACACAGGTCCAGGAGTGCTCTAAACAGCAGCTCTGGTGGACCAATATTTATACCAGGTGGTAGCCTTTATGTGGTGGGATTACCTGTCCTACCCCCACATTTGGTTCTGAAATGTTCTTCCGTTGGGAAATCTTTCAACTGTCTGGAAGTGACAAAAGGCAGAACAGGCCTGTAGTCGGATTTCTTTGTGTGTGCTATATTCAAAACCCTTTGAAGTGTAAAAATGTTGTTCACAGCTTCTTTCAGTCATCCTGCCAAGATGAACTATTGTGTCCACACCTAAGCCCCCTTTAAATTACTGTCTGGAACCAAAACACTAACTCCAGAAGCAGAGCCAATCACAGTCATGTGTCCCAGGACACTCAGGAGCTTGTCATCTCCATGTTGCACATACAGGAGGCCAGTATCTAACGGCCAAGGGAGTCACTTCTGGTGGACTTGGATAGAAGGAGAGGGTCCAGCACTCCTTCAAGCAGCAAGGCAGGCCTTCAGGCAGCAGGGCATTCCTCTGAAGTCTTCTATAGGTCTAGGAGTACACTGAAGAGTGGTTCAGGAGGTCAAATGTTTATATTTGGTACCAGCCTTTGTATTTGGGGGAAGACACTGCTCTACTCCCAGATATGGTTCAGGAAAGTTATTTCCTTTCCCTGTACAGGCTCCAAGAAAGGCTGGTATTAGGGTCCTTTGTGCATGCTTAAGATAAACTCTTTGAAGTGTAAGTGGGCAGGGCACAGCTCTGTCCCCAGTCATCCTGAAAGGATGGCCCATCCGGTCCACATCTAAGCCCCTTTTGGGCCACTATTTTGCAGGAATACACAAACCACAACAGCAGAGGCACCCACACTCATGTGACACAGGACACTGGCAAAATACACACATATTTAGGACAAAAAAAGGTCAACTTTCTAAAAGTGTCATTTTCAGAATTGTGATTTAAAATGTGACTTTATCATTAAAGAGGATTTAAAATCCAATTAATTTGAGTTTAAACAGCATACCTCTATCTCTCCCAATCAAAAGTTATCACATATTAAATGTAATAAGGTAACCCAGTGTTAGTTAATGGGAGTGATAGACCTTACAGCAGTGACAAATTACTTTAGGTTTTTTTTTACTACCAGGACCTGTAAAACTAAAGCACACATGTCCTACTTTTTAAATTCAATACACCCTACCCTATGAACCATAAAGGCCTCCCTTAGGGTGGCATGTGTATTAAACAGGAAGGTTGAGACCTGACAAAAGCTTTATTTCAATAGGACAAAATTGCAATTTAAAACTGCACTACAGGCTCCAGTGGCAGGTCTGGGGCATATGTTAAAAGGCTTCTTTAGTGAGTGGCACCATATGTGCTGCAAACCCATTAGTAGCACTTAATTTATAGACACTGGGTACATGAAGTACAATTTACAAGGGATTTACAAGTAAATGAAATGTGCAAATTATGTGTTGACCAGTTTTACCATGTGTGAAGGAGAGAGCATAAGCACTATAGCGCTGGTTGGCAGTGGTAAAGTGCACTGAGTTCTAAAGCCAACAAAAACGAATTCCACAAACCAGGAGTCGTGAAAGCAAAAAGTTTGAGGAAATACTACACCAAGGATATTAGGTCTAACAATCTGATTTATAATTACTTTTCCAAGCGTTAGTCTCTCTCATTCTTAATTCTGCCCTAAATATTTTTCACCTTTAGAATGTTCCCTCTTGCATGATCGCACATAGAACGTCATGCTGATAGGAATCTCTTATGACAGATTGTTCTTCTTTGAACTACATATACAGCATATTACCACTTGTGACAAATGTTCTTCTGAGTGTTGTGCTAGGAACATCAGAACACCACCCACCCTGTGAGAAATGCACTGTGAAGCCACCATCTATTCTACCACTCCTGTGTGAGGTGTTCCATTCTGAAGGTCTGTATTGGTCAAGCGCTTCCTTGTAGGTGCTGCTGACAGTAGCTATTTGTTGGTACCACTGCCAGTATTCCATTTCATCACTGTCTTTAGGAAACCTTGTGTCATAAAATGGTTTATTATTTGGGGTGGATTGGTGTTCACCACAAGTAACAAAGTCACCATCCCCTTAGGTAAAGTCAAAGGCTCCAACTAATTTAAACCTGAGTTCAACCTCTGGTATCTATGGCAGAGAGCAGACAGGATCAACCTAACAAAAATGTGTAAAGAATGTAGAAGTACCAAAACAGATACAAAATCAAAAACATAACACAATAAAATTCCCACTCCAATTATAAATATGGAGCAATGAAATAAGCAAAAATACATCAAAGTGACAACAATTCAATAAGGAGAACCAGACATCTGAATTGTTAAGAATGTAAGTGAAAATAGCACCAAAAAGCACAAAGCACTAATAGTCAATGGTCACAGTAGACCAGGAGCTAGGCACTATTAAAGGCTGACACGAAGGAGCATGGGTCTGATATATTAAACATATTGGTCCTGCTAGAGTGTGGAAGTACGGAAGTTCGACAAAGTTTTTAAGTCCTAATCTCTACTAGACATGGGACAAAACTGAGATTCAATCTGGTACTATTGAACTACTGGTTAAATACATCTCTCAATAGGCCCCCTTGATGCTTTGAAGCAAAGGGTTTAAAAGTGTTAATCTTATTTTGATGCTTAAGCAACCTCGGAAATACACTTCTATAGCCCCCAGGAGCCCAGGAGGAGCATAGTGGCTGCCATGGTGCCAGGTAGAGAGCACAGCAAGGTCTAGTACAGGTTCAATTGCCACTGGTGAGCTGGGATACTTTACGGACATGTCTTCTTGAGCTTTGTCATGTTCCTGAAAGCACCCAGGTGATCAGACTAATCATCTCTGGAGATCTTTCTGCCTTTGTATTTGAAGTGAAGAGGGGAACTACATCATCGGGTCCTCCTTTCAGGTCACCAATGGCAAGTGCAGAAGATTTAGTCCACCTGGTATCCTTTCAGAAGTCCAGCAGTATTCTGAGGCAGGCTAGATGATGGTCCAGCTTTGTTAGGTGCACCAGCATGTGTGTAGGGGACACCCTGAGACAGGCTTAGTTCCTCTTAGACCAATGGACTAAAGGTTCTCAGTCCCTGTCCTACCCACTTTTGCAGTAGTTCCTGTTTGACTTATTGCACACATGATGGAAATTCAATGTGCTAGGGCAGTGGCAAGATGGCCAAAGGCTTTAGCTACACTAAACTTGGACTCTGAAAGCTGGTGGCATGCAGGGGAACAACTATGGTAATCACCAATGTCAACCTACAACTACCACCAAAATCCAGTCTGAAGCCGATACTCTACGCACAACAAAACTAAAGACAAAACTCTGGTAGGAGAAGTAGAGAGAACTACAGCAACCAGGCAGATGATACACAAGAATTGTCCTGGCATTCTTTTCTTTTCCCTTTCAAGTGCACCAAAGAGTTACATGTAGATCAACAGACCTACAATACAGGATTTGACACTGTGGTATCATGGGATGCTCACAGTCCTCATCCTGTCGCGCCGCGTGGTGCGGCGCGAGCCGAATGTTCGGCACAAGCCGGGCGTTCGGCTGGGGCCGCACAGCGCGTTTCTAAAACGCGGCGCGCCCCCAGACTTTCATGCACTTTTCGAGGCCCCAGGCATTGCATGGGGCCTCGCTCTGTCGTTTTCCGCCGCCTTGCTGGGGCCTCCTGACCCCTCTTACCTGTTCTTCTTTCTTCTTTCTTGTCCTCTTTTCTTTTCTTCTTTCTTGGGTCTTTTTGTTGTACTTTTTTTATGTCTTCTTCCCTTCCCAGGTTACCTTTCTCTTCCCAGCATTCATTGTTCCCTATTCTCTATGGTTTCTATTCTGTTTTGTTCTATGTACCTCTCCCTGTCTAATATGGTGTCCTTTTACTTCCTGTGGGTCACTTCCTGTCTTTTGGTATATAAGGGCTGTGTTTTCTTCATTTCCTTGCGCTGCAACACTTTCTGCTCAGATAGTGTCTTCGCTCCTGATTTCCTCGCCTTTTTGGTTCTGGATTTCATCGCTCTGTGTTTCCTGAATTTTGTTCTTTTTGATTCCTGCTTTTTGTTCTTGTTTTTCCAGGAGTCTTCCTGTTTAGAGGTTTTTTCCCCTTTTGTTCTAAGGGTTTTTTTCCCTCTGGCGCTATTTTCTGAAGGCCACGGTCTGTTCTTGGCGTCTCCATCACCTACAGCACCGTGGCTACCAGAAAGAGTCGCCCCTTTTTGGGCCAAAGCCGAACATCGAAGATCCACGCCACTAGATCTGCAAATTCCAGGCGCAAGCAGCACGTGAGTCGTGACACATCCAGCATATTCTATTTAACTCAGAGAAGTCAACTCTGCCCCTTTGAGTCATCATACTATGTGCTCCTGGGAGGAATTCAAACCTTTTCATACCTCTTCCCCTGTTGAGCACAGGCTGGGAGTTAGCAGAGGCTAATGCTAATTAGCATTCTGACATTTCAGACAGGTAAAGCAAACCTTCCAAATGTTACTTTTCCTCAATATTTATTAAAATTGAACTTAACAATGTAATTGTTTTTAATAACTATTAAAAATAGTGGTTTAATTGCTTTTCTAACTGGTCTATTACCGAGATGCAGTATTGACATTTAATCTGCAATCTGCCTTCCTACAGAGGCCAGCTAGGGTGCCACAATAAAAGTAGCTTTTAGGGAACTGCCCCTGTCAGGACATGATAGCATTAACTTTCTACATTTCCCACCTTTAAATACTATGCACACTACCTTGTGGGATACAAGGCTTACATACGTGTGACTTGCTAATATTCAAAAGGGAGGTTTTTACATGCTAAAAATGGTTATTTTCACAGGTTGCACTACAGGGTTTACATTTCAGTGGTCAGGCTACATTGATTAGCCTGGTCACATGTTTTCTTTTGTTACACTCGCAGATGGCACATTGAATGTCATGCATGTATTTCTGCTCCATATTCTAAAGCTCTATAGAAAAGTTAAGGTTGCCAATTTTGTCCAACGTTAGAGGTCAGGGCACATGCACTGGGTCCTGGTTAGCAGTGTCTCAGTCCCACAGTCCAAAAACCAGCAGTGTCAGTCCTGAAAAATATTTGGGGGGTGACCCCATCAAAAAGGGCACATTTCTATATCCAACAATTTACCTTTGGCAGACCCTTGATACAAACTGTGACAGTATATCTGTTGAGACGCTGATCTGTTACACATGCACCTCCACACAGAAATCAGCTATTGCTGAAGAAAACCTCCTAATGCACTCTCCAGCTACTGCCCCATCTTTCTCTTAACAAAGACATTAGTCAATATGCAGTTAACAAACTTCGCTGAATCCAGCCAACTACCCGTACAAGGCACAGTCTGGCTTCTGAAAGGGCCTATGTACAAAATCAATCCTGTCCAAAATAGCCAATGACACAAGACGTATCTGAGATGACATTGGAAAGGCAGCTCAGAATTTATTAGACCAATCTTCAGCCTTTGATACCATCTCCCACTTCACCTGCTTAATCAGATAATGAATTTGTGGTGTCAGAGGAAGTATGTGATTGGTTCTCCTAATTTCTGCAGGACTAAACACAAATGGTGGCAAGTCTACCAGGGCTCTCCTTTGAGCAGTAGTCTCTTCAATTTGTATATTGCCCCACTTGTCCTGCTGATGGTCTTATTCAGCATCTCGTTTTTCACCAATGACAGTGAAACCCACATGATCATCAGTCTGATGGTGAGGTGTTTTTTTAATCCAAGGCACTGTCTTTCGGAGGTTGCCAGGTGGATGGACCTAAACTCTTTATTTTTTATTTCTGAATGATGAGAAGACAGTAATCATAATATTTAGATTAAAGTCAACTTGGACCATTGACTGGTGGCCAGAAAGTTTAAGAACTGCCCTCACCAAAATGCATGTAATCTGGGTGTGATGACTGATAACAAATTGACTTTTTCAGAACAGGTTAAAATCATGTGCCACACTGTTTTTGTCTCCTACACATAATCAGGAAAATTCTTTGTTCCTTTTATCACCAGAAAGCATTTAATGCAAGCAATCTTTGAGAATAGATTAATGTAATTCCTGACTGGTCAGTATACCCAAACATTTTAGGGTGATTTTGGGATTAAGAAGAGACACATCCATTTATATTTACTCATCATTGCACTTACACAAACCGAACTGGCTACTGATCTACTAGAGAGGTTGCTTTAACCCTTTCGTTGTTAGGACGTCCACCACGCTGCCCCCCACCCCCTAAAGACTGGCCCTTTTCTTGGTTATTTTAGGTAGTTCAGGCTTAGGCCTCCATAACGTTTTTCACATATAGGCTATCCACACCAGATTGGTGTCATTTTTGTTCAAAGTCATGGGGATTCAAAAGGTACCCAGGCTTTGTGAAGTGCCCTGGAGGGGACAGAGAAATTAGCCAAAATACAGCAAAAGTTTAGTTTTTGGGGAAAAATAGGAAAAACGTTCTGCAGAAGACAGTGTCTGATTTTCCTGCAAATGGCATCAACGAATCATTTGCCGTGCTAAAACCATTATCTTCACATCTTTCAGGAACAGGCAGACCTGCTAACATGATAAGAAAGACCCAACATGGACACATCACATATTACCACCGAAAACTGACCCTTTTGCAATGTGCATAGCTGTTGATTTTGGGCCCTAGCTCAACCAACACCTAGGGAAACCTAACAAACCTGTACATGTTTGAAACCTAGACACCTTGGGAAATCTAAGATGGGGTGACATGCGTGCTCTCACCAGGCTGTGTTACTCTGAAAGTCTTGCAAACTTCAAACTTTGATGAAAAAATACATTTCCCTCAAATTTCTCTGATGGAAAGTTCTGGAATCTGTGGGGAGCCACAAACTTCCTTCCACCCAAAATTTCCCTAAGTCTTCTGATGAAAATGGTACCTCACTTGTGTGGGTAGGCCTATTTATCATCACAGGGAATGGCCCTAAACTGCCACACAAAAACATCACATTTTTCTATAGAAAACTGACCCTTTTTTGCAATGTGCCTAGCTGTGAATTTTTAGGCTCTAGCTTAGGTAGCACCTAGGGTAACCTAGAAAACATGTACATTTTAAAAAACTAGACACCCAGGGAAATCTAGGATGGGGTGACTTGCATGGCTCTCATCAGGTTGTGTTACCCAGAATCCCTTGCAAACTTCAAACCTTGACTAAAAAACATACTTTCCTCACATTTCTGTGATGGAAGGTTCTGGAATCTGTGGTTAGCTGAAAACTTCCTTCTACGCAGCCTTCCCCTAAGTCTTCTGATAAAAATGGTACCTCACTTGTGCGGGTAAGCCGAGAGCCTGTGACAGAACAGATCAAATCAAGGTCAACGAGTGTCCCTTTGACAGAACTCCCACTGTTAATAGTTTGATCCGTTCCTGTCACAGGCACTAGGCCCAGCATCACAAGTGGAGCAGCAGATTTTTTAGACCAGTGGGGAAATACTGACGGGTTAGGAATTTTGTGGATTCCTTCCGATTCTGGAAGACTATGGCACAAACTGCAAGGAAAATGTTTGATTTTAGTCTTATTTTTAGATTTTTAGGGCACTGAGGGCAAGAAAACTTTATGGGATCAACAAGAGGCACACCACCCTGTCCTACCCTGGGTGTCTAGATTTCAGAAATGCCTGGGTTTGGTAGACTTTCCTTGTTGGCCGCCGAACCCAGTCCCAAAGACTGCAGCTATCCCTTCTGTTGATGTTGCCACATTGCATCTTGGACCTTACGGTTTTGCAGGCACTAGCCTCACCCACATGGGTGAAGTACAATTTTTATGAGGAGATATATGGGAACTCTGGGTGGCAGGAAGTTTTAGGCTCCCAGCAGAATTCAGTACTTTGAGGAATCCAAGCCAGCCATCCTGGAGTACCCCTGATGTCTAGTTTACTGCATCTAAGTAGTTGGTAGATTTTCCCTAAAAACAGAGTACACCCTGGCAGAGAAAGACAGAAAAGTCAAATGTTACTGCACAACTATCAATTACTCAAGTGCACACACATACTGGTTGGATTTGGCATGAGGGTGAGTGAAACGTTCAAAATTTAAATTTTATGAACCAGAGATTTCACAAAAATGAAATACACTGTTAATAATTGAAATTTAAACACACATTTTCAATGCAACAGGTCTCGCATTTGTTCAAGTTAGAGCTATTAGTGTTGTACAGAAAAAAAACAATAAATTGATAAAGTAGTCCGGACACCATGCGGAAAAGATCGAGGCTCGTATGTTTTTAGTAGTTTACTGGTAGAGTGTAGGAGGGCTAAACACCGGAAAAGGCATGACATATGGATGCCTTTCACAAATGAAAGGAAGCAGATTTTAAAAGGCAAGCACACAAACCAATGAAAGTGACTGACGTGACATGGGCGTGGTTAGAAGCCCAAAGAGAGATTACAGCATGGGACAAAGCGCTTTGCGCTCGACCCTAAAAAAACTTGACTGTACTAGTAACTGTGGCTCACAGCAGTCTCTGTGGCTTCTCTGTCCACCCTCCTCTGATCCATGGTGCAGTGCAAACCTTTCTGCTCCCTTTCTTAAATATAAAGTGCACAGCTGTCAGCACTGTGATATTAGGAATTGCACCTGTATGGTTGTGTGGTGATTTGTGTTTATTCATTCTTGTTACACCAGTTACGCTATCCTTTTCACATGCTTTTGCTTTGTGACTATCCAACAACTTTACATTTGGGTTTCCCTGACTTCTTTTTCTTCAACGTGCGTGTCATCTGTCTTGGAAACAGCTGTTGTTGTTCACCCTGGCTCCCATTCCCCCTTCTCTTAGGCCCCAATCAACTCCCAGGTATCCCTTCCCACCATCGAAACCACATTGCTTCTGTTCATGTCTTTAACAATGACAGCAATAAATGCCTACAGACAAGTGATTTGTCGTAATTAGCGTGTGAATTTGGTGTGACAAAATATAACCGAGGAAGAAAGAAAGAGGCAGTGAGAGGGAAAGACAGTGCAAGACAAAACGACAGGGTGAGAGAGAGAGATAAGATAGGAGAGAGAGACAGACAGAGAGAGAAACAAGAGAAGTGCGAGGGGAGGAGAGAGAGACAGAGAGAGAGAGAGGGTGAAGAGCGAGTGGTGTGACAAGGAGGAGACCAAAGGGAAAGGGTTGGGGGAGAGAGAGAGAAAGGCCTGAGAGAGAGGAGACATACAGACGGTGAGAGAGAGACGGGGAGAATGAGAGAGAAATGGCTGAGAGAGAGATGAGAGACATACAGAGAGTGAATGAGAGAGAGGGGGAGAGACGGAGAGAGAGAGAGAGAGAGAGAGGGGAGATGGAGAAAGAGAAATGGCTGAGAGAGAGATGAGAGACATACAGAGAGTGAATGAGAGAGAGAGGGAGAGACAGAAATAGAGGGAGAGAGAGAGAGAGCGGAGATGGAGAAAGAGAACGGGCAGAGAGAGAGAAAGAGTCAGCGGGGTGACAAAGAGGGGAACAAAGAGAGCGTGAGAGAGACAGAGTGTGACCTACTTGCACACACGTTGTTAATAAAAATGGTGTCAGTGGCTTCTAAATGCCTGCACATGAATGTGTGAAATAAGAATAGCATTTCCAAAAAGAGTTTGTGGTTGCTGCAGAGGCAATCTTCTATTTTTCTTGCTATGAAATAAAAAAAAACTCCAAGCATGGTCACCACATAGTAGTGAGTAAATGAGACCGGCCGAGGGTGCATATGTGAACTGACTGCTGGAGTATTTGCGGACAAAAGTTTGAATTACACAAAATTAATGTTTTTGGCTTTTATAGAAGCTGTTTTGAAAAGTTTTAAAAAAGTTTGGGCACACGCCGCACACATATCTTCACATTTAAAGGCTAATAAGCAGGCCAGAGTGCAGGGGCACTTGTGTACATCAGGGAAAATATTCTTGTCACTGCTGGTGGGGGCGTAGAGGTGCTATGTAGCTGAGGGGTGTGAATTCGATGTCAAGCTGAGACTTAACTCCACGGCGATCTGACTCCAGCCACAAGGGCTTGCTGCCGCTCTCCTGGGAGCCAATGACGATCAATGAGGGAGGGCAGGCATTAATGCCAGAGATGATCTGCATGCGTAAAAAAAAAACAGCGCGATCGCGCTGCTACAGTTCACACTAATAAAAGTAGCGGCAAAAGTGCAATTAACTGAGTAACAAGGTCGATAGTATGCAAAGCGCTGGACTTCTGCCCAGCGAGATCGAGCTGCGAAAACAGAGAAAAAGTAGTCCACAAACCCAGCGAGCCTCTCATTTTTTCTGTACTTGGTCGCTGCGCTCGAGGAGGGCTAACCACCAGAAAAGGCATGACGTATGCGTGCCTTCCACTAATCAAAAGAAGCGGATTCTAACAGGCAAGCCAACTTCCCAATGAAAGACACTGATGTGACGTCGACAGGGCTCCAAGCCCTTTTCTAATCCCTAAAGCGTCTCGCTAGTGATACGCATGCGCTAGCGCATGCGACGCAGGCTTCACCCTAAAAACTGAACCAATGACTCACAGCTCTTCAACTGTAAAGCCACGACAAGGCACCAACCATTTTTACAGGCCATTCATACACATTTCATGTGTGACACACACAAAACCTTTCACATCACCAGCTGTGGGCCCAGCACACTGGAACACTCACATAAACAGACAACCCCATTCAAGGGCCCATCACTTTTGTAAGCCCATGGGACTGTTACAGCAATCACACCATCTGGCAGCTGATAAAGTGAGCATTTGGCTGGCAATTTGTGTGTAGTGACCAACAGCAAGTCTCTACACACACACTACCAGCCAAGTGCCAGTCCATGCACACAGCTAGCCAAGCACCAGTCCATGAACAATATCAGCGAAGCACCAGTCCACACACACCGCCACCCGAGTGCTAGTCCACATACACCACCATCACATTTTTTTTTAACAAAAAAGAAAACACAAAACACTTTGAAGGAGATGAAAAGCCAACTATAACTACAAACAAAGCAGGTTTAACTAAATACATCAAACTAATGCTAAACGTGAAACTGAACAAAAAATATAAAACAATACAGATCATTCAATTTACTTTTATGCTTGTGGTTGCTCCCAATATTTGAGTTGCATGTGGTACAATTTAAAACATGACAAGGATTATAAGGACTCTCAGGGCAGTACATGCAACTTCCTTTCTTCATGCCTTTTCGGACACAGACTCTACATCTCCTACAGAGAAAGTGTTTTGGGGTTGTGGGGGTAATGTAATCAGGAAAGTGGTGATCTTTCAATCTAGCCATATCCTCTACCACTCTAACTCTAGGAACACTTGCCTGCTCCACTACAACAAGGCTTCCTATCACAGACTCCTGAAACTGAATAAAAGCCATCTTTGAATCTAGAGAACAATCCCGGAATACAACAAAAGCACTGAAAGTTGCCAAGTGAAACAAATGGACAGCCAACTTCTTATACCAAATGTATGCCTTAGGAACAGCAGTGTAAGGCTCCAACCTCTAATCTACTCTATCTACACCACCATGTGCTTATTGTAATCTTAAATGCACACAGGTTTGCATGCTTCAGCAACCTGACCCCAAACAGTCACAGATGAAGTACGTTCATCATGAATGGTCAGCATGTGGACACCTCTCCTCTCTGAAAATTTCGCAGCTAGCAGTTCATCACTATGTAAGGCACTGCACTGTCCCCTCTGAAGTTTGTTTTACATACAAGCTCTTTAGGGTAACCTTTATAGTTAGGGCAGATTGTGTCACAAGCAACAGTGTCCACTTTGAACAATTCCTTGAGCAATTCCACACTAGTGTAGAAGTTATCAATGTATAAATGGTGACTCTTTTTTAAAAGTCATCTACCAAGTTTCCACACAATTTTCTTCCTGACTCCAAAAGTGGACTGACAACCAGGGGTGTCAATAGAAGAATCCCTATCAGTGTAGTACAAAGTGAAATTACAGGCATTTCCAGTACTTTTCTCAGACAGCATATGGATCTTAATTCCATCAAATACCCTTATGCTAGGGATGCACTGCCTAGAAACCAAATGGCACTTGAACAGAACCAAAAACGCATTGCTACTTCTTACCCTGGAAAATAGATCTCTGAAAAGTGATCTACAAAATGCTCAAAGATAGCCCGAATCTTGAAGAGATGGTCATAATCCAGGTAATACCATGGCAATGCTGAAGCATTATCAGCAAAATGCAGCATCTGAAACAGAAGCAAATACCAATCAAAACTAATGGTTGCAGGAAATATAGCAGTTGCTTGCTACCAAGGGACTAGTAGACCAATATGAAGACAGCAACGGCTTCCTTATCAAGCCCATCAAAAAAATTAAACCAAAGAACTTCAACTCATCCCTATTTGTGGGAGTCCACCAGCTAGCTTTAGAGTGGGACTTAAGTCTGGCACTGTTTTCCCTGAAAAACTGTTCAGCATACAAATTAGTCTGGTCAACAATCTCAGCCAAAAATACATTCTTCAGAAGGAACTGAGAGTAAATTATAGGCAAAAAGGTTTCAGTATTAAATCTACACCCTGCAACACCATTAAAGGCAGGCAACACAGACTACACCATGTTTGACTCAGAGTTCAACACTTACAATGGGAAGCCTCTCAGTCTTAGGCTGCAATCCAGATTCCTCTTGCTGCACAATTGGCATATTAGTGTCCTCCTCTAAAAGAATCAATTCCTTCTCACTGAGAGTGGCCTCATCATCTGATGATTCCTCTCATACAGAACATCCTCTGCCAGGACCGTGGACTTCCTCCTCTGCCTCAAATGCAAAGTCAGTCTCTTAAGCATGGTCAGAGGAAGGTAATCCTGATGAATCTATCCATAGCCTTCAACACTGTAAGTCACACAGTGCTAGTAGATCGTTTAAATGCCACGGGCATTGGATAGTTGTCACTCAAGATGCTGCACTCCTTTCTCTCAAATAGAGAACAGTTTCCCTTTGTGAATATCTACAGAAACCCCTGCTCACTGTCTTGTGGTGTTCCAAAACGGTCTTCCTTGAGTCCCACCCTCTTTAATGTTTACGTTGTCCTCCTTGCCAAGTTGATTCGCACCTTCAGTTTTTTTAGAAATTTGTATGCGGATGGCACACAAATCATGGTGTCCATTTCGACATCGCCAAATGTCAATAACTGCATGACCGAAGTACTTAGATTGATGAAAGAAAACTGCCTTAAATTAAATTCAGAGAAAATTGAGGTCTTCCTATTTGGGAATAAAACTAACTTTTCAAACATGTCCTGGTGGCCCAAAATCTGGGCCCCTCCCCTCGCTGGTCCACAAAGTAAGGAAACTAGGAATAATCTTTGATGCAGAACTTACCTTCTCAGACCAACTAAATAAGCTCACCTCCTCCTATTTCTTACTATTAAGATCTCTGAGTAAGATTCTCCTATTCATTCCATTCGATCTACAGAATTAGGTTATCAGTGCCCTGTTGTTTTCCGGGTAAGATTACTGCTATGCCCTATATATGGGCATCCATCAACAATATTTGAATAAATGGCAAATTTTGCAAAATACAGCACCTCATCTCTTAACAAGAATCCCAAAGTTCAAATAGGTCTCACATACATTATAGGAACTACAATGATTTCCCATTAGGAATTTAATAGCTCACCCACCCCTTCATGACATAGGTCATACGTACATGAAAACAAAATGTAAATGGTCCACACTTAGAAGAAGCCTTCGTTCAGCCATCGCAAAAACAGTGGAGACACCTAAAGTAAATAAAGCAGATTCGGGTGGATGAAGCTTTATTGCCTCTACATGCAAACTTTGAAATAAAATGCATCTTAAAGCCTAGTTCAATATTTATCTGTTTTAGTAAGCAACTTAAAACCTGGATTTTTTTCATCTATGTTGCCCAATCAGTTTTTACACATTGTTAAATACAGCCAACACCACTGCCAAGATGCCTGTGGGCAATTGTGCGCTTTATAAACATTTTCATTATCATTATCAATAACCAACACTGTAAAATAAGTAATAAACAAAGTGTGGCATTATAAAACTGTAATCCTGCTGGCATATTGTAATCTGGAAGGAAACGTCAATCAATATAAAGCATACAATGACCTATGTACTCAAAATGATACCATTCACTTGCCAGAGACAGCTAGACTGAGGATCACCTGCACCTACTCTGAACAGACACAGCAGCACTAACGATTTTCCAATATAAAGTAATAACAAAAGAAAATTACACACAAGACACATCTTACACAAATCCAGACCTACAATAAAAAGAAGCTAAATATGCTATAATTATTACACCACTTAAAAAAATGCATTAGTGCAAGGCAATAATACTAATTTGAAGTAAACTGTACAAAAAATGTTTTCTTACCAAACACATGCAACTACACAAGCTGCAGATCTTACAGTGTTGAAACCACAGCCAGCAAATCTAAAGCTTTGCACAATAATAAAAAGGAGAATAAAACATTAAGATCTTGAATGCAAATGTTGACAAAAAATAAAACAGTTAACATTATAAAACACTATGAGGTCTGACCTTAGGGAAAGGTCAGCATCACCGTGTCTGATCTATCCCCATGAGAGGCTCAAAAATACAAGAAGTGGACACCCTAGTGTGGAGTTACCCTCACCCCACCCAAATACCACTGCCATCCATACAGCAGCTACACATATCATCAAGGGGATGCCAGTCCACACACACCACCAGTAAAATCCCCATTTCAAACACACCATCAGCCAAAAGCCAGTTCACACCCCCCCCATTCAAATACCAGTACAGCCACAGCCAGCCAATTTGCAGCTCGTCAGCCAAACTCCAGTTCACATACACACAGTATCTAGTGGTTTTCTACCCCCCTTGAGGGCAGCTGGGCCTAAAATATGTCCGATTTGCCCCCAGCAGGAGCAGAACATGGCAGAAACGTTGCCCCAATAATCGGGAATGACCCTTGCCCAAGGGGCTGCTCCTTGATTTGCAAATCACCTAATCCCTGGTGTCTAGTGGTTTTTTGCCCCCTTGTGGGCAGATGGGCCTAAAAATATGGCTGATCTGCCCCCAAGTGGCAGAAAATGGGCAAAATATTGCCCCATTAATGGAGAATGACCCTTGCCGAAGGGGCCTTTCCCTGATGTGCAAACAAGTTAATGTAGTAGTTTTCTGTCCCAAACCCCTTTAGGGCAGATGGTCTAAAACTATGGCCGATCTGTCCCCACGGGGAGCAGAAAATGGCCAAAATATTGCATCCATTATTGGGGAGCGTCCTTTTTCCAAGGGGCCGCTCCTCGATGTGTAAGCAAGGTAATTACTGATTTCTAGTGCTTTTCTGCCCTCCTGGGGGTCAGATCAGCTTAAATATATGACCAGTCTGTCTCTGGGGTGGCAGAACATTACCAAAATAAGTGTCCCAATAATGGGAGCAACTCTTGCCCAAGGGGCTACTCCCAGCAAAAGAATGAAAACCATTGCGCTAGTGGTAGCATTCCTCTTGCATGATCGCTGCCCCACCTATGATTCTGCAGAAGGAATGTACTGCAGAGATACACTGGGGAAATGGAAACACTCTTTCCTTTCTCCCGTGCCTCTCTGCCCTCTCTGATTCCTCCCTGGTGGAAACAATTACCTGTTTCCTCCAACACGGTAGAAGCAAATTTCTTCCAGCTCATCCTGGCGTCTTTTGATGATGTTGGCATGCAGCATGTGTGCTGATATCAAAATATCATGGACAGGGGGTGGCAGCGGAAGCACTTCTGCTGCTACTCTCAATGGAGGCATGCTGTGCGGGTCTGTATGGGGAGGTGCCAGTGCTTCCAACATGGGTCCTACGCACACACCCACTGTGGCAGAGGACGGCTCTACGCTGTCCTAAGCACAAAAGGGGTTAAGGCCTTGGGTCTGTGCCAGAGGACCATCTGTTACATGAGACAGGGTTCCTACATGACATCTCTTTTTTTCCTCTGGCATAAACTGCTGCAGGATATAAAAACTGAATACAGATGTTTGGTCAAAGCTTCTGAGTTAGAAAATCTACATAAGGGGGGGGGCGCTAGTTGTGGCAGCTACATTGAAAGTCTGAAACGTCTGTAATTAGTCTTTTTCTTTTAATCTAATCTTAACACCTAAGATTTTCCTGTTGACACATAGGGGATCATTACGACCCTGGCAGATGGCGGAGAAGCAGTGGTAAGACTGCCAACAGGCTGGCGGTCTTTTTTTTGCAATTATGACCATGGCGGTTACCGTCATGGTCATCCGCCGCTTCTCCGGTCCGCCCGCCAGGGCGGAGACAACCGCTGGGCTGAAGACCTGGGTCTCCAGCCCGGTGGTCGTCACTATACCCCGGCGGTATTTGGACCCGGCTGACTGCCATGGATTTCATGCTGTTTGGAACCGCCATGAAATCCATGGCGTTAAGCACTATCAGTGCCAGGGAATTCCTTCCCTGGAACTGATAGGGGTCTCGCCCACCCCCATCCCGACTCCCTCCCCTACACCCCCCACCACCCCTGCCACCCCCAAAGGTGGCAGGACCACCCTCCCCACCCCGACCCCCAACATCAGACATCACACAATCACACACAACACGCACGCAAGCACCACCAACACACACACGCACACACACCGACATACATGCCAACATCACACACACAGTCAGACACGCACACCCACATTCAAACATACACGCACACATCCATACAGACATACTCACAGACATACATGCACTCATTCCCAAACACACAACACCCCCTCTACATACACACACTCACACCCCCATGCACGCACACAACACCCCCTCAACCCCCTCCCCTAACGGACGATCGACTTACCTGGTCCGTCGATCCTCCGGGAGGGGACGGGATCCATGGGGGCTGCTCCGCCGACACCACACCGTCAACAGAACACCGCCATGTCGAATCACAGGACGTGATTCCGTGGGCGGTGTTCTGTTGATGTGGCGGTGGAGGTGGAGCAACCTCCACTTCCCCGCCGCCCGCCAGTATGGCTGTTGGCGGCTCTCTGTCCTAAAAAGGACGGAGAGCTGCCAACAGTCATAATACGCCGAGCGGAAAACCGCCACCACTGGCGGTCTTCAGCACGGCGGTCCCTCGGCGGTCTTTAAAAAAGACCGCTGAGGTAAAAATGACCCCCATAATCTTTAGTTCTATTGTATTAATTAGGACAATTTATGTCTGTCCCAATAGTTACTTTGTGTTTTCCTTTTCTTCTACCCTAAACATTTATCATGAAATGGAACAGCTTCTGACTGTGTTCCCTTACAAACAACAGGACAATTCTTTGAAATAGCTGTTTGTGCTTTACAAATTGTTTCATTCAGCAAATCAATCAATCACAATGGCTAAAAGTTCCATTCACTTTCTGGAAGCATATTGAAACAGCATGTCTCTTCTCCAAATTTACAAATGTATGTGTCTACATAGTATGTCTTCATACAGAGCTTAGGGATTAACAAGTACTGCAAAATGCTGAGTGAGTCCAATTAAGACTCTCTGACCTGCATAATTCACCACCCGCCTTATGTATTTTTCCATAGTACACTATCTGTCTGATTTCCACAACAGTAACTAGTACTCATGAGAACACTATCTTAACCTATTGTATACATGTTTCTTGGACACTTTCAATTCTGGATGTTCTGAACTTTATGGTTATTCTTGCAAATAATTTAACTCTGGTCTTCCCACCATCCTGTACTTGGGAAAATTAATAAGATTATTGTGACTGATTACAATTCGTCTTTTCTTGTGCACTACACATATTGTTCCCCAACTTTGCAGGACCCAGTATGTCACAGGATCTATTCTTCTTACAAGAGCCGGCAAACCTGTTTTACACTGGAAAGAAAGAGTTAAGTTGCTTGTGTCTTGTCTCATTGCCATGGAGGGAAAAGTTATCTTCTTTGAGAAAATGCATACTTCTCCATAACCTTAGCACTCAGGTATTTGAGAGTCTTCCAGACCAATCTTAGCAGATGGAGGAGGAGAACTGAAGGATGTATATCAAGTCATGTTCAAAGCATTAGAAGACCATTTGGGGGACAAATGAAAGTGGCATTGGAGAGACACAGGCCCATATTTATACTTTCTTTGCGCCACTTTTGCTTCACTTTTTGACGCAAAATCGGTGCAAACTTACAAAATACAATTGTATTTTGTTAGTTTGTGCCACTTTTGCGTCAGAAAAAGACGCAAATGCGGCACTAAAAAAGTATAAATACGGGCCACAATGTTTTGCCATAGTGCAAGGAAAAAATTAAAATGTCTCTTTGTGCATTGCTGTGTTGAGGGGTCACTTTGTGCATTGCTTTGTTGAGGGGACATTTGAACACACACAAGCCTGGTGATTTGTTCATCTTAATACATGACCAGCTGTTTAAGTGCTCAAATAATCTTAGACTTCAGGAGAAGATGATGTCAAAAAAAAGACATTGCCAAAGACATAGAACAAATTGTAGCATGCAATAAGGAAATGAAGGCTAAATGAGAACACTTGATTTGTGAAGTACAGGACAGAAAATGCTGACAGAGTCCTCCAAGCTGAGGGAAATACTGGCACCTCAAAACTAAAAAAAAACATGACAGTACCAAATTGAAATATGTTAGGTGTGGGAACAATGGACTTTTAGCCATTAATCATATGTGTGTTGTTTAAAGCGCCTGCAGTAAAGAATTTGACAGAAAGGGCATTACACATGTGAAGGACAACTGTTTCCAATCAAGTAATTGTGGTTGAAGAATTGGATGAGGAGGACAATCATTTTCTTTTTCACAAAACTGTGGACAGAGACAAGGTTCAGTTTCCCTGCTGTGAAATTTCACTAGATAATCAGTTAGTCAAAGCTCTATCTAATTTCTTTTCACGTTTTATGCTAATTTATAGCTGTGTCTTTGAATAATTTCATAATTATTCCAGATACCTGCTAGAAACACCTGATATTGACTTGTGGGGCAGATATAACAAGGATATATTTGCTTGGTAGGCACTGCATGTCTTTAAAGGCTGTTCTACAGTAGGGAATTCATGCATAGTCAATCTAGGTTTCCATTAATTGCACTGAAAACAGTAAATGGATTTGGGCCAAGCTCTACCCAAGTGTGCCTGACCTAGACTACTCATTGATAGCTTCCTGTGTGATAATGCCATATATCAAGAATTACTGTCTGTATTTACTGTCACCAAAAAGATTTTGAGCACACAGTTTTCCAAAAAATATTGAACTCCAAACAACAAGCCACACTTGCCCAAAGTGTCAATCACAAAGAGTAGTCTATCGTACCATTTGCCTCAGTGGCACTTAAGGTGTCAGAATCTAAGTACTCCTGGCCTGTTATTGTCATCTTAAATTCTTTCTTTGGGTATGCAGTCCAACCTGCTCAATGATCCTAAACCCCTTATACACATATCCCTCACCACACACTCTGATAATACTACATGCAGAACTTCCAAATGGTTGCTAGGTATGGTGGGTTATAATTATAAGATGGAATACTTACATGTTCAGGAAATAGGGTTCCTGACTATTTTTCTGCCTACTGCTTGTCAGTGCGGTTGATGAGGAAAAGGGTACAGATGAGCATTTTGTCTTGAATGTCACCACAGAAGGGATTGACACAGAAGAGTGACAAAAGTATGTCATAACTTATCACTGTGAAAAAGTAAATTAGTTTATAGTAGATGGGTTCCCAAAGAAACATCTACTAGATATCAATCTCAAGGCCCTTTATAAAGTAATGGAGGAGCTCAATGTGTCTGAAGGGAAAAGATTAATACTGTCCTTAGCCTTGAGAAGGTGGATAATGGATTTAGCCCATGGCAGTCATTTGTTGAAAAGTTTAGTGAAGAATAAGGTAAAGTCGCAATACTAGTGGCTGGGTTTAGATGACATGGTCAAGCACAGAGTGCGATATTCTTTCAGCTGCACAAGTAGTGACAAGATCAAAAAGACACACTTCTCCTTTGAGTACTGTGGAATTTCCAGACAAACCGTGGAACAAATTAGCACTCAATATAGTAGGACCTGTATATTCTAAAGGACTGGAGATTAAATTCCTTTGCTACTGGTGGACTATTAGACTACCATCCTAATTGAATTGTCATTAAAGCTGTTAATCCTCCCTTCTGCAATGTTCTGGTCCTGGAACATGGACCAAATCGCCCACCCTCTATATGTCGGTCTTCATACCTTGGAAATGATCACATCTCTTTTGTATCTCACCTGGTGCTCCATAACCTTTGTCATTATACACTCTCTGACAGTTTGTACCATTTTGTTATCATTAGGCCAGGAGGGAGACAAGGTAGTACCCAGCTCTCTGCCTTTGATGGATACAAAAGGTGATATACCAGTTAGGGAATGAGGCATGGTGCAATATGCCCACATTATATTTTGCAAGCCGCCAAAGGCCTTTTAGCAGGTTGGCAGGAATGGGTGCATGCATGGTGGTTACGACTGCATGTTTGTTATAAGTATTCAAGGGAACCAAGTATGCCCAAGTACCTAAAAATTCAAGAAGGTGAACATTACCAAAAGTTATGCTATGCTATGTGTGTTTGTAAAGCACACTATCACCCACAAGGATATCATGGAACTGATCAGGTGTGTGTGCCTAGCCCTGCATGTGATAGGTTTGTGAATTGAGAAGCCAGGTCTTCAGCTTCTTGCGGAATTCAAAATGAGTGGAGGAGGCTCTGATGTGGAATGGGAGGTCCTGTGAAGACGTTGGCTTGATATGCTAGCCACTTTTTCAATTGAAAGTTGATGTTGGTGTCACCAGTTAATAAAAAGATCAACATTGTATAAAGTGTGACATGCATTAGCAGGTTAAAGGTCATGCATTTAAACTCGCAAGAGGCATACATCAACATGAGTATTAAGGTGTGAGGATAGGAGAATTCGCCAGAACAAAGTATAATTTAAACAATTACTTTGAGTATTCTTTAACTTTAAAAGAAATGAAGGGCACTTTATTTCTTAGATCCACTGAAAGTGAATTCTAAAAAAGCAGTTATAGCTTCAGAGAATGACTAATGTTGGGCTTGAGTTTTTCTGTGGACTCCTGAATACAGAGAATTTCTGCTTCCCAGTTGTCTTTGACTGCCAGATATGTTAAGTAACTTACACGAAAATGGAGTTTGTTTAGGTATAGTTCTCCTTCCCCATCATGTTCCCATCTACCCCTTGCTGCTGAAGTCTTTTTTTAGTGCCAAAGTGTTCTGATACCTATCCCTGCAACTCCATTTTGTAGCCCCTGTGATATTTGCACCAACTTTTTCTACCAGTCTATAGTGATCCTCAGGCTAGGTTTGTGACTCTATAACTTTCCTCATGCAGATTTGCTTAATGCCCAATTGACACATGATTAAAGGCTCCAGTGCACCCCAGTATTCACTGTAGTGCTAGTCATGGCACAAACTAGGTACCCATATTTCTAGACACCCTTTCCATTTTCTTCAACATAATTAGAACCTGTTAATATCCATGGGCCCACTGGATCATAGGCATTCGTCTCTGGCATGCAGCGTTCAACTTCAGTCTACACCAAACCTTGCTGCTTACTGTATAAGGGACTGTGTGTCATTGCCTACTTTGCAGAAACTGATTATATATATTACCTAAGAACTGCATACATGAACCACAGACTAGCACAATTAACTGTGGTTCATAGCTTTGTAAATAAGGCAACTCTATTTTAGTATTATTGGGCATGAATTGGAGTGTGTTGGACAGATACTCTGTCACAAATGTGAAGGTTATCATGTCCTTATTACAAGTGCATTATGTCCTAATGCACTTCTAATAAAGCAGCCAAAATATTTGTCACGTTTTTGACTGTGAAAAAGTGAATTGTTAGTTGGGGTGAATTTTTGTCAATAAACAATAAAGTCCAATATCTTGGTTGGTCCAGTCAAAGGTTTCAGTGATGTAAACCTGAGATCTGGTAAGTGTGGTATAAAGCATACAGGCTTAGTTCTACAGAAAACATGTAAAGAATCTTGAAGACCCTAAACAGTTAAAAAGTCAAAAACATATCACAATAAGACTCCCACCCATGTCCTGAAAAATAGAATACAATTTAGTAAAGCAAATAACACCAAAATAGAAAAATTCAATAAGGGGAACTGCCAATAAGAGTTTTCACCCAGAAAAGCACCAATCACATGAAGGCCTTGTGGAAGGAGTGTGTGGTAACCTATAGGTTCTCCATTCCTTACCACCCCCAAACCAATGGGTTGGTTGAAGGGTTTGCTGAATCCTCAAGGGCATGTGTTGGGTCTACCCAAAAAAGATGTACTGCAGAAGGGGGTTGGCTTCAGCCACTTTAAACCTCTGCATAGGCACCCTGTTATAAGTCCTACTGCACTACAGTAAAAGGTCATTGCCATACATTACATTATTAGTAATGTAATGTAACATTACTTTACCTATTAGGCTAATGAGCCATGGATTGCTCCCCATCCCGGCAGGGATGTAAGGTTCAGATTGCTCCACAACCAATCTAATGTGAACTTTTAAGCTCTATAAGACTGCAGGTGAGTGTTATTTAGTCACACCCTTACACCTTTATCTTTTTTTTTTTAAATAACACACAGGGTCTCATACAAGGCGTATTCTTTGTTACTCAGGCTGCACTCATGTTTAGTCCAGAGGAAGACCCATTCTGATGTTGATTAAGAAACAATATTTACTAGGTTCAAAACTTTGGCAATACATATGTGATGTCCTGAAATTTATCTGTACACAGTGAAGAGTTCATAATTGAAGACTTGCAAAAGCTGCATGGGCCTCAGCCTGCTACCAAAGGCCCACAAGAGAAGGGTACTTCTTCTGCACCTGGCAAAGCTCCTGCTGCCAGTTGGACAGCTCTGGCATGTCCCCCAGTTTGGACATTTCCTCTCCTGTAGGTATGAGGCCCTCTGTAGGTACTGGGTCCTCAGTAGGTAGCAGGCCCTCTGTCTCCTCACGGACAGTGGGAATCTTAGTAGCGGGTTTCTCACACCCCTTGCCCTTCCTCTTCTTTACAGGACCCTGGGCCTTTTTCCCAGGCTCCAGGTCCTTCTGATCACCGTCTCAAGCCACCACGGACCGTGGGGTCAGACACACTGGCTCTGGGTTGTGGCTCTTGCAGCTGTCTGCAGAAATAACTTGGTGAAACACATTAGGGACTACCTCTTCTGGGGACACCAAATGACACCTGGCAGTTGTCATACTGGCTCTAGTGTCTCTTAGAGACTCCACCCTCTGCCCATTGATGGTGACCCAATGACTGTACTTCTTAGTATTGTCAGTCATGTGGGTTCTCTGCACTATCTCCATGTCACCCGCAGATACTACAGTAATCTCAACACTGTCCCCCAAACTTTATGGAACAATCTCTTTCCCAAGCGCTACAGTAGCCAACCCCAAAGACTGCCCACCGCTTAGGACACTTGGTATCCCCTTTGCAATATCCTTCCTGCCTAAAATCATAGCACTTAGGGGGTGCCTTCCCTGAAGACTTACTGTCAGGAAAGAATTTCTATTTTTCCCAGTTAGGGAATGGGAGCCCTGACCCACCAAACTAGTTTGTGGTCTATAAGAGAACCCTTTGGGGCATATTTATACTCCGTTTGCGCCGAATTTGCGTTGTTTTTTTTTACGCAACTTCGACGCAAAACTAACTCCATATTTATACTTTGGCGTTAGACGCGTCTAGTGCCAAAGTTCATGGAGTTAGCGTCATTTTTTTGCGTGAACACCTTCCTTGCGTTAATGATATGCAAGGTAGGCGTTCCCGTCTTAAAAAATGACTCCGATGCATATGCGTCGTATTTATACTCCCGGGCAAAAATGACGCCCGGGAGTGGGCGGGTCTAAAAAACCCGCATTAGCGCCGGATTTTAGCGCCTGGGTCAGGGCAGGCGTTAAGGGACCTGTGGGCTCAGAATGAGCCCAGAGGTGCCCTCCCCTGCCCCAGGGACACCCCCTGCCACCCTTGCCCACTCCAGGAGGACACCCAAGGATGGAGGGACCCACCCCAGGGACATTAAGGTAAGTCCAGGTAAGTTTTTTTTTTTTTTTTTTTTTTTTGTGGCATAGGGGGGCCTGATTTGTGCCCCCCTACATGCCACTATGCCCAATGACCATGCCCAGGGGACAGAAGTCCCCTGGGCATGGCCATTGGGCAAGGGGGCATGACTCCTGTCTTTGCTAAGACAGGAGTCATTTCAATGGGGGATGGGCGTCGTAAAAAAATGGCGCAAATCGGGTTGTGGCGATTTTTTTGCCTCAGCCTGACTTGCACCATTTGTGGACGCCCATACGCCATTTTCCCCCTACGCCGGCGCTGCCTGGTGTACGTCGTTTTTTTTAACGCACACCAGGCAGCGCCGGCGGCTAACGCCAGCTAACATCATTGAATAAATACGGCGCCCGCATGGCGCTTCAGAATGGTGTTATCCAGCGCTAATTTTTTGGGCGCAAAACTGCGTTAGCGCAGTTTGGCGTCAAAAAGTATCAATATGGCCCTTTGTTTTTAATTTTCACCCCCCCCTCCTTGTTCTAGTGAGGTCCCTGGCCACCCTGGTGGTGATCCCACCATAGATACCTTCTTGTGGACTCTGGTGCTGACCCAGTTGTCCGCCTCCCTAGCAAGCTCCCTGGGGTCACAGAGCTTACTATCAATAAGGTGTTGGGGTAGATCTGGAAAACAAAGTCTGAACATGTGTTTTTTTGCAATCAAGTTATACAGACCCTGGTAACCCTTTATCTCACTGCCCTTCCCTCAAGCACCCAGTGCCTTGCAAAAGTAATCCACACAATCCACGCAGGTCTGTTAGGATAGCTTCTGACGGTCCCTGAACTTCTGTCACATCAAACCTCCTGATTAGGTACTCCTTTATGGGGGAGGATACCTTATCCTGTCTCTCCCTTCCAGGGCCTTCCTTCCCTCATGAGGAATGTGCCTCCACAGACTAGCTCCCCAATCCTCCTTATGAACCTTGTGAATCTGTAAAGCAATCCCAAAGGCCTTAAACCACCTTTCTATGTCATCTACCACTACAATTTCAGCTACCAGACCTTTAGATATGTAGACCCCACTGTCATAAAGCACTGAAGAAACATTTCAACCATCTTGGCTTGATTCTGCCTCCTTGCCTTTAGGTCCAGCTTTTTTAGGCTCAACTCCTGAGCCAACGTCATTTATCTCTCCTCCTTGACAAATCTTTTCTCCTCCAAGGCTCTCCTTCTTTAATGTGAGCTTAGCCAGTTCCAATTTTATTTTCCTCTCCTCCCTCCTGTCCTTTCTCTCATCTGGTCTCAGACTCTAGATGAATGCTGCTCCCTGCCCTGGGGGGAACCTCCATTCATTGGCTCCCTGCCCCGCAGGCAGTTCCAGGGGCTCATGATCCATCTTCAGATCATCCTCCAATATGTCATCCTCCTCCTTTGGAGTCACAGGTGCATCCCAGGCTATTAACCAGGCCCTCAGCATCTTTTGCTGCTCTACCTCTACCTTTTGTAGGCAGCCGAAACCCCTTTGCAGAAATCCTTGAGCTGGGCAACCATATGACTTCCCAGCTGTTCCCTTCCTAATCCCCTCTTCCCCTCTTGAACTCTCTCAGTCTCTGTGATTTATCTATCAAACCCTTGGAGCTGTTCAATGGTGGACGTGTTGGGAACGTCCACAGACCCCGAGGATCTGGTGACTCTGACAGAATAGTGAGCCCACAAATTATTATCCTCCTGGCTTGTGTATGTTCTCAGCATGGCCACGCTAGACAAGTTAGTCAAGGCTATCACCCAGCTCCAAGCAGAGGTGGTATCATCCAAAGAATTGACAACTTGCTTGGAAGAGAGAGTGAGTCAGTTGCAAGATAAGGTAGAGAAGAAGGAACAAAGTCTCACAGGTGTGTCTTGGCCAGGTACTTCTTTTCAGGCTTCTGGAAGTAATCTGATTTCCCTAAATGTTCCTTCTGCAATTCCTTTAGCTCCCCCAGAACGTTTCTCAGGTGACCCTTTGAAAGCGCAATCTTTCCTGGTTCAAGTGGAACTACACTTCACCTGCAGACCAAATTATTTTCCAGATGCCCAGTCCAAAGTAGCTTTCTTGTTATCATATCTGTCTGGGGATGCAGCTACTTGGGCAATTCCTCTTGTGTGTAAAAATAGTCCATTGTTGTATAACTGGAGAAATTGTGTTCGTGAATTTGAGAGAGTTTTTGATCATAGAACTGTAACACAGTCAGCAGAACGTGAATTATTAGATTCACACCAAGGAAATCAAGACCTAGTGTTGTAATTAGCCAACTTTAACCGGCTGGATGCCGAGACATCCTGGCCTGAAGAAAAACAAGCAGTCTTGTTTTACAAGGGACTCAAAGAGGAATTAAAAGATATCTTAGCGCAAATCAATCCACAACCTACAGACTGTCAAGAATTAATAAATCTTGTCTTGAGACTTGATCATCCTTTAGCAGAACATAAAGGAACACACAAAAAGATTGAAAAATATTCATGGCGCGTTCATGATAACACAGACTCAAGAACTCCGAAAGAAAGAACGCCGGAACTGATGGAAATTGGAACCATCAGAAGACCTTTGACCAAAGATGAAAAGGACCTCCGCAGAAAAAATGGACAATGTCTTTATTGTGGGCGAAAAGGTCATTTTGCCAAAGATTGTCCAATCAAACCAAAGAACAAGCAAGGTCCAGTTCAGAAGGTCGCAGCCAATGCACCAGTCGAGTTGGAAAACTAAAACACCCGAGATGCACAGAAGGGTTGCTCTTGGGTGTATCCGTGGACCCTTCACAATCTAGACTTCTTAAACTGGAAATAAGAGTTCAGGTCAAGAAAAAGATCTATTTAAAAAAAGCTCTAGTCGATTCTGGGGCTACTGGGAATTTTGTTGATGTCCAATTGGTTCGTGCATGGGGGATCCCATGTATTGAAATGAAGACCCCAGAAATCATCCAGTCAGTCGATGGAAAACTCTTGACTGGAGGTCCGGTAACTCTTCAGACTATCCCCTTGTCGATGATTTGTGAAGATAAGATTCAAAGAAAGAAACATAAAGAGAAAATCATTTTTGACGTGATCCATGCTCCCCAATATGTGATTATCCTCGGCTTGCCATGGTTAACTCATCACAATCCGGAGATCAATTGGGCAGAACGAAAAATCGTGTTCTCATCTGTTACGAACAATGTCTCCAAAAGATTCAAGTACCAAAAGTTTGCAACTCTTACATAGCTACTGCTGCGGAGAAAGAAATTCAGCTGCCCAAACAGTATTCATCTTACAAAGATGTATTTGATGAGAAAGGAGCAGAGACTCTACCTCCTCATAGATCTTATGACTGTCAAATTGGTCTAGCCCCAGGTGCAATACTTCCCAACTGGCGTGTATATGCCCTGTCAGAACATGAAAATCAACATTTACGAAAATACCTAGATCAATTTTTGGAGAATGGCTTCATTCGCCCCTCTAAGTCTCCTGCAGCTTTGCCTTTGTTTTTTGTTCCAAAAGCTAATTGAGAACTTCAAACTTGCATCGACTATAGGGGTTTGAACAAAGTCACCATCAAGAATAAATATCCTTTGCCCCTAATTCCGGTCTTATTGGAACAAGTAAAGAAAGCAAAAATCTACACGAAGCTTGACCTTCGAGGTGCTTATCATTTGGTCAGAATGAGAGAGGGTGACGAATGGAAAACAGCGTTCAAGACAAGATATGGCCTTTTTTAATACACCATCATGCCTTTTGGTCTGTGTAATGCTCCAGCAGCATTTCAATTTTTCTTGAATGACGTTCTTAGAGAGTACTTCGACATATTTGCAATAGTCTACATCAATGACATTTTGATCTATCCAGACAATGAAAACGAACATGTCCAACATGTCAAGAAAATTCTTGCAGCCCTTCAAAAACACCATTTATATTGCAAACTAACCAAGTGTGAGTTTCATGTTACCACAGTTGAGATTTTAGGGTTTATTCTTACCCCTCAAGGTATGGTGATGGCAGAAAAGAAAGTAAAGTAAAAGCCGTATCTGATTGGCCCACCCCAAAGACTGTTCGTGATGTACAATGTTTCCTGGGGTTTGCAAATGTTTACCGGAGGTTCATAAATCATTTCTCCCAGACAGTGGCTCCAATCACTAAGCTACTAAGAAAGAAAGAAAAGTTTTTATGGTCCCCAGAAGCTGATCAAGCCTTCTCGACTTTGAAGGAAGCTTTCTCCACTGCCCCAGTCTTGACTCATCCTGATGCGAATCAACCTTTCATAGTGGAAGCTGATGCTTCAGATGTAGCAATAGGAGCCGTCTTATCACAGCGAAATAAAGACACTGGGCAACTTCATCCTGTAGCTTATATGTCTCGGAAGTTGAACGAAGCCGAACAGAACTATGTCATTGCTGAAAAAGAACTTCTGGCGATTCGTGACGCCTTTAAAGAATGGAGACATCATTTGTTGGGTGCCAAATACACTGTTACAGTATATACTGATCATCGTAATCTTCAATTCATGAGTTCTGCCAGACTTTTGACCCCTCGGCAATTACGCTGGATGCTTTTTTTTGCCGAACTTGATTTTGTAGTAACCTTCCAGCCTGGTAAAGATAATCGCAAGGCTGACGCCTTGTCCCGTCAAGAGTCTACCACGTTGCCTGCATTTCAAGCCTCCAGAGCTATCATTGCTCCTGACAAGGTTCTATGTATCATAAAAACTGAAGATTTCTTTGAAGAAATTCGCAACTCTTTCACTGTTGAAAAATGGCAAACATGGGCCCAAGCAGATACCTTAAGGTCAATCAAGCAAGGTTTACCCTTTCATGATGCTCGTTTGTTCGTACCCACTACCAAACTTCGCAAGATAGTGTTTCATTGGTTGCATGTTATGCCTACGGCAGGTCACCCAGGTACTCCTAAAACTCTTCAACTGATCCAACGCTATTTTTGGTGGCCTACCCTAACAAAAGATGTAAAAGCAATGGTAAACAACCAGTGGTTCAACAACATTCAGTAATTCCTGTGGTAGTAGATATTCTCACAAAATATGGACATTTCATCGGCTGTAAAAAATTGCCCACTTCTAGTGAATTGGCAACTATTTTACTGAACAGAGTGGTTCGTTATCATGGACTGCCAAAGGTTATCCTCTCCGATCGGGGGTCACAATTTTCCTCCAATTTCTGGAAGACATGGTGTAAAACACTCCAAGTGACATCTACGCTATCTACTAGTCACCATCCTCAAACAGATGGTCAAACGGAGAGACTAAATCAGACTTTGAAACAATACCTACGTGCCTACGCTGAAAAGGCACTTCATTCTTGGACATCTATGCTCTGGTTAGCTGAGTTAGCTTACAATAACTCATTCCACACTTCTATTGGCGTTACACCCTTTTTTGGTTTATTTGGCTATCATCTTGACACCTTGCCCATCACAATTCCTCAAGAAAGTTCTCTTACTCCAGCTGTGTCAGAAACCATTCAGCATTTACATCAAACCCAGAAACTGATTCAACAGCATTTAGAAAAAGCCAAACAAAAGTATAAAAGGCATTATGACAAGAAACATTGTGAAGGACCGCAATATCAACCAGGTGACAAAGTGTTGCTTTCCACAAAACATATAGACTTCAAGAAGAAGCAGATGTTTAACCCTAAATTCATAGGTCCTTATACTGTCCTTCAGCAAATCAATCCGGTGACCTATAAACTACAATTGCCTAGATCCTTACGGATTCATCCAGTGTTCCACACTTCCCTCTTGAAAAGGCAGTCCAAAAGGTCCACCCTCATCCAGCTCCTGTTCGAGTACAAGGGGAAGAAGAATACGAAGTCAAGAAAGTGTTGGATTCTAAACTGAGAGGGCGTAATCTATGGTACTTAATCTCATGGAAAGGTTATGGTCCTGAAAGTAACTCATGGGTTTCCGCATCTAATGTTCATGCTCCAGTGCTTGTGAGACGCTTTCATCGTCTTAATCCAAGCAAACCAGGCCCTAGAGCGCGTCTGGGAGAGGGGAGTACTGTCAACACCAGAGCAATACGCGCTCTATTGGCGACAAAAATGCAAAAACCCAGCACTCTCAAAGCAAAGTAATGTATGCATTGTGCTGATATGTTGTGGTTTAAACTTTTGCATTGCAGAGTTCAATCCTGAAAACTTATTTTTAATATGCTTACAAATACTGTTCCTTTGCAATGTGATGCTGCAGGTTTTCAGAGTGTGTTAGGGTGTGGCCCCTTTCCAGGGCCTTCCAGAGACTTTCCCTGCAACATGCCTGGGCGTGGTTCTGGGCTGGGCCAAGACTCTATAAAAGAGAGCCAGCCCAACTCCCAGTGCTCACTATTCAGAGGTCCCGGTGCAGAGCAGGAGCTTCTTCCTGAGCTCCTGTCCCAGCTGCCTATTTGGATCTTCCAGTCTTCTGCCCTAATCCTTCATTGGTGATCATTGTTCCAGGCAGTAAGACAGTGGTTGGACTGTCCCGACACTGTTATTTAGAATTTTCATATTCTTGGTTTAAATTCTTAAATGAGTAACAGATTACTTGTGCACTACCATTTCTTTACATTTATAGGGTAGTTTACAAATAGGCAAGACGCGCGATTTATTTCATAAAGGTTTGGCTTTGTTATTAATTGCGCGCTATCAATTCTTGACATTTACATGGTGGCTTAAGAATCGGCAAGATGCGCGATTCGTTTTATGGTGTTTAAACATTGTTGTCCATCGTGCGCTACTATTTCTTGACATTTACATGATGTTCTACGAATTGGCAAGACGTACAACTCGTTTCATGAGCATTTAACTTTGCTGTTCATTGCGCGCTACAATTTCTTGACATTTTAGATGGTGGCTTAAGAATCGGCAAAAGAAGTGCGATTCGTTTAATTGTACTTTGATCTTGTTATTTATGTGAGCTGTTATTCCTTCTCATTTACATCATGTTTTACGAATCGGCAAGACGCGCGATTCGATTAATGATGATTTGACTTTGATATTCATTGCGTGTTACCATTTCTTGGTATTTTACATGGTAACACTCGAATTGGCAAGACGCACAACTCTCTTCTCGAGTTTAATTCATGTTGTTTATTGTATGCTACTATTCTAAGATATTTATTATGTAATATTCGAGTTGACAAGTTATGTGATTTGTTTCCTGAATCCATATTGTGTTATTCATGGTGCACAATCCTTTTATGGTGTTTACTATATATATATATATATCTGCAATATGCACAATTTGTGTTGAAACATTTTAAGAGTACACAGAAGGCCAGAGTTTCTAGATGCAATATTGTATGGTCCTAGTATACATCCTCAAAAACAGGATTTATATGACTGGTTTAAAATTTAGTTAGAATGTTTTTTTCTGATTCTCATGTAAAGGAAAGTACTTGAATAAGAAAGTTTTCATTTAATTCATCTTGATTCACCTACAGGTATCCGGCCATCTTGAAAATTAGTCATTTTAAACTGAACTCTTAGATTACTCATGTTTTCAGAGTGACTAGGCTTAGAATCATAGTCTAGTATTGATTTCAGGAGATACAATTTTCATATTGTGTGTTCTAACCTTTTTCTTACTACAGGTCTCCTTCCCAGCTGTTCCCTTCCTAATCCCCTCTTCCCCTCTTGAACTCTCTCAGTCTCTGTGATTTATCTATCAGAGTCTTGGAGCTGTTCAGTGGTGGACGTGTTGGGAATGTGCACAGACCCCGAGGATCTGGTGACTCTGACACTTTCTCTAGCAATCCCAAGGTGCTCTTATAGGGGGTAGCATGGTCGAGCGTGCTTATCTTATCAGAGAGGAGTGTTAGACATCTGCAAATACACACATAATCAATAAATGAGACACACAACTCAAGAAGCAGAGCTGAACCAATTTACAAAAATAACAAGAATATTCATATGTATTTTGGCACTAGAATCAATACGATCAGGTAAGTTTTGTGAAAAAAATCTTTGCAGTTCTGAAGAGTCAACAGTGCAATTTCTGAAAAGCTGCAATTTTGTCCTATAAGTGAAAAAAAAGTACTGCATTCAGGTATAGTACAGTGACTTATTGGATCAATCTCTTGGACTTAAGGTAAGTATTGGGCAAGGGTCAGGACCACATCAACAGGCCAGCAAAATGAAGTCAGCAAAAAGAAGATAAAAAAGGCAAAAACATCAGGGAGAACTACGCCAAGGATGCCAGTTCTAACAGAAATATAAAACAAGGCATCAGGGTAGCAATGGGGCGGCCGGGTGCAGAGGTGTAATACGGTATTGAGTACCCAATGTTAGTCAATAGGAATCGGTCCTGTTGAAAAGAGACTGCAAATCTGGACAGGAAGTCCAGTTGGGAAGAACCAATGAATGGGTTCCAATCTTGACCTGTCTTGGGACATGTGGTGACCTCCAATCCTCTTTTCCATGGGCCAGGGGTGACGGGTGCAGAGGTGTCCTAAGTCGTCCAGTTTTCTCCACCAGAGCACTCACGGTTGAAGGGGCCTGCTTGCGGAGGCTGCAGGCGGCACCGGTGAGTCCACAGTGGGCAAGTCCAAGGTGGGGTTTGCCTCTGGAGGGCTTGGGGATCACGTTGGCACCATTGACCCACTTCAACTTGGACTAGGTGGCCTAGGTACAGTGGTGATTTCTGGTGTCAGGATTTCTGTGGTCCAGAGTACTTGCAGTTGTCTTGGGGTGACTGCCAGATGCAGGGAAGCAGCACTGCTGCTCCACAGGAGTGTCTGGGTCTTTGTTAAAGGCAGGCAGTCCTCCCAGGCTTTCAGAGGCACAGCAGCTTGCAGGATGAGTTGGCTTTGGTGCAAATTGGCAGGAAAACCAGACAGGCAATAGGGCTGGGGCCAAGTCAGGTGCTTCTTCCTTGGGCTTTGCTTTTGCGGCTCCTGAGTGTTCTCCGTTATATGTCAGCAGACATTTCTTTTCCTGTTGCCAGAAGCTCCCCTAAATACTGAATTTAGGGATGTTTTGGGTAGTAACCAATGGGCTAATTACCTGTGGGGTCACTGCACCACCTATATGAGCACCTTCTGTGAGGAGTGGGCATAACCCTGTCCCAAATTCCTAAATCTGCCAACACCAAGATGGCAGATTTTTAAATGTTTTGTCCACATCAGGTAGCACACCTTAGGGATAGGACTGACCTGAGGGGTGGACACACCTCCCTAAATACTAAAGTTCCCACCTGTACAGGTGCGAAATGGGCCCTGGGCAGGGGGTCAGCATCTGTGAGTGAAGTCAGATACGCATGCCAAGGAGGGTGGGCTACTTTGGAGCCCCCTGCCTTGGAATGAAGGTTTGCAGTTCATCCTGTTGAGTGGGGAGTGCAATCACCTCTCCTAGAGCAGGCTTTATTAATGACTGCCTGAGAGCAAAGGCTCTCATCCTTGGAGGTCAGACATGTGTCTGGTGGTAGCAGACTGGCTAAAACTGGTCAGCCCGCACAAGGGTAGATGGTAGGTTTTTCAGGGGGCATCTCTAAGGTGCCCTCTGGGGGCATATATTAATAAGTCCATCACTGCCATCAGTGAGGGTTTATCAATATGAGATGTTTGATACCAAAAATCCCTATTTTCAGTAAAGCCATCATGTAGCTGAGAAACTCGCAGTGGCCAGTGTCCGGCATATCTTCTTAAAATGGCTTCCCAGTTCACTCACTATGTCTAAGAATCATCATAGACATAGCAGGGGCATATCTGCTAATGCAGATATGTCCTCAGAAACAATATAATGCATCCTGCATTAGGGCTGCAAGGCCTGCAGTAAGGGTGACTTTCATATATTGTACACACTGTTAGGGCACATGTTGTGTTTTCACTTTTAGCTGCCCCAAGACATGCTGTCTCCAATGGCAGTCTACATGTGCTAGGTGAGGGGTCCCTGAGGGTGGCACAATACATGCTGCAGCCCTTGGGGACCCTCTTTAGTACCCATGCCATAGGTACAAGGGTTACCTTTTACTAGGGAATTTCAGAGGGGCCAAAGGTGTTTCCAATTGGGGAATAATTGCACAGTTTTAGGGAAAGAGACCTGACACGGGGACCTAGTTAGCACAAACCCAATGCACTTTCAGTCAAAATTGCATCAAATACCAGGCAAAAAGTGGAGGTGACCATGTCAAAAAGTGGCACTTTCCTATACCAGGGCAGCAACAGCAAAGCAGGAGCTCAGCAAATACCAGCAGAGTGGCAGTCCCTTTCAGCAAAACAGTAGTTCCTGTCAGAATGTCCTCTGGTCCAGAGGTGTACTCATTTGGTGGTGTGTGGGGTTCACTAGTTATACTCAGTTATGCATTTGAAGTGTGCGAGACTTCAAAGAGTGATCTTTGAAGTACACAAATCCTCTGACCTTCCTTTCCTGTCTCCAGACACACTACAGGGGGTTATGTAGCCCTTTTTGGGGGCTCACTACCCAGCTTAATCAAATGTAAATGTCAGCTCCAGGATGACCCATCAAGATGTTAAAGGCCCAGCAGGCAAACCTAAGCTCCCTTCATCTGCAGCTCTCTAGAGGGAATGCACAAGAGCCCAGCTGTCACCCACTCAGACGTGTATTCAGAGACAGGCAGAGTCACAGTATGGTTAAAGCAAGTAAAAGAAAAAGGGGCATTTTCAGACTTGCAACTCAAAATCTAATTGTTTCTATCAGTTGTGAATTTAAATTGTGAGCCCAGAGACACCAAGTTCGAAATACCTATCTGGTCCCCATTGGAAATTGCTCTTAGAAAATGTAATAAGGCAATCCCATTGTTATCCCGAGGGAGAGATAGGCCTTGCAGTAGTGAAAAATGAATGTAAGAGTTTTTCATTACCTGGATATGTAAAACTTAAAAGTACATGTCCAAATTCTTAAATACACTGCACCCTGCTCTTGAGGCTGTCCAGGTCCTACCTTAGGAGTGACTTATATATATTAAAAAGGAAGGTTTGGATCTGGCAAGAGGGTTAACTTGCCAGGTCGACAACGCAGTTAAACACTGCAATCACAGGCTCTGGGATGGCAGGTCTGAGTCATGTGTAAAGGGCTACTGAAGTGGGTGGCACATTCAGTGCTGCAGGCCCATATTTAATTTACAAGCCCTGGACACATGTAGTACAAATTACATATTAATAAAAAATTAATTAAAAATTAAATATGTGTGTTGAGGACCAGCCAGTGGTAACATGTTTTAGGGCAAGAACACATGTACTGCACCACTGTTAAGCAGTGGTAAAGTGCCCAGAGATCTAAGCCAGCAAAACAAAGTCAGCAAAAAGGAGGTAAAAAGGCATAAACGTCAGGGAGAACTACGCTAAGGATGCCAGGTCTAACAGAGATATAAAACAAGGCATCCAGGGAAGGTAAACACTCAGGGAGGCAATGGTAGTATCAATCTCTAAATCAGACAAAGACTCACTGGTTTTACAGACTACTGGCAACGATAAATGTAGATAACACTGGGGAAAATATTATCAAAACAGCTGGCAGAAGCAGCTTCAGAACTGATACACACTTATCAGGCAGAATTTCTGGGTGGCAAAGCATCACCATGAAGATAAGGAAACCATTTTCCTTTTCATTGATGGAACAGTCAAAACACAAAAAGCCTGTGCACTAGCCAGCCTAAATACCCACTAGGTTTTCAACATTATAGACTGTTGATTTTTTTACAAAAACAATAAAGAGAAATGAATTGGGAGACATACTCCTTTGATGGGTAGAACTCCTCTGTGGTGAAGCTACAACTCCAGTGAAAACAAGCAGGCAAACAAAACTCTAACAGCTAGAGTCTCACTAGAATAACAAGACAGAAATGTCCCCTGGCACCATTATTATTTGCTCTGGTGAATAAAACCCTAGCATAGAAAGTCAAGTTTAGAAACATAAGAGTCAGCATATTAGGCATATGCTGATGACATATTACTTATGATTAGCAATCCAGTGGAAACATGGCAGGACATAGAAAGCAAATTGAAGGAGAAAGGTGCACTTTCAGAAATCAAGCTAAACGTATCACCATCAGTGATGTACCTTTTGTCGGTGGCCAATTCAAGTCACCCTACCGAAGTGTTGCTAGTGTTGCAGACAACACCATGTAAATACTTGGTGATGGACCTGGTCCTTTCTGCAGGATAACCTCAAACCTTATGCCTTTTTCCCTCCACTTTTTGATTTTTTGGGCCCTAGGACTCAATGTGCAAATTACTGCTGCCAACCATTTGCTAAAAAACTTGTGCTCACTCCCCTAAGCATGGTTTAGTTAGCTTGTACCCAATTGACATATTTAATTTATTAGATGTCCTTTGTGATGTGGCCCTATCATTGGTCCAGGTCCTAGATAAAATGCTACCAGTGGGCCTGAAGCACTTGCTGTGCTATCCACTGAAGTAGCAGCTTAAAACATGTCCCTAGTATGCCATTTTAGCCTGAATGCTGTTTTGGTGCCATGTAAATTTAGCATTAAAACCCCCTTGTCAAGTCTTAAACTCCTCTTTTATTACGTGTATGTCAACCCTAAGGTAGGTCCTAGGTATCCCATAGGGCAGGGTGATGTGTAATAAAAGGCTGGGCATGTACTTTTACGTTTTACTGGTCCGGGGAGTGAAAAGCTTGTAAATTGTTTTTCACTACTGTGAGGCCTAGTCCTCCCATAGGATAACACATGAGATTCCTTTCTACATATAATATGTAATTTCCTACCAGGAGCAGGTAGCTATGTCATCTATGAATTGTAATGATAAATTATCTTTAATGATAAAGATAGATTTTTCATTACAATTTTGAAAATGCCACTTTGAGAAAGTTGCCATTTTCCACCCTTTGTGTCTGCGGCCTGTCTTGAGTTGCATGACTGGGTGTAGTTGACTGTTAGACTTTGTCAATTCATCCCAGACAGTAATACAATAGATAGATTAGGTGTGCCTCATTAGCCATCTCCTGGCAGGATGGGGGCAGAGCTGAGCACAGCCCCACTTGCAACTGAACAGTCTTTGCTCTGCCTTCACACGAAGGGCTTAACCAACCGTCATTGTCAATGCAGCAAGACTGGAGACAGGGCAGGTGAAACATGAAACTCCATGCACTTCAAACAAATTTCTAGAAGCTTCTCCCACCTTCCAGAGGAAGGGCTCTATGGTTTAAATATAGCACCTCCAGACCCACTCTTCAGTACACTTTTGGATCAGTGGATACTCTGCCAGGAAGAAGGACTGCTGTGTTGCTGGAAGTACTGCCACTCTACTGGACTGCTGCTGTAAAGGACTGCTGCCCTGCTGGGTTTCTGCCCTGATATCCTATTGCTTGGCTGACTTCTGCCTGGATTCAAGGACTGGATCTTCCTCTCTCCCAGGACCGCCAGAGTGACTCACAAGGGTTGGTTTCATGGCTTCCTGTTTAGAGCCACAGGGACATAAAAGACCTCCTCCATCTCAAACCTGCACCTGGACCCAGCTTGAGTGAGTCCTGACCATCAAAGTGGCACCCCTCTAGTCCTGGACCATTTGAAGTGGTAATAAAGATTCATGGATAGCCAAAGTCCAAAAGTGGGCATTTAGACAAATGTTGGCTCAAATGTGCTCTGAGAATGAGGAGGAGACCAGGACCAACCTGTTTGCCTATACACTTGAGGTGCATTTCTAGTCAGATTGACTTTGCGGTTTCTCCTGCTACGTTCTTCTCTGCAGCAAAAAAATCCTTGTTAGTGGTCCTTCACCAAAGGGGTATCTGGACTCTTGGAGCTGTCTTCAGCTACAACCCTCTGCCTCACTCCACAGGAGAATCTAAACTTCCATTTCAGAGTCTAAGTACAAACATAGAAATCATCACTATGGCTCTGACCCAATGATATCCAATGATCACACTTCCTTCTCCGACACTTTCTGCAGCCTTACCCCACAGAACATTATCTTCTCAGACACTTTTTATCTGATTTTTTTCTAATTCCAAATGAAAGCGCTGACTAGGCCTAATCCACTTTCTGTATCCAAATCGTTCTCCTTTGCCCATATTATCAACTTTGACTCAGTCTCCATGACTAGATGAACACGTTGGCACTTTGATCTTTTAGGCTAATTTTGTGTAAAAATTCATAACTCCAGTTTTACTGATTTGATTTCTGTCATTTTGGTGTGATTTTCTTGTTTTGTGTTTTCGCTTTGTTGCTGTTTGTGCGCTGCATAAATACCTTACTTATTGCTCTAAGTTAAGCATGGCTATTTTTTGTGCCCAGCTGCTGAGGGTTAAGCCCAGATTAATATAGTGACATTTTGTGATTCACCCTGCAAGGGTTTGTGGCTATTGCTTAATCAGGGCTCACATCCCAGTTAACCAACAACTCAATTTCTCACACTTGGGAATACAAATGTGTGAAGATTATGCAGCAGTATATGAGAATAATGTGAGATGCTGCTAGTGGCTGTTGAAGCATTTGCAACAAAATGGATAAAGTTTCCAATGTTGCTAATAGGGTACATTGAATTAAGTAAATATATAGTAACCCCCAATATTTATATGTACTGTAACACACCCCAAAGTGAATTCAGTAGAAGAGCCTGTACACACTAGACTCATTGATGCGATGTCTATATCTCGACTGTGGTAGATCCAGATTGCCTCTGGAGATTATAAAACTGCCCTGCGTTGGTTATAGAATCCTATCCCCATAGTCCAGAGCGTAATATAACGATACTCCGTTCCAAAATGTACCACTCAAATTTAGCGCAGATGTCACTGACATGTTAAGAAAACGAATTCAAAATGTGATACATCCAGTGGTACGAACAGCCTTACTGCTGCTTCCCAAAAAATATTTAAAACACTAGCTATACATGTAAAACCGTAGTCAAGGCCTGAGACATACCTGAAACAAAAACAAAACAAAAAATCATGTACTTGCCACAATTAGCACTATGACACATAGACCCGTGCCCAGCCATGCCTAATTTTTTGGAAAATTATAGTGGAGAAACAAAACCCCAGTGACTAGAAGCCATTCACAAAGGGGAGTGATAAGTGGGATTCTTGTAATTTTGCACTAAATGGGAAACTAGTGAGGCTTGTTTCCTTACATATGCAAGAACTGCAATAATAATTCGGGAGAGCTGGTCTGAATTCCCAAAAGAGCCAGAGATACATACAATCAATCCGGTAGTAGTGGGACTGTGGGACAGAGGAAAATTTATACTGTGGGACAGAAGGAAATTGATTTCCAGGTTATAGGAGTAATGACAAAAAAACTTAGACCACCTTGGGAAATGATGTAGGGAAGAAATACGAGCACATGAGTGGCAGTGAAAATTTACAACTGCAAAAAAGTTACTATGGATGCCAAATTTGAGTGGAACAATTATAAATTCATTTGTACTGTAGAGTATACATGGCTCCATGGTAAATGCACATAATACATCCTGAGAACAGCATTAACTGTCCCAGATATAATATAAATAGAGGCATGTGCGAACACGTAGTGGGAATGTGGAAGAATTTAAAAGTTCTAGCGGCAGAAGGTGACACCTAAGTTGAGTACCTTAATGAGTATTATACTTCAGCCATCCATTGGTTTATGCATCTTTGGATATATTCCAAGAAGTTAGGGCAATTGCGCAATATCTAAAGTTCTGAAGCTAGAGATGACTACCCAAAAAATAGCATTGTGATACACTGGAAAAACAGAGCACACCAGGGTACACACCTTGAGAAACAGATGTTATTGTATGATTAACAGCGGAATGTGTGGTAAGGAAACAATTGTAGTATTAAAGAGTGGAAATAAATGGAATGTTAATTTGGGAAACGGCATTAACTGAAATAGAATATCAATGTGAAACTGAAGAGCATTAATAGCCATAGAATTGAAAGAAAACTGAGTCACCCATCTTATGACTGACATCCAAGATAAACTGGTAAAGAGTAAAATTATATATTTTTAAGAAGGAACAGAACATGAGTCTTGCTGTATAATCAAACATGTTATTTTGTAAGTGAAACTATTGGCTGGTTCCCTGGCGAGTAGAGGGGTACGTACATCGTCAATGTTATTCTTAGTTGATGAAAACCAATAAAATACATTTTTTTAAATAAAATATCTTGCCAAGGTATGTACCAGCCTAACATAAAGAAAGAGTATGGGTAATGTCTTTGCTCGGCACCTACATTTTGTGACAGTCTCCCTACTTCAGTAAGAAGAGATTACCTCCTAGCAGAAATTTAACACATGCTTAAGATGCACCCTTCCTTAAAAGCATTAGACACAACATTCAACTTTATAAACAATATATACGAGGCATGCCGGTGAATGAGTCTTTCAGGAGATGGAAGCTTAATTAAGCATTTATTTGTAATAAAACATCTGGGGGGTAGTGACTCAAATAACTAAGACCTGCCTTGCAACTGTTTGGGCCAAATTTAAGAAAAGTGGTGCAGCACCCAGTACAGCACCACTTTTCTTTCACCCCTTATCGGCCCCCCCTAATGCCACCGTGGGTGCGTTGTATCAAAGATATGGCACACCACGGCGGTAGTTAGGGGTCTAGCGTCAGAACTTTTGACACTAGTTCGGAGCTTTGCAGGACTTGCATCAAAAATGTTGACGCTAATCCTGCAAAGCACCCAGATGCCCATTGAAACCAATGGAAGCCTCCTTTCAAATCCTGCTCTGAGCAGGCCTTAAAAGTGCAAAAAAAATGACATAAAAAAAATCCAAATTTTCTTTGCGCATTGTGTAGCACAAAGGGTTACAAAGTGGCAGAAAGCATGCATTGAGGCACTTTGTAAATTTGGCACAGCGATTTTGGCCTCGTTCTGCAACATTTGTGTAAAACAATTACGCTTATGTGGTGCAAGGAAGCGCTAGAGGCTCTTAAATCTGCTCCTTAGCGTCAGCAAGGATGCTGTCTGGACGTAAGCTTGCTGCAAGGCTGAGGGATCTTCCAGATCTTCTAGACCCTGCCTTTTTTCCATCCAAGGAATCTCACAGCCTTTGCAATCAACTGAACCTTGTGCTTACCCTCCCATTCTTTCATGTCCTGATGATGTCTCCACTACTATTTCTGGACTGAAACAATATTGACAGATTGGGTAATTAGACCAGGATAACTACTTTTGTCTATGTTAGTCATGTTGGATACATGTTATTTATTATTCTGCCCCTATAATCTTTGTTGTATTGTAGTCTTTTGCTTCTTTGTATGTACACAAGCTTTTTTAAATATGTCATTGACATTATGTGAACAATTGGGCACTAAGCAGTATCTTCTATAGCTGATTCTGAAAATTGTGACTCCTTAAGACCATCTTTAATCTTCTGATGATCTTCACTTGGTTATGTGTTCCCAGAGTGGATATACTCCTATACTGTAAAATATGAGGGATCCTGTGTGCAGACAAACTGATTTTCATATATCTATGTAATTGAGAAGCTTTTTTGTTTATATATGTCTCCTGGAGTTGGACATCAATTGTCCCACTTGACTTCTCCTGTACCAGTCAACTGTTGAGGCCACTTCAGAACCCACAACTTTGTTCACAAGTGCCATTTAGGGATAAAGGGTTGGAGGATTTCAGATATTTCTTCATGACGCTTGAGCTTTTGGCTCCTACTGCAGAGATCATTTGTGGTACCTGACTCCTCTGTACTCTTAATTGTTATAGAGCAGCACAGTCCTACTTGATTTGCTGGAGTGTGGCAAGGTGTTTGGACCTTCTGTTTGCTCCTTTTGTGCAGTTGAACAATTTTTTACCTCCCTTTCTATAGAGGGCAAGGCCTACCATGCTATCAACCCTTTACTGGTATGCTATCTCTGCCCAGTTGGGAGGGTAGACTTCATTGGTCACCTTCATAAGAGGATTCATTTGCAGCATTTACCCCTTTCACATTACAATTCTTTATCATGTTTTACTTTGATTCTGTTCCTCTTTGTGTTTCAGACTGATAATGAGGGGATTAATGTGAAGAGGCATTCTCCTATACTGATTACTTTTCTTTTCTTTTTTCTTGCAGTAAGGTTTCAGAAGTATCACACCCTGGAGGTTACAACTAGATCCTTCACAATAGATGATATCCGCCTTTTCCACACAATAAAATCAACATCATGCCCTAATAAAACTTTTACTCCTCCAATCTGGATAACCCTAAATTCTCTCTCTCCAGTCTTATAAATGGATGACTTAGACTCTCAGTCCTTCCTCATAGCTTCTGATGTGCTTCTACCTCACTTTTGAATGTCCAGTATGTTGACTGTATTCAGTTGCGTCCACATTATACATCAGATGGCTAGGATGGACATCAAAAAGTTTGACATACACTCTCCCTCTGGTGCTACGACCACTAAAGCCTTGATCATGGGTGCTACCCTCCAGGCAGAAAACTAGTCAAATACTTCCACCTCCAAGAACATTTATTTCAGACTAATTTGAAGTGCTGCAGTGCATTTGATTGCAATGTTTGAGCTGCCTTAATTGTAGCTTCTGGTGTCTTGGTACCTTAGTGTTTTGGGGCTACACAAATCGCTTTTGACTTTAATTTTTACTTGTACTTGTTTTTGACTCTGTTGCTTGAAGTAAAAAACTGATGTAAATTTGTTAAGTCAGAAATCATAACTTTGATGAAAACTGGGCTTTTGGTCTGGTGGCGATAGAGTCATGATGGTGGTATGTGTCACTGCTGAGAAGGACCTGGAAGCAGCGGTCGAAGTGCAGTAAAACAAGTATGGGAATTGTGATGCTGCATGCTATGGGGCAGGGACCCTGAATGTGGTAAGTTCTTTTGGTGTTTCACTGTCACTTAGCTACATTCAAAACAATGCTCAGGTGACATGTAAAAAAATACAAAAAAGTTTTTACTCACTACTACTGTACTGACCTTCTGCTGACTCGTGCATGGCGGTGTCCAAGCTAGGAAAATGCTGTCAGAAAGGCAGGTCATAATGAGCCTGGCAAGAAACTTGGTGGGAACCTGTCCACTGGCCGCCTCTGTCTTTCCTGCCATGGGAGCAGAAGTATTGGCAGTGGCTGTTGTGTTGTGGTGGTGTCACCGCACTGATCGAAATTTGGCGGTGCAACCGTGAAGGAGGTGTCATTCAGACCGTCCAAAGGACTCTTCCTGCCGTCTTCGTAATCAGGCCCTAAGTCTACCAATATAATCAGTAATTGCTGTTTTTTTCAGCTAGCACACAGTACTACATCCAAAAGCCCTATATTGACCAGGGTTATAGATGTTGTCGGTAACCTCGAACATGACTTTCAGATGCCCAAGGAATCCATGGAAACAGATCTATCTTTTCATTTAGTCACTCTTGCATGCCCAAGGTAAATACAAAAAGGATACAAAAATACATTTTCAAAACATTTATTGAACTGATCATATTCTTGTAACAAAAGCATGAGCTGCGATTATTAGAAAAATGGGAAATGTTACTGTAATCAGCATTATTTGAATGGTTAACGACGCGCTTTTATTTTTTTTTCTTCTTACCCGGGGGCCGAGGAGGAGACGGCAGCCAACTGTTAAAGGGCAGGAGCCCTTTAAAACCAGCACAGCGCTCCCGCCTCGCGGGATGCGCTTTTATTTTTTTTTCTTCTTACCCGGGGGCCGAGGAGGAGACAGCAGCCAACTGTTAAAGGGCAGGAGCCCTTTAAAACCAGCACAGCGCTCCTGCCTCGCGGTACGCGTGCGGGCGGCGCCCGGGCCAAGGGCGGGCCCGTCCTGTGCCCGTCAGAGACCGGAGGAGACTGGGCTGGGCCCCCCCTCTTTCATCTACAGTAAGAGACCAGACTGCTACCCAGTATTTACATAATTTAATTTGGGCTATAGTATTTCTAGGCAGCTTTATTAATAGTAGCCTCTCCTTTTTAGCTCTCCTGTTGTCATTATAATTTGGAGAGCTTCATTAAATAAGTATATAACAACAAGTGGGACGTTGATACCTTTTAGAGAGGGTGGGTAGACAGGGCCAGATATTAGGTAGGCAGGACACCCATCTGAAAAAAAAAAAGAAAGGGGGGTGCATACAGGAAACAAATGGGTCGACATATTCTAGCTTGCCCAGGGGTCTAGAATCCCGTGTTTGATACCTAGAATAATCTAAATAGTGTCACCGAGTAAGAGCCTTGAGCCCCCATATTAGATATTAGATTTAGTAAAGTCGAAGAATCAAATAGTTGGTAAAGAGGTATGGGGAAACGCAAGGCACTAGAACCACCACGGAGAAAAGAGAAAACCACAAAAAAACGTAGAAATACAGGTGCAAATTGCAGGATATCCGAAATTGATGACCTCATAGAGGAGGTAGAGTCTTTACTAAGTAATAGGACTACATCTTGGGAGGGTTCGGATAAAAAGATAACTTCATACTATACAAAGAAAACAGAAGTAGGGAAAGCGGAACCAATTGATAGGAAAGAGAGTGATAGCCAGCAAGAGGAAAAATTTTCCCCCGTTAATAGGATAGCTAGCCACAAAGATGAAATAATTCAGGCCAATCGCCATCCTCTAATTACACTAGAAAGCATTAAGAAGAAGGGCCATGTGCAGAAGAGTGACATTGTGTGTTCTAACAAGTATGCAGTCCTGGCAGAACCTGTTACAAGTGAAGCACAGAAGGCCCAAGAGAGGAAATCTGTGGGTATGCACGACCAAACCAACCCCTTGGAACAGAAAGCTATAGAGAAGACACCCTTAGCTAATCAAGATCTAGAGAACTGTTTAAAATGCAAAACAAGGAGTTTAACAGATCTTTATGATCTAATGACTGGACTAATGCAGGAAGTTAGAGAGCTTAAACTCGAAGTGGGAAAACTATCAGCTCTTGTGAAAAAGGGGGGGAATACGGGAACCCTTAGAGACCAGAGCACAGAGGAGACTTCATTAGTATCATTACATGTACAAGGTAGACGCATGTCCCCCCAAACTTTGAATGCCCAGCCCAACTCTATTTTAACTCCAGCCAGTATAACACATGCACCACAAGAATGTGTGAGAGGGGAAAATGAGTGTAATAGAGGGACTCGTATTTACTCTGTAGTTAAGGCAGGAGAACTACGACAAGAATCCGTAAATCCCCTAAGGGAGTCACGTTTGGGAATAGGGTCACAAGAAGAGAAGATGGAAAGCATATTTAAACCCTATACTCCATTACATAATGGTAGCATGCATTATTTTATAAGGAGTAGACACCATGAGGGAAAAACAAGTTCCCCTAGGACTGATGTAGTTTACTTGCTAAATGTTCCGAAATTGGCTCAAAACAGTATAGAGGATGATGATTCCCTAAAGAACAAACTTACACATTGGATCAGACATAAACGACATTGTTTATCCTTAATCTGCTCAGATATTACGAGGGCGGAAAGGATTCCAGGAGAGGCTGGGATGCAAGACGCTGTCGCTCTGACATTAAGGGATGAAAGACTAATTGAAGGTTTGATCACCATGGAACAGAGAGCCAGTGCACCCAAGGAAAATGCTATGAGATTTAGCCTGGATCCTTATATTTGTAAGTCTATAGCACAGTGGAGCAAACTTGGGGATGGGGGAGCGCAAATGAGAAAAGGAGATTCTCACCTTGAAGCAGTTGATCGACTAAATCAAGTATATTTGGGACCAATCAGAGACCCAACAGTAGCAGAGACCCAGGAGGAAATTAATTATCAAGTCACAGGGGGAGGAAGCATTGAGGAGTACTTACCCTGTAGAAAGGAACTGACAATATCTCAGAGCCCTACTACCAATGAAATGACTGCAATTGGAAGGGGGTTGGTCTCTATGGTATCCTGGAATGTAGCAGGCCTAAAAAGTAAGCTTATAGACCCTGACTGGCATGATTACATAGAACAGTTCCATGTCTGTCTCTTTCAAGAGACTTGGCTAAAGGATCCACCGCATAAGCTAGGATACAAAACCTTTTTTATTAGTGCAACTGCTGCAGGGAGAGGAAGGCCGTCTGGGGGGCTGGTTATATGGGTAAAAATGTCCCTTAATATCGAGATATGTAAACATGATACAGAGTCTGCTGACATTCTGTGGCTAGAACTAGGGGATAAAAACAAGGTGCTATCCCATTTGTTTAATGTGTATATAAGGCACAGAAGATCAAACCTGGAGTCACATGAAATAGAAATATTAGATGGCACACTGAAAAAAATCTCGGTAGGAGAGTCAATCACGATTGGGGGAGATTTTAATTGCAACTATGAGCCTATAATTGGTCTTGAACATCTGGCAGAAGAGGAAGACCTAGCAAGAGCAGTCCCCCACCTTTCAATCGAAGAGTCGGTCCCCGGTACGGTTGCTGCGTTGCAACTCATGGGCCTCACATTAAAGCATGGATTGAGGGCATGTAATGGTAGAGTGGGCCAAGGTGGTCTTAATATGGACACTTTTCAAAGAGGTAATATAGGTTCAAAATTATATTATATTATGCATAGCACTATTACGTGGGAGAGAATAGTGGCCTTTAAAATAGATAAGAGGAGGGAAAGTGATCATTTTCCGCTAGTAGTTGAACTTAGGGGTTACCTCACAGAATTGAATTGCATGGAAAAGGATAAGGTGGAGCTGCAACCCACTCTTAGTAATAATCGAAGGGCAGTAAAATGGCCGGTGATATAGGCAATTTGGGTGTCATGACCAATATTTATAATACATATATAGAATTTATGGAACCCCACGCCCACAAAATCTGCACTGATATCCCTATCATGGATATTCATCAATCCATGAGTATTGCACTAAGACCTTATTTCACTAAACAGATACAACAACAAAAATAAAAAGGGCAAGGAGCAAATCACTTTGTCTAATCCTTGGTATACCATTGAATGCAGAGAGAGGAAAACATTATTGGTAGAGGCCCTTAAACAGAAAAACTCAATAGCCGTGCAACAGGCAGGGGCTGTTTATAAGGAAATTTTGGCTATAGCACAAAAAAACTGGGAGGATCAAAAATGGCATGACCTCTTAGAGGCAGCCAAACACAACAATACAGTTGCTTTCTGGAAAATAGTTACTCATGGCAGGAAAGAGGGGATATACAGTACTGAACATCATATAGATCCCAGTGCCTGGGTCAACCATTTTACGTACCTCTATTCTGACTTGCCCAACCTTGATTTTCTTGGTGCAAAGAAGTATCTTTTTGGAGTATTTTACCTGTTATACAGTTTAGCCTGGAGGAAACGGTGACTGCCATTGAAGCGATTAAATTAGGCAAAGCCCCAGGTTTGGACAAAATCCCTGGGGATCTGTTCAAGCATAACATAGAAATCTGGGCACCTTATGTAAATTTACTCAGTAATGCCATAGCAAGGGGGGAGCCAGTTCCTGAGACATGGAAAGGTGCAGAAATAATCCCTGTCCATAAAAAAGGATCTAGGGAGGACCCTGGGAATTATAGGCCAATTAGCCTTATTGATGTTAAAAACAAATTATGCTAGGCAGTTGTTGAATAGAATAGGTTGTTGGATAGAGGAAAAAAACATCTTGACAATATACCAGGCAGGCTTCAGGCAGCAGACAAGCACAATTGACCAGGTCTTCAGGCTACTAGCAATACTGTGGAAATGCACAAAACTAAAGAAGGGCCATTTGTATGTTGCGTTTGTGGATATGCGTGCGGCCTTTGATCTGGTTCCAAGAGACTCTCTATGGACTGCATTGGTGAAGCAGGGTATGCCGGGGAATCTCCTGTTCCAGATAAAGAGGTTGCACGAAAATACTTACGCAAAAGTACGGTGGGGCCCAAATGGAGAGCTGACTGACCCAATACCTATTAAAAGGGGAGTGAGGCAGGGCTGTGTGCTTGCCCCAACTCTCTTTTCGCTGTATATCAACGACCTGGTAGAGTATTTAAAAGAGAGTAATCATGACTCGCCAAGATTGAATGGAGACCCAGTTCCTGCTCTCCTCTTTGCAGATGATACTATCTTATTATCGCAAACTCCCATGGGTCTACAATCCTTATTAGGAACGTTTAGCAAATACTGTAACCTGAAAGGGCTGGAGATAAACGCAAATAAAACAAAGTATTTGACTGTTAATCCTCATAAAGCACTTAAAAGGAGTATTGTGGTCAATGGGCATGAACTAGAACGCATAACATTTTTGAACTACCAAGGGATATTGTTGGATGCTAAGTTGTCCTGGATGCCACAAATGAACAAAGCTGCAACTTCTTTAGTTCACAGCTCCACGGCAATAAACAACAACTATAAAAGTTCAAGAACTGGGATTGTTTCACCAGTGTTTGAGGTCTATAGATCCAAAGCGCAGGCTGCTGCCTTATACGGTGCTGAACTTTGGGGAAATGTAAATCTAAACTCACTAGTATCCCAAGAAAACAGCTTTTTGAGGGGGGTATTGGGATTGCCACCATCTACTCCGTTAATCCCTCTCACTTATGATATAAATATGAAGCAAATAGGTAAATTGGCAGTTTTGAGGCCATTACTTTATTGGTGTAGACTTTGGACAATTCCAGAACTGATTCATTATAAGCAAGCACTAATGGAGATAATGGACCTTGATAAATCAGTCTCTCTCCCGTGGCTACATCATGTAAGGTATTGGTTCTACAACCTAGGGCTGAAACCCTATTAGGATGAACCCCATACACTTACGCTACAATCCAAGACTTGATTAAAGCAAGTATACTGGGAATTTTCCTCGATTAGTCTTTTTCTTATTAAGGATTTGGGTAAATTGACATCAAGCTTTTTGGATATTAAACCAACACCAAGAGCTGAGGATTGGTTAGATACAATCCACCCTATGCGAGCGAAAACACTATTTATGAAGTTTCGTTATGGGATCCTTCAGACTAAGGCTTTTACTATTAAATGGAGTCCCCAAAGTGAGAATAATCATAAGGCGAAGTGTGGGTTGTGTAATATGGAGACTACGGAAACGGTGGATCATGTTTTGTTATTCTGCAAAGCCTACGATAAACCAAGGAAAAAATGGATTCGACCTATCTGTAGGAATGAAGGAATTAGAAATTACAATGAAGCGACCAGACTGCTTAGGTCTACCATCACCCCATCCATTGTCTTTGGAATAAGTCGCTTTCTCTTAGCGACTTCATTTATCAGGGACAAGGAGGGCCTGAGGTTTTAATAAGCTCAGATTTAATAAACATCTATAGATACATTTTATGATGATTCAAGTGGTTAATAGGTTCTCCTCCAAGCAAGTTAACAGACCCTGGGAAGTTACCTTGCTTAAGATGTAATTTTAGTCTTTTATATGAAGGAGAATATAGGTATTTATGCATTTTAAGAATATTCCTTCTTATCTATTTATTGTTCTATATAATGGTTAAATAGCTCTCTATTAGCTAGCTAATAAAGTAGTGGTATTACTTTGGGCAGGAGATTAATTTTAGATTTTTTTTATAACTTTCAGTCAAAGTAATGATGAAAATGATTGTTATTTATTGATCTTAGGAGCGTCATCTGTAATTATTTATGTAAATTGGTTTTACTATTCATGTGAATACCTGCTGTTGAAACGATGTTTCTTTTGATTGTATTTTCCTTTTATGGCTCACAGCCGAATAAAGGTGTGTTGATGATGATGAATGGTTAACTATATAAAAATTCAACTGTGCTAATTGTTACTGATGTTGGCTCACTTCTATCTGTATCTAAGACTATACTAAAGAGAGCATAGCGGGATTACCCATCTGCCAGATCAGTTGGGATAGTTTAAACCCCATTCATTGGTCTTGGCGGGTCTCAGTGTACAGGTTATCTTCCCTTACAGGATAAAGGTCAGAGACAGCAGGGCTGCATCTCAGTCAAAGCTCACAGCGGATCCATGATCATCTGTTTATCTCAACAAGTGTAGCACAGATACCATATATATAATAAAACTTTCTCCCTATTACACTGTGAAGGATATGCAGAACTAACACATTGGTTTGTCTAGAAAAATAGGTTGTCTTCTAACAAAAACAGAAAAACTGCATCACTTTCTGATTGTATGTCCCTGGACTGAATGTGCAGACTACAGGGCACCAATGCCTACCAGGAATAAATTTGCAAACCCCAGATTCTCATGTTAGTGGGAAACTGTGTGAAAAATCACAGTTAGAAAAAGACATGAAGCTAAAATGAGACCTAACGCGGGCCATGCAACACTATAGTATCTCCTTGTGGAGGACTCACCTGTAATGTGTTCTTTTTTATTTGTATTTGTTTTGCAGATGCTTCTACCTAGTGTGCACTGTATCACTCTCCTCTTGCTGAGTGTCTTCATAATGGACATGGAAGCTTCCTGTGCCCTCTAATCAGTGCTGGACTGTTCCTTCCTGTTCACCTTGCAGCAGTAAAGAATAGAGATCCTTGGTTGTGGCTGTCTTTTATAGGGACAGGTAGGCCCTGATCATGACCTTGGTGGATGGGATTCTCTGTCACAAATGTGACGGATAACCCGCCTGCCATTTTACAAGTTACATAGGCTATAAAGGACCTTGTAAAATGACAGGCGGGATATCCAACACATTCATGACAGAGTATTCCATCTGCCAAGGTCGTAATCAGGCCCGCAGTCTTTTATGATGACATTTCTTATAACATGTTTTTATTGTTATTTCTGCTGACTGTATGGCTTTTAAAGGAAAAAAGAATAATTCTTGCTTTATATGTTTCTTACACTCATGATCTACTACTCAAAATTAGCATTCTTCCCCATTCCTCATAACACAGATAAAGCCACAACTAGCTATAATAGGACCTATTCCTGGACAGTTATTTTTTCATAATCATTAGTTCATGCCTTAATGTTGTGCCTTGCAGGCATACCATGTATCAGGCTAGACCAATGTTAAAATAAATTTAGCTAATAGGAAGGATACATCTTTCTAAAATAAAGCATGTCTTGTCTGAGTCATGGTCATTAGACCTCAATACAGCAAAGATAACAAAACAGTGATTACAAAACAAACAAACATGAGGTATGGCATGACCACATTTTATATCCTGCAAGAAAGAAAGAAACAATATAATTTAAAAAGCACCTACTGTGTCTTTCTTACACCACTATGTATTGTGGCATGCTGCACAGCAAAGGTGTTTCTCCTTTTTTTTTATAAAGGGAACAAAATATAAACCTTGATGGAAAACCTGGTCATAGGCTACTTCCTTGTCATTTTTGTTGATTCATTTTATTTAATTGAATCTACACAAAAATTTTCAGAAAGTGCTGAAAAAGCAAATAAACAAAGGAACAAATGTTCAAATGCTCAAAGAGGACTTGATATGAGCAATATATCATATGTAAGATAGAGCAATTGTGAGAAAATGTCCCTAAAGTAGGAGCAGAGTGGATAGGAAGGAGGTGAGGAAGATGTGGAAAGAACTTGAGAAACAGATGAAACTGCACATGAGGGGTTGCAGAGTGCAAAGACGTAAGAAGGGTAGGGAGGGGAGCATCCATGAAAACATGCAATTGTACAATAAAGATAATGAAACGGAATGGGGTATTGAAACGGTAGCTATCAAACAGATGCAAGGCAAGGAAGAAAGAGGCAGAATGAATAAGACATGAATCACTTTACAAAGCTGAAACAGAGCAAAGAGAGCATATGCAGGGATACCAAGAAGTACAGAGGACCAATATTGTCAATGAATTAAATGAGAACTAATAGTCTTAGCAGGCTGGAAAGTGAAAATGGTTCAAGGTTTTCAGATATTGTCAATTTGGTAATGTAACAAGGAGGCAGTAGAGGAGATGTGCTAAGAGAAGAAGCGAAAGGAATCAAGGATAATACCATGACTATAAGTAGGGAAGAGATGTCTTGGATTCTAATTTCTGCATTCATCCCCTTCCTAACCAGTCAGTGAGAGGTGCAGGCAGTAGATGGTATAACCTAATTTGTCAAAACTCTGACTAAGCTGGAACAGGGATTTTCTGAAAACTGAAAATTGATGAGAAATAAATATTTCACAATAGAGACATCCATTTGTACAGATCATAGAAAGGACATAATGGGATCAAGTTACTCCACTATCCTCATCAGGCCGATAGATTATTTTCTCTCACCCTAGTAAAGATATCTGTAAATTTCACCGTACAGGCATAAAAATAGGACACAAATGATTCACCCTTTCTACAGTGACTTTTGTTTGCACCACATTTGATTCTCATTTGTAAATAAACATTTCACTGCAGTAAATATGCCTAGACAGGATATCACAGTTGTATCCATCTATTTATCCATACACCCCCTCAAAGTGCTGTAGAAGGACATGTCGTTCACGATGTGAATAAAATTGCAAATTATAATAAAATTATATTCTAAATGTTTTTTCTGACAGAATATCAACATTAGACCTAATAGTAGGTGGAGGTGGTCTACCATGGATTCACATTTCCTTGGCATTTCAACCTTATTTATTGCCTAGCAAACCATTTATGTGCATGGAATAAACTATCCCTCACTGTAAAGTGTAAATGTGATACCTTATAAATAATGAGTTTCTTTCTAACATTGTGAAACACTGAGATGACTAGCAAAATCCTTTTAATATATGGAAGCTGGTACTTTATTTCTTATACTACATGATTACACCATTGTTCTTCCCACAAATCTCTTAAATCTTCGGAATTTTGCTCCTTCAAATGAAAGAGACAGTATTGTTGCATACATGAAGAATGAAAGTGAAATCTTTATGTGAATTTATATACACTAAAAACAGTAATTTGTTGTAAAACATATTGGGATCAGAGTAAATCAGATTAAAAAGGGCTACTGCTCAAAATGGTTAGTAATGTGCAGAAAGAGTCATTCCTTCCTGGTATATACTATGTGCAAAAAAAAAAGATGTTGCCATAAATTTCTCTTTCATACTAATCATCGTTTGTTTTAGAAAAATAGACCAGAACCTTGAAAAGCCATGTCTCATTTTCATTATTTAAATTGCAGCTGCAATGATGTTCTTTGAACTGCCTTTGAGCTTGGATGGTGGCTCTGGCAGAAGACATTATGATGTCATATCTCAACTGTGATAATGTATTATAGCTGAACAGCTACGCCAACAACCCGACTTTAATATATGAGATAAAGTGCCACCTACGACACATTATATGGATATTGAAAGTCACCCGTGAGTTATGTGCCTATAGGGAGGAATGAGGCTGAAAGCCAAGTTCCTTTGTGAGGTTGTGGAATTTTGAGATGACTTACAATATTCTTTTAATATGAGGCAGGGCTCTTTATTCTTTATAATGCATGGTTACACCATCTCTCTTCCCATAAACTAATTGATTCCTTTGAACATTTCTCTTTCATGTGACTAAGACAGTATATTTGCAGACATTAAGGATAAATGTAGAATTGGAGTGCAAAATTAAACACAACAAAAAGCAGTTAGTGACCTGTTGCAAAAATATGCTAGAATCAGTGTAATATATGCTAGCCTAAAAAACGCTAAAGATTTTTAGAAACAAGAGGGGATTAGATTTTCCTGACCTGAAGTCTGGAAAAAAGAAACAGTTTAGCTTAAGTATATCTACTTTTTGCTGACCCCATTTCATTTCAAGGCGTCAGTAAACCTAAACCTCAGTTCTCCTATTAGGTTAAAACACAGCCCTAATTAGGTTCTGTGACCTGCATTTCACCTTAGGTGCTTGGTCTGGCAGCAGGCATTATGCTTTCGCAAATAAGTGTAATAATTTATTACAGAGGAGCAACTACATCATTTCCTTATTATAGCACAATTTTACTGTGACATGAAAATTAGAGTTGAGCTTTTACACAGAGACTGCAGGTTCTTTTGTATTATGGAAAATTGAGACACGTTTTTATACTGGAATTGCATGCTTCCCTGTAGCTATATTATTATTCATTAAAATACAGTACGATTGGAGAAGTAGGTGCAGCTAAACAAAAACATTTGAAGGGAACATGTCAGTTATACCAATGGAGTGAAGTGTGTGGGTGATGGGCTCCCACCAGCATATTTCATGCTTGTCTCTGCCATTTTGTTTCTGAGCAACCTGCACATGCAGGACTGAAAAATGAGTCTATGGTTTGTGTTAGAAATGGGGTCTTTGGTTGGCAGTCAGGTTACCCCCTGTCCAAGCAAGGAGCCTCACTCTAGTCAAGGTAAAAGAGAATCACCCTCAGCTAACCCCTGTTTACCCATTTGGTACCTTGGCACGAGCAGTAGGTTTAACTTCAGAGTGCTACGTGTAAAGTATTTGTACCAACACACACAGTAACTTAATGACAACACTACAAAATGACATAACACAGGTTTAGAAAAATAGAGAATATTTATCTAAAGAAAACAAGCCCAAAATGACAAAAATTCACAATACACAAGTCAAGTTATCATTTAAAAAGCAAAAAGAGTCTTCATGTAGTTTTAAACACACACTAACACTGTTAGCGTGAAAATGTACCTTGGGTTCATCAAAAACAACCCGGCACATGTAAGTGTGCGTCAAAAAGGGCTTGTGATGCATCGATTTCACTCACAAGTGAGAAATTGCATCGTTTCTCCTTTCGTCGGGTCAGGGCGCTTCGTTTCTTCTCCCCACAGGAGAGTGATGCGTTGATCCGGGCAGTACTCTCAGGTCCGGGCAGGCTTTGCATTGTTTTTACACGCCCAGCGGTGTTTGCGTCAGAAATCCAGCTGCACGATGATCCCAAAACCACGCAGCGCGGGTTGCGATCTCCCCAGCCTGAGTCAGCGATGCTGCGCGTCATTTCGATTTTCAGCCGGGAAGCTGGTGACGCATCAACTTTTCTGCCACAGATCGGAGTCACGTCGATCTTTTCCCCGCACGTCATTCTGTGCATGGATTTCTCACTCTTGGGCTGCCAGCTTCTCCTTTCAGGCTCCCAGGAACTGGATGGGTGTAGTGAAAATAAGTATGTTTGACCACTGACTTTGTGATTCACCACTGTGCATATTAGTTGTTCAGTGTTCACCAGTTGAAGATTTCATTTTGTGTCCAGTTTAGCTGCCTATTGGCTTTATTGTGGCATTAGACATTACATATTGTATTCAGTTTAGCTGCCTATTGGCTTTATCGTGGCGTTAGACATTGCAGTTGAGACATTGCAGATGAGCTGTGTTTTTCCACATGGTAAACTGTGCTTGTTTATTTTGTATTTGCTCTTACTGAACACGATAGCATGATAAGGAAGCGCATACTTTGTGTTTTTCTTTAGTGCAGGGAAGAACTTGGCCTTGGGAGAGAGAGCCTTGAAATCTTGGCCAACTTTCAACGGTGTTTCTTTCAACTCTGACCTACAGTAACCAGCATTTTTTGAATAATTCACATCTGAAAGAGAAGGGCCTTTCAGAAGGCTTTTTCCCATGATTATTTAATCTATGAAAGGTGTCCCTGGGCAGCAGCGAGGGGATTTTCCGAGACTTCAGTCAGGATTGGATGTCAAATGCCTGGCATCCCACAAGGTTGGAAAACTCTTTCTCGCAGTTGAACAGGGGTCATCAACTTGCTGACATGAGAAAGATGAAGAGCAGGGACAGCCCTACGGTGATGAATTTTGAATGTATTCTTTGCTTTGCAATTATGTTATAATATAATCAGTTATATTTGCTGTGTACATTGCAGTTGAGAATCACTTTGATATATTTTCCTTTCTTTGTTCTGACTATTTTTAAACGTTTGCCTCCAACCTAATAATCTCCTTTCTCAGCAACCTCGTGGTGAAGTAATAATGAATGTCTTCTTTAAACTAAGAAGTGCATTCCAGAGATTATTGTCAGCTCGGTCATGAGTGAAAGCAAAACAGTTTGCCATAGTCGTCAGTCTGGGAGTGGAATTGGAGATTGGAAGTGCACGATTTAAAAGTGTAATTTTTTGTTGTTGTTTAGAGAATTAAAGGAAGCACTTCAAACCATGTTTCAAAAAGGATGTGAAGTTAAACTGCCTTATGGTGTTGTGGCAAATATGTTTTCTTGTTTTTCAGGACTTTCTAAGTTTTGGGATGAGTGCTTGGATAAAACTAAAGTGTTTTCATATTTAGAAAAGGTGCTTTTTGAACAGAATGATGTCCCTTTTGTTCTTGACAGAAGGGTTTGGATACTTTTGTCTGCTTGCAGAAAAATACATGAGAGATGTAAACAGTTAGAACATGAAAATAATAATTTACATTAGCAATTTAGCCAGAACAAATAATTGCAAGATAAAACTGAAATCTACCAAGCAGTTACAGGAGAATCTGGCTTTTCACATTCCAGTAATGAGGAGGTTAAAAAAGGTGGGGGGAAGTGTGAGCCTCATGAGCAGACCGTAGATCTCCGTGCGCAGAGCAGCCCACAGTTTTTGGCAGGAGTTGAAGTGCATTTTTTTAAAGATTACACTGAGCAAGAAGTTGACAATGTTACCGGTATATTCAGACCACTTTTGCAGAGTACGATGTGTATAATTCATTCAGACAAGACAGAGGTACTATCGCAAAATGTGCAGTTTCTGAGAATTCAGTGGAATCCAGAACATAGACAGATGTTGTAACAAGTAAATCAAAGATTTTGGAGTTTGCTACTATTTGCACTAAGCAAGAGACACCGAGTTTTATGAAATTGTTTGATTTTTGGAAACAGTATGGCCCTGATCTGAGTAAAATCTTAACGCTTTGGTACAAAGTAACTAGGAAAAAACATGAATTTGAATGGAGTGAAGAGCAGCTGTGTGCTTTTGATTTGGCAAATGAAATAATTCAACAGACTACAGATTTGTGCGCAGTGCAAGAGGGAAACATTGATGTACATGTAAATGTTCAAGGACAATATGCAAACTGGAGTATGTGGCAGAAACAGGGGAGGACAAGAGGCTTAGGACTAGAAAACTATCTGACTTTGTGGAGCGCTATAGTCCTTTGAAAAACAGGTTTTGACTTGTTATTTGGCTCTAGTGAATACTGAGCAAATCATATAAAATGATAACATAATTCTGAAAACCTGAACTATTCATCATGCAGTGGGTGATGAGTTCACCTAAATCTCACCATATAGGACATGCACAAGAGGCTAGTATCATGCACTGGATCTGGTACATACAAGACAGGGCTCGAGTAGGACCTACAGGCACTGCAGCCCTACATAAACAGGTGTCACAAGCCCCTTTACAGGATGAGGAGAGGGTGCAGGGAGTACCACAGGTAAAAAAGTCACCAGTGAAATTGAGTGCACCATTTGAATTCTTGTCCCCTGAGGATAGAGAGGGTGTTTGTTTTACTAATGATTCATGGAAATATGTGGGTAGTAAAAGACAATGGAAAGCAGTGTTATACAATCCAGTTACTGAAAAGTCTTTGTCTATCACAGGAGTAGGAAAACATAGCCAATATGCAGAGTTGTACAATGTGTGTGAGACTTTAAAGCAAGAGCTGTCTCACACGTGTCATTTTTACACTGATTCTTGGTTCACTGCCAATGGATTAGCCGTTTGGATTTCCACATGACATGCACATAACTGGTTCATTCATTCAAAGGAAGTGAGGAGCAAAGAGTTGTTGCAGGAAATTTGGGAAATGTAAGAACAGAGTAATGTCAGAGATGCTCTTTGTCCCATTGACTTATTAGAACACTGGTTCATTTCCCTTGCAGATGTTAAAGACAAAAGTGCAGAGGCAGAAGTGTCAACCCAGAATTCTGACTTGGTGGGGATGGCTAAGTGGGTGCACCAGAAATGGGGACACTTGGGAGAAAAAGTAACTTATAGGTAAGCAGAGATTAGAGAGATGCACATTCCCCTAGATTTGATCAAAACTGTGATTTTGCAATGTCCTATTTGTCAGCACACACAACAGAGATCTTTCCCACAAACAGTCAAAGATCGGTTGGGGAGAGGAAAGTTACCAGGACAGATTCCCCCAGAGCATTTTGGATTGATTGCTTCCAGATCTGTGTTGGCCATTAAAGGTATTAAGGTTTTAGGGGGAGTGATTGATGCAGATTACCAAGGAAAAATCAAAGTTATTCTGATAAATAGTGGAGAATTTAATTTATTCATACGCATAGGAGACAGAATTGCCCAACTTGTCATAAGTGCAGTGAATGGAGGTTTAGTAAGGAAGGAGTGTGCCCCAGCCCTTCTGACAGTGCAAGGAAACGGAAGCTGTGGTGCAGCAGGTAAAAACCTCAGTGCTAAGGTGTGGGTTGAACCCTATAATGGCCCTCCAGAGCCTGCAGAAATCGTAGCAAAGTACCCCAATAACGTTCTGCTGATTACATAACTAGGAAAGGAAAAAGGAGAGCACATTTCTGATGACAAATGTTATTTGCAAGAAAAGGCATACTTGTTTCTTTTGAAGATCCTACTATGACTCGCCACTGACCATGTGTGCTGTGTGGTCCCCGTTCGGGTGTTTGCGTGTGGGGTCGGCGGAGAGACCGCACCCCCAACCTGAACCTGATTGATAACCTTTGTGCAATGTTCCTGCTGCTTTTAAAGTACAAAAACCTATAGATCCATTTTGCGCAACTTGCGCCTCCGATTCAAGTTTTGCATGGGATCTATACAGAGTACCACAGATGTTCTGTCAACTTGTTTGACTACATTCTTCCACTGGAACTAACTCATGTCTTATTATTATCTGATGACTGCTGCCAGTCTCATTAAGCAAAATTGCCAGTTAGCTGTCTGTTTTTCATGTGGAAACCTGACTTTCACTTACATTCCAGCAAACCTTTCAGGTGGACCATGTACCTTTTCATGATTAGAACTCATGATGTTTCCATCTAATTCTACATCAACTTGCTGTATTAGAGACACTATTCAACCAGTTATTATCCCAATCAGAATATATAAGCTTTACTCTTTTCATTGTAGGTGTGTCTGATTTGAAATTTTATAAGATCAATACGTTAATCCACTTCCATTGCTTTGACAGTGATTGCTTTTATCATTACATTATTTTGCTGTATATAATGCAAACCTAATTTGCTTATACTGTTTTGGTTTTTTCTTTGAAATAAGATAAAAGTAAACAAAAGTAATTGGTCAGAGGGTGGAGATGTAGTGAAAATAAGTATGTTTGACCACTGACTTTGTGTTTCACCACTGTGCATATTAGTTGTTCAATGTTCACCAGTTGCAGATTTTATTTTGTGTTCAGTTTAGAGGCCTATTGGCTTTATCGTGATGTTAGAAATTACATTTTGTATTCAGTTTAGCTGCCTATTGGCTTTATCATGGCATTAGACATTGCAGTTGAGACATTGCAGATGAGCTGTGTTTTTCCACATGGTAAACTAAGCTTGTGTTTTTCATATTTTCTCTTACCGAACACGAAAGCATGATAAGGAAATGCATATTTTGAGTTTTTCTTTAGTGCAGGGAAGAACTTGGCCTTGGGAGAGAGAGCCTTGAAGTATTGTCCAACTTTCAACGTTGTTTCTTCCAACTCTGACCTACAGTAACCAGCATTTTTTGAATAATTGACATCTGAGAGGGAAGGACCTTTCAGAAGGTTTTTCCCATGATTATTAAATCTATAAAAGGTGTCCCTGGGCGGCAGCGAGGGGAATTTTCTGATACTTCAGTCAGGATTGGATTTCAAATGTCTGACATCCCGTGAGGGTGGAAAATTCTTTCTCGCAGTTGAACAGGGGTCATCAACTTGCTGGCATGAAAAAGATAAAGAGCAGTGACAGGCCCTACGGTGATGAATTTTGACGTTATTCTATGCTTTGCAATTATGCTATAATACAATCACATATATTTGCTGTGTACATTGCAGTTGAGAATCACTTTGATATATTTTCCTTTCATTGTTCTGACTATTTTTAAACGTGTGCCTCCAACCTACTAATCTCCTTTCTCAGGAACCTCGTGGTGAAGTAATAATAAATGTCTTCTTTAAACTAAGAAGTGCATTCCAGAGATTTTTGTCAGCTCGGACATGAGTGAAAGCAAAACCGATGGGCACCACTTGGCAGGGTAGGAGTCTCTCCAGAGATTCCAGGTGCTGGCAGAGGGAAGTCTTTGCTATCCCTGAGACTTCAAACAACAGGAGACAAGCTCTAAATCAAGCCCTTGGAGATCTCCATAAGATGGAAGGCACACAAAGTCCAGTCTTTGCCCTCTTACTCTGGCAGAAGCAGCAACCGCAGGATAGCTCCACAAAGCATGGTCACAGGCAGGGCAGCTCTTCTTCCTCAGCTCTTCAGCTCTTCTCCAGGCAGAGGTTCCTCTTGGTTTCCAGAAGTGTTCCAAAGTCTGTGGTTTTGGGTGCCCTTCTTATACCTTTTTCGCCTTTGAAGTAAGCCTACTTCAAAGCAAAGTCTCTCTTGATTGTGAAATCCTGCCTTGTCCAGGCCAGGCCCCAGACACTCACCAGGGGGTGGAGACTGCATTGTATGAGGGGAGGCACAGCTCTTTCAGCTGTGAGTGACCACTCCTCCCCTCCCTCCTAGCACAGATGGGTCATCAGGAAATGCAGACTACACCCCAGCTCCCTTTGTGTAAGTGTCTATTGTGAGGTGCAACCAGCCCACCTGTCAAACTGACCCAGACAGGGAATCCACAAACAGGCAGAGCCACAGAAATGGTATAAGCAAGAAAATGCTCACTTTCTAAAAGTGGCATTTTCAAACACACAATCTTCAAATCAACTTTACTAAAAGATGCATTCTCAAATTGTGAGCTCAGAGACCCCAAACTCCACATGTCTATCCGCTCCCAAAGAGAATCTACACTTTCATCATATTTAAAGGTAGCCCCCATGTTAACCAATGAGAGGGACAGGCCATGCAACAGTGAAAAACAAATTTAGCAATATTTCATTGTCAGGACATATAAAACACATTACTTTATGTCCTACCAGATCCATACACTGCACCCTGCCCTTGGGGCTGCCTATGGTCTACCTTAGGGGTGCCTTACATGTAAGGAAAGGGAAGGTTTTGGCCTGGCAAGTGGGTACACCTGCCAAGTCGAATTTACAGTTAAAACTGCACACACAGACACTGCAGTGGCAGGTCTGAGACATGATTACAGAGCTGCTTATATGGGTGGCACAACCAGTGCTGCAGGCTCACCAGTAGCATTTGATTTACAGGCACTGGCACCTCTAGTGCACTGTACTAGGGACTTACTAGTAAATCAAAGATGCCAATCCTGGATAAACCAATTACATACAATTTACACAGAGAGCATATGCACTTTAGCACTGGTTAGCAGTGGTAAAGTGCTTAGAGTTCAAAAGCCAACAGCAACAGGTCAGAAAAAATAGGAGGCAGGAGGCAAAAAGATTGGGGATAACCCTGCATAAACTCAAAAGTCTAACAGTTTCCTATATTAAGCAGAAACAAAGAGACTCGTAAAGTCTAGAAAGTTTATTAAAATACATTGGAGCATATTCACTTCATTTTCGTTGTCAAAATAGGATCAACATAGAAAGGTGCAAGCTTAAAAAAATTTAAACTCTCATCCCAACAGTACGTTTGCTTTACTATTGCCGTCCAACTACATGTATATTTTCATCAATATGGTGCAAGTGTAAATGCTTTCTTTGTGATCCGTAAAACACATAGGTGGTCATTACAACCCTGGCGGTTGGTGTTAAAGCGGCCTCATAAATGCTCGATCACTCTAAAAAAACAAGCACCACATCTACGACCTGCTCACAGACACACAAACTGACTTACTATTCATAACTGAATCCTGGTTGGGAGATGACATGGCCCCAGTGTTGCACGAAGCTGTTCCTCCAGGCTATCAAACCATCACACAAAACCGTATAGGCAAGAGAGGAGGTGGACTAGCTATTATATTCAAACAGGCAGTGAACCTCAGTAAAACAGACAACATCTCCAAACAAGGTTGTGAAGCCCTCCTTACCAGATGCCACCCTACTCCAACTTCATCCTGTAACTTTCTCCTCCTTTACAGACCTCCACCTAACAACACCACATTCCCAGATGCTTTTCTAGACACAGTCTCAAACCTTATTACACTATACTCCAACCTATGCACTCTTGGGGATCTAAACATTTGGTTTGACAAACCCAATATGCCCCATCCAAAAGCTATCACCACTGGCCTAGTCGCATTGAACCTACATCAGATTGTACACAATCCCACACACATCGCTGGTCACATCCTAGATGTCATTGTTGCTAAGCCTGAACTAGTTACTATTTATAGCATCACACCAATCACTTGGTCAGACCCCCATTTGATAACTTTCGGACATACAACTCCACAAATCAACACACCCCACAACTACTTACATACATACACCTATCGACCATGGAGCAAACTCAATTTGGATGACTTAGAAACACAACTAACAGCCAACACAGATTTAGATACAATTAATTCTGTGCCAAAACTTTATGAGTGGCTACAGGAAGCTTTTGATATCCTAATACCACTCAGAAAAACTAAACACAACAAAAGAAAACCAACACCTTCGAGAAACACAGAACTTAAAAAGATAAAGCAACAAATCAGAAAGTTGCAGCGGACCTGGCTCAAAACAAACAACGGTCATGACAAACTGCAGGTACACAAACTTAACAGAATATACAACGCATCAATCAAAAAAGCTGAAAAAAGGTACTACTCAGACAGAATTAAAAATGCTCAATCTACAACCAAGGAATTTTATAAAATTCTCAATGAATTTAGAAAACCTACATGCATGGAAGGAAGTCATTCCACTGCTCAAGATTTCACAAACAAATTGGCAACTCACTACACAACCAAGACAGACACATTGGACTCCTATTCAAAACAGAAGAAAACCATCAGCACCAACCCCTTTCCTAAAATACCCTCTAAGAATAAACCAACCCAATCTCTACAGTCCTACAAACAAATATCCCAGGATGAATTTATGGATTTGGTCAAAGCAAGCAGACCTTCTGGTTGCCCTTCTGACCCTTGTCCACCACAAATCTTCAAGAACATTCTTCTATCTACTTCTGCTGCCACACCTGTAAGAAGAATCATCAACAACTCTTTAACTTCAGGAACTTTTCCTGTAGACCTGAAAAAGGCATACATATGACCTTTATTAGAGAAAACAAACCTAGACCCGCAAGACTCCAACAACTACAGACCAATCACATATGGACCTTTCCTGGGCAAATTGATAGAAAGAGCAGCTTTCACCCAGATGTCACAATTCATTGAAGACAATTCTATACTTTCAGACTTCCAAACTGGATTCCGCCCAGGAAGAAGCACTGAATCGGCACTCATAGCAATCAGGGATGATCTTAAAAACACAGTTGACCGAAATGGAGTTGCTGCACTACTTCTCTTAGACCTCTCAGCTGCCTTTGATATGGTTGACCATGACACCCTAATTCAAAGACTTCACGAAGCCGGCATACAAGGGATTGCTCTCGACTGGAATACTTCCTATCTTCAAAAAAGATCGAATATCATCCACTCGCCCCCCTTCTCGTCCGAACCCTACCTCACAAAAGCAAGGGTCCCCCAAGGATCAATCATCTCACCTTTGCTTTTCAACATCTACATGATATCTTTACCAGAACTGATCAATGATTTCCATCTCACATGCTACAACTATGCAGATGACACACAAATACTACTTAAATTAGAATGCCCCAAAAACATTGAAAACACACAAATCTTCAGTTGCCTCAGAGCCGTAGATCAGTGGATGACCTGGAGCCATCTCAAACTAAATACCTCCAAAACAGAAATACTCATATGTGGTGACTGGAAAAGTTATGACCCTCTGCGCATCTGGCCTGACTATCTCGGACCACATCCTCAATTATCCAAGGAAGTTCAAAACCTAGGAATCACCATGGATTCCAAGTTAACTATGAATGCCCAGGTGGACAAATTAGCACGAACAAGCTTTATCACCTTGAAGACTTTTTGACGCATCTTCCCCCACCTCGGATTTCCACACAAGGTGCAAGCTACTATCTCACTTGTACTATCCAAACTGGATTATGCCAATGACCTCTACCATGGATCATCTCTATCTGTTATGAAAAAACTACAACGTATCCAGAATTCCGCAGCCAGGCTACTATTACATGTAAAGCTGCAAGCCCACATCTCCCCTGCCTTGAGAGCACTACACTGGTTACCCGTTGCCAGAAGATGCACTTTCAAGCTGATTTGTATCACCCACAAAGCTATACATGGAACAGGACCGCTTTTTATCAGAAACAAAATAACCAAATACATCCAACAAAGAAACCTCAGCTCAAGATTGGCACCCCGCCTTAGAACACCACCATACAAGAAAAAGACTCTAGGTGGTACATCCTTCTCCGTTTAAGCAGCCAAACTATGGAATTCATTATCCCCAACTATAAGAGCCACAGATAACTTTCTTGTCTTCAGAAAACTACTCAAGAGTTGGCTCTTTCCTTTATAACCACCATATTCAAACAACCATGAACTGCATATGCCTATGTTGATAAATATCTTTTTCAGATTATGTGTATATTTCTAGTTATGTATAGTTTCTTTAGAAAATATGTATCGCTACTATGTCATAACAATAAAATACACAAACACTCTTTAAACCTGTTTGACTGAGTATATTTTACCCATGGTTCTAATTATGTATTGTATGTGCATATGTGTGTGTATTCATGTGTGTGTGTGTGTGTATATATATATATATATGTATGTATGTATGTGTATATGTTGTTTCTGTGCTTGGCATGTTCGTGGGTCATTGCATAGCTCCTGGGTGGGTTGTTATACTAGATATCTATGAATTCCTGCTCTCATCTTATCACACTTATCTACCCATCATCATGTCATGTCTCTATCAAACTATCCTCCATTCTCACTCTGACTCATCCCAAATCCTTTCTACTACTTTCATCTCCTGAATAACTCTGCCTAAGCTCTTCCCTCCGCTTCCACATCTAACTCACCAAACCTCACTCTACTACCGTGCCCTCCCACACAACCCTACTAAATTCTCCCGTATTTATCCCACCCTGCTACTATGCTCTCCCTAACCCTTCCACATACTCTTCCCTCCTCCATCCCAGTTTACTCATTCCCAAGCCTTTGGGTTGAGTAAATTAAGGATATACTCCCAATTTACACTTCTGGATTTCTTTCCTCCTCCACTCCTCCATTACTCCAGTCAATCTAACTAACAAACTCTCATATCCGCGCTCAAATTAACTCATAATAATACTAAAACTGTACTCATTATTTCCCAATACTAATCCATCACTAATTCTTGTTGGGTTCCAGAGTAGTGTGCCACTCACCGAAAAGCGCTTTGATGCCTCGTCAGGGGTAGTAAGTGCTATATAAATACAATTACAATACAATACAATACAATACAACAGGCCGGCGGTAAACAAAATGGAATCACGACCGTGGTGGAAACCGCCAACATAGACATCCACTTTCACACTCCGACCACCACGGCGGTACAAACAAACTGCGCGGCGGTAACCGCCAACAGACAGACGGAGGACAATGTACCGCCCACACTATTACAACCCACCAATCCGCCACCTTTTCCGGGGCGGATTCACCGCGAACAAAAACACAGCGGAAACAGGACTTCAAAGGGAAAACGCTCACCTCTACACACCCCACGAGGAATCAGGACGCCATGGAACCCGAGCTCCAGATTCTGCCAGCCTTTATCTTCCTGCTCCTCTACCAGGAGCAGGAACGCCGGCGGTGAAGACCGCGGTGAGTACTGCACCTACGACACAGGGGAGGGGGAAGAGAAAAACAGTGACACACACACGCAACACCCCCACCCTCACCCACTACAACACACACGCTAATATATATTGATACATTACAGTTACACCCCCCAAGCCCCCCTGGAAGAATGCAAGGGCAAAAGGAAATTAGTTGAATAATTGTAATATATTTAATAACATACATCAAAAATATTTACAAATATACACATTAATACTCTATACAATTACATACACCAAGAACACAAGTCCAAGGGATTCCACCACGTTGGCCGTGGATCACTGGGCCCAAAAGGCATGAGCGCGGCCCACACTCAATACCCGAACAAGACAGAGAGAACACTGCAGGGGCATTAAAAATAAAACAGGCACCGCAGGGGGAAGGGAAGGAGGGGGCACCTCAGCCAGTTGAGTGCACGACGCCAGATCCACGAGGGGGCTCCATGCCCACTGTTCAATCCTGGGGAGTGCAAAGCCACAGTCTCTCAAGTCTCTACAGTGGGTGGGTTGCCCACTGTCCAATCCTGGGGAGTGCAAAGCCACGGTCTCTCAAGTCTCTACAGTGGGTGGGTTGCCGACTGTTCAATCCTGGGGAGTGCAAAGCCACAGTCTCTCAAGTCTCTACAGTGGGTGGGTTACCACTGCTTTATCCTGGGGAGTGCAAAGCCACAGTCTCTCAAGTCTCCACAGTGGGTGGGTTGCCCAATGCTTCATCCCGGGGAGTGCAAAGCCACAGTCTCTCAAGTCTCCACAGTGGGTGGGTTGCCCACTGTTCAATCCTGGGGAGTGCAAAGCCAGAGTCTCTCAAGTGGATAACAGTCTCCACTGGTTCTGGAGGGGGCTTGGTGCCCAGAGTGCTTCGTCCTGCCGGTGGCGGCCTCAGTAGCGTCGGAATCATTGGCGCTCACTGGCCTGCGGTGCTGCTGCCGGTGGTGTCCTGGGCAGCGGTTCAGCTGGTGGCGGTCTTGTCCTGGCTTACGGTGCTGCTGGCGGCGGTGTCCCGGGCAGCGGTTCAGCTGGTGACGGTCCTGTCTTGGGCAGCGGTGCTGCTGGCGGTCCTGTCTTGGGCAGCGGGGCTGCTGCTGGCCATCCTGTCTTGGGCAGCGGTGCTGCTGCTGGCGGTCCTGCCTTGGGCAGCGGGGCTTCTGTCGGTCCTGTCTTGGGCAGCGGTGCTGCTGCTGGCAGCTCTGTTTTGGGCAGCGGGGCTGCTGCTGGTGGGCTTCTCCTGGGCAGCGGTGCTGCTGGTGGCCTTCTCCTGGGCAGCGGGGCTGCTGGCGGGCTTCTCCCGTTCAGCGTGGCTGCTGGCGGTCTTGTCCGCCATGCTGATCTTCCCAGACTTGCCGTTTTAATGTGCCTCTTCCCCACCTTGGATTGTGTTGCAGCTGTCTCCAAACTCCCAACTGTACCCCTGGGAGCGGCTTTGGTGGCTGATTTCTTTCCCCCTCCCACCGGCCACTGGCCAACTTTTTATGCTTGACAGGTGGGGGACTGTCCGTGCTCTGGTTCCTTGCCACACTGGCTGCCCTGATGCCTGGTGCACTCCATAATCCTGTGACTACTGGCACCACTGGTCCCGCCGATGTTGTGGCTGAGGTGCTAGGCTGGGACCTGGAGAGTCGGGCCCTAGGAGACTGAAGGGGTGGGGGAGGTGAGGGAAAGAGGTCAAGGCTGGCCAGGAAAAGTTTCTTGGGAACACTGGGATGGGTAACTGGAGGGGGTTTGGGAGTGGAGGAAGAGGTTGTGGTTGTAGGAGGTGTACGTTTGCTGACTTTGGGTGAAGTTGTATGGGCTGGAGGCTGTCATGAGGTGGATGGCTGTTGGGTGGGTGTGTGGCTGCATTTGTGTACCTTGGGAGGTGGCCTCACAGACACACTGGGAGAGGACACAGGGGATGTGTGAATGGTAGTGGGTGTGGTGACTGCACCTGAGCGGGGTGTGGTGGTGGGTGTGCTGGTGATGGACGTAGTGGCTGAGGATGTGGTGCATGCAGGTGTGAGTGGAGATGAGACAGGGAGGGAGGAGGGAGACGAGGAGGAGGGGGACACACTGGATGCAGTGGATGTTGTTCTGTCTGCATGTGTGTGATGCTTGTGTGAGTACCTGTGGGATGTATGGTGCTTATGTTTGCCAGAGCTTCCCTTGTGTGTTGACGTGTGCATGCTGGTCTGATGGTGTGCTTGGGATAGGCAGAGGTACAGGTGTCTGGGTCTGGGTGGAGGAAGTTGGAGGGGGGAGGCTAGAGGCAGGGACAATGGCTGCCATGAGTGCTGAGGCCAGAGTCTGAAAAGCTCACTGAAGGGCTGCCTGACCAGAGTCAATGCCCTCCAGGTATGCATTGGTTTGTTGCAACTGCCTCTCTACACCCTGGATGGCATTCAAAATGGTAGACTGCCCAACAGTGATGGACCTGAGGAGGTCAATGGCCTCCTCACTGAGGGCAGCAGGGGTGACTGGGGCAGGGCCTGAGGTGCCTGGGGCGAAGGTGATGCCCACCCTCCTGGGTGAGCCGGCATGGGGCAAACGCTGAGGGGCTGCTGGGAGGGCAGTGCTGGTAGGGGGGGGTGGCGGCTGTACCTGTAGATGCGGGGGGCACGGATGGGGCCGCCACTGCAAGGGAGCTCCCATCAGAGGAGGAGTCTGTATCGCTGGTGTCAGCTTCTGTTCCCGCCATGGAGCTCCCCTCGCCCTCCGTCCCACTGGTGAATTCGGAGTCCGTAGTCTCGCCCTCCAGGGCCATGTGGGATGCTGCTCCCTCCTGCTCCGGTGCTACTGCTCCTCTGCCTGATGATGCTAATGCACACAAGAACAGGGAGACCACAAAAAGGGAGGGGGAGACAGAAGAAAGACATGTTCAGTGCATGCAATACTGCTACCGTTGGTGGACACAACAGACACAGAAGCCCCCTGCACTACGCTGCGCACTTGGGGTCCACTATTCAATCCCTGGGACATGGCTTACAAGGCTATGGCTGATTTCTGCACACATGGATGTCACAGGAGCCTGTCTAGGTGTAGTTGGCACTGTACACAGGTGGGGTGGGGTGGGGTGCAACAGGGCCTGCCTGAAGAAGGGAACTTAACTACCAAACTCGCCCTGGCCTAGGGGAACCCACAGCCCACCTCCCCCACCCAGACACCCACAATGCAAGCTGAATTAGCAGAATGAGAGTGTACTCACCCCCTTGTTGCTGCTGTGATGCCCTCAAGCGCCCATCCAACTCCAGGTACGCCACCGCCAGGATCCTGAACATCAGGGGGTCATGGTGCAACGGGCACCCCTCCCACGTTGGGAGGCCATCCCCAGCTGGGCCTCCGCCGTCTTCTTGCTCAGCGGCGAATGTCCTCCCATCTTTTCCGGACGTGGGTGCTCCATCTGTGGTAGACCCCCAGGGTCCGGACTTCCTTGACGATGGCATGCCAAATGTCTTCTGGTGGGCGCTGACCTACAGGAATTGTACAGAGGAAAAAGAGAAGTAATGACCAACTGCACCGTCACAGTCATTGGCCTGCATCCCTACCCTTGCCATGACGCACATGCACTCACCGTCGTTTCATGCATGCCTCATTCTCACCCCCCCTATCTTTCATCCATCCCACTCCACACAGGCATTGCCCATACAGCATGCTCACAGTGTACTTACCTGTTTGTCTAGACCGTAGAGTAGTGTGTACTGGGGGAGGACCCCATCCACGAGTTTCTCCAACTCCTCTGTGCTGAAGGCAGGGGCCCTTTCCCCAGACACACAAGCCATTGTCTCTTCCAGAGTGAGGTCACAGCAGCACTTGCAGTGTAGGTCCTCTCCTGTCGAAGATCAGGTATCGAGTGATTGAACAGACAGAAAATGGTGGTCACGTCCAAGGCGGTGTGTACCGTCACCGCCGGCGTACATCGTCATTGGCTCCTGGAACCCATAGGGTCCAATGTTAACCAATGCAGAATTGTGCCGCGGTCTTCGACCGCCTACCGCGACGGTGTACAACGCCAGCGCAGTTACCTCATATCCCCTTGTCCCACTTTACAGGTCAAGCAGCCACCATTTCAGGGGGCCACATGGCATTATTTTTGACTGTGTCACACATATCTAGGCCTTGCCTAAACACTCATACAGGCAAATTTCGATTTATGAACATTTTCAGAGTAAGCTGTGTTTATGTACCTCAGAGTTGGTTGACTCTCTGCTCGCTGTTCTCCTCCATAGGCACCGTCCACTGGGGCATGTGAGGAGATGGCGGCATCCTCCAGTGTACAGACAACTGGTGGACCTGTTGACAATGGAGGAAAGACACGTGATCATCACCTACAGGCTTGATAGTGCCACAATCCAGGAGCAGTGTGCCCAGTTGGAGCCAGACCTGATGTCAGCTATCCGCCATCCCACAGGAATCCCCCCTCAAGTGCAGGTGCTGTCAGTACTCCATTTCCTAGCAACTGGGTCATTTCAAACAACAGTGGCCATAGCATCAGGGATGTACCAGCCTATGTTTTCCAACGTGTTGTCCAGAGTGTTGTCTGCCCTGCTGAAACACATGCAGAGCTACATTGTTTTCCCTCGGGTGGAGGATTTGCCTACAGTGAAAGGTGATTTCTATGCCCTGGGACATATCCCCAACATCATAGGTGCCATTGATGGGACACATGTGGCCTTGGTCCCCCCATGCAGGAGTGAACAGGTGTACAGAAACCAGAAGAGTTACCATTCCATGAATGTGCAGATGGTGTGTTTGACATACCAGTACATCTCCCATGTTAATGCAAAATTCCCTGGCTCAGTGCATGACGCATACATCCTGCGGAATAGCAGCATCCCTTATGTGATGGGGTAACTACAGAGGCACCGGGTGTGGCTATTAGGTGAGCACATGGACCCAATAAAGTGGGAATAGTTGTCTGGGTCTGTGGATGTCCCTATGAGTTAGTGTGTGGCTAACAGTTGTCCCTCATTATTTGCAGGTGACTCTGGTCATGGCTACTGACCCCAGTGAGGAATCCCAGGACAAGGGCAGAGGAACGTTACAATGAGGCCTATGGGTGAACTAGGAGGATTAGAGCGGACCTTTGGCCTCCTGAAGGCCAGGTTCCGGTGCCTCCATATGACAGGTGGTTCCCTATTCTACTCACCAAAGAAGGTATGCCAGATCATCATGGCCTGCTGTGTGCTTCACAACTTGGCTTGGTGACGACAGGTGCCTTTTCTGCAGGAGGATGGTCCAGTTGGAGGTGTTGCGGCAGCTGTGGAGCCTGTGGACAGTGAAGACGAGGAAGCAGAAGAAGAGGACATCGACAACAGGAACATGGTGATCCTGCAATACTTCAAGTAAGACACAGGTAAAAAGACAACAATGCTTGCTACATCTAATTTTAAATCTATTACCTATCTACTTTCTGTCATTTTCACCCAGTGTATGGTCACTGAGTTGTCACTTTCCCTTACGATTTCACAGATGTGGGTCCCACTGTGTGACATCTGCTTGTTTCCCCATGGACCAGAGCTGTGTGACATAGGTATGTTGACATTACATTTGAAAGAGAATTTTGCCACTGTAATTGCTAATAAACTATTTTGAAATCACAGACAGACTCCAGATTGTTTTGTGCTTTAAGGGAGTTTATTTAAGTGCTCAATATTGGAGGGGGTTGTAAAATGGTGAGGGGTGATGGTGGAGGAATGTCCATGGCAGAGTCCAGTCTATTAGTCTCACAGGTGCATTGTCCAAAGGGGCATAGGAAGTGGAGATGGGGCAGTTTAAGGATGGACAGGGTGACAAGGTGGGACAAATGGAGGACAATCAGGGTGGTCTCATTTCTTGGTGGGGGTCTTGCCATCGTTCTCTGTCTTTGTCCTGGATCTCAGGGACCGTTTGCGGGGTGGTTCTCCCTCTGCAGGGGGTAGGGTGCTGGTGTGGTGGTCCTGTGGTGGTGCCTCCGGTCCACTAGCACCGGCGGAGGTGGTGGGCAGTACATCATCCAGGCTAGTGTCAGGGGCCCATTGTTGTGCCACAGTGTCCCTCCTGGTGTTCACGAGTTCCTTCAGCACCCCTACAATGGTGCCCAGGGTGGAATTGATGGATTTAAGTTCCTCCCTGAAGCCCAAATACTGTTCCTCCGACAGCCGCTGGGTCTCCTGAAACTTGGCCAGTACCAATCATCTCCTGGGAATGGTGGTAGACTCCCATGATGTTGGAGAGGGCCTCGTGGAGAGTGGGTTCCCTGGGCCTGTCCTCCCCCTGTCGCACAGCAGCCCTCCCAGTTCCCCGGTTTTCCTGTGCCTCTGTCCCCTGAACCGTGTGCCCACTACCACTGCCCCCAGGTCCCTGCTGTTCTTGGGGTGGTGGGTTAGCTTGGGTTCCCTGTAGTGGTGGACACACTGCTGCTTGACGTGTCCTGGGGACAGAGATATGGGCTCGCTGGGTGGGTGCTGTACTGGTGTTTCCTGAGGGGGGAGGCTCTGTGGTGGCCTGTGACTGTGTGAGGGGAACCGACTGTCCTGAGGTCCCAGATGGGCCGGGCTGGTGATCTGGATCCAGTTGGACAGAGCTGCTGTCATCACTGTGGGCCTCTTCTGTGGGGGGAGTGGACATGTCTGGAACCTCCGGTGCGGTGACGTTGGGTAGGGGTCCTGAAGGGGTGTAAAGGCATGATTATTCCATCTGTGTGTGCCATGGAGTGCAATGGGTGGGTGACCCTATACCTCAGTGCTTCCATTCCTGTGTAGGACCTTGTGTGATAATTGTTTAGGGGTCTGTGTGGGTATGTGTAGTGGACATGCATTGGTGATGGGTGTTCATGCTTTGTTGTTGCATGCAGGGCTTGGTGTTGGGATGTGTGGTTTGTGATAGTGGGACATATGTGAGGAGTTGGAGTGATGGGGTGAGGGCCAGGGTGGGGGTTTATGATAGCATGCAGGTAGGGTGGGGGATGAAGTAGTTAAATGTGTGGGGTGGTGTGTGTTGTGATGTGTGGGGTGATATTTAGTGGTGTGTTGTGTGAGGTGCGTGGATATTATGTGGGTGATGGTGTTGAGTGCCTGTGGATGTGAATATGTAGATGGCGGTGTCTCTCTCTGTGCTTCTTTCTCAATTTTTGTCATAGGGGTTTGTGGGTGATGTGTGTGTGTGTTTTATATTGTATTCGGTGTGTGGGAGCGGTGTGTGTATGTGTATCAAGTGTGTGTATTTCGAATTGTCCAATGTGGTAGTATTTTGTAAATGTGTGTGTATATTGAGTGCGGCGGTGTGTACTGCCAATGGAATACCGCGGTTGAAAGACCGCCGCGTGGATTCGTAGGTCGTGATAGTGTGGCCGTATTCCTGTTGGCGTGACGATGGAGGATTTGTTATTGCCAGTTTATCACTGACCTTTGGTGTGGCAGACTTGTGTGGGTGTCTAGATTTTGGCGGATTCCGGCCTTTGGGTCATAATGACCGTGGCGGAATTCCGCAGCCACGGCGGTATGTGGGCAGTCTTCTGCACGGCGGTAAGCGGCTTTAACCGCCAATGTTGCAATGACCCTCATAATATTGTTATGTTCACCTCTTTAGTGTCCAGCACCTTCCCAAGATGGTTTAGATTGGAGTGAGTGTAGTAAATGCCATTCCTTTAGTGTCCCAAACATTCCCTTAAATTTGTTTAGATTGACTTAGATTGAAGTGGGAATAGTAAATGTCATCACTCTAGTGTCCAACACCTCTCCCAAGTTGGTTTATGTTGGAGTGCAAATAGTAGATGTCAAACCTTTAGGGGCAGATTTATGAAAGGTGGCGCTGCACCTAATGCAGTGTCACTTTTCTTGTGCCCCTTAGCGCCCCCTAACTCCACCATGAGGGCGCCATATTTAAAATATGGTGCACCATGGCGGTAGTTAGGGGTACTAGCATCATCAGTTTTTATGCTAGTCTGGCACTTTGCAGGATTAGCATCCAAAATGTTGACGCTAATCCTGAAAAGTACCCAGAGGCCCATTGAAAACAATGGGAGCCTCCCTTTAACGCTTGCTCTTAGAAGGAATTAAAAATGCAGATAAAAATGACGCAAAGAAATATCTTAGATTTCCTAGCACCAGTTTGTTTTTGCCCCCCCAGCACCAGAACATCCCCCTTGCATACATTGTGCCTGGTGCAGGCATAATGGTGTGCAAGGGGTTGCAATGTGGCGCAATGCAAGCATTGCGCCACTTTGTAAATATGGTGCAGCGTTTTTGGTATTCCAACGTCATATTAGCGTCAAACAAGTAATGCTAATGTAGCGTTTGAATGTTGCTAGGCCCTCTTAGATCTGGGCCTCAGTGTCCAACACCTTTCCCAAATTGTTTAAGATTGGCATTGGAACAGTAAATGTCACCCTTTAGTGTCCAACACCTTCTACAATTTAGTTTAGACTGGAGCAGGAATAGTAAATATCACCCATTTAGTGTCCAGCACCTTCCCAGAGTTGGTTTATATTGGAATGGGAATAGTAAATGTTGCCCCTTTAGTGTCAAATACCTTCCCAAGTTTGTTTACATTAGAGTGGGGATAGAAAATATCACCCCTTTGGAGTCCAACACCTTCTTCAAGTTGGTTTATGTTGGAGTGTGAATGGTAAATGACACTTTTTTAGAGTCTAAATTTTTCCTCAAATTTAGCATAATACAATTTTTATTTCTTAAACAGTTTCAGATTTTGTCAATTATATTTTTAACTAAAGATAATAGCAATGTTAAAGAGTAGTACATAAATTAACTTATGTTTTTAATTGTAAGAAACAGAAATAAATCAGGTTTTATAAATTTTTGTATAATATACGTTTTCACATGTATTTTACATTAAATATAACTTTTTTAACATTTCTTTCCTTTTTTATAACATAACTTAACCTATTTACAGTTAGTACATATTAACTGATACATAAGTTATACTATAAATTAATTTCTACTTTATAATTTTTGGTACATTTTTCATAAAATTGCTTGACTTGTTTAACATTTGAAATAATTTAATAATTTTTTTTCTTAACATTTATAAACACTTTTACTATATTTCCAATTAATTTCTATAGGGAGATAGTATCTTTTCGTTTCATTTGGTGGCCATTTTTTCACTTCTATTTTGCAATATATTGGTGTCACTTTGGGTCCTTGTGACAGGCAAAATGGTTGTGAATGCCTTTGAGTACCCCGGGGGGGACCCGCAGGAGTTCCATTCAGCACTATGTACCTGTGCGAGATGACGTCAGAATGGAGAGTGCCGGCATTCGGGGGAACAAAGAGGAAGCAGGAAGGACGGAGGGAGAGGAGAGAGAGCTGGACAAGAACATAGAGGACAAGGACGAGGAGAGAGGGATCAAGAGGAATGCTCTACTGAAGTCAGACGACCTGAAGGGAAATAGAGGTGGTCCGAGCTAGAAAACAACGAGTCCAGATTCCCGTGAGGACAAAGACTGGCCTGAGAGAGAGAGAAAGATGGAGACAAACGGAGATGTCACAATCTGCACAATGCTTCTTACCTTTGCTGAAGGATTTGAAAAAGCACCCGGTCTTCTGCTGGTTCTGGACTGACCAAGATAAGGGTGACCCTTTCTAGTAGCCACGGTGCGGCTTGACAGGAAACGGCAAAGCAGACCGTACCCTCCAGAAGGAGTCCCAGAGGGAAAAGAAACACAAATATGGGAAAAACCTCAAAATAGGAACTCCTCAAAAAGAGGAAAATACAAGAGTGAAAAAAGGGAAAAAGTTGGAAAAAGTCTCAATCAGAGCAACAGGAACTGGAGAAAACACAACGAACAGAAGCGAGAATCACCACCAAGAGGAAGCGTTTGCAACACAAAGAAGATCAGGACTGAGTGACTTATATATTGGAAGACAGGAAGTGACAACACAGGAAAAAGAATGCAACACCATCTTGGATTGGGAAAGGCCCATAGAAAAGAATAGGAAAAGGTAACATTATAAAAGATAAAGACATGCTGGGAAAAAGGAACATAAAGAAGACAACATGGAAACCCAGAGAAAGAAAAAGCGAAGTGTACAGAAACAAGACGAAAAGAAGGAAAAATAAAAGAAGAGTAGTCCACTACCAACAAGCAGGAAGAAAAGTCAAGGAAACAGGTAAGGACGATGTGACCGGGAGCACGAAATGTGCTTCCCGGAACGCGCCGTTAATGTGGTGCAAAAATGCGGAGGACGGCGCTTCGAGAATCAGAGTGGCAGTCTGACCACAGCTGAAAAAAGAGACGCGCAATTAAGCGCGGAATCACAGGAGAGGCAAGTCACGGTCCCAGGGGAGCGTGGCTTCCACAGGTATGGAATCGTATGGGCGGTTCGGAAATAAATTTCAGTGGGAGGGTGGGGAGGGAACAGGGACTGTACACGGGGTAAGGGGTATCAGGCCATGCACGGCACAGACAGTGCAAGGGAAAGGCAGCAGTAAAGCAAAAGTTAAGCCCTATTGTTGGGTGGCCCAGGTATTTTTCTTTTTTTGTTTGTTTCTGGGGATGCATGCAGTTTTATTTCACTACACACAAAGGTAACAATGCATAACAAGACAAGCCTGTCTGGGGAGCTCTAAAAGGAAAGAAAAGTATTTTCTAAGAAAACCATGACTAATACCAATAATATTGACTACACCAAGTGAAGAGGGACACGTACTAAAACCATGACCTCTAGGTATTAAAAAGCTTCATTTTGAGCACAAAGGGGGTGACAGGAATAGAGCACAAGGAAGGTGAAATACAAACAGAGGGAACAGAGACAGCAAAAAAAATCCAAACCAATACAAGAACCTGATATACAGTAGGCTTTTTCTATTTCTTTTCTCCTTTTCTCTCTCTCACACGGACTTCGTGGGAGGATACCGTAGAGCCACAACGCTTTACCTGGGAAGAAGAAGAAAAGAAGAAAACATAAACAAGGGAGAAAAGGACAACGAGAAAAGCAAAATAGACTTAAGAGGAAACCATAAAAACATTGGATGCTTACAGGGAAAATAGACTAATTGAATATTTGACTATATTAAGAAGAGAAATAAAACATACAGTGCCTAGTGTTTCACCTATAAACTGGTGTAAAGTCTTCTATGGAAGTGGGCACACAAGAGTCTGAATAACTCTACATATTACTTACCTGTCACAGTCCTTTTTCAAGGAACCAAGAATCGATATTTAGATGTGTTTTGTTAGTGCTTTGCACTATTTTGTTGAGTCATGTTTTTTGAAATTGTATTATTAATGTATGAATATGTTATATTAAAATCTGTGATTTTACTTATGTTTTGATGATGAAGGGTCTCATTATGACTTTGGTGGTCCCACCACGGGACCCACAAAGCCGCAGGGAGGATCCTGCCATCATGCCTGCAATGCCGCCCATTGCATTATAATGTTCCTGCTGGGTTGACCGGCGTGAACATTGTATTTCGATGTTCAGCTGGGCTGACCGATGGGAACAGTGGTATAGTATTGGACTCCGAGGTCAATACCGTAGCACACCAGCACCCTCAGAATACGCACTGTTTGCACAGCATAATCCACTGTGTTTCCACCAGGCTTTCCATGGAGGGGTGCCTGCCATGGAAAGGCTGGTGGAAACAGGAGTCATGATCAGCACAGCAGCGCTGAGTTCAGCACCACCATGGCTGACCACGAGTTTAATCACCGTCAGCCTATCTGGAACCTTGTTCCCGGCCGTGACGGTGGTCCCCTGGTGGACCGACAACCAGGGTCATAATGTGTCGATCAGATGCCTGGAGTGCGGTGGTCCGACCATCACTGCGAGTCTGGTGGTTCTTAGACTGCCAGGCTCGCAATGTATGTACCCATTTGGGACAGTAATGTTTTGTATGGGTAGGTGTTTAGCCTTTCTTTTGGAGGTTTTTGTCTATGAAAGACTTTGATGGGAATGTGGAGTTTCTGATTTTTTTAGGGCAATCAGTTTTGGTTAATTAAACACAGTTTTTTCTTAGATTTCCTTTTTGTCAGGTTTCCAAGAGCTGTTCCTTTCGGAAAACATTTTTTTGGGTCTTTGTATGGAACCTACAGACTTTAGATTGCTTCCAGAGACTTTAATTGGATTGGTTTTTTTTTTGGGGGGGTGGAGGCTTTTTGCATTAGTTTTCTTCATTTTTGGATGATTATTATTTCTTGTTATGTGGAGATGAAGAAGGATTTGCAGCTCAAAACAGTAAGTTGTGTACTAATATTTTGTTGTGGGTGGGAAATTGCATATTTATTGTATCAGTGGTTATTCATTTTTTGATTTTATATAATTGTTTCACTGATGTAATAATTCAATTCAAAGAAGCTTTATTGCGGCTACAAGAGCCAAAAAAGCGCAAGCAGTAATAAATACAAATAAATACATATAATGATAATTACAAGTAGATATATAATGATAAAAGGGAGTAAAAGATAAGAGAAAATGGTAAAAAGTGGAATAAAAATGGAAAATGGAATAAAAAGGAATAAAAATGTGCTGCACAGGACGATGGGACAGTCTTATTTGGAGTCTTTATCCAGAAGGGTTTTCCCTCTAACAAGCCAACTGGCTCCGAGGAATTTGGCGACGGCGATCACAAGCTTTGGCCTGGTGTCTGATCTGAGGATTCGCAGGGCTAGCGCAGAGCTGCGGACTCCCAGTAGTCTGCATGCCGGGGCCAGCCATTTCCTCCGGGGGGCGGTGTACGAGGGGCAGGCAAAAAGGACGTGAGGGAGATTCTCGACGGGGGCTTTGCAAGCTGGGCATACAGTTGAATCATTGTGTGACCAGCTACTGGTGAAAAGTCTTAATGGGAGTGTTCCAATGCAGAGCTGGTAGTACAGTTTCCTTTCCCTTGGGGCCGTGATTAGGTCTCAAAAAGCTTCGTACTTGCATGACTCTTTTAGGTTGGCAAAGTCACAAGATAGTGTAGAGTGGAGTGCAGCCCTTGAATCTTCGTAATTTGCCAATTGCCAGTATAGTTTTTTTAGGGCGCTTTTTGAGGGGAAGACTGACGTGAATGGTGAGTTCCAGAGATCATCGAGCCCAAGTGAGTACCGAGAACCCTTGATGGATCGTAGCCAGGGGATTCTGTGAAGGTGGTCGGCTTTTAGGATGACCTGTAGAGCTTTGGTGAAGATGTCGAGCTCCGGAGTGGTCCAGAGACACCGCCAGTACAGCAGAGGTCGCAGGCGGGCTTTGTGGCCAATGCGTTTGATACCGAGATCCTTGAAAAGGGGGAACAGTGGGGTGCTTAGTGGAAGGGACACAAGGTTTCTTAGGAAGTTGTCTTCAGCGGTGGTTAAGTCTTCGGATTTGGTATAGCCCCATAGTTCAGCCCCGTAAAGCGCTGAGGAAACGGCCTGGGCTTCGTATGACTGTAATACTGGGTGAATTGGTTTTGTGTGTGAGAGGTGGACATTTTTTAGTAGTACCCCTGTTGTTTGTTTTAGTTTTAGGGCTTGTTTTCCTATGTGTGACTTCCAAGACATGTTGTCAGTGAATGTTATGCCCAGGTAGCTGAAGATGCCCACCTTCTCAAGTGTGGAGCCCTCTAAAGTAAACTTCCCTTTAAAAGATCTGTGGGGATTGAGGGTCATTAGTTTTGTTTTCGAGGCGTTGATTTCGAGTCCCTGTGATGAACAGAAATGCTCGAAGCACGCAAGGAGTTTCCTTAGGCCACTAGGGGTCTTGGATATCAGGAGAGTGTCATCGGCAAAGAGTAAGACTGGGATTTTTTGTGTGCCAAGTGAAGGTGCGTCAGCCTGTAGTCTGAGGAGGGAGGGGACGATTTCATTGATATACAGTGAAAAGAGGGTCGGGGCAAGTACGCACCCTTGCCGCACACCCCGGGAAACGTGGATTTTATCAGTTAATTGGCCCTTATTGAAATGACCCTGTGGCCAGAAGGTTTAATACTGTCATGAGTCTCACAATGGGTTGGATACATGTCGTATGATTGTTTAGAGGCATGCTATCTGACTTCAATTGATAACATAGATCTTCAATTGTTTGCCTATTCAGACAGAACGGCTTTATTACATCACGTTCTTCCATGGTCTGAAGGTCTGGAAATGGACTGGAGGTTATCACCTCCTCCCTTTCCCAAGGTACCTATTTGTGGAATTAAATGAGTTGGAGCATTAGTCACTGTGTCCAGACAAACATACTGATGAGTAACACCAAAGTCATGTGACAAAACATTAGTGGCTAAAACTAAATTACAGCCATTATGCATCAAAACTGTCTACTACTCAAGGTTCACCTATGATCTTGATGGTTGTCTAGACATGTGTCTACAACATATATGTGCACATAACACACCCATCTGCTCCCCTTGTGCCCCTTGATATTGTAAAGTATATTCCAACTGCCAAAAATACTGTCACAGGTGGGGTACAGCAACACACCACAGTGATAATTGTGTAGGAGAATCTACATATCAAGGGAGCTTTACATATGTTGAGATGTAACCACACATTTATAGATGCTATGACGCATTTAACAGTCACCAAAACTGTAGTTTCAACTGCCAACATGACAGATGCCTGACCTCGTTCATTGGACTTTAGGATACTCCCGCCGCCGGTGGAAGTCGACTGTGTGGTAGACAGTTGCAACCATGGCGGGCATAGCCATAGGCTAACGTTGCAGATTATGATGGTCGCGGCTCAATGACTGTGCCCGTCAACAGTGTTGAACACTTAGGTGGCATAAATGTACTCTTCGGTTTGGAAAATAACTCACTTGCCTCCTGACAATGCTGCCATCACAGTAGCAGCAGTTTGCCTGCTCTGGGAGCAATCATGCCAGGCCAAACAGGTGAAGAGGCCCCTGCCTTCTCTCTAGAGAAGCTGGGGAGGCTTGTGGAAGTGGGCCTTCCCCTGTATGGGCAGCTCTATGGCTCACCAGATGAGCAGGTAGCTACCTCATTTGCATGTTTGGCTCCATTCAACTCCATAATTTATTTCCTCACAGACTACAATGTGTCTCTGAGACCCAGTGAGTTATTTGGGTGTCTATTGTCGCAATCTGTGGTCCATACATAGGAAGTACAGGTTGTGGATTGTGGGGCCCTGCACTCTGTGTATTTCAAATGACCATTCTGTTGTGTGATAAGCCCTAGATCCTCCTTCTGTTGAATTAATATATCTATGCAAGTAAACGTTAAAGCCTGTCAATGATATATCTGATGGCCTGATGATGGTAAATGACACTGTAAATGTATTAGCATTACAGCATGAGCTGTGTAGTTATACTTTTTGAGTCAGTTAAGGATGTTGTTAGCAATGTGTAAAGTCACGCGGATCACTCAGCCCAGATCAGGTCTTAGCAAACTGTTGTATGAGAACAATTTAAAACTCACTGGGCCCTTCAAAGTGCCACACAACCCTGAAATTATATATAGGTTGGCCACAGGATGTACTGTCATGCATGGTAGTGATGGAAATGTAATGATCGTGTACTTTCTGGATGCTCAGCCTGTACAAGGCTTGGCAAAGTCTTTTCACAATATGGGACATAGCCCATATTGGTGCAAGGTAACTGTGGCTTTGCAACGAAGGCACCTAGCACACTCCCTATAGACCTGCAGATCCTTGTCTATGGCCAAAATGACCCTTCAGATGCAAGATGTGGCCTGAATGCATTTACATTGACTACATTAGATATGGGGACTGAGACAAGCACCTCATCTGGTACTTTCCAATGACCGTCATTGTCAATGTGTATCATTGACTTATGACATACCCCCTACTCCCACAGGTCTGTTGTCACCTTTCCATAAGTCTTTTATGTACAGTATAGGTCTATTGCACAAGTGACAAACCCATAGTGCAGATAGTTGGTTAATTCAAGAGAAAGCATAACATGTGGATCACTAGCTTTGTTATATGCAACCAATCAGACCAACCATACCTTGGTATGTTGAATGTCATCTCTGAAGTAGTGCCACATATGGTAAAGGGTGTCTCCTGTGACACCACTACATACCACACAAACCCATTCGGAAGTGGTTTGAGAATCCATTAGGTAGACTACATGGCCAAACATCCACAAAGAAGAAGCTTTCAGTGATACCCATGCTAGCCCTTTCATTGTCACCTCAGTATTAGGGTGTAGTTTATACCATGGTATTTGTCTGTATGGACCGTATGCAGCAAGTCAATGTGCCTGGATCTAAAGGTGTCTGTACAGTCATGCACAAGTAGTTTACCCTTCAAAAGTGCACAGTGGTGTGTTGTGTTTCATAGTAGCTCATATCACAGTACATGTTGCTTGGCCCTGGGCAACATGATGTCAGTGGACTTGCTTAGTCAGTGTCAGCGGATGACTCCAAAAGTGTGTATTTATGTCCCTGTACTTCTCACCATGTGTGCTTTACACATGTAGTGTGTTAACAATTATAAAATGCTTGTGCTAGATTACTCCAAAATGTGTGTTAAACATCCAGTTACCCTAAAAAGTGTAATTGTGACCTCTTCCTTTGTCTATTGCATCCATACATGTCATCAGAAGGAAAGGATTTGTAGAGCCATTGCCTGGAAGCTCCAGACCCTGGCTGTCTACTGACGTAAGAGTGTCTACTGTGGCAAAAGGTGAGAGGACCTGAGATGCTGGGCTCATAAAATCACAGAGCTCCTGCTGGGGCTGTCCTCCCAACGTGGTTGGGGTGCACACCGGACCCTGACTTTCATGATAGTCTGCATACTGGCAGTGACCTACCCAGAGCTTGAAGGGCATTTGAGGGAAGCACAGCAGCTACAGAAGGGTGAGTCCTGGGCAGATTCCTACTTGTTATATTGCCAGGTTGATGTGTAAGAGGCAGCCATCTTCCAATTAATATTGGAGATGGCCCATGTGTGATACACAAGATGTGTTATCGTTTTGTGTAGGTATGGTAGTTGGTGCATGCTGATGTGCCTTGCCTATTGTCCTAGTGACCAGGAACAGATCAGAGTACAGTCCACTACCAATATACTCTGTGGGCAGGCACATGGCTGAGTACACTAGTCATTAATTTCATGTTGTTACATGTTGTGGGTGTCATTTGTATCCAACAGTCCACTTCTCTTCAGTGTGTCAGTCCCAACATCAAACAACAGGAGGTAATAGATCACTCTACTCAACCATGTGTCTGCACAAGAGAGTATATTGGCATTTGTACCCAACATGCCACTTGAATTCAGTGTGTCAAGAGTGCTGGTGCATCACTACTGTCTCTCATGTGATGGTGGTCATTATACATGTGACATAGCATACATTGTCCTTTGTGTGCAGTCACTGAGCAATACCTGCCCTTGGTAAGTAGGTAATGTACAGTTACATGGTTTAGGTAACATCACAATTGGCGTCAGTATTTGTGCCTTCATGTTAGCTTGTGTACCTTGCACTTTTGTAGTACAATTTCACTACTTTTTCATACATGATCTACTTGCCTTCATGGGATGATGTCTGAGTCCATCACATGTGTGTGCATGCCAAAATCTCTTGGAAAAGAGTTTTATATGAGAAGTATACAGGTCATGTGGTACCACAGACAGGAGTGTGTCAGCATTGTTTGATGGGTCACACATACCCTAACCTGGTACTCCATGTAATTTATCATGAACAATTGCAGAAGCAATGAAGCACATAACCGGTAGACCTACTGTAATTACTCGCAATGTGCATTTACATGCCATTGATGTTGAATCTTTTGACTAAGTGCTTTGCACAAGTTAATTGGTGAAGGTTCATTACCTGACTCTTGACATGTATCAGGGAGTGACATGCAGAAATGCTGGAATCATATGTGAGTGTGCACACTCAGTAATCCAATGGAATCTGTGTTTGCATGACAAAAAAGGTATAGTGGAGGCCTTCCCATTGAGAAACATATTAAAGGCCCTCTTCAGATAATGGAGATTCCCTGAGCCACAACAACATTGAATGGACTATTGCCTTTAAGTAATGCAATGTTAGAAGGGTGTTCTCAACAGTACCCATCAAAACAGCTGATGTCCCTAGGCATAGCTGATTAATTGTGCTGTGGACAAATCTCCCAGACATTTTGACCAGATTGTCTCCAGTGTACTTTTCTGTGCAAGATGTGTTCTCTAGCAAAGCAACATTAGTACAACATCCATGGGACTGTTTAGACAATGGACATATTGTGAAGTGACCATTGGTAAGTTTTTAAAGTGTGACATGGGCGTTTCCATGTCACCTTCTTCCAGCTGCTGTACTTCTTAATTCAAAACGGCTTGATTATTTAACCATCATTTCTTCATGATGTGGTTTTGTGTATATGAACATTTACTGATTACAGGACCTTGTGTGGAATCTGTGAGGTTGACCTTGGCATTGCCATAAGATTTGATGCCAACAGGTTATTGAGGGGTGTTACAAGAGCCAAACTATTCAAAGTACAAGGTCTCATACTTGACCCATGGTTATTGTGATCAGACAACTTCACTCATGCAAATGAAGTTGTCTGTGATTCTGATTTTCCTGTGGGCAATTTTTTGCAGTTCGTCTAGCATGCATGCATGTGGAGTTGCCAATGTTGAAGCCACTTTGGAGAACGTTGTTGCTGGGGGCTACTGTACATCATGGTTATTGTTTGTAATTAAAGCTGATTTTTAAGTGTGTTCAGGCTCATGGAATGACCCTATTGTCTTTGTCATTTCAACATCATCACAAGCAAGCGGGGGAGACAGGGCCAACAACAGTGGGGAAGCAGCTGGCCATGGTACCTCTGGTCATGAAACATCAGACATGGAGTGACCCAGTACCCTAGAGGGTTAGGGGAGGCCCACGGAGGACATTTTCTCAAAGTTTTCTTCTTCCGGGTCGACCTCCAGTGGACGCTCCCTAGTGGTGGTGAAACACTCAGGACCTACACCTGTTCCATCCTTGTCTGCCACCCCCAGTTCTATTTCTACCCTCCTGTTGCTCCCCCCAGGTGGCCGGGCCAGCTACCCCAAGAGGCTAGCCATCTCCTTCGCACCAGGCACCTCACCCCCAGCCCCTGTTACCTCTGCTGCCCTAAGTGAGGAGGCTATTGACCTCCTGAGGAGCATCTTTGTGGATCAGACTGCCATTCATCACAGTGCTATGTCAGGCCTACAGAGATCTTTTCAGGCTCTGGCTTGCTCCCTCACAGCAGCCTTCCACCCCCCACAATCCTCCTCTTTACCTTACTCTTCCCCTTCCAATTTCCCTACTCCATACGTGTCCCAAGCACACTCACACATACGCACACACACACACACCTCAACAGCCACAAGCAGCTCGCAGCACGCAGCACAAATAAACACAAACACCACAAGACACACAAGCACTCAACAGACATTCACCCCACTCTCACCCACCACCACACACCACATACTCAGAGACACTACCACACCACCCACAGGCAAAGCCACCACTCATACCATACCCCCACACACAACACCAAAAACCACAGCCACCACTCACACCATACCCCAGATACCACCCCAACACCCACACTCAGCTACCACTCACACCATACCCCCAGGAACCACCACAACATCCACAGACACAGCCACCACTCATCCTATACCCCCAGACACCAGCCCAACACCCAATGACACAGTCATTACTCACAACATACTACCCCAGACATCCACTCCAGCACCCACAGACACAGACACCATTCACACCATAACCACCCCCAAACACATCCACCACTCTCACATCCACTTCACAGCCTATCAAGAGATGCAAACACCTACACTCAGACACACAACAACAAAACACAAATATTCTTCAGACACACACACACATACATGCACAGCACAGCACATACATCAACCACCCCGACACAAGCACTTCTTCCACCTCCTAACTCCTAGTCCCATCCTCACATCTTACCCATTTTCCTCAAGAAAGTTTCATGATTTCCCTTACCCTTACACTTGAGAAACCCCCCTCTCAATGCAAAATGAACCCTGCACACACCCCAACCATGAGGCATGTGCAAAGTGAAATGTGTCCCAGGGTAGCAGCCTTGCTGGGGTCCCCTGATGCTGCCATACCTATTCTGCAGGGGTTGTTTAAATTGTGAGCTTTGAATGTCACTCAAATTATTCTGCATCCCATTTACCTTCCATTCCCTTGCAATGTGGGTGATATGTGTGAGTCCATAACAAGGATTTTTCAGGGAAGGTGTGTTTGGGTTCAATGGCAAGTCCATACAGATGTATAGGTTATGTTCTGACAGGCCATGGCATGTGAACAATGTAAGGGTGTCACTTCAGTTTTTAGGTGTGATATTGATGAGGATTTGCTGTAGGGTAACACAATGTTATGAACATATCACTTTACCTGAAACTGGGATACGCACACATATCAAATTTTGTAGAGTGTGGCGGTGCAGTGTCAGTGACTAGGCAAAAGGGGGGAGTCATGGGGCTGTGATTGGGTCATACGTTGTGTACAACTGTGACCCCGAGCATACAAAATGTATTTGGGCCACGTAGCACAGCCCACATACCAGGTCAATGGTAGCCTGTCGATTTGCTGTGGAGTTGAAGGAAATGGGTAAGTGTTTGGCTTACCATGATGGCATTGATTTTGTGTGCCATTGAGCAGCACGAGCAGTGGTAGATGTGAGGGATCAGCTCCATGGCATCACAGGATGTGTGATGCTGCCTACATGTGTGTTTCTGCCTTATATGCTTTTTTCTCCGCCTGCTCAGATGGGGTGCTTGGACCGTAACCATCACGTCAGTGGAAAGCATCATCATAATTGGTCCAACGGCAATGCTGGTGATCTGCCCTCTACAAGTCATATTGGCCTATTTATCTGCTGGTGCGCTCCAGCGTTGCTGATGGTGTCAGCGGGACAACAGTGGTGTTTTGTCTATGCAACAGCAGGTATCATAATACGGCGGTTGGACCTCCAACACACCGGTGGTTTGACCATTGCCATGACGGTCCCCGGACCACCAAACTCGTAATAATGCCTTAAGTCTTTAATGGGTTCACAAATGCCTGACAGCGCCCTCCCTGTTCACGATTTTTCTTTAGAAACAAAAGCATCATATATATATGAATCTTACTACTAAAGATAGACCCAGAGGCAAAAACAATTACAATAAGAATAAGATTTCCATCAGTTTTCCCATACTTTTATGGAATGAAATTTGGTCCAAAATTAATTCTTCTTCTTGTTCAGTTAGTACCACACAAACATTATTTTTCTTCTGTAATAGGTTATTCATAACTCCGTAATCTCTTTACAGTTTGGAACTTTCTAATTGTTAGCCTTTGTATTGTGGTGTATGGCATTGAAGCCGGGAGTTGGAATTCCCGGCTACATCACAGGTTACATCGGAAACGGAGTCCCGGTTTCCTGACTGGTACGAGAATGACCATAACGACATCGGGAATCCGGGTGGGCGGATTCCCGGTTCCTTGTCGGAACACCATGGTGATGAGGACACGATCACCTTCACTGGGAACCCGGATATCTGAAGAATAGACTGAAGAATATTTATTGCGAAGATTTTATTAGCCGGGGGTATATGTGCACTTACGGCGGTACTGTGCCCAGTGTCCCAGATGTCAGCTTATAGATCCAGGACCCCAAAGGAAAGCACCACTACAACCCTTACCTATCATTGTTGTCCCTTTTTCTAGAATCGGAATGGACTTAGTTGCCCCCCTTCTCCCATCCACCAAAGGACACACTTATATTCTTGTTCTCGTTGACTATGCTACCAGGTATCCTAAGGCTATACCTCTTGCTAGCATGACAACTAGAAATATAGCCCAAGCCATGATCACCTTCTTTGCCAGGGTAGGGTTTCCCAATGAAATCCTAACGGATCAAGGGACACCTTTCATGTCTTCTTTAATGGCCAATATTTGTAAGACTTTAGGAGTCAAACAAATTAGGACCTCGGTATATCATCCCCAGAAGGACGGTTTGGTTGAAAGATACAACCGCACCATAAAAACACTATTAAAGAAAACTGTCTCAGAGTCCGGGCGAGATTGGGACCGAAAACTTCCCTTGGTCCTTTACGCAATAAGATCGCATGAACAGGCCTCTACCGGACATTGTCCCTTCGAACTCGTCTTTGAACGACAACCCTGTAGCCTATTGGATATGGCAGCTGAGATATGGGAGGAAGAGGGAGAAAGTGAGAAATCCCTATTAGACTATGGGGGTCATTCTAACCCTGGCGGTCCAAGACCGCCAGGGCTAAAATGAAGGGGGCACCGCCAACAGGCTGGCGGTGCCCCGCTGGGCATTCTGACCGCGGCGGTTCAGCCGCGGTCAGAAGTGGAAAACCGGCGGTCTCCCGCCAGTTTTCCGCTGCCCAAATGAATCCTCCATGGCGGCGCAGCAAGCTGCGCCGCCATGGAGGATTCTGACACCCCATACCGCCATCCTGTTCCTGGCGGTTCTCCCGCCAGGAACAGGATGGCGGTATGGGGTGTCGCGGGGCCCCTGGGGGCCCCTCAGTGCCAGTGCCAATGGCATGGGCACTGCAGGAGCCCCCGTAAGAGGGCCCCAAAAAGAATTTCAGTGTCTGCTTTGCAGACACTGAAATTCGCGACGGGTGCAACTGCACCCGTCGCACCTTCCCACTCCGCCGGCTCAATTCTGAGCCGGCGTCCTCGTGGGAGGGGTGTTTTGCACTGGGCTGGCGGGCGGCCTTTTGGCGGTCGCCCGCCAGCCCAGTGCAAAACCCAAAATACCCTCAGCGGTCTTTCGACCGCGGAGCGGTATTTTGGAGGGGGAAGTCTGGTGGGCGGCCTCCGCTGCCCGCCAGACTTAGAATCACCCCCTATGTCCACGAACTTAAATACCACCTACAAACAGTGTGGGAGGACGTACGCAGTCATATGGAGAAAGCCCAAAATACCCAGAAAACATATTATGACCGAGGTACAAAAACACGATACCTGCAACCCAACAACAAAGTTCTTATATTACGGCCCTGTTCGGACAATAAACTCCTGGCCAAGTGGCAGGGCCCGTGTACAATATTAAAAGCAGTCTCCCCTGTTACTTACCTTGTGGAATTATCCAGGAACCCTAAAAGAACGCAAATTTACCACATCAACCGATTAAAAAAATGGGAAGAACCCTCTATCATCCCAAATCATTCAGCTACAGGATTCCTGATAACACCTGAGAAACCCTTAGACATTGAACTGTGTCCCACCAGTACCAATATAGATGCAGAGACACCGCATATTAACCCAGACATCACAAGAGAACAGCTAAAACAATTAGAGAGCCTTTTGAAACTACATAGCAATTGTTTTTCGGGTAAACCCAGTAAAACACATCTGATCCAACATCACATAAGAACTCCTGAGGGGCAAGTGGTACGACTACGCCCCTATCATATTCCAGAGGCCCGCAGACATCTAATTGAGCAAGAAGTACAGTCTATGTTAAAAATGAAAGTCCCAAAACCAGATGGTTCTATAAGATTCTGTATTGATTTTCGCCATTTAAATGACATTTCCCTATTTGATACATATCCTATTCCCCGAGTGGATGATCTCCTTGAGAGATTAGGCAAAGCCCAATACATCTCAACACTTGACTTAACAAAAGGATACTGGCAAATACCCCTAGCACCAGCTGATCGGGAACAAAACGCCTTCTCCACGCAATCGGGACTCTACCATTTTACGGTACTCCCGTTTGGCCTCCACGGGGCTCCGGCTACTTTTCAAAAGTTGATGGACCATCTCTTACGACCTTTCCAAACGTATGCCGCGCCTATCTAGACGATATTGTGGTCTTCAGCGAAACATGGGAAGACCATCTTGACCATCTCAATAATATTTTCCATGCGTTACACACAGCCGGTCTCACGGCTAATCCAAAGAAATGCCATCTGGGCTATGACCACATTGCATATCTTGGGTACTTTATAGGGAGGGGACAGTTTTGACCCCAGAAAAGCAAAATAGAGGCTATCCAACAAGTTCCTACTCCCACAACAAAAAAAGAACTTTGCTCCTTTTTGGGATTGATAGGTTATTACTGACGATTTATACCCAGATATTCCACTTTAGCCGCCCCCCCTCACAGATCTCCTTAAAAAAAACTGCTGTCCAAAATATCTGCCCTGACAGCCGCCCAACATTCCAGCTTTCAACACTTAAAGTCCTGCCTCACTACGGAACCTGTCCTACGGTGTCCTGATTTTGCTAAGGTCTTTCATCTTCAAACTGATGCCTCTGACGTGGGGTTAGGGGCAGTGCTATCCCAATCTGACGACAATGGCCATGACCACCCCATTGTGTTCATTAGTAGGAAACTGTTACCCAGGGAATGTCACAATCCGATTATCGAACGTGAATGTCTCGCTATCAAATGGGCTATTGAGAACCTGCGATACTATCTCTTGGGGCATCCTTTCGTTTTATACACTGACCATGCTCCCCTGACTTGGTTGGCCTCCAATAAGAACACCAACTCCCCCATCCTCAGGTGGTTTATGGAACTCAAACCCTTCTCTTTTCAGGTTCGTCATATTCCGGGTGCTCTTCAGGGTCCTGCAGACTATTTTTCTAGATTTCCTGAGCCTTCGGAACTATATCAGTCCCGATCTTGGGATGGGGTGTGTAGCCGGGAGTTCGAATTCCCGGCTACATCACGGGTTACATCGGGAACGGAGTCACGGTTTCCTGACCGGTACGAGAATGACCATAACGACATCGGGAATCCGGGTGGGAGGAGTCCCGATTCCTTGTCGGAACACCATGGTGACGAGGACACGATCACCTTCACTGGGAACCCGGATATCCGGGTTCCCGAGATCATGAAAAGGAACAATGGACTACGCGCGCGCAGCACGTTAGGAGAAAAAGACGCCGGAGAAGGCGAGACGGCAGAGAGAGGAAGGAAACGGGAGCCATCAAGACGACCACCGAACGAGGAAGCAAGGAACTCCAGTATCGAGGACACTGCAAAGCGGAATGAAGATCCAGAGGGCGCGAACCCCGCCACGTCCCCGGAGGGATGTGGCTCAACAAGGTACGGTCATATATAGAGGGCAGCCTCCGATTGAATCGGGGAAGGGAGGGGGCTGCGGTAGGAGGGAGCAGGGGAGGAAAGGGAGAAGAGGAGAAGAGGGGAGGGGGACAAGAAGGGAGGAGGGAATGGGATTTGAGAGGTGATTTGAGAAGGGCACCGGAGGGGTCAACAAGAGCACCATAACGAACAAAGTCTAGTAGGTATAAGGACCACTCACAGAGGTGATTTCCCTTGATTTCTGACCTTTAGGCCTCTACGATATTCTGGGGAGCGGTATATCTCTCCCTCTCTCTCTCTCTCTCTCTCTCTCGCTCTCTCTCTCTCTCTCTCTCTTTTGTCTGCACACACTTGCACAACAAAAATAAAACCCCAGACTCACCGATATTTACGTTCCTCTTATTTTCGGTCCACCTGGAAAAACCCACGGAGACTACCATCGCCTGTCAAGAGGAACCCTGAGGAAGAAGAGGGCAACATAGAATTAAGAACCAACAGGCCGCATATATTGGACATTGTCACAGTTAAACTAGATATAATAAAACCACATTTACACACCCTCTATTGAGTATCATAGTCCTTATTATCGCCACGCCCACTGCCACAGGCATAACTTCTAGAATGACCACGAGTCCAACTGTTTTGGGAAAAAGTATGGATACATGTTCTGTTAAATTATCTTTTGATAAGGTATACATTTTCCTAGGTGGATCCTCTAAAATGTGGAAAGTTGATACTATAATTGGGAAAATTGTGGATCTTCTTATTGCTATTATATTACAGATAATTGCCTCAAATTGGATAGATACCATGCAGATCACTTTCAGAGGATTGTGGAATGTGATGTCATAATCATATATTGGACAGAACACTTGTCCAATACAAGAACAAGCATCCTGGGACCGGTTTCGGGGTTTCACCCCTCATCAGCCAGGCTAGCTTGAATCCAGTGGCATGGGAAGCACGGGACCCACGTCTGGGCATACCCTTCCCACTTAGGGCGAAAAATGCAAAAACAACAAGTGATGGACGGAATGCTGAACATTGTCAAACATTCACCCCCAGTCACAGATCTGGGTTTAATCCATCGTTTTTTTGTTGCCCATGCCATTCCAGTTTGGACCCAGCCATATGCAAATCAGTCTTGACCCTGTTCCCCATGGGAACAGTCCAGCCCGAACTGCTAGGCCAGGTCTTCCCTGGACTGGAAACAAGCATCCTGGGACCGGTTTCGGGGTTTCACCCCTCATCAGCCAGGCTAGCTTGAATCCAGTGGCATGGGAAGCACGGGACCCACGTCTGGGCATACCCTTCCCACTTAGGGCGAAAAATGCAAAAACAACAAGTGATGGACGGAATGCTGAACATTGTCAAACATTCACCCCCAGTCACAGATCTGGGTTTAATCCATCGTTTTTTTGCTGCCCATGCCATTCCAGTTTGGACCCAGCCATATGCAAATCAGTCTTGACCCTGTTCCCCATGGGAACAGTCCAGCCCGAACTGCTAGGCCAGGTCTTCCCTGGACTGGAAACAAGCATCCTGGGACCGGTTTCGGGGTTTCACCCCTCATCAGCCAGGCTAGCTTGAATCCAGTGGCATGGGAAGCACGGGACCCACGTCTGGGCATACCCTTCCCACTTAGGGCGAAAAATGCAAAAACAACAAGTGATGGACGGAATGCTGAACATTGTCAAACATTCACCCCCAGTCACAGATCTGGGTTTAATCCATCATTTTTTTGCTGCCCATGCCATTCCAGTTTCGACCCAGCCATATGCAAATCAGTCTTGACCCTGTTCCCCATGGGAACAGTCCAGCCCGAACTGCTAGGCCAGGTCTTCCCTGGACTTGAAACAAGCATCCTGGGACCGGTTTCGGGGTTTCACCCCTCATCAGCCAGGCTAGCTTGAATCCAGTGGCATGGGAAGCACGGGACCCACGTCTGGGCATACCCTTCCCACTTAGGGCGAAAAATGCAAAAACAACAAGTGAGGGACGGAATGCTGAACATTGTCAAACATTCACCCCCAGTCACAGATCTGGGTTTAATCCATCGTTTTTTTGCTGCCCATGCCATTCCAGTTTGGACCCAGCCATATGCAAATCAGTCTTGACCCTGTTCCCCATGGGAACAGTCCAGCCCGAACTGCTAGGCCAGGTCTTCCCTGGACTGGAAACAAGCATCCTGGGACCGGTTTCAGGGTTTCACCCCTCATCAGCCAGGCTAGCTTGAATCCAGTGGCATGGGAAGCACGGGACCCACGTCTGGGCATACCCTTCCCACTTAGGGCGAAAAATGCAAAAACAACAAGTGATGGACGGAATGCTGAACATTGTCAAACATTCACCCCCAGTCACAGATCTGGGTTTAATCCATCGTTTTTTTGCTGCCCATGCCATTCCAGTTTGGACCCAGCCATATGCAAATCAGTCTTGACCCTGTTCCCCATGGGAACAGTCCAGCCCGAACTGCTAGGCCAGGTCTTCCCTGGACTGGAAACAAGCATCCTGGGACCGGTTTCGGGGTTTCACCCCTCATCAGCCAGGCTAGCTTGAATCCAGTGGCATGGGAAGCACGGGACCCACGTCTGGGCATACCCTTCCCACTTAGGGCGAAAAATGCAAAAACAACAAGTGATGGACGGAATGCTGAACATTGTCAAACATTCACCCCCAGTCACAGATCTGGGTTTAATCCATCGTTTTTTTGCTGCCCATGCCCCCCACCAGTCAGAGACATCTGTGGTACGGCAGGGCCCAGCAAGTAACTTTGTGTTGCACCTGGGTGTTTCCTCACTCAAGGTGGGAGTCCTCCTGCCCTAAAAGTATCAGTGAGTTGCTTACCCTCAGGCTGGATCATGTGAATGACCTGAACCTGCAGACAGTAGATTCTCACACAGAGTGAGGGTTGGGTCTGCTCGTACCCCTCAGTAATTGCTTCTGGGGGTGAAATGGAACCTTGCCTATTGTAATCTCTGTCCCTTCAGGCATAGCACCCTTGGTGCATGACCTACAATACTGCCTTCACCCTCTGGCCTACACCATCAGGAATAGTGACAATAAACAGGCCAATCTGTCTTTGTAATCTTACAAACATAATGGAGTTGGAGCCCAGGGACCTGTCGTCAGGGAACCCAGGACAGTAATATAACCACAGTTGAGCAAGACATCAAATCCATTTTCTAGACCTTAAAAATAGCTTGAATATCATTGACTGAGAGATCAACCTCTTCACAGATAGGTTTAATTGCCTAAAGGGACAGGCAGAAGGAGTAAATAAATCAGCTAGAGGGTTGTGCGTCCAATGTTGACGATGCATACTCGTCTACTGAGGAACAACTTCTCCACATGGAAAAGGTTTTGGACATTATCAAAAGCAAGAATGAAGACTTCAATGCACTTTCCTGATGAAATACCCTGCATATAGTTGATGTCCCTGAATCCACAGCGATGGACCGGATTGGAATTTATGTTGAATCCATTCTAAGGGTGCTCTTTGGAGACAACCTTTCTCCTGTGTCCTTTGTGGAGCAGGTGACCACCACCCAGTGCTCCAGCACGACTGATATGCACTTGTCTCTTTACAGGGACACTATGCTGTGCCTTGCAGGGGAACTCCAGCCCCTTTAATACCAAGGGGACACCATCCCACTATTTCCAGACTTTACGATAATGAAGCGGGCTGTACATCAGGAATTCCTACTTGTCAAACATACACTGCAGAAAAGTTGCCACTGCATATTTGCTTTACCAGACCAAGCTTCATGTCATTCTTAATGGGAAATCCTATCATTTCACTCACCCCAAGGCTGCAAACATGTTTGCTGGTAGCCTGGACTGAACCCCGACTGCCAAGCTCTCACTTTCCCCTGAAGATTTGAGTTGTGGCTGCCTAGGTGACAATGAATAGCCACTATGTGATACTTGCACTTTTCTTCCTGCCTGGTAGCTGTGGGATGCTGCAGGCTCTGGCCACTCTCCCTGAATGAATCACCTACAAAGGGGACCATTACCTAAGATGTGAGTGCAGTAGAAACATAGTAGGTTATGCTCATCCACAGTGCTGTGGGGACAGCATACAAAAAATCCCATGATGTCACCTAATCCATCTTTCCTGGCCACCCGTCCCACTTCTTGCTGGGGAGTATGCTGGGTTCTTTCGATGCCCTCTGGGGATGATTTCATGCACTGTCTTAGTTTGTGAGTCTATCTTGTTGAATGGTGGGATGGATGGCTAAATTCTGCTCATGTGGGAAGCTGAAGTGAGAGTGGGGTGGAGCTTTGGTAGATTGTTTGTTACCTTTGGCACTGTTTTGTCCCTTTCTTTTCTAGCCACGCAGTCTTCCACTGCTATTGATACATTTGCTTTATGTGTGGAATATGCAGCATATGATAATGCTCCCCCTGATCACTGATGACTACTATTAAATGTTTGACCTAGAATATACTGGGACTAAATGATCAGGGCAAGACTCAGCTTGTGCTGGCATATCTAAAAAGGAATCAAATTGTTATTTACCTGCTTCAGGAACAGCACCTAACTGAATCGTGCCAGTCCCGTCTGGGTGGGATGGATTCCTGAGTCACACATCTCCTATTATTCCAAATATGCACAGGTGTGGCTATACCTCTCCAAAATGTATTACCATGATGCATGGGATGAGTGCTATGCAATGTGCAGGGCAGGTTTGTCATGTTGGCAGGTCTGCTGCATGGGCACCCTATGATTCTGGCATAAATCTATGGCACAAGTGTGCTTCTTTTTTGCTGAGGTCTGGTGACTGGTGGGGACCATGGGCCCAGACACAATGCTGTGGGGGGGTATATCAATGTGATCTGAGATGCGCACTCAGATAGATCCAGCGCTACTCGACGCCTGCACCTGGGGGCTGTTGCACAATTGCATACACTCACATCAGATAATAAGCTTACAGACATTTGGTGCTAACACAGAGGGCACATGTATAGTGTCTATTCATAATACCTGGTCCATAATAGCTTACTGGTTGGTCACAAAATATGTCATCACTTGGACTATTAATTTCACACCCCCCCCCAGGATGTCATATCATGCCCCTGCCCTGTTGGAGATTTGTTGCCCCCATCTGTGGATCTTGCCTCAAGGGCCTTCTCCTGGAGATTTCCAACCATTGTGCTCAGAAACCAGGTTTTCAGGGCTGAGATTAGAACATCAATACTTTATTACTTCAAGCACAATGCACACTCTATTGTTTCTCACTCCATGCTCTGGGAAGCAATCAAGGGGCATGTATTGCTTAATAGGCTGGAGTGTTGCGATTGCTTCATATGGAGCTTGCACAAATAGAAGCAGATATTCTTTTACTGGAACTCCAATGCTTTGCTACTAATAGTGCAGCCACACTTGCATTCCCTTAGGAGAAAGTTAGAATATGATGAGACAGCACTTAGAGAGAAGCACCATCTTGGGAGGGAGGCAGTTATTCAGCGCTATGGTGAAGAAGATACAGCAGACAAAATACTTGCCAGATTGCTACACAAACCCTGGGCTAGTGATTATATTGTGGAGCTGGTGGATGACCAACAGACTATTCATCCAGGCACCAATGCTAAATGGCACGTTATGACCTAATTCTACTCCAATCTATATACTTCCTCCCTGTCACATGTACCTTCTGTTTTGACCTCTTACCTTGACACCTTACAATTGCTCTGGCTGGAAGATGGGCAAAGTCAGTTTTTAGATGAACTTTTTATGATGGAGGATATTGTTCAGGTAATCAATAGCTTGGCTGGGGACAAGGCACCGAGCCTGGATGGCCTAAACACAGCCTTTCATAAAGAATAAGTCCTGCTCCTTGACCCCGTACCTTATGGACATGTACGAAGAGTCCCTGTCATGCTCCCACCTTCCCTCTGGAAGGTACTCATTGTCACTATATTGAAACCTGACAAGGCTACTCAGTGCTGACACTCCTACAGATCATTCTCCATGATTAATGTAGACAACAAAATCCTGGCTAAATTGATCGCATCCCTCCTCCTCCTCATGTTACCATATATTGTCTGCCTTGACCAATCTGGCTTTGTTCCCAGCCACTCGACAGCCCATAACTTACGAACCTTTTTTTCATGTCTCTGCTCATTCAATCCCCAATTTAGCACAGCTGTTCTGTTTCTTGATGGCACTAAGATGCTTGACTCACTTCAGTGGCCCTATCTCTTCCACCTCATGGCCTGTATTGGACTTAGTGGCAATTTTCTTCACCTGATTAAATTTCTCACCCGACTGACCCAACTGCGATCACTCCCACATTCACAATCTCGTGGGGGACACAACAGGGTTGTCCCATTTCCCATAAGTTTTGCTGTTGCAATCAAGGCCCTAGACACTCGGCTGAGGCAACACCATGGCCTTGCATTTACCCCAGGAGGACTTTTTTCTCCATTCATGCAGAAACTATCACACTGTATGTCTGTGACCCACAACCAACATCTCTCCTATCATTCAGGAAATAATTTGCTTTGGAGGGCATGCTGGAATCACTATCATTTGGTTGAAATCTATCATATTTCTACGCAACCCTTTGAGCCAAAGTTCCCCTTGAAATGGGCAGAGGAACCTGGGAGTCTGACTCAGTAGGGACTTAGGCAAACTTTGGTGTGCAAATTACAGGAGGCTCATGATGTGTCTAGAGGATTGAGTGTCAGTGGATGAGGCTGTTGTTGTCTGTTACGAGGAGGATAGCCATTGCTAAAATAGTAGTGCTCCCCAGATTCCTGTACCTATTCAATAATCTTCTGCTTCCTCTGATGGCCCACTTTCGCAAATACCTCAGGTCTCATCTACTCACACTGACCTGGGAAGACACACAGCCTTGGTTGTCTGTGGAAGTACTGACTTTCCCTCTCAATAGGGTGGACTACACACCCCAGATATGGGCCTCCACTTTTATTGTGCACAGTGCAGATACACACTACTGCTCTACTCAGATCCATCCCCACACGGCTACTGATCATGATCAAATAGCTCCCTGCCCTTTGAAGTCCGCTTTGTATCTCCCTACTAGGCCTGAATTTGTGATAAATACAATGGTGTGCAAAATGTGGGTGTCGGACAAGTTACTACAGTGGGTGGGTCAGGACCATATGTTTGCTTCAGCTGTGCCACTTTGGGACACCCCCTGATTCCCATTCCTGCAGACTCTGGGACTTGCAGTTACCTGAGTCATCTACAACTCTTGTTCTTTGAAGATGTGTACATTAAGGGGCACTTCATTTCCCCACAGCATGTACTTGATGACCCTGCCTCTTTGTACCTCTGGATGTGCTTACTTACCATCAGCTATGCGCTGCCATGCATTACACTTTTCCCGCAGCTTGTCCAACATTTTTCACTCTGGAAATGATGCTCACTAACTCATGCATGTGCAAAATAATCACACGGCTTTTTGTCATGATGCAGCAGAGTGCCTCAATTTACACACCCTCTGCACAACCGACTTAGTACACAGACCTGAACTCCCCCCCATTAGTGAGGAACGGAACGGTGGGGCTACTATTGCACTCAATCTAAGACCCTCTACCCAAATTTTAGAGTTTGTTTAATTAATTTTAAATAGTTGCATAAAGTGTACTGTACACCCATGCAATAGCATGGAATGGGACTGGCATGTGCTGCTTGTGGTGTGCTGTGCCTACTGCTACTTCCCTGTCCCTGGCCTGGGAGTGCCCAGCTGTTATGCACTTCTGGTCCAAGGAATTTAAAGCCATTCTGCTGATCATGAAAAATGCACCTGAGCAGATGTCAATGTCAGCTTTGCCTGGCTATTTCAGGGGCATCCCCTCAAGCTTACGTAAATTCGCTACTATCTTGCTTTTGTTGGCCAAGTGTAGCGTACCAATTCATTGGGGTAGGCATCACAGTCCTGCATTGACTCGCTGGTTGCGAGATGCTGCCTACTGCCAAGAACAACTGAACACGTACTGGGAGTTGATGCCTGCATGCTCCCGACCAAAGGACATTTGGAGGCACCACAACAGGGCCAGGAACTGAAGGCCCCACACTATAGTACAGCAGGAGCTGCTTGCAGTTTCTAACTGCACCAGCCAGTGCATAAATGTGGGACACTTCTCCCTCAGCGAGGGATGCTATGACAGGGCCAAGGACTGCAGGCCCCACACTACATTATGGCAGGGGCCACTTGCTGTTTCCAACCATTTCAGCCAAAGCATAAATTTGGGACACTTCCCCTGCAGCGCAGGACACCATGACAAGGACAAGGAATGCAGGCCCCACACTACATTGCAGCAGGAGACGATTGCCGTTTCCGACCATGTCAGCCGGTGCATACATTTAGGACACTTCTCCTGCAGCATGGGATGTCACAACAGTGTCAAGGACAGCAGTCCCCACACTACATTGTGGCAGAAGCTGCTTGCCGTTTCCCACCATGCCAACCGGTACATAAATTTGGCCCACTTCTCCCGCAGTGTGGGATGCACGTGGGTTCTGCCCAGGCAAAGCCCGGGTCATGGTCGTGTTCGTCCACGCCCATCAGAGACGGGAAGAGGCTGGGCTGGGCCATCCCCCTTGCCGTCAAATCTTTCTGTTCAAAGTGGTCAAAGTAGGTTGTTTTTGTATTTTGGGGGAACTTTGGGGTTTAGATTAAGGCCATGGGCAAATGGAAGACAGCGCGAGGCAAAGATCCCACATCGTCCAAACAAGGTACATCCCTGGACTCCTTCTTAGCATGGGCTGTTGGTTTTTATACTGAAGGAAATTGAACTGCCAGAAAGACGTCTATCTTGGGGAATGGGCAATAATACTGGTGTAGATATTCCATGCTCAATGTCACCATCAGTTGAAACAGCTAATACCCCAGTGGTGGATAAATTAATAATGCAGCATCTTAAGCCTTCTTCTTTAGAGCCGGTAGGGCAGGTAGAATATCAATTAGACACTCCTACATCACGTATTATATCTGACCGTGGGCAAAACTGCAGTATGGGTGAGCCACTACCAAAAAGAAAGAGGAGGATGAAAACTGGTACGGTGGTCAAATAACCCAATAACCTGGGAACCAGTTCGACTACACAGGCCAGGGATGCTTTTTTGCAACAGGTTTTTCACAACGTTTACATCTAGTGCTGGGTATAACCAAGTTTGGTAGAGCTTGGTGCCATAATTGAAGGATGCTATTGCTGTTGTAATTGCACCTGTTTTGGAAAGAATTGGCACATTGGAAGGGGCTATTAAGGATTTGATCTCCCAGTGTGAGACTGCATCTCCCACTTCGGCCCCCTATCTCCACTTCACCACCAGTTTATGTTGCCCCTTGCGTGCCTTTTACAGTACCTGCAGGTAGTAATAGTAGTGCAGGAGACAGGGGGGGCCTCGAAGGGCCACAACAGAGTATTAATAAGTTAAGTAACTGTAATAATGATTCAGCGAATAAGCTTAATCCAGAGAGGGCAGAAGGTGATTTGTCTAAGCAGGATACCTCGCACCTGGGCCACACAGCAGAAAGCTTCTCTTGCTCTTTAAATTCTTTAGGCACCAGTGAGAATGCCGCCCATTATGGCTCCATGCATAGCCAGGCACCCATACATCTGCCTCCTGACCGCCCTCCTTACGTGGAGGTACTAGTTTGGGTTCCCCCTATAAAAAACAATCATTGAAGAACCCCAAGCAGCCCTTCAAAATAAAGTGTGCCATTGGCTCTCCAGCAATACCAATTTTGCCATTGTAACATTCTTATGGTGAGGAGAATCAATTGGATAGGCCCCATTGCAAAATCACTAAAGGGAGACTGTATTGTAATTAACTGTAGGCATCTGGACTTAGCACATTGTTTGGTATATTTAAGTCATAGGGGCTGCTGGAAGAGAATTGGTGATTCAATAACGATTGTCCTATTAGATCATTTCTGCAGCTTTCACAATCAGGGTAGGAAAAAGGAAAATTGGGGCATCTGTACATCCCGTCGCCAATCTATACAAGGAGTACATAGGATTCCACCCCAAAATAGATTTCACGTTCTATCAGAGTTGGATAGTAATGAATGACTGTCCAAGAATGAAGTCAGATACCAAAAAGGAGGCTCTATGTCATCTCAAATTCAATGGATAAATAGAGGTTTGTCTGGGCAAGGGGTGGCCTACGCCCAGGGAAATATGATGTGTAAAACCTTGGCTAATGAGTTACCATTTTTGAGGGGTTACGGACAACCGGATATGGTGCTTAAGAGGGTGGTGAGACAGACTATCGCTTGGTCAAGTGACAGGAGTAATTAAACTTTCCAAGATGGAAAGCAGACCTTACTAACAGATCTGGGGAAACCTGGAAATAAGGATAGGACCCAATCATTTAAATACAGCTCAAACCCTCTTCCTGCTCCCCTTTTGGCTGTTTGTTTATCAACTTAAGACAGTATGACCAGACCTCATTAAAAAGCCTTACAACTCCTGTTTTGGAATGTGGCCGGGCTTAGATCCAAAGTGATGAATCAGGAATGGTTGAGCTTTATCGCCTCATTTGATATTGCTATTGCCAAGAGACATGGTTGCTTGATGTCCCTTCTATTAATGTGTATAGATCTTTCTGTTCCCCTGCAGTGCTGTCTGTGGCTGGGAGGGGAAAGGGGGGACTTGAGTCTTTGTTTCTATAGCGTCAGGAGATCCTACAATTAAGGACATTTTTTCAAACACGTGTTTTCAAATCTTGAAGTTACCTTATGCTGTGATGCATAATATTGTTCTTATTAATGTTTATTATACTTTTTTGGGGCATCAGCCGGTGGCCATTGTTTAAGAGTTGGGAACTTTGCTCTATGAAATAGGGGAAAAGATCCCAATGTTACTCTATTATGGGCAGGAGATTTTAATATAGTCAAATGTTTTCATAATGGGAGCATGGTTTGTGGGATTTCAAATGGGCAAGGGGACCAAATGAGCCATTTTCAGCACACAGTGTATGTGGAAGCATAATTAAAATCGTGTTAGTTAATGATTTATATTTTGCATCAGATCATAGAGATGTAAATTTGCAGCTTGAACCAACTTTAGTATGGAGAGGCAAGGGAAGTGTAATAGATCATATTCTTTTGTCGGAAGTCCTATATCATTGGAAGGGAAAGTATGAGTTGTGTCAGTCTCATTGGAGTGTTCACTATCCAATTATGATTGAGTTGACTAATGTACTAAGAGACCCCCCAATTCAAGGGAAAAAGCCTTCATTAGCCTTTGCCATAAACAAAGGGGTACGTAGAAACTGGCAAGCGCTGATGCTAATAAAATGATATAAATAATTTGAAACAAAATAAGGGGGGGTGAACTGTTGGTTAATGGATGACCCTGAACAAGACATTGTTTGCTTACATTTTACCAAAATGTGTATGTTTATTTCAGACTCCTTGTTGATAGAGAACCCTCGCAAGGAGAGCCCTTCCCATGCCTGGTTTGATTCAGAATACACAAATGCCCTGAAAGCTTTAAAACAAGCCACAAATATTTTACAGAAATTACAGAGCAGCTATTGAGAACAGAAAGAGAAATATTAGCGCAAATGCCTGGGAGGAACCGGAGCGAGCAACTGCTCTGAAAGACAACAGATTATTCTGTGAGGTTGTTAACAATCCTTTCCTTACAGAATTAAACCCTCAGGAATAGATTGCCATATAACAGAACATGAATGTGTGGCTCATTTTTCTAAGATATTTAATGTAGAACGACTTGATAATGTTTTGCCCCCAATATTTTGGTTACCAGAATTTAGAGTTTGGTAATTCCATCTCAGTGGGGGAAGTACAAGCAGCCATTCAATGCTCCGTAACAGCGAAGGCACCAGGTCCTGATGGGTTCCCATGTGAATTTTTTAAACACAGCTTTGATTTGTGGGCCCCATTGTTGACAATGTATTCAGATCTTTGATAATTGGATGGAACTTAGAGTCAAGGAACTTTCAGTTATAGTCCCAATTTATAAAAAAGGAGATAAAAATCTTGCTCTAATATCACCCTATCTCCTTGCATGATTCTTCTATGAAGATCTTTGGCCGGGTTATTTAACCCCTTCGCTGCCAGGCCTTTTCCCCCTCCTGTGCCAGGCCCTTTTTTGCCTATTGGGGCAGTTCGCGCTTAGGCCCTCATAACTTTTTGTCCACATAAGCTAACCAAGCCAAATTTGCGTCCTTTTTTTCCAACATCCTAGGGATTCTAAAGGTACCCAGACTTTGTGGGTTCCCCTGAAGGAGGCCAAGAAATTGGCCAAAATACAGTGAAAATTTCGTTTTTTTCAAAAAAATTGGAAAAAGGGGCTGCAGAAGAAGGCTTGTGGTTTTTCCCCTGAAAATGGCATCAACAAAGGGTCTGCGGTGCTAAACTCAGCAGCTTCCCAGCTTTCAGGAACAGGCAGACTTGAATCCGAAAACCCAATTTTTCAACACAATTTTGGCATTTTACTGGGGCATACCCCATTTGTGCAATTTTTTGTGCTTTCAGCCTCCTTCCAGTCAGTGACAGGAATGGTCATGAAACCAATGCTGGATCCCAGAAACCTAAACATTTCTGAAAAGTAGACAAAATTCTGAATTCAGCAAGGGGTCATTTGTGTAGATCCTACAAGGGTTTCCTACAGAAAATAACAGCTGAAAAAGAAAAATATTGAAATTGAGGTGAAAAAACCATCAATTTTTCTCTACGTTTTACTCTGTAACTTTTCCCTGCAATGTCAGATTATCGAAAGCAATATACCGTTACGTCTGCTGGACTCCTCTGGTTGCGGGGATATATAGGGTTTGTAGGTTCATCAAGAACCCGAGGAACCCAGAGCCAATAAATGAGCTGCACCCTGCAGTGCGTTTTCATTCTATACCGGGTATACAGCAATTCATTTGCTGAAATATAAGGAGTAAAAAATTGCTATCAAGAAAACCTTTGCATTTCCAAAAAGGGCACAAGATAAGGTGTTGAGGAGCAGTGGTTATTTGCACATCTCTGAATTCCGGGGTGACCATAGTAGCACGTGAATTACAGGGAATTTCTCAAATAGATGTCTTTTTTACACACACTCCTATATTTGGAAGGAAAAAATGTAGAGAAAGACAAGGGGCAATAGTACTTGTTTTGCTAATCTATGTTCCCCCAAGTCTCCCGATAAAAATGGTACCTCACTTGTGTGGGTAGGCCTAGCACCCGCGACAGGATATGCCCCAAAACACAACGTGGACACATCACAGAAAACAGAGCTGTTTTTAGCAAAGTGACTACCTGTAGATTTTGGCCTCTAGCTCAGCCGCCACCTAGGGAAACCGACCAAACCTGTGCATTTCTGAAAACTAGAGACCTAGGGGGATCCAAGGAGGGGTGACTTGTGTGGCTCGGACCAGGTTCTGTTACCCAGAATCCTTTGCAAACCTCAAAATTTGGCTAAAAAAACACATGTTCCTCTCATTTCTGTGGCAGAAAGTTCTGGAATCTGAGAGGAGCCACAAATTTCCTTCCACCCAGCGTTCCCCCACGTCTCCCGATAAAAATGATACCTCACTTGTGTGGGTAGGCCTAGCGCCCGCGACAGGATATGCCCCAAAACACAACGTGGACACATCACAGAAAACAGAGCTGTTTTTAGCAAAGTGACTACCTGTAGATTTTGGCCTCTAGCTCAGCCGCCACCTAGGGAAACCTACCAAACCTGTGCATTTCTGAAAACTAGAGACCTAGGGGAATCCAAGGAGGGGTGACTTGTGTGGCTCGGACCAGGTTCTGTTACCCAGAATCCTTTGCAAACCTCAAAATTTGGCTAAAAAAACACATGTTCCTCACATTTCTGTGGCAGAAAGTTCTGGAATCTGAGAGGAGCCACAAATTTCCTTCCACCCGGCGTTCCCCCACGTCTCCCGATAAAAATGATACCTCACTTGTGTGGGTAGGCCTAGCGCCCGCGACAGGATATGCCCCAAAACACAACGTGGACATATCACAGAAAACAGAGCTGTTTTTAGCAAAGTGACTACCTGTAGATTTTGGCCTCTAGCTCAGCCGCCACCTAGGGAAACCTACCAAACCTGTGCATTTCTGAAAACTAGAGACCTAGGGGAATCCAAGGAGGGGTGACTTGCGGGGCTCGGACCAGGTTCTGTTACCCAGAATCCTTTGCAAACCTCAAAATTTGGCTAAAAAAACACATGTTCCTCACATTTCTGTGGCAGAAAGTTCTGGAATCTGAGAGGAGCCACAAATTTCCTTCCACCCAGCGTTCCCCCACGTCTCCCGATAAAAATGATACCTCACTTGTGTGGGTAGGCCTAGCGCCCGCGACAGGATATGCCCCAAAACACAACGTGGACACATCACAGAAAACAGAGCTGTTTTTAGCAAAGTGACTACCTGGAGATTTTGGCCTCTAGCTCAGCCGCCACCTAGGGAAACCTACCAAACCTGTACATTTCTGAAAACTAGAGACCTAGGGGAATCCAAGGAGGGGTGACTTGTGTGGCTCGGACCAGGTTCTGTTACCCAGAATCCTTTGCAAACCTCAAAATTTGGCTAAAAAAACACATGTCCCTCACATTTCTGTGGCAGAAAGTTCTGGAATCTGAGAGGAGCTACAAATTTCCTTCCACCCAGCGTTCCCCCAAGTCTCCCGATAAAAATGATACCTCACTTGCGTGGGTAGGCCTAGCGCCGGCGACAGGAAACACCCCAAAGCGCAACGTGGACACATCCTAAATTTTGGAAAAAAACAGAGGTGTTTTTTGCGAAGTGCCTACCTGTAGATTTTAGCCTCTAGCTCAGCCGGCACCTAGGGAAACCTACCAAACCTGTGCATTTCTGAAAACTAGAGACCTAGGGGAATCCAAGGAGGGGTGACTTGCGGGGCTCGGACCAGGTTCTGTTACCCAGAATCCTTTGCAAACCTCAAAATTTGGCTAAAAAAACACATGTCCCTCACATTTCTGTGGCAGAAAGTTCTGGAATCTGAGAGGAGCCACAAATTTCCTTCCACCCAGCGTTCCCCCACGTCTCCCGATAAAAATGATACCTCACTTGTGTGGGTAGGCCTAGCGCCCGCGACAGGATATGCCCCAAAACACAACGTGGACATATCACAGAAAACAGAGCTGTTTTTAGCAAAGTGACTACCTGTAGATTTTGGCCTCTAGCTCAGCCGCCACCTAGGGAAACCTACCAAACCTGTGCATTTCTGAAAACTAGAGACCTAGGGGAATCCAAGGAGGGGTGACTTGCGGGGCTCGGACCAGGTTCTGTTACCCAGAATCCTTTGCAAACCTCAAAATTTGGCTAAAAAAACACATGTTCCTCACATTTCTGTGGCAGAAAGTTCTGGAATCTGAGAGGAGCCACAAATTTCCTTCCACCCAGCGTTCCCCCACGTCTCCCGATAAAAATGATACCTCACTTGTGTGGGTAGGCCTAGCGCCCGCGACAGGATATGCCCCAAAACACAACGTGGACATATCACAGAAAACAGAGCTGTTTTTAGCAAAGTGACTACCTGTAGATTTTGGCCTCTAGCTCAGCCGCCACCTAGGGAAACCTACCAAACCTGTGCATTTCTGAAAACTAGAGACCTAGGGGAATCCAAGGAGGGGTGACTTGCGGGGCTCAGACCAGGTTCTGTTACCCAGAATCCTTTGCAAATCTCAAAATTTGGCTAAAAAAACACATGTTCCTCACATTTCTGTGGCAGAAAGTTCTGGAATCTGAGAGGAGCCACAAATTTCCTTCCACCCAGCGTTCCCCCACGTCTCCCGATAAAAATGATACCTCACTTGTGTGGGTAGGCCTAGCGCCCGCGACAGGATATGCCCCAAAACACAACGTGGACACATCACAGAAAACAGAGCTGTTTTTAGCAAAGTGACTACCTGGAGATTTTGGCCTCTAGCTCAGCCGCCACCTAGGGAAACCTACCAAACCTGTACATTTCTGAAAACTAGAGACCTAGGGGAATCCAAGGAGGGGTGACTTGTGTGGCTCGGACCAGGTTCTGTTACCCAGAATCCTTTGCAAACCTCAAAATTTGGCTAAAAAAACACATGTCCCTCACATTTCTGTGGCAGAAAGTTCTGGAATCTGAGAGGAGCTACAAATTTCCTTCCACCCAGCGTTCCCCCAAGTCTCCCGATAAAAATGATACCTCACTTGCGTGGGTAGGCCTAGCGCCGGCGACAGGAAACACCCCAAAGCGCAACGTGGACACATCCTAAATTTTGGAAAAAAACAGAGGTGTTTTTTGCGAAGTGCCTACCTGTAGATTTTGGCCTCTAGCTCAGCCGGCACCTAGGGAAACCTACCAAACCTGTGCATTTCTGAAAACTAGAGACCTAGGGGAATCCAAGGAGGGGTGACTTGCGGGGCTCGGACCAGGTTCTGTTACCCAGAATCCTTTGCAAACCTCAAAATTTGGCTAAAAAAACACATGTCCCTCACATTTCTGTGGCAGAAAGTTCTGGAATCTGAGAGGAGCCACAAATTTCCTTCCACCCAGCGTTCCCCCACGTCTCCCGATAAAAATGATACCTCACTTGTGTGGGTAGGCCTAGCGCCCGCGACAGGATATGCCCCAAAACACAACGTGGACATATCACAGAAAACAGAGCTGTTTTTAGCAAAGTGACTACCTGTAGATTTTGGCCTCTAGCTCAGCCGCCACCTAGGGAAACCTACCAAACCTGTGCATTTCTGAAAACTAGAGACCTAGGGGAATCCAAGGAGGGGTGACTTGCGGGGCTCGGACCAGGTTCTGTTACCCAGAATCCTTTGCAAACCTCAAAATTTGGCTAAAAAAACACATGTTCCTCACATTTCTGTGGCAGAAAGTTCTGGAATCTGAGAGGAGCCACAAATTTCCTTCCACCCAGCGTTCCCCCACGTCTCCCGATAAAAATGATACCTCACTTGTGTGGGTAGGCCTAGCGCCCGCGACAGGATATGCCCCAAAACACAACGTGGACACATCACAGAAAACAGAGCTGTTTTTAGCAAAGTGACTACCTGGAGATTTTGGCCTCTAGCTCAGCCGCCACCTAGGGAAACCTACCAAACCTGTACATTTCTGAAAACTAGAGACCTAGGGGAATCCAAGGAGGGGTGACTTGTGTGGCTCGGACCAGGTTCTGTTACCCAGAATCCTTTGCAAACCTCAAAATTTGGCTAAAAAAACACATGTCCCTCACATTTCTGTGGCAGAAAGTTCTGGAATCTGAGAGGAGCTACAAATTTCCTTCCACCCAGCGTTCCCCCAAGTCTCCCGATAAAAATGATACCTCACTTGCGTGGGTAGGCCTAGCGCCGGCGACAGGAAACACCCCAAAGCGCAACGTGGACACATCCTAAATTTTGGAAAAAAACAGAGGTGTTTTTTGCGAAGTGCCTACCTGTAGATTTTGGCCTCTAGCTCAGCCGGCACCTAGGGAAACCTACCAAACCTGTGCATTTCTGAAAACTAGAGACCTAGGGGAATCCAAGGAGGGGTGACTTGCGGGGCTCGGACCAGGTTCTGTTACCCAGAATCCTTTGCAAACCTCAAAATTTGGCTAAAAAAACACATGTCCCTCACATTTCTGTGGCAGAAAGTTCTGGAATCTGAGAGGAGCCACAAATTTCCTTCCACCCAGCGTTCCCCCACGTCTCCCGATAAAAATGATACCTCACTTGTGTGGGTAGGCCTAGCGCCCGCGACAGGATATGCCCCAAAACACAACGTGGACATATCACAGAAAACAGAGCTGTTTTTAGCAAAGTGACTACCTGTAGATTTTGGCCTCTAGCTCAGCCGCCACCTAGGGAAACATACCAAACCTGTGCATTTCTGAAAACTAGAGACCTAGGGGAATCCAAGGAGGGGTGACTTGCGGGGCTCGGACCAGGTTCTGTTACCCAGAATCCTTTGCAAACCTCAAAATTTGGCTAAAAAAACACATGTTCCTCACATTTCTGTGGCAGAAAGTTCTGGAATCTGAGAGGAGCCACAAATTTCCTTCCACCCAGCGTTCCCCCACGTCTCCCGATAAAAATGATACCTCACTTGTGTGGGTAGGCCTAGCGCCCGCGACAGGATATGCCCCAAAACACAACGTGGACATATCACAGAAAACAGAGCTGTTTTTAGCAAAGTGACTACCTGTAGATTTTGGCCTCTAGCTCAGCCGCCACCTAGGGAAACCTACCAAACCTGTGCATTTCTGAAAACTAGAGACCTAGGGGAATCCAAGGAGGGGTGACTTGCGGGGCTCAGACCAGGTTCTGTTACCCAGAATCCTTTGCAAATCTCAAAATTTGGCTAAAAAAACACATGTTCCTCACATTTCTGTGGCAGAAAGTTCTGGAATCTGAGAGGAGCCACAAATTTCCTTCCACCCAGCGTTCCCCCACGTCTCCCGATAAAAATGATACCTCACTTGTGTGGGTAGGCCTAGCGCCCGCGACAGGATATGCCCCAAAACACAACGTGGACACATCACAGAAAACAGAGCTGTTTTTAGCAAAGTGACTACCTGGAGATTTTGGCCTCTAGCTCAGCCGCCACCTAGGGAAACCTACCAAACCTGTACATTTCTGAAAACTAGAGACCTAGGGGAATCCAAGGAGGGGTGACTTGTGTGGCTCGGACCAGGTTCTGTTACCCAGAATCCTTTGCAAACCTCAAAATTTGGCTAAAAAAACACATGTCCCTCACATTTCTGTGGCAGAAAGTTCTGGAATCTGAGAGGAGCTACAAATTTCCTTCCACCCAGCGTTCCCCCAAGTCTCCCGATAAAAATGATACCTCACTTGCGTGGGTAGGCCTAGCGCCGGCGACAGGAAACACCCCAAAGCGCAACGTGGACACATCCTAAATTTTGGAAAAAAACAGAGGTGTTTTTTGCGAAGTGCCTACCTGTAGATTTTGGCCTCTAGCTCAGCCGGCACCTAGGGAAACCTACCAAACCTGTGCATTTCTGAAAACTAGAGACCTAGGGGAATCCAAGGAGGGGTGACTTGCGGGGCTCGGACCAGGTTCTGTTACCCAGAATCCTTTGCAAACCTCAAAATTTGGCTAAAAAAACACATGTCCCTCACATTTCTGTGGCAGAAAGTTCTGGAATCTGAGAGGAGCCACAAATTTCCTTCCACCCAGCGTTCCCCCACGTCTCCCGATAAAAATGATACCTCACTTGTGGGTAGGCCTAGCGCCCGCGACAGGATATGCCCCAAAACACAACGTGGACATATCACAGAAAACAGAGCTGTTTTTAGCAAAGTGACTACCTGTAGATTTTGGCCTCTAGCTCAGCCGCCACCTAGGGAAACCTACCAAACCTGTGCATTTCTGAAAACTAGAGACCTAGGGGAATCCAAGGAGGGGTGACTTGCGGGGCTCGGACCAGGTTCTGTTACCCAGAATCCTTTGCAAACCTCAAAATTTGGCTAAAAAAACACATGTTCCTCACATTTCTGTGGCAGAAAGTTCTGGAATCTGAGAGGAGCCACAAATTTCCTTCCACCCAGCGTTCCCCCACGTCTCCCGATAAAAATGATACCTCACTTGTGTGGGTAGGCCTAGCGCCCGCGACAGGATATGCCCCAAAACACAACGTGGACATATCACAGAAAACAGAGCTGTTTTTAGCAAAGTGACTACCTGGAGATTTTGGCCTCTAGCTCAGCCGCCACCTAGGGAAACCTACCAAACCTGTACATTTCTGAAAACTAGAGACCTAGGGGAATCCAAGGAGGGGTGACTTGTGTGGCTCGGACCAGGTTCTGTTACCCAGAATCCTTTGCAAACCTCAAAATTTGGCTAAAAAAACACATGTCCCTCACATTTCTGTGGCAGAAAGTTCTGGAATCTGAGAGGAGCTACAAATTTCCTTCCACCCAGCGTTCCCCCAAGTCTCCCGATAAAAATGATACCTCACTTGCGTGGGTAGGCCTAGCGCCGGCGACAGGAAACACCCCAAAGCGCAACGTGGACACATCCTAAATTTTGGAAAAAAACAGAGGTGTTTTTTGCGAAGTGCCTACCTGTAGATTTTGGCCTCTAGCTCAGCCGGCACCTAGGGAAACCTGCCAAACCTGTGCATTTCTGAAAACTAGAGACCTAGGGGAATCCAAGGAGGGGTGACTTGCGGGGCTCGGACCAGGTTCTGTTACCCAGAATCCTTTGCAAACCTCAAAATTTGGCTAAAAAAACACATGTCCCTCACATTTCTGTGGCAGAAAGTTCTGGAATCTGAGAGGAGCCACAAATTTCCTTCCACCCAGCGTTCCCCCACGTCTCCCGATAAAAATGATACCTCACTTGTGTGGGTAGGCCTAGCGCCCGCGACAGGATATGCCCCAAAACACAACGTGGACATATCACAGAAAACAGAGCTGTTTTTAGCAAAGTGACTACCTGTAGATTTTGGCCTCTAGCTCAGCCGCCACCTAGGGAAACCTACCAAACCTGTGCATTTCTGAAAACTAGAGACCTAGGGGAATCCAAGGAGGGGTGACTTGCGGGGCTCGGACCAGGTTCTGTTACCCAGAATCCTTTGCAAACCTCAAAATTTGGCTAAAAAAACACATGTTCCTCACATTTCTGTGGCAGAAAGTTCTGGAATCTGAGAGGAGCCACAAATTTCCTTCCACCCAGCGTTCCCCCACGTCTCCCGATAAAAATGATACCTCACTTGTGTGGGTAGGCCTAGCGCCCGCGACAGGATATGCCCCAAAACACAACGTGGACATATCACAGAAAACAGAGCTGTTTTTAGCAAAGTGACTACCTGTAGATTTTGGCCTCTAGCTCAGCCGCCACCTAGGGAAACCTACCAAACCTGTGCATTTCTGAAAACTAGAGACCTAGGGGAATCCAAGGAGGGGTGACTTGCGGGGCTCAGACCAGGTTCTGTTACCCAGAATCCTTTGCAAATCTCAAAATTTGGCTAAAAAAACACATGTTCCTCACATTTCTGTGGCAGAAAGTTCTGGAATCTGAGAGGAGCCACAAATTTCCTTCCACCCAGCGTTCCCCCACGTCTCCCGATAAAAATGATACCTCACTTGTGTGGGTAGGCCTAGCGCCCGCGACAGGATATGCCCCAAAACACAACGTGGACACATCACAGAAAACAGAGCTGTTTTTAGCAAAGTGACTACCTGGAGATTTTGGCCTCTAGCTCAGCCGCCACCTAGGGAAACCTACCAAACCTGTACATTTCTGAAAACTAGAGACCTAGGGGAATCCAAGGAGGGGTGACTTGTGTGGCTCGGACCAGGTTCTGTTACCCAGAATCCTTTGCAAACCTCAAAATTTGGCTAAAAAAACACATGTCCCTCACATTTCTGTGGCAGAAAGTTCTGGAATCTGAGAGGAGCTACAAATTTCCTTCCACCCAGCGTTCCCCCAAGTCTCCCGATAAAAATGATACCTCACTTGCGTGGGTAGGCCTAGCGCCGGCGACAGGAAACACCCCAAAGCGCAACGTGGACACATCCTAAATTTTGGAAAAAAACAGAGGTGTTTTTTGCGAAGTGCCTACCTGTAGATTTTGGCCTCTAGCTCAGCCGGCACCTAGGGAAACCTACCAAACCTGTGCATTTCTGAAAACTAGAGACCTAGGGGAATCCAAGGAGGGGTGACTTGCGGGGCTCGGACCAGGTTCTGTTACCCAGAATCCTTTGCAAACCTCAAAATTTGGCTAAAAAAACACATGTCCCTCACATTTCTGTGGCAGAAAGTTCTGGAATCTGAGAGGAGCCACAAATTTCCTTCCACCCAGCGTTCCCCCACGTCTCCCGATAAAAATGATACCTCACTTGTGTGGGTAGGCCTAGCGCCCGCGACAGGATATGCCCCAAAACACAACGTGGACATATCACAGAAAACAGAGCTGTTTTTAGCAAAGTGACTACCTGTAGATTTTGGCCTCTAGCTCAGCCGCCACCTAGGGAAACCTACCAAACCTGTGCATTTCTGAAAACTAGAGACCTAGGGGAATCCAAGGAGGGGTGACTTGCGGGGCTCGGACCAGGTTCTGTTACCCAGAATCCTTTGCAAACCTCAAAATTTGGCTAAAAAAACACATGTTCCTCACATTTCTGTGGCAGAAAGTTCTGGAATCTGAGAGGAGCCACAAATTTCCTTCCACCCAGCGTTCCCCCACGTCTCCCGATAAAAATGATACCTCACTTGTGTGGGTAGGCCTAGCGCCCGCGACAGGATATGCCCCAAAACACAACGTGGACACATCACAGAAAACAGAGCTGTTTTTAGCAAAGTGACTACCTGGAGATTTTGGCCTCTAGCTCAGCCGCCACCTAGGGAAACCTACCAAACCTGTACATTTCTGAAAACTAGAGACCTAGGGGAATCCAAGGAGGGGTGACTTGTGTGGCTCGGACCAGGTTCTGTTACCCAGAATCCTTTGCAAACCTCAAAATTTGGCTAAAAAAACACATGTCCCTCACATTTCTGTGGCAGAAAGTTCTGGAATCTGAGAGGAGCTACAAATTTCCTTCCACCCAGCGTTCCCCCAAGTCTCCCGATAAAAATGATACCTCACTTGCGTGGGTAGGCCTAGCGCCGGCGACAGGAAACACCCCAAAGCGCAACGTGGACACATCCTAAATTTTGGAAAAAAACAGAGGTGTTTTTTGCGAAGTGCCTACCTGTAGATTTTGGCCTCTAGCTCAGCCGGCACCTAGGGAAACCTACCAAACCTGTGCATTTCTGAAAACTAGAGACCTAGGGGAATCCAAGGAGGGGTGACTTGCGGGGCTCGGACCAGGTTCTGTTACCCAGAATCCTTTGCAAACCTCAAAATTTGGCTAAAAAAACACATGTCCCTCACATTTCTGTGGCAGAAAGTTCTGGAATCTGAGAGGAGCCACAAATTTCCTTCCACCCAGCGTTCCCCCACGTCTCCCGATAAAAATGATACCTCACTTGTGTGGGTAGGCCTAGCGCCCGCGACAGGATATGCCCCAAAACACAACGTGGACATATCACAGAAAACAGAGCTGTTTTTAGCAAAGTGACTACCTGTAGATTTTGGCCTCTAGCTCAGCCGCCACCTAGGGAAACCTACCAAACCTGTGCATTTCTGAAAACTAGAGACCTAGGGGAATCCAAGGAGGGGTGACTTGCGGGGCTCGGACCAGGTTCTGTTACCCAGAATCCTTTGCAAATCTCAAAATTTGGCTAAAAAAACACATGTTCCTCACATTTCTGTGGCAGAAAGTTCTGGAATCTGAGAGGAGCCACAAATTTCCTTCCACCCAGCGTTCCCCCACGTCTCCCGATAAAAATGATACCTCACTTGTGTGGGTAGGCCTAGCGCCCGCGACAGGATATGCCCCAAAACACAACGTGGACACATCACAGAAAACAGAGCTGTTTTTAGCAAAGTGACTACCTGGAGATTTTGGCCTCTAGCTCAGCCGCCACCTAGGGAAACCTACCAAACCTGTACATTTCTGAAAACTAGAGACCTAGGGGAATCCAAGGAGGGGTGACTTGTGTGGCTCGGACCAGGTTCTGTTACCCAGAATCCTTTGCAAACCTCAAAATTTGGCTAAAAAAACACATGTCCCTCACATTTCTGTGGCAGAAAGTTCTGGAATCTGAGAGGAGCTACAAATTTCCTTCCACCCAGCGTTCCCCCAAGTCTCCCGATAAAAATGATACCTCACTTGCGTGGGTAGGCCTAGCGCCGGCGACAGGAAACACCCCAAAGCGCAACGTGGACACATCCTAAATTTTGGAAAAAAACAGAGGTGTTTTTTGCGAAGTGCCTACCTGTAGATTTTGGCCTCTAGCTCAGCCGGCACCTAGGGAAACCTACCAAACCTGTGCATTTCTGAAAACTAGAGACCTAGGGGAATCCAAGGAGGGGTGACTTGCGGGGCTCGGACCAGGTTCTGTTACCCAGAATCCTTTGCAAACCTCAAAATTTGGCTAAAAAAACACATGTCCCTCACATTTCTGTGGCAGAAAGTTCTGGAATCTGAGAGGAGCCACAAATTTCCTTCCACCCAGCGTTCCCCCACGTCTCCCGATAAAAATGATACCTCACTTGTGTGGGTAGGCCTAGCGCCCGCGACAGGATATGCCCCAAAACACAACGTGGACATATCACAGAAAACAGAGCTGTTTTTAGCAAAGTGACTACCTGTAGATTTTGGCCTCTAGCTCAGCCGCCACCTAGGGAAACCTACCAAACCTGTGCATTTCTGAAAACTAGAGACCTAGGGGAATCCAAGGAGGGGTGACTTGCGGGGCTCGGACCAGGTTCTGTTACCCAGAATCCTTTGCAAACCTCAAAATTTGGCTAAAAAAACACATGTTCCTCACATTTCTGTGGCAGAAAGTTCTGGAATCTGAGAGGAGCCACAAATTTCCTTCCACCCAGCGTTCCCCCACGTCTCCCGATAAAAATGATACCTCACTTGTGTGGGTAGGCCTAGCGCCCGCGACAGGATATGCCCCAAAACACAACGTGGACACATCACAGAAAACAGAGCTGTTTTTAGCAAAGTGACTACCTGGAGATTTTGGCCTCTAGCTCAGCCGCCACCTAGGGAAACCTACCAAACCTGTACATTTCTGAAAACTAGAGACCTAGGGGAATCCAAGGAGGGGTGACTTGTGTGGCTCGGACCAGGTTCTGTTACCCAGAATCCTTTGCAAACCTCAAAATTTGGCTAAAAAAACACATGTCCCTGACATTTCTGTGGCAGAAAGTTCTGGAATCTGAGAGGAGCTACAAATTTCCTTCCACCCAGCGTTCCCCCAAGTCTCCCGATAAAAATGATACCTCACTTGCGTGGGTAGGCCTAGCGCCGGCGACAGGAAACACCCCAAAGCGCAACGTGGACACATCCTAAATTTTGGAAAAAAACAGAGGTGTTTTTTGCGAAGTGCCTACCTGTAGATTTTGGCCTCTAGCTCAGCCGGCACCTAGGGAAACCTACCAAACCTGTGCATTTCTGAAAACTAGAGACCTAGGGGAATCAAAGGAGGGGTGACTTGCGGGGCTCGGACCAGGTTCTGTTACCCAGAATCCTTTGCAAACCTCAAAATTTGGCTAAAAAAACACATGTCCCTCACATTTCTGTGGCAGAAAGTTCTGGAATCTGAGAGGAGCCACAAATTTCCTTCCACCCAGCGTTCCCCCACGTCTCCCGATAAAAATGATACCTCACTTGTGTGGGTAGGCCTAGCGCCCGCGACAGGATATGCCCCAAAACACAACGTGGACATATCACAGAAAACAGAGCTGTTTTTAGCAAAGTGACTACCTGTAGATTTTGGCCTCTAGCTCAGCCGCCACCTAGGGAAACCTACCAAACCTGTGCATTTCTGAAAACTAGAGACCTAGGGGAATCCAAGGAGGGGTGACTTGCGGGGCTCGGACCAGGTTCTGTTACCCAGAATCCTTTGCAAACCTCAAAATTTGGCTAAAAAAACACATGTTCCTCACATTTCTGTGGCAGAAAGTTCTGGAATCTGAGAGGAGCCACAAATTTCCTTCCACCCAGCGTTCCCCCACGTCTCCCGATAAAAATGATACCTCACTTGTGTGGGTAGGCCTAGCGCCCGCGACAGGATATGCCCCAAAACACAACGTGGACATATCACAGAAAACAGAGCTGTTTTTAGCAAAGTGACTACCTGTAGATTTTGGCCTCTAGCTCAGCCGCCACCTAGGGAAACCTACCAAACCTGTGCATTTCTGAAAACTAGAGACCTAGGGGAATCCAAGGAGGGGTGACTTGCGGGGCTCAGACCAGGTTCTGTTACCCAGAATCCTTTGCAAATCTCAAAATTTGGCTAAAAAAACACATGTTCCTCACATTTCTGTGGCAGAAAGTTCTGGAATCTGAGAGGAGCCACAAATTTCATTCCACCCAGCGTTCCCCCACGTCTCCCGATAAAAATGATACCTCACTTGTGTGGGTAGGCCTAGCGCCCGCGACAGGATATGCCCCAAAACACAACGTGGACACATCACAGAAAACAGAGCTGTTTTTAGCAAAGTGACTACCTGGAGATTTTGGCCTCTAGCTCAGCCGCCACCTAGGGAAACCTACCAAACCTGTACATTTCTGAAAACTAGAGACCTAGAGGAATCCAAGGAGGGGTGACTTGTGTGGCTCGGACCAGGTTCTGTTACCCAGAATCCTCTGCAAACCTCAAAATTTGGCTAAAAAAACACATGTCCCTCACATTTCTGTGGCAGAAAGTTCTGGAATCTGAGAGGAGCTACAAATTTCCTTCCACCCAGCGTTCCCCCAAGTCTCCCGATAAAAATGATACCTCACTTGCGTGGGTAGGCCTAGCGCCGGCGACAGGAAACACCCCAAAGCGCAACGTGGACACATCCTAAATTTTGGAAAAAAACAGAGGTGTTTTTTGCGAAGTGCCTACCTGTAGATTTTGGCCTCTAGCTCAGCCGGCACCTAGGGAAACCTACCAAACCTGTGCATTTCTGAAAACTAGAGACCTAGGGGAATCCAAGGAGGGGTGACTTGCGGGGCTCGGACCAGGTTCTGTTACCCAGAATCCTTTGCAAACCTCAAAATTTGGCTAAAAAAACACATGTCCCTCACATTTCTGTGGCAGAAAGTTCTGGAATCTGAGAGGAGCCACAAATTTCCTTCCACCCAGCGTTCCCCCACGTCTCCCGATAAAAATGATACCTCACTTGTGTGGGTAGGCCTAGCGCCCGCGACAGGATATGCCCCAAAACACAACGTGGACATATCACAGAAAACAGAGCTGTTTTTAGCAAAGTGACTACCTGTAGATTTTGGCCTCTAGCTCAGCCGCCACCTAGGGAAACCTACCAAACCTGTGCATTTCTGAAAACTAGAGACCTAGGGGAATCCAAGGAGGGGTGACTTGCGGGGCTCGGACCAGGTTCTGTTACCCAGAATCCTTTGCAAACCTCAAAATTTGGCTAAAAAAACACATGTTCCTCACATTTCTGTGGCAGAAAGTTCTGGAATCTGAGAGGAGCCACAAATTTCCTTCCACCCAGCGTTCCCCCACGTCTCCCGATAAAAATGATACCTCACTTGTGTGGGTAGGCCTAGCGCCCGCGACAGGATATGCCCCAAAACACAACGTGGACATATCACAGAAAACAGAGCTGTTTTTAGCAAAGTGACTACCTGGAGATTTTGGCCTCTAGCTCAGCCGCCACCTAGGGAAACCTACCAAACCTGTGCATTTCTGAAAAATAGAGACCTAGGGGAATCCAAGGAGGGGTGACTTGCGGGGCTCAGACCAGGTTCTGTGACCCAGAATCCTTTGCAAATCTCAAAATTTGGCTAAAAAAACACATGTTCCTCACATTTCTGTGGCAGAAAGTTCTGGAATCTGAGAGGAGCCACAAATTTCCTTCCACCCGGCGTTCCCCCACGTCTCCCGATAAAAATGATACCTCACTTGTGTGGGTAGGCCTAGCGCCCGCGACAGGATATGCCCCAAAACACAACGTGGACATATCACAGAAAACAGAGCTGTTTTTTGCGAAGTGCCTACCTGTAGATTTTGGCCTCTAGCTCAGCCGGCACCTAGGGAAACCTACCAAACCTGTGCATTTCTGAAAACTAGAGACCTAGGGGAATCCAAGGAGGGGTGACTTGCGGGGCTCGGACCAGGTTCTGTTACCCAGAATCCTTTGCAAACCTCAAAATTTGGCTAAAAAAACACATGTCCCTCACATTTCTGTGGCAGAAAGTTCTGGAATCTGAGAGGAGCCACAAATTTCCTTCCACCCAGCGTTCCCCCACGTCTCCCGATAAAAATGATACCTCACTTGTGTGGGTAGGCCTAGCGCCCGCGACAGGATATGCCCCAAAACACAACGTGGACATATCACAGAAAACAGAGCTGTTTTTAGCAAAGTGACTACCTGTAGATTTTGGCCTCTAGCTCAGCCGCCACCTAGGGAAACCTACCAAACCTGTGCATTTCTGAAAACTAGAGACCTAGGGGAATCCAAGGAGGGGTGACTTGCGGGGCTCGGACCAGGTTCTGTTACCCAGAATCCTTTGCAAACCTCAAAATTTGGCTAAAAAAACACATGTTCCTCACATTTCTGTGGCAGAAAGTTCTGGAATCTGAGAGGAGCCACAAATTTCCTTCCACCCAGCGTTCCCCCACGTCTCCCGATAAAAATGATACCTCACTTGTGTGGGTAGGCCTAGCGCCCGCGACAGGATATGCCCCAAAACACAACGTGGACATATCACAGAAAACAGAGCTGTTTTTAGCAAAGTGACTACCTGGAGATTTTGGCCTCTAGCTCAGCCGCCACCTAGGGAAACCTACCAAACCTGTGCATTTCTGAAAAATAGAGACCTAGGGGAATCCAAGGAGGGGTGACTTGCGGGGCTCAGACCAGGTTCTGTGACCCAGAATCCTTTGCAAATCTCAAAATTTGGCTAAAAAACACATGTTCCTCACATTTCTGTGGCAGAAAGTTCTGGAATCTGAGAGGAGCCACAAATTTCCTTCCACCCGGCGTTCCCCCACGTCTCCCGATAAAAATGATACCTCACTTGTGTGGGTAGGCCTAGCGCCCGCGACAGGATATGCCCCAAAACACAACGTGGACATATCACAGATAACAGAGCTGTTTTTAGCAAAGTGACTACCTGTAGATTTTGGCCTCTAGCTCAGCCGCCACCTAGGGAAACCTACCAAACCTGTGCATTTCTGAAAACTAGAGACCTAGGGGAATCCAAGGAGGGGTGACTTGCGGGGCTCGGACCAGGTTCTGTTACCCAGAATCCTTTGCAAATCTCAAAATTTGGCTAAAAAAACACATGTTCCTCTCATTTCTGTGGCAGAAAGTTCTGGAATCTGAGAGGAGCCACAAATTTCCTTCCACCCAGCGTTCCCCCACGTCTCCCGATAAAAATGATACCTCACTTGTGTGGGTAGGCCTAGCGCCCGCGACAGGATATGCCCCAAAACACAACGTGGACATATCACAGAAAACAGAGCTGTTTTTAGCAAAGTGACTACCTGTAGATTTTGGCCTCTAGCTCAGCCGCCACCTAGGGAAACCTACCAAACCTGTACATTTCTGAAAACTAGAGACCTAGTGGAATCCAAGGAGGGGTGACTTGCGGGGCTCGAACCAGGTTCTGTTACCCAGAATCCTTTGCAAATCTCAAAATTTGGCTAAAAAAACACATGTTCCTCACATTTCTGTGGCAGAAAGTTCTGGAATCTGAGAGGAGCCACAAATTTCCTTCCACCCGGCGTTCCCCCACGTCTCCCGATAAAAATGATACCTCACTTGTGTGGGTAGGCCTAGCGCCCGCGACAGGATATGCCCCAAAACACAACGTGGACATATCACAGAAAACAGAGCTGTTTTTAGCAAAGTGACTACCTGTAGATTTTGGCCTCTAGCTCAGCCGCCACCTAGGGAAACCTACCAAACCTGTGCATTTCTGAAAACTAGAGACCTAGGGGAATCCAAGGAGGGGTGACTTGCGGGGCTCGGACCAGGTTCTGTTACCCAGAATCCTTTGCAAATCTCAAAATTTGGCTAAAAAAACACATGTTCCTCACATTTCTGTGGCAGAAAGTTCTGGAATCTGAGAGGAGCCACAAATTTCCTTCCACCCAGCGTTCCCCCACGTCTCCCGATAAAAATGATACCTCACTTGTGTGGGTAGGCCTAGCGCCCGCGACAGGATATGCCCCAAAACACAACGTGGACACATCACAGAAAACAGAGCTGTTTTTAGCAAAGTGACTACCTGGAGATTTTGGCCTCTAGCTCAGCCGCCACCTAGGGAAACCTACCAAACCTGTACATTTCTGAAAACTAGAGACCTAGGGGAATCCAAGGAGGGGTGACTTGTGTGGCTCGGACCAGGTTCTGTTACCCAGAATCCTTTGCAAACCTCAAAATTTGGCTAAAAAAACACATGTCCCTCACATTTCTGTGGCAGAAAGTTCTGGAATCTGAGAGGAGCTACAAATTTCCTTCCACCCAGCGTTCCCCCAAGTCTCCCGATAAAAATGATACCTCACTTGCGTGGGTAGGCCTAGCGCCGGCGACAGGAAACACCCCAAAGCGCAACGTGGACACATCCTAAATTTTGGAAAAAAACAGAGGTGTTTTTTGCGAAGTGCCTACCTGTAGATTTTGGCCTCTAGCTCAGCCGGCACCTAGGGAAACCTACCAAACCTGTGCATTTCTGAAAACTAGAGACCTAGGGGAATCCAAGGAGGGGTGACTTGCGGGGCTCGGACCAGGTTCTGTTACCCAGAATCCTTTGCAAACCTCAAAATTTGGCTAAAAAAACACATGTCCCTCACATTTCTGTGGCAGAAAGTTCTGGAATCTGAGAGGAGCCACAAATTTCCTTCCACCCAGCGTTCCCCCACGTCTCCCGATAAAAATGATACCTCACTTGTGTGGGTAGGCCTAGCGCCCGCGACAGGATATGCCCCAAAACACAACGTGGACATATCACAGAAAACAGAGCTGTTTTTAGCAAAGTGACTACCTGTAGATTTTGGCCTCTAGCTCAGGCGCCACCTAGGGAAACCTACCAAACCTGTGCATTTCTGAAAACTAGAGACCTAGGGGAATCCAAGGAGGGGTGACTTGCGGGGCTCGGACCAGGTTCTGTTACCCAGAATCCTTTGCAAATCTCAAAATTTGGCTAAAAAAACACATGTTCCTCACATTTCTGTGGCAGAAAGTTCTGGAATCTGAGAGGAGCCACAAATTTCCTTCCACCCAGCGTTCCCCCACGTCTCCCGATAAAAATGATACCTCACTTGTGTGGGTAGGCCTAGCGCCCGCGACAGGATATGCCCCAAAACACAACGTGGACACATCACAGAAAACAGAGCTGTTTTTAGCAAAGTGACTACCTGGAGATTTTGGCCTCTAGCTCAGCCGCCACCTAGGGAAACCTACCAAACCTGTACATTTCTGAAAACTAGAGACCTAGGGAAATCCAAGGAGGGGTGACTTGTGTGGCTCGGACCAGGTTCTGTTACCCAGAATCCTTTGCAAACCTCAAAATTTGGCTAAAAAAACACATGTCCCTCACATTTCTGTGGCAGAAAGTTCTGGAATCTGAGAGGAGCTACAAATTTCCTTCCACCCAGCGTTCCCCCAAGTCTCCCGATAAAAATGATACCTCACTTGCGTGGGTAGGCCTAGCGCCGGCGACAGGAAACACCCCAAAGCGCAACGTGGACACATCCTAAATTTTGGAAAAAAACAGAGGTGTTTTTTGCGAAGTGCCTACCTGTAGATTTTGGCCTCTAGCTCAGCCGGCACCTAGGGAAACCTACCAAACCTGTGCATTTCTGAAAACTAGAGACCTAGGGGAATCCAAGGAGGGGTGACTTGCGGGGCTCGGACCAGGTTCTGTTACCCAGAATCCTTTGCAAACCTCAAAATTTGGCTAAAAAAACACATGTCCCTCACATTTCTGTGGCAGAAAGTTCTGGAATCTGAGAGGAGCTACAAATTTCCTTCCACCCAGCGTTCCCCCAAGTCTCCCGATAAAAATGATACCTCACTTGCGTGGGTAGGCCTAGCGCCGGCGACAGGAAACACCCCAAAGCGCAACGTGGACACATCCTAAATTTTGGAAAAAAACAGAGGTGTTTTTTGCGAAGTGCCTACCTGTAGATTTTGGCCTCTAGCTCAGCCGGCACCTAGGGAAACCTACCAAACCTGTGCATTTCTGAAAACTAGAGACCTAGGGGAATCCAAGGAGGGGTGACTTGCGGGGCTCGGACCAGGTTCTGTTACCCAGAATCCTTTGCAAACCTCAAAATTTGGCTAAAAAAACACATGTCCCTCACATTTCTGTGGCAGAAAGTTCTGGAATCTGAGAGGAGCCACAAATTTCCTTCCACCCAGCGTTCCCCCACGTCTCCCGATAAAAATGATACCTCACTTGTGTGGGTAGGCCTAGCGCCCGCGACAGGATATGCCCCAAAACACAACGTGGACATATCACAGAAAACAGAGCTGTTTTTAGCAAAGTGACTACCTGTAGATTTTGGCCTCTAGCTCAGCCGCCACCTATGGAAACCTACCAAACCTGTGCATTTCTGAAAACTAGAGACCTAGGGGAATCCAAGGAGGGGTGACTTGCGGGGCTCGGACCAGGTTCTGTTACCCAGAATCCTTTGCAAATCTCAAAATTTGGCTAAAAAAACACATGTTCCTCACATTTCTGTGGCAGAAAGTTCTGGAATCTGAGAGGAGCCACAAATTTCCTTCCACCCAGCGTTCCCCCACGTCTCCCGATAAAAATGATACCTCACTTGTGTGGGTAGGCCTAGCGCCCGCGACAGGATATGCCCCAAAACACAACGTGGACACATCACAGAAAACAGAGCTGTTTTTAGCAAAGTGACTACCTGGAGATTTTGGCCTCTAGCTCAGCCGCCACCTAGGGAAACCTACCAAACCTGTACATTTCTGAAAACTAGAGACCTAGGGGAATCCAAGGAGGGGTGACTTGTGTGGCTCGGACCAGGTTCTGTTACCCAGAATCCTTTGCAAACCTCAAAATTTGGCTAAAAAAACACATGTTCCTCACATTTCTGTGGCAGAAAGTTCTGGAATCTGAGAGGAGCTACAAATTTCCTTCCACCCAGCGTTCCCCCAAGTCTCCCGATAAAAATGATACCTCACTTGCGTGGGTAGGCCTAGCGCCGGCGACAGGAAACACCCCAAAGCGCAACGTGGACACATCCTAAATTTTGGAAAAAAACAGAGGTGTTTTTTGCGAAGTGCCTACCTGTAGATTTTGGCCTCTAGCTCAGCCGGCACCTAGGGAAACCTACCAAACCTGTGCATTTCTGAAAACTAGAGACCTAGGGGAATCCAAGGAGGGGTGACTTGCGGGGCTCGGACCAGGTTCTGTTACCCAGAATCCTTTGCAAACCTCAAAATTTGGCTAAAAAAACACATGTCCCTCACATTTCTGTGGCAGAAAGTTCTGGAATCTGAGAGGAGCCACAAATTTCCTTCCACCCAGCGTTCCCCCACGTCTCCCGATAAAAATGATACCTCACTTGTGTGGGTAGGCCTAGCGCCCGCGACAGGATATGCCCCAAAACACAACGTGGACATATCACAGAAAACAGAGCTGTTTTTAGCAAAGTGACTACCTGTAGATTTTGGCCTCTAGCTCAGGCGCCACCTAGGGAAACCTACCAAACCTGTGCATTTCTGAAAACTAGAGACCTAGGGGAATCCAAGGAGGGGTGACTTGCGGGGCTCGGACCAGTTTCTGTTACCCAGAATCCTTTGCAAATCTCAAAATTTGGCTAAAAAAACACATGTTCCTCACATTTCTGTGGCAGAAAGTTCTGGAATCTGAGAGGAGCCACAAATTTCCTTCCACCCAGCGTTCCCCCACGTCTCCCGATAAAAATGATACCTCACTTGTGTGGGTAGGCCTAGCGCCCGCGACAGGATATGCCCCAAAACACAACGTGGACACATCACAGAAAACAGAGCTGTTTTTAGCAAAGTGACTACCTGGAGATTTTGGCCTCTAGCTCAGCCGCCACCTAGGGAAACCTACCAAACCTGTACATTTCTGAAAACTAGAGACCTAGGGAAATCCAAGGAGGGGTGACTTGTGTGGCTCGGACCAGGTTCTGTTACCCAGAATCCTTTGCAAACCTCAAAATTTGGCTAAAAAAACACATGTACCTCACATTTCTGTGGCAGAAAGTTCTGGAATCTGAGAGGAGCTACAAATTTCCTTCCACCCAGCGTTCCCCCAAGTCTCCCGATAAAAATGATACCTCACTTGCGTGGGTAGGCCTAGCGCCGGCGACAGGAAACACCCCAAAGCGCAACGTGGACACATCCTAAATTTTGGAAAAAAACAGAGGTGTTTTTTGCGAAGTGCCTACCTGTAGATTTTGGCCTCTAGCTCAGCCGGCACCTAGGGAAACCTACCAAACCTGTGCATTTCTGAAAACTAGAGACCTAGGGGAATCCAAGGAGGGGTGACTTGCGGGGCTCGGACCAGGTTCTGTTACCCAGAATCCTTTGCAAACCTCAAAATTTGGCTAAAAAAACACATGTCCCTCACATTTCTGTGGCAGAAAGTTCTGGAATCTGAGAGGAGCTACAAATTTCCTTCCACCCAGCGTTCCCCCAAGTCTCCCGATAAAAATGATACCTCACTTGCGTGGGTAGGCCTAGCGCCGGCGACAGGAAACACCCCAAAGCGCAACGTGGACACATCCTAAATTTTGGAAAAAAACAGAGGTGTTTTTTGCGAAGTGCCTACCTGTAGATTTTGGCCTCTAGCTCAGCCGGCACCTAGGGAAACCTACCAAATCTGTGCATTTCTGAAAACTAGAGACCTAGGGGAATCCAAGGAGGGGTGACTTGCGGGGCTCGGACCAGGTTCTGTTACCCAGAATCCTTTGCAAACCTCAAAATTTGGCTAAAAAAACACATGTCCCTCACATTTCTGTGGCAGAAAGTTCTGGAATCTGAGAGGAGCTACAAATTTCCTTCCACCCAGCGTTCCCCCAAGTCTCCCGATAAAAATGATACCTCACTTGCGTGGGTAGGCCTAGCGCCGGCGACAGGAAACACCCCAAAGCGCAACGTGGACACATCCTAAATTTTGGAAAAAAACAGAGGTGTTTTTTGCGAAGTGCCTACCTGTAGATTTTGGCCTCTAGCTCAGCCGGCACCTAGGGAAACCTACCAAACCTGTGCATTTCTGAAAACTAGAGACCTAGGGGAATCCAAGGAGGGGTGACTTGCGGGGCTCGGACCAGGTTCTGTTACCCAGAATCCTTTGCAAACCTCAAAATTTGGCTAAAAAAACACATGTCCCTCACATTTCTGTGGCAGAAAGTTCTGGAATCTGAGAGGAGCTACAAATTTCCTTCCACCCAGCGTTCCCCCAAGTCTCCCGATAAAAATGATACCTCACTTGCGTGGGTAGGCCTAGCGCCGGCGACAGGAAACACCCCAAAGCGCAACGTGGACACATCCTAAATTTTGGAAAAAAACAGAGGTGTTTTTTGCGAAGTGCCTACCTGTAGATTTTGGCCTCTAGCTCAGCCGGCACCTAGGGAAACCTACCAAACCTGTGCATTTCTGAAAACTAGAGACCTAGGGGAATCCAAGGAGGGGTGACTTGCGGGGCTCGGACCAGGTTCTGTTACCCAGAATCCTTTGCAAACCTCAAAATTTGGCTAAAAAAACACATGTCCCTCACATTTCTGTGGCAGAAAGTTCTGGAATCTGAGAGGAGCTACAAATTTCCTTCCACCCAGCGTTCCCCCAAGTCTCCCGATAAAAATGATACCTCACTTGCGTGGGTAGGCCTAGCGCCGGCGACAGGAAACACCCCAAAGCGCAACGTGGACACATCCTAAATTTTGGAAAAAAACAGAGGTGTTTTTTGCGAAGTGCCTACCTGTAGATTTTGGCCTCTAGCTCAGCCGGCACCTAGGGAAACCTACCAAACCTGTGCATTTCTGAAAACTAGAGACCTAGGGGAATCCAAGGAGGGGTGACTTGCGGGGCTCGGACCAGGTTCTGTTACCCAGAATCCTTTGCAAACCTCAAAATTTGGCTAAAAATACACATGTTACTCACATTTCTGTGGCAGAAAGTACTAGAATCTGAGAGGAGCCACAAATTTCCTTCTACCCAGCGTTCCCCCAAGTCTCCCGATAAAAATGATACCTCACTTGTGTGGGTAGGACTAGCGCCCACGAAAGGAAAGGGCCCAAAACACAACGTGGACACATCACATTTTTTTATAAAAAGCAGTGCCTACCTGTGGATTTTGGCCTGTAGCTCAGCCGACACCTGAGGAAACCTAGCAAACCAGTGCATTTTTGAAAACTAGAAACCCAGGGGAATCCAAGATGGGGTGACTTGCGGGGCTCTGACCAGGTTATGTTACCCAGAATCCTTTGCAAATATCAAAATTTGGCCCAAAAAACACTTTTTCCTCTCATTTCGGTGACAGAAAGTTCTGGAATCTGAGAGGAGCCACAAATTTCCTTCCACCCAGCGTTCCCCTAAGTCTCTCGATAAAAATGGTACATCACTTCTGTGGGTAGGCCTAGCGCCAACGTGGACACAACATATTTTTTCGCAGAAAACAGAGGTGTTTTTTGCAAGGTGACTACCTGTGGTGTTTGGCCTGTAGCTCAGCCGGCCCCAGGGGGGGGGGGGCAGAAATGCCCTAAAATAAATTTGCCCCCCCAACCCCCACCCTCCCCCGCCGGGAGCGACCCTTGCCTACGGGGTCGCTCCCCCTGCGTGACATTGGCACCAAAAAACAAATCCCCGGTGCCTAGTGGTTTCTGCCCCCTTGGGGGCAGGTTGACCTAAACTCAGCCAATCTGCCCCCAAGGGGGGCAGAAATGGCCTAAATACAATTTGTCCCCCAGGGGAGCGACTTTTGCCTGATGGGTCGCTCCCCATCTCTAAAAAAAAAAAAAAAGAAAAAAAAAAAGAAAAAAAAGAAAAATTCCCCTGGCGCCTAGAGGTTTCTGCCCCCCCCCGGGGGCAGATCGGCCTAATGATAGGCCGATCTGCCCCCCGGGGGGGCAGAAATGGCCTAAAATAAATTTGCCCCCCCAACCCCCATCCCCCCCCCGGGAGCGACCCTTGCCTACGGGGTCGCTCCCCCTGCGTGACATTGGCGCCAAAAAACAAATCCTCGGTGCCTAGTGGTTTCTGCCCCCTTGGGGGCAGATTGACCTAAAATTGGCCAATCTGCCCCCAGGGGGGCAGAAATGGTCTAAATACAATTTGCCCCCCCAGGGGAGCGACCCTTGCCTGATGGGTCGCTCCCCATCTCTAAAAAAAGAAACAAAAAAAAAAAAAAAACACAAAAAAAAAATTGCCCTGGCGCCTAGAGTGTTCTGCCCCCCCCCCCCCCGGGGGCAGTTCGGCCTAATAGGCCGATCTGTCCCCCGGGGGGGCAGAAATGGCCTAAAATAAATTTGCCCCCCCACCCTCCCCGGGAGCGACCCTTGCCTACGGGGTCGCTCCCCCTGTGTGACATTGGCGCCAAAAAACAAATCCCCGGTGCCTAGTGATTTCTGCCCCCTTGGGGGCAGATTGACCTAAAATTGGCCAATCTGCCCCCAGGGGGGCAGAAATGGTCTAAATACAATTTGCCCCCCCAGGGGAGCGACCCTTGCCTGATGGGTCGCTCCCCATCTCTAAAAAAAGAAACAACAACAAAAAAAAAAACACAAAAAAAAAATTGCCCTGGCGCCTAGAGTGTTCTGCCCCCCCCCGGGGGCAGTTCGGCCTAATAATAGGCCGATCTGTCCCCCGGGGGGGCAGAAATGGCCTAAAATAAATTTGCCCCCCCAACCCCCCCCCCCCCCCGGGAGCGACCCTTGCCTACGGGGTCGCTCCCCCTGCGTGACATTGGCGCCAAAAAACAAATCCCCGGTGCCTAGTGGTTTCTGCCCCCTTGGGGGCAGATTGACCTAAAATTGGCCAATCTGCCCCCAGGGGGGCAGAAATGGTCTAAATACAATTTGCCCCCCCAGGGGAGCGACCCTTGCCTGATGGGTCGCTCCCCATCTCTAAAAAAAGAAACAACAAAAAAAAAAAACACAAAAAAAAAATTGCCCTGGCGCCTAGAGTGTTCTGCCCCCCCCCGGGGGCAGTTTGGCCTAATAATAGGCCGATCTGTCCCCCGGGGGGGCAGAAATGGCCTAAAATAAATTTGCCCCCCCAACCCCCACCCCCCCCCGGGAGCGACCCTTGCCTACGGCGTCGCTCCCCCTGCGTGACATTGGCGCCAAAAAACAAATCCCCGGTGCCTAGTGATTTCTGCCCCCTTGGGGGCAGATTGACCTAAAATTGGCCAATCTGCCCCCAGGGGGGCAGAAATGGTCTAAATACAATTTGCCCCCCCAGGGGAGCGACCCTTGCCTGATGGGTCGCTCCCCATCTCTAAAAAAAGAAACAACAAAAAAAAAAAACACAAAAAAAAAATTGCCCTGGCGCCTAGAGTGTTCTGCCCCCCCCGGGGGCAGTTCGGCCTAATAATAGGCCGATCTGTCCCCCGGGGGGGCAGAAATGACCTAAAATAAATTTGCCCCCCCAACCCCCACCCCCCCCCCGGGAGCGACCCTTGCCTACGGGGTCGCTCCCCCTGCGTGACATTGGCGCCAAAAAACAAATCCCCGGTGCCTAGTGGTTTCTGCCCCCAGGGGGGCAGAAATGGTCTAAATACAATTTGCCCCCCCCAGGGGAGTGACCCTTGCCTGATGGGTCGCTCCCCATCTCTAAAAAAAGAAACAACAAAAAAAAAACACACACAAAAAAAATTGCCCTGGCGCCTAGAGTGTTCTGCCCCCCCCCGGGGGCAGTTCGGCCTAATAATAGGCCGATCTGTCCCCCGGGGGGGCAGAAATGGCCTAAAATAAATTTGCCCCCCCAACCCCCACCCCCCCCCGGGAGCGACCCTTGCCTACGGGGTCGCTCCCCCTGCGTGACATTGGCGCCAAAAAACAAATCCCCGGTGCCTAGTGGTTTCTGCCCCCTTGGGGGCAGATTGACCTAAAATTGGCCAATCTGCCCCCAGGGGGGCAGAAATGGTCTAAATACAATTTGCCCGCCCAGGGGAGCGACCCTTGCCTGATGGGTCGCTCCCCATCTCTAAAAAAAGAAACAACAAAAAAAAAAAACACAAAAAAAAAATTGCCCTGGCGCCTAGAGTGTTCTGCCCCCCCCCCCCGGGGGCAGTTCGGCCTAATAATAGGCCGATCTGTCCCCCGGGGGGGCAGAAATGGCCTAAAATAAATTTGCCCCCCCAACCCCCACCCCCCCCCCCCGGAGCGACCCTTGCCTACGGGGTCGCTCCCCCTGCGTGACATTGGCGCCAAAAAACAAATCCCCGGTGCCTAGTGATTTCTGCCCCCTTGGGGGCAGATTGACCTAAAATTGGCCAATCTGCCCCCAGGGGGGCAGAAATGGTCTAAATACAATTTGCCCCCCCAGGGGAGCGACCCTTGCCTGATGGGTCGCTCCCCATCTCTAAAAAAAGAAACAACAAAAAAAAAAAACACAAAAAAAAAATTGCCCTGGCGCCTAGAGTGTTCTGCCCCCCCCGGGGGCAGTTCGGCCTAATAATAGGCCGATCTGTCCCCCGGGGGGGCAGAAATGGCCTAAAATAAATTTGCCCCCCCAACCCCCACCCCCCCCCCGGGAGCGACCCTTGCCTACGGGGTCGCTCCCCCTGCGTGACATTGGCGCCAAAAAACAAATCCCCGGTGCCTAGTGGTTTCTGCCCCCTTGGGGGCAGATTGACCTAAAATTGGCCAATCTGCCCCCAGGGGGGCAGAAATGGTCTAAATACAATTTGCCCCCCCCAGGGGAGCGACCCTTGCCTGATGGGTCGCTCCCCATCTCTAAAAAAAGAAACAACAAAAAAAAAACACACACAAAAAAAATTGCCCTGGCGCCTAGAGTGTTCTGCCCCCCCCCGGGGGCAGTTCGGCCTAATAATAGGCCGATCTGTCCCCCGGGGGGGCAGAAATGGCCTAAAATAAATTTGCACCCCCCAACCCCCCCCCCCCCCCCCGGAGCGACCCTTGCCTACGGGGTCGCTCCCCCTGCGTGACATTGGCGCCAAAAAACAAATCCCCGGTGCCTAGTGGTTTCTGCCCCCTTGGGGGCAGATTGACCTAAAATCGGCCAATCTGCCCCCAGGGGGGCAGAAATGGTCTAAATACAATTTGCCCCCCAGGGGAGCGACCCTTGCCTAAGTGGTCGCTCCCTTTGCGTGAAATTCACGCAAATAAAAAACTCCCTCGTGTCTAGTGGTTTCTACCCCCCTTGGGGGCAGATTGGCCTGATCAAAATAGGCCAATCTGCCCCCAAGGGGGGCAGAAATGGGCAAAATATAATTTTCCCCCAAGGGGAGCGACCCTTGCCTAAGGGGTCGCTCCCCACCAAAAAAAAAAAAATGAAACAAAAAAAAAAAAAAAGGTCCCTGGTGCCTAGAGGTTTCTGCCCCCCCTGGGGGCAGATCGGCCTAATAGTAGGCCGATCTGCCCCCAGGGGGGGCAGAAAAGGCCTTCCCGAAAATATGCCCCCCTGGGAGCGACCCTTGCCCAAGGGGTCGCTCCCTTTTGTCAATAACAATAAAAAATAAAAAAAATCCCTGGTCTCTAGTGGTTTCTACCCCCCTTGGGGGCAGATTGGCCTCATCAAAATAGGCCAATCTGCCCCCAAGGGGGGCAGAAATGGCCAAAATATAATTTTCCCCCAAGGGGAACGACCCTTGCCTAAGGGGTCGCTCCCCACCTCAATAAAAAAAAAATGAAACAAAAAAAAAAAAATGGTCCCTGGTGCCTAGAGGTTTCTGCCCCCCCTGGGGGCAGATCGGCCTAATAAGGCCGATCTGCCCTCAGGGGGGGCAGAAAAGGCCTTTTCAAAAAAATGCCCCCCCCTGGGAGCGACCCTTGCCCAAGGGGTCGCTCCCTTTTGTCAATTTATACGAAAAAAAAAAAAATCCCTGGTGTCTAGTGGGGTTTCAAAAACCGGATTGCAAGCAATCCGGCTTTTGAAACCCTCGGAGGGACTTCAAAGGGAAGGAAATACTTTTCCTTCCCTTTGAAGCCCCTCCGGGCCTCCCAAGTGATTTAAAAAGAAATGCTTTTGCATTTCTTTTTCAATCGCGCTGGAAGCAGAGCTTCCAGCGCGACGAGGGAGGCCCCTGTGACACATCAGCGCGCGCGCGCGCGCTGACGTCACAGGGGGGGGTGGGGGGGGTCGGGGGTGGAAGGGGAAGGTCTTCCCCTTCCATCCCCGACTTGGGGGGGGAAGGGGGGTGCACGGGGGCGCGCTAGCGCGCCCCCAAGTTCCCCTGTGCCATGGACGAGATGATCTCGTCCAAGGCACAGGGGAACTGTAGCCTTGGACGAGATCATCTCGTCCAAGGCACAGAAGAGGTTAAGGGAGATTGGAAACTTGGGCAGAAGAGAATCTGTTTTTCACAGATATGCAATATGGGTGTCACTCAGGTAAGGGAACGACTAACCAAACTCTAAATTTATCTGTGATTCTAGGGAAATATGTTAAAGACATGGGAGGTGCCATACATATGGCTTTCATCAACCTCTCATGTGCGTACAGGGGAAAACTTTGGGACATCATGACTTTGGCAGGTATTGATCCCCCTCTCTTGGCTGTTCTGAAATATTTACATCAAGATAATTACATGAGAGTGCTGATCTTTCAACTGGGTGATTTGACGCCTCCCATCCCAGTCACCTTTGGGGTGAGACAGGGATGTATTTTGGCTCCTTTTCTATTTCCGTTTTAGCTTAATGCATTGGGTTCTTTTTTAAGCATGTGCACTTTCGAAGTCCCTAAAATTAGCTCACAACCAATTTCAGTCCTGCTTTTTGCAGAAGACGTGGTCCTCGAAGCCTGCACAGCTAATGCCTGGAGGCTCTTTTAGACAGGTTTCACTGCTTTA